>NC_133701.1:5517500-6843125 GCF_048934315.1 Petromyzon marinus
TCTCACAACGTTTCGACCATAACGCAAACGGTCATCATGATGATAACGCAAACGGTCATCATCATGATGATGATGATGACCGTTTGATGATGATGATGATGACCGTTTGCGTTATGGTCGAAACGTCGTGAGAATTTTTATTGTTTTATATATATATTTTATTATTTTATTGATTCCCTTCAACGTGACTTTACCGAAAGAGCTAAGAATATGAATTACTGCAGTCACGAAAGCTTTAAATAAAAAAAATGAAAGGTTTAGTTTAGATTAAATGTAAACCTATTTGGTGGTGATGCTGCTGCTATGGTCGTGGTGCAGAAGCAGAGCTCACAACAACTAAACCCCTCAACGTATTCGTCCATCAATGACACTGCCTTATAATGCAGGATCATATAATCATATATAATTGGTGACGATTCGGATAACGGCCCTTCTTCTCAATAGCACACGGAGAAGGACCCTTGCCCGAAACGTCGCCTATTATATTGGGAGGGGGGGGGGGGGGGTTCCTCCCCTTTAATAGGCCACGGTGTTATTGAGGAAGTGTTGAGCTCTTTGTCAACAGTGGCCACTTGTTTATTAATGAAGAATGTGTCATTATTGGTTGTCCTTGTACACAAGTGTGGTAACGCAGCAGTAGCATCAGCAGCAGCATCACCAATGAAACCTCGAGGTTTGCAGAGAGTGGCCACCTCTGGAAGGAGTCAGCATCTTCTCGCTCTTGAAGCCACGGCCGGGCGTGCTGCTGGCTGGCCACCTCGTGTGCCTTGCCAGCCTTAATCGGCTCACTCGCTAACATTAATTGCCCCAACCAGCGTGCGGAGGCTACATAGGTCATCCGGTGTCGTTGTCTTTTGTTTTGGTACTATTTGTGTGTGGGTGTGCGGGGTTGGTGGGGTTGTAGGGGGCCTCCCCTAGGTCGATTCAGCCTAAAATGAGTACCCGGTACGGCGGTGTGTAAACATCGCCACTGGGGAGACAAAGGCGGCCGGGGCGTGGTGCTGGCCACCCACCCACCCCCTCGTGTGCCGTGCCGGCCTTAATAGGTGCTCCTCGCTAACAAGCACTTGCCCCAACAGTCTGTTAAGGCTATACGGTGGGGGGGGGGGGTCTTTGTCTTGTAGGGAGTGTGTCTGGGTGAGCGTGGGAGGTGGCGTGTGGAGTTTGAAGGGGGGTGGCGGGGGAGTACTGAGTGGAGGGGGTAACTCGGGCGGGGTGGAGGGGAGCTGTGGCCGCTGTCGTTTCTCACCACGCCGGCTGACTCACATCTCGAAATTAAAAAAACGCTCGGGCTCAGAGAAATCTGCAGAAGCTCGCATTCCACGCAGCAGAAAACAACAACAATCATCATCATCAGGTCGGAGCGTCTCAAATTATACGTTTTAAAACGTCCATATTACGCGGTGTATATGTTTCGTACACAGCAATTCTTAAAGTACACTAATTCTCATCGCCCTAATTAACGGCAACAGCGAACCCAGCTGGCAACGAGGAATAGATTCTGTAACTACGCAGTAAACTGTGTGCAGTGTGTGAACGATTATATCACGGTAATGACGATGCACGCGCTGCAGTTAACGCCGCGATGACATTTGTGTTGATACTTAACGAGTACGGCGATCATGATGATGACGATGAATATAAAATGCGATGATGAAATAAAAAACCTCAAAACAACCTTTGTAGTGATGTACAAGCACAGGTAACAACATCAACACATTCGTCAATAATCCTGTGTGTGTGTATGTGGCCTTAAAGGCTGCCAAGATTTGGCCACTATGGAAGGAGGCTCGTGAAAGACCCTGCTGGGCAGTCGGAGGCAGTCGCTCTCGTGCAACAACGGGGGGCAGAGGAGCGGCCTTAGACGCAGCGAGTTGACACAGTAGGGGGGGCACAGTTGATGGTGCATCTACCAGTGGTCATCTCAGTCAGCCAACCCATGGCACCTGCCGGGTCTGACCCGAGACCTCCTCCTGCACCTAGCCTGGCACAATAGGGGTTACAGCTGGTGGTGCATCTACCAGTGGTCATTTCAGTCAGCCAACCCATGGCACCTGCTGGGTCTGACCCGAGACCTCCTCATGCACCTAGCCTGGCACAGTAGGAGGGTTACAGCTGGTGGTGCATCTACCAGTGGTCATCTCAGTCAGCCAACCCATGGCACCTGCTGGGTCTGTCTCGAGACCTCCTCCTGCACCTAGCCTGGCACAGTAGGGGTTACAGCTGGTGGTGCATCTACCAGTGGTCATCTCAGTCAGCCAACCCATGGCACCTGCTGGGTCTGACCCGAGACCTCCTCCTGCACCTAGCCTGGCACAGTATCGGGCACAGTTGGTGGTGCATCTACCAGTGGTCATCTTAGTCAGCCAATCCATAGCACCTGCTGGGTCTGACCAGAGACCTCCTCCTGCACCTAGCCTGGCACACTATCGGGTACAGCTTGTGGTGCATCTACCAGTGGTCATCTCAGTCAGCCAACCCATGGCACCTGCTGGGTCTGACCCGAGACCTCCTCCTGCACCTAGCCTGGCACAGTATCGGGTACAGCTGGTGGTGCATCTACCAGTGGTCATCTCAGTCAGCCAACCCATGGCACGTGCTGGGTCTGACCCGAGACCTCCTCCTGCACCTAGCCTGGCACAGTATCGGGTACAGCTGGTGGTGCATCTACCAGTGGTCATCTCAGCCAACCCATGGCACCAGCGGAGCCTTCGACACTTCACGTGATAGCCTCAAAGTGCACCTAGCCTGGCACAGGCACCGTGGTGACGTCACCGTCACTGAGTGGCGGCTGTCCTGGGTATTAATATTGGCCTTAAAGGGGGAGAAAGAAAAGTACGCAATATGTGATGTAATCCATGAAGATTCATAGTTTAGTTTCATTTATTTGGTATAGCCCTGTGAGCCATTCGGCTCTTGAATCGGGTGCAACCGCAACAAACAAAAAAACGAAAACATGAACAAGAAAAACATCTTAAAGTGACTTTGTGCATATGCAAACACAAAATCCAGGAAAAAAACATCAAAATATTCCTGAAATAGCACCGTGCACCAACGCTGTGTGCAAAAATCCCAGTGGGATGCAAGTCAAACAACAACAACAAGAAAACTTAGATTAAGGCCATCAGTCTAACTCCGTACTACCATAAACAAAAACATGGCCAAAACAAAACACTTTTAGAAATCACCAAAATAAAAGCCATAAATGCAATGTAACAGTGATCATAGGAACTGTGACCGAATTTTTAACAATAAACTACATAAATAACATGTAACACCAAACCCTAGAGCCACAGCTGGCTGCATGAGTCACTCCACAAACAACAGGAGCATCAGTCGGAGTATCACATTTTTCAATGCACCTTTAAGATCAGCACATTATATCAAAATACAGATAATACTTTGCATTTCATTTTATTTTAGGCCACTGAATAACAGTGGCAGCTAGGGGTGTACAACTCCTCTAGAGCAGTTTTGAGTGAAGATCTCATAGGTAGCGATTCGAGTTGCAGTTTATTGGCAATAGCATTCCAGACCCTGGGGGCATCAATAGCAAAGGCCCTTCATCCGGTTTTTGTACGGCAATAGGGAATGTGAAGCTGGTAGATGAGCGAAGACCTGAGGTCAAATTTGTTCTTTGAAACAGAGAGGAGATCCAGCAGGCAGTCTGCGGATTTTTTTGTAAGTACATCGTGAATAAATACGATCTTCTGTACAAGCCGTCGAACATTAAAAGATGTTAAGTTTGACCCAATGTAGAGATCACAGTGGGGAGTCCTATATGGGCAGTTCAATGCAAATCTTAAGGCCGAGTGATAGATGGAATCAAGATTCTTCAGTACAATACTTGGGGCTGATTTATACACGATATCACAGTAATCAAGTAGAGGCAGTATGGTAGCTGTTATCAATTCCAAACGGAACATAGGGGAGAAACAGTGCTTGTGTCGATACAGAAAACCAATTTTTATTTTTGTCTTTTTACCAATATAATCAATGTGATCTTCAAAATTCAGTTTTGAATCCAGGATGACCCCAAGATACTTATAGAACTTGACTTGCTCTATTTGATCATTATTTAAGGTATGTAATTTGGGAAAAAATAACTTCCTGCTTTAGTTCCGGTGAGAAGCATAGCACCTTGGTTTTGGGGGTATTTAGGACTAGTTTAAGAGTAACTAGCTGATGTTGTAGTTTGTTGAAATCACCCTGGAGCTTAGCAATCACGTCATCCGGAGAGCGGCCAACAGTAATCAGTATCGTGTCATCTGCAAAAAAGATTTACCCTGGAATGATCCAGGTCAGTGCCCATCAAGATTGGCATTGTAAAACAAATAACTCAAGCTGCAAAATGTTTTTCTTTAACGTGGACAATTTATCGCATCGGTGAGGCGCAGGGGAAACAGCCACACACACACGCACACAACAACAACAACAACGACGCTTGTGCCAGGCCATGTGGACTTTGAGGCCACGTGAAGTGTCGAACGCCCGCTGGCAGGAGGTCACGGGGCAGACCCAAGTGCCACGGGTCGACTGACGGAGATGACTGGCTGATGCACCACCTGTGCCCCCTACTGTGGCAACCTGCTGTACCTTAGTCACCCGGCGCTCCGCTCGTTGTTGTGAGCGTCGCTCCTCCGCCCTCCGTTGTTGTTGGAGGGCGACTGCCTCCAACTGCCCAGTAGCATCCTTCACGAGCCTCCTCCACAGAGGCCGATCTTGACACCTATGGTACCAGTCATCGGCCAGTCCACTCAGCTCCACGTCCTCCTGTACCACATCACTCCATCTCTTCTCTAGCCTGTGCTGCGCCTGTTTAACCCCCTCGATCCGGCCAAACAAAAGCTGTTTCGGCATGCGGTGGCTGGGCATGCGGGCTACATGACCCAGCCAACGCAGCCTTGCCTGCCGGAGGAGCTCACCGATGGGACCGTGCCCAGATCTTTCAAGGATTTGTGAGCGCCTCACACAATCCAGCCTGGTTAAACCCAGGATGGATCGTAGGCAGGCCAGCCTAAATGTTTCTAACCGGCGAAGATGTTCCATTAGGAGGGTCCACGTTTCGCAAGCGTAGAGAAGGGAGGGAATGACCGTGGCCGAGAAGACCTGAAGCTTAGTGCGGAGCGACAGACCAGGTAGCTTCCACACAGCGTTATGCAACCGATGAAAAGATATTGCCGCTCGACTGATTCAGAGTGAGAGCTCTGCTGTTAAACTGGAGCCGGTCATAAGCACACTGCCCAGGTATGGGAAACTCTCCACTCTCTCCACAACTGCCCCATCACCGATTGGGAGATGTGGGGGTGGAGTGTTCGATGGTACAAAATACTCAGACAGGTGCTTAGTTTTGGTGAGGCTGATGGTAAGGCCCTACCTCTTAGTGGCATGCTCCAGTCTCAGCAGCAGCGTCTCCAACTCCTCCTCTGAATGAGCGGCTATTACCAAATCATCGGCATACATAACGTGGTTGACCAATAGGGAGCCATCCCTTGACCGCACCCGGGCATCGATCAGCCTCCCATTATATCTGTACCATATAGAGATTCCCCCGGTACAGCTATTGAAGGCTTCACGAACTACGTGGTCAAAATAGATGTTGAATAATGTGGGAGCCAGAGGACATCCCTGTCGCACCCCAAGATGTACAGGGAATGGCTCTGACTCCCGGCCACGTAGTTTTACCCGGGCCCTCTCACCATCATGAAGGTGCTTAATGATCGTGAGCCGAGGGTCAGGTACTCCAAAAGCACGAAGAACAACCCAGAGCCCAGGCCTACTGATGGTATCATAGGCCTTGACCAGGTCAATAAAGCAGAGATGTAGGTCTTGCTGGAATTCCCTACACCTCTGCTGTAGCAGACGGACAGAAAATATGGCATCTGTGCAGGACCGCCCTTTCCTGAAACCGCATTGGGGCTCCGCAAGCCTCTCCTCAGCGTCCCTGGCAAGGCGATGTTGAATAATCCTTGCCAGGACCTTTCCCGGCACACTGAGGAGTGAGATGCCCCTGTAGTTGTTACAGTCTGTGCGGTCTCCCTTCTTAAAGAGGGGGACCACCAGGGCATCCTTCCAATCCTGCAGAACCCGTCCAGTGGTCCAGAGTGTTGTTATGATGGCATATAGGGCAGTCTGTGCACAAACGCCACCCTCCATCAGCATTTCGCTTGGGAAATCATCTCTGCCCGCTGCTTTTCCTGGTCTCAGACTCCGGATCGACTTCAGTACTTCCTCAACAGATGGCACCTCCGCCAGCCACTCACAGGGGGTGACTTCTTCCAATATTTGAGGCACCGCAGCCTCAGCAGGGTCATCCTCACTTTGTGCCACGATGTTTTCCTGGCTGAGGGATTTCCCCTCCCCCAGGACCTCACAGAAATGCTCAGCAAATCTGCAAACCTGTTCCTGGGGGTCGGAGATTGGATCAACGTTTTTTCCCCTAATGATGGTAATAGGTGTGGTGCTGCAGATTACTTTTTTGATGGAGTTAAATAGAGATTTGTGATCGCGGGCCACTGAGGCAGACTCCATCTCCTCAGCAACCCGCGACCACCACCCATCCTTGCAGCGCCTCACGGCTCTCCGAACCTCCGAGCGAAGGCTGCGGTAAGCCTCCTCATTCTCTGACGTGGGATTCTGTAGCCGATGACAGTGGGCCTGTCGCTTTTCTCAACCATCCTGAACACCTCCTCTGTCAGCCAGGGTCACACGCACACACACGCGCACACACACGCGCACACACAACCGCCATTCGCACTAAGTGGCGGTGACGTCACCACGCGCACACACATATACACACACATACACACACGCGCATACATACACACGCACACACGCGCACACATACACACACGCGCACACATACACACGCACACGCGCGCACACACATACACACACGCACCAAGCGGCAAGGCAGCCAGAACCAGCACCGACTATTGTTTTACCCAAGCTCTGTCGTCCTTTATTTGCATATTAACCCAACTCCATTAATGAGCGTTCATACATGTGGGGGGAGATAAATGATGATGGTGATGATGTGTAGCAAGGATGAGCATCATGGCGATGATGTGTGGCATCAATCATTAAGTGTGGCCGTGAAGACGATGTAGTGGGTAATGATGTCGAATTGCTAGAATCATGATGATGGTGGGGTGGTGATGCAATTATGCGCTACGTTGCAGACGTAAATAAATTGACCCCAACTCGTCTCTCCACATACATTGTACTGCATATATATATGTGTGTGTGTGTGTGTTTAAAGTACGAGCCTTGTCGGCTGTCCAGAGCAATATTTTCCATCAGCGTTTATTTATCAGCCAGAAAGCTCTGCACGGGTTACGACCCCTAACGTCTCGGATCTGACAGCAGCAGTCAGACCCTCGCTGCACAATTACCGCTGCCTCTTATTGGCAAGAGCACTCGGTCCACATGATAGGGCCCCAAGAGTATACATATATATCTATTTTTTTTTAAACCCACTCTTCAGTTCATGCGGTGGATCAATCTGGGTAACGACGGAAATCGCTTTGCTTCCGTACCACGCATTTGCCCGCGCAAACTTTCTCCGTACCGTACGCATTCGCACCACGCGCGGACCTTGAGTCGGTCCACCGCCGAGCGACGGCCTCGCCTCCCACACCGTGCGGGTTGCGTCGGACGTTCTCTGTTGGCGGCGGGCAGCACACGCGACTGTGGGCGCATAGAAGTACGAATGCAGTCGTGGACGTGGCACCATCTCGCGTGGACCCACGACGTATATCTCCGCATAACAACGCCGAATGACGTTGACACCCCGGTTTTGCGTCGCCGATGCGTTCCTGGAAGGGCGCGACGACGAATATCGAAACGACGTCGATCGAAGCGATGGGTGCGTGGCGGAGGCGAAGGCTGAGAGGCGACGGATAACGAGTTTAGACGGATGGTGATGCTGTGAGCGACGTAAGTGCGGGGTCGAGGCGACGTCAATCAGGTTCGTGGTGTTAATAATAAAGTGATGGGAGTTTTCAGGACAGCACTTCGACCGCTCCAACGGCTCCGATTGTCTCATTGCCAAAGTCAAGGTCGCGCTGTTCCACAGTGTGGGAGCTGCTCAGTGACAAAAGCCCGATCGGCACTGGGCCAGAAGACGATCCCAAGATCCCGAGATCCCAGGGACGTCGTCGGAGTATGAAGACGAATTAATTATCGCAAACGTTGCGGAGCTAACCCGTTACGATGCCTTGTAGTAGGTCAGCAGTGGCGGCAGCGGCAAGATCTTGTAATCCGCTCGATATTTCACTGGTAACCGATGTAGAGACAATAGATGAGGCGTCTGATGTGCTCGCGAAACGGTGTGTGCGCTAGTTGCGTCGTGACGACATTAATCAGCTCGGGGGGGGGGGGGGGGAGGGGAGGGGGGGTGCGGCAATCGGTCAGGTAGGGCCCCCCCTAATATTGTGGTTTGTCTCGCGGGGTCACACCTAGAGGAAGCTGTTTATACATCGCCCTAATCCACATCGTCGTTACTCTCACGGTCTCGGACATTTTACGCTGCAGGAGGCGCTCCGCTCGTCGCAAAATACGTTTTTAGTTCTTTGACACTGTTGTTGTTGTTGAAAACAATTTCGCGGTGTTTGTCAAAGGGGGCTCCCAACTCGTGGCTTTGCCCACCAGGGGAGGGGGGGGGGCAAAGGCACCCCCTGCCCCGCTCGCCCCCACGCGAGTTACGCTGCATTCTTGGCGAGCGGATTCACGAACAGTGCTGAGTGGCAGCAGCAGTCATCGTCGGCAGTCCCTCGGGATTCGCGGATGACGTCCATGGGGTTTGGTGGTGGCCGAGGAGTCCAATGACCGGATCCAGCAATCAATCCAGGGAGACTACGGAACGCACTTTGCCGGTCTCTGTCGGAGGCATTCGGCGACGGGGATCGACGCAGACGCAAACTTTTCAGCCCGACCGCTGTGTCCGGACCGCTTGCGACCTCCTGGGCTCTTCATCAGCAGAGTCGGGAGAGGAAAGACAATGACGACGACGACTCGACGCATTATCGGTGAGAGCGGTCTCTCGACGCGGTGGTGGGGGCCCCCCTATCCGTGTAAACCTAGAATAACACCACCACCGCCACCACTACCACCGCCACCACTACCTCCACCGCCACCACCGCTGCCACCACCGCTGCCACCACCGCCACCACCGCCACCACCGCCACCACCACCGCCACCACTACCTACACCACCACCACCGTCGCCACCACCGCCACCACCGCCACCACTACCTCCACCACTACCTCCACCGCCACCACCACCACCACCGCCACCACCACCACCGCCACCACCACCGCCACCACAATTGTCCGCATTGCTTTACGCTGCCACGGATTTCCAAAGCGGACAGTGGCGTTTGTAGCTCTGGAGCAGGCACGCGGTAATGCACCTTGATAAAAAACCACAGAATGTCAGAGCAGCGTTTTGCATTTAAATGGATTCATTAATGCGAGGCGTAGACGGCCGAACCATTACCGAGTGGTGCACAGCTGTGCGGGCAGACACAATAACAGTTCCCATTGCCTTAAGTAAGTCCTCTCGCAAGCTATCCCTCACGATGCCATAAGTCTTGCAGCCTCCAACAAGTCTTATCGACTACGATCTCTTTCTCTCTCTCTCCGGCCCTCCCTATTCTACGTGCAATGAGCAAGGGTCATCGCCCGAAACGTCCCGCATTATGCAGGGATGGCCGCAAAGTCCCGTCGCAAAACCATGCATCTTGCCAGCAAGATGGAGGGGGGGGGCTTCACGGGCGCGTTTATGGCCCTCGCAAAATCGTGAATTATTCGAGTCCAGGAATTTCTGCGCGGGGATTAATTTGGGAGAGGATTCGATCTGTGCCGTGGCCGGCGGAGGGACGCTTCGCACGATTTTAAAGCGATTTGGCCAAAACACGCGAGGGACCCGGAGCAGCCGCTGCCTGCTACCTGCTGTCGCCGTCCCAGCGGCGCCTCTCGTCCCACTCGGAGGGAACGTGGCGAAGGGGAAACTCGGACAGCGATCCAGCGGACGGCAAAACACGCGGAGGCGTTCCAATAGAGGAGGTAGATTCTCGTTTTTCTTTCATGCAAAGGGACTTTGTGGCCACCCTGGATGTTTGTATATATAGTTTTTTTTTCCTTTCATTTTAAGGCCGCTGTATGTGTGTATTGAAGGTTGTGATTGAGTGTTGTTGTTGTTGTTGTTTCGTGTGCTCCTGCACCACCGCCAACGCAGTCTTGCCGAAATCATTCCCACAGTTCACCGTGCTCGTATTGTATTTATTCAATAATTAAAACACGCTTTTTTCTCTATTTTCTGAGCGCAGCCCCCATAAACGTCAAGCGGCCAGCAACAGACGGCGCTATTAACGGCGTAATAGACACGAGTTAATGCGCGCTGCTTTGCCGTACAGTTTATTATATACACCATACACACAGAATAATGTGTCGTGCATGCAAGTTGCAATGTTACATTAAAGTGTGATATTTGGATGGACATCATTATACATTTAAGCGATTTGCTTCCTTTTCTTATACTTTGCACTGCTATCGTGTCTTTGTGTTGTTGTTGTAACGTGTCTGACCCGCCCCTCCCGGTCATCTGTGAAATAAAAACCTTCGTAGGTCATCGGATTCCTCCAGTTTAAATACATTCTGATTCTGATTCTCCACGTGATTAATCCTGTAACGCTCTACGTCATAGTGGTCAATGTAGGACGTCATCATCATCGTCATCACCACCATACGTATCATCATCAGCCATTGCTGCTCTTCGCACGTGCGCGGGTTGGTTAAGGGGAAGTGGGTGCGGGGTGGGGGAGATGTATGTACTGTACGTTGAACTTCTTTCGCACCGTACGTAGCCAACCTATCACGCGCCACTGATGTCACCCGTGGCCGGGAATCGATCTGAGGTCGCCGGGTTCAAAGCGCAGTGCGAAAACAGTCGCGCCGCCGATCTTGTTGTATAAACGAGTAGCAGCGGTAGCAACGCTATTCATCGTGCGGTTTGTGAAATAGAATTGTCAGCTTTTATTCTGCGTGCATATGTTTAGGATGCAATACATCAAACTTTGCGAGATTCGGTATATAGTCGTCCTTAATGTTCATCGTCCTCGACCATTTCGTCATCATCATCATCATCGTCGTCACAAATAAATTCCATAATCTTACCCATCATCTTATTTGGTTCTTTCGGTAAAGTCACGTAGAATGAGAATAAAATAATAAATTGATGAAATAAAAAAACAATGTATTATTTTATTCTCATTCTACGTGACTTTACCGAAAGAACCAAAGAAGATGAATCATTGCAGTCACGAAAGCTTTAAATCGAAACTTACCCATCATCATCAGCATCAAAGCAGCCATCCGCATAGAAACCAAAATCAAATTTTTCTTAGCTGGCAAGATCTGGCGAGATCTGGCACATTCATCCCGTGAACCGCATTCGCAAGGGTAGGCCACTGTGTGCCTGTGTCACGATACAAATTTGACAAATTAGAACAATTTACCATACATTGTTCATTTGTAATATACTTATCAATAATGCCACCTCTCTCCCCCCCCCCCCCCCCCCCCCAACTACGAATACTTGGCAGGACCCTCTTGAAAATGAGTCACGAGACTCAGCGAGGTTTTCCCCCCGGAATAAATGAAAAGCATAACAGTTATACTAAGAATAAGACACTACATTTAGTGCGAGGCTATATCGATCCCCATGTAGGATCAGCACCATGGACAGTGCCCATTACGCAGACGCTCAAATACCATTTTGCTGTGCCGGGAAAAGGTGTGACAGAAGGGGGTGACACAAGGGGTGAGTTCGGGTCAGCTACGCATGCCCCTTCATAATCAAAATCTGTGAGCTGACATATACCGTATCCCCCTGGATTTTAGCACGATACATTCCACCCTGAGCCTTCTATTCATACTCCATTTTAGATATATATTTATCTTGATTTTACCGAAAGAACCAAAGAGATATTGTTTTAAGTTTGACTGGCTGGTTGGAGGTACGGGCACACGGTCACGTCCAAAGGATGTGCGACCTGCTAATTTAAATAAAAAGTTGGAGGCGCGCCTTATAATCCGGTAGTTGTAATTGATATCGGGCACGAGTTTGGGACACGTCTTACTTTCACGAGCCTCTTATAATTCAGAGAATATAGTATAACTGTTTTTTTTTTCAAATGTCCTACGACAATGTCTCCTCAAATACTGCAAATCTCATCGGATCCCTTCAGCTACGCTGGGTTGGATCTGATAATTATCACACGCATGGGAGCCTGGCTAAATATAACCGGGTTGTTGTAAGCTTGCTTGCTGAGACATGGTCAAGAGATGGCAGCAGTGGATTTTTGAATCTATCTGTGCAGAGTTTTGAGTTGTATTCCCTCGCGTGTGCGACGGCCTCCCTTTGGTTTACCCGGCATCCTCCCACGTAAAGTCAAACACTCCGTTAATGGAATTGGCCAAACATCCCATTGTGGCAGCGCTAATGCAGAAATACTCCCGAGACTCAATGATACTTTCCTTGATAAATAAAGGGCATGTTTTACAGCCATGTGTCAATTCACTAATGGATAAAAGGCGTCCCCACGCCGTGACGGTCACGTCGATCGTTGCGTCATGCGTCACCACGCTGGTGAGCACAACGAAAGGAGAGCGGGAGGGCCCAGAACCGGTTCAGATATCACTCGCCACTGATGTTAGTCGTGGGCGGTAATCGAACTCTGAAGAGTTGCCGAGCTCATAAGTTGCAGTCGTGCTACCCGGTGTCACCTCTTCACCCCGGGTAGAGGTGGCAAAGGTGCAGCGCTGTAATCACTCGCTCGCGACACCTGGGATGTAGGCCTCGCCAAGGTAAAAACAACGAGCCTACCTTTACCCTACCTTTTACCTTACCACAATACAATCACTCTACCCTAACTTTTACCCTTCAGCAGGTAAGGTAAAAGGTTAAAAGCAACGATCCTACCTTTACCCTATCTTTTACCCTTACCCCATACAAATTACACGATTACAGCGTAATTACTGGGGTACTACACATGAAAAAGGTTTATAACAGGTAAATGCTAGGTAGAGCGCTTTATTCATATAGAATACTCTCCATGATTCCAATTGTACACGCTTTCTTTAAACTCACTGTCTGTTGTTGTATCCTCAAATCTTGTAACTCAATTTTAACCCACTTCCCAATGTGGTTTCGACAGCAAACTTGGTATACTTATGTCATACTGATGACAATACTATATTCTATCATTACAAATAAAATAAAAAATATTTTTAAACATTCTTTTTTATATGTTATGTTTCGGCTTGGGTCTAATTGTCCACTGTCAACTGACGTTGCCTGTAATTGCCCACGACCCCCTTACGTTGTGGCAAGCTTCGGGGCCACTTCCTGGAGTCGTGGAGTTCTGCCATTACTCGTATGGTACATTTCATAAAAGCGTGTTTATAAAAAAAGTTAAAAAATATTACTTATTAAATGGAGGCCACGGACTGCGCCACGGAGCTTTTAGCGGTAAACAAGGCACCGTATTTACCGGGTAATACTTCGCGCTACCTTTACCCTAACGGGGAATTCTTCCGAGCTACCTTTACCCTACCCTTTACCTTACCCCTTGGCATGTCGACACCTTTACCTTTACCCCGGTAAAAAAGGTAAATTACCTTACCTTGCCGAGGCCTACTTCGATGGGAATGTCAGTGGCATTTTCGAAGCGACGTGATCCTTATGGCGGTACTCCGGGGTACCAAATAATAAAAAATGTCCGAGGCAATTAAATATTTTATTTCTGGGACACTATTTTTTTCCAGGGGTGTTACTTAACTCCGCGACTGGGGTAACCACTCAATCCTCAGTCGGTGCTACTCCGCGATGTCGAAACGCAGCGAGGACGATTGTGTAGTGGTGCATCGTAGTGTACAGCTCGTCGAGATGAGTCGATTGCCGCATCGCCGACCATCAACAGACTAAAAATTTCCGCATGACGGACATTGTGCGAAAGCCGGGGTACTATGGAACCCCGGGGTACCGCCATTAGGTTCATATATAGTTTTTTTTGTTTAACTGATAATCGGAAAGCAGCTGTTATCGCCCTGAGCTAAAAAAGAAACAAACCCCGACCCTACCCGACCTCCATTCAGACATTAACCTCTTGGCAATGTTTCCATCAACTCCCGCTCGGTGTCTTGGGCACTGCGCGCCCCCTCTCCACCGCCTCACGGCTCCCAGGATTCTCGGCGGAAGCGACAGGGGCCACGCGGGAGGCGGCGAAGAAGGAATTTTGGCCCGCCCGGAGTGCGAGGGTCGACTTGACGGAATCGTGGGTCGTGGAAATGTCAAACGGAATGCCACGCGGGCATTGTTGTTTTGTTTATCGAAGCCGTGGTGGTGGTGGGGGGTCTGGTTCAATGTTCCGTGTAATGGTTCGAGCGGTGGTGACTCTAAGTGGTGAGTTCACTTATTGAACAGCAATGTCTCTGTAAGCAGCAGCAGCAGCAGCACAATCGTCACCATTATAATCATCACTAGAATCGGCATTGTTAGTACTGTATCGGCAGCAACATCGGCATTGTTAGTACTGTATCAGCAGCAACATCGGCATCAACAGGAGCAGAATCGTCACTTTTTGGCATTTTCATCATCAGCAGCAGCATCGCTATTATTGTCGTCATCATCGGCAACAGCAGCATCAACATCAGTAGCAGTGGAATGATAAGCAGTAGCAAAATGATTGTTCTCATCAGCAGCGTCATCAGCAGCAGCACCGCCTCCGTCGTCATCATAATCAACATCAGCATCACGAGTATCATCAGCAGCACCACTAGTTTCATCATCAGCAGCACCACGAGTATCATCATCATCAGCACCATTAGTATCATCAGCAGCACCACTAGTTTCATCATCAGCAGCACCACGAGTATCATCATCAGCAGCATCATTAGTATCATCATCATCATCAGCACCATTAGTATCATCATCAGCAGCAGCACCACTAGTTTCATCATCAGCAGCACCACGAGTATCATCATCAGTAGCATCACTAGTACTATCATCATCAGCAGCATCATTAGTATCATCATCATCAGCACCACTAGTATCATCAGCAGCACCACGAGTATCATCATCAGTAGCATCACTAGTACTATCATCATCAGCAGCATCATTAGTATCATCATCAGTAGCATCACTAGTATCATCATCATCATCATCAGCAGCAGCAGCATCATTAGTATCATCATCATCAGCATCACTAATATCATCAGCAGCAGCATCACTAGTATCATCATCAGCAACATTGCTGCTCTCATTATAATCGTCAGCAGCACCAGCACTAGTATCATCATCAGCAGCAGCAGCAACAACAGCAGCGGCACAATTACCATCATCAGTAGCAGACAACACAACTACAGTTTATCATCACCATCATCATCACCACCATCGTGCAACTACCCCACCTCTCCGCACACGTCTACCCCACCGCTATCGTTCCATCTCCACCTTGGTGGTTCCGTTTGTGATCCTCGCGACACTGTGCACACGAGGGGCTCTGCCGTCTCTGTGGCCGTCTTGAACGCTCTTCCTTCCGATATCAGGAAGCCACTGGCGCTTCTGCGGCCGTCTGGAACGCCCTTCCTTCCGATATCAGGAAGCCACTGGCGCTTCTGCGGCCGTCTGGAACGCTCTTCCTTCCAATATCAGGAAACCACTGGCGCTTCTGCGGCCGTCTGGAACGCTCTTCGTTCCGATATCAGGAAGCCACTGGCGCTTCTGCGGCCGTCTGGAACGCTCTCCTTCCGATATCAGGAAGCCACTGGTGCTTCTGCGGACGTCTGGAAGGCTCTTCCTTCCGATATCAAGAAACCACTGGCGCTTCTGCAGCCGTCTGGAACGCTCATCCTTCCGATATCAGGAAGCCATGGGAGCTATGCACTTTTTAATCATCTCCATCTAGATTGACAAACTAATTTCTTTAGAACTGCTCTTTGTGTGTTTCGTTTTTATTGTCCCCCCCCCCCCCGCGCATCTCCGATTAGCACGGTTGGCTACGTACGATGCGAAAGAAGTTCAACATACGCACATGCACATACTGCCTAGCCCGTGCTGTCTCCGACCGCGTAAACAACATCCGCGCTATAAAAATAGCAGCAGAAATATGACTCCCATACCCTGCACCCCCCCCCACCCACCCTTCTCTCTTTCTCCTGCATCCCCCCCTCCCTGTCTACCCCGCTCCACCCCCCCCCCCCCCAAATTCTCCCTTCATAGGAAACGATTCACGCAGCACTTTTCGTCCATTATATAGCGCGCTGGGCACAAACCTCATCAATATTTTAGGGGGCCGACAGGCACGAGTGGGGGGAGAGGGGGGGGGGTGTAGAAGCGAGTGACTGTGCGTGGCGTCCCGTTGTGTGGGGAGAGCGGTGGCACGGCAGTGAACTGAGGACCCGGTGTCCCGAGTTCGATTTCCGTTCACGATCAATAATAAAGATCAATAATAAATAGCGGAATTATCTCCACCGGTTCTGTGCCTTCTCCCAGCTTTAGCCCCTGAGCCCAAACCCCGCTCCCTCCGTCCCCAGCACTCCGCACACAGTGCCTTGTGTGTGTGTGTGTGTTGGGCGTGTGTGCGTGGGGAGCGGTGGGCGCAGTGGTTAGCGCACTGCGCTCGAACGCGCCTCCACCCGAGTTGGATTCCCGCTCGCAGCCTGCATTGGTGACGAATATCCGAACCGGTCCTGGGCCTCCCCTTGGTCGACTCGGCCCTAAATTAAGGAGCCGGTGCGGTGTGAAAACATCGGCTCCCGGCCCGGACGTGGTGTTCGTGTGCCGAGCTTCGGTAATCATCGGTACTCGCTAACAGCACTTGTCCCAAAAGTCCGTTAAAGCTATACGGGGAATCTTTGTCGTTGTACGTGTGAAAGCTCGTCATGAGCACACTGCACAGGCATGAGCAATCCTCCACCCACCCTCTGTACAATCATCCCAGTGAGGCGCCACGGTGGTTAGATGTTAACTCCCTCGCCTGGTATGCAGGAGGACGTGGGTTCGATCCCGACCCTGACGCCTGCTGTATATTTGGAGTTTGCGTGTCTCACTCTCCTCGCGGTCGCGTGGATTTGTCTCCGGGTCCTCCGGATTTTCCATCCACATTTAGAATCAACATCACGACGCGTTTAGTGTAGTTGGCCGCTGCTATAAATGTCCACGTGATAAGCCAATTTCGTTGAGCTATCATTTGTGGCCAGGTCGCTTGTCAAAAAAAAGCTCTATAGGTCAGTGGGGCCTTACCTGGTAAAAATAACAAAAAAATACGAAAAATAAAAACGCTTAATACAAGGTGTTTAAAAACGATGGACCCAATTTCATAGATTTAGCGATTTCAAATCGAGTCCATCCTTGTAGTTGGTGGAACGGCTCCGGATTTAGCGCTCGAGGTCTCGCTCTCCCCACTCACACTTCACAAGAGTGAGAGCGACAATTACCCGCGTGGACGATCAGCCGGTGAGCCATTACTTGATCTCGCCCGGCCATCGATTCCGGCCTCGCGTTCCATCGGCGCCAGATGGAAATTTCACTGGAAGAGCCCATTAATGAGTGTGAGAAAAGGGGTCGTGGAACTCCCCGAACACGAGAAGTGCAATCCAATGACCCTGGGCTTTGGATCCTGGCGATGGTCCATCCACTCAACGAAGCTTTTTTTATTTTCAAGAAAAGCCTCGGTTAGCCGGACTATTGGGGACGAGACCTTATCTGTCTATCCAGACAACTAAATACCGTGCTAAGATTATGTAAACTCACTCTCTCCGCACGTAATTATCTCGGTCTTGCGTGTTTTAATACAACGCCCCTCCACGTGTAATGGGAAAGGAGGGAGGGCAACCCCCCCCCCCCACCCCGCTATGCCTCCTCCTCTTCTCACATTCTACACCCACTCACTCGTCACGTTGTATGCATGACTCAGTCATCATGGTTTCGACAGCGGGTAGCCCACCACGCCAAAGGCAAAGATCCCCGTTTAGCCTCAACAGACCGTTGGGGAAAGTGCCGTTAGCGAGCACCTATCGAGGTAGGCACGGCTCGCGAAGGAGGTGGATGGCCAGCCCGGGTCTCCTTTGTTTCCCCATTGGCGATGTTCACACATTGCACCAGGCACTCAATTGAGGCTGAGTCGACCTTTGGGAGGCCCAGAACCGGTTTAGATAATTGCCGCTGGCGTTGGTGGCCGTGTGCGGGAATCGAACCCGAGTGGTCGGGTGGTTCGTAGCGCGAGGCCGCTAACCGCTGCACCACTACTCCAAAGACAAAGATCCCCCATGTAGCCTTAACAGACTGTAGGGGCAAGTGCTGTTAGCGAGCACCTATAAAGGCTGGCACGATACACGAGGGGGTTGGTGGCCAACACCACGCCCGGCCGCCTTTGTCTCCCTAGTGACGATGTTTACACATCGCACCAGGTACTCATTTCAAGTTGAATCGGCCTAGGGGAGGCCCAGGACCGGTCCAGATAATCGTCACTGGGTATCGGCCGTGAGCGGGAATCGAACCCGGGCGGCCAGGTTCGTAGCGCAGCGGAGCGCTTACCGCTACACCGCCGCTCCTCCACCCCACACACCCACGCCCCCGTCCAAATAACCCTCGCAAATGTCACGGTGTGAATGTGTGTGTTTTGACGGAGGGGGTTCATAAATAATGACTCACGGATGCGCACGAATGTCATTTGCAGGCTGCACAATCACCGGGGAGAAAAGGTTTACTTACAAATAACTCATCAACAGCACTGCCCCCTGAAGACTACCACTATTACAACTATTTTATTTTACCAGGTAAGGCACATTGAGCCATATATCTATTGTTTTTTTCAGAAGCAAACCTGGCCACAAATGATTGCTCGTCGAAGTGGCGCTTCACGTGGAAATGCAGAGCAGCCAAATTATCTAAACGCGTGACGTTGATTCTAAATGTGGAGGGGGAAAACCCGAAGGACCCGGACGAAAAATCCACGCGAACCACGGAGCGAGGGAGAGAGAGACATGCAAACTCCAAAATGTACTTGCAGGCGTCAGGGTCGGGATCGTATCCCACGACCTCCTGCATACCAGGCGAGGGAGGTAACATCTCGCCACCGCGGCGCGCCAGATGAAGACGCTTACCAGACGACGCATCGGACAACGGCTCCCTTCTTCGTGGCAGACCAGACAAAGGACCAGTGCCCGAAACGTCGCCTGTCATATTGTAGTGCGGCGTTGTTGTTGATGACGACTGTGCTGACCTTTGTCGTTGGTGCTTACAGTTGACGAATCCGGCCCAGGTGAGTTACTTGTCGGTCACATCCGAGGTGGTGGCATGATATTGGTTCCTACTTCCCTATGCGGCCAATGACAATGAATCGTGCACTCGCCATTCGATGTAAGTGGAGTGATCAAAATAATTCACTTTTACTCGCCATATATACGTATAGTACATGCTCACGAATAAAGTTTTGCTACATTAAGTGGTACCATTTTTGGTTAAATCCTGGCCCCTGGACTATTCAGCACCAATCCCAACGCGGGATCGCATCTCTGTTTTTGGCTTCATCGACACAAGCGGGCGTGTGTAGGACACGCCATGGATACAGTGATGGTGGCCGATGGTGTAGATCAGGCGGGTCGGCAACCGTAAATATTTTTTTTCTAGCATCGGTAAAACAAAAACAAACAATTAAAAAACCCCGCGATATTGTAAGAGTCGCAATGCATGCGAATACGAGACGGTGGTGCTGGTGGTCCTTGACAAATGACGCGCCACAAAGCAGTCCTTAAGGAGCCGCAGGTTGCCGACCCCTGATCGAGACTAACGACGGAACAGCAGCCAAAGGGAAGGAGCGTGCTCGAGAGGACATCCACAGCAGAAGACGGAGCGATAAAATCAGCTGGCGTTGCACGCATGGCTTCATGGATCATTGCAATGGCAGGCCGCGAGAGATGGCGATAGCTCGCGGGAGGCAGGGGGTGGTAGGCCTTCATCCAGCAGTGGATTGCTCATGTCCGATGCTGATTGTTGTAAGAATGCGCATTGAGTCCGCGAGGTGGCTACGGGATGACGGTACAAGCACGTGGGTTGGAGAACCCGTGCGTGCGGATCTCTCTTTTTTTTTCTCAGCGTGCTATCATCTCGTGGCTTCTCCTCCGCAACCCCCCCTCCCCCCACTTTCACCGACACGTTCGGCTCAATTTTGCGAAAAGGAAATAAAATAATGGAACCGTGAACACCGGCTCGGTGGCGAGCCGGGCATCAACAACATCATCATCATCGTCGTCAGTCTCACGTGTCGCGTGTTGCCTCGTTATGGTTCTCTCACTTTCTCGCCTCCCTCTCCCAACTCTTGGCACCGAGGTAAACGTGCGTGGAAGTGCCTCCTCTTCGTCGTGCTGCGTCGCTGTGTCCGCGTGTGCGGTGCGGCGGGGTGGGAGCGGTACGGACCCCGGCCACCCGAGTTTGATTCCGGCCTACGGTCGACACAGCGTCAAATGAGTAGCTGGTGCGGTGTGTTAACATCGCCACTGGTGGAGACAAAGGCGGTCGGGCGTGGTGCTGGCCACCCCCCCCCCCCTACCCCCTCGTGTACCGTTCCGGCCTTCATAGGTGCTCGCTAACAGCACTTGCCCCAACAGTCTGCTTATGCTATACGGGGGATCTTTGTCTTGAACACAACGTGACGACTGGACAGACGCGACCTCTGAAATGAGATGCATCATCATCATCACTGACGATGTAGAACATCATGTAGAAGAAAATGATCGTCATCGTCTTAATCAATGTAGAAAAATAGCACAAAATAATGATCATCATCAATGAGGCACAATTATCATCGCCCATCATATCGTTCATATCAAACCGTTATCAGTGCCCCTTATGATTACAGACCAATTCAGACCTCATTGGTCACCCCGTGCCCCATATAAATCTCAACGTGCATCCTACAAAGTCCCATCACAAGGGAGAGAAACACAAACAAATAGACATGTTATTCTGACTCAATTCCCCGTACAAGAATACGGATAACCCCGTATGGGTCGACAGGTTTGTCATCTCCCCAGAATGTCCAGTCAACACTCAGCCACTGGGTGAAATGGGCTGCCACGCGCAAAGACACAGAGCAACAAAGACAAAGATCCCCCGTGTAGACTTAACAGACTGTTGGGGCAAATGCTGGTAGCGAGCACCTATGAAGGCCTGCACGGTACACGAGGGGGTGGGTGGCCAGCACCACGCCCGGCCGCCTTTGTCTCCCCCAGTGGCGATGTTTTCACACCGCACCAGATATTCATTTGAGGCTGAGTCGACCTAGGGGAGGCCCAGTACCGTTTCAGCTGATCGTCACCGGCGTTGGCCGTGAGCGGGAATCGAAATCGGGTCGCCGGGTTCGTAGCGCCGCGCTAACCGCTGCACCACCGCTCCCTACACACACATAGTTAAACCACCACAACCACACACACATTCAATTGCGGTGATGGAAGATGAGAGGAGGTGGTGGCGAGAGGTGATGAAGGGTTGTTGGTGATGAGAGATGACGGATGGTTGCTGCTGTTTGTTGGCTGTGGTGATGGAAGCTGAAAAGGCTACTGTGGCGGTTGTTTAGGTTTGTGATGTTATTGTTGGTGGGGGATAATACGATCGTAGTGATATATTTACTCGGGGAAATCCACAAGTCTCTTGTTTTACGAAGGTCCTGCTACATTGGGGTGTTTGTCCAATAGTAGTGGCATTGTGTGTGGGGGGGGGGGGTTTGTTCGCTATCGAGGGAAAGGAGAGAACCCGGAGGAAACCCAACCAGAACAGGGGGAGAACATACAGACTCCACAGAGAGAACATACAGACTCCACAGAGAGAACATACAGACTCCACAGAGAGAACATACAGACTCCACAGAGAGAACATACAGACTCCACAGAGAGAACATACAGACTCCACAGAGAGAACATACAGACTCCACAGAGAGAACATACAGACTCCACAGAGAGAACATACAGACTCCACAGAGAGAACAAACAGACTCCACAGAGAGAACATACAGACTCCACAGAGAGAACATACAGACTCCACAGAGAGAACATACAGACTCCACAGAGAGAACAAACAGACTCCACAGAGAGAACATACAGACTCCACAGAGAGAACATACAGACTCCATAGAGAGAACATACAGACTCCACAGAGAGAGAACATACAGACTCCACAGAGAGAACATACAGACTCCACAGAGAGAACATACAGACTCCACAGAGAGAACATACAGACTCCACAGAGAGAACATACAGACTCCACAGAGAGAACATACAGACTCCACAGAGAGAACATACAGACTCCACAGAGAGAACATACAGACTCCACAGAGAGAACATACAGACTCCACAGAGAGAACATACAGACTCCACAGAGAGAACATACAGACTCCACAGAGAGAACATACAGACTCCACAGAGAGAACATACATACTCCACAGAGAGAGAACATACAGACTCCACAGAGAGAACATACAGACTCCACAGAGAGAGAACATACAGACTCCACAGAGAGAACATACAGACTCCACAGAGAGAACATACAGACTCCACAGAGAGAGAGAACATACAGACTCCACAGAGAGAGAACATACAGACTCCACAGAGACAACATACAGACTCCACAGAGACAACATACAGACTACACACAGAGAGAGAGAACATACAGACTCCACAGAGAGAACATACAGACTACACAGAGAGAACATACAGACTCCACAGAGAGAGAGAACATACAGACTCCACAGAGAGAACATACAGACTCCACAGAGAGAGAGAACATACAGACTCCACAGAGAGAGAGAGAACATACAGACTCCACAGAGAGAACATACAGACTCCACAGAGAAAGAGAGAACATACAGACTACACAGAGAGAACATACAGACTCCACAGAGAGAGAGAACATACAGACTCCACAGAGAGAACATACAGACTCCACAGAGAGAGAGAGAACATACAGACTACACAGAGAGAGAACATACAGACTACACAGAGAGAGAGAACATACAGACTACACAGAGAGAGAACATACAGACTCCACAGAGAGAACATACAGACTCCACACACACACACACAGAGAACATACAGACTCCACAGAGAGAGAGAACATACAGATTACACAGAGAGAGAACATACAGACTACACAGAGAGAGAGAAAATACAGACTCCACAGAGAGAACATACATACTCCACAGAGAGAACATACAGACTCCACAGAGAGAACATACAGACTCCACAGAGAGAACATACAGACTCCACAGAGAGAACATACAGACTCCACAGAGAGAGAGAACATACAGATTACACAGAGAGAGAACATACAGACTACACAGAGAGAGAGAGAGAACATACAGACTCCACAGAGAGAACATACAGACTCCACAGAGAGAACATACAGACTCCACAGAGAGAACGTACAGACTCCACAGAGAGAACATACAGACTCCACAGAGAGAACATACAGACTCCACAGAGAGAAAGAACATACAGATTACACAGAGAGAGAACATACAGACTACACAGAGAGAGAGAGAGAACATACAGACTACACAGAGAGAGAGAACATACAGACTCCACAGAGAGAACATACAGACTCCACAGAGAGAACATACAGACTCCACAGAGAGAACATACAGACTCCACAGAGAGAACATACAGACTCCACAGAGAGAACATACAGACTCCACAGAGAGAGAGAGAACATACAGATTACACAGAGAGAGAACATACAGACTACACAGAGAGAGAACATACAGACTCCACAGAGAGAACATACAGACTCCACAGAGAGAACATACAGACTCCACAGAGAGAACATACAGACTCCACAGAGAGAACATACAGACTCCACAGAGAGAACATAAGACGCCACAGAGAGAGAACATACAGACTCCACAGAGAGAACATACAGACTCCACAGAGAGAACATACAGACTCCACAGAGAGAACATACAGATTACACAGAGAGAGAACATACAGACTCCACAGAGAGAACATACAGACTCCACAGAGAGAACATACAGACTCCACAGAGAGAACATACAGACTCCACAGAGAGAGAACATACAGACTCCACAGAGAGAACATACAGACTCCACAGAGAGAACATACAGACTCCACAGAGAGAACATACAGACTCCACAGAGAGAACATACAGACTCCACAGAGAGAGAGAGAACATACAGACTCCACAGAGAGAGAGAACATACAGACTCCACAGAGAGAACATACAGACTCCACAGAGAGAGAGAACATACAGACTACACAGAGAGAGAACATACAGACTACACAGAGAGAGAGAACATACAGACTACACAGAGAGAGAACATACAGACTCCACAGAGAGAACATACAGACTCCACAGAGAGAACATACCGACTCCACAGAGAGAACATACAGACTCCACAGAGAGAACATACAGACTCCACAGAGAGAGAACATACAGACTCCACAGAGAGAACATACAGACTCCACAGAGAGAGAACATACAGACTCCACAGAGAGAACATACAGACTCCACAGAGAGAACATACAGACTCCACAGAGAGAGAGAGAACATACAGACTACACAGAGAGAGAGAGAACATACAGACTACACAGAGAGAGAACATACAGACTACACACACAGAGAGAGAGGACATACAGACTCCACACAGAGAGAGAGAACATACAGGCTACACAGAGAGAGAACATACAGACTCCACAGAGAGAGAGAACATACAGACTCCACAGAGAGAGAACATACAGACTCGACAGAGAGAGATAACATACAGACTCCACAGAGAGAGAGAACATACAGACTCCACACAGAGAGAGAGAGAACATACAGACTCCACAGAGAGAGAGAACATACAGACTCCACACAGAGAGAGAGAGAACATACAGACTCCACAGAGAGAGAGAACATACAGACTCGACAGAGAGAGAGAGAACATACAGACTCCAGAGAGAGAGAGAGAACATACAGACTCCACACAGAGAGAGAGAGAGAACATACAGACTCCACAGAGAGAGAGAACATACAGACTCCACACAGAGAGAGAGAACATACATACTCCACAGAGAGAGAGAACATACAGACTACACAGAGAGAACATACAGACTCCACACAGAGAGAGAGAACATACAGACTCCACAGAGAGAGAGAGAGAACATACAGACTCCACAGAGAGAGAGAACATACAGACTCCACACAGAGAGAGAGAGAGAACATACAGACTCCACAGAGAGAGAGAGAACATACAGACTCCACAGAGAGAGAGAGAGAACATACAGACTCCACACAGAGAGAGAGAACATACAGACTACACACAGAGAGAGAGAGAACATACAGACTACACAGAGAGAGAACATACAGACTCCACAGAGAGAACATACAGACTCCACAGAGAGAGAGAGAACATACAGACTCCACAGAGAGAACATACAAACTCCACAGAGAGAGAGAGAACATACAGACTCCACAGAGAGAACATACAGACTCCACACAGAGAGAGAGAGAGAACATACAGACTACACACAGAAGGGCGACCCGACTCGGGACTCGAACCCAGGTGCTTCTTGTTGTGAGGCCACGCGTGTAGCCACTGCCACGCGTGTAGCCACTGCCACGCGTGTAGCCAAGCGACGCGAGTTCGATACCCGAACACGGACAACAACAAAGCTAAAACACACATGATCTGCATCTCTTTTAAATATAAATATATTGGCCTCCTTCAGGTCGGCTCAGCCCAAAGCCGAACATTCGGCTTTCAATCGACCTGCATTTAAAGTGTCCCTGTGCTCGACTGAAGGTCTGAAAAATAATCTATGCATTCCACATTACTATGCCGGGGCCCATCCTCTCATCGAACACGGGTGTATCAAAATGCTGTACACGTTTTCAGCAGAGGGCTGTAAAATACTGTGCATTCAATTGCATTGTACTGTACTTGTATGATCCCACGTCTATGCTCCCCGCCTCCATCAACCCGCGCCCACCAGCGTGGTGATGTATGGTCGAATAACCCCCCCCTCTCACCTCCCTCCGATGACCGGTGTGAGGAGGTCTCTCATCCAGCAGTGGATTGAACAGCTAAGGTAATGCGTGTGTTTACGTTTTTTTTTTACACACACGGATATTTCTGCAATGCAACACACACACACAACAACAATCGTTGCGCAATTATTCACAGGACTTAAGTGCAATGGGGAGGAGGGGGGGGGGCTTGGGGGTCCGGTCCAAAGTGACGTCACCGCGAGATAACGATCCCGCTCCCGGCACGCCACATTCAGTATACACCCACATCTCGCCAGTGCCGGATTATCATCGTCGCAAAGGTAGCTGCATATGTAGCTACCGGCCCCGCACTTTCAAGGGCCCCGCGCTAAATGCTTTCAAGCCAACAATTCCGGTTCAGTAATTCTGCACTTGCTCTATTACTCTAGTACTATTCCGCCTTCAACTTTTAATCTTTTATGAACGACTGGGTGTTTAAGGTTCGCGATTTGTCGTATTATCTGTTAATTTTGTATTATTATTTTTTTGCATAGCCCTGTGAGCCATTCGGCTCTTGAATCGGGTGCAACCACAACAAACAATAAAGACAAAAACACGAACAAGAAAAACATCTTAAAGTGACTATGTGACTGTGCAAACAGAAAATCCATGAAAAAACACAGCAAAATATTATTGAAAAAGCACCGTACACCAACGCTGTGTGCAAAAAAATCCCAGTGGGATGCAAGTCAAACAACAACAACCACAAGAAAACTTAGATTAAGGCCATCAGTCTAACTCCGTACTACAACAAAACAAACATGTCCAAACCAAAAAACTTTTCGAAATCACCAAAAAATCAAGCCATAATTGCAACGTAACAGTGATCACAGGGACTGTGACCGAATTTTTACAATAAACTACATAAATAACATGTAAAACCAAATCCTAGAGCCATAGCTGGCTGCATGAGTTACTCCACAATAACAGAAGCATCAGTCGGAGTATCAAATTTTTCAATGCACCTTTAAGATCAGCATGCTAAATCAAAATACAGATAATACTTTGCAGCGTCGTCCGGAGCGAAACATTTTATTTTATTTTACGCCAATGAATAGCAGTGGCAGCTAGGGGTGTACAACTCTTCTAGAGCAATTTTGAGAGAAGATCTCATTGGTAGCGATTCGAGTTGCAGTTTATTGGCAATAGCATTCCAGACCCTGGGGGCATCAATAGCAAAGGCCCTTCCTCCAGTTTTTGTACGGCAATAGGGAATGTGAAGCTGGTAATGAGCGAAGACCTGAGGTCAAATTTGTTTTTTGAAATAGAGAGGAGATCCAGCAGGTAGTCTTCGGATTTTTTTTGTAAGTACATCGTGAATAAATAAGATCTGGTGCACAAGCCGTCGAACATTAAGAGATGTTAAGTTTGACCCAATGTAGAGATCACAGTGGTGAGTCCTATATGGGCAGGTCAATGTAAATCTTAAGGCCGAGTGATAGATGGAATCAAGCTTCTTCAGTACAGTACTTGGGGCTGATTCATACGATGTCACAGTAGTCAAGTAGAGGCAGTATGGTAGCTTTTATCAATTCCAAACGGAACATTGGGGGGAAGCAGTGCTTGTGTCGATACAGAAAACCAATTTTTATTGTTGTATTTTTACCAATATAATCAATGTGATCTTCAAAATTCAGTTTTGAATCCAGGTTCAGTTTTGAATCCGGCTGTATAGCATTGAAGAAATACAATTAGTTTACTATGCAGGTAAAACATTTGTTTTAATATTTACGTGTTTATTTGAATTTTATTTAGGGCCCCTTTATAACATGATGCTGCAGGCCCCCCACACTAGCTTCATCCAGCACTGCTACAGCCACCTACAACGCCGCCGCATGTTGTTTCCATAACGCGAATTGAATACAACGCGATTAATGTATTATGGAACACATTTTCATATATATAAATATGTATTCATGGCATCCGCGTTAAATATATGAACGGAACTACGTCGCACGAGTAGTGGCGTAGCGTCGCACAAGGCATTGGGATGCTGTTGGATGGCTCTAGATGCCACCCACGCGCCTCAGTCTCTGTTCAGCACGTGTACGCACCTCACGCGTTATCGCGGACTCTGCTTTTACCTGTAGTATGTATTATTTATTATAAAGCGATTTTTTTTCCAAAGGGCGGTATTCTTCAGGAACGCAACTACTACCGGCTCCGTAGCCGTATGCGGCTCTTTAAAGGACTGCTGCTTCGTGAGAGCTACTTATTAAGGACCACCGTCTCTCGTATTCACCACAGTGCGTTGCGGCTGTTAAAATATTGAGGGTTTTTTTTTTGTAACGGAATTTGACAACAAGAAATGGCTCTTCTTGTAATTTTAGATGCCGACCCCTGTACCAGACGTTTGCACACAGAAAGCAAAAAAATATTCGCATATTTCTCAATATTTTCCAGGGAGGCTGGGTCGCACCGTCGGAGTTTGTATTATTATTGTGATTATTATTATGTAACAATTGGTTTTGTCAATCCACTGCTGGATGAGGGCCTTCATCACACCTGGGGGTTATTTGACCATACTTCACCAAGACAACAGTGAATCTTCCTCCACAGGCCCTGCTGCCCACGACGCGTACTGCGCTGATTGGTGGTCAACCATCCACGCACTCTCCACAATCTTTATTTGGACTGCAGGAGGAGGAATCCAACGATCTGTGAAGCTCTTTTATAATTAACGTATTCCTGCGGAGGGAGCTGGTAGGAACGTTGGGTTGCTCGGTCAATGGCCAGGGTCAACGGCGGCACCACGTGGTGTATTCCGCAAATATGCCCGACTGTGAGGGCGGGCACAAGCCGGCGTGAGTAGGTTAAACGTTGAGTTTTATAAGGGCACCACGGGGTGACCAGTCCCTCCCCACCCAGCCCCACCCCTCCCACCCCCACTCAGCCCCACCCTCCCCACCCCCCACCCAGCCCCACCCTCCCCACCCCCCACCCAGCCCCACCCTCCCCACCCAGCCCCTCCCCACCCTCCCCACCCAGCCTCTCCTCACCCTCCCCTCCCCACCCTCCCCTCCCCACCCAGCCCCTCCCCACCTTCCCCTCTCCACCCAGCCCCACCCCTCCCATTTTATCCGGGTGTCCGGATACACGTGGACAGACATCCACAGACATACACAATCCCCTGCCTCCTGTGAATTAACCCCGGTTGGGCTTCCAGTCCACTACGTTTCCTACCAGTATTACACGCTTTCATTTAACTCACTCTGTCTGTTGTTGTATCCTCAAATCTTGTAACTCAATTTTAACCCACTTCCCAATGTGGTATCGACTGCAAACTTGGTATACGTATGTCATACTGATGACAATACTATCATACATTTTTTATTTTTTAACATTCTTTTTTATATGTTACGTTTCGGCTTGGGTCTAATTTATTGTCCACAGTCAACTGACGTTGCCTGTAATTGGCCGCGGTCCCCTTACGTTGTGGCAAGCTTCGGGGCAACTTCCTGGAGTCGTGGAGTTCTTCCATTACTAGTACATTTCATAAAAGCGTGTTTATAAAAAAAAAAAGTGTTTTTAAATATTACTTATTTTACAGATATCCAGTACGGGCGGTCAGCAAGTTTCAGGCTCGAGCCTTCTTTACTGATCGCGATTTGGTCATAAACGAAAAAGGCTCAACACGTTCACGTCTTGACGCTGTAGCTTTCATTTATTTCGTCATTAAGAATGTTCTACTAATTGGGTCGACGCGTGACTCCCAAAACCTGCGTGACCCGGCCTCCCTGGTTCCTGCCAATGAATGCCCGCGTCGGTTCGCCCTAATTGTGTATGAGCTAGCGTATGAGTCAGCGAGCTAATTAATCATCTTGGAGGCATGTAACACAAGGCACCTGTGGCCGCGCGCGCGCGTGTGTGTGTGTGTTACGTGCGGTGTGATTACTGCGTGGCGGAGCGGTAATGTAGCGGTTAGCGCGCTGCGCTACGAACCTGGCGACCCGAGTTCGATTCTCGCTCACGGCCAACACCGGTGACGATATTCTGAATCGTTCCTGGACCTCCTCTAGGTCGACTGAGCCTCAGATAAGTATCTGGTGCGGTGTGTAGTACGCCACTGGGGGAGACAAAGGCGGCCGGGCGTGGTGCTGGCCACCCACCCGCTCTGTGTGTGCCAGAGTGCCGTTCCGGCCTTCATCGGTGCTCGTTAGCAGCACTTGCCCTAACAGTCTGTTAAGGCTATACGGGGGATCTTTGTCTTCTGATTACTGTATATCAATTCGCCCCCCCCCCCCTTTGCCAATTCACTCCTGAACGAACACCGCCCCCACGCCGTTTCAGTCGCAGGGATTCTTTGACCATACTTCATCACGCTGGTCAGCGCAGTGGTGGTGAATTGAGTTGTCTTTGTTTGGGGTGGAACTCAGCACCAGTCCAGATATCACTCGCAACTGACGTTAGCCGGTGCCGGGGATTATATTCGGGGCGGTGGATTTATTGATGGCGCTGTGCGCTCACCACTACGCCACCGTGATTATATTTCGGGTTGTTATTTTGGCCGTGGCTTATGGTTGGGGGGGGGGTGCTTCATCCAGCAGTGGATTGATCATGGTTGATGATTTGCAGTATTTGTTTGTCCATTAAAACAAATGCTATGCACATTCATTACCGCCTGACTGCGTGTATTCAGGATGCCCCCGTGGTGTCTGTCGTCTGTCGTGAGTTTGTAAAGTGAGTGAGTGTGCACGACTCAGTGCACGGTGCACTCTGTCATCTCGGTCAGTCAACCCGCGACACCGGGGTCTGTCCCGTGACTTCCTGCACCTAGCCTGGCACGGACGTCAACCCGCGACACCGGGGTCTGTCTCGTGACTTCCTGCACATAGCCTGGCACGGGAGTCAACCCACGACACCGGGGTCTGTTCCGTGACTTCCTGCACCTAGCCTGGCACAGGAGTCAACCCACGACACCTGGGTCTGTCCCGTGACTTCCTGCACCTAGCCTGGCACGGACGTCAACCCACGACACCGGGGTCTGTCCCGTGACTTCCTGCACCTAGCCTGGCACAGCAGTCAACCCATGACACCTGGGTCTGTCCCGTGACTTCCTGCACCTAGCCTGGCACGGACATGAACCCACGACACCGGGGTCTGTCCCGTGACTTCCTGCACCTAGCCTGGCACAGCAGTCAACCCACGACACCTGGGTCTGTCCCGTGACTTCCTGCACCTAGCCTGGCACGGACGTCAACCCACGACACCGGGGTCTGTCCCGTGACTTCCTGCACCTAGCCTGGCACAGCAGTCAACCCACGACACCTGGGTCTGTCCCGTGACTTCCTGCACATAGCCTGGCACGGGAGTCAACCCACCCGTGAACTCCTCGCCGTGGCGACGTCACCGCCACTGAGTGACGATTGTTGTTGCTGCGACTGATTGCAGCCATGTCTCATGTGCATGCACACATACGAATGTAACGGTAATAATTATCGGCCATGATCTGTCCACTGTTGGACGAAGGCTTCCCCAAAACGTCGCCAACCCGTCGCGCCGTCCTGAAATGCAACAATCCATCACTTCGTCCAGCTGCTCCCAGCTCTCTCCGATCCTATCGCTCCATCTCCGCGATGGGCGTCATCGCGGGCGTTACCTCCCTTGGCGAGACGAGGAGGTCGGCAACCCGCGACTCTTTTTAAGGACCGCTTCCTGGCGTCATTCATTTAGGGCCGTCTCGTACTCACGCGCATTGTGGCTCTTGAAATATTGAGGCTCTTGAAATATTGAGGGTTTTTTTTACCGAATTCGGAAAAAAATGTCTCTTCTTGCTATTTTGATTCCTACCCCTTGGCTAGACAATTGGTGTTTAAGTATAGGCATTGGGCGTATCACGATTAATATATTAAAATCGACGATTAAACCCACGATACGAGCACAGATCAGTGTGTGTTAAGAATTAATGATAATTTTATAATCAATTACCGTATAATGAATGTTTCATGATGATAATGACAATGATGATGATTATGATCTGCAGACCTTCAATCAGCATTGAATAGACCATGGCTCGTGATTATGACAATGATGATGTGGAGACCTTCAAGCAGCAACGAATAAACCATGGCTCAATGATTATGTGGAAACCTTCAAGCATCAGTGGATAGACCGTGGCTCACGATGGTCTAATTTATGAGGGAGGTTATGATGATGACGGTGGTGATGATGACACACTCCGGTGTAACCCTGTGGGGCACGTGTGGGTCGATATATCTGCGCGTTGGAAGAATTTTCACAAAATCCACTACCGCCCTGGGGATTTCATGCTTATTAATAAATCTCTGCTGCAGCGATGGCTTTATTATTATCACCATCATGATGATGGATTAGAGACACTCGGTTTATCAACCCATGCAGGGATTTGCTATAGCAATATTTTTTTTATATGTGTATGTGTAAACATGAAACGTATTTTTTTGTTATAATGCGTTTTGTATTGGGTGCAGAAGCGAAAATGACAAATATTCAACATTATTTATACATACTGCCCCTAAAGAGGATGTGTTTATATAGCATATAGATATTTGTGTACATTTTAGGGCAGTGTTATTGTATGTGTTTGTTCGCGTCTATAAATCTGTCATATTTTGCAACGTATATTATTTTCACTTTTCATTTCAATCTTTAAAAAATATATTTGTGAGTGAATAGTATTCATTTACAGTCCCTTTGTCAACCAAATCCTGGGTGGCAGCCTACCATCCACACCGTGTCAGTCATGTTTGACCATACTTCACCACGCTAGTCAGTGCGAGTTGGTGAATGGGGGGGTGGAGGTATCGGGGTATGGGGGCTGGAGGGGGGTGCAGTAGCCACCGTTTATATCACTCGCCACTGATGTTTGCCGTGGCATGAAATGAAACTCCGGTAGCCAGGTTCAGAGCGCAGCGCGCGAGCCACTACACCACCACTCGACGCCAAAATTTACATGCAATGATATATTTTAAGAAAAGCAAATATAAATACAGTAGTCATCATTTATAATAACTGTAGCAGTGTTGCAGTGGTAGGTCACGCATGATGGTGTCAATTGTGGTGACTCCCACGTCTTACAAGACGCCTGGTTGGCGTGGAAGAGGTTGGCCGAAATTCACCTTCAGAGGACGCTCTCTAGAGCCCTCTCAAGTGAAAACTATTCCGACAGCAGTGGCGTGATCAGCCAATTGCAATGCTGCGCATTTTACCTTGACTTACTATTAACTAAGTGGATTTAGGTGGGGATGGGTGGTGTCAAATGATGGGCTCAGCATGGGCGCAGAGTCATCAGCAAATAAAGGATTTTTTTTTTATAAACACGCATTCCAGGAGTTAATATGTGGATTGCATACAGTACTGAAGTGTAACGAGTTACAAATATATATATACAATTGTGTACACATCTAACAGTTGGCCAAATGCGATCATTAGATTTCCCACTGTAATTAACAGAAGTCTGCACTGAATACATATTTTAAAGAACAAGAGGGCCGAACAGAGTGCCCTGCAATGCCCGCACGTGTGTCAATGGGACGAGTGTGCAACGTGCTGTTCAAAGCGCAGGCCCTGCAATATCTAGCTGCTGCCAGAAGATTGCCCGCTAAAAAGGAAGCTCTGCAGAGCCTCTCTGGATGGATGATGTTTTGGCCTACTCCAGTGTGGCAAGTCGTTTCGAATAAGATGGGAGTACAGTACCCCGCCAACTACACTGTGCTGGACAGAGGTGGCAAAGGGTGGACGGAATTTAAGAAAATGACACAATTATTTAAATCTCCCACGCCGGGAGATGGAATCGAAGTGGCGACGTCTGTAAAAATTGCAGCAGTGTTACTAACCCATTGCCTCATGGTGGAAGGCAGCAGGCTGGGTTTCATGTTAATTGGGTTCCATTGACCTTAATACAACAGCTCTACCCATAAGTCAATGTTCCAGCAACACTTTCTAATTTTACTTTCAACACAAATGAGTTTATTTACGAATACATTTTTGATTATGGGGTGTATCTGTTCGCCAATAACTACGAAGAGTGTAAGTATTCGTATGACAATTTAAAGACTGTTCATCGGGAAACATTAAAACATTTGTCATCAGGCCCCATGGTGTAAAGTGCAGTCGCAAATTCGTATTATCAGAATCAGAATCTGTATTTATACTGGAGGAATCCGATGAGCTATAAAGCTTTTTTCACAGATGTCCAGTAGGGGCGGGTCAGAACGTTACAACAAACAATACAAAGTATAGGAAAGGTAAACAAATCACTTGAATAATATACAAATAAATCTCAACTATATTTTTTATCTTACCGGATAAAGCCCACTGAGCTATTAGCTTCTTTTTCAGAAGCGACCTGGCCACAAATAATAACTCAACGAAGTGGCTTATCGTGTGGAAATTAAGACCGAAACGAGAGGATTTCTCCACAAATCTGGCTGTCGCCTGATGAAGCTAGTTGTAACTACTGCCAAAACGTCGTACTCAAATTGTAAATGTTGTGGGTTTACTCTCCCAACACACTGGTGTGCTGTACTAGTAACGAATTGGTGTGTTTCGTTTACGTGATAAACCTTACTAATTGGCTGTTGGGTGATGGTGAATTTAACGATACATTTTTATTTACACGATCAAACCCAAGAACCTCGATTATGGATGTGGAAATTTAAAGTAGCCAATTACTATAAATAATCGAAACGCACGCTTCTATGCATTCCGCCCATTTTTAGTTACGTGTTGTGCAGAAGCACAAATAACAATCAATTGCAGGAGGGTTTTAGCCCGAAACATTGCCCATTATATAATGAACACATTCCACAATAACACCATGTCATGCGGTGTTTTTGTGGAATGTGTTTAATTATTCATTAACTGTGCTTGTGCACTACTGCCAACGCAGACTACAGCAACAAATAATTAATTGCAATGGACAAAGGGGGCCTTCCCCCCGAAACGTCGCCTATAGGATATACTTCTCCTATTAAGCGCCACAGAGTCATTGACGAGCGCGTTGAGTCTCAACATTAACAACAACAATAATCGTGCAATTTGTAACTCAAGAGGCGCGGAGCCAAGCTCAGAGTCACTCGAAAGTCAGGTCGTGGAGGCGAGTTGTTAAAGTGTCCCTTGAAGGTCGACACGATGGAGGCGATGCTGCGAATGTGCAGAGGGGATGGCGTTCCAGACTTTGCGGGGGGGGGGGCAGCCACCGAGATGCCGTGACCGTCCTGGAACCTTGGTGTGCAGTCGCACTGCGAAGCCATCTCAACATTGCTGGCACGATGTGGGTTTCTTTTTGCTCTATCGCCCCCCTGTGGTGACTTTCGTTATACCCCCGAGCTCGCTTCAACGCCAGCGTGGAAGGCCGGGTTAGGGGCCATCCATTTAGTACGTGCGCATGGAGGGGAGTTAACCCAAATGCGTACGCTTGCGTATGGGGGGGGTCTACTGACAATGGAAACGGGGGGGGGGGGAGGTGTGAAGCCTCGATAATAATTTGTCTACATTGGCCTTCAAATGAAGTTAGATAGTCCGGCGGTGGACTATCTGTTTACTTAAACACGTTAATGTTATTAATCCTTGATCGTTTCTGCGTGGATTAAATATCGGCCGTTCTATAGGATTCGGTGGGGGGGGGGGGGTAAAAAGTCCGCGTGCGTACAGGGAGGGGGGCAGGGGTCAAGTTTTGATTTTTGCGGACCTACTCAATGGATGGCCCCTTAAATCGATTCGTTAATTGGATGGATAATTAGCGCTGTGATTGGCAACCGGGAATCCCGTGAGAAATGTGATGTTTCCTCCGCATTGCAAGGAAGCGGCCCCAAGTTTAGTTTGCTTTGTCGGCAAGAGAGTTTGACACAATGTTGTCATGCAAGGCCGTAGCCATGGAGTGAACATTGGGGGGGGGACCAAATCTTCCAGGGTGACTGGGGGTCCCAACCCAGAAAAATATCTACATTTTAAAACTCATTTCCTACCTAAAATATTAAAATACACTAACACATGGGATTAACTTTTTATTTGTTTTTTTTTACAATGTCTAAGAGTGCATTGTATTACATTGCTCTGGTTTTTTTTACCATTTCTTGTTTCATTGTATGTAATGGTAGAGATTAAGGATTAATAAAGTACAACCATGACCACAATCATATAAACAGAAATCTATGCATTGATTTATATGAAGACAAGTCCAGATATTGTGGCCAAGGTTTAGCAAATTGTGTTTTTTATTTACATAGCATAGCAATTTATATATAGCAATATATTGGGGGGGGGGATTGTGTCCCCCCCCAATATATATTATAATTACAGCCTTGTTGTCATGTGCATGTTGGCAAAGACAAAGATCTTCACCTAAACAGTGTTAAAGCCTTGACATAAGTTTCGGGAGCAAGCGCTGTTAGCGAGCACCTATAAAGGGGGGTAAGGGGACGCGAGGGGGAGTGGGTGGCCACCACCACGCCCGACCGCCTTTGTCTCCCTCGTGGAGATATTTCAACACACCGCACCAAGTTATGTTACTCATTTGAGGCCGAGGCGACCTTCACAGTGTTTAACTCTGCATGTAGACAAAGGTCCCCCGTGTAGCCTGACCAGACTGTTGGGGCAAGTGCTGTTAGCGAGTAGCACCTACGCAGGCCGGCACGGCACACGTGGGGGTGGGTGGCCAGCACAACGCCGGACCGCCTTTGTCTTCCCCAGTGGCGATGTTTACTACACACTGCACCGGGTACTCATTTGAGGCTGAGTCGACCTAGAGGAGGCCCAGGACCGGTTCAGATAATCGTCACCGCTCCCCAATCTGCACACACGGTAATCTCGCTTCGATGCAGGTAAAGGTTAATTGATATCAAGGCCGTAATAATAATATATATTGGGGGGACACACATCCCCCCCAATATTCAAATGTGCTCAAAATGTCCCCCCCCCCAATATATTTCTATAAAATAGATTTCTGTTTATATGAATGTGGTCATGGTTGTACTTTATTAATCCCTAATCTCTGCCATTACATACAATGAAACAAGAAAAGGTAAAAAAGTAAAAAACAGAGCAATGTAATACAATGCACTCTTAGACATTATTGTAAAAAAATAAAAAGTCCATCCCATGTTAGTGAATTTTTATATATTTTAGGCAGGAAATGGCAGGAAATTAGTTTTCAAAATTAGATTTTTTCTGGGGGGGGACCCCCAGACCCCCTGGAAGATTTGGTCCCCCCCAATGTTGACTCCATGGCTACGGCCTTGATTGATATAAATTAAATCTTGACCTAAAGCTTTCGTGACTGCAGGAATTCATATTCTTTGGGTCTTTCGGTAAATATTTTTCAGCCTGATCGAAACGTAGTTAATTTTTTATTTGAACCTATCCACGTGACTTTACCGAAAGACCCAAAGAATATGATATAAATTACAACTCTTGATAGTGCTGCGTGTGGCTGTCCGCTCGGCGTAAACTAATTTAGGACGCATCCCCAACTTCTGCTTTAAATTAAAGGAACACAATTGCGTCTTATTATGATACGTAGCATACGGGAGTCAAAAACACTCGCAGCTTGGTCAAGTTAAACTTTTAGAAACGTAAACAAATTACTCGTTGTAGGGCCATCGCCCGAAACGTCGCCTATTTTACGTATATCGTGTTTTTTTAAGGCCACAGCGGTCACTGACAAATGTGCCGAGTTGTGTTTGTTAATTGGGAGGGGGGGGTCGTTGCACCACGGCATTAGCATCAACCACCACACTATTTGGTTATTTCGGTAAAGTCACGTAGGTATAAAATAAAGCTTTTCGTGACTGCAGGAATCCATAATCTTTTTTTACCATAAATTTTCTACCTACGTGACTTTACCGAAAGAACCAAAGAGCATGGATTCCTGCAGTCACGAAAGCTTCAAATAAATAATCAACCACGTCAACAATCCCTTCAACGTATCACTCGCCGTCAACAACATTGTTGTTGTTGTCAGCCGTCTCTTGTGAACCGTCGCTCGACTGATAAACAGCGATTTCACCCCGCTCCAACGTAGAGCCCGAACACACTGGTTGGGGCTGTGATGTTGGCGAGCATCATGAGCCAGCCAGCACCTCTTAAGGCCGGCACGGAGTGAGTGGCCCGCAGGAAAACCACGTCAAGGCCGGAGACTTTGCCAGGGTAGCCATTTGAGGCCGAGTCGACCTAGAGGAGGGCCCCAGCAGCGGCTCAAGATAATCGCCACGCGAATTAAAGCCGGAGCCAGCCTCGGAAGGTTGGAGGGGGAACTTAACACGCTAACGTTGCAAATTCTACACAAATTATATTTCACGCGCAACGTGCAACGTGAAATGCAACAAACACAAAGGGCCTTGGCGAGGAGGGTGGTGGTGGTAGTGGTTGCGCAAATGCATTTAAATAATTTTAACCGACGAAAAAATGCAACAACAATAACAACAACAAAGGGCTAAAACGTTGCGATGCAAGACGACTAAAATCTCTGGGGGTGAGGGAGGGAGGGAAGAGGTCACAAACATCCTCAGGAAAATGAGAAACCATCCCAGTACGGAGTGGTGGTGGTGGGGGGGCCCAACGCGACAGCCATGAATCGTTACTCTGCCGTGCCCGTGACCCCGTCACATCGACGTGCGTGGCACGTACGGAATAAGCTGTAGGAGAGAGAGGAGGAGGAGGAAGGAGGTGGGGGGTGGTGGTGTTATAAGAACTACCAAGTAAATATATATTGTTTAGTGTTGTGTTGTGTGTTAGGGGAGTAAAGGTATCCCATAATGCACTCGCCCTCCCAGTCACCATCGCTTCCGGGTTAACAGTCACGGCGGCGGAAGTGAGACATTCGCTACGACAAGGGGGGGGGGGGTTACGCGAAATCTGCCTTCGGTGCTACATCCTGTCTCCTGCCTCGCACTCCCTTGCCTCGTCGTCCACCTCGTCGTCCCAAGGTGAGGAGACGCGTTTGTTACCAACCACATCACCACGCAGAAGGTTGCCGCCACCACCACCACCACCACCACCTCCTGCCTCCCCACCACCACCCCAATCAACCTCCTCCCCGTACTATCTCCATCCTCGCACAATAGCGATGATAAATATTTATCCAGTGAATTCTGTACGTGTAGGCGAGCGTGTGTGTGTGTGTTTTTTTTTGTAACACAACGTTTAAATAATAGGTTGGGTTTTGTGTGTGTCGGAGGGAGGAGGAGGAGGGGTGTTGATGATTTTGTTTAAAGGGAATTGGCGGTGGTTGAGGAGGAGGAGGCTCCCGTTTGATCGCTCGTTGTTATGGTGGGGGATGGAGGGGGGCCGACGTTGTAGGCGGTGGTGATGTGAACGCGGTGATGATCATGATTATGATGTTCGGTTCGTTTAAATGCCGCTCGAGATTTTTTGGGGGGAGGAGGAGGTGGTGGTGGTTCGTGTGATGGACAAGAGGGCGGCTTTAGACGCGGCCCTGTTTCCCGAGCTCTCGTTTTTATCGCTCTCCTCCTCGCTCTCACTCTCGGTTGGTGGTGGTGGTGATGGTGGTGGTTGTTGTTGTGGTGGTGGTGACGGTGTTGCTATTGTACCGAGGGTTTGTGCCGCCGATGTTGGCTCGGGCCTGGTCTGACGGCCAGAGTCGAGGGCTGTGTCACCATCATCACCACATTCATCAGGAACATCATCATCAATATCTACACTAACCGCGCAAAGTATTGTAATCATCATCTTCATCATCTATCGTCTGACCGATCGTCCTTTTATACTAAACCTCATCACCATCATCTCCGTCTCTTAGACGGCGCTACTTCAGTCTCTACATCATCATCATCATTGATGTTCTGCTTTATAATAATAAACATTAATGTCTTCGTCATCATGATGATCATCATGCCCACCCTCAACTTACAAACGATACTACATCATCGCCATCATCATCATCATCATACATTTCAACCATCCTCATCGGCGATTCCTCATCACCGTAACATTGCGACAATCTTCATCACCACCACCACCACCACCTTGTCACCTTACTGTCACCATTACCCTCATCATCATCACCACCACCATAACCATCATCACACCTCTTCACGTTGGGGTTGACGATGTTCGTCTGGCTTTCACGAGCCTCCTCGGCAAGGCCCCGCATGAGCAGCATCGTGCTGTTCACATCTGCGTGTTACATTTTTTTTAAACACAATAAAGAAACACTTACAATGTAATAACGCGGCGCATTCGTCTGTACACATCCGACGCGCTCGCAATTAAGAGCCACCATTCGCAAATCACAATCACCAGCAGCCTCGGGTTCGACTAAAACGGAGTACTAGTTTGTTGGTGCCAATCGACGCTTCTCCCCCTGATCCTCTCCAGCCTCACGAACGAATACGTTCCATCTCGTTGGGTTATTCTACGTGACACTATAGGGTTTAAATAAAATAAAAACCCAGCAGTGGAGCTGTGTTTATGAATGTACTGATCCCCGTCATGGGAATGCGGAATGACCGCCGATGTGGTTTTGTTCACTGTGATCGGTAGGCGAACAGGTTTGAGCTCATCTGTCGTGTAAGTGGGAAAACACTTGACATTTTATATAAATGTGGACTCTGACGTTTGATTTAATTAAAATTGTTTTGCTTCCATCCCTTCTAATGACGATCCGATTAAATAATCTGTTATTTTGTTAATGCGATCTTATTTGTACCGACTTAACTGTTCTTATGTGTGCTTATCTTGTGTGTACCGAGTTATCTCATCCGTACTGTCTATCCCATGTGTACTGTCTTATAGCAATGTCTACTGCCTTGCCTTTGCTGTGTTGTCTGTGCTATCAGTACTGTCTTAATATCGTAAACTCTATTGGTTGTACAGTCTTCACAGTGTAAACTCTATTGGTTGTACAGTCTTCACAGTGTAAACTATTGACTGTACAGTCTTCATAGTGTAAACTATTGACTGTACAGTCTTCACAGTGTAAACTCTATTGGTTGTACAGTCTTCACAGTGTAAACTCTATCGGCTGTACAGTCTTCATAGTGTAAACTATTGACTGTACAGTCTTCATAGTGTAAACTCTATCGGCTGTACAGTCTTAATAGTGTAAACTCTATTGACTGTACAGTCTTCATAGTGTAAACTCTATTGGTTGTACAGTCTTCACAGTGTAAACTCTATTGACTGTACAGTATTCACAGTGTAAACTATATTGACTGTACAGTCTTCATAGTGGAAACTATATTGGCTGTACAGTCTTCACAGTGTAAACTATATTGGTTGTACAGTGTTCACAGTGTAAACTATATTGGTTGTACAGTCTTCATAGTGTAAACTATATTGGCTGTACAGTCTTCACAGTGTAAACTATATTGACTGTACAGTCTTCACAGTGTAAACTATATTGACTGTACAGTCTTCATAGTGTAAACTATTGACTGTACAGTCTTCACAGTGTAAACTATCGGCAGTACAGTCTTCACAGTGTAAACTATTGACTGTACAGTCTTCACAGTGTAAAATCTATTGGTTGTACAGTCTTCATAGTGTAAACTCTATTGGTTGTACTGTCTTCAGTGTAAACTCTATTGACTGTACTGTCTTCATGGTGTAAACTCTATTGGCTGTACAGTATTCACAGTGTAAACTATATTGGCAGTATAGTCTTCATAGTTTCGATTTAAAGCTTTCGTGACTGCAAGGATTAATCTTCTTTGGTTCTTTCGGTAAAGTCACGTAGAATGAGAATAAAATAATAAAACAATAAAATTCTCACGACGTTTCGGCCACAACACAAGTGGCCTTCTTCAGGTGAAAGGAACAAACCTTGTAGCTCTGTCGTCCCGACAGGTTTGTTCCTTTCACCTGAAGAAGGCCACTTGTGTTGTGGCCGAAACGTCGTGAGAATTTCATCGTTTTATTTTATTATTTTATTCTCATTCTACGTGACTTTACCGAAAGAACCAAAGAAGTGTTCATAGTGTAAACTCTATCAGCTGTACAGTCTTCATAGTGTAAGCTATATCGGCTGTACAGTCTTCATAGTGTAAACTATATTGGCTGTACTGTCTTCAGTGTAAACTATATTGGCTGTATAGTCTTCACAGTGTAAACTCTATTGGTTGTACAGTCTTCATAGTGTAAACTCTACTGGCTGTACAGTCTTCACAGTGTAAACTCTATTGGTTGTACAGTGTTCACAGTGTTAACTCTATTGGTTGTACAGTGTTCACAGTGTAAACTCTATTGGTTGTACAGTGTTCACAGTGTAAACTCTATCGGCTGTACTGTCTTCACAGTGTAAACTATTGACTGTACAGTCTTCACAGTGTAAATTCTATTGGTTGTACAGTCTTCACAGTGTAAACTATTGACTGTACAGTCTTCATGGTCTAAACTCTATCGGCTGTACTGTCTTCATAGTGTAAACTATATTGGTTGTACTGTATTCACAGTGTAAACTATTGACTGTACAGTCTTCACAGTGTAAATTATATTGGCTGTACAGTCTTCACAGTGTAAACTATTGACTGTACAGTCTTCATGGTCTAAACTCTATCGGCTGTACTGTCTTCATAGTGTAAACTATATTGGTTGTACAGTCTTCACAGTGTAAACTATTGGCTGTACAGTCTTCACAGTGTAAACTATATTGGCTGTACAGTCTTCACAGTGTAAACTATTGACTGTACAGTCTTCATGGTCTAAACTCTATCGGCTGTACTGTCTTCATAGTGTAAACTATATTGGTTGTACTGTCTTCACAGTGTAAACTCTATTGACTGTACAGTCTTCATGGTCTAAACTCTATCGGCTGTACTGTCTTCATAGTGTAAACTATTGACTGTACAGTCTTCACGGTGTAAACTATTGGCTGTACAGTCTTCACAGTGTAAACTATATTGGTTGTACAGTCTTCACAGTGTAAACTATATTGGTTGTACAGTCTTCACAGTGTAAACTATATTGGCTGTACAGTCTTCACAGTGTAAACTATATTGGCTGTACAGTCTTCACAGTGTAAACTATTGGTTGTACAGTCTTCATAGTGTAAACTATATTGGTTGTACAGTCTTCACAGTGTAAACTATATTGGCTGTACAGTCTTCACAGTGTAAACTCTATTGGTTGTACAGTGTTCACAGTGTAAACTCTATTGGTTGTACAGTGTTCACAGTGTAAACTCTATTGGTTGTACAGTCTTCACAGTGTAAACTATATTGGCTGTACAGTCTTCACAGTGTAAACTCTATTGGTTGTACAGTGTTCACAGTGTAAACTCTATTGGTTGTACAGTGTTCACAGTGTTAACTCTATTGGTTGTACAGTGTTCACAGTGTAAACTCTATTGGTTGTACGGTGTTCACAGTGTTAACTCTATTGGTTGTACTGTCTTCATAGTGTAAACTCTATCGGCTGTACTGTCTTCACAGTGTAAACTATTGACTGTACAGTCTTCATGGTCTAAATCGGCTGTACTGTCTTCATAGTGTAAACTATATTGGCTGTACAGTCTTCACAGTGTAAACTCTATTGGTTGTACAGTCTTCACAGTGTAAACTATATTGGCTGTACAGTCTTCACAGTGTAAACTATATTGACTGTACTGTCTTCATAGTGTTAATTATATTGGCTGTACTGTCTTCATAGTGTAAACTATTGACTGTACAGTCTTCATAGTGTAAACTATATTGACTGTACTGTATTCACAGTGTAAACTATTGGCTGTACAGTCTTCACAGTGTAAACTCCATTGGCTGTACAGTCTTCACAGTGTAAACTCTACTGGTTGTACAGTCTTCACAGTGTAAACTTTATTGACTGTACTGTCTTTACAGTGTAAACTATTGACTGTACAGTCTTCATAGTGTAAACTCTACTGGTTGTACCGTCTTCACAGTGTAAACTCTATTGGCTGTACTGTCTTCATGGTGTACACTCTGTTGGTTGTACAGTCTTCACAGTGTAAACTCTATTGGTTGTACAGTCTTCACAGTGTAAACTATATCGGCTGTACAGTCTTCACAGTCTAAACTATATTGGTTGTACAGTCTTCACAGTGTAAACTCTATTGGCTGTACTGTCTTAACAGTATATCCTATACCGTCAGTACTGTCTTCATTTTACACTCGATCGTCTGTTCTGTCGTCAGAGTACATACTGTACTGCCTTCGTAGTTTAACAGGTCCCTGCAGGGTGGGCTGGTAGGACAAGTCTCTGCGCTGTCTATTGCTGATTTTACACCCAACAGCACGAGATTTCACTTCGTTAAAGTATTGAAAGGGGACGGACGGACGGACACATTAATCTATTGCAGGCTGGTACACTCAGTTTACAACTTCGTTCCTACCAGTATAATGTATCGTCTGTACTGCCGTGTCTCTTACTGTTGCGCGTGTGAACTTTCTCTTTCCCTCACCGCCTTGCTCTCCTATATTACCACATTGTTAGTGCTGTCTTGTCTGTACTGCCCATCTCGTTTGTACTCTTATTATTCTGCCACCGCTCATTCTGCCTTTTGCTTGGCTGTCCAGTCTGTACTCTCTGTACTCTGCATGTTGTCTGCCGTTTGTTCTGCAGGGCTGCCTTTCTTCCGTGTCATCTGTACTGCCCTGTTTGTTGTGCTGCCTCACTGTGCCCTGCCTCCGTTCCGACAGCCTGAGCCATCTGTCCGCGATGCACACACCTTGACAGCTCTGCACCCGCATCGAAGGCAGTCGATTCATCACTCGGGACTCATCGCGTAACGTCACCGTGCTATCGTGATCGTAAACGATATGAATCGGCGACGAACGACGCCGCTCGGTTTTCTGCCGGCACTTTTATCCACGGATTTGCGTTGGTGCTACTCTGCTGCGTCTCCCTCTTCGCACGACTTTGGAGGGTTTCTCCGGGTACTGCGGTTGCCGTTGTACTCACACGCGTGGCGCGGCCATACGCTCGGCCTTTTTGCCATTCACGTAGCTGTCAACCCACACGGGTTAAGCCCCGTATTCTCGTGCAGGAAAATTGAGTTTTCAGGTCCATACGTGGCGTGCGGTCATTTTCAATTCCGGTCAAAACATTTTTCGTGTGTCCCTTTGTTCGTGTTTCTCTCCTTGTGATGGGACTTTGTAGGATGAACGTTGAGATTCATAAGGGGCACGGGGTGACCAATAAGGTCTGAATTTGTCTGTAATAAGGTAGACACTGATAAGGGGTTGAAAGTTAGGAATTCATTCCGCCGCTGTAACGTGTGAGGGTTGACCCACGCGTTGGCTAGTTTTGTGGGAGCAGGGGGGGGGGGTTATTTGTCCATACTTCACCACGCTCGCCATTGAGGTTTTTTTTGTACAGGCGGGGAACATATCAGTTTCCTATCTTATAGTACAACCGTCGATTTGCTGTGCTGCACACTGCTGCCCGATGGCAGCCAATTAGGATGGTCACTCGGCCAGACACGGTCCAGGTTCAACAACCCCGCTGCTTTAGCTTCCCATAACTGACCGCACGTAGCCAACCGTGCTAATTGGAGGTGCGAGTTGAGGCACATGCCCGGTGATTTTGGTAATCGGCCAACATCCAGGAAGGAAAGCCGTGGTGACGAGATGTTAACCACCTCGGATGGTATGCAGGAGGGATCGTGGGTTCGATCCTGACCCTTGACGCCTGTTGTATAATTGGAGTTTGCATGTTCTGCACGTGGTTGCGTGGATTTTTCTCCGGGTCCTCCAGTTTTTAGCCACCACATTGAGAATCAACGTGCGTTTCGAGTATTTGGCTGCTCTAAATTTGCGGGTGATAAGCCATTTGTGATAGCCAGGTCGCATTTGAAAAAGAGCTGCAGAGCGCAGTGGGCCTTACCTGGTGAAATAAAAAAATAGTTGAGTTTATAATACGGACTCGTTATTAAAATGACCAAACATCCCAACGCAGGATCTACATGAAAGAAGAGTCTCTGGACTTATTTGAGGATGTTGTGGGTAAATAAATGGGCTCTGTGTTGATGTGAAAGAAGGCAGCGGAGTGGAACTGGCGGCGGCAAAGGGGTTCGGTTTGAGAGCTCTGTGTAAAAAGTGCGGTTTTGTTCAGTGGATTTCTAGTTTCAAATGTCTGATCCACTGGAATTGATTATCTCAAGAATTAAGTGCAGACATTTGAGAAGTTGTCTCTCGATTTTCGATTAAGTAAATCGATTAGCTATCGCCTAACTGGAACAGCGTGGTGATAATCAGAAGCGTGTGTGTGTTTGCATGGTGAGCTGTTGTGCAGTGGATAGCGTGCGGTACTACAAACCCGGCAGCCCGAGTTCGATTCCCACTCACGACCAACACCAGTGGTAGCCATTATCAGAATGGGTCCTGGGCCTCCCCCAGGTGGACTCGGCCTCAAATGAGTACCTGGTGCGGTGTGTAAACATCGCCACTAGGGAGACAAAGGCAGCCAGGCGTGGTGCTGGCCACCCCCCCCCCCCCCATGTGCCATGCTGACCTTCATAGGTCATCATTAAAAGCACTTGAGTCTGTTGAGGCTCGAAGGGTGCTCTTTGTCTTTGTGTATGTAAATGTTATGGGTATATAAATGGGGAGTGGTGGAGCAGCAAACCGGGCAATCTGGGTTTGATTTTTGGCCACGGCTATCATCAATGAGTTGCGAGTGACGTCTGAACTGGTCTTGGGCTGCTTCTAGATTGACTCAGCCTGATACGAGTAACTGGTGCGGTGTACAAACACCAATACTGGGGAGACAAAGATGGGCTAAGTGTGGTTTTTGCCACTCCACCCCATTGTGCTTTGTTCCACTTGGCTTTGATCCATTGTGTTGTTGGGAAGGGTTGGTGGATCACCTAATGAGGTGGCTTGTAGATGGCAGTACAGAAAGTGGGTTCGTGAGCCCTTATGCACAGACATTTGATTGTGTGTAGTGGGTTTTCTCCATATTCTCTGCTTTCCTCCCATGAAAAGCCATAAAATATGAATTTGCCAAAATTCCCAATGTAGAAAAACCTTTCTGAATTCGATTCAATTCAAGAATAATTATTTTTGGTCCGTACTGTTCCTACTCCGTTGTGTGTATTGTTCCTCTCCTTGGTACTTCCCATCCCCGTCATTCTGTGGCTCGTCCAAACCCGCTGATGGAAGTTCCACATTACCATGGCCATTGCTATCTTTAAACGTGCGCACCATGTGCATAGTAAATAATCACTGCTCCCAATTATATCATCATCATCAGCCATGATCTACCCACTGCTGGATGGGGTCCTCATACCCAGTTCTCTATATCCCTTTTTGTATCCGTCTCTTTGCGTCTCGCTCTCTACTATAGATCTACAGCCTCCATTCTCGTTTTGTGTGGTACACTATGTGCAGAGTGGTGGCATGGTAGTTAGCGCGTTGCGCTATGAACCGAGTGACCTGAGTTTGATTCCTGGCCGAGTCGGCAACCCGGCAGGGGATTCCAACTCGGGCGTGTATTCCCAGCATGCACCTCTCCCGTTATTCATTGCCCCACTTTTCAGCTTTTGTTCCATTTTCTTTGTCAGTGTTTGTGATCCGTATGGCCACAGCAGGTAATATACATGACAGTGTCACTCACTCCGAATGTAAGTTTGTTATATTCAAGATCACGCCTCCTTGGGTTTTATTCGTAACCTCCCATTAGCACGGTTGGCTACGTAAGGTGCGAAAGAAGTTTTACATACCTTCATACATTCGTTTGCCTTAAACCAAAGCCACTGTGAGTTTAAATACGACCCCTCATTATTTACCGCTTGCTCGGTGGAGAGCGGAGGAGGGAGTGAGGGAGGGGGTGGTGAGGGAGGGGGGTAAGGTGGTGCTTGTTCACCGATTCCTCAAAAAGACAAGAATGAGCAGAAAGTATGTACGCTGAACTTCTTTCGCGCCGTACATAGCCAAACGCCAAATCAAGTTGGGAGCGTGGAGAATCGATCGCCACGAATCGAGGGTGGAGCGTCGTATCGCTGCAAAAAAAATCAACGCGTGTTTAATTGAACATTTGCTGTTGTGCACCATTTCGAGTCCGAACGCGCCGCGCTGATCACATGCCGTAAGCTAATTTGGAATAATAACGAGTTTTTTTTTTAAGTCGTGTTGTACATGGCTTAAGCCGCGTTGCGTCGGCCGGCACGAGGCCGCAACGATTGTAAGTTTTATCCCGCAAGAAAAAAAAAATCAAACACAAACAACATTCTTGTGTAAAGAAAAAAAACCCAAACCCCTCGGTCGGAACTTGCTTAATTTTTGAGTCCTTTGGGATGTGAAAAGAAATGCGTGGCAGTTTGACTATAAAAGGACTTGCTGGGAAATGAATGCATTGCGGGCCACACGTGCTCATTCCGCCTGGCTGTTGCGTTTATTGTTACGGCTTTGTTCTAAAATAAGACGTCGCATGGGACACTAATTCTTAATGTTAACTGTCTCGCTTGGTATACAGGAGGTAGTGGGTTCCGATCCCGACCTTGTCGCCTGCTAAATATTTGGAGTTTGCATGTGTCTCTCTCTCCCCGTGATCGTGTGGATTTGTATTCGGTTACTTCAGTTTTTCCCTCTACAGTTAGAATCAACGTGCGTTTATAGTATTTGGCTGCAATGCATTCCCACATGTTAAGCCACGTCGTTGAGCTTTCATTTGTGGCTAGGTCGCTTCTGAAAACGAGCTATATAGCTCAGTGGCCATTACCTGGTAACATCACAAACATTTTAAACAGTTTAAAAGTGTGATTTTTGTTTACGTTTTGGTTTCACTTGCGCTGCTGCATTGGGTATCGTGGTTATCACGCGACTCATTCCGTCGGCTGAGCAGTGCACCACATTGTGTGAGAGAGTGCCCTGGATGATGCTGTTACACAACTACGTCTGAATTCTCATCAGGTTACCCCTTATCAGGTTACCCCTTATAAGGTTACCCCTTGTCAGGTTACCCCTTATCCACACTAAGGTGATGCTGTGCCTTCCCACATGCCCTGCTAAGAGATTTTTTTTTCCATTTGGCAAAGCAATATTGTCATCCTCGCAACTGGAACTTTGCCAAATGCCAAACCAAATATAGAAATAATGTTTCTCTCTGTGCAGTCATTGATGACCGGACTGAGGCCATCAACTCGCCAAACCAGAGAACCCGGTTTCCTCGCGATCAGGCTGTGTGACTCTGGGTGTCTGTGTAAGTCTCTAGGTCGACTCGGCCTTAAATCAGTACCTGGTGCAGTGTTGTGTAGTAAACATCGCTACGAGGGAGACAAAGGCGGCCGGGCATGGTGCTGGCCGCCCGCCCCCTTCGTGTGCCGTGCCGGCCTTCACAGCTGCTCGCGAATAGCGCTTGCACAACAGTCTTTTAAAGGCTGTATTGGGGATCTTTGTCTTTGTGTTCTGTACATTTATAGGTCTATATAATGAGTGTCATTTTCTACGTGAGCCTGTGTACCTCTATGTGAGCGCACGGACCTCTATGTACAGTGAGGGAAAAAAAGTATTTGATCCCCTGCTGATTTTGTACGTTTCCCCACTGACAAAGAAATGATCAGTCTATAATTTTAATGGTAGGTTTATTTTAACAGTGAGAGAATAACAACAACAAAATCCAGAAAAACGCATGTCTATAAATTGATTTTCATTTTAATGAGGGAAATAAGTATTTGACCCCCTCTCAATCAGAAAGATTTCTGGCTCCCAGGTGTCTTTTATACAGGTAACGAGCTGAGATTAGTAGCACACTCTTAAAGGAAGTGCTCCTAATCTCAGCTTGTTACCTGTATAAAAGACACCTGTCCACAGAAGTAATCAATCAATCAGATTCCAAACTCTCCACCATGGCCAAGACCAAAGAGCTCTCCAAGGATGTCAGGGACAAGATTGTAGACCTACACAAGGCAGGAATGCGCTACAAGACCATTGCCATGCAGCTTGGTGAGAAGGTGACAACAGTTGGTGCGATTATTCGCAAATGGAAGAAACACAAGAACTGTCAATCTCCCTCGGCCTGGGGCTCCATGCAAGATCTCACCTCGTGGAGTTGCAATGATCATGAGAACGGTGAGGAATCAGCCCAGAACTACACGGGAGGAGCTTGTCAATGATCTCAAGGCAGCTGGGACCATAGTCACCAAGAAAACAATTGGTAACACACTACGCCGTGAAGGACTGAAATCCTGCAGCGCCCGCAAGGTCCCCCTGCTCAAGAAAGCACATATACATGCCCGTCTGAAGTTTGCCAATGAACATCTGAATGATTCAGAGGACAACTGGGTGAAAGTGTTGTGGTCAGGTGAGACCAAAATGGAGCTCTTTGGCATCAACTCAACTTGCCGTGTTTGGAGGAGGAGGAATGCTGCCTATGACCCCAAGAACACCATCCCCACCGTCAAACATGGAGATGGAAACATTATGCTTTGGGGGTGTTTTTCTGCTAAGGGGACAGGACAACTTCACCACATCAAAGGGACGATGGACAGGGCCATGTACCGTCAAATCTTGGGTGAGAACCTCCTTCCCTCAGCCAGGGAATTGAAAATGGGTCATGGATGGGTATTCCAGCATTACAATTTCCCAAAACACACGGCCAAGGCAACAAAGGAGTGGCTCAAGAAGAAGCACATTAAGGTCCTGGAGTGGCCTAGCCAGTCTCCAGACCCTTAATCCCATCGAAAATCTGTGGAGGGAGCTGAAGGTTTGAGTTGCCAAACGTCAGCCTCAACCTTAATGACTTGGAGAAGATCTGCAAAGAGGAGTGGGACAAAATCCCTCCTGAGATGTGTGCAAACCTGGTGGCCAACTAAAAGAAACATCTGCCCTCTGTGATTGTCAACAAGGGTTTTTGCCACTAAGTACTAAGTTGTGTTTTGCAGAGGGGTCAAATACTTATTTCCCTCATTAAAATGCAAATCAATTTATAACATTTTTGACGTGTTTTTCTGGATTTTGTTGTTATTCTGTCTCTCACTGTTCAAATAAACCTACCATTAAAATTATAGACTGATCATTTCTTCGTCAGTGGGCAAACGTACAAAATCAGCAGGGGATCAAATACTTTTTTCCCTCACTGTAGGTATACGGTTTTCTATGTACGTGAGTATATGAGTCTCTATTTGAGCCTCTCTGAGTCTCTGTGTACATCGTTGGCAAGTGGACCAACACATCACTCAACCCTCTTTGAGAACCCAGCGTAAACACAGGTGGGCAGGCGAAACTCCTCGATTTTTGACCCAGGGTCTCAAGCTGTGCGATCTGAGCTGTCGCTGACCTGGCCCATTATGGATCCACTTGAGCCCCACGTGGCCACATCGCGCTGTTTTGTTATTGCTGGCGCGGGGAATGTCGACTGAGACCGAAAGCCGTATTGTTGCTGCTCGCGAGCGCGTTTTTGAAACTCTTGGAGCCAAAGGCCGTCCCCTGCGTTGTGAAGGTGATGTAATGCTCACGGCGAGGGAAAGGATGAAATGTGGTCGCACGTTTTTCTCCAAGCAAAGCGCCAACGGTTGCTTGCAACGATTTTCGAGGGGCGATGAAAGTTGCTTCGAGAAGCTGCTGCTGCCATGGTTGCTCGGTTGATGCCATCGGCTTAGCTCAAAGGGGTCCGCAACCTGCGGCACCGGAGCCGCACGCACCTCTTTTAGGACTGTTTCGTGACGTTTTTTGTGAAATGACCACCGTCTCGCATTCGCGTGCATTGGCGGCTCTTGAAATATTGAGATATTTTGTTTTTTGTGATCGAATTCGGGGAAAAAAATGGCTCCTCGTTATTATGGTTTTCCGACCTGGGGCTTAGCGCAATTGGCAGGGGAACCTTGGCCCAAGCAATGAAAATCCTGGCACCTGGGCCCCCCCCCCCCCACCCTGCAGCCTGTGCGTCCCGGTGCAGTTACACTGCCTGCACACTCATTCATTCGCTATGCCCCTGGCTAATGTGTTGTTGCTGCTGCTTCCCCTTGCAAACATCTTGTGAAGGAAAACATTGGCACTTTTGACTTCGCTTTTTTTGAAGGTGCAGGAGATAGCCCAAGGTGAGAGGGAGCATTCGTACCTGGGCGTGCTGTGGGATTTTGTGAGACGTTGTACTTGCTCGGTATTGTGAGTCAATTAACATGGATTTGTCGTATATATTTTTTTATTGATTTCGATATTTTTCGGCAGTCGTGTTCAATTTTTTTGTTTATTGGGATCACGTCGTCAGATTCATTTTCCGTTTGAAAGTCTTGAGCCGGCAGTGCCTGGGAGAGGAGCCCTGGCAGGCGAGATCACACAACTCCTTCCGAAGTCTGATCAAACACACCTCTCTGTCCTCGCGAGGGCCACACCTTTTACGTGACCTTAAAATAATGTTGGTCGCGCGCTTGGGCGGTGGTGGCTACGCACGTGCCCGCCTGTAATCGAGCGCTTGTGTGAAGGCAGCAGAGAGGGTTGGTTGATCACCGCACACATGTCTGTGAAACTCCCTTCTACCCTTGGGCAGACGAGGAAGTGCCATTCCCTGGCAACGAAGGAGAAGGCGGTACAGCAAGCTGACTAAATCTCCCATCGTTTTCCATCTGTACGGTAATGGAGTGTTGCCGCGCCCGCGCGTTTGTGGGCTTTCTCCGGGTGCTCCGGTTTCCTTCCACACGAAAATAAATAAACACGACTCGTCATCATTATTTGCCTGAAAACATCTTTTAAGAAAAACAATTTGACTTAAAAAAATGTAATTTACCAGATAAGGCCCACTCAGCTGTATAGTTCTTTTTCAGAAGCGACGTGACCACAAATGATAGCTCAAATAAGTGGTTTATCACGTGATAATGTATAGCAGCAAAATACTCTAAACGCATGTTGATTCTAAATGTGGGGGGAAAAAACTGGAGGACCCAGAGAAAAATCCACGTGATCACAGGGGGAGAGATTGCAAACCCCAAATATACAGGCGTCAGGGTCGGGATCGAACTCACGACCTCCTGCATGTGAGGCGAGGTAGTTAACATCTCGTCACCACAGCGGCAGGACCGGCTTGAAAAAGAGTCCAACAATTCAGTGTAGCTTTCCTGGATAAATAAGTAAATTCATTCATTTTTATCATTATCAATCAAACCAAAATGTTTCAGTCTCAGTGCTGGAGTTCAGCAACATTAAGTGACAAAACAAATTTAACACGATGGTTTTGTTTTGTTTATGTGCAGTCATTGGTGACGAGACTGAGACCATCCACTCGTCGCGCTTTGAGAATTCAGTTTAAATCACGGGCGGCTATCACTTGGATTCAAACCCAGGTACTCAGAGGTGCTGTCTCCGTGCCTCTGACCTCTGTGCCACCCAGCTTCCTCTTAGTGTCCGTGTTTATGCTCATTATACGCGCATCAAGTCGCGTGTTTATAAGAACACAAATGTTAACTCCAGGCTCCAGTGGAATGGAACAAGATGAGCAAACAACACGCAAGGCATGCAGTACAAAGGAGACAAAGAAAATGAGGTTCTTGTATTACAATAATGAACGTTCCTCTATTGTAATTCTATTGTAATTGTGCTCCAATACATCATTATAATGTAGTTTGTGTCATTGCAATGGGGTGTGTGATTGCAGTCGGGTGTGTGGTGGCTGTGTCTGTGGTTGAGCGAGTGTGTGGTTGGGTATCGGTAGTGTAGTGGTTAGCACATTGCACCACAATCCCGATGGGCCGAGTTCGATTCCTGCTCACAGTCAACACCAGTGGCGATTACCTGAGCTGGTCCTGGGCCTCCCCCCCACCCCTCTTCCTAAGTCGACTCGGCCTTCAGTGAGTACCTGGTACGGCGTGTAGACATCAGCACGTGGGAGGCAAAGGAAGCTGGGCATGGTGCTGGCCATAGACCCTCTCGTGTGCAATGCCGGCCTTAATAGGTGCTCGCTAACAGCACTTGCCCCAAAAGTCGGTCAAGACTATTTGGGGGATCTTTGTCTTTGTTTGGTTGGGTAGGTGGGCGTGTGGTCAAGTATGTGCGCGGTCGAGTGTGTCGGTTGTTGTACGGTTGAGTGGGTGATTGGCTGAGTTGATGGTTAGCTAGGTCTGTGTATGTGTGGTAGGGTGGGTGGTTGCCTAAGTCACTCGATGTGCGGTTGGTGGCTGTCTGAGTGAGTTGGGTGAAAAGTCGGACAGGTAATGTCACCGTACGCCACGGGGACCGCGTTGAAACCGGAAGAGCGGGCTCGTTATTGTAACCACACTCTGCGATTTTACTCCTGCTACATGTTTTGTCTTTAAATGTCATTTTCTCTCACCTGTCGCTCGGGTGTCCATCACAGCCGCCGGTAACACCGCATTGACAACCAAAAAATAAAAAAAAATCGGGACAATTGGAATTCCAATGCCGTTTCAGGTTAGTTTAACACGTAGGCTACCGTGACCAATATTATCCATCAAAGGTTTTTTTTTGGGTTAGATCGCGTAAATATAAATGTGTCATTAAACCCGCCACCACCCGACACGGCCAAATTAGTGTTCTTTGTTACGTAAACAAAACGTGCCAATTCGTTACTAGTTCAGCACACCGGTGTGTTGGAGAGTGTAAACCCACAACATTTGCAATTCGAGGACCGTGACGTGTCGCCGGTTACTACAAATGCTTTCTCACGCCACTGCTGGCAGAAGGCCCTCCGCCAGAGGGTGCTCCGGAGAGCCCCTGTGGTGAGTTGTTTCGGCACGCTTGATTCCCGCTGGCCACAATGAACGTTCTCAAAAGGAGCGGGGAGCGCACCCACACTTTACCCCACACTTTTGTACTGCTGGGTGAACAGAGGTGGCGGGAGGCTTTAAGCAACTTGCTCTATTGTTTCAGCTATAATAACAACAACGATGCATGTATTTATTTGTCCAGGAAAGCCACGCTGAGTTGTAGGACCCTTTTACCACGCCAATTAACGACGAGTGTTTATGCGTGTGGGAGGAAACTGGAGAAAACCCATGGAGAGAACTCATGTGCGTGAGGGGGCAACACTCTATCCCATCCACAAGGGATAGATGATATCAATCCACACTTTGCTGTATTGCATTCTGCTGGGCAGAGCCAGCGTACGGGGTTTTGCACCTCAACGCTCGGGGAACGGGAGTCTGGAGGGAGGTAACGTTCCATCCCCGTACAAGACAGAAACAGATGGCAGTTAGTCCAATTGTTGCACTCCTCCTCGACTGCCCTCGAAGAAGCAGAGTTTGCTCAACATCTGTGTGCGGTGATCCACCAACCCCCGCTGCTGCCTCCACAGTACTGCTGGGTTACGGGCGGCAGGCAGCCCCCGTGTGCAGTCGAGCCGCCACCACTGCCAACCGGCCACGGCACGCCGGGGGCCCCGAATCGGACCGAGGATTTCTGGATTGCAAGTCCAATGTCACTTTGCCTCTACAACCAGCACCGCGTCGTTCGTTGTCTCTGTACGCCCTCGCGAAGATTTGCAAGCCGTGGTTCAGTGCAGGAATCTCCTGTTTCACATTGATGAAGCCAGTTGTAATTGCTGGCAAAACGTCGTACTCAGATTGTAAATGTTGTGGCTTTTCTCTCCAACACACCGGTGTGCTGTACTAGCAACGAATTGGCACGTTCTGTTGTTGTGACAAACCTTACTGATTGGCTGTGTCGGGTGGTGGTGGGTCTAACGACGCATTTATTTACCCGATCTAGTGGCTATGTTAATGTGAGGGATTAGCATGATGTTAATGTGAGAAATTAGCATGTAACTGGAGAAAAGAAGGGGAAGAAGAGCGGCCTCCTTGACGAGGGAGTGCAACCCAACGGGTGTAATCCAAAGTGCCTGTGAGTGTGAGAGTGCAATCCAATCTTAGATCTCTCATGCCCACTTGTCCTTTGGATTGCATTCTCATACTCACAGGCCCTTTGGATTGCACCCGTTGGGTTGCACTCCCTCGTCGAGAAGGCCGCTCTTCTCCTTCTTTTCTACAGTTACATGCTAATTTCTCACATTAACATCATGCTAATTTCTCACATTAACATCATGCTAATTTCTCACGTTAACATCATGCTAATCCCTCACATTCACATAGCCACTTCCGTGCCCTCGTCCAGGAGGCCGCTCTCCTATCTTACAGTTACATGCTAATTTCTCACTTTAACATCACTAGCCCCGGCCACTTCTTTGACCCTTGGGCTACACCCATTTCAAACCTTTTAAAAGTCTGCCTCAGCAGCAGACCATCGCTTTCCCACCTGATAACGGACGCTTGTGTTGCGCCCGAAACGTCGTGATTTATTTTATACCTACTACGTGACTTTACCGAAAGAACCAAAGAATATGGATTCCTGCAGTCACGAAAGCTTCAAATCAAGCTTGGTATGGGTTTATTTTTATTTCTCTTCTCTATCTATCGATTTGGCTGGCGTGTGTGTGCGCGCGGGGAGCGGTAATGCAACGGTTATCGCGCTGTGCTACAACACCAGTGATGATTATCTGAACCGGTCATGGTCCTCAACTAAGTCGACAAGGTCTCAAATGAGTACCTGGTGCGGTGTGTTTATCATCGTCACTGAGAAGACAAAGGTGGCCGTGCAGGGGGCTGACCACTCACCCTCTCATGTGCTGAGCCGGCCTTCATAGGTGCTCGCTAACATCACTTGCCCCAAAAGTCTGTTAAGGCTATGCGAGGGGTTTTTGTCTTGATGTATGTATGTGTGTGTGCGTGCGCGCGCGCGTGAAAAGAAATTCAATTACGCAAAGAATTTGTGAAATTACGCACACACACACAAACCCACGGGAGAGAGGCGCGTCCCGCCAGCGTCCTATTCTTTTTGTATCTTGAGAGATTGAAAAGGAAATTTACTAGTTACTCTACACGTGTACAAGAAAAGCCACACGGACAAAGATGAGGACAAAGATCCCCCCCACCTCCCCATAACCGTACAAACCCGTGGGACAGGTGCCGTTGGTGAGCATTTCCGAAAAGCAAGAACGGCGCACTGAGTTGAACTCGGGGAGACCCGCGACCGGTTCAGATATTCCCCACCTATTGTTCGTGAGTGGGAATCGAACTCGGGTTGCCGGGGTCGTCGCGCAAGAGCGCCTAACCGCCGCACTACCCCTTCCCCATGGTTATAGTACACGCATAACTGCACACGCGTACACCTCAAAGACACGGACACCCACTTGCATGCGTGCTCAAAGACAATGATCCCCCGTATAGCCTGAATAGACTTGGGACAAGTGCTGTTAAGGTTGGCACAGAACACGAGAGGGTGGGTTGCCAACACCACGCCCGGCCGCCTTTGTCTCCCTCGTGGCAATGTTTAAACACCACACCAGGTACTCATTTGAGACTGAGTCGACCGAGGGGAGGCCCATGACCGTTTCAGATAATCATATATGGGTGCATACTCGCACACATATACACACCCACGGACACACCTCATTTTCTCTCCGTCTCTCTCACACATACATTCAAAGAAAATTCTTGACACATTCTCACGCACGCACGCACTCGCTCGCCCTCTTTCCCATTATAGGCCATGTAGGCCATTGGGGAAAGTGGCTGTCAACAAGCAACCAATGAGAAGGCCAGCTCTACACAACCTGATAATCGGTATGGCTAGCGCCAGGCCTCTCCACCTTTGACTTTCTCCAGTGCCTGCTGATGTTTTATGCGCACAGCAGCTACTGATTTAAGGCTGAGCTGACCTAGGGGAGGCCCAGGACATCCTCTGACACCGCCGACATTTGGCGACCCAGATCCGCGCTCGCAAGTGAGACTCATCCCGGTCTCTCGGGTTCTCACCTGGTTAAGTAAAATAAGCGTTGAACTTTCAATGTATGTCGGGTTCTCAAGTGCGTTGAGTTGATGGGTCTCATCGGTGACTGCAGAAACAACAAAAAAATTGGATATAATTCGGTTCTACAACTTCATTTGACAAACTCCCAGCTCTGAGAATTCAAAATATCGGTTTCACCGTCATGTGATGAACATTGCCCTCATGTACATACCGGGTGGGAAAGTGCCGCCCTCTCCCGCGCGGGTTCAGAGGTCACTTGAATTTGATAGGGAGCTCTGTGATGTCCGCTTTCGCGGACCGTGCTTGAATATGAACTGCTCTCTGAGATGGATTCTGTAAGATTCTGTTTTCATACTCCGAAATAAACCGTTATGAAGGTTTATTTTTGGTGAGATTGCTTGAATGTAAATGTATCGCTTAACCCGAATACCACACAAAAAAGCCAATTAGTAAGGTATTTAAGACCGAAAAACAGGAATACTTGTCAATTCTGGGAAATCGCCTGATGAAGCTGGTTTAAATCACCAGCAAAACATACATTGTAAATGTGGGTTTACTCTCCAACACATTGGTGTGCTGAGGTAGTAACTTTTTGGAACGTATTGTTTATTTGACAAACCGTAATCATTGGCTGTGGCGGGTTTAACGATGCATTTATATTTACGCTATCTGAACCAAAAAAAAACATTTGTTATGGATAATATTGGTCGCGAAATCCTACGTGTTAAACAGTCGGGGAAAATAACACGAGGGATGAAAAGACAAAAAAAAATGTCATCATGAGAATAACAACGACAGCAGTAATGTATAGGCAGCTGGGCGGCAAGCGCCACCGCGTTCCATCAATACCAGCCTCGCCACGTTCTCTCTATGCGAAAGGTTAAAGTCCGCTCGGGTGAAATATGTTTGCACTTTAAACCAGATGCGTTAAGATCCACTCCTCCACTCCGCAGCCTGCTTTGGTGTGGGCCCTGCCGCAAGGCATTGAAGGGAACGAAGCGCGAGACCCCTCCTGTATCCACTTTACCCACCCCTCGGGGCAGTTGCACCGCCTGTACACTCGATAGCCACACCCACTGCCTCTCCAGCCCCACCCCTGCCCTAGCCTCCGCTCCCCAACCTTGTAGGTTTTGAATCGTCAGGACACTTGGAATCATGAATCTATTCGTGTGCCCTGTTTTGCTGCCGCGTTTTGATTGTTTCTCAAATATCGCCTTTTAACTTTACAGTGCCGTCTCGTGTACTCCGTTGGCTGAATTGCAGCGTTCACAGTAATAATGGCCGTTTAGCTCTGCGTTTTTGAACCACACAAACCACTTCTAAAATGTCAAAATGTGATAAATAAATAATACATCTGCCCTGCTACTACTTAATTTATTCGAATGGCGTTTGACCGACATTTCGGCTCGTAGCTCGACGGCCTAAATACCAAATAAGCAAACAAGAAAAATTCTACAAAAAAATCTCCCTCCCTAATATTTTCTAATTTTTCTTTTTTTTGAGACTGGGTGACCTGAGCGGGAGAGCGGACAGACGCAATTTAATGGAGTGACCGGCTGGTTGTGATTACTCGCAAATGCCTGTTGATGGACTGCTTCGCGAACACATTTTTAATTCATTGAGTAGCATTCGCCTTGATTTTTAAGATGCCCCACGATGCCATAAGATGCACACCGAGCTTTGGGAAAGCAAAAATTCAGGAATATGTAACAATCCGGGGAAACAATGGGGGTAAAATATAAAGTTACGGAAATTTCCTAGAGTGGCCGCGGGGGTGTGGGGGGGGGGGAATGATCTTATAAGTGAGAGAATGCGGTATCGCTGTGGAGTGCCACGGTCTTCCAGAGGATTATGATGAACGTGTTGCTTTGCAAATTGAGAGAAGATTAATACGGGCAGCTAGAAGATTAATTTGGTCAGCATGTGGTGGTCTTTGGTGTCCCCCGATGTCGTGATGCATTGGTATGGAGAGCCGCCTTCCTAGTATTATAAAACGCACCCCCCCCCTCCCAGCTTTTCCTTTAAAATATGGGGGGGGGGCGGGGGTGGGGGAAGCACGTCATGACGGTAGCCGGGAGAGCGGGTGGTGGAGGTGATGGGAGTGTCTGGCTGCCAGAAAGACTGGGAAAACACTGCACTACGTGGCACCGCACGACACCGCATGGTGCGCGGGGGGGGGGGGGGTCACGGAACCCCCCCCCCACCACCAAACCGTCGCACTCTTACCGTTCACCTAAAAATATCCTCCTCGTCCTTATCGATAGGGGCGTCGTGGGACTGCGGGCGTGGTGCGCGTGGAGCGTGACGCGCGTGGCGGAGAGCAGCGACCGCGGCGTCGGCATGCTCCGGCTCGCTCGGATCGCTCGCTCGCAGTTCGTTAGCGACCCACCGCAAAATGATGCCCCACGGGGTGGCGGTGGTGGTGGTGGTGGACGCTGATGTGGTGGCGGTGGTGGTGGGGAGCGGTGGCGTGGCGGTTGGCGCCGCTGCGCTACGAACCCAGCGACACGGGTCCGATTCCCACTCAAGGCCACCAACACCGGCGATGATTATCTGAACTGGACCTGGGCCTCACCTAGGTCAACTCAGCCTCAATTGAGTACTTGGTGCGATGTCAACTTTGCCACTAGGGATACAAAGGCAGCCAGGCGTGGTGCTTGGCCACCCACCCACTCATCGGTGCACCATGCCGGCCTTCATAGATCCTCGCCAACAGCAGTTGCGCCAACAGCCTGTTGAGGCTAAACGGGGGATCTTTGTCTTTGGTCGTGGCGGCGATGGTGGTGGCAATGATGTGGTTGGTGATGAATATGGTGCTGGTGTTGGAACTGGCTGTAATGATAATGGTGATGATTTTTATCTGCAGTGGTGGTTGGTGCTGGTTGTAATGCTCAAGGTTTACTGGTGGTGGTGGTGGTGCTGCTTCGTCTGCTGGTCGTTAAACGCAATTTCGATTCCGCACGGACTCGACGCTCGGTCGCCCTTTTCCATCCACGCGCATCTCTAGTCACCCCTGACTCCGTGGACCGTCACGGTCATTTCCTGCTCCTCCATTTCCACGTTATCGCTCGTCACGTTATCATCCCGGCGCCTTGCTCCTCTTGCACATGATGTCTATATGTGTACATGTCAACATGTCAGTCCACTGTGTACATGCATACATGTTGGTCCACTGTGTACATGCGTACATGTCAGTCCATTGTTTACATGTGTATACTTCAGTCCACTGCTGGCTGACGGGCCTCTCCACACTGCACGGGTTCTGTGGCTCTCTGAAGCATTGGAGCAATAATCCGTCAAGGGTTGGGCTGGGCCGGGCAGTCTTAAGATAGACTCGGCATGGCTTGGGTCCTCTCTCCAATGTTCATTGAAACTTACCATCAATGTGGATTGAAAACGATTTTTTTGTGTTTAGTTTGTTGTCCTTACCCCCCGCCCGCACCTCCGATAAGCACGGTTGGCTACGTACGCACGTTGATTCTAAATGTGGAGGAAAAAACGGGAGGATCCGGGGGAAAATCCACGCGACCACGGGGTGAGAGTCACGCAAACTCCAAATATACAGCAGGCGTCAGGGTCGGGATGGAACCCACGACCTCCTGTATACGAGGCAAGGTAGTTAACATCTCCTAGCCACCGTGGCGCAATGTTAACTATCTCTTGCCCACGACCGTCGTCACCATGCATACAATGGAGGGAATGAATGTAAACGCTCATTAATTGGCCAATAACACCTTTGTATATAGAGGACCGCAGAGCTTGGCCGATTGTTGGTGTGGTTCCTCCTCGCGCCTCCCCGTCGCTCTCTCTCGGAAGAGTGAGTGAATACTGCGTGGCGCGTTTCAGGGAGGGAGGGGAGGGGGCAGGAGGGGAGGGGGCAGGAGGGGAGGGAGGGGGAGGGAGGGAAGGGTTGTCGGCGGCCTGACGGATCGTTATGTAAGTGAATGGAAGCCTGCGGACCCTTCAGGAAGGGTGTGCGCGTGCGGTGTCCGCACTGTCCTTGTCAAGGAAGATAACCATCGGAGTTCCTCTTCGTGTTTTTATGATGATTATTGAATTTAATATATATTTATTTTGAATTATGAGTATCATCAGTCCCCGTCAGTCCACTGCTGGATGAAGGCCTGACCGAACCACTGCCATCCCCTTGCGATCCTGCGATGCGGCAACCAGGCCCGCACCCCCACGCACGGCCAAGCGATTGCGCCGCTCCGTCTCCTTGGTGGGGGTCTTCTTGGACGCGTTCCACCTCCTTGGCTGCCACTCCACTGTTGTTCTTTGGCTCCAGCCATGGACCCTTCAAGCGATGGGTTTCAACCCAGACCCACCGCTTACTCTCCTGCATATATTGGGTTGTCTTTCGCCTGCGGATGTTCTCTAATCAAACATGTACATATATTTTTTATTTATTTCTGGCATGGAGAGTTATCGTTAACAGCAAACTCATAGCCACAGCTTGATTATAAATATTTTGTAAGTTGTATGGAGCTGTTCATGTTTATAATGACGTGATGGTGCTCTCGAGTGGCAGGTTTGTCTTATAAATGTGCCACATCGTAAGGCCGATTTGATTTAGGAGAATACCAGGATTGGTTCAGATAACACTCGCCACTGATGTTATCCTTGGCCCGGAATCAAACCAAGGTGATTGGCTTTTTAGTGCAGTGCACTTACCATTTCGCCACAGCTCCCAACACAAGTACAAAGAGTCTCCGTAGCCTGATCTTCTGCTGTGGCAATAGCTGTTTTGTAAGCTCTACGTTATACACATATACACACAAAGATCTCCCGTATAGCCTTAACAGACTGTTGGGGCAAGTGCTATTAGCGAGCACCTATGAAGGCCGGCATGGCACACGAGGTGGTGGGTGACCAGCACCACGCCCGGCCGCTTTTGTCTCGCCAGTGGCGATATTTACACACCGAACGAGTTACTCATTTAATGCTGAGTCGACGTAGGGGAGGCGCAGGACCGGTTCAGAAAATCGTCATCGCTGTTGGCCGTGAGTAGGAGTCGAACTCGGGTAGCTGGGTTCGTAGTGCAGCGCGCTAACCGCTACACCACCGCTCCCTATATACACACGGACACACACGCGTACACAGCAATAACAACCGCCATTCACCACTAAGTGGCGGTGACGTCACCACGACGCTTGTGCCAGGCTATGTGCACCTTGAGGCCACGTGAAGTGTCAAACGCCCGCTGACAGGAGGTCACGGGGCAGACCCAGGTGCCACGGGTCGACTGACTGTACACACACACACGTGTACACACACACACGTACACGTGCATAATATGACACGGGGGAGGGTTGTGGTCAACCCCATCTGCCTGGCAAAGCCACATAGCCCTATCAGCTGTCCGCACAGCTTCACAAAAGACTTGGCAGCAGCGACAACTGCAAACACAGCGACAAGTCAAAACAGCGGAGGCATGTTGCATTATTATAATTATTGTCATCGTGCTAATTGTTGCCCATTTTCAAATTAAGTTGATGGTGGAGTAAAAAAAAATAAACAAAAGCCATGAGGAGGCCGGATGAGCTGGAGGTCAGAGGCCCTGAGAGCCGAGGTTGAAATCCACGTTTCAGCCACGGCCCGTGATGAAACCGGTTTATCAAGCGTCCCGAGGGGGGTGGTCTCGGCCCGGTCACCGACGGTCGCACAACGGAGCCATTCTACAGGGTGTCCATGAAGTCCCTATCTATTTCATTGAAATCACAGCGATTTCGGGTAAATTATGCAGTAATATAATCGGATGGCATATTCATTGGCGACAACTTAAGCGCTGGATTCATCACGAGCACCGTCAATGTCCTCTGCACAGCTCAAATCTGTCGGCCGCATTTGCCTGAACGCGTTTTGCGGCATGCGTGGAGTTATTTGTGTCACTGCCGCCCCCTACATAACACACACACACGGGTGCATGCGCGCGTGCGCGCGATCTCATAAATCTTGCAGACCTTTAAACTCTTGTTTTGGTGAAACCTTTGACTTGACGAAAACCCCCATGCAAAGAAATCCAAAAAGGTGTTAAATCCGGAGATGTTGAGCCGTCTAGGGCGAATCCAGCGATTTTGTAAAACGTTCGTTAGGCGTCCTCCTGACTCGGTGTTTACGTAATAACGAGGAGCTCCCCCCCCCCCCCCCATCTTATTGAAAGTATTGCTACTGTCACACGTTCTTGTACATTCATGTTCTTAGGGTCTTACAGGGAAACATATGCACCTGCGCTTAATGTGCAGCTTTTTATTGGCTTCAGCGTCGCACTTGGACCCTTCCAAATGTGACGTCATATTTGTATTGAGCCAGCGCCTTGGAAAAACTTGTAAAAAAACATATTTTCCTAAAGCTCTTGTTCACATCGTGAAAAGTTCAAATCGGAGGGCCCGGAATTAAAAAAAAAATTAGATTTTCAATGTTTTATAGGCACGCATGGCGCGTGTTGCATTCGTGCCAAATTTCAGCTTCGTCGCCCGAATTGAACTATCCTTCGACTTCACCTCAACTCGGTCAACTCACAAGCACTGGCAGTCAATGCGTATTGGTCAATTAAAAACACAACATGGACAAACCCATTCACCGAGACCAATACGATGCAATTAGGCCGGCTATGCGAATGCCACCAATTCCAAGGCAGGAGGAGTAGTGTGAGAGACGGCAGGATGCGGTGGAACAAGGGCAGTGGATGTGACTCCGAGTAGAAGCTCATGGAGACCGCAGCGGTATCATATTTACATCAATGGGCATCGGTGTAAGTCTGTGGGTCTCCACGTACTTCATCTGGTTCTCCTGTGTAATTGAACGGATCAACTACGTGTGTGTGCGTGCGTGCGTGTCCGTCTGTGTGTCTCTTGAGCGGGGAGCGGTTGCGCAGTGGTTAGCGCTCTCCGCTGCGAACCTGGTCACCCGAGTTCGATACCCGCTCACGGCCAACACCGGTGACGATTATCTGAACAAGTCCTGGGCCTCCCCTAGGGCGACTCGGCCTCAAATGAGCACCTGTTGCGCTGTGTAAACATCGCCATGAGGGAGACAAATGCGGCCGGGCGTGGTGCTGTCCAAACACCCTCTCGTGTGCCGTGTCGGCCCTCTTATGGGGTCGCAAAAAGGACTTTCGCCAAGAGTTTGTGAAGGTTATAATGGGTGTCTTTGTCTTAGTTTGTCTCCGAGTAAGTTTACGAATCTCCGTCTAAGGAAAGTGGACGTGACTCGGGCAGAGGCGCACTATTCTCGAAGCGCCATGGAGACAGCATCTGAACAGGTGACCAATCCCCCCCTCCCCCCTCCCCACTGCGCGCACGAATGGCACTTTGGGCTGAATGAAAGGGAGTCGTGTTTATTATGAGCAAGCGGGGTGCTTGACGAGACAAAAGAATAGATCGAGGATGTAAAATATTCCGGTGAGTGGATGAAAACGATGCCATCGCGTTCGTCCCATGAATCCCACTTCAGCCCTCCTCTCTCTTTGTCTGACTGATGCCGAGGTCTCGTCCACTCCCAATCCCCAACCTTGGGTCCCCCTGTTTGACCCGCACGCATATCAAAACGGGTTCCTTGTTTTGCGTCTTTTTTAAAAAAAATCCTGCCCAGAGTTTCTTCATCTTGGATTTTCTGAGTCATCGTTTCTGAGCGGCAGCGCTCGCTGATCTCCCCCCAAAAAAACCAACCCAGTCCAGCGAGTGAGCCTCGGCCTTGACCACGTTGGCTCTCAACTTATTTTTGGCCTCTTGTTGAATTTAGTTTCAACCACAGTGCTGCTGCTGCTGCCCCCCTTGCCTGACCCAACGTGGTTCCGAGAAATAAATGTATGAAGAATGAACGTCAATATTTGAACCAATTGTCCATTTTGTGAGGTATCCGAACTAGCCAGCGAATAAAACGAAATTCAACGTATTTTCTGCACGCGCGTTGTCATTTGTTCGCGCTCGCTGGTTACTCTTGGAAACCTCCAAATTGTTTACGATCAATAAGTTTAGAAAGGTATTTTATATCGTTCTAGGTTACCGTTTGCGTAAAAAAAGTTATCGTAGTTATTTTATGTTGACAGATTCATACGTGATTATTCACCGATGACTCATGTACGATATCATTTCACACGTTTATAAATCGCCTGTCCCCTGGGACATTGCCACGTACCACCAAAAGTCTGCCACGTCCCCCGGGTTGAGAACCACTGCTGTAGTGTATAGTGTAGTATGTATGTAATGACTATCATGTATGACATGATTATAAAGTCACACATTTAGAAATCACCTCGCGTACCCCCAGTGGTCCGCCACGTCCGTTTGAGAACCACTGCTGTAGTGTATAGAGTAGTGTATTGTATAGTGTAGTGCATAGTGTAGTGCATAGTGTAGTATGTATGTAATGACTCTCATAGTTGAGAACTACTGCTCTAGTGTATAGTAGTGTAATGTGTAGTCGTGTGTAGTGTAATAGTGTAGTATGTATGTAATGACTCTCATGGTTGAGAACCCCTGCTGTAGTGTATAGTAGTGTAATGTGTATAGTGTAATAGTGTAGTATGTAATGACTCTCATGGTTGAGAACCCCTGCTGTAGTGTATAGTAGTGTAATGTGTATAGTGTAATAGTGTAGTATGTAATGACTCTCATGGTTGAGAACCACTGCTGTAGTGTATAGTAGTGTAATGTGTATAGTGTAATAGTGTAGTATGTATGCAATGACTCTCATGGTTGAAAGCACTTTGGCCTAAACGAACCGATGTATCGCGTCCCCCAGGGGTCGCTCTTTAAGAGATCGTCGCGGCGACGGCCGTTTGACTTTGAATGCCATAATCAGTATCTCTATTTAGGCTGCCGAAGGAAGAATCCGATGAGCTATGAAGCTCCGTTTTCTGTTCACAGATGGTGCAGTATGGGGCACGGGGGGGGGGGGGTGTCAGCAAGTTACAATGGCTAACAATACACTAAAGTAGGAGCGCAAAAATAAGAAAAAATGGTAATCAAATCACTAAATAAAAATTAATAATGATTTGGTGTGTGAACATCTTAACGCCTGTTTTATTGCCAGAAAGGGTAAAACCCTATTATTATTTTTCACACTTTAACACTGGTCAAAAAGGGTATCCAATGATATAGCTGCTCTCACCGCGACCTATAAATGCACTGATAGTGCGTTGTCTTTGCACCGTTCGGTGTTCCCTTGTCTGACGCTGGTGAAACTGGGCCCTAAAGAATGCTGCTGCTGTCTTTAGTGCAGGCCCATCGGTTTCAAAGACGCTGCCATCTATTATCATAGCACGTGTGTTTGCATGTTCACCACAAGTAGCGCGTGTGGTTAATGCAGAGTGACTTGATTCCTTGCAAAAAAGGTAAATCTATTTGGTGTTTGAACATCTTACCGCCTCCTGTTTTATTGCCAGAAAGGGTAACGCATTTTCTTACTCTTTGGTTCTTTCGGTAAAGTCACGTAGGTATAAAATAAAATAAATCACGACGTTTCGATCGCAACACAAGCGGTCGCCCTCAGGCGGAAGAAATATAATCCAGCAGTGGAACTGCTGAACTTGCGAGAGAGCAGCTACAACAAGAGGTTATTTATGTGGCGATGGGCAAGCAAGCGGGGTCTGAGCTGGAAAGGAATTACCATATTCTTGTTTTTCAATAAATAAATTATATAAGTCCCAATTTTTCAAGATTGGGCAAGGCAGCAAAGACAACAGCAGTCCCAGGCCACACCAAGATAACGCCACACAGTCGTAGTCCGTCAATACAATAGCACATTAACATTGAGCTATCTGGCACATTAACATTGAGCTATCTGGCACATTAACATTGAGCTATCTGGCACGTTAACATTGAGCTATCTGGCACATTAACATTGAGCTATCTGGCACATGAACACTGAACTATCGATGGGGTTCGGTGCAGAGTTTTAACCGAACTGGAATTCCTCGCAACCGCAGCGTGGTGGAGGTATATCCGAGTTTTACTGATGAACCGCCACTCAAATATTAATGCAGGTGGAGTACACGCTGCACGCGCCTGATTATGGCTAGACACGGAGCACGCGGCATAGAGATCGTTGATTTAAATGGCACCGGTATTTGGCGCGCGGGGGGGTGGGGGCTACGTTCTTGCCTTTGACTGCCACTCCGTTGTTAGTCTCGATCCCGTTTCGCGACGACGTGGCCTGCCTGGCCTGAGCGAGATGTTAACTCCCTCGCCTGGTATGCATGAGGTTGTGGGTGCGATCCTGACCCTGACACCTGCTGTGTAATTTGGAGTTCGCTTGTCTCTTTCACTCTCCCCGTGGTCGCGTGTATTTTTCTCCGGGTCCTCCGGTTTTTCCACTCCACATTCAGAATCAGTCTGCGTTTAGAGTATTTGGCTGCTTTAAATTTCCACGTGATAAGCCACTTCGTTGAACTTACATTTGATAGTCAGGTCGCTTCTGAAAAAGAGCTATACAGTGCAGTGGGCCTTGCTTAAATACAATTTTTTTTTATCGTCTTTGTAATAGTGTTTAAGCCCCCGTGGTTTTCTCCACAATGCGATTGGTGGCTGTGACTCTCCGCCTGGCATTACAGCGCCCTCGTGTGGCCAACAACAGCTGCTGCAGAGATGAGGCAAAATATGCAACGCGAGTTTTGTAGCATTCAAGTAAAATTACATCTCGAGCTTCGCTGTTGTATAGTGCTTTGATCGCGTGTTTTGAAGCTGGAAGCCACCACGCAACTCAACACGTCGAGTTGCCAATGATTACACCAGGCTTTTTGCCAATGATTTCACCAGGCTTTTTGCCAATGATTTCACCAGACTTTTTGCCAATGATTTCACCAGACTTTTTGCCAATTATTTCACCAGACTTTTTGCCAATTATTTCACCAGACTTTTTGCCAATTATTTCACCAAACTTTTTGCCAATTATTTCACCAGACTTTTTGCAGGAGGGCCCTTCTGCATTTGTGATTTTAAGGCCAATTCCATTTTTTGTTCACATTTACACAGACGATGGGTTCCACCCACCAGCTTTGCTGTACTGCCACCTCCAGGTGACCTCGCGGCACATCGGGTCGGGCAGCCTCTCTGATCTCTTGCGTGATCCACAGACCCCCCCCCCCCCCCCCACCTTGCCTTCGGAGCGCTGAAGCACTGGCGCGTATATTCAGCATAAAAAAGAGAGAGAGAGAGACGTCAAAAAGTGATTCCGGGGTCGCAGCGATACCTCCGATATCGTGAGCCACGGTCTCTCCGCTGCAAGATGAAGGCCTTTCAGTAATCGTCGTCATCGCGAGCAATGGACTGTCCACTGATAAATGAAGGCATCCGCGTCGTCGCACTGAGCCATGGTCTTTCCACTGCTAGACGAGGGCCTCCCTTGTCGTCGTCGTCGCCCCTCCGATTTAGCGTGGTGGGCTACGTACGGTGCGAAAGGGAATTCGCCGTACGTCCATGATCAGTGGTCTGCTCGTGGATGGAGGGCTCCACAAATCGTTGCCACCGTGACCTCGCGATGGCAATGGGTGCCTGTGCAGCACCTGCACACACACCGTCAGTCGACTTCATTGCTCCACCTTCTCCGTCCACGTCCTCTCGGTCACGTTTCCCAACCGCGCAGGCCGCCGTTCCCGCCGCCATATCCACCATGTCCCTGCACAAAGCCCTCCTGCGGTGACTTATCTCAACAGTCCTACAGTCTCGCTGCACCATGTACAACTGTCTCGTGAAAATCCGCAATCCGGCACTGCTGGAGGGGGGGGGGGGGGCGAGGGTTGCAGGATCGGACGAACGGCAAAATGTTGCGGGACTCTCCCTTCCCTTGGGCGTCGAGGTGCAACACCACACCGTAGCCTGGCTCTGCCAGCAAAATGCAGTACAGAAATGCGTCGACTGCTATCATCTGTCCCGTCTGTATGGGATACAGTGTTGCCTACCACTCTTTCCCCCCTCCCCACCTTCACGCGCGTGAGGCTTGCTCCGGCTGCTCCGGTTTTCCTCCCGACATGTACAATAAACACGTCTGCGCTGATTGGTTGAAAACATATTTGCATGTGGAGTTGCTGCGGGGGAGATTTTGTGTCGCGCATCGGCTCGTCGCCTGGGCAGCCTTCCAGCTCGGTGTCTCGAGTTTCCCTTCGGCGATTTGTGAGATGCGATTTGTGAAACGAATTGTCACATTCGTTGATGATTGATTATTTTTCAGTGCAGCGTTGCAATACAATTTGCATAAATTGCAACAACAACAACAAAAACCCCAGCGCCTCCTTTCCACGCGACAGTCGATACCGCCTATCGTTGAGCCCAGAGGTGGGATTATCGATGCCATCGTCACGGCCGGGTCGGTTACCACTCGCGCACCGCGTGGCGGCGCCGTGGGCTGTAGTTGGGATTGAACTCGGCAGAGGGCGCTCTAGGTGCGCGGTGCGGACGTTGAGCGGCGGGGCCACGTGTCTGGTCATGGGGCACAGAGCAAAAGCATTTGTCGAGCAGCAGCAGCAACAGCAGTAGCGGCTTAAACGACAATTATTGCCATAATATTTAGTTGATGATTGATCGTCCGCATCATCTACCAATCATAATTGCATAATCAATCATCGGAATATAATTAACATCATCAGGGTAGAATCATCTTCATTGCATTATCATTCGACACATATGTATGAATGTTGAACTTCATTCGCAACATGCGTAGCCAACCGTGCCAGTTGTCAGAATTATATTAATCGTCATCAGTGTATCATCATCAGTTTATAATTATCATCATCATTGCATAACAGTAATCATTCATAACCATCGTTCATCGTCACTGTCAATCCATTAACGCCCACGAGGGCTACTGTTCCACCACGGAGTTGGAGCAATGATGAAATCCGCTACTGTGCAGGTTGCTAGACGCATCGTTGCATCCACTGCGACGGAATTTCAGAAGCCTCCATCCAGCAGGGGACAGATCATGGCCGACGATGACGACGACGACATTCCGTTCGCACGGTCACGGTTTGCTAATTCTGTCTTTTGAGAGCAGAATGCAAGCCTGAGTCTCACCATGACGACGACGATGAACCGGTGCTACGCGAGACACGTAGAGGTCGCGGGCAATGTTTGACGGTGACGCTGATGCCGCACCGTCGTCGTAAAAAAATGCGCGACCTGTAAACTCGAGACCCAGTTTGTATTTGATTCGCCGCCAAACTCAATTTGCCAGGTCATCACGTGGAGAGCGCGGCTTCGCAGGTTGGCTGCCCACCGCAGTACGGTTTTTTTTATTTTTTTTGTGCACCGTCAACTTCAAAGCTACGTAGTGCACACCATCGCGGTGACGTACGTGGCCCCACGGCAATCTCCACTGCTGGATGAGGGCGGCCTCCATGTGCCGTGTTGGGTCACGGTGGGGGGGGGGATGCGTTCGACCGTACTTCGCCACGCTGGTCGGTTGCGGCGTTTGGCGAAGGGGGAGCCAGCCGGGAGTGGTCGTGATATCGCTCGTCGCCGATGTTAGCCGTGGCCTGGAATCGAACTTGGGTCTCCAGGCGCGCATAGCCCAGTGTGCTTTAACGACCGCGCTGCCCGCTTTGGTGTCCATAGTTTATATTCAGTTTGTGGATTTAATGCCAGGTCACAGCAGATGGGGAAGTGCAGAAAAAAAATCCATTGTTTTCACTGCACTGCGTTGCACCGTCTTTGCTCGCCGTCTTCACAAACCCGCACTGCCCAGTGGGGCGAAGTATGATCAAAACGATCCCCATGACCAGCACAGTTTGGGCAGGCCTTCATTCAGCAGTGGAGAGACAAACAAGGGCTGTACATTATAATGTTTTGCAAGGAAAAATCTCCCCCCCCCCCCACCACTTTGTTTGCCCTCATGGACTGCTTGGGGTAACTTGCTGTCTGCGTGGGCCTATAAAAGACCAGCAATGTAATTGCTATACGTTTGAATCTCCGGTAAATACTCCAGCACAACGATTGAAGGCGCCGCGGGTCGATGTCGTAAGCGGCGAACGCCTCGCGACGTTGTACTTAGGGCAAGGTCGTCAAAAGCACGCGGGTAAATCTGCCCGACGGATTAAATCCATTATCTTTTGTTTCCACAAAAAATATTTATTTTGCAACCAGGTGGCAAGCGATCGTGTGACATATTTGGACGCCGCACAAAAAAAAACCCGAGGTCGCAATTACGTCTTGGCAAAACCCACCACCCCCACCGTTAATCTGTTCTCTGGACTCGGCACGGCGGGGGGGGGGGCTTACTGATCGCCCGGCGACTGGCTGTCTCCAATCACACCAGTCTCGCGACTTCTCCTAACTCCTCCCCCACCTCCGTCTTTGTCTCTCCATTCCCCCACCACCTCCACACTTCACCACCCCCAGCACCCACCCCTCCCCCACCTATTGCTGCCAACCGAGCGAGGAATACTCGCAGTGATGCTGCTGCTGCGTTGGCAGTGCCGCACAAGGACAGATAACGAAAAAGTCAACGCATCCGTCAATAGCGCTGCTCTCAAGACGGAAACAAATAAATATGTATAGTGTGTGTTGGTGACGTTTCGGGCAGTGGCCCTTCTGCAAGGCAGAGAGATCTCTCAAAGCGTGGCATCTGGATGACGGATCCGATCAGTTAACCCGTGCCCTCAGGTGCCATGGGTCTGCCACCACGTGCCCTGCTGGTGGCGACCGTGCGCTCTCTCAATATTGGACAAATAAATTTTTTAAATGAGTTTTTCAGCACCCCCCCCCCCCAACCACCGCCAAAAATGTATTAAAGACCTTTCAAAGAATATTCTCACCCACCTCATCAGTCACTGATTCGTACCCCACCACCTTGAGTGAGATCTCTCTGCTATTTTGTACTTTTTGTGAACGGTTGCAGTAGCATGCCAGCACCGAGGTCTGCTCGCCACCATGAGAGGGCTTCAGGAGTTGAGTTTGGTTGAAGGATCGCAGGCCACAGTGGGTTTACTATACGGTCCGTAGTTTGTGTTGCATTGCCAGAGTCGCATTGCTGTGGCTTGCAGTGTACCGTGTCTCTTCGAGTCTCTGTTTTTGTTCTATTTGTCTCTATGTATCTCTATGTATCTATGGATCTCAGAGTCTCTACATATCCCTATGAGTCTTTACGTATCTCCTGAATCTCTACGTATCTCTGCGTGTCTCTGTGTGTCTCTTTGGGTTTACTGTGCGGTCCATGTTTTGGCTCGTATGGCCACAGTCACACTATCTTGAATTTCTCCCATTTACGAATGTACGTGCGTACACGCGTACGTTGAACTTTTTTCGCACCGTATGTCGCCAACCGTGCTAATCGGAGGTGCATTTCGAAGGAGACGATGCGGGCACCTAAGGAGGGGAGGGGACGGGGGGGGGGGGGTCCGTTGCCCGACAACATCGTTCGCTCTAAAAACAACGCTGGGCCGTCAGGCGGTGGCCGTGGCGAGGTGCGCCCGTGGTGGTTGGCGGCACGCTTCAGGAACACCGCCGGGAGACGCGTTCGCACGGCCCGACGGCTACATCTGGGTTAATCCCAGCAGTGATTTTAGCGAAAGCGGGGCAGTGTGATACGTGCCTCGCGGGTGCATTAATGAGGTCGGCTGTGCCGTATCTGGGCTAACGACGCCCAATTTTGAGATGTGCATTCCAGAGTGCGTGCGTGCGTGCGTGCATGCGTGTGTGTGCACTCGCGCACGTGATTGAGGTGGTTGGGTGGCTCGGTGGGTTCATAAATGGCCGTGTCGGGGACACCGAGTGGTCGGCGCCGCTGAGATCATGGGTTTGAAATTTGGGTTTCGGCGGGCCGGTGATTACGTTAGGGTTCTCGGCTATAGCGAGTTAACGGCTCAGCTCCGTCACCGGTGACTGCCTACGGCGACAAAAAAAAAACGCACACATCAGTCGGCGATGCTGCCGCAGTGGTGCAGAAGCACAGTTAACCACGACAAAAGTCAATGCGTTCGTCAATAGTGACTGTGTGTGTGCGTGGCTTTAAAAGATAAAAACATGCGAGAGGTGACGTTTCGGACAATGCACCTTCTTCATGTTATGTGCTTGGAAGAAGGACCGCTGCCTGATATGTCGTCTGTTATCTACATTTTTTTTTGCAAGTAGTGTTATTGACGAATGCTTACAAAATAAAAAAAATCAAGGTAGGGTTTTCGCTTAGTTTGGCTAAATTCCAATTCTGAGAAACAAAGGTGTATTGGTTTCACTGCCACGTGATCCACCTTTCCCTATTGCAGAGCAGCGTGGGAGTGCTGGCACGTGAACCCAGAATTCAGTGCGCTTGGTGGTCGCCTACCTCAGCGTTGTCTGCGCTCAACCCTGCTTGGCTGCAGAGCTCTGCACGAAATCGGGAGCATGCTGGGCGATGCGGTCACAGGCCGTACGTAGACTGTTACACACAAAGATAAAGTTCTCCCCGTAGAGCCTTAATCGACTGTTGGGGCAGGTGCTGTTCGCGAGCACCTAATGAAGGCCGGCATGGCACACGAAGGGGTGGGTGGCCAACACCATGCCCGGCCGCCTTTGCCTCTTCCAGGTACTCATGTGAGGCTGAGTAGACCTGAGGGAAGTCCAGGACTATTTAAGATAATTCTCATTTGTTTTAGCCGTGAGCGGCAATCAAACTCGGTTCCCCGGGTTGGTAGTGTAGTCCACTAACCGTAAGACACACATGCACACACACACGCATTGAAGTCGGGTGCATTCTGGGCAATACGGTCATAGGCCGTAGACTGTTACACACACACATGCACACAAGGGACGCACGTAACCTACATTTAATGAAGCCTTTGCAATTGATGGATATTCAGGTCAGGAGGCTCGGATGATGATGGTGATTATGGTCATTGTTGTTATAATTACTGACTTTGTAGTACGCGGCTTGGTCCTTTGTGTTCAGCCGGCGGTGCATTATCCATCACCAGACACCTCTTACCCTGCTGCGCCCTCCCCACATGGGACGGGACGAGGGCCTCTTAGCGCAGCGCGTGACACGCACACACGGCGAGTCCGCTGCGACGCGGAGACCCAGCCCGCGCACCGCCGGTCCGACGTGCAGCGATCGGGATAATTATCCAGACGGCCGTTGTTGTAGTGCGGCGTACGGGAGTCGGGGATCTAAGCAAGGGGAGGCAGTGGAGGGGGCATTGGCGGATGGGCAGGGGTGGCGTTGAGGAGGATGAAGACGTGGGGGTGGCGCGTTCGCCGCTCGTTGCACAGGCCCGTGGTTCGAACCTGGCAGCCCTATTTACCACCGCGGGTGTATTTGGCCGCTGTAAATTTCCGCACAATGATGAACCCACTTTGTTGAGCTATTATTTGTGGCCAGGTCGCTTCTGAATGAGAGCCACATCACTCGGTGGACCTTACCGGCATATACTCGCGCGATGCCTGTGTCGCGAGCGCACGATCCGCCGAAGTAATTCGAAAACGGGTCGGCGGTTGTGCGTCAGCGTCACGGTCCAAACTCTCCAAATATGAAAAAAAATCACCTGCCGACTACCCAATTGGGATTTGCGCACAGATAAAGTCTGGCCATGGGGGAGCGACGTTCCTCATTGCGGTTACACGTGGCAACGTCGCTCCCGCTGGGAGGCCATATCTGCCTGTGCAACATCGCAGCTTCATTCGTCATAATCTTGCGCGATTAAAAGGGACGCAAATACTAAACGTACCAAATTATTATTGTTCAGAGTGAAAGTGTCTTCCTGCCCAATGGACCACGGGCTGTAAGTAAACGCGCGCGTGTGTGTGTTAGGAGCCCAACTTTGCAGTTTCCCCTTTGCTAAGTGATTCAGCCATTTCTCCCACGATATAGATAGCCAATCGGTGTCGAGAACTGGCAAACACGGTGGATCTGCCGCTGGCTCCGCCCAGCTGCTGAAGTGGCGCGCGGAGCGAAACGTCGGGACGTCGTTTCTGAACAAACCCGCGGTGGCACGACCCCCGCAAAGCATCGGAGGAGGCCCCGTGCAGCAGCGTCACCGTACAATCATGTATCACAACAGCAAGTACAATAACGATGATCGTAATAGCAACACTTGCATTCATATCGCGCCGCCAACGCGACTGAAACAACGCCCGTTCGAAAACGGACACAGAGGGCAGTGCTTGTTTACACAAAGAGTGATTTGTAGCCGCCACAGAGTCTCCGGTGTCCCGGCACCGGAGAGGCTGCGTGTGTCTCGTCTGCCAGTTTTTATCGGCAAGACAGCCGACGGGAACCGGCGCTTGGGCCGCCGGGCGGCCGAGCGCGCAGAGGCGGAACTGCCGAGTGCCGGCGAGCGGGCGTACTGCTCCGGCTCGTCGCTGCGGTGTTACCGGTTTGTGCTGGGTTTGTGACTGGGAGCCGGTGGGAGCCGGAGAGATGTGGGTCTGGGTTTGTGACGGTAGGGGCGGGGTGTGGGGGGTGGCGGGGGGGGGGGGGCTAGTGTGGGGTAGGGGTCTGGTGAAGGTTGGGGGGCGGTTTTTGGAGAGTCAGGCAGGTGAGTGGAGGTGAGGGCTGCGTGTGTGCGTGTGTCCCGTGTGTGCGTGTGTCCCGTGTGTGCGTGTGTCCCGTGTGTGCGAGACTATATCTGGTGGGGAGCGGTAGTGCAGTGGTTTGCACGCAATCGGCGTGGTGCTGGCCACTCGCCACTTGCGCGTGCCGCGTTGACCTTCATTAGGTGCTCGCTAACAGCACTTACCCCAAACAGTCTCCGGAGCGCTATACGGGCAATCTATGTCTTTGTTGTGACTATATCAGCACTGGGAAGACAAAGGCGGCTGGGTGCGGTGTTTGTCACACCACGCTCTTGTGCACCATTCTGGCCTCAACAGGCGCTCGCAAACAGCACTAGCCCCAACAGTCCGTACGGATTGTCTTTGTCCCCGTTGTGTAGGTGTCTCTTTGAAGATGTGTACGTGTTTGTCAAAATGCCACCTCGCCTGGCACAGAAGCTGTGGTGACATGCCACCACCTGGTTGTGCGCGGCAGTTGTTGTCTCTGCGTATATTTGTACACGTGTCGTCTTTGCGTGTGCACAATTTTGTCTTTTGCCCATGTGTACTTTTTTTTGTTATCATCGTGCACACCACGTGTGTGTTCGCTTGCCTGCAGGCGTCTTCATATTTCCATGCCCGTGTGCAACCTGTGCGTGCGTTTGACGTGAAATGTTTACGGAGAGCCGTAACCTCGTGTGCTTTCTTCCTTTTTGGAATGTTCACCGTCTAAAATGAATCTCAATCGCACGGGGGGGGCGCGGTGGCGGGAGTGGGGGGGGGGGGTCAGCGATTGCGTCAGTGGACAACTCCAGCGATCTGCCCTTGGTAACCTTTTGCCCCTCTTCGCAGAGTCCCCGTGCTTTGAGAGGGTTCTGCCATTTGGCCTGTGGTTTGAATGACGTGAGCCGGGCGAATGGGTTTTCGTGGCGACCTTAAACCCCCGTGTTTAGCCACAGCACCAATACCCCGCCATTCACCACGATGTGATGGTGACGTCACCGCGGCGCCTGTGCCAGGCCAGGTGCACCTTGAGGCCACGTGAACTATCAAAGTCTCGCTGACAGGAGGTTACGGGACAGACCCAGGTGCCATGGGTTGACTGACAGAGATGACTGGCAGATGCACCAGCTGTGCCCCCTACTGTGCCACCACCACCGTCTGTCTGTGAGAAGGCCCCTGTTTCTTCGCAGTAACTTGAGAGAGCGGTGGCTCTGGCGTGTGTGAATCAGCTGCTGCGACTCCCTAGATTTGCAGCACCCAGCACCTCCAGGGACAACCTCCCCCCGAAAGCAATTCGCGCACTCGACTCCATCATCACTACATTCACAACTCAACAACAGCACACGCCTCTTTGCACTTGCACACACGACAACAACTAACTCACAGCCGCAACTTGCTTATGCCTTTTTTTAAACTATATACAGTACTGTATAGCTATTTTTTCTCCTTGTATAGAATAACAAAAAATATTTTTTAAAATTATTGATCACGAGCCCACAAAGCGCGAGCGATTCAAACAAATAAAAAAAGTTTTATCTTCGTAAGTATTAATGTGCTTTGAGTGGTAGATTTGTGCCAGAAAGACACCACGTGTTTTAGCAAAAAATAAAATTAACTTGACTGGAGATTGCTCCAGCCTAAATAAAGATTCTGATTCTGGGATGTTTGGCCAGTTCCATTACTGAGCGTTAAAGTCTACATTCGCGAATGCCAGTGAGTGATTTGTCTGAAGTGTGTGTGATTGTGGGGGGTGTGGGCGGGGTGGTGGTGATGGGCGGTGGATGGTGGTTGTGGGGGCGTAGGGGGCCCGGGTTTGTGGCTTTGACCGACACTCGGGCGAAATCATTTTTCTGAAGCCCCACCGTTGTGGGCCGACGATGGCCTCTCTATGCTCTCTGTGGCGGCCGAAGTACGTCGGAGGCTGTAAATCTCGCGGGGCGGCGCGGGCGCGCGCGTCAGTAGGGGCGGTGGGGGCGGGGAGGCGTCGCCGACTCATTGTGCGTCCGCGCTCGGGCGAGCACGGCAAAACGCGTCGGCGGCATTCTCAGCTGCCCCCTCTCGGCCTGCCCCCCCTTACGTCGTCGTTGTGACGTCAGCGGCGGTGTGAGCAGCCCCCCCCCCTTCCCCGCCCCCCCCCCTCTCGCTTTGTCTCGTGATCTTTAGCCTGAGTCCATTCCCCCCCCCCCCCCACCTTAGCGTCGGCCAGGAGGGTGATAGAAAGGCTCGGTCGTTGACCAAAGTGAAATACCTCCAGACGATGACATTTAGCGTCGTCATCATCCCTCCCCCTCCGTCCCCGACGGGTGCCGTGGTCACGAGTTCAGACCTCAGTGGGCTTTGCCTGTATGTATGTATTTGTATTTACGTTAAACTTCTTTCGCACCGTACGTAGCCAACTGCGCAAATAGGAGGTGCGGGAGACATGGTGCGTTCGCCCCGGGTTCTAGCGCAAGACACGGCCGTCGTAAGGGGATTGATGGGCCACGGTCAAGACGAGCGACGAGGGGACACGCACCCCTGTGGGGGGGGGGGGGGGTTGGTGAGACGGAGCGTGGAAATTGGTCCCTGCGTGAGCGCCAGGTGGACTCGTCACATCGAATTACTGGAAGAGGATTTGCGCCGGCTTGAGAAGGCCTTCATCCAGCGGTGGATTTGAGCGTGGCCGATGATGATGATGATGAAGGGTAACTGTTCTTGCTGGTCGTTATGAGCACAGTGTTACTAACGTCGCTCCTGTTGTTGTTGTTGGTTTGCAGGAGCCTTGCCAGGTGAATTGCTGCAGCCAAGCGCCAACGGCCTGCAGTGCCATCTACAACCGTAAGTGGCCTCCTCAGTGAATTGAGTGATGAATAATAAATAAAATTCTCAATCAACCTACACACAAGGTGATTACTTGTCTCACGCATGCGTGGAGTGTATCCGTCCGAAGACGCGATGAAAGAGCCCGTCGCGTTTCCAGTAGCCAAGGAGCGGAAACCATCACGCACACTTGGGTTATCCTCGCAGCAGCGGCTTTTGCTAACCATGGAACATAGACAGTCACTGCATAGCGCGCGCGCTTTCAGATGCGCTTCTGCGGCCATCTGGAACGCTCTTCTCTCTGATATTAGGAAGCCATTGGGAGCTGTGCATTTAAAAAAATTCTCGATTGAAAACTAATTTCTTTAGCGCTGTTTTTTTGCATTTGGTTTGTTGTCCTTCGCCCGCATCGCCGATCGGCACGGTTGGTTACGTACGGTGCGAAAGAAGTTCAACGTACGTACATACTACAGACGTACACACGTACACACATACACACGTACATAGAGTTCCTACCCCTTGGTTCACACTGACTTTACATTGAAGCCGAAGCGGGCAAACGTCGCTCAAGACATTCTGCACGAGCGTCGACCACAGGGCCGGGCACTCAGTGTCGCGTTGTCTCTGGAGGAAGGGTCAACGTTGTACCTGTGGCCGCACCACGGGCAGGGGAAGAGGGAGAGTCGAAGGATGTAAGGTTTGGCGAAAGAGAACGGAACGGGAGAGAGAAGAGAAAATCATGCATATGCACACGATAGAAAAATAAAATAAAAATCACGGTAACCATTCACCATTTTTCTCCGTGAAAAGAAGGGTCATTTAGCGGCCGCTGCAATTTTGCTGAATATACCTTTTTTTAGAAAGAATCCCACGTTTATCCCTGTTTGACGCAAGCCGTCGCAGTAAAAATCGGTTGCAGTAACACCAGCAGAGGGTGGGCGCCGAAGCAGGAACCCACTGTTGTACCCCACTTCTACGCGCCCGCGTCCGTGCCGCTCTCCGGCCTCGCCAAGCCCAGCATCTGGAGCAGCGTGGAGAAGCACGGTCGAGCAAACCCTCTCGACCCGTGCGGTGTGGGGCAGGTGTCTCCCCCCCCCCCCCCCCCCTTAATCGGAGTAGTGGAGAGACAAAAGAGGTGCACGTTGTAGACACTCCGTTCGGTTTCCTCTCCACGTACAAAAAGGCTGTGACACGTCGCGGAGCTGAAGATGAACACCTTCCTTTAGCCAGCGTGGACAGGTAAGGCGGCGGCGAGGCGATGAGGGAACTGCAAGGTGAGTGAGCGGACGACGACGCAAGCTACGCGCCCGCTGTATGGAGTTGGACTGCCTGGGACAGGTTGAGGCTGCTTCGCGCGGAATAAATAAAGGCTACACTGCAAAATAACGCAACACTGCATAATATGAGGCTAGACTGCACAGTAACGCTACACTGTTTAGATTAAGGCTACACCTCAGATTAAGGCTACACTGCAGAATAAGGCTACACTGTGTAGATTAAGCCTCCACCTCAGAATATGGACAGATTGGACAATACGGCGACACTGCATAACAAGGCTAGACTGCACAGCAACGCTATGCTGTGCAGATTAAGGATACAATGCGCAGATTAAGGCGATGCTGTCTAGAATAAAGCAACACTGTGTGGAATCGGGAACACGCCGTGCTGTGTGGAATGAGACAGCGGTGGGCGGAGTGAGTGGGGTCCTGCATGACGTCCGTTGAATAATCCCGGTGGCGTTGGCATCTCGTCCCCGTGAAGGTGGCGGCGCCGTGTGTGTGTGTGTACGTATGTTTAATTTTTTTCACACCGTACGTAGCCAACCGTGGTCGTTGGAGGTGCGGGAAGTTGCGGCTCATCCTGATAAGAACTTAAAAATATCAACACGTTCGTCAATAAGGCTGCGGCCTTGAAAGGAAAAAAATATATTGAACGGGGAACGCGTCTTGTTGATTTTTGGGTCCGATTGCGGCGTGTGAAATGTGTGTCGTGCACCCTCCTCCACCCGACCACGGCTAATTAATAATGTCGCACGATGAACAAACGTGCCGATTGATTACTGCTTCAGCAGCGGCATTGGCACCGGTGCGTAGTTGCTGGAGAGCGATCCACACGCGGCTCACAATTGGGTGTGCGGATGTTTCGCACGTAGTTACAATCGGGCATCGTCGGGCAGTTGCCAGAAGTCCTGGGGGGGCAGGGGGGGGGGGCGTGTTTGCAACGCTCCTTCACTCGCCGGGTTCTTTGTTCTCTGATCACAGGGCTACACCTCCGCCCCACTCGACGTCTCAATCGGTTGATCAATCGATGACGCCGCGATCGAGCTGACGGCGCGGTTTGACGGACTTGGACACACTGCAAGGGGCTCGTCGTCCGGCAGTGTTGCCGGACAACGAGTGACAACTTGCCTACCGGTTCTTATTTTGGTGTTTGCGTACGTTTTGACAAACCGAGACTCTGAACGTGAATGCCCCCCCATTTTTGACCGGGAAAATTTTAGGTACTTCAAATCGACCCGGGGGGCGGGGTAGAGGTGGAGGGTAAGAAGAAGGTGAATTAAGTTGCATGGGCAACTCGAACAGTTGGACGCAACTGGGAGGCATCGCCAATGCCTTGGACAGAACTAATCGCTGACCTGTTTGAGAAAGGACATCGTGGTACAAAGAGAGAGATTTAATGGCGAAATGAGTTTCGCACCCGTTATTAACCACTTTACAACTAAGGATGATGAAAGGGTGTACGCATCAGTGCTGTCCGTCCGCCTGTTTACCTGTCCGTAATTAAATGGGGGCGGGGGGGAGGTTGTGTGGGGTTAGGGGGGGCACTTTAACTCGTACAGAGGATCCAATACGAACGAGTCTCTGTGGTATGAAGTTGTGTTGCTATTCGTAACATGCATGATTGGAAACCGGCCTAAACCACCGCACGATTGGCCACCGCTTGGAGACAGAAACCAGCGCCCAAAGTAGTATCCTTCTTCGTAGCATAGGGAGAGAGGGCAGATAGAGATTAACTCACTTTTCTCTGTTAGTCCACGGGCCAGAGAAAAAAATCTGTTCCACCTTAGGCAGCAAATTACTTTATATCCCCACACATTTCACATGATGCACCATTGTTGACCACGTGGAGAAATTTTAACCGCTGAAGCTGTGCCACCTCGGGTGGTAGCGACGTGTAAGATATCTGTTCTGGGCTTCATGGACTCTGTGGGAGGCCCCGGAGAACATGGAGAAGTTAGAAGTCGGTTGACTTGGCGTGCCACGGTGGCTAGGAGATGTTAATTACCTCGACTGGTATATAGGAGGTCGTGGGTTCAATCCCGACCCTGATGCCTGTAGTATATTGGGAGTTTGCATGTCTCTCTCTCCGTGGTCACGTGGATTTTTCTCTGGGCCCTCCGAGTATTTGGCTGCTATGAATTTGCACGTGTTAAGCCACTTGAGCTATCATTTGTGATGGCCAGGTCGCTTCTGAAAAAGAGCTACATTACTCAGGGGGCCTTGCCTTGTAAAATAAAAAAAAGTTTAGTTTAGTGTTTAGTGACGCGCGAGCGGTTTTCAAGGTCGCTACGCACGCACACTGCCGCCAGTGCAGGGCCTCAACTGCTAAATTAATGTTTCCAGTTGTAAATCTGAGAAGGTTGATTGCCTAAAGATAACACTCCGTCAGTGAATGGCTTTTAAGTGGCGGTCGCTTTGACTTGCAGCAGCAGCGGTTTTCCTAGAGGCAACAAACAGCCGCGGGGTCCGAGTTCCCGTCGTACTTTTCGTTGACTCTTACGCGACAGACGAGAATCACTCTGGCACAAACCCAATGCTTACCGCCCTGTTCCCCCCTCAACCTCCGCTGCCCCCCCCCCCCACCGGGCCCCTGTGCCCCCCTCTCTCCTTGTGGCAGCCCCATTTGGATCGGTCTCCGTATCTCAAGGAATCTGAAAGTCGGGAGGAGAGGGGAGCGATGATGCGTCTATTAATACCGGCTCCCAAGGCTCGCACGGCACGTGACCGTTACACCCGCGTGGAGTGTCGTAAGAAGTGATTTTTATTTTTTAATGAAAGCGAATGGCACTCACAAGACGCGCGATTGTTAAAATTATTATGAATGTGCAAAGAAGTCGGTGCAAGTGAGAGTTTTTTAAAATAATACAAACGAGGCGGTAAAAATGAGACAAACAATCAATGCTTAAATCAATCCATGGCCCTGAATGACGAGATATAAGCTGAGCTGGCACTGTTGAAGCCCAGGGTTCGAATCTGAGCCCGTGCCCCTCTATAAAGCTCTCTATAGCTCATCGGATTCCTCCAGTATGACGAAATATTTGAGATTCGAATCGTCTTCTCCAGCGCGGTAACTTCATGGACTCTCTGCTGGGTCACCAATGGCTGTCTGTAAAACTCGCAATAAATTTTTTTTTTACTTAATTTGGATGAATATCTTCCTTGAGAAATAAAAGATATTGGTTTAACAGTCATGTGATTAACCTCTCTCTGTAGCAAGGCATGTGGGAAAGTGCATCCCCTGGTGTCGTAAGAGGTCACTTTTAAGAGATTTCAGATGTAGTTCTGAGACATCTCCTTCTGCGGACCATCCTCTCACACGGTGATGCGCACTGCTCTGCAACAGTTCAAACTCGACACGCGTCATCTCTTGCCACGACACCGGTAGCACAGCGGGAATTAAATTGCTAGAAATGCTAAAAAAATCTGAAAGTAAAAGGTTTTTTTGTACATTTAAAAAAAGATGTTCTCACAGCATCTGATTGGCTTCACAGTCATCAACATGATCAGCCATGTTCAATCCACTGCCGGCTGAAGGCCCCCTTCCCAAGCAGTCACCGTCTCTCTCACGCCGGTGCTGCAATGCCACGGCGCGATCTGGATTTGTACCGTGCGCGTGCAAACGCGACAGCGTCACGCCCAGCGGTTGCCCCCACACGAGGCTGATTTCACCGCTCCGTCTCCGCGGTGCGACGTCCTGACTTGACTGCCTTCGGGAGAGAGAGTGAGAGAGCACGCACACACACGCGCGCGCGTATCAATTTTCGGCCGGTCTTCTAAAACATAAAACGTGCAACGATGATGTCCCTGCCTCCCTCCTTCCCCATCGTTTAAGCTTAACTCGCGGAATGGCTAATCGCTGGGCGATGGCGGGGCGGGGGGCGGTGGGGGGATGTGCCCAAAAGAATTCTGTTCTTGGCAGCGCCACGCTGCACTTGGTGTACTGCCCACGCCGATGTTTTTGGCCGCACAGCTGCAGTGGTGGCAGCAGCAGCAGCAGCAGTCAGTGCTAGGGTGCGGTGCTCTCTGAGTAAAGAGTCCGCTTTAGTCTCTGTGTCAGCGCGACATTCGCGCACGCCGCGCTCCCGGCTCCCGAGTTCCACGTCCTTCCTGCCGCGGCATGGAGATAAAAAAAAATATTGGTAGAGAATGTTGAAAGTTCTTTCGCACCGTACCTAGCCAACCGTGCTAATGGTCATTCATGCAAATGCGTCACACGCCGCTGTGCCATCTGCAACGCGAAGGAGACGCCAACAGATTCGGATGCTTTCAGCCAATTAATTAAGAGTGTTTATGCGTCTAGTAGGAAACTTGGAACACCATAGAGAGAACCCACGCGTGCGAGGGTGCAACACTCGATACCATACACATGTGACAGATGGCATGTTACTGTTCCACATTCTCCTGCCAGATTGCTATAATTCTCAGAGCCACAATTTAGCCAACGTCTGCATGGGGGAAAAAATAAAATCAGATTTTTTCGGAGTTTTTTTGTGTGCGTGCAGCCATCGTTGACTGGGGCTGAAGTCATCAACTCGCTACGCGTGACAACTCCGTGCAACCCGAAACCCAGATTCAAACTTGGGCTCTCAGCAGTGCTGGCCCAGTGTCCTCCGCCTCTGACCTTTACCCTTACAGCAGTGCGAGCGTGCGAGGCGTGCGCGTCACCCGGCCCGGCGGTCGTCTTGCGCGCAGCCTGCATGGTGCGGTCGCGAAAAAGGCTCGCGACGGGCGTCACGGAGAGCGCACGAGAGGTGGCGGTCGTGAACCGCGGAGGGACGGAGACGCGCGATTAGTTTGAAGGGTAGGGGGGGAGGAGGGTAATGGTGGCGCGGGTTTTGTCGGGGGGGCGGGGAGAGGCCGCGTGGGATGAAGGGTGGAGGCAAAGTTTGGTTGTCGGTGGAGGGAGGGAGGGAGGCTCTGTCGCCGGTTGAGGTGTGGGGTTGGTGGGATTCCTGCTCATGGCCAACACCGGTGACGATTATCTGAACCGGTCCCGGGCCTCCCCTAGGTCGACTCAGCCTCAAATGAGTACCTGGTACGGTGTGTAGTAAACATCGCCACTGGGGAGACGAAGGCAGTCGGGCGTGGTTGCTGGCTACCCACTGCCTCGTGTGCCGTGTCGGCCTTCATAGGTGCTGCTCGCTCACAGCACTTGCCCCAACAGTCTGTTACAGGATACACGGGGGATGTTTGTCTTTGTGCCTGTGTGTTCGTGCTTGCACTTACGTTTCTGTCTATATGCATTCGTGTATGCGAGTTATATCCACGGGCTCAGTATGTACGCGAGCCGTACGTGCGTTGCACAGGCTCGTCTCTGTGCGCGTGTCAGCAAGCTGCAAAGGGAACCGACCCCGCAGAGGAATTTGATGTCGGGCACATTTTGCGTTACGCCTCTGGGCAAGGTCGCCGGCAACAAAAAAAAACGCACAAAAAAAGTTGAACAGAAACTTTTCCCGCAACCTCATCACCCTTCTCTGCCTCCCACACGCCCATCCCCCCCCCTTCCAAGGTTTTTGCGTTCCCCTGTAACCCTGCCGTGGCATCGAAGCGATTGACGCGGAACGTCGGCCGTTCTGACCGGCGATCCACGTTCGCCCCCCCCCCCCCCCGGTTATTTCCACGTGGCAGAGCGTGCATCGAGAGTGATTAATACATATTAACAAATGCAATGGTTAAAATATGGCGATGATGGTGGTGGCGGTAGTGGTGATGGAAATGTGTAATATGCATACGCACACACGGTCGTGTGTTTTAGCGGTAGTTGTACTTACGGCGATGCAATCGTTACCAAGGAAAGCTTCAGCGCGAGTCTCTCAAGGACATCTCGTTCAGGAGGGGTCCTGCATCGTCACCGTTGGGACGTTTGGCCAGTCGTTTCCCTAACGGTTTGCCTTTGCTTGGCTTTTGTGTGGGAGGAAATTGGAGAACCTCGGAGGAAAATAATGCGTACAATGGATGCCTTTTTATATTTATAACCTTCGCCAGAGCCCGTAATTAAAGTTCAGTTTTCCACAAGCGCTCCGACGTTGTTCTCATCCATGGGAACCACGCCCGAGGCGACGCCCACCGTGGAGATGGAGTAATGCAATTAGGCCACATACGCCTCGCGGGGACCGCGATAGTTGGATCATGGCTGGTGGTGGTGATGATGATGGTGGTGATCGAGAGCACGTAGTCATAGTCGCACGTGTCTGTTATAACCCCCCCTCCCCCAAGTGGTAGGTGTAAATCCTACTTGCTGCACTGCCTTTGCAGACCTTGCCTCCCCGGGATGCAATTTTCTTTTGCATGAATGTCTGCTCCTCCTAATGCTCCTCCTCCTTCCTTAAACTCCTCCGTCCGTTCCCACGCCATCTGCCGCTCCTGCAAACCGCCCCAGACGCCACCGGATCAACTTCACCCGTCGCCTGCACCACCGGCCAGAGTTGCCACTGCCTCAGAATCAGAATCCGCACATTAGACTGGAGCAATCCGATTGGCTGTGAGGCTCTTCTTTTTTTTTCCCCTTACTCTCACAGATGTCCAGGAAGCGCCACCGTGGCCTTGCTGCAGCCGATCAGCTGTGATTGGCGGTTTCCTGCTGGCGAGGCGGGGTTTTTTTTTGTTGTCTCAATCTCGTTTATCTCCGGTGTTGACAAATAAATAAATAATCGTGCCGTTAATGGTTACGTGGGGGGGAGGAGGAGGACGCGGAGGAGTCGCCCTCGTGGTGGTTGCTTAGACGGGGGAGGTGCAGCGGTCGAGCGGACTACGATCGAAGGAACTTTTTTTTCTTACCCTCCCCCCCCGGCGTTTGTGGTCCCACGTGCTTGCGCGCGTTCACGTGTGTGTGTTTGATGGAGGTGTTTCCCAGGGTTTCTGTGTGCGTGTGTGCGCATTTTTAAAGGAGTGTGTGTTTTTGTATGTTTGCATTTGCAAGCCGTGTGTGTGATTGTATGTGTGTGGAGGTGCGGTTAGCTCGCTGCGCTACAAACTCAGCAATTCGAGTTCGATTCCTGATCACGGTCAACACCAGTGACGCGTATCTGAACCGGTCCCAGGCCTTTGCTAAGTCTACTTGGCCTCAAATGAGTACCTGGTGCGGTGTGTAAACGTCGCCACTGGGGAGACAAAGGCGGCCGGGCGTGGTGCTGGCCACCCACACCCTGGGTGCCACGCCGGCCTTCATAGGTGCTCGCTAACAGCACTTGCCCCAAAAGTATGTTCAGGCTATACGGGACATCCTTTGTCTTTGTAACTACCGACAGGTTTCAATTGTGTTTGTGAACACGTTCTCATTCTCTCTCTCCATTAAATCCCATTGCCCCTCCCCCTTCTCCCCTTCCTTCCGGCCTCCACGAGACCTGGGGATATGCGCGCGCGCGAGCATTGTTTCGGCGTCAATCTGCACGACGACAAAAGTCCGCTCACCAGCTCACCCAGTCACATTCAGCCACTGCTAACCCATCCCCTAACCCACTCACCCACCCACCCACCCGACCAACCGCAAATGCACTCGCCCGTCTACTGGCTCGCCCAACAACGAACCCACTCGCCCATCCATTCGCTCACCCACTCACTCACCCACTCACTCACCCATCCATTCACTCACCCACTCACTCACCCATCCATTCGCTCACCCACTCACTCACCCATCCATTCGCTCACCCACTCACTCACCCATCCATTCGCTCACCCACTCACTCACCCATCCACTCACTCACCCACTCACTCACCCATCCATTCACTCACCCACTCACTCACCCATCCATTCGCTCACCCACTCACTCACCCATACATTCACTCACCCACTCACTCACCCATCCATTCGCTCACCCACTCACTCGCCCATACATTCACTCACCCACTCACTCAAGCATCCACCGTACACCCATCCTCACCATCATTCACCCACCCATGCACCTGCTCACTCTACACACAATCTTCCTTTCTACCACCTTTTCCTGGTATGGTCTTATTCCACAATGCATTGCACATTTTCCATTATTCACATCATTTTGCTATACATTTCCACATGACATGCCACTTCGTTGGGCTATTATTTGTGGCCAGGTCGCTTTGGAAGAGGAGGAAGCTTATAATACATTCGTGGGCTTTACCTGGTAAAATAAAAAGTTGTTTCCTGATTTGTTTACCATTCCTATACTTTGCATTCTAATCGTGTTTTTGTGTTAGCGGCCGTTCATAAATGACGTCACGCACCTAGGGGGGGGAGGGGTCAGACATTTGTGACGATGTGTGACAAGGGGGGGGGGGGGGTGTTGAGAAATGTGACGTCACATCAAAATGCGCAACATTAAATAAATATAAACACGTTCTACTTAATTAAATAGACTTTATAATAAATGTTTTCTCCTACAACATCAGAGTGCAGCGCCACATTAAATACGCACTACAATGACAATAGTTTAAAGCGATTTGAAGCATTTTTTTGGGGGGGGGGGAGTCAAAAATCGTCCAAAGTCGCGTGACGTCATTTATGGATGGCCCCTTATTTGTTGTTCTAACGTTCTGATCCGCCAATAGTGGACATCTAGGAAAAAATAGCTTTATAGCTCATCGGATTCCTCCAGTATAAATAAATATTCTTCTTCTGAAAAAGAGTGTATTCGTTCACAGACATAAACTGTGCATAACCTGAAATTAACCGACTGACAATATTCCAAATTTCAGACTTGATCATCTTAAGCCATTAATTTCTCATTGATTGGAGGAAGTGCCATTTAAAAATAAAATGTCAGGTGGTAATGTTGCTGCCCCTGTGAACTTAAGCAATTAATAACGCGCTAACAAAGTACTTTTGAGTAATTTATTTTGCACGGTTTATTTTGTTTAAAGTGTCATTTTTAAATTGATTCGTGTCCAGACGGACCACACACAGACACAGAGAGAAAGAGACACACACGTGACAAACACACACACAGAGTCACGAGCACGAAAACAGACAGACAAGCGTGTAGTAAGACTGGCAGGCGCACACAAAAACAAAGGTCCCCCGTATAGCCTTACACTGTTGGGGCAAGTGTTGTGAGTGAGCACTGAAGGCCGGAGCGATTACCCATGGGGGTGCGTGGCCAGCAGCACCGCCTTTGTCCCCAGTGGCGATGTTTTACGGCACCAGGTACTCATTTGAGGCTGAGTAGACCTAGGGGAAGGCCCAGGACCGGTTCAAATAATCGTCGCTGGTGTTGGTGGCCCGTGAGTGGGAATCGAACCCGAGTCCAAACCACACGCACGGACACTCAATGCAAAAACAACAACAAATAACGTCACTTTGGATTATCGCGCGACCGAGATCGTGGCTTCCAGATTTAAATCCTGATGATCTCAGCGGTACTGGCTCAATGTCTCTTAACACGGCCATTATGAACCACCTCCCCCGAGCCCCCCCCCCCGCCCCCTCCCAGACCACCCCCATATTCAGCATCGTCCTCCCAGCATTCCCAGTATTGATGGTGCTTGCGAGTGTGTGACAATTGCCCGTGCAGCGTTCCCACTCCCCGCCGTTTCCCTTGCTGTGGGAAACCTCCAGCCACCCCCGTGTGTCCGCGAGGGCGACCATTGTTTTTTTAGGCTCGAGTCACGAAAGGTGAGAGCGTCTGTCTCGGGAAACTGGCCGTAGGGCGAATCCATTCCTACGGCACCCCCCCCCCCCCAAAAAAAAAACACTCCTCCCTCCATCCTCTTTGCCTGCGAACCGCTCTCAACCCCGTTCCAACTTTCCCACCAGCAGCTTTGCCACCACGAATACAGCAGCAGCTTCACCACCAGCAGCCTCACCACTACCACAAATAACAAAGACAAAGATCCCCCGTATAGCCTTAAGAGACTGTTGGGGTAAGTGTTAATGAGTACCTATGAAGGCCGGCACGACACGAGGAGGAGGGTGGCCAACACTATGCCCGGCCGCCTTTGTCTCCCACAGTAGGGCGGTGTTTACACTCTGCACCAGGTACACATTTGAGGCTGAGTCGACCTAGCGAAGGCCCAGAACCAGTTTAGATAATCGTCACCGGTGTTGGCCATGAGCGGGAATCGAACTCGGGTCGCCATGTTTGTAGCGCAGTACGTTAACTATCACGCTACCGCTCCCCACATGACCACAAATACAACCACTAGCAGCCCCATCACGACCAGGACCAACCAGCATCAGCCCCACCACCAGCACCACCGCCACAAATACTACCACAAGCATACCCACCACCACGATCATCACCACCAGCACCACCATGACTAGCAGCAGTAACACAACGTTGGATAAACTTCGCATGTCTTTATGGCCTCGGGGGATGAGATGAACATCAATTTCGCACCGATCTTCTGATGTGCAGTTTTGCAAGGGCTCTTCCATCTGTGATGGTGTGATACTGATAGGCCTGTCGCCATCGAGCAGCGAGGCCTGATGGGAAATATTTTACGCTTGAGCACCGCGGTTATGTCTCATTAACGACACCTAATATATCCCACTTGCGTTTTTCCTGCAATTGCACTGGCCAAAGTTTATAGAGGGTCATTAAATTATTATACGTTCTATTTAAACATGACTGTATCGTGTTCCCTTAAAATCTGAACATTTTTCGGGCACAGAATTAGCACCACCACAAACCACCACCACCACCGCACAGCCACGCCCATCCACCCCCCAACCCCTTCCCATCTGCTCGTTTCCAAGAAAGTCAGCATTCGCACCACCACTACCACCACCATCTCCATACACCACCACAACCACCAACTAATCCTGCCTCTCCACAAACCAACAACCGCCGTTCACCACTAATTGACGTCACCACGGCGCTTGTGCTCCCCACAAAGCACCACAACCACCACCGCCACACTGTCATTCCCGACAACCCGACCCCCTAACTCGACCCCCATTGCACCATCCCCTCCCCATCGGCTTATTTCTAGGAAACTGCAGCAGCAGCATCAGCACCACCACCACCACCACCTCCTCCTACCTCCCTCTCCACAAAACAACCGCCAGCGCCACACCGTCACTGCCATCCATGCACCCCCCCCCCCCGTCATCATCCCCTCTCCCCCCCCCACATTTCACCAAGCCCCCACCTCACCCCTTGCCGCAGCTACTTATTTCCAGGAAAGAGTCAATGCAGGCACGCATGCCTGGCAGCCGTGCTTTTGTATATGCGGCATCGCAGCGGCGGGCGTTCAGCAGCAGTGAAAATGCAAGGTGGCTGGCAGGAATAGAGGAATGTCCACTGAATCACAATGCACGGGGGGGGGGGGCGGCGGGGGGGGGGGGGGGGAGATTGTTTGCATCGGCGCACTTCTGTGATCTCATCCGAATGTACGGCTCAGGTCGTCCTCGTGTGCACGAGAAGGGGGGTGTGCTTTGGTCTGTCTCTGGGCGCGTTCATGTGCTTTAAATAAAGTTCACGCGTGTGTGTGCGCGCGTTCGCATGTGTCCGCGTGTGCGTGCGTGCGTGCAGAGCTGTGGTGTAGCGGTTAGCGCTACGCTGCGCTACGAACGTGGCGACCCGGGTTCGATTTCCGCTCGCGGCCAACACGCGGTGACGATTATTTTAACCGGTCCTGGGCCTCCCCTAGGTCGACGCAGCCTCAAATGAGTACCTGCTGCGATGTGTAAACATCGCCACTAGGGAGACAAAACACGGCCGGGCGTGGTGCTGGCCACCCACCCACTCGTGTGCCGTGGAGGCCTTAATAGGTGTTCGCTAACCGCACTTGCCCCCAACAGTCTGTTAAGGCTATACGGGGGATCTTGTGTTATCTTTGTATATTGTGCGGGTGAGCCGTTGTGGATTTGATAGACCGCTGCACCACCACCTGAACTCCTGCACCCAACCCGCCCGCCCCCACCAGCCCTCGCTAACCAATGACTGCCACGGGGAGGCTTTCATCCCTTTGGTGGATAGAAAGATAGATGTGTGTGTGTGCGTGAACGTGCCCAATGGTGGCACAGTGGTTGACTCGGCGCGCTCTGAACCCTTGCGACTGATGTCCACCTGTTTGGACGACAGTGGCCAACGACACCTGAACCCAGTGTCGGATTAAGCTAGTGCGGGGCCTGTAGCATATGTTATAAAGGGGCCCTAAATAAACAAAAAAAACACATTAAAACATGAGTTTACCGAAAGACCCAAAGAATACAATCTCTCTTGTTTTACTTGCTCTCTGGTCCGTGAACTTGTGGTAGCGCTTATCACCGGCAGCCTTCGCCTGCTGTTGAGGTTTCCAATGTCATTTAAGTTCCGCTTCAGGTTATTTCGTTCGAACCGGTGAGGAGTCGAGAGAACCGGGGTGAGTCTTTTTTTGCAACAGTGACCCAAAACGACAAAAGCAACAACAACAACACTAAATAAAAAATACAGTATTGAAGCAAAAAACAACCGCGGAACAGAAGCAACTGAAACGATTCCTCTCATTCAGTCCATATAATTAAGTTATATAAAAGAAAACAACAGGTGACGTTTCGGGCAATGGCCCTTCGATGCACAGAAGAAGGGCCATTGCCAGAAACGTCACCTATCATAGATCCCCCCACGCTCCTTTAAATCCGCAGTGTTATTGACGAACGTGAATGTTCGTTTGTTAATTATTCCGCTTGTGCACCGCTGCCAACTTTGCAGCAGCGTCACCAGATAGCGCGTCCGCTTGCATTGTGCATTGCGGTAAATTCCCACAGCCCAAGCATCGACGCCGAGAACCACTGCCTCCCAAACTAACACAAGAGAGACATCATCCATCCTCTCCATTCCCAACTGTACGCTCATCCTGCACCACCACCACCACCACTCTCTCCCCCACCCCCCCCCCCCGAGTGGCACCAATCTCCCCCCCCCACCACCCGCCCCTTTGATTCCACCATCACAGCCGCAGGATCTCGGAGACAGAATGTACAGACACGCGCTTGGGCACATGTGCTTTGCAGGGCAGGGAATGTCTGTGCCTGTCCATGTGTACTCGTGTGTGTGTGTGTTTTCAGTGTGTGTGCATGCACGTGTTAGGTGCTCTCTTACGGCACTTATTTGGCTATGTGGGTGATTGTATTTGCATTGCACGTGTGTGTGCACGTGTGTGTGCGTACGTGCATGCACAAATATGCAAGTGTGTATGTGCATTGTATATGTATATATTCAATGTCTGTGCATGCATAATAAAAGTGTGTGTGTGCATGCATCTGTCTGCAAATGTGTCCCCGATGTATGTGCGTTTGTGTACGTGCATTTACATATGCAAATGTGCTGTTAGTGTGTGTGTGCGTGCACACGCATGACGGGCTCGCTAACAGCATTTGCCCCAACAGTTTGTTTAGGCTACATGGGGGTGGGTCATTGTATTTGTGATTTTGTCTTTATGCATTGTGTGCACATATCTTTATGCATGTATGTACGTACCTGTATAACAATGTGCACGGTGCATCTATCAGTCAAATCAGGCAGTTAACCTCTTAAGACCCTGGGTCTGTCCTCTGACCTCTTGTCAGTAAGCCTTTGATACTTCACGTGGCCTCAAACAGTGCACCTAGCCTGGCACAAATGCAGTGGTGACATCACCGCCACCTCGGAATCAGAATATGTAGACTGGAGGAATCCGATGACATGGTGGTTGTTTAATATCTGTCTGTGTGCATGCATTTTAGTATGCGTGCCTGTGGTGTGTCACTGTGCAAACGTGTGTGTATGCGCAAATGCACGTGTGTGTGTATGTTATGACTTGTGGGGAGAGCGATAGTTGTCGCGTGTTAAGGCTATATGGGGGGGGGGGGGGATGTTTGTCTTGTGACTTGTGTGCTGTTTTGGATCGCATGCTGCTCAATGACGATCACAACAAGCCACGTTCGTTTCCACGTACACTGCCAGCAGTATTTATAATTTGACCTGACCCGGGTCTTCTGCAGGTAAACTCGGCCAGAAATGGAACTCACGCACGGTGCAACGTGATCAACATCATGACCCCTCCCCTTTCCACCCCCCCCCCTTCCACACCCCCGAGGAGAGACAAAGACGTCAGGACACGCACGGTGTGCGGCCACACCGCCCCCCCCCCACCCCTCTTTTACACCGTCCCACCCCTTAATAGGTGCTCGCTAACAGCGGGCATTCTCCGCATGATAAACAGACACAATTTGTCATTCTGCTGAATGTATGCTGTACGCGACATATGCGGCTGCCGCAGGGAAGCACGCCGTGGATGGAGAATCGAGAGAAAAAGAGAGAGAGCTGGCAAATTTTGTCTCGTGATGTTTGTAACGTAATGGCCAACCCCGTGCCAGTCCACGCCCCCCCCTCACCCACCCCTGCCCATCATCCTTTTCAATTCCCCCCCACCCCCTTTAAAAAAATCCTCTCTGCTGCTCCCACATCCCGCAACAAGATTCGGGACGCTTTGACCGCTGCCAGTGGCGATGGTGTCACGAGAGGACATTCAATCGTCATCACGATAACGACAATGCCGCCACCGTCAAACATCGCTGCCTCTGCGCACTGCATCAACGCAACGACCCAAATTTTATTTTAGCAATTCAAGACCCCCCCCCTCCCCTCCCCGTTTCTCCCAGTCTCTTCCCCCAACCAAACCGACCGACCAATTTTTGCCTTCCACGCGTTTTCGCCGAGTCGGCGCTCATCGCCAGATTATTGGTGTGAATCATGCGTGCCTGAGAACGCCATTTCTTTCCCAAGGTCGCGGCAGCGGTGACGCGATCTGGAGAGGGATGAGAAAATTGCGGACGGAGTATTTTTTTTTTGCCATTTGTAGCCCCCCGCACCACTTTGAAACGCTCAATTTTGCGGCATGCTTTCGTTTCCCGGAAGAGTAGGACAGCATCTACTCTCGATGGGCCCTCTCGTGGGGGACGTTTACGCCAGCAGTGGCGTGAGCGTGCAGTTGCAGGGCCGCGTCTTTACCGCTGTTTTTACTCCTGCTGGGTCGCAATAACCCCAGCGGGGTCCCATGTTTTTATTTTCACACGTGACCAACACCGGTGGATTATGTCAAATCCACTTGAATTGAGTGCGGTAAGTTCGCTCGAATTAGCCATGTGAATACGGTGCCGTCAAGACTCCTAAACGTTTTGCTACCTTAGGTGGTGACTACCATCTCTTCTCGCCCGCGCACCACGAGGCTCGCGGCTCACGGGGGGGGAGGGGGGCGGGGGCAAAATCGCGCGCGTCAACTGATTGACATGACACCTGCAGCAGCCACTGGAGGCGCGCTACGGCCACTGAAGCGTGACAATTGATACAAGTCTGCGTGGGGTGGGGGAGGTTGTCACCACCCATATTTACAAATATGCCATCGCTCTCTTCGGTGCACCGAGTAATTCGCTTCCCGTGAAGGATGACGCAAAAGTTAACATTTCAGACATCCGGGTGCAAGGCTATTTCTAAAACCCGGCCGTCTATAAATATAATTCTGGATTAAGATCAAGGGTCACGGGGGAAGTGGAAAGTCTGCGTGATTGAGATGAAAGCTTTCTCTCTATTTTGTAAGTAGACCATCAAAGTTGTGTTAGAGGAGGGTGCTGCTGCATTGGATTACTTGGGCCCCTTAAAGTGCCTGTTTAGTACGTGGTGGAGGAACCCCTGGGTAGGCCTGGAGGAGACAGCCCACACTGCATGCTGAGGGGTTGGGGGGGGGGTAACAACACTGAAAGCTCTATCTAATTCTAAGCTCTATCTACAGGACCTTTTTGTTGTTGCCAGAATCAAAGTACTAAACATAAGAATAGGGTTTTACCCTTTTTGGTGATGTGGCCTTGTCTCACCAGACGAAGGCTGTTCTCTGGTGTAGGCCAATCGGTTTCAAAGACTGCGCCATATAATGATCAGACCATGTTTGTTTGCGTGTTTTGTCACAAGCATGTGGTGAATGCCAACTCGATTCCTTGCAAACGGGGTCTATTTTGAGTTTTAACATCCTGACACCTGTTTTTATTTCCAGAAAGGGTGTAAGAGCTATTTGTATTATTTTTTTTTCATACTGAAAGCTCTGCCTGCTGGCGACCTCGCAGCAAGCCCGGGCGCGTTTGAACGTTCCAAGAACGTTCCCACGAACGTTGCTTGATCCACAAGCCTCCCCCTCCCTGCCACCTCCCATTGCCTTAAAAAATTCTGGGTCGCAGGCCCCGTGTGACCGTGCCCCGCCTCGGGGTATGAGTATAGAAATAGCCGTTCCGAAACAGCTGACTCGAGGGCCCCCACAATCGGCCCCATTGTTCCGACGCGAGACGGGCGACGGAAGGGGGCGCCTCGCGGAGCCTGCCCATGCCCGTCTCCACACTCTTCCCGCAGACTCGGCCACGTGGCCACTGCCATCCCACCCAAAACAACCTCTTTCCTCCACATCCTCCTATGAATGCACTGCTAATCATCATCAGCTACGACTTCGCCGCCTCCTCCGATTCGCACTCTGCTCATCATCTTCTACCTCAATTGCTACATTATCTCCCACCTGCAGATCATATTCATAATCGTCTACCTCCTCCATGCTCTCCCCTCCCCAGTCGTCCAGATATAGGCATAATTTCAAAGTGCACCCATTTTCTCGGGGTTGGGGGGGGGGTACTTTAATGATTGACCTACAGTCGGGTTGTGATCATCATTTAGGCCTCCACCCGCTTGAGCGTTTTGCACACACTGGCTGTGACTGAGGGAGACGAGGACGTGTATCCATGAACGACATCCTGCATCGAATCATTGGCAGCCTCCTGCCCAAAGCCATGGTTGTTCCCAGGTGCCGTGGGGTCCGATGGTCTCTGACCTGTCACCAGCGGCTAATCGCTGCCACCTTTGGGCGCCCACCCTGGCGAGATGCTTTCACCCTCGCCTGGTATGCAGGAGGTTTTGTGTTCTGTCCCTGACGCCTGCTGCTCTATATTTGGAGTTTGCGTCTCTCTCTCTCTGTTTCTCCCCGCGTGGATTTTTATTCCCGGGTCCTCCGTTTGTTTTGCTCCCCCCCCCCCCTCCCTACATTTAGAATCAACGTCACGGGTTTAGATTATTTGGGCTGCTATAAATGTCCACACGATGATACGCCACTTGGTTTAGCTGTCGTATGTTTTGGCCAGGTCCGCTTCTGAAAAATCGGTAAAATAGACCTCGGTGGGCTTTACCTGCTTCATAAAAAAAATTAAAAAAATACTACTTGTGAAGTGGGGGGGGGGGGGCGAGCCGTCTATCACCCCCGTGCCCGCATCTCAACAAGCCGCTGCGGAACGTGACGTCTGTCGCGTTAGCCTCGCTCGCTCACCCTCTCGCAGCTGCTTCTCCGGGGCCGAAGACCAAACCCGCCGCCGCCGCCGCCGCCTCCTCCCTCCTTATTCGCGAGGATTCGCTGTGATGCAAAAGAGCGGTTGCTCGCGATTAACGTACGGAACCGCAGGAACCGTGACGGAGAACGCGTTCCCTCGCCACGTTATCAATCCCGTCCCGAAATATCTCTCGCGCACCGTGTGAATGCTCCGCGGGCGGGCGGGCGTGTGGGGAGGAGGTTGGGGGGGGGGGCGCCCGAGTTATTTTCGTACGGACCCCGGATTTCCTTGGAGGGGGGGTGGGTGGGGATCTCGTGAGTGGCGAGTACCGAGTAGCTTTTTTTTGCTGTTGGGTTGTTCGTCGTTTTCGCTGTCGTTCTCTCTTGTCAGTGTGACGTGGAATGAGGATTCGCGTGGGCCCGGCGGAAGAAGGCGCGGCGCGCGGGCTTGGTGGATTTCAGGGTGGAGCAATCTCGGTAATTCGGGGAGCGGCGGCGCTGCGGTTAGCGCACTTCGCTGCCCGAGAGAAGAAGGGCGACACGGGGTTTTTTATTCTTTTGGCGGCCACGGCTGAACATCATCGGTGGCGAGCGATGTCTGATATTGATCTCAACAATTTCTGAGCCTCCCGGAGGTGAACTCAACCTTAAACGAGTACCCCGGTTGCGGTGTGTGTGTGTTAACATCAGCATCAGAGAGACAAAGGCGGCCGGGCGTGGCGATGACTAGACCAACTGCTCGTGTGCCGTTCCGTCCTTAATAGGTGTTCGCTAGCAGCACTTGTCCCAACTGCATGTATGTGTGTACACGTATGTATGTGTGCATACATGCGTGTGTGTATATGCACGTGTGTATATGTTAATGTGCGTAGTGTAGTGGTTAGCGCAATGCACTACAAACCCAGCGACCCCAGTTCGATTCCCGCTCATGGCCACCAACACAAGTGAGGATTATCTGAACCGGTCCTGGGCCTCCCCTAGGTCGACTCAGCCTCATGGGCACCTGGTGCGGTGTGTAAACATCGCCACTAGGGAGACAAAGGCGACCGGGCGTGGTGTTGGCCACCCACCCCCTCGTGTGCCGTGCGGGCCTTTATAGGTGCTCGCTAGCAGCACTTGCGCCTACAGTCTGTTAAGACTACAAGGGGGGTCTTTGTCTTTGTGTGTTGGTGCACACTTCCTGTGTGAGTCGTGAGATAAGAGGCGCCTTCTATCTTTGCCACCTTCACCCCTTGACCCCCAGCAATGTGATCCCCCCCCCTCCTCCCCCCCCCCCAACTTAAGTGGAAGAATTTAACGAAACCCACAACGAGGGGAAGTGGGGAAAGGGGGTAATGTTCAGCATATGGACTCACGCATTCGGCCACACAACTTAACACCTGCATTATGAATGAACACCTGCATGCACTCGCACAGATATAGATACAGCCGTTGTGTTCGCGGTCAGTGACCACCTATGAAGGCCGCCACACGCGGGGGTGGGTGGCACCACGCCCGGCCGCCTTTGTCTCCCCAGTGGCGATGTTTACACACCGCACCAGGCACACAAACGCGCATAAACGCACAGACTTGATGCCCCCACATCACACCAGGTTCTAATTTGAGGCTGAGTCGACCTAGGGGAGGCCCAAGCCGTGAGCGGGAATCGAACTCGGGTCGCCAGGTTCGTAGCGCGCTAACCGCTCCCCATACCTGCATACACACAGACTCAGCTGAAGACGCGCATGCAAAGACAAAGATACGCGCGTATCGCCTTAACGCACCGTTTGAACAAGTGCTATTAAGCGAAGTAACACTTATGGTGAAAAATAGGAATACCTTTTCCCCTTTATGGCAATAAAACAGGTGTTAAAATGTTCACACACCAAATATAAACCTTGTGCAAGGCATCAAGTCTGCATTGACCACACATTCTTGTGGCAAAACATGCAAACAAACACGCTCTGATAAATATATGCGTTGTCTTTGAAACCGATTGGCCTGCGCCAGAGACAGCTTTCTTTACGACCTTGTCTCACTGCCAGCGTCAGACCGGAGAACAACGCCAAAAGGTCGAACAGCAGAAGGACAGTGAAGGTATCGGAGCATCTATAGCTTGCGTCGCGAGCAGCTATACCAACAGTTTTGGCCACATGCATGCACAGACGCATCGAGTGTCATAAAACACACACACACATTAACAGACACGTGTACGTTATAGTTTAGCAGTAGCTGCGGACAGCATGTGCGTGTGGTAGCTTGGTACGGGAGGGTTGGGGGGGGGGACGCGTCCCTGAGTGTTGAGGGCGTGAGTGCTGTTTTATTATTGTGTGAGCCCACATCGCTGCAAGAAAAAGAATAAAAACAGTCTCCCACGCTCTCTTGTACGCTCGCACGCACACCCGCACGTGTGTGAACACCTGGGGCTGTTTGACTTATTCCGCCCAATTCATAGTTACTTAAGCGAACTTTTTATTGCGTTTGCAGTGAGTGACGGCGTGGGTGGGTGGGGTCGTTCAATGAGTGAACAAGTGAATTAGTGAGCGAGTGAGCAAGTGAATTAGTGAGCGAGTGAGCAAGTGCATTAGTGAGCGAGTCGGTGCATGCGTGTATGCCAGTGAATACGTATATTACGTCCACGCGTGCATGTGCGAGTAAATGAATAATTGCACGAGTTGTGGTGTTCCACTGGATCTTTAATAATTTATTCTACCCACCTTGCCATATCATCACCCGAGACTGCAACCCCCCCCCCCCCGATATTGACGTTCTGGCCTTCCCGAAAATTGGCGTCCCGCAACTGCCACGTTACCCATCCTGGGTCACCAGCGCCCAACGAGCCACGTGACTCCGCAGCCAACTCCGCCCTTGCCTCTCACGGCTTCTCGCTCCATCCCCTTCTCTGTGCGTGGACGGCACAGCACGTGCTATGCGGTACAACCCGTCTCGACCGCAAACACGGAACGCCCCCCCCCGCCCTTACTCCGTGCTGCTGCTGCTGCTACTTCTTGCAAAACCAGTTTTCTCGGGTCTGACCGGTTCTCCGGATTTGACTGCTGCCCGCCTCCGTCGCTTGCTTCCGAACGCTGAGACGTCGCTCCGGGTGCTGCATTGTTATTGAGTTGTAAGAAGGGAAGGTGAAGTTCACGGTGGGCGAGTGAGAGAGAGAGAGATGGGTTTCTGCATGAAGGGTTGCCACCTGTTCTGAGTAAAAAAAAAATATTTTCCCAAGGATCGTCCGAACTGTCCTGGCATATCTCAACGGGGTTACCCCGGTGCACGAACAGTGCCCCCCCCCCGGTTACGTAATCGTAAAGCACCGCGCAAGAAGATACATTCTTTAAACGCAGTCCTCTACCTCCCGATTGCAGTGTCGGGAGTGAGCTCTTCTGCCTTCCCATGACGTGTCCCGGTTTTGTGTGTGTGTGTGGTTTTCTTTTTGAGCCTCAAAGGTTTGTAACCCGAAACAGCGGGCGGTGCAGATGCCTGCGTGGGGCGGCTCGTGGGGCGCGCGGGTGGGGAGCGGACGGGGATGGGTTCACACGGGACCCGGGGTCATTACATTAAACACAAACACGAGAGGGCCACCAACCATTCCCCCCCCCCCGCCCAATCTCTTACCCTATCCCCCCCCCTCCGTCCTCCATATGGCAAACAAAGATCGAAGTCTCATCATGCAAATAGTTTGTGTGCCCGCCTGCATTCCAGCTCGAGAACAAATTCCACGCGCGGCTCGGCGCTTCTTGGGAATACGCTGCTCGCACTGCGGGCGGGTTCTTGTTTTTGGAGGTATTTCTGCTGAAAATAACTTCGCAGCGATGCCACGAAAAACACAACTCTTATTAAAGATGGGCGGTGTTGGCGTGCCGGAGTCGCACCCCCCTCAACCACCCCCCCCCCCCCAACGTCCCCCCCACCCCCCAATGTCCTCCCCCATCCCCCTAACCTCCCCCAAGACCCCCCCAAACACCCCCCACCCCCTCCTCACCCCCCAACCTCCCCCCCCACCCCCCAACCTCCCCCCCACCCCCCAACCTCCCCCCACCCCCCCAACGTCCACCCCCGCACCTCACCCGCAACCCCCCCAACATCCCCCACCCCCCCAACCTCCCCCACCCCGGCGTCCTCCCCCACCCGTTCTCAAACACACGAGTCACGTGGTGATGCTTTTTTGCCCTCAATTAAAAAAAAATGTTTCTATACGGCGATTGCTGGGGCCAAGAGGCCCAACATCGCCACGCGGCCAGCAAGAAACCGCACTCTCCGTGTTGCAGGAGATGATGAGCGACTGGAGTTTCTCAAAATCGAGGGAGGGGGGTGGGGGGCGTTATTCGTGAGAACAACTTTGGGCGAACGAGCCCATGATGAGAGGAGTGAATTCGTAAAGTGGAGCAGTGGGAAGGACGTGGCGTGACGTGTTTTTTTTAATATTCATTTCCCGGCCAAACAACAAACGATTCTTGAATGTAATCCCACGTGTAAGCATGTTTTTGTTTATCGGTTCATGTATAGTACGTACTGTGATGTTGTATAGAATGGGTTCATGGTTCACTTGGAAATGCGTTTTGTGTTCAGTTTGTTGTCCAACCCCCGCCCGCACCTCCGATTAGCACGGTTGGCAACGTACGGTACGAGAGAAGTTCAGCGTACGCGTACATAAATACTTGCAGTGCTGGACTCTTCGAGCCACTAGAAGCCGCTACAATCATCGCCGTGTTTACACGAAATAATAGATCGTTGAATGGAATCGCGATCCTGATTTGTGACCAAGCATTGACAGAGGAATTTTTTTTAAAACCTGTAAGTTTATCTTGCAGGCAACAAATGCCTTCCTTTTGGGGGGCCCATTTTTTTAAATTAATATTTGCGGCGAAAATATAGAATTACATTTTGTCCTTCGGGCCTGGGTGCGTGTAGATAATTATAATTGGTGTGGAGCGCGTAAAATTATTTTTGTGATTATCGCGCGGGATGCATTTTGACAAAGTTGTGATGTTGTGATGCCTCCCCCCGAAAAGCCGAGGGGAAGGGAACCTTTTGTCGGAAGCAATTCGATTTGTTTCCGTTTACAGATTCACACTTTCATTTTATTGGCAATAACAGCGCACTCGTTCCTGTGGTTTTTCCACGAAAGTGTTTTTTCTCTTTTGTTGAAAACAAATACTTCTTTCGGAGCACTACAAATAATATTCGGAGGGAAAACAGCCATTTTTATTGGGGCCTTTGTCAGCTTCATCTATGACACGATCGTGATGAGCCACGGTCTATCCACTGCTGGATGGCTGTTGCCATTCCTCGTCTCGCCACCGCGGGGCGCCACGGTGGCGGGGAGATGTTAACTACCTCGCATGGTATACAGAAGGGCCGTGGATTCGATCCCCTTCCCTGACGCCTGCTGTATATTTGGAGTTTGTGTGTCTCTCTCCCCGTGGTCGTTTGGACTTTTCTTCAGGCCCTCCGGTTTTCCCCTCCACATTTAGAATCAACATTATGCGTTGAGAGTATTTGGCCGCTATGAATGTCCGCACGATGATAAGCCACTTTGTTGAGCTATCATTTGTGATGGCCAGGTCGCTTCTGAAAAATATCTAAGTAGCTCAGTGGGCCGTTACCTGGTAAAAAAAAAATAATCTTTTTTTAATAGTTTTAGTAAGCGACTCCACAACCCATCTCACACCCGCGCGCAGTCATTACACACAGGTCCGTGCGAGTCGTGGGCTATTCACTGCTGGGTGAAGGCCGCTCCTCAACCCACACTCATCGCCAGCCCTCACGGCCCCGCAATGCCACGGTGTGGGTGAACCAGCGTCATCACTCCACCCTCTCCGCGGTGGTCGTTTTCTCAGGCGTCACTGCTCTCTCCTTTGACTGCCACTCCATGACCACTCTCCTCCACTGCCCATCGTCATCAATCATCACTTATGGCCATGATGCATCTTGCCTCTCGGCTCACTTACTTTTCCCAGCAGTCAAATATTATTCCTTGACCTTGCATTCATTAATTCCCTGACCAATGCGCTCTCCTCTTCCCGTCTCTCTCTGCACTTACCCACGTGCTCGCTCTCTCCGCACATGTCGTTCGCCATGCGTTGCGCACTCTATTTATAGACGTGTGAGCAGCGTGCGTTGAATAATTGTCGCCGGAATGAAAGTTGTGCGTGCACGTTTCTGCCAAATAAGCAAATCGAGGAATGTCTTAGGGCGTCGAGAGCAGTGTGCGTTCGGTAGGCAAGTCGTTTATAAGGGCATTGGTGCTCGCGTTGTCATTGTCACAACTTATTTTTGAACCTTGAATGCGTGCGTAGCTCTTGGGTGTGGTGGCACATACGTCTGTACTCCCAAAACCCGCTGGGCTGCGAGGTGGCTATGAGAGAGCAGCGCACAGCAAGTGGGTTTGTGGGCCCACTTGTTGAGTGACATCTATTGTATTTAAGGGGTTTCTCCGGATATTCTGGATTCCACCCACGTGAAAGCCAAACGGTCGTTAATAGCATTTGCCAAACTTTCTAATGTGGCAAGATCCTCCGTAAATAAATGATACCATTACAACGAATTAAATTGATCTAACACCCTAATATGGTAGGGACCCTTTTGAAAAAAGTTTTCGGGATCAGTGAGGCTTTCCTGGATATGTGCAATCATAATAATTTAATGTGTAATTCGCTACACATTCCAAGGGATCAGGACACTTCTGAAGATGAGTCTGAGACCCAGCGAGTCTCAAGATGATTAACTCAGACTAAGGGGGGGGGGGGGGAATGTTGAATTCATTCAGTTTCCAGAGCCTGGGTACAAACATGCCTTGCATAGCTTTGGTCGCCCACAAGCAGCTTGATCAGACAGTGGAACGCATAGCAAGATATCCATTCACCCCACCACCTACTCACACACCAACCCCCACTCTCTATTCACCCACTAGTCCCACAACCCTCTCACCCACCAACCCCACTCACCCACCAACCCCATCACCTACTCACCCACCAGCAGCATCATCATAATAATCGGCAGCAGCAGCAGCGGCATTCCTGGCACGCTCCGCAAGAAGCACTGATAGGTCACTTTCAAAGTAGGCCTTGTGAAACCTCCATATTTGGAAGTGGCTTTGCTGGGGGGCGAGGGGGAGGGAGTAGGGGGCTATTGATGGTGGTGGCGGTTGGGGACTTCCAATTATTGCATGCACACACACACACATAGACTACATGCAAGACAAAGATCCCCCGTATAGCCTTAACAGACTGTTGGAGCAAGTGCTGTTAGCGAGCACCTATGACGACATGCACCACATGCAAAGGCAAAGATGCCCCCTGTGACCACATGTATTGCAGGGACAAGTGCTGTGTGATACTTGTGGCGAGCGCACTGTAAGTTTAACTGCACACGGTGCACGAGGTGGGTGGAGGTACTCGTGGCAGCAACTCTGCCCGGGCTGCCTTCGAGTGCAATCAAACGAATCGCAGAGTTGACTGTGTTTAGGGTGCTGTGTGTGTGTTGTTTTGGGGTTTCTGGACCTCCCTTAGGTCGACTTAGCCTCAAATGCGTAGTCGGTGCAGCGTAAAGACATCGCCACTGGGGAGACAAAGGCGGCCGGGTGTGGTGCTGGCCACCCACCGCCTCGTGTGTTGATTCGGACTTCATAGGTGCTCGCTAACAGCACTTGCCCCAACAGTCCGTTGCAGGCTACACGGAAAGTCTTTGCCTCAACTTGCCACGAGTGCTGTGTGTGTGTGTGGAGAGCTGTTCACGCAAAGGAGCGTGTTGTAACGGGCAATTCCCCCCCACCACCACCTCCCCATTCCATTCCGATCGTGTGAGCCAGCCCGTGAAAGTCCCTCCTGTCTCTCCGCGAGACTGCCAGGATGCGCACCGAAACTGTGATTTCTTATTCGCCCAGCCTTAGACCACGATCGCTCCCCGTAGACATCGCGCGTGTTGTGTGAGTGGCGGCGGCAGGAGCCGTGGGTGCCGTGCATCGCTCGCATTCCTTTGTAAAAAGAAACACAAAGCGACCACGTGCGTCTGTGTGTGTGTGCGCATTTGTGTGTATGTGCATGTGGTATGTCTTTGTGTTGTGTGTCTGCATGTGTGTACCTATTCGTGTGCGCGTGCGTGTGTTTGTCTTGTGTGTGTGTGTCCGTGTGCATGTGTGTGTGCATGTGTGTGAGCATGCATGCGCGCAAGCATTCATGTCTGTACGCCTGCACACGTGTGTGTGTCTGCCTGTGTGTCTGTCTGTGCGTATGCACGTGTATTTGTCTTTGTGCTCCTGCATGTGTGCGTGTCTTATCTGTCTCTGGCTTGACCACCAGAATGTGAAATCGTAGTTGCCGCTCTGCGTCTGCATCATCGGCCGTACGACATAGAAGGAGAAGACGACGATGCATTTGGTGGCATTGCCCCCCACCGCTTGCTATGCAAAACGTTTCTCTCTTGAACTTTGAACCCAGAGATGAGGCGGTAGGTGGGGGGTGAGGAGGGGTGCCGGCTGTGGTTGTTGCTGTAAAACGAAACTTGGATTTTAATGCCTCGGGGCGATGGGAGGGGGGGGTAAAGGGGGGAATTTGCTCAAAATAATTTGCATTGCAGTCTTCCAAGAAATGCACACACGCGTGACCAATGCGCCCGGGTTGGTGGGGGGGTGACTTTATCTGAGCTATGTGCATGCGGCATGGTGGTGGTGGTTGGTGGGTGACTGGTGGTGGAATGTGCGCGGGGGGGGGGTAGAAGGTATCCTGCTCGCAGGTGCAGGCGGGCGGGCGGGCGGCGTGGATTGTTTTAAATTTCGCGGCCGCGCGTGGAGAGACGGCGACAGCTTTTGCCGACTCCTTCATCCAGCAGTGGAGCGATCGTGGCCGACGACGACTCGTGAGGAGCTGCGTCGCTGTTGTTAGCTCGACCCACGGTTGGCGCCGACGAGGTCGACTCAGCCTTAAAAAGAGCACCTTTCGCGGTATACATCGGCACTAGAGAGACTGAGGAGGCCGGGCCTGGTGCTAGCCACACCATTGCATCGAAGATGCATGTTTAAATAAACATGAGATTTAGTTTGAAGCTTCAAGTTTATTTTGTTTACCCAGATAGGCGGCTTTTTTTTTCCTCGCAGCGGCCTTTAGCTAATCGTAGAACAAAAACGGTGGTCACCGCATAGCGTGCTTTCAGATGCGCTTCTGCGGCCGTCTGGAACGTTCTTCCTTCCGATATTAGAAATCCACTGGGAGCTGTGCATTTTAAAATTTATATTGAAAACTCATTTATTTAGAATTGCTTTTTGTATTTAAATTGTCGTCCTTTCACCCGCACCTCCGGTTAGCACGGTTGGCTACGTACGGTGCGAATGAAGTTCAACTTGCAATTCATAACAACGAACTCACGAGTCCAGGATGAGTCATTTGCAAGAGTGGACCTGGGGCCATTGGTATGCTGCCAGTAGGGGGAACGATGATTTTACTACGAATAATCCCAGTTGAGTACATTATTTTGCGAATACACATTGGGAGTTCCCAGATGCCCTTCCTGTGCGGTGCGAGACGTGGCCAGATTTTCGTTTCGAAGGTCAATAATCGAAAACAATTGAAGCGACGGGCACGTGAGTACAACTACTTTGTGTCATCAAACCCTTGTGCATTCAGGCTGCAACAAAGGTTAAGAACCCCACTGGCTTTGTTGGACCCCCGAAACGTCTCGGCACGCAGTGGCCAGGTGTCGTTTAAGCGGCGGCGTCATTCAAGCGGCGACATCCTCTGACGCGGCGTGGTGCACTGCCGGCTGCAGGGAGCTACCCGGCTGGACGCCTCTTCGCGTCCTCGCATTGTTCCGTTCAGGCAGTGGAGGTTGCAGAATTGGCTGAAATTCGGAAGCAGACGAATACTGTTACTGGTATAAACGTTTGAAATGTGGCAGTACCTCGATCTGGCCGCCAGGTGGTGATATCCGCACGGTTTAACGGCGATATTTTGGTTCAGTTGGAAGCGAGTTGGGGGGAACACTCAATCGATACGTAGGTCATCGGCATAAAATGTTGGTTATCAGTAACCACCTGGTGTGGCAAATGCTCACGACGATTTTCCTTCCGAAGTTCATCTTTCAAGTCACAATTATGTATACCATAGCAAGGTCACTGCGGTGGGTTTTTTTACATGAGAAATATGTCATCAAATAAGGTGACCGACCCAAAAAAACGTTGAACGTTGCTCCAACGGTGCCAATTACATTCCAACGTTGGCCTGTGATTGGCATCGTGTTGCTTGACAGTGAATATTGCTTCGGAAATAAATAAAAAATGTGAGATGAAACCGCTTCGGAATATGAACACAAATAGGAAGGGTTTTTATACCACAGACAGTATTTCTGCCCGTGGTGGACACGTTGGACACTGCCCGTGGTGGGCACTGCCCGTGGTGGGCACTGCCCGTGGTGGACACTGCCCGTGGTGGACACTGCCCGTGGTGGACACTGCCCGTGGTGGATTTGTGAGTTGCATAAAAACTCGACGACAACGCAAACGGTAGCGGCCCCACGCATACCGACGCTTAAAAAACCAGCCCCTGCGAGTTACTCAATCAGGATTACACAGCAGCAGTAAGCAGCAGCAGCATCATCGCCCCCTGCTGCGAACAAAACACTCGGCAGGACCCTCCTGAAAAGGAGTCTTGAGACTTTTTCTGGGTAAACAAACGGGATCACAACAACAACAATCATCATCATCATCATCCTGGGAGTCGCAAAGCCGTGTGGGTGGCAATTGCTGTGTGCGTGACTGCATAATTCATGGCGTGCTGGAGACGGGCAACCCCACATAACCCGTGCCGCCCCTCCTCCTCCCCCCCCAACCACCACCACCACCATTCTCCCATCACACCCCCTCTTATCCTCCCATCACCCCCCACTCCCCTGGGTAAGTGGGTACACGAGGTTCCTGCGGGCGAGACGGATCTGCCTGACTCTTGCCTTAAGTGGAGACGTGGATGACCCGGCGATGTTTGGGTACTGCAGTTGGTAGTAGTTAGTAGCCGTCAGGGGATAGGTTAGAGAGCTCGTTTAAAACGGCAGTCACGTGTGTTGGGGAGGGGGGGGAGTGTTACCTCCCTGGAAAACCTCACCTCGTCTCAAGGACTCGTTTTTGCACGAGGGTGCTGCTACCATTGGCATGTAATGACCGACGGGTTCCTTGCTGTCGAATATCATTGCACAGTAGCCTGTCTGATGATGTCAATAGTGTAATTTACGAATCTTGTTAATGCCCCCTTGCTGATGATGATGCAACTTATGGCTGATGCATTTACTACTACTTCTGCTGCTGTTGATGATGGTGCAGCTGTTTAAAATGAAGCATTTGCTGCTGCTACTGATGTTGGTGCAGCTGTTTATAATTATGCATTTTCTGCTGCTGCTGATGCATTTGCTGCTGATGATGATGCATTTGCTACTGAGGATGATGCAGCTGATTATAATGATGAATTTGGTGCTGCTGCTGCTGATGATACATTTGCTGCTGCTGCTACTGATGGTGATGATGATACAGCTGCTTCTAAACATGTTGCAAATACCGCAGCTGTTTCTGCTGCTGCCGATGATGCTCGTGATGATGCATCCGACGATGCTGCTGCTGCTGCAGATTGTGATGATTCACCTTCTGCGCGAGCGCTACGGCTGTTGCAAATACCTCCGCTTCATTCTGCAACCGCTACCTCTGCAGCTGCCGCCGGCGACGACGATGGCGGTGGAGATGTTCCAAGCTCGCCGCATAATTGAGCACGTGGTGTTTTGTACGCGCGTTTTATCTCAAGGACTGGCTGCTCCACGCATGGAGCAGAGTCCACATTCTCCCTCCTCGCCGCTGCTATTCTCAGAGACCCTCCGAGCCCCCTCCAAGCGTGTCCATGTGCCGCTATATATAACCCCCACCCGCACACACACAGCACGCACTCACCGCGGCCCTCGACACTCGAGTGGCTTTTTGCAGCAGATGTCTAGTGATAATTGTTCTGTGTCCGTGAAATCCTTGCAAGGTTTATTTTGTTAGAAGAATGCCGCCGCCGCTGCTATTGCTGGATGTGGGTTGACGGTGCGGGGAGCGGCAGCATAGTGGCGAGATGTTAACTACCTCGCCTGGTATACAGGTGGCTGTGGATTCTTCCCCCACCCTAACGCCTGCTGTGTGTTTGTAGTTTGCGTGTTGTTCTCCCCATGGTCGCGTGGATTTTTTTTCTGCGGGTCCTCCCGTTTTCCCTCCACATTTAGAACCAACATCACGTGCTTACACTATTTGGCTGCTATACATTGCCGCGTGATAAGCCACTTCGTTGAGCTATCATTTGTGGCCAGGTCGCTTCTGAAAAAGAGCTACGTACCCCAGCGGGCCTTACCTGGTAAAATAAAAAAGATAGTTTAGTTTTAGTCGTGGTCAGCGCACGTGCAGCGCCCGCGCTACTAAACACCCGGCGACCCGAGTTCGATTCCCGCTCGCAGCCATCAACACCGGTGGCGGGATTATCTGAACCGGTCCTGGGTCTCTCCGGTGTACAAAAGTCACCGCCAGGGAGACAAAGTGGGGCGGGGGAGTGGTTGTTGGCCACTCGACCCTCTATCATGCGCGGTGTTTTATCATCATAGGTTTTTGAAAAGGACGCCGCAAATTGCTCATTTTGGGTCTCTTTAAAGAACAATCGTCGATCACCTCGGACAAACTAGTCACAGCTCTCACTCATGCAAATGAGGCTAACCCCCCCCCGCTCTCTTTGAGTTCTGTCTTATAATGTACGCATCAAGTACGTTTACCAGGTAAGGCCCACTGAGCTACGTAGCTCTTTTCTCAGAAGCGACCTGGCCAACAAGGATAGTTCGACGAAGTGGCTTATCATCGTGTGGAAATTTATTGCAGCCAAATAACTCTCAACGCAGGTTTCTAAATGTGGGGGGGGGGGGGGGACCAGAGCACCCGTAAAAAATCCCATGCGATCACAGGGAGGGTGACATGCAATCTCCAAATACACGGGTGTCAGGGTTGGGATCGAACCCACGACCTCCTGTATACCAAGCGAGGTACTCACCGACAAAGATTCCCCCGTATAGCCTTGAACAGGCTGCTAGGGCGAGTGCTGTTAGCGAGCAGCACCGACGAGGGCCGGCGTGATGCACGAGGGCTGTCGGTGCGGCCAGCACAACACCGCCGGCCGCCTTTGTCTCCCCAGCGCTGACGTCTACAGCACACGAGCAGCTGGACCGTTGCGTCGATCGTTAAAGGCCGAGTCGACCTAGGGGCGAGACCCGGCGCCGGGTTTAATAACATTCGCCGCTGTTATTGGTCGCGAGCGCGTGAACCCGATTCGGGTCACGCGCGCGTGCACACACAGATACTCCTGGACTCTTGCAGACACGTGTATGACATTGAGCGTATAATACAAAGACACACGCACGCACGCGCGCGCACGTATGAATGGAATTGTATGCTACCCGTGCCCCTACATGTGCCGCTTTAATTCGCTCCGCAAGACCCCGGCGCATCCCATTGGCTGAGAGTTGACCATCCACAATAGCACAGGAGTGTGGGAGGGAGGGGATGGATGGGGGAGCAGCAGTAGCAGCAGAGATTATGTACATGTGAAGTGGAGGGGGGGGGGAGAGGAAAGTGGGTTTGAGAGGGGAGGGGCCACCCCCCACCACCTTTTCCATAGCCGCTGAGAATCTCAACTCGCGCGCCGTCTGTCATAACTGCTGTGTGTTTGTGTAATTTATGCGATGTCATCAGGGTTTACTGAGTGCTTGTCCTTAATTGAGTTACCGTTTTACAACAACAACAACAAAAAATACCAAATTTGTAACGGCAATAATTTAATATGAAGGGAAAAAAAGTGAAATGTGTTTATTAAGGAATGCCACGGTGAGTCTCAAGAACTCTTGGATGAAAGTCCTGCTACTGGACATCTGTGATAAAGAGCTTGATAGCTCATCGGCTCCCTCCAGTATAAATATTATGATTTCTGACATCCGACAGGCATCTGAATTTATTATACATTAATAATCATGATCATTTTAACGCGTTTTAATGCTCATGAAGGTTGTCATGCACTCTGCGTGTCCATCACTTGGTTTCGGAAACGCGGTCAACATCCGGGGGGAGGAGTCGGTGTGGGGGGGTAGGTGGGGGTTGAGGGGGGGTAGAATTACGACAAACGTTGAAAAATACGCAAAGCAACGTGAAGAGATGCGTGGTCGGAATTACGTTGAGAGACGGAAACGGGAAACTTGTGGATTAGAGGACGCACGCAGGTTTAATGACATCATCCAAACCGTTAATAAATGTAAGCGGGGCTTAGGCGGGACGCGTCACGGCCGGAAAGGGATGACGACCGGCGACGTTGGGGCCGTGAGCGACGACGACCACCACGGCGGCGGCGGCGGAGTGGCGGACACGGAACGGAACGCGACCGTTGATATGTCGCGGATGGCTGCGTCAATCGACGCGTCGTTGCCAGGTCGTTGCCAGGTCGTTGCCAGGTGGATCGTTGCGTCAATCGACGCGTCGTCGCGTCGATCGTTGCCAGCTGGATCGTCGCGTCGATTGTCACCATGCCGATCGTTGCCAGGTCGATCGTCGCCAGGCCCTTTGCCAGGTCAATCGCCGCAACGTTGAGATGTCCAGCAGTGCGTCGAGCGTGGCTGATGATGAGGATCGGAAGGAATCGCGATCCTCATCGCCATTAACAGACTGTTGGGGCGAATGCTGTTCGTGAGCGCCTATCACAATCTTCATTTATCCTGGAGAAATCCGATGAGCTACGAAGCTCTTTTCGCGGATGTCCAGTCGTGGTGGGTTCGGAGAGTTACAACAACAAACAATACAAATAGGAGTGCAAAATATAGGAAAGGTAATCAAATCGTTACAAATAAATACGTAAAATAGATAACGTGTATCAGATCAAATTGCATAAGCACACAAATTCTCAAGCTTGGGTCAAGGTCGGCCCGGGCCCACGAGGGGGGTGGGTGGCCAGCACCACGCCCGGCCGCCTTTGTCTCCCCAGTCGCGATGTTTATACACCGCACCACATACTCATTTGAGGCTGAGTCGACCTAGGGGAGGCCCAGGACCGGTTCAGATAAGTCACTGGCGTTGGCCGTGAACGGGAATCGAGCTCGGGTCGTCTGGTTCGTAGTGCGGCGCACCAGCCATTGCACGATCACTCTTCACACATGCACAAACAAAGACAAAGATCCCCCATATAGCCTTAACAGACTGTAGGGGCAAGTGCTGTTAGCGAGCACCTATGAAGGCCGGAACGGCACACGAGGGGGTGGGTGGCCAGCACCACGCCCGACCGCCTTTGTCTCCCTAGTGGCAATGTTTACACACCGCACTAGGTACTCATTTGAGGCTGAGTCGACCTAGGGGAGGCCCGGGACCGGTTCAGATAATCGTCACCGTTGTTGGCCGTGAGGGGGAATAGAACCCGGGTCGCCAGGTGCATAGCGCAGCGCGCTAACCGCTACACTACCGCTCCCCACCACACATGCACACATACACATGCACACACACACACACGAAGAATTAGCGACCGATTTTAACCCCCTTGTGAACGTGAAACGTAACCGCAATTGTCAGAGGTGTCTCATAAAAAAAATAGAGCCACCTCAAACGAGACTAGCGTGGTCACTTCGCGTGACGCGCAAACGGTGTCCCTCTGGTGTGCACAAAAGGCAGCTGAAGACGTTTCAGAAGTCCGTTCACAGGGTGACGCCACCGGCAGCTGCCGGCTGCTCGCTACTAAGACTTCGATTTACATTTGCAGAGGTTTGTCGACCACGAGATTTGGACGGCGACCACAGTAACAAAAACAAATCCTCGCCCCCCCCCCCCCCCCCAGCACTTACGTGACTTTGCATCTTTCAACTTTATTTGATTTCAACCCAGGTGAGAAGAACATCTCAAGAGACCAGGATGAGTCTCGTTTTGGGGGAGGGGGGGCAGGGGCGGCAGGGGCATCAGTCTCTTGCCAGTAGGTGGCGATGCTCAGCTGTGCGTAATCTCGATTGGGTCATTTACGGCGTCGGTTATTTTCGAATGTCGGAAAACTTGGAACCCCTGACGCCGCCGGCGCACGATGGGCCTGCCTCTCGCGAATGACGTCACGGGGGGGGTGGGACGGGGGGGGGGTTCCTTTTAACGTCCGCCGCGAAACGGACGAGGGCGCCGGCTGCTGCGTAGGGTCATCGTCGTCGCTTTTACTCCGGTATTAACCGGTGGCGGCCGCTGGATTCGAAACGGCGAAGCCCTCTGCGGCCGACGAAGCGGCGAACACGCGGAACCGCCGCCGCAGGGGGGCCACGAAACTTCTCCGCTATTTATAACTAAAACGCTCGGTCTCTCGGTGTTGACATTTCCCCTCTGTTTCCAATTCTGGCTTGATATCGGCACGGCCAATAAAAACATGCCGTGGATTGGAATGTCTACCGGCGTGGGGGTGGAAACAGCTAAAAGTAGATTATTACACCCGTTCGCAGGTTGGAAGTTTCTCAGATTAACAGCGCGGGCGATTACGGAGAGACATCTGTGTCCCCTCTCACCGGGGTTTGCGCTTGGCGGGTGAACGGTCGCACCCAGTTGACTTTGTCCGGGCGATATGCCGGTCGCCGAACCCTCGTTTTTTTTATTTAGACCACCACTCGTAAATTCCGTGCCGATCGCTTGATCGCGGTCGGCCCCCCGTGGACTCCCCGTGTCTCGCCACGCGACCCCCGCGTCTCAATCCGAACGCCGCCGGGGTTGGACGGAGCTGCGAGAGACCCCCGACCGTGAGATGAAAAATAGAAGCTACGTGCATAGCTCTTTTTTCCCAGAAGCGACCCGGCACACAAACCCGTTGCCCAGCGTGTAGTGACTTATCACGCGGAAATGTACAGCTGGCAAATACTCTTAAACGGCGTGATGTTGATTTGAAATGTGGAGGGGAAAAACCGGAGGACCCGGAGAAAAATCCACACGACCACAGGGGAGAGAGAGACACGCAAACTCGAAATATGCAGGCGTCAAGGTCGGGATTGAACCCGCGGCCTCTTGTATACCTGGCGAGGTAGTTAATATCTCGCCACCATGGCCTATGGCTCGCGTATCTTGGCGACACCAACGCTCACTCTTGCAGATGACCCCCGACGCAGAAGCGACGTCGTTTGATTGGCGGTGCCCATCTCCGTGTAGCCACTGGGCCATGGGGGTCCCATCTCGCCCTACACGGGGCGGAGCGTGCGAGCTCGCCAGCGTGCGCCCGCAGGGGAGGGCGGGCGCAAGCTACACGACCCGCGCGGTCCTTACCTTGTGGCTGCCGCGCAGCGCCCCGTGGGCTGCGTGTGTCTGTCTCCTGGGATGTCCCACGCTGAGCCTGAAGCTTCGTGAATGAGAATGAAGATGGTTTTGTTATCCTCGTCGTCGTTATTGTTTACCTCCTGCTGTTCACCATCATCCTCGCCGTTATCATCCATCGACTGCCTTCTCTTCCTAACCTCTTTGTCCACATCATCGTCAGCGTTATCATCATCTACCTCCTTTTCCCCTTGCCCCATGGTTTCCTGGGTTCCTGCAGACCATTGCGGAGGGAGGGAGGGGGCGAGGGAGGATATGGGTGGGTGTTGTGATGGAGCCGGGTAGCCTGGACGCGTCAAATTTGACGCCTCCGCAAAAGCAATTTGATCTGGGAGTGAGCGGCTGGCTCCTGTTCACAAAATGCCCTCGCGTATCCACGTTTCACGTGCGTGCGTGTCTGTGTATGTCGGGGAGGGGGGTTCGTAGTGTAGCGGATAGCGCACCGCGCTAAGAACCCAGTGACCCGAGTCGGATTCCCGCTCGCGACCGAACACCAGTGGCCTTACCTTAGTAGGCGCTCGCTAAGAGCACTTACCCAAGCAGCTATCTGTTCAAGGCCACACCGAGGCATCTTCATCTGTTGTGTTTGTGTGCGTGCACTCGCGTACGTAGTAAGCGGTGGTGAGCGCGCTTTGCTATGAACCCCGTGACCCGAGTTGGCTACCCACTGACCGCCAACACCGGTGACGATTATCCGAACCGGTCCTGGGGCTCCCCTAGGTCGACTCGGCCTCAAGGCGAGTACCTGGTGCGGTGTGTAAACGTCACTACTCGGGAGACAAAGGCGGCCAGGCGTGGTGCTGGCCACCCAACCACCTCGCGTGCCCTGCCGGCCTTTGTTAGGTGATCGCTAACAGCACTTGTCCCAACAGTTTGCTTAGGCTGTACGTGGGAGTCTTTGTCTTTGTAGTGAGCATGCATGGGCAACAAAGGTTAATTTGCCTGCACAGTGTTTTGGGTTTCAAGAGAGGTCATTTCAGTTCCTCTGGCCGTGATTTCACCGCGTGAGAGCCCATCGAGACAATTGGCCCTCTCGCAGCGCAGATGTCAGGTGAGTTCAGGTGGTAAAACGTGAAGCAGCCCCATAGCAGGGGGAGCAGGCAAGGTGTGTGGTGTTGTGTCGGAAGAAAACCCACCACGCATAAACTAAACTAAACACTGAACTATTTTTTTTATTTTACCAGGTAAGGCCCACTGAGCTATGTAGCTATTTTTTTTTTTAGAAGCGACTTGGCTATCACAAATGATTGCTCAACTAAGTGGCTTATCATCATGTGGGAATTTATAGCAGCCAAATAATCTACGCATGTCGATGTTGATTCTAAATGTGGAGGGACAAACGGGAGGGCCTTGAGAAAAATCCACGCGACCACAGGAAGAGAGACAAGACACACAAACTCCAAATATACAGCAGCCGTCAGGGTCAGCATTGAACCCCCCAGCCTCCTGTATACCAGGTGAGGTAGTTAACATTTCGTCACGGTAGCACATACGTGAGGACTTGTTCAAAAATTTCTGACTCATGTCGTGCGTCTGTTGTCGAAGGGGTGCGCGAGCGCAAATTCCCGTTTGGGACAATGACATCGTTGAGCCGTGATGTCGAGGGACACGGAATTTGAGGCTCATTTAAGGCCAATTAGTGGCGCCCATCACGGCAATTTTGGTGTCGGTTAAATTGGCGGTGGGCAGCCGCGGCATTTTGAGCGACATTATCGCGTGGATGCTGTCACGTGCGGCACGTTCGCTCGCGGAAAACCCTGCGGAGGTTCGCATGGCGCGTTGATGTCATCGTGCAAATTAATTCACCGATTGGGACGTTTAGCTCCACGTGTGGCCACCGGTGGGAGAAATAAATGACGGAGCGCGTGGTCACCTGATGCCCGTCAGCACGGCGAGATGGGCGCGCCCCAAGCGATTGACCTTACGAGCTTTCCGCTATCGGGGTTTGTGTCAAACCAGGGAGCCGTGGCTAAAATAGAGGTTGGGGGGGGGGGGGGCGGTGGTCCTTGCCTCGATGCGCTTCTGCGGCCGTCTGGAACGCTCTTCCTTCCGATATTCGGAAGCCACTGGAGCTATGCACTTTTAAATAATGTAGATTGAAAACACATTTCTTTCAAACTGCTTTTTGTGTTTAGTTTGTTGTCCTTCCTCCGCACCTCCGATGAGCATGATTGGCTACGTACAGTGCGAAAAAAGTTCAACACACATCAATGTCTAGCAGTTCACCAGCATTGGTTGCGAGCAAGCCTGACTCTGCTGCTGACGAGGCGTTGAATGTCAAAACCGGTTCACAGTTTTGCTCGTGTTGACCCGATCTATGCTTAAAATACGCACTTCCAGAAGACCGTACGGCTAATGGAATGAGTAATCAAAAATATTTACGTGATATGTCCGGGGTCAGATATGGGAAGGTGTATTGTTGTTGCTTACCACTAGTTTCCGTGAATGGCTCCGGTGGACCCAGACAGTTGATAGCGTTTGTGGCCGTTCCAAAAAGAAATCTGTTGTTTATGCCTGCAACTCGCCACACGAGAGAGACAATGAAAGAGAGAGAGAGCGTGAGAGATTTGTACACGGAGTGGATTTTCAAACTTGGCATTCGGTTATAAACTGTCTTTTGCTTTTTCCAATGCCATACGAAAGTAATCTTTAATTGTGCATGGACGTTGCTTTGTATGACAGATCATTGTCATCATCATCATCATTTATTTCACCGGATGAGAACCTGTGGAGATGTTGCCACTATTAAAAGGGCAACCAGGGGTCACCCTGGGGTTTATCTTGGTAACAACACGATAATCCAGGTAAAGCAAAGTTCACATTCTGGAAAGTCGGGCTTTTTCTTCAGAAGCAGGGTGGAAGATTCGGACATTATGTTTGCGGATAACGGAAGTGAATTGGTAAGTCCATTGTGATCATTAACACCGATTATTTACGTGGATGTGAGCCAACCAAAACAACGATGTCAGAACAGAATTATTAAAAGTGTTCTGGTGAAGCTGATATCTTGAACGTGTGTTCAACGGGAGTCATCAAAGTTCTTTTTTTCCCCTGAAGTTTGTAGTTCATCAGTGATGACCTTACGTAAATCGCTTTGACCTTGCTCGGTGGTGACGTCAGGCGACGGGGTGAATGCGGGGGTAGGGATGTTGCTGGTCTGGTGGGAAAGCAGTGAGGGTGGTGGTGGGGCTGGTGGTCATGGTGGGGGTGGTTGAAGGACTACTTTGGGAATGCTCGTTCTGTCCGTTGGGAGTTCCCGAGAAAATTTGTACGTATTTTTTTAAAGCCAAATTTGGTGCTGCGTCGTATAATCCAATCAGCGTTTGCGTGAAACCAGGTGTGTGTTGCCACTAGAAACCAGGTGTGTGTTGCCACTAGGAAGACAAAGGCACCACTCGCTAACAGCACTTGCCCCAAAAGTCTCTTCAGGCTACACGGGGGATCTTTGCCTTTGGCGGTGGTGGCGGTGGCGGCGTGAAGAGGGCCCGGGTGTAACCGCAGGCGGTGTGTTGTCGCCCAGCCCACGTGTTTGTGAATAATTTAAACGCGAGATCGATCGCGGGAGACGGCGACGCCGGGAGAGGCGACCGCACGCGGGGCGCGCGCCGTGCGAGCGAACCACGTCGCTCCCGACCACCTCACCACGTCGCTCCCGACCACCTCACCACGTCGCTCCCGACCACCTCACCACCTCCCCATCACTTCGAATGATCGAGTCACAGGGAAATTCAATCCCGGTCCATCGTCCCTCCCGGGGGGGGGGGGGGGGGGGGTCGCTAAAATAGGTACCGCTCTGGGAATTTAGCATCGGGTTGTCTTCGCGTGCGGACTCGGCCTCGCGTTCATAGGAATGTGGAATTTCCACCGTTGTAACGGTCATGTGGGGGAGAAGAGTGAGGTCGACCCGCAGCCTCTGTGTGTAAAACTACGGGAACTTTCCGTGACCGAAGTAGCTCCCATCACGTGAAACGTCGGACAACGCGCACGCGCGCGGATAGAAAGCTGGGAGAGACAGGTCGGGGAGAGAGCCGCGCGGCACGCGGAAGCCCACCGCGGTGACCTCTAACCCCCCCCTGCCCCCCCCCCCTCGTCGTCGATCGAAGTCGCAATGCCGTTAGCCTGCCCTGGCGTCGCTCGAAATCGCTCGCGCAGCCTCGAGGAGAGTGAACGCGTCTCAACGCTTGACGCACGTCGCTTTGGCATTGCACCGCCGTGGCACGTGGCCCACGGTGTTTTAGTGGAGAGCCGAGATTAAATTAATTATCCCCAAAATGTCGGTTCCGTCATCGCCGTACTTCTGGGGTGGTGGTGGGGGTGGGCGGGTTGGTTGGGGAGGTCAGCGATGGAGCTAATTGCCATAATTGGATCAGCGGGTTAGTTGCTGCTCTGGCCGTCACCATGCGTGTCAGCGTGTCCGTGTCAGTGTGTGTCTGTTTCGGTGTATGTGTGTCCGTGTGCGTCCGCGTTGGTGTGTGTGCGTGTTACTGTGCACGCATGTCAGCGTGTCTGTATGCCTTTGTTTTGTGTCGGTGTGTTTGCATATCAGTGTGTCCGTATCGACGTGTGCGCGTGTCGGCGTGTCGGAGTGTACCCGTGTCGGAGTGTCGGCGTGTGCCCGTGTCGGAGTGTACCCGTGTCGGCGTGTGCCCGTGTCGGAGTGTACCCGTGTCGGAGTGTCCCCGTGTCGGAGTGTGCCCGTGTCGGAGTGTGCACGTGTCGGAGTGTACCCGTGTCGGAGTGTCCCCGTGTCGGAGTGTACCTGTGTCGGAGTGTGCACGTGTCGGAGTGTACCCGTGTCGGAGTGTCCCCGTGTCGGAGTGTGCCCGTGTCGGTGTGTCCCCGTGTCGGAGTGTACCCGTGTCGGAGTGTGCCCGTGTCGGAGTGTCCCCGTGTCGGAGTGTGCCCGTGTCGGAGTGTGCCCGTGTCGGAGTGTACCCGTGTCGGAGTGTGCCCGTGTCGGAGTGTACCCGTGTCGGAGTGTGCACGTGTCGGAGTGTACCCGTGTCGGAGTGTGCACGTGTCGGAGTGTATCTGTGTCGGAGTGTGCACGTGTCGGAGTGTACCCGTGTCGGAGTGTACCCGTGTCGGAGTGTACCCGTGTCGGAGTGTCCCCGTGTCGGAGTGTACGTCTGTCGGAGTGTGCCCGTGTCGGAGTGTACCCGTGTCGGAGTGTCCCCGTGTCGGAGTGTCCCCGTGTCGGAGTGTGCCCGTGTCGGAGTGTGCTCGTGTCGGAGTGTGCCCGTGTCGGAGTGTGCCCGTGTCGGAGTGTCCCCGTGTCGGAGTGTACCCGTGTCGGAGTGTGCGTCTGTCGGAGTGTGCCCGTGTCGGAGTGTACCCGTGTCGGAGTGTCCCCGTGTCGGAGTGTCCCCGTGTCGGAGTGTGCCCGTGTCGGAGTGTGCTCGTGTCGGAGTGTGCCCGTGTCGGAGTGTACCCGTGTCGGAGTGTACCCGTGTCGGAGTGTACCCGTGTCGGAGTGTCCCCATGTCGGAGTGTACGTCTGTCGGAGTGTGCCCGTGTCGGAGTGTACCCGTGTCGGAGTGTCCCCGTGTCGGAGTGTCCCCGTGTCGGAGTGTGCCCGTGTCGGAGTGTGCTCGTGTCGGAGTGTGCCCGTGTCGGAGTGTGCCCGTGTCGGAGTGTCCCCGTGTCGGAGTGTACTCGTGTCGGAGTGTGCGTCTGTCGGACGGAGTGTGCCCGTGTCAGAGTGTACCCGTGTCGGAGTGTCCCCGGAGCGGAGTGTCCCCGTGTCGGAGTGTGCCCGTGTCGGAGTGTGCTCGTGTCGGAGTGTGCCCGTGTCGGAGTGTGCCCGTGTCGGAGTGTGCCCGTGTCGGAGTGTGCCCGTGTCGGAGTGTACACGTGTCGGAGTGTGCCCGTGTCGGAGTGTGCCCGTGTCGGAGTGTGCCCGTGTCGGAGTGTGCCCGTGCCGGCGTGTGCCCGTGTCGGAGTGTACCCGTGTCGGCGTGTGCCCGTGTCGGCGTGTGCCTGTGTCGGAGTGTACCCGTGTCGGAGTGTGCACGTGTCGGAGTGTACCCGTGTCAGAGTGTGCACGTGTCGGAGTGTACCCGTGTCGGAGTGTGCGTCTGTCGGAGTGTGCCCGTGTCGGCGTGTACCCGTGTCGGCGTGTCCCCGTGTCGGAGTGTACCCGTGTCGGAGTGTCCCCGTGTCGGAGTGTGCGTCTGTCGGAGTGTGCGTCTGTCGGAGTGTGCCCGTGTCGGAGTGTGCCCGTGTCGGAGTGTACCCGTGTCGGAGTGTACCCGTGTCGGAGTGTCCCCGTGTCGGAGTGTACGTCTGTCGGAGTGTGCCCGTGTCGGAGTGTCCCCGTGTCGGAGTGTGCCCGTGTCGGAGTGTGCTCGTGTCGGAGTGTGCCCGTGTCGGAGTGTGCCCGTGTCGGAGTGTGCCCGTGTCGGAGTGTCCCCGTGTCGGAGTGTACCCGTGTCGGAGTGTGCGTCTGTCGGAGTGTGCCCGTGTCGGAGTGTACCCGTGTCGGAGTGTCCCCGTGTCGGAGTGTCCCCGTGTCGGAGTGTGCCCGTGTCGGAGTGTGCTCGTGTCGGAGTGTGCCCGTGTCGGAGTGTGCCCGTGTCGGAGTGTGCCCGTGTCGGAGTGTGCCCGTGTCGGAGTGTGCCCGTGTCGGAGTGTACACGTGTCGGAGTGTACCCATGTCGGAGTGTGCCCGTGTCTGAGTGTGCCCGTGTCGGAGTGTGCCCGTGTCGGAGTGTGCCCGTGTCGGAGTGTGCACGTGTCGGCGTGTGCCCGTGTCGGAGTGTACCCGTGTCGGCGTGTGCCTGTGTCGGCGTGTGCCTGTGTCGGAGTGTACCCGTGTCGGAGTGTGCACGTGTCGGAGTGTGCACGTGTCGGAGTGTACCCGTGTCGGAGTGTGCGTCTGTCGGAGTGTGCCCGTGTCGGCGTGTACCCGTGTCGGCGTGTCCCCGTGTCGGAGTGTACCCGTGTCGGAGTGTGCACGTGTCGGAGTGTGCTCGTGTCGGAGTGTGCCCGTGTCGGAGTGTGCCCGTGTCGGAGTGTGCCCGTGTCGGAGTGTCCCCGTGTCGGAGTGTACCCGTGTCGGAGTGTGCGTCTGTCGGAGTGTGCCCGTGTCGGAGTGTACCCGTGTCGGAGTGTCCCCGTGTCGGAGTGTCCCCGTGTCGGAGTGTGCCCGTGTCGGAGTGTGCTCGTGTCGGAGTGTGCTCGTGTCGGAGTGTGCCCGTGTCGGAGTGTGCCCGTGTCGGAGTGTGCCCGTGTCGGAGTGTGCCCGTGTCGGAGTGTGCCCGTGTCGGAGTGTACACGTGTCGGAGTGTACCCGTGTCTGAGTGTGCCCGTGTCTGAGTGTGCCCGTGTCGGAGTGTGCCCGTGTCGGAGTGTGCCCGTGTCGGAGTGTGCCCGTGTCGGAGTGTGCACGTGTCGGAGTGTGCACGTGTCGGCGTGTGCCCGTGTCGGAGTGTACCCGTGTCGGCGTGTGCCTGTGTCGGCGTGTGCCTGTGTCGGAGTGTGCACGTGTCGGAGTGTGCACGTGTCGGAGTGTACCCGTGTCGGAGTGTGCGTCTGTCGGAGTGTGCCCGTGTCGGCGTGTCCCCGTGTCGGCGTGTCCCCGTGTCGGAGTGTACCCGTGTCGGAGTGTCCCCGTGTCGGAGTGTGCGTCTGTCGGAGTGTGCGTCTGTCGGAGTGTGCGTCTGTCGGAGTGTGCCCGTGTCGGAGTGTACCCGTGTCGGAGTGTGCACGTGTCGGAGTGTACCCGTGTCGGAGTGTGCGTCTGTCGGAGTGTGCCCGTGTCGGAGTGTGCGTCTGTCGGAGTGTGCGTCTGTCGGAGTGTGCCCGTGTCGGAGTGTACCCGTGTCGGAGTGTGCCCGTGTCGGAGTGTGCCCGTGTCGGAGTGTGCGTCTGTCGGAGTGTGCCCGTGTCGGAGTGTACCCGTGTCGGAGTGTGCCCGTGTCGGAGTGTACCCGTGTCGGAGTGTGCGTCTGTCGGAGTGTGCCCGTGTCGGAGTGTGCCCGTGTCGGAGTGTGCCCGTGTCGGAGTGTGCCCGTGTCGGAGTGTGCCCGTGTCGGAGTGTGCCCGTGTCGGAGTGTGCCCGTGTCGGAGTGTGCCCCTGTCGGAGTGTACCCGTGTCGGAGTGTCCCCCTGTCGGAGTGTGCACGTGTCGGAGTGTGCCCGTGTCGGAGTGTGCCCGTGTCGGAGTGTACCCGTGTCGGAGTGTACCCGTGTCGGAGTGTGCACGTGTCGGAGTGTGCCCGTGTCGGAGTGTGCACGTGTGCGGCGTCGTCGGTTTTGGGTGCAAGGCCTACAACCAACGAACAGAGCGTCGGGAACGGATAAAAGAAGCCACCACTCTTTGTTGCTGGCCACTTGACATTTTTTTTTTGGGGGGGGGGGGCTCCCTGGGAACAGTGCTCAGAAACCGTGACAAAAGATAGATAGCTCAGGTGGATTTTATTTATTTCCGCTCTGTTAGTGGATGTCCTGCGGTGAGACAGATATAATATGGTGTGTGTGTGTTTGCATATGCATGGAATTTACGTTTATGTCTGTGCGATGGTTCATTGAGAAAACAGCTCGGGCGAGGGTAGCCTGCGTGCATCTGTGCGTGCGTCTGCATATGTAGGTGCATTTGCACAGGTGTGCGCATCCGCGGCACAACACGTGCGTCGCACGAGCACCAAGGCGTGCGGCACGCGCATCTGCAAGCGTGCTGCGTCGGTGCATCTCTATCCGTGCGCGTCCACGTGTTGCGCTGCCGCGCCCACGTGCGAGTCCAAACTCCCCTCCCCCCCCCCCCCACGTGCTCGCGCGCGCCCCTCCCCCCACGTGTGCTCCGCGCGCGTTAGCCTGTGCGTGCGAGCACGTGCTCGCCCATTCATTCCCGCGTGCCCACGTGCGCGCGCGCGCGCGATTCATTTGTGCGCGTCAAGCGAGCGTTGCTTCTCACCGCTCGTCAACGGCGGCGGAGGTCGACTCTTCGTGTATTTTTTTTTTATTCCTCCGCTCATTCACCGCAGCGTTTGTAGGGCTCCGGCTCCGCTCCAGCCAAGGCTGCCCGCGGTTATTTGTTTGCCTTCTCTCCCTCTCGCTCCCAAAAAAATCCTCCCGGAACCACAAAGGCGTCGGGCTCCAGGGTGTTTCCACCGCGTTCTGTGCGTTAGCGAGGGGTGCCCCCCTCCCCCAGTATCGGATTAGAGCGCTCTCATCGATGACCGTTAGCACACGGTAAGACCGGCGGTGTTTGAACTGTGATGGCGAGCCTGGGCCTGCTGATGAGAATCGGAAGGTCGAAAACCGGTCCGTGGTTCCGTCTTAGTCAAACAAATGCTGTGCCCGATAATACGGGTGTGGAAGGCGAATGGGCTGATGGACGACGATGACACGCGTTACTTTCACGAGCGGCGTGGGAAGGGAGCTGATTCATTCAACGCATCGCAATAGCCACGTTTTGTGTTGTATGTCGAAGCGAGTTGGCCACTGCCGTTGCCTGTAAAATGTCACAAACGTCACACGAGCCTCGAGGTGGGTAGGAGAGGTGGCAGTCCAGGAATGGATTCTGGAATCCATCCGTGCAAAGCCTCCCCGCACCCCTCGAACGGCAAGTGGGTTGTCTCCGGGTTCTCCAGTTTCCACTCCAAAATCCAAAGGTAGCAGGAGCCTCCTCCTGCCATACTTTAACTTTGAGAGTCGATGCGACTTTCCTGGGTGTGAACAAATTACATTGTCAGTTTGGCAGTCAATCAGATTTGTTTAAGCAAATTAAGAACCAACGTTCAAATCAACGAGTTCATTCCCATTGTAGAAAATTAAATTTGCATTTGCGGTCACGCGTTAGTGTAAATTAAAACCCCGCTGGGTCATAAATTAATGTATTATTTGCTCGGAGTTTATTTTGGTAATCACTCTATTGAGGTTTAGATTTTTTTGTTGTATTTAAATGCAAATGAGTTGTTGGAAAATATCACGCAAAGAAAAGTCACCGCAATTTAAAACGGCTCCAGGGATTTGCATTGCATTGTTGCTAGCGCGAGTTACCAACACCTGTCAACCCTTTATCGGTGCCCTGCCTTATTACAGACCAAGTCAGACCTTATTGGTCACCCCGTGCCTTGATAAATCTCAACGTCCCATCACAAGGGAGCAACACAAACAAATAGATAAATTCTTTTTTTTTTGCCATATTGAAACGGCTGTACACGCCGTGTGGACTTGAAAACTCAATTTCCCCTTACAAGAATACGGATAAACCGTATGGGTTGACAGGTATAGTTATGGATATTTACACAACAACAACAACCGCCATTCGCCACTAAGTGGCGGTGACGTCACCACGACGCTTGTGCCAGGCCATGTGCACCTTGAGGCCACACGAAGTGTCGAACGCCCGCGGGCAGGAGGTCGCGGGGTAGACCTAGGTGCCACGGGTTGACTGACTGAGATGACTGGCTGGTACACCACCTGTGCTCCCTACTGTGCCAACCTGCTGTGCTTTAGCCACCCGGCGCTCCACTCGTTGTTGTGAGCGTCGCTCCTCCGCCCTCCGTTGTTGTTGGAGGGCGACTGCCTCCAACTGCCCAATAGCGTCCTTCACGAGCCTCCTCCACAGAGGCCGATCTTGACACCGCTGGTACCAGTCATCGGCAAGTCCACTCAGCTCCACGTCCTCCTGTACCACATCACTCCAGCTCTTCTCTAGCCCGTGCCGCGCCCGTTTAGCCCCCTCGATCCGGCCGAACAAAAGCTGTTTCGGCATGCGGTGGCTGGGCATGCGGGCTACATGACCCAGCCAACGCAGCCTTGCCTGCCGGAGGAATTCACCGATGGGACCTTGCCCAGATCTTTCAATGATTTTTTGAGCTCCTCACCACAATCCAGCCTGGTTAAAACCAGGATGGATCGTAGGCAGGCCAGCCTAAATGTTTCCAACCGGCGAAGATGCTCCATTAAGGGGGTCCACGTTTCGCAAGCGTAGAGAAGGGAGGGAATGACCGTGGCCGAGAAGACCTGAAGCTTAGTGCGGAGCAACAGACCAGGTAGCTTCCACACAGCGTTACGCAACCGATGAAAAGATAATGCCGCTCGACTGATTCGGAGTGAGACCTCTGCTGTTAAACTGGAGCCGGTCATAAGCACACTGCCCAGGTATGGGAAACTCTCCACTCTCTCCACAACTGCCCCATCACCGATTGGGAGTTGTGGGGGTGGAGTGTCCGATGGTACAATATACCCAGGCAGGTGCTTAGTTTTGGTGGGGCTGATGGTAAGGCCCCATCTCTTAGTGGCACGCTCCAGTCTCAGCAGCAGCGTCTCCAACTCCTCCTCTGAATAAGCAGCTATTACCAAATCATCAGCAGCATACATAACGTGGTTGAGCAATAGGGAGCCATCCCTTGACCGCACCCGGGCATCGATCAGCCTCCCATTATATCTGTACCAAATGGAGATTCTCCCGTTACAGCTATTGAAGGCTTCACGAACTACGTGGTCAAAATAGATGTTAAATAATGTGGGAGCCAGAGGACATCCCTGTCGCACCCCAAGGTGTACAGGGAATGACTCTGACTCCCGGCCACGTAGTTTTACCCGGGCCCGCTCACCATCATGAAGGTCCTTAATGATCGTGAACAGAGGGTCAGGGACTCCAAAAGCACGAAGAACAACCCAGAGCCTAGGCCTACTGATGGTATCATAGGCCTTGACCAGGTAAATAAAGCAGAGATGTAGGTCTTGTTGGAATTCCCTATACCTCTGCTGTAGCAGACGCACAGAAAATATGGCATCTGTGCAGGACCGCCCTTTCCTGAAACCGCATTGGGGCTCTGCAAGCCTCTCCTCAGTGTGCCTGGCGAGGCGATGTTGCATAATCCTTGCCAGGCCTTTTCCCGGCACACTGAGGAGTGAGATGCCCCTGTAGTTGTTAGTCTGTGCGGTCCTCCTTCTTAAAGAGGGGGACCACCAGGGCATCTTTCCAATCCTGCGGAACCCGTCCAGTGGTCCAGACTGTTATGATGTCATATAGGGCAGTCTGTGCACAAACGCCACCCTCCCTCAGCATTTCGCTTGGGAGATCATCTCTGCCCGCTGCCTTTCCTGGTCTCAGACTCTGGATCGCCTTCAGTACTTCCTCAACAGATGGTACTTCAGCCAGCCACTCACAGGGGGTGACTTCTTCCAATATTTGAGGTACCGCAGCCTCAGCAGGGTCATCCTCATTTTGTGCCACGATGTTTTCCTGGCTGAGGGATTTTCCCTCCCCCAGGGCCTCACAGAAATGCTCAGCAAATCTGCAAACCTCTTCCTGGGGGTCGGAGATTGGATCAATGTTTTTTCCCCTAATGATGGTAATAGGTGTGGCGCTGCAGGTTACTTTTTTTACGGAGTTAAATAGAGATTTGTGATCGCGGGCCACTGAGGCGGACTCCATCTCCTCAGCAACCCGCGACCACCACCCATCCTTGCAACGCCTCACGGCTCTCCGAACCTCCGAGCGAAGGCTGCGGCAAGCTTCCTCATTCTCTGATGTGGGATTCTGTAGCCGATGACAGTGGGCCTGTCGCTTTTTCTCAACCATCCTGAACACCTCCTCTGTCAGCCAGGGTCTCTTGGGAGGTCTGGACCGCGTACCCAAAGCAGCCAATGCAGCTGCATGAGTCACAGTCCTAAACCTCGCCCATTTACCCTCGACATCAGGAGGAGTGGGGGACGATGCCAATCCCAGCTGCAAGCAATGATGAAATTCTCGCTTGCAACTTTCATCAGATAACTGAGACCAGGCCACTTTAGGTTGGAATGGGGTCCTTGGTGTACACCCACCACCGGAGTGGAAGAATGGCAGGCGCATCTTACAGATGACTAGTCGATGGTCAGAGGGCCGATCAGCTCCATGGTAGGTCCTGGTGTCAAGGACATGGCTCGCATCCGCTGGTCCGTCACTATGTAGTCCAGCAGATGTTCTTGCTTGGACCCGGCATGCATCCCTGATGTTGTGTGGATGCGCCGATGCCGCAACAGCGTGTTGGTAATTACAAGCCCATGGGCTGCACAACAATCTAGCATTCTCCTACTGTTGTTATTGAGCTTATCTGGCCCATGCCCTCCAATCACTCCAGACCAGGTGCCAGCATCCTGACCAACTCAGGCATTGAAGTCACCCAACATGATGACTCTATCCCGAGGTGCCACTTTAGCCAGCACCTGTGACAGGAGGTCATAGAAGTCATCTGACTCATCGGCTTTGCCTGCATCCCTCCACGGATGTTCGTCTTCGGTGGGGGCATACGTAACCACGACCACCACTCCTCGCCTCCGGTTGATGGAAAGGCGAGCCCAAAGTAGCCTGGGGCTTACAGCTTCCCACACCTCACCACCACGCTCCCACGCCCCCTTCATTCTTTTGTTCAAAAGAAGAGCCACACCCTGTTGTTTGGCAGTCTGCTGCCCCGAGTAGAGGACTGTCCTCCCCTCATGGTGGCAGGAGCCAGAACCGGTCCACCGGACCTCCTGAATGCCACAGAGATCCAGGCGGTACCGGTCCAGCTCCCGACAGAGGAGTGGCAGCCTCTCCTCCGCAGTGAGCGTTCGAACATTCCACGTGGCCATCTGTAGTGGCTTTTCGTTGTTTCTGGAGGAGCCAGGAGATTGAATCTCTTCAATTAATTACCACTAAACCACGAGTTAAACTGAAATATTTACACACACACACATATACACGCACACCTACACACTTAACTACAAATAAACCCCCGTACAGCCTTAACAGACTGTTGGGGCAAGTGCAGTTATCGGGCAGGACCTTGTGAAGTCTGCCACGGCACACGAGGGGGTGGGTGGCCAGCACCACGCATGGCCGCCTTTTTCTCCCCAGTGGCGATGTTTACACACTTTTGAAGCTGAGTCGACCTAGGGGAGGCCCCAGGACCCATTCGGAAAATAGTCACTGGTGTTGGCCGTGAGCGTGAATCGAACTCGGGGCGCCAGGTTCGTAGCGCAGTGCTAACCACTACACTACTGCTCCCCCAACACGCGTGAACACACACAACAACAACAACAAAAAGCGCCATTCGCCACTTAGTGGCGGTGATGTCAGCATGGCGCTTGTGCCAGGCTATGTACACGTTAATGCCACGTGAAGTGTCGAACGCCCGCTGGCAGGAGTTTCACGGGACAGACTCAGGTGCCACGGGTCGCCTGACTGAGATGACAGGCCGATGCACCACCTGTGCCCCCTACTGTGCCAACACGCGTGCAATGACACGGACACACACGCACGCGCAACAAGAAGTTGAAAGGTGGCAGCGGCAGCGCGTGTTGGAGAAGTCATTGGCTGCTCTTTGTGTGGGAGACCGCTCTGGTTGCAAGATGAGTAATGGCGTCCCCACTGCTTGTATCCCGCCTTCGGGGACGGGAGGAGGCGCAGGGGGCAGATGTGAAGGAGTCACCACGCCACCGCTTAAATAGTTCCTGCAAGGCAGCACACAGGTGCGTGGGAGGGAGGTGCATGCATATGGTGGTGGTTTGGTGGGGTGGTCTTTGTGTGTACACGTCTATGTAGGTGTGCGGTAGTGTAATGGATAGCGTGCTGCGTTGTGAACACGGCGACCCGGGTTCGATGATCTGATCCGGTCCTGTTCCTGGGCCTCCCCTAGGTCGACGCAGCCTCAAATGCGTACTTGGTGCAGTGTGTAAACATCGCCACTAGGGTAGACAAACGCGGCCGTGCGTGGTGCTGGTCACCCACCCCTCGTGTGCCGTGCCGGCCCTTCATCGGTGCTTGCTAACAGCACTTGCCCCAACAGTCTGCCTGTATAGCTGTACAGGTGTGTGTGTGTAAATGTCTTTTGGGTGTTTTGCTTGCAACACCCCCATCTTTTCGCGCACCGTGCCTCGCCTTAATGGGTGCTTGCTAACAGCACTTGCCCAGTAGTCTTTGAAAGGCTATACGGGGGATCTTTGCATTGTGTGTTTGCGTGGGGTGTGGTGGAACCGCAGTGCGGTGCAAAAAAAAACCGTCAACCTGAATTCGATTTCGATATCCCGAATCGGTCGTGGGCCGCCTCCGTCGGTCGACTCAGTCCTAAATCAGTACCTGCTGTGATGTGCAAACTTCAGCGCTGGGGAGACAAAGGCGGAGAGGGAGAGAGAGAGTGTGCGGTGTTGTTGTTGTTTTCTTCCGGTCACACCACCGCAACATGGCAGGCCTTTACGTTTAGAGTCGACGTGCGTTTGGAGTATCTGACTGCAATAAACATTTCCACGTGATGACAACACCACTCCGTTGAGCTATCATTTGTGATAGGCTAGGCCAATGTGGCCTTACCTGGTCAAACTAAATAAAAAAAATAGTTGAGTTTTAATAGGTGCTCGCTCACAGCTACTGGCCCCGACAGCCTCCTGAGGCGACACGTGATGGGTGGGTGGGGGGGTCGTCGTCTGTCCGTGCGCGTGTGGGGGGGGGAGGCAGGCGGGCGTGCGCGAGAGGATTCCAGGAAGGGCGGAGAGGGGAAGATGGTTCCAGTGAAAATGCAATTAAACCTCTTCTCTCTAACCTCCCAGCTGCTTTATATTTCCAGAAATTCATTGCGTGGGGTGGGGAGTGGGGGGTGGGTGTTGGGGGAGGGTTAGAACTGTGTTGTCAAATTTCTTCTCGTTTGTTACGGCAATTTGCATGCAGAAATGTACCGTCAACAGCAGATCGTGTACCAGGAATCCCAGCATGCTTTACATGTCAAGACGACTTCAGTGTGCTTGCTGTTAATGTTATTTGTTGTTATTTTAACTCCGTTGCCGAGCGCAGAGGACCAGAGGCCCAAACTTCGTGGAGTGGCCAACAACAAACAGCACTGCCCAAGGTGTAATAGACGAGGGCCAAACACGTTTCTGGAATTGAGCATCGAAGGTTATTAGAGACTCGGGTAACGGGAAGGAATTGCGGACAAGAGGCTGCATCGATTCGTGAGATCAATATCGATTATTTGAGCTTCCAATACAAGCACAATGTCGATATTGTGTGAGAATCATCACAATGGGCAATGTCCGTGCGAGGGCTTGTGGGTGACTGTCGTTGCGTCCAGCGTGTCGAATTGTCCTTGCTGTTGTCAGTGTCGTCTTCGTGTGTCTCGCAAGCTCAAATCGGCGTGTTTCCACGCTGGGTTTGTATGGTGACATCGGTGCAAAGTTGGCACAGTGGGGAGGGAGCACGGGCGGTGGTGCTGCATCTGTCAGTCACCTCGGGCAGTTTACCCATGACACCTGCAGGGTCTGACCCCCGCAACCTCCTGCCGGTGAGCCTTCGACACTTCACGTGCCCTTAAGGTGCACCCAGCCTGGCACAAGCGCCGTGATGACGTCACCGCCACCAAGTGGCGAACGGCGGCGGGGTTGTTGTGGTGTAGCGGTGAGTGCGCTGCGCTACGAAACCCGGCGACCTGAGTTTGATTCCCCCCCCACGGCCAAGATTGCTGGATGGTCTCTCCCCATCATCATCATCATCTTGAGCCATTGTCTATCCACTTCTGGATGAAGGCCTTTGAATCGTCATCATCTCCATGAGCAATGGCCAATCTGCTGCAAGAGTAAGGCCTCTCCCAATTCGTCATCATCGTCATTGGAAGTCATCTATCCACTGCTGGATGAAGGTGTCCTCCACGCACATCACCTCCCACCGTGCTAAACGGAGGCCTCCTCATTTCGTCCATCGTTATCCTTTGTAAAGCGCGGCGATGCCCGCGCATCTGCCACGTGGTTTTATGAATGAAATAAAAAAAAACCACGTGCGTTTGCGTGAAACTTTAAAGTGGCGCCGCTATGAGGAGGACCTTTGATCGGGGACAGACCGCTAGAAAGCGGCAACGGCAGCAGCAGCAGCGGCGGCGGCGGCGACGGCGGCGTTAGGCCAAATACCAGGGCAGTGACAGTGGACTTCGCCTCTTTGTTTTGTTCGTTTAAAGTGGAGGTTCGCTCTTTTTTTTTTGAAAGCTTCGGAGCCTTTCGGGGTGAAAAAAAAACCGCACCGATTGAAGCCCGCCGCTAATGTCAACCGTGCACTTTGACGCCTGCCGCTTAAGGGGGGAAAAGAAAAGACGCAATCGTGGAAGAACGCCAATGGCTCTCTGATCTTGTCGCTGTAGCTAATACACGACGAGGGGGGCGGGGTGGGTGGGCAAGGGAGGGGGGGGGGTCTGTGTGAGCCCCCCCATTCCGCGGGGGGCTGCCCCACTCACCTTTTTTGAAGCCTCATTTACAGAGAAGCAGATAATTCAGAGAGCGAGAGGAATATCTACACGTTGAAATATAACAAAAACCAAGCATCGTTAGAATGTGTGAATTGGTTTTCGTTCGAAGTTTTGCAGAGGTGATTGGATGGGTGGGTGTCGGGGTGGGGGTGTTAACTTCCTGGAATGCTTCTCGAATCGTTGCTCGCTGCATGTTCAGTGTGTGCAGTCACGGGGGTTCAATCTTACATCACCCCACCTCCTCTCGGGGGGCATTTAACACCCTCGCTGTACACTGCAGTATATCCCGGAGGAGGCCCGTCACCCGAAACGTCGACATGTATATTTTTTGTCAGTGACATGTAAAAAAACAAAAACAACTTCGCACGTTTATTATTATTATTACGGTCAATTTATCCCGCTGTTCATTTGCCTGGACGCTAAAAGCTCAGCGAAACTAACGCGACTCACCACCAAGGCACGCCAACCCATTCATAGACGATTAGCACGGCTGGCTTACGTACGCTGCGAAAAAAGTTTAACAAAAAGGCAAATATTCCCCGTATAGCCTTAACGTACTGTAGGGGAAAGTGCTGTTAGCGAGCACCTGTGAAAGAAGTTTAACATACATACACACCCAAACACGAGACGCACGGAGTCAGCGGGCCACGTGGAGAAGCGGAACGCGCGCACGTGCGTTCCACGCGGTGCGCTGCACAAGACCGTACCGTGCAAACTATACAGGTATATATATATTTATTTTGTTAGGTTTTTTTAATCATCTTGTATTTTATTTGTTTTAATTTCTAACGCCAGTGCGGCCGGACAGTGCCGAGCGTGCGTGCACGCGTGCGCCCGTTTGAGAGAGGGCCCCACATCAAACGCCTCCGTTGCGGTTTTCGCCAAAACACCTCCCACCATCACCACCCCCCCCCCCCAAAATGTATATGTGTGTGTGCGGTGTGTGATATGCGCGCGCGCGCCTGCGCGCCTCCGACTTTTATTTCACTTTGTGAGAGCGCGAGAGTGGTGGCGGTCTAGGGCGGTCGGTCAGCATCAAAGCGACGAGCCCCCCCCCCTCTTTTTTCTTGAAGGGGAGCCCGAGAAATGCAGTCATTAGGGTCAAACGATCCCTCGCTGACTCGCTCAGCTCAGCTCGGCTCCCTCCCTCCCTAACCCCGTGCAGCCCCGCTCGCCATCAGCCCTCGAGTCTCCCCCCCCTCTCCAACGCCCCCGCCCGCCCACCTCGGGGAGAACATTGTAGAGTCTGAAATGAAGGGCTGACTCATACAAGTGTGTGAGTAACTGTGTAAGTGTGAGCAGGGCGGTGCAGTGTGTGCGTGTGTTGGTGTTGTTGTTGTGTTATTGTCTGTGCGAGGGTACGTTGGTGGTGACTATCGTTGCGTCTCGGTGCCATTGCTGTGGTCAGTGTCTGTCCCCCTGAGTGGCTGTGTGTATCACAGGCTGTGTGTATCACAGGCTCGATTGGGCTGTTTCCACGCTGTTGTTTATTTGGTCAATCGGTGCAAATGTTGACAAAGTGGAGAGCACGGGTGGCGGTGGTGGTGGCATCTGTCGGTCATCTCAAGCAGTTAACCCGCAACACCCGGGTCTGCCCCGTGACTTCTAGCCAGCGAGCCTTCGACACTTCACATGGACTCAAGGCGCACGCACCTAGCCTGGCACAAGCGCCACGATGACGTCGCCGCCACTTGTTGGCGAACGGTGGTTGCTGCAGAGTGCACTGCGCTACGAAACCCGGCTGCCCGAGTTTGATTCCCGCTCACGGCCAACATTAGTACTGCAATCTGAATCTCGGTCCTGGGCCTCTCCCCGAGGTCGACTCAGCCTTAAACGAGTACAGCACCTGGTGCTGTGCGCCGTGTGGCCCTTAATAGGCGCTCGCTAACAGTCGAAGACACAATCCTATGCTGCAGCATCGGCATCGGAAGCATATCATCTTCTTTGTCTTGTGTGTCGGTGTATACGCATCCGTGTGTTAGTGTCTGTGTGTAATCTTGCATGCATCATCTGTGCGTCTCGGTGTTGTGCATCAGCGCGTGCGTTTCTGACAGAGCCTCTCTCTGTGTGCGCGCGCGCACGCGCCTTGCCGCACACCGCCGGCTTCGCGAATCGCAATGACATCACTCGCTAGGAGTGGGCAGCTGCTGCTGGGCCGCCTGATGGGATCGATGTTGATGAGGGCGGCGGCGATGGTGAGGATGCCGCGTGGACGCGCAGTGTGCATCAGATCCCCGTGACCATGACTCACACAGCAGCGCGACCATAACTTGACATTTACAAAGCAACCTCCTCCACTACCTCCACCGCCTCCACTCCTCCCCCTCCCCTGTGCATCACTCCACTCTCCGTGCATCACTGCCCTCCTCGTCCGCCTACACGTGCATCCCTGCTCTCTCCCCCGCTCTCCTCCTACACTTGCATCCCTCTCTCCTCTCCCCTATCTCATCTCTCCTCCTCTAATAAGACATCCCGCCTCTGTCCCCCTCTTTCCTCCTCTCTCCTCCACGTGCATCCCTCCTCTCTCCCCCTCTCTCCTCCTCTCTCCTCCTCCACGTGCACCACCCTCTGCCCCCCCCTCTCCCCCCTCCCTCCTCCACGTGCACCACCCTCTGCCCCCCCCTCTCCCCCCTCCCTCCCTCCACGTGCACCACCCTCTGCCCCCCCCCTCTCCCCTCCCCCTCCCTCCTCCACGTGCACCACCCTCTGCCCCCCCTCTCTCCCCCCTCCTCCACGTGCACCACCCTCTGCCCCCCCTCTCTCCCCTCCCTCCTCCACGTGCACCACTCTCTGCCCCCCCCCCTCTCTCCCCGCTCGCTCCTCCTCTGCTACCGCGCCTCCCGAACCCAGCGGTACCGCCTCAAGACGAATCGCGCTTCAGCGCCGCGTTTACAGTAAATGCGAGGGATGATTTACGGAATTCGCTCCCTTTTCCCATCACGTGAAAATAGCAAAGATTTCGATTATCGGTTTTTATAGACTGTTTGGAGCTACTGGCGTAAGCGGTAATCACTCACAGACCCACCACACGCACACAGTATATACTCACATACAGTATACACTTATTTCGATGGAATGTGCGCGGCGGATGAAGGCCTGCCCAAACCGTTATCACCTCTTACGTTGTAGTAATCCACCCGCACTGGTTTCACGCTCCATCTCCTCCACGGTAGACGTACTCTCGGACTCGTTCCATATGATTAGTAATAGGGTAGTAGTAGGACAGCGATTTAAGGAGACGGATTTCCACCCTTCAGCATCAGTGGCGTCATCTGCAGCAGCAGCATATCACCGCATCTTCATTTTCAACATGGTTATCAATATTAGCAGTAGCGGCAGCATCAACAGCCCCAAACAAAGACAAAGATCCCCCTATAGCCTTTAACAGACTGTCGGAGCAAGTGCTGTTAGTGAGCAACTATGAAGGCCGGCACCACGCCCGACCGCCTTTGTCTCCCTCGTGTTGATATTTACACATTATAGTAGGTACTCACTTTAGGCTGAGTCTACCTAGGGGAAGCCCATGACCGGTGCAAATTGTCGTCACTGGTGTTGGCCGTGAGTGGGAATCAAACACGGGTCACCCGGTTCGTAGCGCAGCGCGCGGATATCTACACGACCGCTCATCACATGCATCACCAACCTTACACACACCTCCAACCTTACACACACACACACACCTCCAACTCACCTCTAACCGGCACACACCCCCTACCCATACATCCTTACTCACCTTCCACTCCCTCTTAACCACTCACAACCCCCCTCTCCTCACACCCACACCTCGACACACCCACACACCCCCTCTCCCCACTACCTCCCTGCCCTCACACCTCCCCCACACCTCCACACACCCCCTCTCCCCACTACCCCTCCCTGCCCTCACACCCCCTCCCCTCACATCTCCCTGCCCTCACACACACACACACGCGTCCTCTGTTACGGGAAGCCACGTGCGGCATTCCGTGAGGACAAATCGAGGCGCAAATGGCAATTTCATTATAATCTCTCTGTCGCGCGCTCTGTCTCCCCCCGCGTTCTCGGCCTTTGTGATTCGCTGCGGGGCCCCGCCGTGTGAAGCGAGACATTTAAAAAATATCTAATCCACCCTCGTTTGCTCTTCCAGGAAACCTCGATGAGTGTCCACATTTATTTGCAGCTTGGACGCTCAGTCGCTAATTGTGTTTATGCACTCACTCGTGTGTGTGTGTGTACACACACACTAGTGTGTACACACACACACACTCACTAGTGTGTACACACACACACACTCACTAGTGTGTACACACACACACTCACTAGTGTGTACACACACACACTCACTCGTGTGTTCACTTGCTCACACACACAGACCCGGCCACTCACCATTCGGTCACCCTGCACTTCTGAGTTATGATTGTTCTCTGCGCGATGAACGTCGTTACACGAACTCTATCGTCACAATCGTTAAGATCATCAGTGTTGTTCACACCCCCCCACTGCCACCTCCCCCCCGCTCCCACCACTTTAATCTCGTGTAAGCAGCTCCAAGAATCGCGGTATTCGGAAACGTCCGATGACAAACCCCAAAAATAAACCGCCAAAAATGTTTTGTTTAATATTGCTTACGGAAATGTAATGCTGATATCCCAACTTGGAAATTCCGGGGAATGCCCAACGAATGGCCTGGGCATTTGCAGAATGCTTACTGGAAACAGGACACGTGCTTTGCATAGCAGGCGCATACTTTAGCCACTGCCAAGGGAAAAGTACCCCTCCCCCCTGCCAGCCTTGTGGAAGCCTGGGGACAATTGCTGTCAGCAAGCGCCTATTAAGGCCGGCAGTGGTGCACGAGGGCGTGGCCAGAGCCACGTGAGCCCCGTCCGCCTTTGTCTCCCCAGTGGTGATGTTTTTTTTTTCCCTGCACACCTTGGCCGGCCCAGGTACTTGTACTCGTTTAAGGCCGAGGTGACCTAGGGGGCAGGTGCGTGATGGGTGAAGATGTTGTTTGCCACTGATGCTGGTCGTGAGCGGGGATCGAACCTGGGTCGCACCTATTAAGGCCAGCACGGTACAACGAGAGGTGGGTGGTCATTACCTCGCCTGGCCGCCTTTGTCTCTCTCGTGGAGATGTTTACACACCGCACCAGGTACTCGTTTGAGGCTGAATCGACCTGGGGGGGGGGGGGGGGTCCCAGTACCGGTTCAGATAATCGCCACCGTTGGGGTCCGTGAGTGGGACTCGAACTCACCGGGTTCGTAGCGCCACACTATCCCCCCCCCCCCCCATACAAAGACACACAGACATGCACACGACGAGACAAACAGACACGCGCACACTCTCGCAACACAAGGCCACTCGTGTAGATGGGTGAGCGGGGGAGTGAGTCAGAGCTGACGAGGGGAGGTTGGCGGGGGGGGGTTACGGGGAACCACTCACAACACGGGGAATCTCAAGGGACAATGACAAAGACTTGTGGAGGAAGGTGGGGGGGGTGCTAGGAGCGACCCCCACACGTGTTCTGAATCATCCGTCGCGCATGCAGCGCTTGCTCGCGTGCTCCGCATCGTCCAAATCACTCAGTGGGTTCAATACCTCGCTCGTGCGTCCAATCACTGAAGAGTCACCAGTTTGCTCGCGCGCTCATTCTTCAACTCGCTCCGTCATTCACTCCCAGGTTATGACGTGTGCCAACTCTTATCGCTGCCTCGAAATTCCGAGCAACGTCGGCATGCTCCTTGTGTTCGAAGGCCAGGCGCCCCCCCAGTTGCTTTGTTAAAATTCCAGATCACTCGTATCCTAACTGCCACGTGGGTGGAGCGGTGGCGCACCGGTTAGCGCACTCTGCTACGAACTCTGCGACCCGAGTTTGATTTTCGGGTCACGGCTAACATCTGTGGCGAATTATGTCTGAACTGGTTCTGGGTCAACTCGCCCCCCCCCCCCCCATGAGTAGGTGGTGCGTTGTGTAAACATCAGCACAGGGGATACAAAGGCGGCTGGGAATAGTGGTAGCCACACCACCCCTTCGTGCACCATGCTATCCGCCTCCATAGGGGCTAGCAGGTAATGCTTGTTGCTCCAACAGTCTGTGTGGGCTATATGGGGGGGGATCTTTGTATTTATGTATGCACGTGCGGGTGTGTGCGTACTTGTTTATACCGTGTGTGCATGCATGTTCGTATGCGCATCTTTGCGTGTACGAATATGCACATGTACATAATAAGTGTGTGTGTCTTTGTGTTTTGAGCACGTATGTGTGCGTGTACTCGGCCTCGAGATGAGTACCTGGTGCGATATGTAAACGTTAGCACTGGGGAGACAAAGGCGGTCGGGCGTGACGCTGGTCACCCCAGCATCACGGCCCTAAATAGGTGCTCGCTAACAGCACTTTGCCCCCACAGTCTATTGAAGGCTACACGGGAGGGGGTGGCGGGGGGGGGGATCTTTGTGTGCCGACCACGTGTGTAGGTGCGCCCCTCTCACGTGCTCGCGCACGCGCCAAACCCCCCCCCCACCCACCCACGTGCTCTCCTCCCGCCTCTCGCTCGCATTCCCTCTCGGCTCGTGATTGACAGGTGAAGGACTCTCGAAGATCCGTGGAAGCCCCAAAGCATACCCCCCCCCCCCTCTCTCCCACACGGTGCTATTTCTTAAATGATGCCATTTACGAGCGTGCGAAGCAGGCCGTGGTAACGTATTTTTATAATTATGTTTTAGTTGCATTTTAGCTCATTTAAATCGGGAATCAATTTTCTCAGAAAAAAAGATTTGCTAAGTGGTTAGAACTGGTGCGTTTTCTTATTATTATGATTATTATTGAGTTTTGAGTCATGGCTAATGTGTGAGCTCATGTTTACTCATCACGATAAAAAAAAATTCTAATCAAGAATGCGGATTTATTGTTAAGCCTTTTTTTTTACAAAGGACCTCGTGTTGTGGTTGTCAATCAAATGCTCAAGACTCTCGAGATCTCATCGTTTTTGCAGGAATCCGCCATCGTCAACCAACAGCGATTTAGCACGGTTGGCTACATACGGTGCAAAAGAAGTTCAATATACGTGCATTACATACATACGCGATGGCTTCCAGCTGCTCAGTGGAAATCGCGGTTGTGTTCGTCCAGTCGTGGAAATGTCACGTTTCCTTGGCGGGAACCCGGATATCCACTGCTGTTCATTTCTCTGCATCAGGCCGTGTAGTCTGGTATAGTTGGGCTCCTTAGTGTACCACCATGATGATTGATAATGTGTGATAGTGATTTTTGCATCATGATAATGTGTGGTAGTGATTTTTTTTGCATCATCATGATGATAAAGATTATTCTTATTGACGAAATTTGAATAATTATCGATTGGATGATAAATCATTATTCATTGATTGACCACATGCTATCGCTCTAACAAGGTTTATGGTTGAACAATGATTAATCTTTTTAGATACTGGTTATATTTGAATGATGATGATGACAGGAGGATAATGAAACCTAGACGATAGCGATCATTATTTCAAGACGACAATGATAACGGTTGAATCATAATCATTGATTATTTCATGATTGATGATTCAATCAATGATTATGGTCATCATTTAAGTAACAATTATGGTCACAGTCTGATATCTGTAACAACTGACAACTTGACTTGCGGTATCGCTCAATAATTTGACGTCCCTGACCTTTGCCGCTTGGCCACGGTCGACTCTTCTGCCCCTTGTACGCGATTCCTTTTGAGCTGACGGTGTGAAGCGATTAACCCGTTGGCGTTGTCAATTGTGCTTGCGCACCACCGCCAAAACAGTGGCAGCATCGCCACACAATTTTGCGTGCGCCGAGCGTGGTGACGCCAGCAGCGGTGCTTTCCCAAACTGTTGACCTCTGACCTCTGCTGCACCGCAAGGACGTGGGGGAAGTGGCCTGGGGGAAGTGACCTGCGGAACTGCTGCAGCTTCTACCATCATTTGTTCAAAATTGTTACTGCCCATTGCAAAAGCTGATTTGGATCAGTCACTAAAAACAAAACAAAAATCTAAAAGTAAATTTTTACGGGTGTTTAATTAAAGTTTCGGAACGTTTCCAGAGTGGTTTTAATGACGTTATTGGTGCATGGTGATCCTCAGGATTTAGCCGAAGGTTGACAGTAGTGGGTCGCGGACCCTGTGAAGTTGGTGGGCTCTGTGAGCTGGGAGAGGGGGGGGGGGCTGTGAGGTGGGGGGCCCTATGAGTTGGGGGAGCTGTGAGGTGGGGGGCCTTCTAAGCTGGGGGAGGGGGGGACTGTGATGTGGGGGGCCCTGTGAGCTGGGGGAGGGGGGCATGCGAGGTAGGGGGCCCTGTGAGCTGGGGGAGGGGGGCATGCGAGGTGGGGGGCCCTGTGAGCTGGGGGAGGGGGGACTGTGAGGTGGGGGGCCCTCTGAGCTGGGGGGCCCTCTGAGCTGGGGGGTCCTGTGAGGTTGGGGCCCTGTGAGCTGGGGGTGCCCTGTGAGCTGGGGGTGCCCTGTGAGGTGGGGGGCCCACTGCCTTAGAGAGAGAGAGAGAGAGTGTCGCTCTCTAACAAAGCGATCGTTATCCATCGGTGCTCAAAGGTCACCAGGGAGCTTGTCACGGATTCCGTCTGCAGGGTCAGTGACCCAGGATGGAGTTGGGTTGGTGAGGGTCATTTGTTACTCCCCCCCGCCTCCCTCGGTGATTTTGCACTGTGGTCAACGTCGCGGCCTCTGCTGGCTGGAGGAGTCAATTTAATTGGAGAAAAAAACCCCCCCGTCTGATTCTGACTTGGGCGCGTGATTCGATGGCACGTATTGGTGCGATTAAGAGACCGTGTTCGGCAATGCATCAATACATCCGTTTACACCTCGACTAGTCCGAGAGATGTATTGGTGATGGGGGGTTAGGATAGGAGGATTTGCAACAGTATCAATTTCATTATCCAATCACTCATCATGAACACGAAATAACTGATCGTGAGCATCATTGTCCAATCGCTCATCATCGTTTATCCAATCATCCATCGTCATTTCCATGATCATCATCCGCTCACTCATCAATCAGCATGCAATCACTCATCAATATTAGCCAATCATTCATCAACATCATCATCATCTAATCATCCTCCACTTACTCATCTTAATCAACATCATCATCCAATCGCTCACGATCATCCACTTGATCGCCATCATCATCGACGTCATTATCCAAACATTAATCGTCATCGTTGGCAAAACTTTTACCGGGTCGTATAAAATGAATGGCACGAGTGAGTCATGTTATTGGGGCATCAGTGGGAACAGCTGATTGCGAGCGAGGTTATTAATGCGATTAGGAACAGCTGATGGTTGTAACGGGATGCGAGATATTGGCCGCGTTTGTTCCCGGTGATGCTGGTGGGTGGGGAGGGAAAATTGGTTTCCATAAACCTCATTATTCAATGGGGCGGGGGGGGGGGGCGGCAGCAGTCGAGCTGGCGATGATGGTAATTATGGTGCAGCTGCTGATGATGATGCTGACGATGATACTGTTGCTCCCTGCAATTTTCTGCGGATGCCGTTGCTGCTATTTCTGTTTTTCTGCTGCTCACGATGCTTTTGTTGTTGCAAATGCTGCTGCCAAAGATATTGCCGCTGGTCCTAATCATGATGCTGCTTGTGATCATAATGCTGCTACTGGTGCTGATGATGATTATGCCGATTCAGCTACTGTTACTGCTGCTACTGCTATTGCTGCTAATCACGCCGCCGCTGCTGCATGCCATCGCCGCTGCTGCCGCCATCGCTGATGGTAAATCTGCTGCTGATTTTGCAGCAGATTTGCTGCTCTTGCCACCACGAAGCATTTCCATTGGGGCTCCGCAGCAAGAGCGAGCGAGCGTGAGAGAGGAGAGATCGCGATACACCGCATGGTCCACCCTACTTGGCACAAAACAATCTTCGCGCCACAGAACATACAGTTCCCGCCCTGGAGATCTGGGTGGGGTGCAACAGGGTCGGTGGGGGGGGGTGCGGGGGGTGCAGGTAGAGAGAGGGACGGAGGGAGGGAGAGATGGGAGCGCGACGAGCATGAGCTTTAGGTCAAGAAGTGCTAGGTCACATTAGCCGGGTTGTTCCATTCTTTGCAGGCGAGAGGCGGAAACGAAGACAACGATCGCCCGCATGGCCTTAACCGGATTGTCGGGGCAAGTGCTGTGAGCGAGTAGCACCTATGACGGCCGGCACAGCACGCAAAGGGGCTGGGTGGCCAGCACCACGCCCGGCCGTTTTTCTCTCCCCAGTGGCGATGTTGTTTCTACACTCCGCACCGGGTACTCATTTGAGGTTATGTCGACCTCGGGGGGGGGGGGGGGGGGGGGGGAGGCCCAGGACCGGTTCAGATAATCGTCACGGGTGTTTTTTTGCCGTCTACGGGATTCGTACTCGGTTCGCCGGGTTCTCAGCACACTACCGCAGAGACACACGCACATACACACGCGCGCACACACACACGCGCATACACACGCGCATACACACGCGCACACACACGCGCACACACACGCGCACACACACGCGCATACACACGCACATACACATACACACACACGCGCACACACACGCACACGCGGCTCAGGTCGGCGCCTGCCAACGACAACACCGAGCTGCATTCCTCACGATGCCGCTTCCAGTTTGACAAGGTTCGATTCACCCGCTACGGGCATTTGCTGACCTGGCCCGAAAAAGTCACCACCTCAAGTTTAAGATAGATAAATAAATAAAAGCTATGATTGCCTACAACTATGTTCCATGGCCGGCTTTAATATCATTACTCGTTGTAGAAATGCTGCTGCCAAGAGGGCAGAATTGCTTCTCGAGGGGTCCTCTTCGAGGGGCTCTCATCATAGGGGGCTCCCACGGAGCGGATAAGGCATCCTTCCGCCAGCAGTGGCGTGGGCCAGGAAATTGCGGGGCTGAGCCTTTTACAGTCACGAGCAGCACCAAACAGTAGCATCACTTTCTCCGACATTCCTCACTCCCTCCGCCCGGGTTCTTGGCGCTCTGAGCCAAGTCTGAACGCTGCAGATGTTCTGAATTCCGTTCGCTCGCAAGCCAAAGCCAAAGTCGCTTTTATGGCCGTGCCCTGCGGTACATTATGTAACCCGCTCCCTGTACACGCACACGTGCATGCATGCATGAGCGCGTGAGTGTGTGCGCGTGAGTGTGTGCGCGCGAGTGTGTGTGCGCGTGCATGCGTGAGTGTGTGTGCGTACAAACTGTAAAGGCCTCCAGGCCGAGAACGCCCTGTGCGCTGAGACCGCACTCTGCTCTGCCCGCCGTGCACTCGATCACCCCCCCACCCGCCTCGTGCCATCGACAAAATCAATCCTCCCCAAGTTGGACTCCCTAACCTAGCCGGCGGAGAGCGCATGGGTGTGTTGGGGTGCGTCGTGGGGCCCCCGCAAAGCAACTCAAGACGAGAAAAGTTTTGCGAAATGTTCGTCAAGTCGAGGCGTCCTCATTACGTTTATTACTTATTTGTTTTCTTTGGTGCGGCGATGCCTTCCTTGTGCCGGATTATCGCACCGTTGATGTTGAGGGTCCGTGACCTGAGCTGGAGAGCGGGCAACAACAACAAAAAGAACAAATACCCCCAACTGATTGTCGGAGATAACGTAACGGCTCGGCTACCTGCCACCGCCTCACCGCCATCTGCGAGTCGCGCAAAGCGACGGCTGCTGAGCGGATAGCAGAGAGTGCGTCACGGTGCGTGCAAAAAAACTGAACGATTCGGGATCAGCGCTTCCATGGACCCGGTGCGCCGAACAGAAGACGCTCCAAGGACTTGACCCTTGAGTCCAAGAGTCAAAGGTTGCGCCAGTTAGCAACTCGTAACGAAAGTGCATAAGTGGCCCGGTGGAGGTGGAGGCAGGGGCAATGTTGTTGTTGTCGTGTTGGGGATCTCAGCCGGTCAGTCTGCCGTTTGTTGCCGAGTGTCACCTCCCCTCCTGCGGTGAATTATACGAAGCTACGCGAACGCTCGCGATCACGGGCTCGCGACCCCCAAGTGAGCGGGGACGTCCTGTTCCCCCTCACTGCTCCACGAGTAAATCCGTTTTGTAAATTCCACCACCAGCCCCTCCTCCTCCTAAATACACCAACGGGGTGGAGGAGTTCGTTTGGCTACGCGTGACCTTGCGTCCACTTGCCGGCGTGCCGTCATCGAGAACTTGGCAATCGTTTTCCAAAAATATAAAAATCATAACATCTTGAACCAATACATTATTATTATTATTAATGCCGTTAATGGAAACAATTTTCACTCTCAGAGCGGGTGGGAAAGTGCTGCACACCCCCACTCCACCACCCCCTCCTCCACGCCCCCTACTGCGAGGATTGTATGTTACTTGAAGGAATTTCAAAAGTAGTTCTGTAGTATCTGATTCCATGGGTTGGGTCATTCTCTGACACAACGGGTCGCAGCTGCCTCTGCAAGAGGTCCGATTGTGTTTTCATCCTCGGCACGTGACGCCGATTTTCGCAAACCCGGGCTAAAAAAAACCATGGTCATACAAATATTTGAAATAAAATAATTGAGAGAGCCCTTTGTCAATTTCCTGTTGGATGAAGGCTTCTCTGTAGGGTGTTGTTTGACTATACTGCACCAAGCTGGTCAGTGTGATTCGGTGAGGGGGAACCGGGGGAGTTTCCCAGGACAGGTTTAGATTTTTGCCCTCCGCCGCTGATGTTCGCCGTGATTTAATTAAACAAACTAAATAACTGAACAGCTAAACAAAGAAGTAAACCGGATCGCAATGATCCAGACGCTTATAAATATAGCAAGATGATTTCTCACCACTGCCAACAAATCACCACAACCACTGCCAACAACGACAAAGAGATCCACCATATAGCCTTCGTCAGAATGTTGGGGCAAGTGCTGTTAGCGAGCACCTATGAAGGCCGGCAACGGCACATGAGGGGGTGGGTGGGCAGCACCACGCCCAGCCGCCTTTGTCTCCCCAGTGGTCGCTGTTTATACACCGCACCAGGTACTCATTTGTGGCTGAGTCGACCTAAGAGAGGCCCGGGACTGGTTTCCGTTAATCGTCACTGATGTTGGCCATGAGTGGGACTCGAACTCGGGCCGCTGGGTTTGTCGCACAATTCGCTAACCGCCACACCACCGCTCCTCACAGCCAACAACAAACAAAGATCCCCCGTATAGTCTTAACAGACTGTTGGGACAAGTGCTGTTAGCGAGTACCTATAAAGGTCGGAACGGCACATGAGGAGGTGGGTGGCCAGCATCACGCCCTGTCGCCTTTGTCTCCATCGTGGCAACGTTTTTACACATCGCACCAGGTACTCATTTGAGGCTGAGTCGACCTAGGGGATGCCCAGGACCGGTTCAGACAAACGTCAATGGTGTTGGCTGCCAACAACACACACACACCACCACTCCCCCCACCACGCCCAGTACAAAACATTGGATTTTATTTCCTGCAAAGACAAAACCCCTAATGCCCTGCCATTCCATTTAGGGCATTGTTTTGGATCTTGCAAGCTCCTCCTCCGCCCTCGACCCTCCTTCTCCCCTCCTTTTCCCCTCCCCTACCCAACCACCACCATCGCTGCCACCACCACCGTGGATTAACAATTTCAGTAATGGATTTTAAATATCCCTTTGTCAGTCATTTAACACACGTTGTTAATCTCTCTGGCAGGATGCGTGAGAAAGTCCTGCCCCCACCATGAGGTAGCTCTGTGAGGTCATCATGGGATCTCAGGTAGCTGTGAGGTCACGATGGGATCTGAGAGGTAGCTGTGAGGTCACGATGGGATCTGAGAGGTAGCTCTGTGAGATCACCATGGGATCTGAGAGGTAGCTGTGACGTCACCATGGGATCTGAGAGGTAGCTGTGAGGTCACCATGGGATCTGAGAGGTAGCTGTGAGATCACCATGGGATCTGAGAGGTAGCTGTGAGGTCACCATGGGATCTGAGAGGTAGTTCTGTGAGGTCACCATGGGATCTGAAAGGTAGCGCTGTGAGGTCACCATGGGATCTGAGAGGTAGCTGTGAGATCACCATGGGATCTGAGAGGTAGCTGTGAGGTCACCATGGGATCTGAGAGGTAGCCCTGTGAGATCACCATGGGATCTGAGAGGTAGCTGTGAGATCACCATGGGATCTGAGAGGTAGCTCTGTGAGATCACCATGGGATCTGAGACGTAGCTGTGAGATCACCATGGGATCTGAGAGGTAGCTGTGAGATCACCATGGGATCTGAGGTAGCCCTGTGAGGTCAAGATGGGATCTGAGAGGTAGCTGTGAGGTCACCATGGGATCTGAGAGGTAGCTCTGTGAGGTCACCATGGGATCTGAGAGGTAGCTGTGTGAGATCACGATGGGATCTGAGAGGTAGTCGTGTGAGATCACCATTGGATCTGAGAGGTAGCTCTGTGAGATCACCATGGGATCTGAAAGGTAGCTCTGTGAGGTCACCATGGGATCTGAGAGGTAGCTGTGAGATCACCATGGGATCTGAGAGGAAGCGCTGTGAGATCACCATGGGATCTGAGAGGTAGCAGTGTGAGGTCACCATGGGATCTGAGAGGTAGCTGTGAGATCACCATGGGATCTGAGAGGTAGCTGTGAGATCACCATGAGATCTGAGAGGTAGCTCTGTGAGATCACCATGGGATCTGAGAGGTAGCTCTGTGAGATCACCATGGGATCTGAGAGGTAGCTGTGAGATCACCATGGGATCTGAGAAGTAGCTGTGAGATCACCATGGGATCTGAGAGGTAGCTGTGAGGTCACCATGGGATCTGAGAGGTAGCTGTGAGATCACCATGGGATCTGAGAGGTAGCTGTGAGGTCACCATGGGATCTCAGGTAGCTGTGAGGTCACCATGGGATCTGAGAGGTAGCTGTGAGATCACCATGGGATCTGAGAGGTAGCTGTGAGATCACGATGGGATCTGAGAGGTAGCTGTGAGATCACCATGGGATCTGAGAGGTAGCCCTGTGAGATCACCATGGGATCTGAGAGGTAGCTCTGTGAGATCACCTTGGGATCTGAGAGGTAGCTGTGAGATCATCATGGGATCTGAGAGGTAGCTTTGAGGTCACCATGGGATCTGAGAGGTAGCTTTGAGGTCACCATGGGATCTGAGAGGTAGCTGTGAGATCACCATGGGATCTGAGAGGTAGCCCTGTGAGATCACCATGGGATCTGAGAGGTAGCTGTGAGATCACCATGGGATCTGAGAGGTAGCTGTGAGATCACCATGGGATCTGAGAGGTAGCCCTGTGAGATCACCATGGGATCTAAGAGGTAGTCGTGTGAGATCACCATGGGATCTGAGAGGTAACTGTGAGATCACCATGGGATCTGAGAGGTAGCTGTGAGATCACCATGGGATCTGAGAGGTGGCTGTGAGATCACCATGGGATCTGAGAGGTAGCTGTGAGATCACGATGGGATCTGAGAGGTAGCTGTGAGATCACCATGGGATCTGACAGGTAGCCCTGTGAGATCACCATGGGATCTGAGAGGTAGCTCTGTGAGGTCACCATGGGATCTGAGAGGTAGCTGTGAGGTCACCATGGGATCTGAGAGGTAGCTCTGTGAGGTCACCATGGGATCTGAGAGGTAGCTCTGTGAGATCACCATGGGATCTGAGAGGTAGCTGTGAGATCACCATGGGATCTGAGAGGTAGCCTTGTGAGATCACGATGGGATCTGAGAGGTAGCTGTGAGATCACCATGGGATCTGAGAGGTAGCCCTGTGAGATCACCATGAGATCTGGGAGGTAGCGCTGTGAGGTCACGATGGGATCTGAGAGGTAGCTCTGTGAGATCACCATGGGAACTGAGAGGTAGAGTCACGATGGGATCTGAGAGGTAGCTCTGTGAGATCACCATGGGATCTGAGAGGTAGCCCTGTGAGGTCACCATGGGATCTGAGAGATAGCTCTGTGAGATCACCATGGGAACTGAGAGGTAGAGTCACCATGGGATCTGAGAGGTAGCTGTGTGAGGTCACCATGGGATATGAGAGGTAGCTCTGCTATACCCACTTCTGTGGGTCGTTCTTTTAACGCGCAGGGTTTTTGCCGTTGCTCTGTGTGCAAGGCACGAGCGGATTCTTCTTCTCAAGATGCCGACAGCCCAATCAGAATGAATGGTGCGCAAAAAGCAATTGGCTCGATCGCGATTCTGAAAATTACAGAACCCTCCTCCACCCCTTTCTTGATCAGTGAGTTATCCGATTAAGGCCTCCAGATTCTGTGTCGGGCCATGGGGGTTGCATGACCATACTTCACTACCGCCGCATGTCAGCGCCGCTTGCTGACGGTGGGGACCCCAGGACCGGATTTTGGGAAAAAAAATAACACATTTTGTTTTTTTGTTATTCAACTGACACACAGCTACTGTCAATCATGGGGGGTGGGGGGGTCAATAAAAAATGCCTCGAGACTAGCGGCGCTGTCAGAGGACCGCCACGCGACGTCGGATTCCAACGTTCGCTCGTTGGTGGGCGACCCCCTCGTCACCAGACGCAGGGTCGCGAGTTAATCGCCGTGTTAAGTGAGAGTGCTCGACCCGGCGAGTGCGTGGCGTGGGTGCGCCAGCGGCTCTGGGTCTCTCCCACTCGCCGCCAAACCATTTCCCCGTCGCGGCTTAGCATGCAGAGGGCGGGTGCGACAGTTGCGGCGGACGTCCGGTCGGACGGGGCAATGACGTGCGCCCGTGTGGAGTGGTTCAGGAGGGTTTACTATGCCCCGTGGTAATCTCCCACCAAATGGCAAAGAGACAAAGGTCCACCGCGCAGCCTTCACCAGACTGTCGGGGCAAGTGCCGTTGGCGGGTGGCACCCCTGCGATGGCCCGCACGGCACACGAGGGGGGGTGGGCGGCCAGCACCACGCCCGTTGCCGCCTTTGTCTCTCCCCAGTGGCGACGTTTACACACCGCACCAGGTGCTCATTTGAGGCTGAGTCGACCTAGGGGACGCCCAGGACCTATTCGGATAATCGTCACCGGTGTTGGTGGCCGTGAGCGGGAATCGAGCTCGGTTTTGGCTCAGGTTCGTAGCGCAGCGCGCTAACCGCTGCGCCTCCGCTCGCTCCCCACTCATAATCTCCCACCGCCTCCACACAGAAACGCACGCACATGTTTCCACGCGCATGCGGACACGGTAACGCGCGCACACGTACACAGCCGTGCAGACGCAATCACACGCGCATATGGAGGGTGCACATGTTTTTCACACGTGCACAGACGTCCACGCACACAGACAGGCACACACAGGCGCGAGGAAACGTGTGTGTGTGTGTGTGTGTTTCCACACTGTGCTACGAACCCGAGTTCGATTCCCACTCGCGGCCATCACTGGTGACGATTATCTGAACCCGCCCTGGACCTCCTCTAGGTCGACTCAGCCTCACATGAGTACCTGGTGCGGTGCATGAAAACATCGCCACTTGGGGAGACAAAGGCGGCCGGGCGTGGTGTTGGCCACCCCCCACCCCCTTGTGTGCCGTGCCGGCCTTATAAACAGCACTTGCCCCAAAGCCTGTTAAGGCTTCCACACGTAGACATGTGGACACAGGCGCACACACACACACGCATGCATGCACGTGGACGGATGCAAAAACACACACGCACGTTTCCACACGCACACACAGCGCGGTGCAACCCACATATACGCACAAAGTTCCCCCGTATAACCTTAACAGACTGTTGGGGCAAGTGCTGTTAGCGAGTAGCATCTACGAAGGCCCGGCACGGCACACGAGGGGGGGATGGGTGTCCAGCGCCACCCCCGGCCGCCTTTGTCTCTCCAAGTGCCGTTGTTTTTACGCAGCACACCAGGAACTCATTTGAGGCTGAGTCGACCTAGTGGGAGGCCCGGCACCGGTGTAGGTAATCCTCACGGGTGTCGGTGACCGCTCCCCCAACGCGCGTGCGCGCGCAATGTAGCGCGCTCACACGCACACATGGGCCGATGCAAACACGCGCGGTCTCGCACATGCGCGTACACACACACACACGCACGCTTATGCGCATGTGCGGCAGCGAGCGAAATCTGAACCAGTCCTGCCCCCCCCCCCCCGCCTCTTTCCGCCCCCCACCCCCCGCTCTCACCAGCTCGCAATGAACAGCAGTGGTGAAGTATGCTCAAACAACCCCCAACGAGCGGAAACTGCACGGATTGACGGAGCCGGCTGTACATACAGTACATGTATCAATATGGTGTAGACCGAAGACTCCCACTGTTACTGCTGGTGTGCCAGGAGGACTTTAAGAAGGGCTTTTTGCCCGAAACGTCGTCCCTGTTTGTATTTCCTTTTGTGGCCGTGCTGTTGACGGATGCGTTCAGATTTTGTTAGTCATGTCAAATGCAACTATCACGAAAAAATGTCCACTGCTGCTGCAGGTTTGTTGCTCGCATCAAGAACGGGTTAGGGGGGTGGACATAGCCTCCCCCCCCCCCCCCCCCAACATCATCTGCACTCCCCCTCCTCCTTCCTTCGCTGCCACCTCCCTCCCTCCCTACCAGCCTCGTTTCGTCTGGCATTGTGTGCGGCATGATTAGCCGATTTATTGCGCCCGTGATCTTGTTGCCATGTGGATTAGGGCCGCGTGTTCGCGAGACGCAATCTTCTTAACACCGCTCCCCGTTGTTCGCCCGACTGCAAAAGCTGCCCTCATTTGTTGTTGTTGTTCTTGTTCGCTTTCTCTCGTCGCCGTCCCTCCTGCTTGCTAACCTTCCTCCTCCTCCCCTCTCGTGGCCGGCCGATCTGGCTGTTCATTTGCTCCCTTCTCGCCCGGTTCGCTCGCAGCACATTATAAGTCGTTTGCGCGCGTGTGTACGTCAAATCTGTGGCATCCTGGGTTTGTCTGTTCCGTGACCTGCCAGCGGGCCTTCGACACGTGGACTAAAAGTACAAGAGGTCGTGGGTTCGATCCCGACCCTGACGCCTGCTGTACATTTGGACTCTGCGTCTCTCTCTCTTATCATCATCACGGTGGCTAGGAGATGTTGATTACCTCACCAGTTATATCGGAGGTCGTGGGTTCGATCCCGACCCTGACATCTGCTGTATATTTGGAGTTGGCGTGTCCTCCCCGTGGTTGCGTGAATTATTCCCCGGGACCTCCGGGTTTTCCCTCCACATGCGTTTCGAGTATCTGACTGTTGTAAATTTACACATGATAAGCCTGTTCGTTGCGCTATCATTTGTAGCCAGGTCACTTCTGAAAAATATCTATATATCTCAACAGGGCCTTACCTGCTAAAATAAAAATAGTTAAGTTTTTAGTTTTAGCATAGCACAAGCACCGTGGTGACGTCACCGCCACTTAGTGGCGAACGGCGGTTGTTCTTGATGTTGCGTAGCGTGGGCAGCGGTGGTGCAGTGGTTGGTTATTGCGCTGCGTTACGAACCCGACGAACCCGGCGAACCGAGTTCCATATTCGCTCGAGGCCACCCAGCACCAGTGATGGATAATCTGAATCGGTCCGGGACCTTCCCAAGGTCGACTTAACCTCAAATGAGTACCTGGTGCGGTGTGTAAATATCGCCATGAAGAAGACGGAAGAGGCCGGGCATGGTGCTGGCCACCCACCCCCTCGTGTACCGTTCCAGCCTTCAGAGGTGCTCGCTATAACAGCACTTGGCCCAAAAAGTCTGCTGAGGGGGATCTTTGTCTCGTGTGGGTGATGGCTAGCGTCAAGGCTAGGTGTTTAGAACAATTCCGTAACAATGAATGGTAAATGGAAAATGTTATCATTTTTGCCATCATCAATCCACTGCTGCTGAGTGAAGGCCTCTCGAAGCCAGCGGCCGCCCCTTCCTCGTCCCTCGCGATCCTGGGATCCACGTTTGCACAAAAACGCGCCGTGCAGACACAGTGGGCACAACGATGTGTGTTTACGTAGGTGAGGCTGTGCCGGGAGGCATCGGGAGGTTCCAGTGCGATTTAAATGTATCCATCGATCCATCCTGGGTTCAGCAAAGGACATACGAATTACGTTGTAATCAATCGTCATCAAACTCCACAGGGAGAAAGCCCATAGGTGTCCACTGCAATTTTCATCACTTTTTTCCACTTCCCCTCTACCCTGTGCCAACGTGCTGAGGCTATGCCACATCTCTCTGGCACCAATCTCTGAAGCCATCCAGACATTCTCTACAGGCTCTTCCTCCACTTCCCCTCTACCCTGTGCCAACGTGCTGAGGCTATGCCACATCTCTCTGGCACCAATATATTATGCCATCCAGCCATTCTCTACAGGCTCTTCCTCTTCTTCCACTTCCCCTCCATTATTCCCATCATTACAGTTTTATTTGTATTTTCCTGTTCTCCATCCTGCACGTGTGGCCCAAACAAGCTCAGTTTCCTTCTCATTGCCGCTTACATCAGGTCTTTCTTACTTCCACTAAGATGCAATTGCGTGGTGAAAAATTTCCAACGGGCGCTTAGCCGTCGCTGTTGTTTTGTTCCTAGGTAGGAACGCGAGTTGACTAAATTGAACCCAGCGCCCTTCAAGAGAGAAGCGGACATCTGCTCTCGACAGGGGGGGGGTTTCTCCCGACTCGTGCCGAAGGGGATGTATTGTTTAGCCTTGGCCGCCTTTCTCATGCAGGTTCGACGCCGTTTAATAACGCCGCCCGGGCCCTCGGCACAATCGACACGTTGTTCACGCCGAGTTGTTGTGCGTTGTGGATTCAGCAGGCTTGCAACGATCCGTCACAGTGGCTGACTCCGGCCAAGGCGCCCTTGTCTCGTCGGACACAGAAGCCTCGGTGTCACCCAACGGGAATTCCTCGACTCATGCGATCCAGAACCTACGCCTCGACAGCAGCGTTTATTCAACAGGCCACGCGCCGTGCTGATGAAACTCGCAGGAGTCGAAACCGGTCCAGGACTTTGCTTAAACATTGGTTTCGGGAGGCCGAGTGGCCGACAGATGATTACGTTAATTTATTTAATGTCTGTTTGTCAATACGGCCAAACCTTTGCGCGTTATCTGTTTACGTATTACTTAATAACCTGCCCGTGTCGTCATCCGTTTCGCACAGCACTCGCACGTGGACACACGCGTGACGAGGGGGCAGGCGGGCGTTGGGGGGGGGGGGGGCAGGTGGGGGGCGGCGGCGGCGGGGGTGGGGGGGGGGGCAGGGGAGGAGCCGGTATCGGGTAAACAACGGTGTGGGGGTGGGACCGAGCGTTTTAATCGCGCGAACTCATTGCCCGCGCTCGAGTAGCGCGTGAACGACGACGACGCATGTGCGTGCCGCTGTCAGGAAACAGACCTCCGCGCCTCTGCTGCCCAGGCGGCGACTGTGCAGCCCACGTGTTGTTTTCCCCGTGTGCATTGCAGTGACCGTGCTCTCCGGATTACAAGACGGCACTTTCGCTCGCCCCACCCCAAACCCCCTCCGCCCGCCACCCCACTACCTACCCGCCCCTGAATCTCAAGCGGTTTGATTTTCCTTCAGGATGGGTCCTGGCAAGTTTTCGCAGTAGTGCAAGGGGCGACGATTGCTTTGTGCATTCCAAATATACGGTGGACGTATCGATCGGAACCCGCGGCTCCGGAAGCATGTGGTGTGGTCCTTTAAGGGCTGCTTCGTGACAGCTATTCATTAAGGAACCCACCGTCTCGTATTCACCACCACCAGCGGTGTATTGCGGCTCTTGAAGTATTGAGTTGTATTTTTTAGATTAACACGTAGGCTTTCGCGACTAATATTATTCATAATAAAGGTTGTTGGGTTAGATCGCGTTATTTAGTTATTTATAAATGTGTCGTAACCCTCCACCACTCGACACGGCCAAACGGTAAAAAATGTGTCACGTTTACAAAGGACAAATAGTTCACCTGAATTAGTTAAATGATGACGTCACCCTGCTGCTCTATTTCAGACCGGGAGCAAGTGAGGGCTTTACCATTCTGGCGAATTGCCCGATGATGCTGGATGTAATTACCAGCGAAACGTCGTACTCAAACTGTAAATGTTGTGGATTCACTCTTCAACACTCCGGTGAACTATTTGTCCTTTGTAAACATGACACATTTTTTTACTGATTGGCCGTGTGTCGGGTGGTGGAGGGTTACGACACGTTTATAAATAACGCGATCTAACCCAAAAACCTTTATTATGAATTGTATTTTTTAGTTGGTTACCTAATATCGAAAAAAAACAATAAAATGTCTGCTCTTGTTATTTTGTGGTTGGATGTAAAAGAGCCGCGGTGCGATAACGGGTTTACAGAGGCGCACCGGTGCTTCCGGAGCTGCCCGCCCCCCCTGGGAGACGTTGGAACGCCGCGCGGTCACGAAGAGCGGCTGACGCGGTCGCTTCCCTCGCTGTATCTGTTCGCGCCAATAATCATTGATTTAATGCGTGCGTGCGTAATCTACGTGTGTGTGTGTAAGCTAAAACTACTTTTTATTCATTTTACCAGGTAAGGCCCCACTGAGCTATTGAGCTCTCTTTTTTTCCCCGAAGCGACCTGGCCACAAAGGATCGCTGAACGAAGTGCTTTATCATCGTGTGGAAATCAATTTCGGCAGCCCGTTTATAAATGTGGAGGGGAAAACCAGAGGACCCGGAGAAAAATCAACGCGATCACGGGGAGAATGTGAAAACTCGAAATATAGAGCAGCAGGCGTCAGGGTCAGGATCGAACCCACGACCTCCTGTATACCAGGCGAGGTAGTTCACATCTCCTAGCCACCGTGTGGCCCTCCTGTACCTGTGTGTGCGGGAGCGGTAGCGCAGCGGTCATCACGCTGCGCTACGAACCCGGCCACTCGAGTTCAATTCCCGTTAACCGGTCTTGGGCATCCCCTTGGGCGACTCGGCCTCAAATGAGTACCTGGTTGCGATGTGTAAACATCGCCACTGGTGAGACGAAGTTGACTGGGCATGGTGCTAGCCCCCCGTATAGCCGTAACAGACTCGAGGGGAAAGTGCCGTCAACGAAGGCCGGCACGCCACACGAGGGCTGTGGGCGACGAGCACCACACCCGCCCGGCTACCTTTGTTTTTCCCGAATAGCGATGTTTATACAATGCACCAGGTACTCGGTAGAGGCTGACTTGACCTAGGGGAGGCCCAGGATCGATCACTGGTGTTGATGGGCCCCGAGCGGGAATCGAACTTGGGCGGCGGGGGTTCGTAGGCGCGGCGCTCGCTAAACACCGCACTCTGGCTCCCCATTATCCGCGAACAACACACACACACACACGCACGCGTGAATAGTGCGCGTCACTCACGCACGCACACGCAATTATCCAATCTTCGTGATTCACGGCGCTCTCGGCGCAAGGGGGGGGGGGGGTGGTGGTGGTGGCGGCGGGGGTGGCAGTTGCTGCTCCTTTGTCAGCGAACTTAAAAATAAATCGCGGAGCAGCAAAGAGACGAACGGCGGAACACTTTGGGCGCGCGTGTCACGTCACAATGCGCGCACCTCTTGAGAGGCGCGCGGGGGCGGTGGGGGGGCGTTATGTTTTTCCGTCGGGGAGAGGAAGAATTACATGGGGGTATGGAAGGGCTTGGGAGTTGGGGGGGGGGGGGGGGGCGTGGGGCGGAGCGCCCGAAAGAGACGGATGGATGTGTTGTGTTGTTGCCCGTCCGAGCCTGTACTTAGCGGGTTTTTTTTTTAAATAAATGTCACCGGCTGCAGACGCGCGCGCGCGGTCATAAACTCTCGTCGCGTGACGGCCACGTCATCTCGACGACAACGGGGGGCAGCTTTGTCGTAAATCGCCGCCCTCGTCGCCGTGCATCATCGAAGGTCACCGACCGACCCAGGGCGGTGAACTCCGACCTCCCTAATTGGTGCCCCATCGCAGGTGCCCCATCGCGGCGGCCCCGAGGCTGGATGAGGCCCTTTGAAGGCCTGGGTTGCGTCGCGCGCGAAGGTGACGGAGGCCCGCTGAATTGACGAGCAGGCGAGGTGGTGCCTTTTCCGACAATGAATGAGGGTGTGCGAAAGAGGTTCAACGTACGTACACAACGGAGGAGGAGACCCGTCTACACGCGTTGACACTTATTGACGCCACGATTTAATGTGTACTTTATTGTGACGCCTGTTTACCCAGGAAGGCTTTCTTCACCGAGTCTCAGGACTCTCTTCGAGGAAGGTCCTGGGAAAGTTTTCTCAGTGAGGGCCAAATGATTGCCGTCTATATTCCAAATGCAAGGTCGTACAGATGTGCATCGAATCCTGTGGACTGAGGCCCATAGGATGACATAGAGATCAATAGCTGTGTCAAATTACACAAAGACCCATACACCTAAATACAGATCCATAGACCTATAAATATCTACGTAGAAACCATTAGATGTGCACAGAGGTCCCGTAAACTTGCATTTAAACCCATAGACATACATAGAGGTCCACAGATTTACATAGACTAGCATAATGACATACACTCACATCAACTTGCAGAGCGTACCATATACTGTACTTATTCTACACTTGACTAGACTGATACCACCACCAACCACAACCCCCGATACTACCAACCACAACCACCACTCGCAACTAGAACCAAAGACAAAGATCCCCCTTAAAGCCTTAACAGACAGTTGGGGCAAGTACTGTTAGCGAGCACCTATGATGGCCGGCATGGCACATAAGGGGGTGGATGGCCAGCAGCATGCCCGACCGCCTTTGTCTCCCCAGTGGCGATGTTTACACACCGCACCAGGTACTCATTTAATGTTGTGTCGACCTCAGGCACAGTCCATAACCGGTTCAGATAATCGTCACCGGCGTTATTGGCCGTCAGCGGGATTCGCAGAGCGCTAACCGCTGTGCCACCGCTCGCCCAACTGCAACCGCCACCCACACCGATTCCCCGGTGACTCTCCAAACCCATAACCACCCTTCCCGTACCCACCCATCCATCTCCGTCCACTCCTCGAACTCCAACCCTCTTCTCCCCCCACCCACTTGTCCCCCGTCCCTGGGGGTCTTGGACGTTCTCTCCAGGAAAGGCTGAACTCCACACCCAAAACCGCACGCGGCGATGAAATCATCATAATTGTGAGAAGTGTTCCAGACAGACGAAGAACGGCTTACTCATTAAAGCTCATTTGTGTCGGCTTTCAAAGGAATGCGTGCTGCTGGTGATGGCGGTGGTAATATCCAGTCAAAGCTTCGGGCGAGTCTCAAGACTCGTTTTCAGGAGTTGTCCTGCTGGGTTGGGATCATCATCCGCGACGGATGATGATCCCTTTGCCCCCTTCGCGTGGGAGAGGAAGGAGAGGTGCGATGGGTAAACAAACATCGCTGCTCGGGAGACAAAGGCGGCCGGGCGTGGTGCTGGCCACCTACCTCGTGTGCAGTGCCGGCCTTCATAGGTGCTGCTCGTTAACAGCACTGGCCCCAATAGTCCGTTACAGGCTATACGGGGGGATCTTTGTCTTTGCAGCCATCGGTAACTGGGTTTAAATGAAGGGCAGCTTTCCTAGACAGTGTAAAGAGCCTTGGGGACAGCGTGGCAGCTCTTACCATCTCTGGTCTGTGTGGGAAATTGAGGGGGTAGGGAGAGAGTGGGTGAGAGCGGATTCAGGAGTCTGGGAACCTGGAATCTTCTTTGGAGCCACGGGGAGGAGAGGGGAGAGGTTTGAGAGCGAGAGGGGTGGGGGGAGAGGAGCTGTGGGAGGCGAGTGAATTTTTCTGAAAGAGGCAATCAACCGAAAACGCCAGGGGAGATCGCGAGATTGGAAGCAAATGAACGCCGCATTTGCCTGTGCATGGGAGCGAGAAAGGGGAGGGGGAGGCTGTGAATAAGTGTAAAAGAAGGTCGGAGGGCGTGGGGAAATGGGCAGCAGGGGAGTAGGAAAGGGCAGCGCTGCTGAACATTGCTGATTTAGAAGCAAAGCATTGTGGTCGAGCCCCGTCGTGCCCTGCCAGGTTGTGAGAGGGACCGTATGAGCATGCGTGCACCGGTGATTATGGGGAGGTGAATAGACGATGCTTCCATTATGGCTATGGGAAAGTCTTCATGCAGCAATAGATGGGACTGAGGCTCATGATTATTACGTGGAGGCCTTCATCCTACAATGGATAGACCATTGCTCATAATGATAATAGGTCGGGGTGTAACGATTTGCCTCTCTCCGCCTTTCACAATTCCATAAATTGTCAGGATTCAGGTTTGCGATTCGATTCAAGAAAGTGCCTATTTCTATTGTATTTTTATTGTATTTTATTGTATTTTTTAAACCATTGCGGCGACCCTCGGCAGCGGCCTCAAATGGACTTGGGCCGTCACTCATTTAAATGACAAAGTCATATAAATGACAAAGTCATCCATTGTCACGTCTGCCGATGTCACGGGATAATCTAACCCCGGCTAATTGGGCAGCGCTTCGAAGCTGCCGTCGTTAAAACGAAGGCGCGGGACAGCGAGCCTCCCCACCCCGGCGCTTTGGAGGCGAGGGTGGATCACGCGGTAGATCCTCGTGTGAGACTCCCAATCCTGTCGAATGGTGAGGATGACCAAGTAGACGGCAATACTGCAAGGAGTGGATCCTTCGCGTCCATCTGTTCAGTGCTGCGAGTGATAACCTCTCCTACGCAATGCCGGGTATTATCCAGTAACCCCCGGTTTCCGGCCACGCACAGCGATGAAAACAAATATATATACATCGGTCAAACATCCCAATGTAGTAGGACCCTACTCCAAAATAATCCCTGCACAAATAAAGAACCGCGTATCGCTATAAACAACCTTATTTATTTCAGGCGCTTTTTTTTGGTACATTCCTACCGAAGTATCCGACGCGCGCCATTTGCTCTGGGTTTGGCTTTTGTTGCATCATCATCGGCGAAAAAAAAAAGCGCTCGCTGTTGTAGTCGCATTGCGTGTGCGCGGTCACCCGGGGTCGGGATGCCCGAATAAGGTGGGAACCCGCCACCGCGGCCGCGCCACGCGCTCTCTCCGCATTTTTTTTTATTTTTACCTAAGCAGAACCGCTGACACCTTGCAGAGTCACGGGGCTGTGAGCTCACCACACACACACACGCAGACGCTCGCTCGTGATTGCGTCGGGTCATCAACGAAACTGGGTGAGAGTGCACCGAGAGCACTGAGTAGGTACTGGCGGCGATGATGATGACGATGATGCTGTTGCTGCTGCGTTGGCAGTGGCGCACAGGTACAGCTGCGAACAACGTAACGTGCGTTCATCGATAGCACACTGTGGCCTTAAAAGGAGAAAAAAATATGTAACAGGTCAAGTTTCAGGCAATGGCCTAGTACAGTGATTCTCAACCTTTTTTGGCCTGCTGTTTCAACCGAGTTTTACCCCCTTTGCCTGACCCAACATGGTCTGAGAAATACATCTACGATTAATGAACATCTTTAGCCAATTGTCCATGTTGTGAGCTAGCAACTGCAAGTGACGTCATTTGTTCGCGCTGCGCCGGTTACTCTTGGAACCCGCATTTTTTTACGATCGCTGAGTTCAGAAAGGTCTTTTGCATCGTTGAAGGTTACCACAAGGATTTACATTTTCTCATAGTTCTTTTTCTTGGGCAGAGTCTTACGTGATTATTCACCGGTGACTAATGTACGATATAATTTCACACGTTTATAATCACCTCACGTAACCCCCCCCCCCCCCCCCCGAGATATCAGAATCAGAATATGTATTCATACTGGAGGAATCGGATGAGCTATAAATCTCTTTTTCAAAGATGTCCATTGATTCTGGGGTTACGTTGCCACGTACCCCCAGACGGTCCACATACCCCTGGTCCAGAACCACTGCCCTAGTATTCATATTTGTTTTTACTTTCTTGAAAGGCCCGAAATGTCACCTATTATATATTTTCCGTATAAGGTCACAACATTATTGATGAATGCTTTTTAAGGGTTTTTGTTGCTTGCGTAATTGAGAACACAGGTGCGTTGACGCCAGCGGGACACCGGGGTTATACGAAGGGCCAAAGAGGACTGGTGAAGTTGGAAGCCTTTGGAGGGGAAGCCCCGGGCTGCTTCAGATCGCCCGCCACTTGGCTTGCCACCTATCCAGTTGATGATGATGATGATGATGCTGACGCAATTTATAACGCACCCACTATTTCAACCACATAAATAGCCGCGACTGATGGCAAGGGTTTTGGCCGGTCCACTCCGGAAATTGGCGCCTGTGGTTCGGCAATAGATTTGTGCCGGGTGGCTGTTGTTATTTTTGTGTTGCACTTGATGAGACTGAGCAATTGCCAACGGAGGAATATTTTAACACGTACGCTTTCGCGACCAATATTATTCATAATAAATGTTTTTGGGTTAGATCGCGTTATTTATAAATGTGTCGTAACCCTCCACCACCCGACACGGCCAATCAGCAAAAAAGTGTCACGTTGACAAAAGACAAATAATTAACTACTTTAGCCCACTCTTCAACACACCGGTGGGCTAAAGTAGTGAATTAATTGTCTTTTGTGAACGTGACACTTTTTTGCTGATTGGCCGTGTCGGGTGGTGGAGGGTTACGACACATTTATAAATAACGCGATCTAACCCAAAAATCTTTATTATGGACGGAGGAATATGTCCGAGTTCGCCTGTGAAAAATGTGGTTTCCCGCAACGGGCCGCGGATGTCTGCCCTTGCCGGGAATCGAACCCGGCTCTCGTGTGGGGTTCGCAGCGCAGTGCGCGAACCGCCAGCCGCACCACGCCACGCGGATAAATAAGTGAGGACATTCGTTATTTTTATCATCATTGCGGACGTTAATTTTATTGAGCATGACGACAGCGTCACGTGGAAGTCTAAACACACGGGTCAAAAGAGATCGATCTTTCGACGCCGCGAATCGACACGGCGAGATTTCTATTCCGGCGCGCGATGACGGCGGCTGCGTGGTGCTCAGGAACTCGGTGCTGCCCACCACGAGAGGGCTTTCGGGCGTTTAAGAGTTGGTGGCGTAGACTTACAGTGGTTTACTAGACGGTCCACGGATGCACAGGGAGATGATGTTGTTACATTCCTGGTGGCTGGTGAGGAGGCGGAGGGGGAGGTATCGAGTGTTTGAAGTGGTGCAAGTGATGAATGCGTAACTCACATTCGCACTCAGGCACGTGGCAGAAGCACGCATTCCTGTTTCCTAACTTCACCAAATCCCCACCCGACACTTCAAAAAAATGTAAATCAAAGCCGGAGGCTGTGAGGTTTTTTTCCCTTCTACTTTCTTCTTTACAAAAGGTACCGTGAAACCCCGCGTTTCTTTATTTGGCTTCCTGGTGTTTTTGATTCCTGTAACGCCGCTGCTGTGAGAGGCCTGAGCTTAGGGCAGAAATTGGTCTTCTCGACGAGGGTCCGTGAGCAACACCAGCTGAGAAGCGAACGTCAAGACGGAGCGTGGTTGATGGAGACACGGCCTAGATGTGGGGGGGGGGGGGGTGTTTCGATTTTGGGTTTGTGTTGGGTGTGCGGGGTTAACGGTATCCCTAGTGCCGCTGGTAAGATTGGCTATTTGTTTAAAATTGAGTTGCGGGGACTACCATTCGGTTGGTTCGTGTGGTTAGGGCAAGCCAAGGCTGTAATTATAATATATTGGGGGACACACATCCCCCCCAATATTCAAATATGCTCAAAATGTCCCCTCCCAATATATTGCTATATAAAAAAAGTAAGAATAATTGCTATGCTATATAAATAAAAACAACAATTTGCTAAACCTTTGCCACAATATCTGGACTTGTCTTCATATAAATCAATGCATAGATTTCTATTTATATGATTGTGGTTATGGTTGTACTTTATTAATCCCTAATCTCAAACATTGCATACAATGAAGGATGAAATGGTAAAAAAAAAGTAAAAACAGAGCAATGTAATACAGTACACTATTAGACATTGTGAAAAATAAATAAAAAGTCCATCCCATGTGTTAGTGACTTTTTCAATATTTTAGGCAGGAAATGGCAGGAAATTAGTTTTCAAATTTTGATATTTTTCTGGGTTGGGATCCCCAGATCCCCTGGAAGTTCTGGTCCCCCCAATGTTGACTCCATGTCTACGGCCTTGGGGCAAGCACAGGTGATTGGCTGGCGAATTGGTTAGAGCTATGGATAGAACTGTAATACGGTTGGGTTGGATAGTAGTTTAGGAGCGAGAGCGAGTTCTAGTACCCAGTTCGCTAGGATGTTAGAGTTAGGGTTAGAGCTAGCTCTTGCACCTGATTGGCTAGTTGGCTAGGGTTGGGGAATATCGTTTGGTTGTTCTCATCTCCGCAGAGCCGCTGCTGCCACGGCACCCCCATCCCAAACCTATCTCTCACCCTTCAACTCCGATTGCACTGCATTTGAGATGTTAGCTCCCTCGCCTGGTATGCAGGAGGATCGTGGGTTCTACCCCGACCCCTGTATGTTTGGAGTTTGCGTGTCTCTCTCTCTCTCCACGTGGTCGCGTTGATTTTTCTCTGCTCCCTCCGGGTTTTTCCCTCCACATTTAGAATCAACGTTACGCGTTTAGAGTTTTCGGCTGCTGAAGATTTCCACTCGATAAGCCGCCGCTTCGTTGGGCTGTCATTCGTGGCTAGGTCGCTTCTGAGAAAAGGAGCTAATAGCTCAGTGGGATTCATAATAATTACAATAATTTAATTGTATATAGCGTTATTCATGCAATTGCATCCCAAAACGCGACACATCAATTATCCAGTTCCGTAACACAGATAATACAAAAATAAAGATAGGTTAAAATAAAAAAAATTAAATGAATAACATTGGCACAAGACAGGAAAATGGAAACAAATTACGAAACGTGCAGTGGACACTTGCGGGCTATCTGCCCACGTGGATCATGATGATGATAAAATAAAAAAAACATTTGTGATGTTAATGCTCGCCAGCGTAAGTCCACTACCGTCTCCCACCACAAGGTGGTCGCATCACAAAGCCCACACGGCTCTCTCTCTCTTCGCTCTCTCTGCTCTCCCCCTCTCTGCTCTCCACCCCTCTCTGCTCTCCACCCCTCTCTGCTCTCCACCCCTCTCTGCTCTCCACCCCTCTCTGCTCTCCACCCCTCTCTGCTCTCCCCCCCTCTCTGCTCTCCCCCACTCTCTGCTCTCCACCCCCTCTCTGCTCTCCCCACCTCTCTGCTCTCCACCCCCTTCTCCCCTCCACCCCCTTCTCCCTCTCTCTGCTTGCGCGGCCCACGCGCGTTATGCAACGAGCAGGCAACTTGAACGGCGGTTCACGTGGGGCCCTCTTCCCTCTCGCCGCTGTGACCTTGTGACAGGCGGCGCACCGGGGGGGGGGGGGAGGTGTTGGGGATACGACTGGTTAACATGTGACTCGAATACCATGCTGGTGATCACGCTGGCGATTGATGCACAAGTCTCGTGCAATATATAAAACATACATATACGTAAAGATTTCTCCCCCCCACACACACACCGTATATCCTTAAACAGACTGTCGGGACAAGTGCTGTTTTGCGAGCACCTATTAAGGCTAGAAGGTCTGTAGTGTGTTTGAACGTCGTTCGCACCGTGCTAGTCTGAGGTGCGGGGGAAGGACAACATGCTAAACACAAAAAGCAAGTTCTAAAGAAAACTGACTTAACGTGTTTGTATGTTGAAACGACGCACGGGGGATGGGTGGGGAGGAGGGGGTGGTGGCCAGAACCACAATCGCCTTCGTCTCCCCAAGTGATGCTGTTGACAAGCGGCGTCAAGTTCTCGCTTTTAAGGCCAAGTTGACTGTGGGGAATCCCAGGACACGGGCAGGCAGATATCGATTGTGGCCGTGAGCGGGAGTCGGCCCTAAGAATGCACAATAGCGCCATTGCATTCCAGAGGATTGGGAACTATGTTCAGTATTTCACAAAATGCCACAAAACCCAGCAAAGGAAAGCCCCAAAACTTCAACTTCCTCCTCTCTAATAAACTGCCCCCACCCCCGCCCCCTCTGATACCTCTCAATGTCCAAACACGTGAACCCAAAACCTCCCGAGACACCGCACATCACTGACATAATGCACCGCACATCACTGACATCATGCACCGCACATCACTGACATAACTGCCGCGTGACAGGGGGGAGGAGCGAGGGGGTAAGCGGGGGAGGAGAGATGGAGAGAGGCTTCGAGGGAAGATTGGGGGCACGGGCAGTGGGTAAAGGAACGATACGAGAGGTGAGAGAAAGAGAGTGTGGGGGGGGGGAGATATGAGAGAGGGTGTGAGAGCAGATAAAGGCGATAATGTGGAGTGGAGGGGGAGATTTTGGAGGACAAATTGCGTTGGAAATAGGAGGGACAAGTGGAGGACATGCGAGAGAGGGGGGGTTGGGGAGATGAGAAACAAGCGAGATGTGAAATCACGGAGGCGATGATATCATAGAAGAGAGAGAGGAGAGAGAGAGGCAGGCGAAGAGGGGAGGAGACAGAGAGAGAGAGGCAGGGAGGGGGGAGGAGGAGGAGCCCAGGGTAAGGGAAACCCGTGACGTGGCGAGGCGGGATCGTCTGTCGGCCCACACGCGGCACTTGCAGCGCTCTCAGCGTGACGAGGCATGCGGCGGAGGGGAGAGGGAGGGGGGGGGCAAAGTGATGCAGCAATCGCAGTGCAAGCTCAGTGGAATCACGTGTCCCTCCCAGGATACACGAGAGGGGGAGTCGCATGCATCCACGTGGTAAGCCCACGCGCGCACCGCCTCACCTGCCCCCACCACCCCCCCACCATCACCCCCCCACCACCATCCATTAGAGTGGTGGTGGGGGGGGGTTGATTATCATCACTCCGTGAGGGTCATGTGCCTTACTAACCAATGGCTCCCCGAGGATGACACGATTGAAGACTCCGGTTATGTTAATGACTATGGTTGGATGAGAGATGATGGCATTACGATTGGTTAATTGGGTTATTGAAATTAATGCTCCTTTGTGGTTCACGGTAGATAGTCGATGATGAGTCTAAATACTGCACTGCACGTAACAGCACTGAAATAAGGCGAAGGGAAAACAACCCCACGTGTTCAATTCACGTGTGATTTATCATAGATTGCGTTTTGATTGCCAGACATTTGCTTCCATGATCAGGATTAGCTAATTGCATTGCCATGATTAATAATTCGTCAAGACTATTGATTGATTGGCAATTGCTCAACTTAAATAATCGGATGATGCTTATTTGGGTGATTGTTGATTTATTTGTATGATGACAATGATGAGCGGTAAGCAAATAATCATGGGACAGATTCATCATATTACAGAACCATTATCATTACAGTACCATCATCGTCGTCAAGTCCGAGCCAATTGAAACCACAAGTAGCCTTTTTTTCAAGGGTAGACCCGGGTTATTTCACGGCCGACTTTGTGTATTACATCAACTGCTGTGTAATACTCCCGGAAGCTACCGCCCCCTCCTGTCCCCCTCCCACCCGCCCCCTCTGCCCCCCACCCACCCGCCCCCTCGTACCTCTCCACCCACCCTCCCCCCTCTTCTGCCCCCCACCCCCCTTTTCCGGCCCCCCACCCACCGACACGCCCCCTCCTGCCCCTGTCAAGGCTACAAGAAAGCGATAATCCCACTTACCCCGCACACCACGTGGATGCACACACAAAGACAAAGATGCCCCTCGTATAGCCTTAACAGACTTGCAGGGTCAAGTGCTGTTAGCGAGTAGCACCTATGAAGGCCGGAACGCCACTCGAAGGGGTGTTGTGGCCGCTACCACGCCCGGCCGCCTTTGTCTCCCTCATGGCGACGTGTCCACACCACTGCAGTATTCATTTGAGGCCGAGTCGATCTAGACGAGGCACATGCCCGGTTCAGATAATCGTCACTGGTGTTAAGCGCTGACTACTGCACCACCGCTCCTCACTCCACACCCACAAGGCACACAATCACCACCCCCCACCATCCACACGCTGCCCTCCCCTCCGTTGCACGGAACCTCGTGTCGGGTCATTTACCGAATTTTATTTTTTCAAATCGGCGGCTCCGGTTTAGACAGGAAGGCGTCTGCCGACTAGCGGCGATTTACATCCCTCCGGGCCTGTAACATTAATTCTCACTGTCATGGTCATCATCACTGGTCAGGATCAAATCCACTGCTGGATGAAGAAGATTTGACTCTCCCCCACACAAGTCCTGCGCGGTCCCTCGATGCACACAATCCACTCCAGCAGCACCGGCAACTCTAGCCGGTTTCAGCGCTCCGTCTCCACGCCGGACGTCCTGCCGCCAACACAAATATTCATCATAGTCGAAATCATAATGACAGCTGTCCCGTGCTTTGCGGGGTAGTTGATGCGTTCTAAAAAAAACAAAAAATCCGTGCGAGGAGACAGCTGCCTGCCGAGTAGCGCACACACACAGTATACACACAGTACATACACTATACACACAAAGTACTAACACACAGTACACACACACCCAGTACACACACAGTATACACACAGTACTAACACACAGTACACACACACAGTACACACACACAGTATACACACAAAGTACTAACACACAGTACACACACACACAGTACACACACAATATACACACAGTGTTCCACGTCCGACCGCATAGCCGTATGTAGCGTTAATGCAAACAGCATAAAGCGAAATTCAAACCGTACACTACAGAAATAGGTTAGCCGCATGTATGGCACGTGAAATCGCACCGACGAGAATCCGCGTAGGGCAAGGGGAAAGCTGCATTCAACCTAGGTGTGTTCTCTTAATGCACGTTGCTCATGTGAAGCAATTGGCGGGACCCCGGGGTTCCATCACTGTCCCGGGGTGGGTAAAACCGCGTAGCGACACGAGTCTTGCTGCCTTACCGACAACAAAAACTAGTGGTCAATCGATTGGCCTCGTCGAGAGCTACTCGGGGCACTAAGTTTCGTAAAAAGTAAAAAAAATTACATAAACACGTTAAATTCACTGCGGGGGCGGGCTCGCCTTGGCAAAGAAGCTGAGGATCGACGGCTGACTGCGACGGACGCCCCCCCGGGCTTGCGTTGGCCGGTGGGGTGGCGCCCATCGTGTTGATCGCCGCCTGCTGGCGCTTGTTGGCGCGAGTCTGGGCGGGCAGCGCGTTGCTGTCGGGGTCACGTAGTGGGCGGACTGAAAAATAATAATTATTGACCTGATTTTTGCGGGACCCCGGGGTCCCGCCAAATGATTCATATGTCAGTGCTATCCCAAGCGTGTGTGTTGCTCTAAATGTAGCGGCCTCTAGTGGCTGGGAGGTTGGGAGGATTTAGTCCGGGGAGACCCCTGCGAGAGGCATTGAATTTCCAAACGCCACGCGAGAGTCGTCGCGGGGCTGTGTCAATCGAGACGCCGATGAATCCCCCATCAATATCCTGTTTCATCAGAACGAACTGAGCAACGGCTGATGTAACGGGCTAAAGGTTCAATTCCTGACCCTGGCTGCTGCGGAAATGCAGTGAAGTCACTGTCAAAGTATGCAGAGGGTTTAAGGAAATCTCCGCGCGGGCTTGTGTTTGAATGCTTGTATGTATCTGTACGTGTATCTGACTATGTGATTGTATGTCTGCTATGACGTCTGTGTGTGCAACTTGCCCCAAAAGTCTGCGAAGGCTACACGCGGGAGCTTTGTCCTTTGCACGTGGCGGTGTCGTGCTTCGCGCATTGGGGCCACGACCCCGGGCACACACGCGCTCCGTTCCCCCTGCTCGTGGCGAACATCGGTGAGACGAACGTCTGGACCTCCTCTAGGTCGACTCAGCCGTCAATGGGTACCTGGTGCGGTGTGTATAACATCAGCACTTGGTTGGGGGGGGTGGTGGGGTCGAAGACGGCTGGACGTGATTCTGACCAACACCGCTCCCTTGTGGCCTTAATAGCTGCTCATTGGCAGCACCGTTCAATGCCATACAGGGGGGGCTGGGCTGTGTGTGTGTGTGTGTGGTGTGTAATATGACAGGTGTACGTGTGTGTCTGCGTAATGCATTACCAGCGTGTTACAATTACCCGTAGTCAAACCACAGTCGTCTCATTGTGACATGAAATCTGTGCAGGGAAAATCGATGCCCTTAAGAATGGGGGGTGGGTGGGTTGTTTGAGGTGCAGACATGCACAGACACGTGCAAAAACAAAAGTCCCCCGGATAGCCTTGACAGAACTGGTGGGGCAAGTGCTGTTAGCGGACAACTGTGAAGGCTGGCGCGGAACGCGAGCGGGTGCATGAACAGCACCACACCCGGGCCGCCTTTGTCTCCCCAGTGGAGATGTTTTACACACCGCACCAGGTACTAATTTGAGGCTGAGTCGACCTAAGGAAGGTCCTGGACCGGTTCAGATAATCGTCACTGGTGTTGGCCTTGAACGGGTTCACGGACACACACAAACACGTGGTCCATCACACCACGGCAGCTCTCTTCATATTTGAGAGGTTTTTTTTTTCTAATGTGTTGCTACACAATTCTACGTGTGTGTGAGAACCGGATTTGACTTCGTTTTGTCAAGCGGGAACCGGTTATGCACATTTTTCTATAAACAAATTCTATTGTTTGCCTATGGCAGCAGCAACAGTTGCGGCATCACGGTTCGGATATGCATGCCAACAGGGGCGGAGCCAGGGGGGTGACAGGGTAGATAATTGTCACTCCCGAAAAAAAATAAAAAATCCAAAATCTGAAACATTCTGTGTATAAGTGTACGACACTCGGTCTGGCGGACTCCGTGCAACTGCATTGTCAGAGTGTGTCGCCAACCGATGGCGTCTAGTTCAACAGCCTGACTCTCTAATCATTTCTTGAAATTAAAATTTGTTGAATGTCACCCCGGGCTGAAAATCCTGGCTCCGCCCCTGCATGCCAATGTCGAGGTCTTGCTGCTGGCCACGACGAGAGGGCTTCAGGAGAGAGAGAGAGAGTTGGTGTCGTTTTGCTGTTCCTCCTCCGTTGAAGGAGCGCAGACCACATTGGGTTTACTGTGTGGTCCATAGTTTGGGTTGCATGGCCAGAGTTGCATTAGCTGTGTGGCTCGTGTCTCTTAAGTTTCCATTCGTGAAGGCGATGCGGCGCATCGGCCTGTCGATGTGCTGATGCGATTGGTGGTTCCGCACCCAGCGTTGTCTTTGAGGAGGAGGAATGATGTTTGGGTCACGAATGAGGTGTTTGTTATTCTAGACGTCTGCGTTGTTCCACTCTGCTCGCCAGCCTCCTTCCGGATCTGGACACACACAGACACACACACAGACACACACACCTTTCCCAAGCCCCCCCCACTCCTCCCCTCGCGTTTCCCCTCCTCCCCCACCCACCCACATCCTCCTCCACCAAACTCCACTTCGTGCCACCGCTCTCTCGCGAATTGCGGGGCCAGACAGAGCTGTCCAGATCTCTCTGGAATATTCCGGAAGTTTTTTTTCTTCCAAACTAAAGAAACCGTGACGATGCTGCCGATGACGATGGATGAATTACATTCGTTGCATTTCTAGCGCAGCCATGTATATGCGTGCGTTAGGAGTTAGATAGCGGATGTGAGAGAGGGAGGTGGAGAGTGTGCGTATAATAAGTGCGGTAAATCGGGGAGGCTGCCCCGGGCCCCGCACTTTCGGGGGGGGGGGTACTTTTCGTCAGATGTAATACTCCCGGCTTAGTTTGAAGGCGTCAGGGGGAGGGTGGATGGGATATTTCCTGGGCCCTGCACCCCCACCACCCCCAGCACCCCCTCTGGACGACCCTGCTAACAGCACGTGCCCCACCAGCCTATGTAGTGGAGGCTGCACAGGTGGTCTTTGTTATAAGGTGTGTGTGTGTGTGTGAAAGTGTACGAGTGTGCAGGAAATTTGTGCGTGAGCGTTTGTGAAAACGTGTGTGCGTGTGTGTGTCTGTCACGCCATTTGGAGTGGTTAACGCGCTACGAACCCGGAGACCCAAGTTCGATTCTCCCGTCACGGCCGGCACCCGTCACGATTATTTGAATCAGGCCTGGGCCTCCCCTAGGTCTACTCAGCCTCAAATGAGTACCTGGAGCAATATGCAAACATCACCACTGGGGAGACAAAGGCTGCCGGGCGTGGTGCTGGCCACCCGCCCCCTCGTGTGCCGTGCCGGCCTTCATAAGTGCTACTCACTAACAGCACTTGCCTCAACAGTTCAGGCTGTACGGGGGATCTTTGTCTTTACATGCGTTGTCGATGTGTGTACATCTTGCACGTGTCATGTGCTCGCCAGCGCATTTGTCCCCGTGACAGATTTGCACACTCACTGTTACCGAGCTGCAGATACAATTACACACGGGCAAGCACATACAAAGGTAAAGACAAATTCACCCGCCCCCTCATATAGCCTCAACAAACTGTTGGGACAAGTCCTGATCGCGCCTATGAATGCCGGCAAGACACACGAGGGTGTGGGTGGGTGGCTAGCACCACACCCGGCCCCCTTTGTCTGCCCAGTGCTAATGTTTACACACACTGCACCTGGTACTCATTTAAGTCTGAGTCGATCCAGGGTAGGCCCAAGACCTGTTCCGAAATCTGTCTCGCTGATGTTGGCCGTGAGCGGCAACGGACGTTGGGTCGCCGGGTTCGTCGCGCAGAATGCTAAACACTGCACTACCGCTCCCCACGTGCACTTACACACACACACGTGCACTTACACACACACATGTGCACACAACAAAAGCGGTGACGTCACCACGGCGCTTGTGCCATGCTATGTGCACTTTAAGGCCACGTGAAATGTCAAACGCCCGCTGGCAGGAGGTCACGGGACAGACCGAGGTTCCACGAGTTGACTGAGATGACTGGCAGATGCACAGGTGGTGCATTTGCTACACTCATGCACACAGACATGCTCATGTACTCTTCAGAAACGAACATACACATGAACATGCATGTACTCGACATACACGCACGCATGCATATATATCCACCGCACACAAGACAAAGATCCGCCGTATAGCCTTTAAATGTTGGGGCATGAGCTGTGAGTGAGCACCCACGAAGGCCTCCACTGTGGACGAGGTTGTTGTTGATGTGGCGAGCACCATGCCCAACCACCTTTGTCTCCCCAGGGATGACACCGCACCACGTGGGCACTCCAAGGTCAAGTCGACCTTTGCAGAGGAAGTCCAGAGCGCACACGCGCCACAGCTGCGCGTACACGCGCACACACACACAGAGCCATAAAGGTTGGCGCCTGTAGGAGAGAAACTGAGTGTGTGAAGGAGAGAGATGGGGGAGGTGTGGGGTGACGTGGTGGGGGGAGGTTGGGGGGGGGGGTGTGCTTTGGAGTGTGGGAGTGTGTGGAGTAATGAGTCGAGAGAGATGCCTTCCGTTTCATAGTGCGGGGAAAAGAACATGCAATTATTTCGATCCATTCTTCATCTTCTTCCAGGAAGAGAGTGCTGGGCCGCAGTGTTGGCGAGGTTGCCCGTAAACTGGCTGACTCACGAGGGTAAATGTTTTAGTTTCGTTATTATCGCGGACGAAAGCCCTGAGGGCTCCGGTGCTCACGGGGGGGGGGGGGGGGGGGGCAGGAGATGGGGATAGAGGTGGGCTCACTGCAGCGGTCCCTTGCTACTACTACCACCACCGACGACGTTGGGATAACGATCAGAGAGCATGGGGAAGGGAAGGAAAGGGGGAAAAAAACGAGGGTGGGCGGAATCATCATGGTAATTTTAACTTGGTTTCTTCCGTTCGAAATCCAAAATTGCGGTTATTTTATTTGAAATCATTACCCAGCGAGCGCCTGTAAATCACCGCCCCCCCCCACCCCCGCACGCTGCAGCCACACAGGCGGGCGGGCTGCTGGGTGATTTCCACGTTATTTGTGAAGGTCACAAAACGCCCTACGAAGGTGGCCACGTGGCGAGGCAGTAGAGCAAGCGGGTTTGTGAACCGCGGCGCGTGGCCCGGGGTTTACTCCGCACACTACAACTTCCTGCCGCAAGTGGCAGCAGCAGAAGCAGCAGCAGCAAAAAAAAACCCCTTGTGATTTACAATGTTATTGGCAAAATATTTGGCAAATGTTAGCAGGGGACCCCCTTCTTGAAATTCAGTGAGGCGTTCGTGAAAATTTTTTTGTATCGATTAGCACGGTGGTGCCAAAGCAGTTCAACATCCATCTGTGCAGTCATTGGCGTGATGGGCTGCGACCATCAGCTCGCAAACACTCGAACCCAGTTTGATCACGTGCGGTTGAAACCCGGGTTCCAACCCAGGGCCCTCCGCGCCGCCGACCCCTGAGCCACCCGGGCCACCTCTGAGCTGAATTTTGTTTTTGTTCAACACCGCTGCATTAGCGAACTTTAGCAAACTTCTGTTGCACAAACGAAACCTGCCACGGATACGGTTATTTACCGGCGAGTATCCATTGGCATTTAGCTTTTGTTGCGCCTGTTGTAAACAGACCTTCACGGTTAAATATGGTGTGTGTGTATAAGGGTCCTGACGGGAGGTGGGTGACCTGTCACAACCCGCCCCCACCCCACCTCAAACCCTGAACTTGCCCCAACCCCCATCACAGTAAACTCTTCTCAAGGCCAGCTGTAGTGAATGTTGTCTGTCAAGGCGATGCTGATTTAAAGGAGCAGCTGTGAGTGTGGCGGTGGGTGGCTGTGCTGTGTGTGGCAGAAGCAATAATGTAATTACTTAGACCCCCCCCCCACCAACAAAGACAAAGATCCCCCGCTTAGCCTTAACGGACTGTGGGGGCAAGTGCTGTCGGCGAGCACCTATGAAGGCCGGCAAGGCACGCGAATGGGGTGGGTGGCCAGCACCACGCACTGTCGCCTTTGTCTCCCGAGTGGCGATGTTTACACACCACACCACGTACTCATTTGAGGCTGAGTCGACCTAGGAGAGGCCCAGGACCGGTTCAGATTATCGTCACCTATAACACACACGTACACACACACGCGCACACACACGCACACACTCACTCCCCTCCTGCCAGTGTCGTTCTGTGCCGTGCCAGAATTTATAAACACAGTTTGGGCTGCAAGACCGTGTTTTGGTGGAATATTCGTTTCATGAGTCAGTTATTTACATCCTTGAGTAGAGCAAGGGGAGAGAGAGGAGGGCCCATTGGGCAACTTTGCAAGGGATACGGCCTATTCTCCTACAACGCCACGTGTTGTTTTCATAACGCGAATTGGATATCACGCGATCGAGTGAACGGAACTACGTCGCTGCGAGTAGGAATAAGCGGTCGTAACGGTTGCCTTGGCGTAGCGTCACACAAGGGATTGGGATGCTGCTGGATATCTCGAGATACCACCCACGTGCCTCAGTCTCTGTTCGGCCCGCGTACGCACCTCACGCGTTATCGCGGACTGTGTGCATTACCCTGTATTATTTATCCGAACGCAATTTTTCCATAGGACGGTGTTCTTCAGGAACGCTTCAACTTCCGCGTTATTATAGAGCAGACCGTACTCGGGAATATTGCTCAATTGTTTTGGAATTACACGGTATTTGCCGACTAGTTTCAAATAACAATCGTGCTAATTGTTTACCTTGGAAGAAAGCCTGAGTCTCGGGACTTCTTATCAAGAGGCTCATGCCACATTGGGATGTGTGGCCAATCCCATTATCGATGGCGCGTTTGTTTTTTTGGTGGGGGAGCAAAGCGGAGAAGCTGGAGAAATCCACATGAGGGGGAGACACCCGGCACCACCGTATCCTGGCCGCCACTAAGACAAAGATCCCCCGTATAGCCTTAACAGACTGTTGGGGCAAGTGCTGTTAGCGAGTAGCACCTCTGAAGGCTGAGGGGATGGGTGGCCAGTTTCACGCCCGGCCGCTTTTGTCTTCCCCAGTGGCGATGTTTACATACCGCACCAGGAACTCATTTGAGGCTGAGTCGACCTAGGGGAGGCCCAGGACCGGTTCAGATAATCGTCACCGGTGTTAGTGGTCGTGAGCGGGAATCGAACTCGGGTCGCTGAATTCAGAGCGCAGCGTAGCGCTGACCGCTACAGCACCCCTCGCTGGCCCTGGTGGTCGCCTATACAAGTTGGCTCAACCCTCGCTTAGCTTCTGAGATCCATCGGGCGCACGCACGGTTGTTTGGTTGTCAGGCCTTCGGGTTGTGGTGGGCTGCTTACCATTAATGAACACCATTGTGAAGTGGATCGCAAGGATTATCGGCAGCTTAGAATTGCAACGGCGAAAGTTTCCCAATACGAAGCGTCGAGTCAAAAAGCCTAAGAGGTCAATCTCAGCCGGTGCTGCGGATGCCACCAATCACAGCTCGTGGTCGCTTCCTTCTTTCTGCCGGGTTTCGCTTTACCGTTGCAAAATCAATCCCCACAATCCGCTGACGACAACTCTCACAGCCTCGATCTCCATTTTCCAGTCAACGCGTTCTGCGAGGATGACTCTCACAGTCGTCACCACCGCCTCTGACTTTCTTCTTACGTCACAGTGGCCGCAACGTGGATTCGAACCCACGCTCTGAGCATTTGCCGGCTAAGCGCCTCTGACAGGGCCATTATAAATCCCCCCCCCCTAAGTGAACGCCGCCGCTGTCGTTACGGTACATTCCCTACACCTCTGATCACGTGTAAATTTGCCGCTCAAGGTGAGGGACACACAGCTCTGTGTAGTTGGGAGCGAGGACCGTGTGTGCCCTAGGAAGCAATTACATCTCACGCGCGCGCGCATACAAAGGTCCCCCGTGTAGTCTAATAGCCTGCCAGTCCAAGTGCTGTGCGAGCACCTGAAGAGGGCACATTTGCTGCTGCTGCTGCTGCGTTGGCAGCGGTGCCAGGGCCGTATTATCTACTAGGCACAGTGCCTGCTGTGCCGATTGGATAGGACTGTGTGCCTAGGGCGTACAAAAACTAAAAGGGCCTACGAAACAAAATTTCGACCACGTTTTTTGTTGTTTGTATGATTTAAGAAAAATGTACCCAAGATATCTTCGTGAATAAATATATTTGTAGAGCAAGGATCGCCGCAGTGTTCATAACAAAGAGGCAGTCGCGTCAATCGTTTATCTTTTGACAAGGTGAGAGAAAAAATTTTGATTTAAAGCTTTCGTGACTGCAGTAATTCATATTCTTAGTTTTTTCGGTAAAGTCACGTTGAAGAGAAACAACAAAATAACAAAATATATATAAAACAATAAAAATTCTCACGACGTTTCGACCATAACTCAAATGGTCATCATCAGGTGTGTCGGTTTGCATAAATTTATTTCGAAAACGGCATATTTATTTATTTATATATAAAAAAAATAACGTTTGCGTCACGCGCAACGATTGGCAGTTTGCCCAGGACTAGTCCATCTATTTTTTGAAAAGAGGAGGGGGGAGACGAAATTTGTTTTTATGTATGCTGTCTGAAAGCCACTGTAAGCGTGAACAATCAATCAAGAACTGAAATGATTTATCAAATCTTTCCAATGATTGCTAAGATAGAATCCATCTTCTCGGTTGAAATTGTCTCTGTGCTTGTATATGTGGATAGCCTCATGAACGAATCTCTCATGGAAGCCAGATGGCTTACAAAGAACCTCCGTCTTGGAAAAGTCAATGGCATGTGAGCCTACTGAATTAGAACAATGATCTGCTACGGCCGAGGTGTTGGTCCTACCGTGTTTAAGGTCTGCTTTATGTTCACGAATGCGGTCCGAGATATGGCGTTTGGTTTCTCCAATGTAACTACTACCACAGAGGCAACTTAGTTTGTAGACACCAGGGTATTGTATGTCCGTGATCTGGTTCCGTCTGTAAAAGATGTGATTCCGGACATACAATACCCTGGTGTCTACAAACTAAGTTGCCTCTGTGGTAGTAGTTACATTGGAGAAACCAAACGCCATATCTCGGACCGCATTCGTGAACATAAAGCAGACCTTAAACACGGTAGGACCAACACCTCGGCCGTAGCAGATCATTGTTCTAATTCAGTAGGCTCACATGCCATTGACTTTTCCAAGACGGAGGTTCTTTGTAAGCCATCTGGCTTCCATGAGAGATTCGTTCATGAGGCTATCCACATATACAAGCACAGAGACAATTTCAACCGAGAAGATGGATTCTATCTTAGCAATCATTGGAAAGATTTGATAAATCATTTCAGTTCTTGATTGATTGTTCACGCTTACAGTGGCTTTCAGACAGCATACATAAAAACAAATTTCGTCTCCCCCCTCCTCTTTTCAAAAAATAGATGGACTAGTCCTGGGCAAACTGCCAATCGTTGCGCGTGACGCAAACGTTATTTTTATATAAATAAATAAATATGCCTTTTCAAAATAAATGTATGCAAACCGACACACCTGATGATGACCGTTTGAGTTATGGTCGAAACGTCGTGAGAATTTTTATTGTTTTATATATATTTTGTTATTTTGTTGTTTCTCTTCAACGTGACTTGACCGAAAAAACTAAGAATAAGGTGAGAGAAATTAACACCGGGAGGTGAGCTTTTTGAGATTTTTTTGGTCATCGCAAAATTGTGAAAAACATCTTCAGTTGGTGTTTTTCGCACAATCTCATTCTCAATGGAGAGTTGCTGTGCTACGCGTGAAACAGAGTGTTTAGTGACATGGGGCAGCAGCAGTATCAACTGCAGAAAGTTGTCACTAAAGACCTTCGAGACAGAAGTACAGATACTCTTTGGTTCTTTCGGTAAAGTCACGTAGGTAAAAATAAAAAAATGAAATTAATCAAATCACGACGCTTCGGAGGCGACACAAGCTTCCGTCATCAGGTGTAACTAGCGCAGCAAAATTACAGTGATTTTGCCGATAAACTTTATTTTTTATTTTATACCTACGTGACTTTACCGAAAGAACCAAAGAGTATGGATCATTGCAGTCACGAAAACTTCAAATCTAGAAGTACAGATAACGAATTAATAAGTGCGTCAGTAACACTGCGTGGCCTTGAATGGAAAAATAAAAATTACAGGCGTCGTTTCGGGAAGTAGGCCTTCTGTTAGCGACGGCACGGCACACGAGGCGATGGTGTGAGGGCCACGGCGGCCTTCATTGGCCTGTGAGGGGATAGATGGCCACAACACCGTGCCCCCGGCCGCCTTTGTCTCCCTAGCGCTGATGTGTACACACCGCACCAGGTACTCATTTGAGGCTGAGTCGACCTAGGGGAGGCCCAGGACCGCTTCGGATGATCGTCACTGGTGTGGACCGCATATCTGTCAACCCCTTATCCGTGCCCTACATTATTGCAGACCAATTCAGATCTTATTGGTCACCCCGTGCCCCTTATAAATCTCAACGTTCATTCTGCAAAGTCCCATCACAAAAGGAGAAACACAAACAAATAGACGAAACATTTTATTGTGCCCGTATTCAAACGGCTGTGCGCCGCATGGACCTGCAAACTCAATTTCCCTGTACAAGAATACGGGGTAAGCCGTACGGGTTGACAGCGATGTGACCGTGAGCGGGAATCGAACTTGGGGGCGCCGGGTTCGTAGCGCAGCGCGCTCACCACTGTGCACTACCGCTCCCCACAAACAAACACGCTCCTACACACACACTCTCATTAATCACACACACACACCGAACATATACCTTAAACTCTAATCCACGATTTCCAGGAATATAGCCGCTCCCCTCTTTGCCCCCCCACCCACCATCCCCTCCCTTCCCTTCTCTCCCCCCTCGCTTCCCTCCTCCCTTCACCCCCCTCCCTTCTCTCCCCCCTCCTTTCTCTCCCCCCTCCTTTCACCCCCCCTCCCTTCACCCCACCCCTCCCTTCACCCCCCCTCCCTTCACCCCTCCATTCCCCCCAATCACAGCAGTCCAATCTGCGTGGCCGCCGCTGTTAATTCGCAGCACACGTGTCCCGGGCGAGGTTGCTGTGGGGGTGGTGGGGGGTGAGAGCCACCTCCGTTGCTGCCGAGTGGATGATGATGATGATGATGCTGCTGATGTTGTGTCAACAGAGAGCACCTGTCACCCACACGCGAGTGGGGAGGGTGGGGGTGGGACACGCGTGTCCCGCATGGACTTGCCGGTACTTGCCCCGGATAAAGGGTGGGTGGGTTGATGGTGGGTGGGTGGGTGGGTTGATGGTGGGTGGATGGGGTTGATGGTGGGGGGGGGGTTGATGGTGGGGGGGGGGTTGATGGTGGGGGGGGGTTGATGGTGGGGGGGGGGGTGATACTTCACCACTTGCATTGATGATGATTGTTATCTTCATCAATATATAACTTAATAAGCCAATTTAAAAACGAAAACTGTCTGTCAAAAACCGTTTAAAAGTTGAATTCTCATCAGGCCCCATGGTGCCCTGTGCAGTCCACAACTCTCGTGCCACAAAGATGGGCCATTGTTCGAAACGTCGCCACTTTTATATTTATATATTTATTTTCCTTTCAAGGCCACGGATTAGAACAACGCGAACGTTCAGAATAAATACCGAACTCGAGGCCAAAACATCAACGCGCGCATCTTGATGACTGCAAAATTAAAGACAAGCTGCAGTAGTGCGATCGTGGTCATGCAACCCAAACTACGGACCTTCTTTGTTCACCCATAGAGACACACATAGATACACAGAGACGCATAGAGACACATAGAGACCCACAGAGATGCATGAAAGACCAAGCCACAGTGCGATCATGGCCATGCAACCCAAACTATGTACCATATAGTAAACCCATAGAGACACAAAGGAATACACCGAATCACAGAGACACATAGACACACATAGATACCCACAGAGAAGCATTAAAGACAAGCGGCAGTCGTGAGATTGTGGCCACACAACGCAATCTATGGCTGATATAGTAACACCACTCGGGCCTGCGTTCCTTCAATGGTGGAGAAACAGCAAAATCACACCAACTCAATGAAGCCAAACATATTTGGCTTCATAATTAAAGTGGTGTTGATGGTGGTGGTGTTCTTGCGACCGTTGCGTTCAATTATGAATCAAATAACTCGGCGAACGTCTCATTTGTGAAATAAATAAGCCCTCCCTACAGCAACCCATCAGCCGCACGGCCTTCTGTGAGTTCAGCAGCATTGATTCAACGCACGCAGCGGGCGGCTCTGTACAGTGTTATAAATCGGCTCTATCCACGACTGGAAGTGGATAGATTTTCCGTAACTTTGCGAAGCAATCAAATGCTCACTTAAAAGCAGGGCCGTTGAACTACAAGCGCCGCACATTGAGCACTTTCGAAAAATTCAACCTCCTAACCTTAACACGATCACGTGGCCCTCCACGGAATTCTAAAAATAGACGGCAGCGTCTGTCTCACCGTCACGCTCACAAAACTCCGTGGTCATCCGCTGGAGAAGCCGGATTTGGCTGCGTCAATGGCATATTTCCTTGACGGAGAAAGCGGAACATTAAACAGAGAGAGAGAGAGAGAGGGAACTGTGTGTGCAGTGAGCCCTTACGACACCGCCGAAGGAGCGGTTCTTACCGGCCGGTGTGGGTTGTGTGTGCGGGGTGTTGGGAGTACTTGTCCGGTTAGGTGGTGGTGTTAGGAAGGGGGGGGGGGGGGCTGAGAGAGGTGGGGGGGATGGCAGGGAATGGAAAGTCGGGGTGAAGTTGAAGGGAGGAGGTGATGGGGGTGATTGAATATGTATGTGTGTATGTTGAACTTCTTTCGCACCGTACGTAGCCAACGGTGCTAATCCAAGGTTCCGGGGGGAGGAGAACAAACTAAACGTAAAAAAAAGCAGTTGCAAAGAAATTTGCTTGTAATCTAGATTATTTTAAAGTGCATAGCTCCAGTTAATATCGGAGGGAAGAGCATTCCAGACGGCCGTAGAAGCGCATCTGAAAGCGCCGCACGATGCGGTGACCGTCTTTGTTCAGTTGGTTAGCCAAAAGCCACCGTTGCGTGGATGACACCCTAGTTTATGCACGCTGACGACTTCCATTGGAGCTGTGCGAGGAGGGAGGTGATGGTGCCCTGACTTATGCCCGTTTGGGAGCCCAGGTGTCGAGTCACCCTGTGCTGCACAGGGACGGCAGCCACTGGGGGTGCCCCCTGCTAAATGTGTTTTGAGACGAGGTGTGACGTTGTAAATTGCTTATAGCGTGTAAATCGCTCCGAGAGGAGCCCAGTGTCAAGGGAGGGTAACTGTCATAAACGCCACGGTGGCGAGGAGATGTTAACTACCTCGCCTGGTATACAAGAGGTCGTGGGTTCTACCCCGACCCTGACGCCTGTTGTATATTTGGAGTTTGCATGTCTCTCTCTCTTCTCGTGGTCGCATGGATTTTTCTCCGAGACCTACAATCAACATCACGCGTTTAGAATATTTGGCTGCTATAAATTTCCTCGTGATGATAAGCCACTTCATTGAGCTGTCATTTGTGGCCAGGTCGCTTCTGAAAATGAGCGACACAGCTCAGTGGGCCTGACCTGATGAAATAAAATAAATCACGACGTTTTGGGCGCAACGCAAGCATCCACAGATCATTATCCTTTTTATTGATGTGCATTATTATTAATCCTCATTGTCATGCAGTCGATCGTGATCGTATCATCATTATTATCCAAACTAATCAACAATCACCCAGTATTCATCATAATGTATTTCCATCAGTCTCCATCATCCAGTCAATCAGCCTGATCATAATTTATTCACCCACTGATCATGCAAATGGTTATTATCAGATCATCCTCAGCCAAATGAATCAATCATCACCAATTGTCATAATGCACTCAACCTATCGCCATCATCCAATATGTCATAATCGTCATCATCCATGCATCCATCATCATCATCAGTGTGGGGACCACCCCACACTCACCGACTCGGGTGGGGGGGATGTGGTGGGGGGTGTTTACAGAGGGGGCACAGCAGGGGATTCAAACCCCGATTTTTAAACTCTGATGTCATTTGCAACACGAATCAACCGAGCCAGTTCTGGGTGGGCAACAGCTGAAGGGACAATGAGGGGAGGAGAGCAAGGGCAGAGATGGGGAGAGGTGGGTGGGGGGAGTGAGGAAAACGTGGAGAGAGAGGGGAGAGTGGTTAGGGAGAGAGGGGAGAGTGAAGTGGGAGGCGTATTCAACGGCCCTTGTGTTGCAGTGAGCAGTGAGCGAGCGTGTGTGCATGTGTGTGGTGCACGGGGAGCAGTGGTGCAGCGGTTAGCGCGCCGCGCTACGAGTCCAGCACCTCGAGTTCGAATTCCGCTCACGGGCCAACAACAGTGGCGAACGTTTGAACCCATTGGTTGACTCAGCCTGGTGTGGTTCATAAACATTGGCACTGGAGGAGACGAAGTTCGTCCTGGCGTGGCGTTGTGCACCAACCACATTGTGTGCCGTGCCGGCCTTCATAGGTGCTCGCCAACAGCCCTTGCCCCAACAGTCTGTTAAAGACTACGCGGGGGATCTTTGACTTTGTCTTAAGGTGATTAGAACACTGCACCACTATAAACTTCACCACTTCGCTCCAATTCGACGCCAGGAAATGACGGGACAGAAATGTGTCGTTGTACCCATCTGTGCAGAGATTTCAGTGCTGGGAAACCCCTCTTATGCCCGGTGGGTTTTCCCTGGGCATTGCGATTTCTTCCCACATGAAGCCAAGCGTGTCCAATGCAGCACCCTCTTGGCCGGATGAATAAAGGCCATTATCGTTGTCGCTCAAAAATCACGCTTACATTTGGTGCTTGCGGCACACTGAAAGCACAAGGGTGGTCGTTTTTTTGAAACGATTATTAATTCACGTGCCCCGCAGCATTAACCAGGGCGGGCTGCGGGGGTCGAACCGCGAAACTAACCACAAACAAACTGCAAACCACGCAATGGCCCGTGCCATTTCGGAGCCCGGTGCTAGGATACGTAACACGCTGTTGTGCGCGTGTCGTAGAGTACCTCGTACTTTACAGCAACGCGCCGTCGTGTAAGTCTCCGCAAACACCTTCTTACATTATATTTCAGAAGTCAGCACTTTCAGTTTAGTTGTGTAAGAAAAGGCACCTGACTCTTTCAAAGAAGTCGGTTTTCCAAAGTGTAATTCTCACGCAGCAGGTATTTCATAAGCGGTTTGTGGTGTTTATCTTTCATACCGAGGGTAGATGGATACGTCATTGCATTCCACACGACGTGTTGTTTTCATCGCCGTCACATTGCCCAAGAGGAAGGGGGGGGGGGGGGAATCTACGTTTGCGCATTCCATTTTCTCATCTTGTTGCAAGGATGTTCTGTTCGATTGTTGCGTCTCCTGGTTTAGGTTAGGGGTACGATTGCGGTTAGGCCAGGCGTTATATTTTTGTTGCGAGGATTCGGGTTAGGACAGTACCAATTGCTCGGGACAGAGCCGTCCCTCGGGTGATGGTTGAATCGAGGCGGCTGCCCCGGGCCCCGCGCTTTGGGGGGTCTCCACGCTTCGACGTTGCGGCGTCAGATGTAATACTGCCGGATTAGTTTGAAGGCGGTCATGGGGCGCACACGGTGGGATTTGCAACTGGGCCACGCACCCCCGCACCCCCATGGACGGCCCTGGTTAAGATTAGTGTGTTAAATCTTTGGGCTAACGTAAGGTTTTGGGTAAGAAGTATGGTTCCGGCTGGGGGTAAGTCATTGTGTTATTATTACTTCTGTAGTCAGGGAGGGTTAGGGATAATGTTAGGATTAGGGATAGGGTCAGGATTAGCGATCGGGTCACGGCTAGAGTTAGGGATTGTATTATGATTACCGCAATGTTAACGGTGAGTGTTAAGGATAGTATTAATATCAGGGCTAAGGTTAGGCGTTGTACAAATGTTTGGGATATTGCGAGAATTTTAATTAGTTTCATCGCTTGCGGTAAGGCTTCGGCTACGGTTTGGCATTGTATAATTATTATATTGGATAGTGCCAGGATTTTAATTAGGGTTATCGCTCGGGTTAAGACTCGTGGCTAAGGTTAGGCATTACAAAATTATTTGAGATAGTGCTAAGAATTGTGTTTCGGGATTGTATGATATCGACTGCTCGGGTGGGTGTTGGGGTCACGGCGAGTGTTGGGGTTAGGGCTCGGGTTACGGCTGCAGCTCAAGAATGTGTTATGAGTGCCGCTGTGGTGGTCAGGGCCGGGGTTGTGGCCGGGGTTAGGGGTTGGCGCAGAGGTGACCGCTAAGGTTGAGGATCCTGATAGGATTACTGCAAGGGTTAACGAGGTCCGATATCCAACACTCGCGCAATTGCTGAATGTCACATTTTTTCACGGCGTGCAAAGATTTACTGACCGACTACATTCCCCCCCCCCCACCCCGTCCATGATTGAATGGTGTTTTCTCCAACACCCGCAGATACGAGGTGCGTGACATGGATCATCCCATTCCATAGGTCAGGGGTTGTTCATTGACCGACTTGGGATGCTCATGACGAGATTCCCTTGCCTGGGGTGCTGGGGGGGAGGGGGGCATTCTCACAGGTGGTCCCCCCTCCCCCCTCGTCTTTACTGTCGTTCCTTTGCAGCCACGGATGGCCTCAACACATCGGCCTGTCACTCAGTGAGAGCGAGGGATGCACGTGTGCTCGCACACGTGTGAGCACACGTGTGCGAGCGAGCGAGGCAAGTGTCACTCTGTGTGTGGTTTTGTGGCTGTGCATGCGCGCGTGTACGTGTCACTTCGTGTGTGTGTGGCTTTATGTGCCTGGCTGGTGTGTGAGTTGTAATGCGAGTGTGTGTGTGAGTGTGTGTCTGTGTGATAGGGAGCGGTGGTGCAGCGGTTAGCGCGCTGCACGATGAACCCGACGATTATCTGAACCGGTCCTGGGCCTCCCCTAGGTCGACTCGGCCTCAAATGAGTACCTGATGCGGTGTGTAAACATCGCCACTGGGGAGACAAAGGCGGTCGGGCGTGGTGCTGGCCACTCACCCCATAGTGTACCGTTCCGGCCTTCATAGGTGCTCGCTAACAGCACTTGCTCCTACAGTCTGTTAAGGCTACACGGGGGATCTTTGTATTTTTTGTGTCTGTGTATGACTGTGTTTGCAAGTATGGGGAGCGGAAATGCCGTGGATATCTTGCTGCGCTACGAACCCGGCGACCCCAGTTCGATTCCCGCTCATGACCAACTTCAGTGACAATTATCTAAAACGGTCCTGGACCTCCCCGAGGTCCGCTCAGCCTTAAAATGAGTACCCGGCGCGCTCTGCAGAAACGTCAGCGCCGCGGACGCAAAGGCGGCCGGGCGCAGTGCTGTCCACACCATCCCTCACCTACCGTGCCGGCCTTCATCATCGGCGCTCATCAACAGCACTTGCCCCGGCAGCCTGCTGTGAAAGCTATACGGTGTATCTTTACCTTTGTGGCGAGCTCCCAACGGGGCGGGGGGGGGGACACGTGTGTGTGTGCACGCACTTAACCCGTGTCTCGCTGTCGAGCTGAGTCAACGTCAACACGAGCAGGTAAAGCCGAGCCGGCGCCTTGCGGTCACAATCCCCTTTGCATTGGGGGCGGTGGGGGGGGGGGGCGGCCGAGGGAGGGAGGGGATACAAAGGCGGCAGGGCAAGCCGCAGGGAACGGCGAGCGCTTGGTTCTCACGCTTCGCCCCCATCGACGCGCGCGGCAGAAAAGCCACCGCAAGTGTCTCTGTCGCTGTCTAGCGGGAGGACGCGGGGGGGGGGGGGGCTATGATGCATGGGGGTGCGGGCGGGGGCTGGGCGGGAGTAGGTGTGGGAGGGGTGGGGAGCGGTGGCGAAGACTCCGACGCTTCACGTGGCCTCAAGGTGCACCTGGTCTGGCACAGGTGGGGACGGCACCGTCACATCGTGGCGAATGGCATTGGTGGTGGAGGGGGGAGCGGTAGTGCGACGGTTAGCGTAGCTGCGCTGCGAACCCGGCGGCCCGAGTTCGATTCCCGCTCACGGCCGACACCGGTGACGATTATCTGAATCGGTCCTGGGCCTCCCCTAGGTCGGTTCAGCCTCAAATAAGTGCCTGGCACGGTGTGTAAACATCGCCACTGGGGAGACGAAGGCGGACGGGCGCGGTGCTGGCCACACCATCCCTCGTGTGCCGTGCCGGCCTTCCGTGCACGAGCAAACGATTTGCATGACCGGGGGGGAGGCCTTCATCCAGCAGTGGATCGACCGTGGCTCATAGAGACGTTGCGGTTATCACGCCCCAACCCTATTCGTCGATGACACTGTGGCATTGAACCAGCAAGAGGTCACAGGCGACGTTTCAGGCAATGGGCCTTCTTCACAGCACCAAGTGCTTGTGTAGAATATTAGTTTCGGCAATCGCGACCGGATTTCTTCCCGAGTCCCCATTCCTATCGGAAGCTCTTTCGTTAGCAGAGCGCCCGCGTCAAAGGAGCCCGCTAATAGCTGACGATGAAGCCTCCCGTGGCATGCCAATTGCCACGTTGATTCGCCTCTGCACTGTGAGACAACCCTTAGTTTATCTCTCCCCACGTGCGTGAGCAGATGTCTGAAATAGCCGACTCCAGAAATCGCGTTTCTTCATTCTCACTGCCGTGTCGCCATGGTCGGCGTTGCTCTCCATCATCATCATCGTCGTCGTCGTCGTCCTCCTGAAATTCTCAACATTGTTTAAGTGAAACAATGCCGTGTTGTTTTTAGAGGATTGTGTCATGCATTCTATTCCGGGGAGAGGAGGCGTGGAGAGAGTTGTGGGTTGGGCTATCGTGCCTCTGTTCCCACACTCCCCCCCCCTCGCCCCCCCCCCTCATCTCTCGTTCCCTTCTTTGTCTCGCTACCCTCCTCTTCCTCTGTGTCTCCACTGGCCTACTCTTCCGTCTGTACCTCCTGTCCATCTCTCTCGCACTCTCCCCATCTCTCTCCTGTCTCTCCTTCTCTCTTCCCTCTCCATTTCCTCTTTCTTCCCCACCTCTCCCTTCATTCTCTCCTATCTCCCTCCATCCCACCGCACCCTCTCTCTCGCCCTCTCTTTCCACCGTTCTCCCTCTAGCCTGTCCCTCTCCCCTCCAACTCCCCCCCACCCCCTCTCTCTCCTCTCCCCATTCTTTATCTCCTCCATCTCTTCCCTATCTATCCCTCTACCTCTCCCATCCTCTCCCCATCTCTCCATTTTCTATCTCTCTCTCTCCCCACTCCCTCTCTCTTACCTCTCTCCTACCTCTCCCTTTTCTCTCCCCCCCCCCCCCATGCCTCTCCTCCCCCTTCCCGTGCTCACAGACGTCGCCTGCTCCCTGTGAGCGCCACTTTCCCAGGCTGTCCTCCGCCTCCGCGGTAAAAAAAAAACCGCTGACTCGCGCGCAAAGTCTGCAAAGCGGCCGCAATGTTCCGCATAATTCCGCCTGTGAATAATGGTTACCAAGCCACGAATAAAAGAAAAATATATATTCATACATACACACGCATGCATATACGTGGCCTGTTCTTCGGAGCCCACGCTGCTACATGCTCAGACATGCCGCTCGGAGCCGTGTGTTTTACTTCCCACGGAAACCGTGATCACCTGGGTGTCTCTTGTTAGTTACAATCAATAAATTAATATAACATTTGAACGGCGAATTATTTATTTACATGGAACGACTTTGCCCCCACCACATGAACGTGCAATGTTTATTGCCATCTATAGAGCGCCCTTAACCAGGGTATGAACGGTGTATGCTTGCTAATTTGGCAAAGAACCCACTGACTTTTTTTTGTTAATATTTGACAATAAAAGCTAAATTTACATCCCTGTGTCGATCCACTACTGGATGAAGGCCCTCCTCCCCCACGTTGCGTCGGTCATTCGGGTTGCTTAACCATACTTGGCCGGCATGCGCAGTGCGGGTCGGTGCGAATGACTGAGGGCGACCCAGAGCCGGCTCTCGTGATTTTATGACCGCCGGTGTGTTGGCCGCGGCTGGGAATCGAACTCGGAACGCCGGGTTCGTAACGAAGCGCGCCCAACCGTCGCACCACCAGCTTCCTAGAGAGCATCCGTTGCCACTCCACCGATGTCATCTTGACATGCAAAGCGTGCTGAAATTCCCACCACGTTTTGCATCTTAATTTTTCGTTTGAAGACGGCTTTCTTTGCGCGTGCATTACAATAGGGGGGTTTGTTCGCGGCCGAACGTCAGTGGGGATGAATAAGAACCGGGCCTTGCTTAAAATAAACAGGGCGAACTCTGGACCTGTTTCAGCTTCATGAGCTGTAATGAGCAGGGTGTGGCCAATCTCGAGCAGTGTGCACCGAAAGAATAGCGCCCGTATGTGTTGAGCAGCTGCTGAATAGGCTGGAAACTCACGACCTCCAATCCAGCTTTTAAGATAAATAAAAACATAATTCTTTCCAGCGACGTCCCCCCGCCCCCGAAGTGAGTAATCTAATTCCGCGGCAAAGAGACTGCAGCGCGCTAATCCTTCACAGCGAAGCACGCGTCTTAAACTGACCTCGGGTAATAATGTGGCGCTAATGATGTCCAGACAGAGCCCTCGGTGGGCAATGCCATGCCTCTTCATTTACACGGCATCAGCCCCTGCCCCCCCCTCCTCCTCCTCTCCCAGAGCCAGAGGAGATTCATGGGTTTTTTTTGTTGTTACAAAGCCGCTCACAAACTTCTGCTCGGGTTAAAATGGTGTTTTAGTCAGCCGGTGCGGCGGTAATATTGGGCACGCCGCCAATATGCTGTGTTCACGCTAATGAACGCTCCGCTGGAATGCGGTTCGCGGCTTTCGCAGAACCGGTAACCGATTCTGGAATGTGGTTACGGGTTCGCCGATTGTCGCTTGGCAGCACTTGTTCGCACTGAGCCAAGCGAAAGGGGGAAAACAAAATCAACATCGCAAGCTTAGGACGAAGGAGTGTGGAAATCTCTGGGGAAGCACCATTATAATGTTTCTGACAATTCAGTAACCTAATTAAACCCCGTAACTTATGTAAGAGTCCCCCACCCCCCCCCCAAATAAAAATGTGCGTTCGTTCATAGTAATTTGTCAATTTATTTTGCATGCTGCCTGAATGATAACTCTTCTAATAAAGTTATTAGGCGCAACACAATAATTTAATTTGGATTCATTCGGCGTCTAAATAGAACCATATCTCAAGACGCCGGCTGCAAGAATCGGCTGTGGTCAACGCCGATGAGGGATGGACCGGAGCAAAAAAGAAGTGCGGCACAGGGATTGTAACCGAGACGTGGACAAACGGCCTGAGAATTGACGGAATGATTGCTCGATCAGTACAAGATGTCCCGTCTTAAACGCGGGACCTAGTTTTTTTCTCGCAGGAGACGCGAAACAGATTGTGCTCTTCGATTATAATTATGCCTAAGCCTTTAAAAAAAGAACCACGTGGCACTGCAAGAGAGGACAAAACTGCTCTGTTTAACAGCCGCGCTCTGGATTTTTTTTTCAGAGTGGGTTACGGTAAGGAGGGTAGTTACAAAATCCAGGCCAGTGGACATCTGCGGAAGTTCCTTTAAAGAGATGACACGGGCTGGAGCGTTGGGTGCACTGCTGCGAGCGCGTGTCTCGGTGTGTGTGCGTATGGCGCGCATGTGCACAACAATGCACAACAAAGGACAGCGGCAGTGCATCGGTTAATGCACTGCGCTGACCGAGTTCGATTCCTGCTCACGGCCAACATCGATGTCGAATATTTGTACCGGTCCTGGGCCTCCCCTACGTAGATGCATCCTCAAATTAGTTCCTGGTTCCATGTGTAAACATCACTGGGGAGACAAAGGTGGTTCTGGTCACAACACGCCACGGGCCTGCATAGGTGCTCTCTAACAACCCCCGCCCCAACAGCCTGTGTGCTCTTTCGTGCACGTGCGGAGGGGGAGTGGTGGCACAGCGGGTTGGCACGCTCCGGTCTGAAACCCGTCGACGTGAGTTTGGTTCTCGGCCAACGGCTAACATCAGTGGCGAGCGATAGCTGACCTGAACCGCTCCCGGTCCTCCAGCTTCAGGTGCGTCAACCTGCGACCGGTCCGCTGCCGCAGCAGACACGAGAATGTTTTTTTTTTTTAGAACTTCTATTTTTTTTATTATTTAAAACATTTATTGAGGCAACACGCGGGCCCGTTACATCACGTTGTGCCGCGTGTCCATGAGAATAAAAAATATATATATTCGGTCGACGGATTAGGGCTCGTAAAATGTATTTCATGATGCAGGAGGGAAATAAATTGTCAGAAACATTCAAACGGCCTTTTGGAAAACTGTTCTCTGGAGAGGAAAAAAAATACAAAATCAATCTGTCTCATGGAAAGTAACAAAAAGACGTTCGCGACGGGGGAATGAATTCTACCGTTTCCCGTAACGAGTGTTTTTTTTCTTTCGTCAAAGTGGAAATAACGATCTGAGAAGAAGGAAAAACACAAGAAAAAATCCCAGATCTAAGAAAACTTGACAACAGTCATCGCCGAACCTCGCCGTGTAGGGTCACGGGGGAAAAAAAAACATGTGCAGGTGTGTCGGCGAGACGTCTCGCCTGCACGTTTCTTTTGTTTTACCCTCCTTGCAGTGTCGCCGTTGATTATTTCTGCGCTGCGTTGAACTGGGACCCACGTCTGATGGAGGGGGGGGGGGCCTTGCCTGCAGACCGCTGGCGGTTCACCAGCGCTGGGGTCAAGCAAGCCGCACTGCTTGCTGATGAGACACTGAATGTCGAACCCGGTCCAGAGTTGTGCTCACGTTGACCCAATTCCGCTGAAATGATGCACTTGCAGAAGGCCGTGGTGGCTGATGGATGTGTAAAGATAACTTTCTTTTCCTTCGTATTTTTTTTTATCAAAGGAGGGAGGAAGATGTGAAGGAGGGGGGGGGGGCGTTACGCGCGGGTGTTTCGTTTGCAGGGTGCAAGGTCGGATGCGATTTCAGTCGGGGGGGGGGGGGGGGAGGGCTTTCTTCAGAGGGCGATGCTTGTCCGTGTGTGGACACCATTGAACTACTCGCAGGAGGAATTGGGCAAATGGGCGAATGCAGGGACCCTCCTGAAGAGGAGTCTCCAGGCTCGGGCACGTCGTTGGGCGGCTGCGATGGGAACCTGGCGATGTGGGTGTCGTGGTGATGGGAGGGTGGGCGGTGGGAGGTTTGGTAATGTGAACCAGAAAATCTCGATCGCTGCGACTCTTGAGGCGACATAAAAGAAGGGCGGTACCGTTGGGGTGGAGTTGACGGCACAGGAAGGGATGGAGGGGGGGGATGGAGAGTGGGGGCAGGGGGATGGAGGATGGGGGTGGTGGAGAAGGGCGGTGGCTGGGATCGAGTCTGGTGATGCGGTCGGTGTTGGCACGAGTCAGATGTTCGAGACAACATGGTGACACACACACACGGGGACAGATTGTAAGCATAAGCGGCCACACAGACATGCACGCGTCCACTCTCGCGTGCACCTACATGTTCACATGTGCACCTAGAAACAAAGACAAAGATCCCCCGTATAGCCTTGACAGACTGTAGGAGCAAGTACTGTTAGCGAGCACCTATGAAGGTCGGCACTGCACACGGTGGGGGGGTTGGTGGCCAGCACCACACCCGGCCGCCTTTGTCTCCCCAGTGGCGACGTTTACACGGGGGGAATCGAACTCGGGTTGCCGGGTTTGTAGCGCAGCGCATTAAACACTGCGCCACCGCTGCTCACTCCACACACATGCACGCTTGCTCTCATGATCACGCACCTGCAAAGACACAGAGACAAAGATCCGATCCCCCCCCCCCCCCCCGTATTGCCTTCGCAGACTGTTTGGGCAAGTGCTGTTATCGAGCATGCATGCGCGCACACACACGCACACACGCTCGCTCTCACACTCGCACGCACGCAGCCAAAAATGTTTTCTAGGCCACGTGGGGCTAATGGGGATTACGGGATTACACCCCCTGCACACACCGGCATGGTCTGCGAGAGACGTAATCGTCCCGCAGCGCGCGAGCGTCCAAGAAACTCTCGCAGCCGCCGCCGCCGCCGCTGCCGCCGCTGCTTTTGTGAGGAGGAATGGAAAGAGAAAAACCTCCGCACAACGAAACGCTCTCGCGAGTGCTCACACTCACTCGCGAGTGCTCACACACTCACTCGCGAGTGCTCACACACTCACTCGCGTGCTCACACACTCACTCGCGAGTGCTCACACACTCACTCGCGTGCGCCACGCATCATGTGGGCGCGCACGCACAGTCGCCCCCCTGTTGCACGTAGCGGTCCGCCAGCGCCGCGTTTTTTTATTGCAAGGGTCACAATGATACCCATTGTTAGCGTCGTCTCTCTCCCCCCCCCCCCCCCCCCGGCGATCAGGGAGGAATTAAAATAATAAATTCACGGCTCGGCCAAAAGCGCCTCGGCTATATTTAAAGCGAGAGCGGGGTTTTTGTGCGTCGTAGCGCTGGTGGTTTTGGTGAAAGCGGTCCGCTGTTTGTTGTTGAGGCTGCAGTCTGTCTGCTGTTGCTGTTGCGACGCAGACCACATTTGCCACCTTGTCGGGAGTCTGTGTTTGTGTTGGCGTGGGGGCCGTTCAGGGTTTCCATGCGGAGAGAGAGAGAGGGGGGGGGAGTGACGCAGGAATATTTTCGACTGCGCAGGTTTTCACGCTTGTGCTCCGTCTTCCCCGGGGCTTAACGATGCCGGCCGGCCGGCCTGCATCAACCACTACCAGCAGCAGCTGTCGGCAATGCTGTACTACAATCACAGCTCCCGGCCGGCACATGAAGCGAAAACGTCAGACATCGTGCCAGACAGCACGCCGCAGTAACTCGCTTGCTCCCCAGGCGCGTGCAGCCTGCAGTGGCGCGTGCCACTTGATCGCGCGTGTCACTCCATCGCACACGCCACTCCGTGGTGCGTGCCTACGCTCCTTAAACGTTGTGCCCTGCCGGCAAAGTTATGGGCCAGAAAAAGTTTTGTTTTTCCCAAAGCCATGGAGCCAGGAATTTTGCTCTCCTTACCGAGAGAAGATTTTCGAAGACGTGTGGAGAGGGAGAGAGATGCACGCTTGTAATTGGAAAGAGGAACACGTGGATTAGAGAGCATTACGCTGAGAAATGACATCGTTCTGACCGTGGAGGAAAGCAATTGGACTTGGGCAAGACACGTAGCTGGGGGGAATGTTGCAAGAATGGAGCACGATGGCTCCTGCACACCGTGCCCTCGTTCTGTCTCGTCCGGACAAAGGGGGTGGATCTCGACAGCGTCTGTATCGTGGGTTCGTCAGATCTGTCGTGACACCGTCCCTGACTTTGCAGGATGGGAGGCCTCCTGCACCGCGGTGGAACGTGGCAGTCCACTCTGGGTGGCGCAACGTGACTTGATGTCAACGACGATGATGGTGACGATGACGGTGATGACGGTGATGATGATGATGACGGTGATGACGATGATGATGGCCACCACCAGCAGGGTTTTAACGACACATTTATTTATGCGATCTAACCCAAAAACCTCTTGTGGATAATGATGATTATGATGACGGTGACAGTGACAGCCGTTGGTCGACAATAGCAACGGAGTGACGTGCAGTCCCTACTTAAAACGGGTGCAGTGAAACACGCGGGAGAGGTTCACGCTTGGAAATACGCCGAGAGACGGAACGTGTAGAGCACGTGGATGAGAGAATGAACGCAAACCGAGAGTACGCTGTCGCGAATTTGAAGAAAAGCGGTCCGCAGCTTGAGAAGGGGGAGGGGTGGTCGAGGCTTACGACAGAGTTGGAGCCAAAGGCAGGGAGTGCGCCCAACCTCGGTGGACGCGCCAGGGCGAATCGTTGCCGACGGCTCACGACCGGGGGACGTGGGAGCGGCTGGGAGCTGTAGTTTCACGTGGAGCAATTCGCTACCCTGAGATTCGTTGAGTTGTCACAAACGGGCTGATGATCATCACCATCGTCATTAATATTATTATCACCATCATCGCCATGTTCTGCAGACTATCAGGCGCACCTTTTTCAAACAACATTTTTGGCCTCCACCTAATAACCCAGTAGCTTGTGTGTGCGCGTGCGAGCGTGCGAGACCAGATTCGCGCAACTTTATTTGACACCGTGCGGCGGAAGTTAGGGGCGCATCTTACTTCCTAAGATCCAGGCGATTTGAGTCGTAAGCCTTCCGTACATTGGTACTGCAGTCGTGAGCCTACTTTGGTTGCCAAAAGTAGTTTTCTCCAACGTTTGATGGCCGCTTTTTAACTGCTTGATTAACGTTTTTAGTTTTGTGAGCTTCTTTAATGAGCCCAGCGGCAGCCGCCCCACCCGGGCATAGCCTGTACCGATCACCAGGACGCGACCGGCGTTATCCGGTCATCCCATGGTGTTGCCGCCTAAAATCGGCATGGCCAGAGTTTTTGACCCGATGACGACCGCCGCGCGCGGCAGCTTGGCGGTGATGTCACGCAGACCACACGGAGGCCCCACACGGAGGCCCCACACGGAGGCCCCACACGGAGGCCCCACACGGAGGCCCCACACGGAGGCCCCACACGGAGGCCCCACACGGAGGCCCCACACGGAGGCCCCACACGGAGGCCCCACACGGAGGCCCCACACGGAGGCCCCACACGGAGGCCCCACACGGAGGCCCCACACGGAGGCCCCACACGGAGGCCCGACGCGGCGGTCGCACGAGCGCGGCCCCTCTTTTTTGCCGTCGACAAACTCGGAAAACCGCAATCTTCATTGACGCTGGAGGAATCCGACGTTGCTTCGTGAAGTTATTTTTTTTGGCTCGCAAATCGCCCCCTGTGGCGCGCGTCCTCCAATTCGGTCGCTCGCAGTGCGTTTCACGAGAGACGCCGGGGGGCGTCGATGGCGCCGCCGCGGGGGGGGGGGGGGAGGGGGGGCGTTCAGGTTCCTGGCGGCGAGAGCGCCCGACCGGCGTTCCGAAGCACCGTGTGAACGCTGCGAGCGAACTAGGCCATGATGCGCCGCCGCCGTCGCGGACCCAATTTCGCATTACAGCATCGGCGGGTGCCGAGTCAGCCGCGTGTGACCCGACACCCCGTGACCCACTTGGCAGCGGAGCGGCAAGGCCTGTTATGAAATGCGCTATTAAACAATTACGGTGGCGGCGACGGTGGCGGTGGCCACCGCAGCGACGCCGGCGGCGGTGGTGATGTTGGTGACATTTGCTACTGCTGCTGCTTTCGATGGTCTCGATGATGATGGTTGTGGCCCCTGGTTTGGTCGGGGCAATCATGGTTGCGATGATAAGAATGATGACCGTGGTGGGTTGTGGCAGTGATGATGATCATCGTCATCATCTACACGATTCATAATTCTTGATAATTATGAGGAGGACGATGTTGTTTGAAAGCATTTGGTGATGATGGTGGGTGGCAATGTTAGCAGTGCATGGGACGCGTTTATGACTGGTGGTGGATGATGCTGATGACGACTACAATATTAATCCTTCCTACACTACGATTGTTCTTGGTTTGGTTATTTACGATTGTCATGATGCTGCTGCTGTTGGCCGGTGATGACGACAACGATCATTTATATTGTGCTGCGATGCAGCAGCTTGCATGCACGTACCCCTTGCAGCCCGCCCGCCCGCCCGTCCTGAAAACCGGCGTCGTTCTACCCACGACGTGACCTACAAACGCCCTTTTGCACGCTCGCGCGTGACGTAACGCGGCGCCAGCGTCACTTTGCGACGTTGTGACAGCGCCCGCGAAAAATATATACATGCCAACGCAGCGCGCAGGTCCCGTGCAAATTGTCAACTCCTCTGGGCACGTTGGCAATATCCTGTCCTTCGCATGCAAATAAATATTTACGTTTCATTTTTTGTGGGTGGGGTGTTTTTTTTTTGGCTCCAAACCCTAAACCCCAGTATGCAAATTCTGTGCAAGAATGAGGATATTGAGCAATGTAGTTTCACGCTGGGGTGAAGTGGTGAGCGCACGGCGCTGTGTACCCGGTGACCCGTTGTTCGATTTCCGGCCACGGCCAACGTGAGCGGCATGTGATGTCGATATCAGAACCCACGATCTAACCCAAAAACCTCTTATGGATGATGATAATGATGACGATGGTGATGATGACGGTGACGGTGATAGCCGTTGGTCGACAATAGCAACGGAGTGACGTGCAGTCCCTACTGTAAAAAGCGCAGTGAAACGCGCTGACCGGCGCGGTGAAGTACGGTCAAACATCCCCGACGCGGTGTGGGGGGAGGGCTTCATCCAGCAGTGGATCGATAAGGGGTTCAAATTCTTTCGTTGCCTTACGATGCATTGTGACATGCCAAAAAATAAGAGCACTGGAACACCTGAGAATCTTTGTTCCCAATTGCTCTTCCAACCAAACGTGATTCTAATGGTGCTGTTGTCGAGTGTCGCGTGTCACGAGAATCCATTAGAAAAATAATCTTCCAAGTAAGCCGGGCATCCCCCACCCCCTATTCCGTGTTCGTCAACATCTATAATTAATTCCCAGAATTTCGTTGTTTTCCCCCAGAAGCCCCGGACTCGAACCCAGCAGCTCAGCGGTGCCGACTCAGCATTCTCTGACCCCACCCCCTCCACCGAGCCCGCCCTTCCGGTGCGAAGCCAAAACGGTGAGTGTTTGAGTCGCGTCGCAACTGTGCCCGCTAAGGTCTTGGCAATTCCATTTCCTCTCCAATCTCTACCCCTCCACCTCTCCCCACCAGCCCCCCTCCATCTCCCATCCTTATTTGTTTTCGCTCTCACTTTCCCCACGTGCCTGCTCTTCATGTCGTTTATGGGAAATGTGTTGTGCAAAGGCTCTTTCTCAGAACGCGAAGCCCTCTGCTGCACAAAAAATTCCACTGACCTGTTGCACAGAGCACACAGTCACTGGGGTTTTGTGTGTGTGTGCGCTTTATACACATGTATAAAGCCGCGTAAGGAAATGGTAGGAATTGAGGGAGCAGCGGGTTAGCACACCGCAGTCCTTAACCCCCAGGAGCTGAGTTCAATTCGCGGAAACAGATAAGCTTTAAATCTAGAATGAAACGGATAACATCGGTGGCGAGCGATATCCGAGCTGGTGCTCACCCAAAGGTGGCGAGGTGGGGGTGACGGGGAGGGGGCGACCTTTCACAAACCCGCACTGACCATCCCTCGTGTTGACACAGCATGCTGAGGCCTTAATAGGCCTTAATCCAGCCGTAGAGGAATGAAGTCTTGTAAATCACGTTTTATTCATCGTTAGGTTAAGGGAAAGGGTCACGTAAACTGTTTTTATTCCAATGTCAACAAAAGTGAAACATTTACAAAAAATTAAATTCCACACTTGAAAATGAAAGGCGGCCCCTGGACCTGCCAGCCAAGCAGACACTGGCTCTACCCCAGCCCGTGAATGAATGGATCTGTGGATGGATGGAAGATTGAATATATGAATGCATGTATGGATGCATTTGACGATTGAAGGGATGGATGGATTTGGTGAATGTGTGAATGAATTAATGAATGGGTGTTATTGAGGATGGGTGACGAATCAATGTAAGGGATCAATTATTCAATGAATGGATAGATAGATGTATGGATTAACGATAAAAACGAACGCACGCACGCACACACGGATGTCCATGGACGAGAGCCGGGGGCGGAATGTTGTGCACCGCGTGTCCCGAGTTACCAGCACGGACAATTCGGTCCGAAGAAACACGCCGAGCGTTGCCGCGTTAAACATTTCACCGGGGGAGAGCAGCTTTGCCAACAGCGCCAACCGCACGGTCCGCGTTGTGCGAGTTTAGGTTTTTTTCGGTTTAATGAGGTTGTTGGTGTACGTTCCGTACGTGTGGGTTTTAAAAGAAACATCTCTTAAATTCCTCTCCGCCAGAAAAATTCCTGGCTCCGCATCCCCGTTTGCACACCAATGGGCTGGCTCAAGACCAACCCCTCTTTTACAAGAGGGTCCTGCCTCATTGGTATTGTTAATGAGATGTTTGGCTTCGTTGTTCGAGGACACCGGAGGGCCCGCACGAAAACCTGCGGGGTATTTTGATGGGGTAACACTCTGCGCAGATTCATTAGAGAATCCGTTTGCCAGCCGTATTGGGAATCGTGTTGGCCACCTCGCAACCCATGCTGTATAACGCCAGCATCCTCAGGCAGTCTCACAAGCAAGTACTGACCTGGCTAAATCCTGCTTAGCTTCTGAAATCTGGCAAGGAATATGGTTATCAGTGGCAGTTAGTGGTGGTGATAATGATGGTAACGGTGGTCATGGTCGCATTGGTGGTGATGGTAGCTCTGGTAGTAGTGGCAGTGATAGTGACGATGATGGAGATGGTAGTGGTGAATGCGGTAGTGGTGGTGTTGATGGTGGTGGTGGCAGTAGTGATGGTAGTTATGATTGCATTGGTGGTAATGATGTTAATGAGGATGATGATGGTGTTAATTATGCCGATTCAGGATGATGGTGGTGGAATTTCGGGTGATGTCGCCCAGTAATGGCTGTAGTCGATGTGCAGAGCGATGGGTGGGTGGAGGTGACTGCCGGTAACGGTGGTGACATTTGTGACGGTGTGGATGGCGGCGATGATGGCGACAATCACTCCGGCTACGACGATGGCAGCAACGGCGCTCCGCCGGTCGTATCGCGAAGCAGCGGCATCAATCACAGCTTCCGTCAGCACATTTTAAATAAATAAAAAGGTCACCCGCATGTTGCCGAAGAGCAAGTGTCCTCATCTGCTGTTTAACCACTCAACGCACTCGTCTGCATGGATGACCACATGTCTAGGCCGCTCTGCGGGAAGTACGGGCGGTGAGGAGCCGTGGGGGGCAGGGGGGGGGGGTCTGTTTGGAATAGGTCGTGCACGATTGGCGGTAGCTGTCGAGTGTGCAGGCAGTGTGACGGCACCGTGGGGCCCGTGGCGCGGGAGGGGGGCCCAGGCGCAGGACTACAAAGAGGAAGGGAAATGTGACAGGGAAAGGCCTTTTTGGGGGAGGGGGGAGGCGGTGGGGGCAAGATTTGCGTCGCCACTGCTGGTGGTGGCATTGATGGTGATGTGGGTGGTATTGACTGTGGCCAATGGCGGAGCCACGATTTTCAGGTAGGGGGGCAACCCCTCCAGCAATGAAAAATGATAGAGGAGTTGTTAGTAAGTAAGGAGTTGTTAGTAAGTAAGGAGTTGTTAGTAAGTAAGGAGTTGTTAGTAAGTAAGGACTTGTTAGTAAGTAAGGAGTTGTTTGTAAGTCAGGACTTGTCCCTTGCTTTTTATTCGACGCTTGTGCGGCGATGGCACAGCCATCGATCAAGGGTCGAATTAGAACCGCGTTGTGTGATCGGCATCGCGCTCGCTGAAGGTGAATGCCTTCAGGGAAGTCGTGGACTGGATACGCAACTGCGCACAATTCTGAGTCACTTCTAACTGCTTTGCCGTTACTTATTGCCAATTATGGACTCAGACCATTGTCCTATCATCTCATAGAGTCCCTGGCACGTAACAATATGCTACACAGTGGCAGTGGGGGTTGCAACATGCCGATTTATTACTAATAAATATTAATGATCCGATCGAAATTAGGGATTTTGATCGGATCATTGGGGGGGGGGCACGTGCCACCCCCCCCCCCCCCCCCCCCCCCACTGGCTCCGCCAGTGACTGTGGCCATTGCGATGGTGTTTGATAGCGGGGTGGGGGGGGGGGGCCCTGTGTGTGTGTGGAGGGTGAATACGATATAAGTCGAGAGTGAACATTTTTTCCAGGTGGCTACTCTGAGCCAGTGGTGGAAATTCCATATTACTGTGGAGGGGGAGAATGTATTTTTCATTTATCCACAGGACAGTCGCTGCTGTTGTTGACTTCTCCACAAAACGGTACCTATTTTACCAACCACCATGGCGACAATGAGCTGAGTCTCATGCCCCTAACAGGGAGTTCAACTCTCAACCTTCCGAATTGGGCGCCGCACTCTCTAGCGCCGAGTCAACCCGGCCACCGTGGTGATGGCGGTGATGGCGGATGCGATGGTAAACTAAACAACGTTTTGTTTGTGTAACGACGCCGACACACGTTGCTACTCGGAGCCTTTCATTGGACACGGCACCAACACTCGGCCCGGGCTTCTTTCTCGCTGCGTGAAGCTCGGTCCTCTCCCCAAATGTCCCCCCTCCTCCCCTTGTGCTGCCCCCTTTTACACCGCTTCGAGCCTCCTCTCCCGAAGCTTCGCTCGCACCCAACTCCTCTCGGCCAATCCTCGTCCTCCTCCACCAATGGTTGTCAACCGTCGCCCCCCTCCCCCCTTCTCGTCAACCATCGCTCCCCCGCCTTCTTACATTTAAATATCCCCTCCGATCCTTTTAAACCTTCGCCTCCTGGCCAATCACCCTGGAGGCCTCTCTGCAGAAATAGGAGGACTTGGCCTACTTGCTGACTGTCCGTCTGCCCCTACGCCTGCCTCAGGTGAGTGGTCTGTTGCCCACTGAGCTCTCAAACTCTTTTTTCAGAAGCGACCTGGCCATATTAGCTCAATGAAGTGGCGGCTTATCGTCATCGTGTGGAAATTTATAGCAGCGGGGAAATACTCTGAACGCGTTGTTGATGTTTAAATGCGGATGAGAAAAATTGGAGGACATCGGAGAAAAATCTACACGACCATGGGGAGCAAGAGAGAGAGAGAGAACATGCAAACTCCAAATATACAGCAGGTGTCAGGGTAGGGATCGAGCCCACAACATCCTGCATATCAGGCGAGGTAGTTAACATCTCGCTCCCACGGAGGCGGTGATGTCAGCGATAGGGGATATGGGGGGGGGATAAACAGCCCAGCAGCAGTATTGTTCCGTGGTTATTTTCAGGACACGAGTCATCTCACAAATTCAAGTGCCACAAAATTGTGACCGCGCCAAGGCCAGATGCTCAGGCAGAGGGTGGGGGGGGGTAGCAGTGGGGAATTGCTATGAAATGACTCCTTGAATAAAATACAATTTACTCTTCATCCCGACAGTGCAGTTCGCATTTAAGATGCGTATAATTGTGATAGCAGCAACAGCAGCAGTGAAAACATCATCAGCAAGAATCTGCAGCAGCAGCCGCGATAGCAATATAACCATCATCAACATCGTCATCATTCACAGCTGTAGCTGCGATAGCAGTAATCATCAGCGGCAGTATCATCATCATCAGCAGTAGCAGCAGTATCATCATCAGCAGAATTGAATGATTATGATCTGCAGCAAAAGCAATACCATCAGCAGCAGCAGCTATTGAATCATTATGATGAGCAGCATCATAAGCTATTGAATCATGATGTGCAGCATCCGTAAAATAAAGAGTTTTATTAGTAGTAGCATAATCATCAGCGGCAGCTATTGAATCATTATGTGCAGCAGCATCAAAAGCATTAGATTAATAAGTAGCAGCATTAGCAGCATTAGGATCTGCAGAAAAGGCAATAGCATCATCACCATGAACATCGGCAGCAGCAACAACAGCAACACAGGGAATAATTATCATCACGAGCGTTAGCAGCAGTAGCATCGGCAGCAACAGTAGCAGCATTGCCGTACTTTTTCACACTTGGGTGTCACGTGACAGACACTCTGCTGTAACTTTATCACCATCGTGCGCTTGCAGCGGTACGCCTCCGGGGAGGCTAGGGTTGGTGGATCACGTAGAGATTTGAACCTTATGGCTGGACCCCCGGGGTCCCAAAAGCCCTCGGCTCTCGCATGAACTGCGTTGCGACGTCATTTTATGTCTGTTGAAGGTGAACAACACGGCAAGATATTCCTCTAGACGAGCTCTACACGATGCGCTAATCAAAGTTTAAAAGTTTTGTTTCTTCTGCGCATTCGTCCTCGCTGCGCTTGGACACGACACGGCAACAGAATGATCCGCGCCAGGTGGGTCACGGCGTTTATGTGCGCGGTGGGACGGAGTCGCCAAAAATAAATTAGTTACGATTTTGACTTCCGTTTATTCGGGACCACGGGGTCCCACCATAAGGTTAATTTGTGAACACCCCCCCCACCACCAACAACCGCCATTCGCCAGGCTATGTGCACGTTAAGGCCACGTGAAGTGTCGAACGCCCGCTGGCAGGAGGTCAAGGGGCAGATCCAGGTACCATGGGTCGACTGACTGAGACGACTGGCCGATGCACCACCACCTGTGCCCCCCTCTGCCACCGCCCCCACAACCTCCTGGTCTGTCTGCATCGCGGTGATAAATCGATGCACACCGTACCTACAGCAAACTAGCCAGCCACGGTCACCCCCCCCCCCCGACTCCGCCTCCGCTCTACCCATGCTTCACCTGTCTTAACCCAGCCTGTCACCCCCACCAACTAAGCAGTGGTCACACTTCACTCCCACCGCCGCCGCCGCCACCACCACCACCACCCCACTGGTTATCCTCATTCTTGGTACAGAGCCAATAAAGCCGTGTGCTCTTGCATAATAATGCTACCCGGTTGCCAGAAAAGAAATCCTCGGAAGTTCCGCAGAAAGCAGCCGCGAACGCTGCTCGCCCCCCTCCTCTGTAGCGGCGCCGCACGTGTTGCTTCGGCGATGGAAGAAGAAGCGGCGTTTGTGAACCACCGCGGTGCCCCGTAAGGTGTCGTCAGGCATCGCCGCGTCTGTTTTACTTCACTGCAGATTTTTCAGCTGCGGTGCATTTGTTGAGTGGGTTTTACAATTGGTGGGGGGGGGGGGGGGGTGTGCGGTGGTGTGGGACGCCTCGATCCAGCAGTGGATAGGTCATGGCTGCTGCTGCTGACGGTGATGCACAGCAAAGGGTCGTCGTAGCGGCAGCGTCAATCCGCGTCGCGTTGTCAAGAGGGAACGCGGGAAGATCGAGGGATGGCGTCCAGGAGAGAACAAATTGCCCGTGCCGCTGATGACGTGGGACATTTGAACGTGACGAACAGTGGGGAGAGGGGGGGGGGCACAGCCGACGTTATCGTTTCCCCGGGGGGCCGCAGGGCAATGAAAGTTGACGTCGTAAACAGAAACGGCATGCGAACGACCGTGAAGTCTCTGCAAATGTTCGGTGCTTTTTGTTGCTGCTGTTGTTGCAAATTCACAACGGACACTTTGCTACGGAAAAAAAGACATCGTGCACGTGACTTCACGAACCGCTTGAAACATCAGCTGTAGCTGCCAGCAGCAGTAGCCGCTGCTATTAGCAGCTATCATCATCCATCATCAGCAGCAGCAGCAGCAACTACTGCTGCTGCATATTATCAGCAACCACATTATCAGCTGCAGCAGCGGAAACTTTGTCCTCAGGATTCGCTGCGGCTGCATAATCAGCCGCAGCGAATGCAGCACCGGCAGTAGCATCATCATCATCATTCTCATAATCCGCATCGGTTGTATCTGCAGAACTGCGTCATCGTCATCTTTTTCATCATCAGCTGTAGCCAACTGCGTCGTCATTATCTGGTGCAAGTAGCAGGACCAGCAAAAGCAGTCGCATTGTCATGACCCGCTGCATCATTATCAACAGCAGCAGCAGCCGCTGCTGCGTAATCATCATCAGCATCATCATCAGCAGCAGCAGCAGTAAAAGTAGCAGCGGTGAATGTTGGGAGGGGTTGTGGGGGGCTGCGGGGCGGGCGGGCTTTGCTGATTTGAGCTTCCGTAGATTTCGATGTCGTGCCCTTTGGTCACGTGGCCCTGCCCTTGTTTACGAGAGGGGGAGGAGGGGGGGGGTCAGTACATCGTGTCCTCAGCTCAGAGAGTAGCACGCGCCTGCACACACACACCACCACACACACACGCAACACACACACACACTACCACACACACACGCCACACACACACACGCTTATAGACACAAACCCCCACTTGCAGACTCGCACTTGCAGTGTCGCACTTGCAGACTCGCACTTGCAGACTCGCACATGCAGACTGACACTGACAGACTGACACTGACAGATTGACACTGAGAGACACACTCATCTGCACACTGACGTTCGTCAATGTGGCACGCTGCACTGGAGGGCAAGGAGGACCAGCCCGCCACACGAGGACTGTCGCTCCTAATTAGTCGCGATCATTAACGCAGCCCCACACGCCTCGCACGCATTGCACTTGAGCAGTCATTAATTTTAGATGTGTTTTTTTGGCCTCGTAGAAATTGCACAACTGAACACCCCCCCACCCCCACCCCGTTGTAGGCGTGGCAGTTTGCTTAGGGTCGTTATTGAGGAGCGTTCATTTACAGATGCAAGAATTAATCTTGCATCTTTAAATGCATTGCATATTGCATGCAGGGCATATCATTGTGCATGCATATGGTAGCATGCATGTAAAAATCATCGTGGTATCACATGGGTTCCTCGCCTCGTGATTAATCATTCGGGTAATCGATTGTTGCATTCAAAATGCATGCGATTGATAATGAGAGCACGATTCGGTTTTTTGGAACGTCATCCACATAACGACTTTTTACTCACGGATGATCGATGAATCGATTAAAATTGACGATTGCACTTGGGGTACGTATGTGCGGTATATAATCGCAACAGTAGATTATGTCATCCTGTATAACTCTGCATTTATTTTAGAATAGGGATTTTGCTAAGCATTTTGCAGGAACTGCGAACACAAAGTCGGTTCTTTAACGATTCATTAACGGACTACGCCACTGCACCAATGCCCACAGAAGTGTTAATCGAATCGCGAACCATTGCAGTCGCCGAATCGGCCACTGTCAAACCGTCCGTGTCACATATCACTTTTCGCACGTGCGCTCTGGAACAGACTGTATGTTTGCCATCGAGGTATAAATAAGCCCAGTCCCTGGCCTCCCTCGCTCCATGCCCTCTCGTGATGTTTCCCCCATAACACGGATACCTCTCCCACGAGATGAACCGACACCACCGCTATCATCATCATCCTCGCAGCTCTCTTTCCATGGCTTTGGGAGTTTTGCCACACAGCAAGCCAATGCACGGGACACGCGTGATTGAATTGCAAAAACAAAATAGCGTGTTACGAATATTTGTTGTTTGCCTGTCCTGCCAGAGGCGTTCCAAGTGACCCTTCCCGACCATCAAGGCAGGGGACACGTGATTTCATTGCATAATTATTGATGTTATTTTTAAAAAATCTCTTCACTCGATGCACGCACGCACCATGAGCAGTATCAATCGATGTTATTAATCGTGTGTGGTTGTGAGTCTTTGGTGATTTCCCCCCCCCCCCAAGATTCGCTTCTATTCAGCTACGGCCACCCTTGCAGAATGATGATTAAATACACAAAAAATAGACCAGACTGCTGCGTGTTTCACTTCTCAAGCCGTTCTCGACCACGTTGTTGTTAAGTATGATTTACACTGCCACATACCTACACAGCTGTTGCTGCTGCAGCATCGGCTATTACTGGTGCTATTGCTGCTGTCACGAGGCATTTGCACGTGGATCTATTAATCATATTTAGTGCACATGTACTCCCCATCTTACTTCTCGCATGCACTGTTACTAGTGTGGAGGTGGGTGGTGGGGGGGGTGTTTGATCATACTTCACCGCGCTGGTCAGGGCAGGTTGGTGGAGTTTATGTCGTTGCGTGTGATTGGTTCATGTGACAACCCTGTACCCACGTGCCTCTTGCGAATGAGACTCATCGTGGTCGCTTGAGTTTTGTCACTTGGCTAAACAAAGTCCAGTACTGTGATCTTGACTTTCTATTCACTGTGATGTAAACAAATTAAATATACGTGATTATTTTGTTTTCTAATTTGTTACATCTTAATGGTTGCGGCTGTGTTCTCTTTATTATCCATAAATGTGACTTTAGCATCTCCTTTGCGTGAGGCTTAGATTAATTGATTTCCTACGTGGGCTTTCACGACCAATAAATACGATTCGTGATAAGTTTTCGGTGGGTGAGATCACCTCTGACCCCTGAGCCACTTAGCCACCTCCTAAACTGATTTTTTTTAAATTTACGATTCATACTTGTGGTTTTGTTTTGGGTGACACCGTGTAAATATCGCATCAACGAGAGCTACACGCCCTCTGCCACCCAGCCACAGAGCCAGTCAAATCAAGTTGACACGTCATGGGCAAACATGGGCAAAACACAGCCAGCCAATGTGTTTAGTTTCTTAAGCAAAATTGGATGAATGTTGGAAAGCAGGCAACGCTTGTTTTTGACAATTTTACAATCGTTCGATGCCAACGTGTAAATAATAAAGTGTTAAATTAATCCCCAATACACACACACACTTTGACCCGAATGCAAAGTTCTGGCTGTCAGTAAACAGACTGAGCCAAACAAGTGAAGTAATGGTCTCTCTAGAAAAACAACCCCCAGGTGATTAACCCGTTCACTGTCTGCTCAGTTGCGATCTCACTTTGCAAGCTGGGCATCTCTGCCTTCACCGGTTTATCCCTAATTGTTTGCCATTGGTCTTAATTATTACGGAGTACGGAGCTTTTATCACGTTTAAATCGTATTGCCTTCAGGCACTCTGGTACTTTGTTCATGAACTTTAAACGACATGTCGATTATCTAACATATTGCTAAGTGTTTGGCATTCGTGTAATTGTTATTGTGTGTTAAAGCGCTCTGAGATACCTACAGAGTCGACGTGAAAGCGTGGTGTATAAAAAATATGTGTTCTGAAGAAGGGCCATTGCCCAAAACGTTGCCCTTTTTATATATTTCCCGTATATATTTTGACGTTAAAGCTGTGTTGTTGACGCATCTCAACATGCTGGACAGAAACAGTGGGCATTTTTACGTTGATACAAACAGGCAGCCAGTCAGTCGTTAGCAGCAGAGGAAACAAATCAAGGTACCGAGTCTGAACTTGAACCAGGGGCAAGGAAGTCGAAAACACAGGCGGCTGGGGGGGGGGGGACTTGGTGGTAGGGGTTGTGTGTGTGGGGGGGGCGGCAGTGGAGAATTAGCGAACTCATCTTGGCGTCGGATGCTTGGGTGATACTCCAAGCTCCGTGAGGTTTTTGTGAAACGACATTCTCTATAAAGTGATGGGGCTGGGGGAAAAAGGTCGGATTGCACCAAGTTGTATTTTTTTTAATTGAAAATGTCACGAGAATGCCCACTGGTGGGTTTCCCTTCGGCGGCTCGGGAAATTACTCGGCTTATTCGTATGAAATATTTACACTGCATTCACTTCCTCGTAATTGCATTCTTTTGTAAAACGAAAAAAAACCCCCACTGACTTGGAAACACATTTTTCGTGGACTTGAGTTCCATAAAATGATGTCGTTGCGCTCACCTCCAATCCAGCACTTTTAAAGCAAGGTGGTTGGTGGTTCACGAAGAGATTTTTAAAACTCCCAAAATCCCACGGGTCTTCCAGGCGACCAAAACATTGCAGTAAGAGCAAGTGGGACGGTGAACCTCTCCGTGTGACCGAACTTCGTGTGTTCCCCTCTTACGCACGCAGGGCTTCCTTTCGGCTCTCCAGACTTGGCCAAATGTCGGAACGTAGCCCGACCCTCCTGAATACGAGGCCTCAGATTCGGTGAACCCTTTCATAAATAAATAAAAATTGTGCATGTGATATTTTTTTTTATCCGACTTAGCCATTTGCCCAAACCGTTTTTGTGTCGAATGCTCGCAAGAAACATAATAATCGTAAAACTATGGACAGAGCAGTGATATATTTCGTTATGACAGGTACACAGCAAGACGTGGGATTAGAAATAAGGATTTGGGATAGAGGAGGCAGCAATGAGGTTAACATGACCAAAAAGATTGCATTGACGTATGTCAAAGCTTGACTTAATGTGTTGAGTATTTCTTCTCTCTCTCTCTCTCTGCCTGGTTTGCATCAGTGACGCCGATTAATTTTCAAGTGTTTATCCTATACATTTATCAAGATCAACCAAAAATATTGTGACAGGCGTAAAAAATTTGGGGTAATTTGAATACATCATTCTGTTGTGAGAGTTACCGAAAGATGCCTAACTTTCAACAATTTTGCAAACCTCTGTTCATTAACTAATGGTAATCGATCACTTAGTATGCACATTCCCAGCCTGCGATGTCCGGTGACTGCCAAAGGTCTTGGGCTGTGATCGTCCTTGGCTGCTTAGCTCAATGGGCATTGCAAGCTGAAATTATAAAGTCTGAGTCTTGTAACGACGCATAGATGTGTCCATCAGAATCGATTATCACTCTCGCGATACGTGCACCGAATCAGAATCTTCATTTAACAGATTGAGAATCTTTATGTATCCCAGAGAAATCCGATGACGGTCCAGTAGGGGCGGGTCAGAATGTTACAACAAGAAACAATATTAAAAAAAACACAAGCGAATCACGTGGGAGGTTGCCAAAGGTTGACTGACGGCTGTGTCAAATGTAGGGAAGATCATTTGAGAATGATTCTTCTCTCTTAAGGGCTTTCTGGGTGGCTCCGAGGTCAAGAGACGTTGAGGCAGCACGACTGAACTCCTGGGTTTGAATCCGGGTTTCATCCGCCCACGGGTAGACCGGGTTCTAAAGCGTATCAAGTTGATAGTCTCAACTCGGTCACCAATGGCTGCAGCAACAGCAACAAAACACTTCACATTTAATTATGTGTGTGTTTTTTTACTTCGTCTGGCACAACTTATAGCTCTGAGAACTACACACAGCGGTTTGACTGCTCCGTGACAAATGCATCAGGGCATTCGAGGAAAAAAAGAAGGTGCAGCGCACTCTGTTGTGTGGCTAAAAATGGATCACGTGAAATGTTTTTTTTTGCTGTTGTATTTCAATTTTGAAGAAATCCTTGGAGACAACGTCTCGTTTGCAAGTGTGGGCAGGGGCGTCACTTGTCGCACGTGTAGCAAACACGTTAATGGCGCCTATAAAACTTTTACGGTCAACACGATGAGCGTCACACCCAGTAATATGTGCAAATGGATACTTAAATAATTACATGACACCGCCCGGATCGTACTGAATGTACTGCAGCTGTAACAGTTGCAAATGGCATGCAGAAATTACTCTTGGAAGCAGTTCAAGTTTGAAGTTGGTTTTAGTTTAACCAGGTGTGAGAACTCAACGGACCAGTAGTGAGTCTCCTTTGCAAGTGTGACCTGGGTCACGAACAATCACTAAAGCAAAGACGAATCAAATCAAGTACAGCGATGAAGCAAAGAGAAATCGAAGCAACAAAAACAACTGCGTCGCGTGAGAAATCTGAAAAAAAGTCTTTCCGTGATGCCCTCCTTACGTTGTCACGCACGGGGTTATGCACAGGTCACTGCAGGAGCTCCGAATTTGAACTTTGGTCACGTGTCATGATGACGCTGCTTTGCGCAATAAAAAATGTAGGTAAAAAAATTGTTTTTAAATGCACACTTTTATTTGCACTCAAAAGTCGAAAACCTTATTGTTTTGGCCCCAGAATGTATCACATTTGATGTGTTTAAGAAAAGTTAGTGGCTTGTATAAAGTAAATTTAAAATATAGAAAGCAAGCCACCCACTTTTTTTCAGTACACCGAATTGGAAGTTGGGTCAACATATCAACATGACGCTGCGGGTGCAATAAAAAAAACGCAAAGTGTGTAACATTTTTCATCTAAATACAGTTCTCGAAAACATTACGCACACGTTCTTTGCGAATTAATTTTCGTAGCCGCCTCCCGTGACAGCTTGACGAGCATCTGCCGTAGTCGCGTGTCTGTATCCACGCGAGAAGCGTAATTAACGTGGCAGTGGAATACTTTACAAATGACGCGAGCCCCCCTCATTATAAGCTGTAATCACATGCCCGACGCTACGCTTCGTGCAGAAATAAAAATGGAAACAAACTTCTCCGGACGAGCTGATGACATCACCTGCCAAAGTTGGATTCACGCCTCCGATCATTAAAGTTTGACGTCGATTTTGTTTCACCGGGTTGAGAACTCGATATACCGGTGTGTCATTTGCAAGCGTGACCCTGGGTCACCAACACTGACAAAATCAAAACACGTCAAATAAAGCAGAGCGATTGAAACAAATGGAAATCGGAAGAAATATCTGAACGGGTCCTGGGCCCTTACCCGGTGTGGACTCCGCTTTAAACGAGTACCCGGCGCGGCGTGTATGTATCAGCACACGGTAAGACAAAGGCGGACGGGCATGGTGTTGACACCCCCCCCCACTCCCTTTGTGTTTCGTGCTGGCCTTAATAGGTGGCTCGCGAACAGCACTTGCGCCAACAATTCGTTGAAAGGCTACGCTGGGGTGTTTTTTGTTGTACATGTGGCCCACGTGAGGGATTAGCACGGCGTTTAGTTCGTCTTGTTTGCATCATTTCGTAGGTGACGGCTGGCGCCGTGTGAGCGTCCCAACACGTGTATTGTTTTTCGCGCAGTGTGATGTTTTTAGTAGTTTAGCAAACGCAGAAGTTCCCATGGCTTCGTTCCCTAAATCCAACTCGGTTCAATTCCAAGGGCCACCCACCTCGCCAATGGGAAACCGGCTTCCAAAACCCTGGGCTGGGCCTCCCATCGGTCAACTCGGCTTTAAATGAGCATCTGTTGCAGGAGTAGCATTGTCTGCAGCCGTAAGAAGCGTAACAAGGGAGACAAAGGTGGAGTTGACCCACAACCCATAAATATTGAACTTGAATTCTGACTCTCCCCTACGTCGACTCAAACTGAATCAAATACTCGGCGATCGCCTGCCGGTAAGCATTGGCCACCCCATGTGACCTCAAAGTGCACCAAGCCTGGCACGTGGCACAAGCCCTGCGATGACTTTTCCGCCACTTTGTTGTTTTTCAACATGGGTTTGATCCGTACTCATGGATAACAGCGGTAAATTTTACCTGAGCTCGCCCCATCCAACCCCCTCTTGCCCCAAGGTCATCTCATAAATGAACGACCAGCGGTTGCAGTTTGTAAACAGCAGCAATCAGGAGACAAAGGCAGCCGGGCGTGGTTGCTGTTCACACCACCCCCCCCCCTGTCTCCACCCCACGTGCGTGGCTCCGACGTTAACAGGCGCTCGTCCAGAGCAATTGGCACGGGAGCACATGGCAGGATTGAGCCTGCCCCGTATGTGACCTGGTGGCGGGGTCTATAACACGTCACTCGCTCGCCCCCCCCACACACACTCCCGTTGATCACTCGCTCAACCAACCCAACCACTGCACTTAGCTCAACCAACCACTACGTAAAGAGTCCGCATCCTAACTTAGTCAATACCTGGCTCACTTTACTCAACCATTTGCTCACTCAGTCACTCGGACACTTACGTACTCAACCACTCGCAAAATCAATCAATAATAGTGATGAGTGTAATAGTGGTGACTTAGTGGTGATTGTATATTTGTTTGCGTTTCTCCCTTGTGATGGGACTTGGTAGGATGAACGTTGAGATTTATAAGGGGCACGGGGTGACCAATACGGTCTGAATTTGCCTGTAATAACGTAGGGAACGTGATAAAGGGTTGACGGGTTACGGGTTAATGTCACGGCGTGCTAACCGCTGCGCCACCGCTCGATCCCATGCCCCCCCCCCACCCCTAGCTGGTTCACTCATTCCTTTGGCGGTGCTCAACGTCGCCTTGTGCAATTAAGCAATTATGGGGGGGTAATTGGCTCTGTACATACGTGCCCCTACACGTCCTGGGTGTTGTCAGGGTGCGTGTTTGTGTGAGGCTGTGCTGTGCGTGTGTAGGGGGTGGGGGGGGGTTAAACTCCTGTGCTATAACTCCCCAGCGACCAACACCCGGTGGCGATAATGTGAACCGGCCCTGGGCCTCCCCTAGGTCGTCTCAGCCTCAAATGAGTACCTGGTGCGGTGTGTAGTAAACATCGCCACTGGGGGAGACAAAGGCGGCCGGGCGTGGTGCTGGCCACCAACCCCCTCGTGTGCCGTGGCGGCCTTCATAGGTGCTCGCTAACAGTGTTGGCCCCAAACAGCCTCTTAAGCTTATACGGGGCGGGGGGGTCTTTGTATTGTGTGCCTTTGTGTTAAGGGTAACGAGTGATATCTAAAGTGGGTTGTGGGCCTCCCTTGGGTTGACTCAGCCAGAAATGGGTTCAGCACTGGGGAGACGAAGGCGATTTTTGCGCGTTGCCGGCATTCATCGGCGTTAGCCCCATGGGTCTGCGTCGACGATCTAGGGGGGGGGGTTTGTTTTGTTGTATATGCATGCCAGTAAAGGTGTGGTAATTAAACACTGTTTTGCAAAAAAAACACTTGCACTCAACTGTGGGCCCATTGCCCTCGGACACAACCATCGATTATATTAATAACGCAGAGACCGGCAGGCCCAAACTCAGCCCTCCCTTCTCGCCTGGTAGCTTGGCTCAGGCAGCCCAGGACTGGATCTAGGCAACGGAGAGGTGCCGACTAGGCCTGAGTATAAATACCAATTTAAAGAGAGACAAAACAAAACATGCAGGGATTTTTTTTATTACGGAAAAAAAACACACTCACAAAGCGGAGTTAGTTATACGCCTTGCTGAAGACAATTGTTTATAAATATGTAACTTTGATGCACCAGTGAGGGCTATATACACAGACGGCGGCGACTGGTTTCGGACGAGCAACTTTTTGTTGCACGAAATTCAATTGAGACTTTTCAGCTTGAGTATTCTCACTTCTCTGCTGCAAATAAACTATATATATTTTTTATATTTTACCGGATAAAGCCCCACTGAGCAATGTAACTTTTTTTATAAGCGACCTGGCTATCACTAATGATAGCCCAATAAAGTGGCTTATCGTCGTGTTGAAATCGATTAGCAGCCAAATCCTCTGAACGCGTGGTGTTGATTCTAAACGTGGAAGGAAAACGCGGAGGATCTGGAGACAAATCCACGCGACCACGGCGCGAGAGAGAGACACGCAGACTCCAAATATACAGCAGCAGGCGTCAGGATCGGGACCGAACCCCACGACCTCTACACCAGGCGAGGTAGTTAACATCTCCTATCCACCGTGATGATGATGCGAGAGAGAGACACGCAAACTCCAAATATACAGCAGCAGCAGGCGTCAGGGTCGGGACCGAACCCCACGACCTTCTGTAGACCCGGCGAGGTAGTTAACATCTCCTAGCCACCGTGATGATGATGAGAGAGAGAGACGAGCAAACTCCAAATATACAGCAGCAGGCGTCAGGGTCGGGACCGAACCCCACGACCTTCTGTATACCAGGCGAGGTAGTTAACATCTCCTAGCCACTGTGGCGCCCCCAAATGGTTTTGACACGCACTGTGTAGCTGTACGGTATGCAAGAGTGTTTTTTGTTGTTGTTTAAAAGTTCCCATTCGCAACCCGACTTCTGGAAATCTGTGGTTGGGGTTGGGGAGGTGGGAGGAAAGCGGTGACTCGCGCTCGAAGGGAGTTCCCACGAACACGAGAGCGAGCCGCGCGGTGTTTTCCCTTCCCCTGACCGGTCCCCCTGACCGGTCCCACCCAGTGGCCCCACCGGCCTCGTCTGTTCTGTCCTCCGTGAGCAACCACACCCAGCCGCCCTGGCCTCACCCGGCCAAGAGTTCCCATGCCCCCCACCCCTCACCCCCTTCCTCCCACAGCCCCCCACCCCCACAGTATCCCCATCCCACCACCATCCACGCAACTCCCTCCACTTCCCAACACAACTCTTATGACCAGCCACGGCTGACCCCCCACCACCCCCCCCCCCCGGTCGCCCCCACCAGTCTGTGCCTCTCTCCCTGTCTCTCCCGTCACTTTCCCACCATCATTTCTCGTTTCTAACATTTCTCCCACCACCACCACCACCACACCCCCTCGCGGGCCGCCGTCTCGCCATGTCCAGTCGCTTGCCGTCTCACCGCGTGCACGCCAGACGTGTTCGCGTTTTTTCGCATGCGGGTGATGTCATCGCCATCACGATCATCGCAATCAGCAGCAGCAGCAGTTGCTGCTGCATCGTTAGGAGCATCACGACCGTGATCATTATCGGCAGCGGCGGCACGATCCACTGATCGTGCAATCATTGTCATCCACCCATCATCCATCGTTATCGTCCACCCATCATCAACAACCCCTTTAATCGTTAGCAGCAGCCACGATCAATCCGTTGGAGGATAAATGCCCCCCCTCCACCCCAAAGCCATCACCCATCTCTCGCGATCACGCGATGCAGCAACGCATCGATACGCCCGATTACTAACCACGAGCTGATTTCATCGCTGGGAGTGACCGTCTTGTCTTGGACAGCCGCTGTCAAAGTTCCCGCTCGCTCTGCTGCAGGCGGGAGAGCCGGCCCTGACCTGGAGTTGAACTCGTTACTCGTTATCGTATTGGCTGCGTGCTTCCAGCACCGACCGCAAAGAGATATCCCAGCTGTTTGAGTTGTATTGCCGCTTTGATCTAGGCAAGCGTTTGTATGTATGTATGCGTGTGCGTATTTGGTATTTGAATGTGTGTTTTTGTGTGCGTGTTTGTGTGTAAACATTAGCACTGGGAAGGCAAAGGCAGACGGGCATGGTTCTGACTCCACCACCCCCTCGTGGGCCATGCCAGCCTTTAATAAGTGCTCGCTAACTGCAATTGGCCCAACAGTCTAGAAAGACTACAGTCTTTTTATGTGTATTTGTGTATACATGTGTGCAAGCGTGTATATACGTGTGCGCGTGCATGCGTGTGTGGGACATCATCACTGGGGAGACAAAGACGGCCGGACGTGGTATTAGCCACACCACCCCTTTTTGTGTGCCATTCCGGCCTTCATAGTTGCTTGCTAACAGCACGTGCCACCAACAATCTATTCAAGGCTCTGCAGGGTGTCTTTTGTATGTAATATGCACGCACGGGTGTACGTGTGTGCGTTGGCGTGTGCGTCGGTGTCTGTATCTCTCTGCACAAACTGCCAGAGCAAACCCCAATTCAATGACAGCAAACACAGCCGCCTGTGCACCCGCGTTCTGGACTCTTGTGTGCGAGTCAGTGAGTTGCCTCTGCCCGTGTGTAATGTACTTTAAGTGCTCACTGAAACTCCCTTAAGATCAATTCGCTGTGTTAATATCTGCCCCGGCAGTCACGCTCTGTGCGCATGCCGGCGTGCGCGGAACCGTTTGGCGCAGGGCTTGGCGCACCGCCACGTGAAATTGGCGGGTCCGAGTTTGATTTCCTGCTACGGCCAACATCAGCGACGAGTTATTTGCTGAACCAGCCTTGGGCATCCCCTAAGTTGACTCAGCACTGAGCTTAGGACTTGGTCCGGTGTGGAAACTTTAGCACGGCGGTGACCAGGCGTGGTGATGATGGGGCACACCACCCCCTCGTATGCCGTGTTGCTCACTGGCAGTTCTTGCCCCAAAAGTCTGTTAAGGCTATAAGGGAGACCTTTGTCTTTGTGCACCTCTCTGAGTTTCTGAAGTGCGCGCGTGTTTGTCTGTCTCAGTGAGTGCATATGCATTCATATATATGCGTGCGTGTGTATTTGCGTCTGTAATGTTTCTCCGTTTTTATGTGTGTCAAGAGCGTGTGTGTGCGCGTCTCAGTACAGTATAGATTCCTGCTCAGGTCTAACACCAGTGACGATTCTGAACCGGTTCTGGGCGTCCCCTAAGTCGACTCAGTCACACATGGGTACCTGGTGTGTTGTGTAAACATCGCCACTGGGAAGATAAAGGCGGCCGGGCGTGGTGCTGGCCACCCCACCCCCCTCTTGTGCCATGCCGACCGTCATAGGTGCTTGCTAACAGCACTTTCCTCAAAAGTCTATTAACGCGAGACAGGGGATCGTTGTTTATGTGTGTGCGGTGAATTTGCATATTAACACACAACCCAAAAAACCCATCACCACCACCACAAACCCCAGCTTTCAGTTCACCCGGAACTATCACCCCCTCCATCATCTCACAGATCCAGGCACGCACCAGACATTCCAGAAATAATTTAACTTCTGCAAAAAAAAACACATTTCTAGGTTAGTGCGGCAGGCTGCCGGGCCCAAAACAGAATCGAGAAGTGATTCGTCAGGATCGCGGAATGTCTGCCCTAGCCAGGGGACTTTTTTATTTCTGTGACCAAGTGTTCATTCCAGAGAAATTCCACCTGCCGCATGAGCTCAAGTCGAGTGTCGAAGCTGTTGAGTCCTATTTGCTCCTGCTGCTGCTGATGATGATAGCCATCAGCCTGACTTGACCCCTTGTCGCGAGAGGCGCTAATGGTTTTGTTAGCCAATAGCAGCGCGGTGTTGCGTTAGTGCGGCGGCAAAGGATTTTATTTTTTCGGTGCAGGAATTAAGTTGATATGTTTGCCACTGGTCGTCAAGGTCCTTTTCATTATTATTCTTTGCAACAGTAAAAAAAGCATCATCAGCTACAGCGGCATTAGCAGTTGTCGCAAAAGAAGAGCTGTTTTCATAATCAGTGACAACATCATCAGCAGCAGCATGAGAATCAAAATAATCATCAACGGAAGCACTTTAATCATAACGTTTGTCATCATTAGACATGCTTACACACAAACGCACAGATAGCCTGGAGTATCAGTTGGTTCATAACGTCTGTGTCGGAGAGTTGGCACGGCTGAGGACCTGGGTTCTTATCCGATTTCCATGCACCCATGATTAAACCAACTTCTCAAGTGGTAGCGAGTTGAGAGTCTCGACCTGGTCTCCAATGACTTCACCCCCCCCCCTCGCCCCCATCAAATGACATTTCATTATCTCTCTCCTCGGATTATTCCAGCTGAGAAAACCCTACACACGAACACACACACACACACAAACTCCTTTCAAGATATTGTTTACACATGCACGGCACATTGAACTCAATTTGCGAGAACCGGCAGAGACAGGAATCCTGACGCCCGCCGTCAGCCCAGCTCCGGTCAGCGCCGGCAAAGTTCTCGGAGCGTGCGGCAAGCGCCGGCGCCAGTTCCCTTCGTGAGAAGAGCCGAGCCCGGCCGGCCCCGCCTGGGCAATGCGGCGCGGGCAGACGGGCAGAGCTGGCACATTCCAGATTCTGGGCTTGCAGTAACAGCTGAGAATTATTATTTGAATCCCCCACACGTGCAACATGTACAGCTGTTTTGTCAATCCGCTGCTGGATGAGAGAGATCCCCTGCGTGCCATGCGAGGCGCGTGGGGATTATTTACGTTGCTCCGTGTACGCGTCGGCGAAGGGCGGGGAGCGTAGACGCGGAACCATAGAAGTGCAGGACAACATTGGATTTAATTTCATTGCCTTCTGCAGCCCGCCACGTAAGCCACGAAAGAGGCTGTAACTCTGGTCCCCCTGAATGCACGTGGTGTGTTCGCCTGTCCGAACGCCGTCCGGGTTCAAACCCTGCTACGCTTAAAAAAAAAATCTGGCGAGATATTGGGCGCGTTTCGAGTGGGTGACCCGGTTATGCGTCGCTTAGTTACATGCAAAGGGGTTGCTGTTGCCGCAAGTCGTAAAACCCGAAGGTGCCGAATGAGGTATGGGGGGTGGGATTTTTTCTCTCCAAAAATGTACAAATGAGAAACGAAAGTGATATATCATGGGGTTCAGTTCCCCGAACGATTCTATCAAACGTACAGACACGCACGCACGCACGCAGGCGCGTGTGCACACGTACAATTATACTGACATACACATACTCGAAGACAGAGCTAACAGACAGTTTGGCGCCTGAGGGGACAAAGTGCAATTCTCACACCGATATATAAATTGGTATACGTGTGACAATTTGCATGCTTCGTCCTGCAGCGTGCAGTGCACACATAGACCTGTGCCTGTTTAATGTTTTCTGTAACTTAATTCTGCAAGTGTGCTGCACTGCGATCAGTAGAAACAAAATAATCTGCCGACTCGGGCTGTAGGAAGTGTAAGTTCGTGCAATACAGTATTTTAGAATCAGAATCTTTATTTAGACTGGAGGAATCCGATCAGCTATGAAACTCGTGTGACAGCCGTTCTAATTTATTTTTGCTTCGTTATAGTCCTCAATTTTTATCTTTTTTAATTATTGTTTTGGGGACCCGGGTCACCCTTAGGAATGAGTTTAATCCTGCTCTCCTGAGCTCCCACCTCGTTTAACGAATAACCTTGAAGCTTAATCCCACTCACTCATCATGTCACTCAATTATGTACCCACTCGCCCACCAGCTCACTCACTCGGTCACCCAACACTCACTCGCCCGGTCACTCACGCTCTTGAAAATAAAACTGTCTTGGTCACCCGGTGAAGCAAAATAAACTTCAAATTTAAACTCACTCAATCGTGTACTCACTCACCAACTCTCCAACCCATTTACTCACTCCAACATCTCATTCACTCAGTTCCACATTCACTCACTCCTTCACGCACACTCTTGCAAGTGAGACTACTGCATCTCCATCTCTTGAGTTCTCACCTCGTTAAACAAAATAAACTTGTAAAAACCCACGTCTCTACAAATTTGCCTCGCTCGCTCACCATATTCCACATTTCGGCTCGAGGCTATGGACAGGAACGCGCCCAGTCACACGGCATGATTGGCATTGGGCCCTTGGTTGCAAGGAATCAAATTCCCATCCCCTGTCAAATTTCCAACAAACCCCCCACTTCTTCGGAACCCGGTGCCTAGGCCCCTGTGGCCCCTGGTCGCAGTTGCACCGCCTGCACACGCGATAGCCATTGGGCGCACCTGCACGCGTTATTACTGGGGGTGGTGGGGGGAGGGAGTGAACGGATCCAGATCACTTGTGTAGTGTACATGTGCAGCCCTCTGTCAATCCACTGCTGAATGAGAGTCTTCCCGTTCGGCACGGGTCATGGGGGTCATATGACCAAACTTCAGTGAGAATTTGGTGAAGGGTTGGGGGGCGGTCATAGACCTCGAGCATAGAAGTGCAGTACAACACTGGCTTTTCATCAGCTATCCTCCACAACGTAGCCCCGTAGCAGACAAATAACAACACATTGTGGGTCGCACATCCAAGCGTTATCCAGGATGCAACCTGCTTTAGCTTTTGAGATTTGGCGAGATTGGCGGGGGGGGGAGGCGTTGGGGGTGCCGCGCATTACCGGGCGATTTGAGCACGGGTCAGCGGTGGTCATCGACGGGGCTGGGTTCATGTTCGTTTGCACAGCTGCCCTTCGCTTTGACGTCTGCGCCACATGTCGCCAACCGCCGTTGTTCTTATTTAGATAATGAGATGAATTCAAATGATTGCTGGCGGGCGGCCCCTTTGTGCAGAGTGGGGGTTGTTGGCAGAAGATTGCGCACACGGACCGCTTAGATGCGAGCGGGGGATTCTTGTAAATGGGTTGGCAGCTGAGCAGAGATGGGGGGAGAGGCCTGTGTTGTTATGCGGTGGAGAAGGGAGGGTTGAGCGGTAGTGTACGCGCGGGAAGCACGCCGCGCTATGAACCCGACGACCCGCTGGCGATTTATCTGAGCCGGTTTTGGGCCTCCCCTAGGCCGACTCGGCCTCGAATGAGCACCTGGTGCGATGTGTGAACATCGCCACTGGGAAGACAAAGGAGGTTGGGCGTGGAGCTGGCCACCCCCACCCCCTCGTGTGCCGTGCCGGTCATCATAGGTGCTCGCTAACAGCACCTGCACCAACAGTCTGTTAAGGCGATACGGGAAATCTTTGTCTTTGGTGGCGGTTGAGGATTTTTTGTCAAACCTGAGCAGAAGGTGAAGGGGGAGGGCATTGTTGTTGTTGGTTGTGCTGGTTGTGTGTTGGCGGTGTTTTTCGTGGTGGTGATGTTGGTTGCAGTTGTGCTGGCTGGTGGCGATAGTGGTTGAGGATTTCTGCTTTAACTTTTTTTGAGTCTCTGAGCGAAAAGGCGGGCGGGAGGGGGCGGTGCACTGGGTGTGGTGGTGGTTACTGTGGTGGTTGTTGGGTGGTGGTTTAGGATTCCGCTGTACCGTACTCTGAATACTGTGTCCAAAACAATATGACCTTGTTTGAACCGCTTTCATAAACCTCAACACATCACACCCAGCCGTCACCCCCCTCCCCATCATCCTCCTCATGACCAAAAGTTTTTCTGTGAGCAGTAATATAGACACCTCCCCTACCTCGCCGCTACCTCTCTCCCTTCCCCCACCCCTCCTCTCGCTGATACCCTCCCCTGATCCCCCCGTCCGTTCGTGCTCACGCCACCTCTGCCACGGTTCACACTGCAAACCATCTTCAGCCTGTCCACTCCCCCTCTCTCACTGCCAGTGGGGTTCTGTTCCTCCCCCCACCACCTCCCCCCCCCCCCACCACCTCCCCCCCCACCATCTCCCCCCACCACCATCTCCCCCCACCACCTCCCCCCCCCACCATCCCCCCCACCACCTCCCCCCACCACCTCCCCCCACCACCACCTCCCCCCACCACCTCCCCCCCCACCATCTCCCCCCACCACCTCCCCCCCCCACCATCCCCCCCACCACCTCCCCCCCACCACCTCCCCCCCCCACCATCTCCCCCCCCCACCACCTCCCCCCCCCACCTCCCCCCCCACCATCTCCCCCCACCACCTCCTCCCCCCCACCACCTCCCCCCCCACCACCTCCCAATTGAGTATCACTTTGAAACGAGCCGACGGGCGGTGGATGACGCTGTTTGGTCACGATGGTGGCGACTTGCGGTCGTTTCGACACAAGACGGGGGGCGGGGGGGGGGCGGTGTTGCGTATGCAGACGGCGGCGGTACGCAGACGCGCACGCAACGATACAGACGGAGGTAGACACACACACACACACGTGTTGTGTCCGTGTAATGATACACAAAGATTCCCCGGAAAGCCTTAAGCGACTCTTGGATACATCAACAATCGCAGACACACAGACAAAGATCCCCCGTTTAGCCTTAACAGACTGTAGGGGCAAGCGCTGTTAAGGGAGCACCTGTGAAAGCCGGTACGGCACACGAGGGGGTGGGTGGCCAGCACCACGCCCAGCCGCCTTCATATCTCCTAGTGGCGATGTTTACACAACGCACCAGGTACTCATTTGAGGCCGAGTCAACCTAGGGGAGGCCCGGGACCGGTTCAGATAAACGTCACTGATGTTGGCCGTGAGCGGGAATCGAACACACACCCACACACACATGTTGACCTTGGGGAGGCCCGGTACCAGTTGATAAAGAACAAAGGCAAAGACCCCCCCCCCCCATAATAGACTTTAAGAGACTCATGGATACAACAACAAACAAAGACACAGACACACACACGGGCATTCAGACCCACAAACGCCACCACCATGCTCTCTTAAGGCCTAAACAACGGACCTCAGCTAACCATGACGAGCCCCGTGGCCCCTGAGGCTATCCTCCCCTCCCTCTCCCTGTCTTAAATGTAATGAGCCCTCTCTGTGAATGGGAGTCACGCTGACGCACGAGACAAATTCAATCTCGTACGAGGGATCTAGCGCGCACGTGCTAATATTTATTTTCAATTTGAATTAATATTTTGTCTTGTGCTTTGGGCACCGCGCATCTCGGCCTTGGCAGCAATTATGGTCACTGCAAAGGGTGACATTGAACAGCGCACACACGCGCACGCACGCGTGTTCAATTCCCACGGCCAAAACCAGTGACGATTATCCGAACCGTTCCTGGGCCTCCCCTAGGTCGACTCAGCTTCAATTAAGTAGCTAGTGCGATGTGTAAAAACATCGCCACCTCGGGAGACAAAGGCGGTCAGGGGTTGGAGCTGGCCACCCACCTCTTCGTGTGCCGTGCCGGCCTTCAGAGATGCTTGCAAACAGCACTTGCCCCATAAGTCTGTTAAGGCTATATGGGAGAGCTTTGTCTTTTGGAGAGAGAGTGGAGGAGCGGTAGTTCAGTGGTCAGCGCACTGCGCTACGAACATGGCGTTCCGAGTTGCGATTCCCTCTCAAAGCCAATATCGGTGAAAATTATCTGAACCGGTCCTGGACTTCCCCTAGGTCGACTCGGCCTCAAATGAGCAACTGGTGCTGCGTGTAAGACGTCAGCACTCGGGGCAGCCAAAGGCGGCCCGGCTCACAGCACTTTTGTCAGTGATGAAAACCTTGATGACGCTTTGCCAGTTACAATGACGAAAGATAAAACGTTACAACGATAGCGATTATGATAATGACGGCAAAGACGATGAATTAACGGGAATGTCAACAGTCACGGACTCTTGTGACGTCACTCGCAACAGTAGGTCATCGCGTGCCAGTGAGCGCAAATAAAAACCAACTTCGCGATATCAAAGTCGCAGCTGGCCCCTGTCTCCCCCCCACCACCACCTCTCTCTCTGTCTGTCCGCCTCTGTGTGTAACTACACCCACACAACTCTTCCCATGCGCCAGAGATAATGAATCTTAATATTATCATTAGGGACAGCTGAACGACAAGGCACATGCAGTAGGATTTTAATCAGCTCCAGCGTGACAGGGTTATTGGAATTGACGTATTGGTGTTCTGTGCCCTTGTTGTTTTTCATTATCAAACTTCTCTCCCCCCCCCCCCGCGACCTCTCTCCCCTCTCTGCTCTCTCTCGCCACTGCACCTCCACCTCGTGTGGGCTGTGTGATGAGACACACGTGCTGCTGGATCAATGACATGCCTCCTCCCCCACCACCCCCACACCTCCTGCTTGTTGGACATAACGTGGGGACAAATCGTGTAAGCGTTTGCGAAGCTCGGCCAAGCGTCGATTGCAGCAAGTCTGATGCGGATATCGAAACCCCCGTCCGGAGCTTGTTCGTCTTCAACCGATGCCACTGAAAAGGTGCCACCTCCCAGAGTGCCGTGCGGCCAATGGGATGCGTGTGAAAGTTGATTCTGGCAAATCGCCAGCGAAATGTCACAGGACTCAAAGCGTAAATGTTGTGGGTTCACGCTCCTAACACACAACCGGTGTGCTGAAGTAGTAACCATTTGGCGCGTTTTATTTCCGTGACAAACCTTACTAATTGTCTGTTTCGGGTGGTGGCCCGTAACGACACATTTATATTTACACGATCTAACCCCCCCAAAGAAAACATTGTTGTCGTGAAAATGGCCTTCAAACTTCGTTATTGATGCGGAGAGTCAAGTACGCAAGCCTGCTTACTTATTGCTTTCCAGCATTGTTGTGATGGGTTTGATCACAAGGTACCAACAATGGTTACCGAGAAGTCTCGCCGCGTCTTTACAAATATGCGGCCTGCAAGGCTGTGGGCAGGGGATGGCGGTCGTGAGCGTCACTGCTGCCGTAGGCGACCATGGGTTTTCTCCCGCTTCTCCACTTCCAACCGACGCGCGGAAGAAGACGCCCATTCGTGGGATTTCGTGGACCTGTCATGATGCGCATTACAGTAATACGGCGTGGGGAGGTGAAATGGCGAAGATCCGAGATCGTCCGTGTCGACACAGCGGCCAAAGAACCTGTGCAGCAGCACCGCTGGGCTACGAAGGCCTGCCCACACTGTGTCGGTCGTGGGGGCGGGGCGGAGGGAGTATTTGACTATACTTCACCACGCCGGTCATTGCGGGTGAGTGAAAGTGCGCCCGCAGGGAGGGGTGGGGGGGGGGAGCCGTGGTAGGACCGGTTGAGATATCGCTCGCCCCGCTCATGTTTGTCAAATAAGTGAGGACTCTCGCATTGAGAATAACAAGTTTCATATATGCCGTGTACGTCGACAAGCACAACCGTTTATCCTGTGCTAGGGTAATCTTTGCCGAGTGTGAGAATCGCTCGCTCACTTTCTCCGAAGAGCCGACGGCACTGACAGATTCCAGGAAACGCGACCTTCCCTGTTCGTAAAGCTCTGCTCTGCGCCGCTGGTCTCTGTGATTTCCTCCCCACCCCCCCCCGTCTTTACAAATTGCAACAGCAGCAACAAAAAAAAACATTTATCTGTTCTCCCAGCAGAGAGCGTGCGTCAGGCCTATTTATTTATTCATTCATTGGGTCTTGGCCGAGGTCACTTTATTGGTGAAGGGTCTCGCAAGGGCCGCGGGGGGGGGGGGCTTAAGGAAAAATCCCCAGCGTTGAGTCCGTTTGTAAACAGCGACGGGGGGGGCGGTGCGGAAAAAACGAAAGAGAAAAAAATCGTGCGCGCGCCACGAGAATTACGTAACGCTCTCCCTAACCTGCGTTTTTGTTTTTGCAGGCTGTGATTAATTGATTCGGTCATCACGCGGGGGGGGGGGGGGGGGCGGGAGATGCGTCCGCATATTTCGCCTCTGGCTTTGTCGTCCACGAGTTTTGACACGGATGCTTTGCGCCCCCCCAGGTCACCGCGTACGTCGCGCGAATGAGACGGTTATCCTGCGAGCTCTCTCTCTCTCTGTCTCACCGGTTGAACAAAATTCAACTGGGAAACGTCAACAACTGGGTACATTGTGGCCCAAGTCACAATTCAGTAAGTCCCTCCTAAGAGCAAGACAACTTCTTTTATCGATCATCAATTCAACGAGTCATGTTGACCCCATGTTTCAGGCAAGACGGACAGACAGGCGGCACTAAGTGCGTTTACGATTTCAACCTTAGTTTGGATATAGCGTCATAAAGGCAGCGACTTTTTAACGCAGTGTCAGAATTTTCTACTGGATGCTTACATTCAACCTCTGCTCCATGGAGGTGCCTTTTGGCGTCCTCTGGTCTAACATCGTTTGAGACGAGGCTTAAAAAAGAAAGCCGTCTGGTGTGGACCAATCAGTTTCAAGGACAATGCATATATTGTCAGTGTTTTTTTGTATGCATTCTGACCACAAGCATTGTGGTTAATGTAGACATGATTGCTTGTAAAAGGTTTCAGTTTGGTGTTTTAACATCTTAACACCTGTTTTGTTGCCAGGAAAAAAGGGGAAAAAACCTATTATCAATGCACACACAGGACGCACGCACACACACGTCGTGCCACGTCCGACCGCACAGCCGCATCCGAGTGAATTCACACCGCACAGAGCTAGAGATGGGCATGCGTCGAGGGGGGCTGAAGGGGTGGCTCTACTTCCTCACTCGGAGGTGGCACTGCTCGCTGTGAATTTTTCTGAATGAAGAGATCATCGCCGCGTGCCAACTCGACACCGCCGCTGGCACAATTGGAAACTCAACCCCGGAGGGGGAGGAAATAAAACGGGGGAGGAGAGGGGGGGTGCGGAGGGCCAAAAAAATATTTACGACCAAATGCCCGTCAACAAGTGCGATAATGACGAACGGGGACGGGATCGCTGGCCCTCCACTCACTGCTTCCCTCCCTCCCGCGCGCGAGAGAGCTCACAAACAGGAGGGAGAGAGAGAGGGGAGAGAGAGAGAGAGAGGAGCTCACAAACAGGAGGGAGGGAGAGAGAGGGGAGGGAGGGAGAGGAGCTCCCAAACAGGAGGGAGAGAGCTGTTGTGACCAGTGTGATTATTGATTATTTTGGAGCGCCTATCGATTATAAATATACCCAAGCTGTGAAAAAAGAGAGAGGGAGGAGGGAGGGAGGGAGAGGAGCTCACAAACAGGACAGGCGGGGGATGGGTTTTGCGCTGGCGCTGGGGACGGGGTCGCGGTGGACGCCGCGGTGAAGAATGTGCGGCACGCGCTGTGGTGTGGGGACATCGCGGGTAACACGAGGCTTTTGTTTTTGAAGTTGGGGTTTTTTTTCGAAACTACAAATTAGTTTATTCTCTATGGCCCCTTACGACCCGTTGTTTGTCTCTTTACAGCGATACCGTGGAATTCGTCAACAAATTAATTTCGTGTTCCTTCCACCCTCCCTCCTCTCCACCCATCCGTCCGTCCCCCTCCACCCTCCACCCACCTTCCACCCATCAATCACCCATGTATTCTGCAATCGAATGCATAACGCCTGCATGTAAAATCAACTTAGGAAATGTAATAGCTCGCCTGGAACTTCGAAAGCAGGGGCAATGTTAAGGATTGCCTAGAGTGTGGGTCGGTGCTTGAACCAGAAATGGTCGATTTCTGAGTGAAATTGTGAGTGAATGAGCGAGTAAATAGGTGGGTGGGTGAGCGAGTGGAACGGTCTTTGGGAATATCACTGAGTGAAAGGGTCAGTTGATGGTTGAGTGAGTGCATTTATGAGAGCGTGTGTGAGTGAGTGGATGAGTGCATGGATGAGTAGGTGAGCGTTTGGCTGAGTGAGTGAGTGGACAAGTGTGGATGAGTGAGTGAGTGTTTGGCTGAGTGTATGGGGTCGCGAGTGAGTGAATGGACAAGTGTATGAGTGAGCAAGTGGATGAGTGTGTGGCTGAGCGAGTGAGTGAATGGATGAGTGTGTGGGTGCGCGAGCGAGCGAGTGAGCAAGTGGGTTAATGGGTCAGTGCGGGTCACGTTCACTCGCCACCGACGTCACCCCTGGCCGCGATTCCAACTCGTGTGTCGACGGGAATCACAACTCGGTAACCACGCTAACCTTTGCCGGCGCCCACCGATCCACCCCACCGCAGCAACCTCCTACAAATAATGACCCCCACCCCATCTCCAACCGAAGAAAAAAAAAAACGCGGCCAACGAGCTGGATAAATGAAATCATAAAACGCTCGGTTGTAGCAACGGCAGCTCACTCGCGCGCGCGCGCGTGCGTGCGTGCGTGCGTCTTGGAAGAACAGGAGCTCCTTTATACACAGGGCGGCTCACCGAGCCCTGGCGCTGCAGGGGCTGATGTCACGGTTACCGAGCGAGCGACAGCGGTGATTCCTCTCCGTGGCCGCCGCCGCTGCCATCGTCTCCCCGTGAGACACAAAGGAGTGCTCTGTGCGTGTGGTTGGGCGGCGCGATTGGGAATCGACTCCAGGGGCCATCGCGGGGGCCCCCCCCCAACACACACCCCACCCCTCCCACGCGGGGCACGCGACAATTACTGCGTGAAGTCTTAAGTCATTAGTTTTAAGAAAAGACTCAATATTTATTTATTTGTTGCTTTAAACAATGGTGAAAGTTTGTTACGGCCCTCGGACCCCCCCCCCTTCCGCCGCCTCTGCCCCCCAAAAGGCAAAGGTCCCCCGTATAGCCTCAACTGGCTGTTTGGGCAAGTGCTCTTAGCGAGCACCTAATGAAGGTCGGCACGGCAGCCCCACGCACCGCCTCCTTTGTCTCCCCAGTGGCGATTTTTACTACGCACTACACCAGGTACTCATTTGAGGCCGAGTCGACCTAGGGGAGGGCCACAGGACCAGTTCAGATCATCGCCACCGGTGTTGGCCGTGAGCGGGGATCGAACTCGGGTCGCCGGGTTCGTAGCGCGGCGCGCTGACCGCTGCACTGCCTGCCACCAGCACCACCTCCGTCCACCCGGCAATCGGTATGAATGGGCACGCCACAGCTCGTTGATGGGGCAGGTCACGTGGGCTGGGGTAAAGTGTGAGGACTTCCACCTCCTCCGAGATGGCTGTCCGTTCAAAATACTCTCCCAGAGGGAGGGAGGGGCTCTCTCGAGAAGCACCCTCGGCTGGAGTTATTTTTGCCAACAGTGCCGTCAGGGCTGCGCCTTTGCCTTGAATGCAATTCAGTAACACATCCCACGATGTATTCCGTTCAATTACGTTGGGAAATCCCTGCAGCGAGAGCGGTGCAACAACCCTGTGGCTCTGCGAAGAACCCAGGCCCCTCACCACCTCCCTCCCCCAGAAGACGATGTCAACCTGACGTCACTTTTAATCGCAGCCTCTATCCACATCAGGGACGTGCCGTCAACATGCCCTGCAGAGAGTGTGTTCGTTGCAAGTCAATTAAAGGGAACGTTGTAATTGTCGCGGGTACAAAGACAAAGATCCCCCGCTCCGCCCTAACCGGGGGTGCGTGATGCCCTTTCTGGGGGGTGCGAGACGTGGCCAGATTTTTTTAGAAGGTAAATAATCAAAACACAAATTAAGCACGGGCGCGCGAGTACAACTACTTTGTTTCGTCAAACCCTCTGTATTCATTAGCATTGTACATTGTTTAATGATTGAGATCCCAAGGGCTGCAAGGCTGCAGTATAGGTTAAGAACCACTGGATTAGACAGTGGTGGAGAAAGTGCAGTCAGAGTTGGTGTGGCCAACACCACGCCCATCTGCATCTGTATCCCCATTGCTGATGCTTATTTTGAGGCTGAATCGACCCAGGGGAGGCCCAGGTCAAGTCCTGATATACGTACCATTTGACACTGATGATAGCCGACACAGATACCCACAGTTGCATGCATTCATACATACGCTGACACCACGCACAGAGACACTTAAACACACACTCACACGAACGCACAGATACACACACTGACACTGAGATACAAGAGATAATGACAGCGACACATCACACACAATGTAGACATTAACACATTCCCACATCATACACACTGACATACACACTGACATACACACACAGACAATGAGACACCAAAACCTCACATATGCCCAACTGACACACACACACACACTGACAGAGATACACACACAGAGATACCGACACATCACACGCACACCGAGGCACATCACAGGCACACAGAGGCACATCACACGCACGCAAAACCACAGAGGCAGCCGTGTTATTGTCTAGACTACAGACGGGTGCCTTCAAACGACCGAACAGAAACTTGTTCTTAAATCTGGACTCCAACTCCCTCTCTCTCTCTCTCTCCTCTCTCTCGACAACGCTTATCCCACCGTTGTCGCTTTGATCCTGCACCTAAGAGTTTGTAAAGGGGCGGTGGTGGTGGGGGTGGTGGTGACTGTGGCACGGTGTGTGGTGTGAGGGGGTGGGGGGTTTCGTTGTTGGGTGGGGGCCACGTGCGTTTAAAGTTGCCGACTTCAAAGTGAAATTTGGCCGCAGAGGTTCGGCTGATTTCTGTGCGTGCACGCAACCCAATGTACGTGTACCTTACCTGTGGCGCATCTACACCTACGTGCATGCTCCGTCACTTAGCTGCACGCAAGCTGATCACTGCACGCGCCCATTATACCTGCACGCACCCCAAGCTTTTACCTGTACCATGTGAACACACCTGCGTCCAGCCCATGCAACTGCATGCACCTGAGCTGACACTGTATGTGCCTGAACTTAACTTGCAAACACTTTAACTTGCAGACATGCACCCGTTATACCTGCCCACACTTCAGTTTATCGGCTCACCCGTTCACCGACCTGCACGTGTACACCTCACACTCCTTGCATGTCAGAATCAGAATCTTTATACTGGACAAATTCTATGAGCTATCTACTTTAGCCTACCCGTTTACACGATACCATATCTGCATATGCGTTTGCTATATTTGCATTTATATATTGCCGCAACTGCTTATTCATGAACATGCATGCATATACAATGAGGTACCTGCTGTACGCATTAACATTCCTGCACAGATCCCTTACACCTGCATTGACTAAGAGGCTACATGCATACTGTGCACGAGTTCAATTAGCAGACGATTCCATTGCTTTCTCATTCTTCAAGTTGACTCGTTTAGCCAGGCGAGAACTCGAGGCCAGCGGAATCCCGCTTTTACAAGAGCGACCCTGGGCCGGGTACGTAGGGTGGGACCGGTGGCGCAGCGGTTAGGGAACTGCGATGTGAACCCAGGCAACGATGCGTTCCCAAGAGGAGTGTTTTTTTTTACAGATCTCTACGTGATCCACAAACCCTTGCCTCTAAAGTGCCATGCCACGTATGTTGCGAATGATATCCGCGCACGATCTTAAACTATGAAGGAAAAAATACCCGGTGAGGGCCACTGAGCTCCATAGCTCTCTTTCGGAAGCGACCTGGCCACAAAGGATAGCTGAACAAAGTGGCTTATTACGTGGAAATTTACAGCAGCCAAATACTCTAAACGCGTGTTGATTTTAAATGTGGAGGGAAAAACTGAAGGACCCAGAGAAAATCCCCGGGTGTTAACATGCATTCCCCAAATATATCGGCGTCAGGGTCGGGATCGAACTCACGCCCGCCTGTATACCAGGCGAGGGAGTTAACATCTCGCCACCGTGGCACCTTCTCTTGCCTCTATACTAGTGGACGGGCCCAGACCAAACAAATACGATTCATGAGATCAATGGTACAAATGAGAAAGAACAGAATCGATCTTGAAATTTAATTTTGATAGCGTTTTTTTTTTAGGCTAATTATATTTCTTAATTGTGCAGTCGTCATCGTTATCACGTCCTGAGACAAAGTAATTTCCGTTCCGAAAAAACCCTGCAGCTAGTAAGTGCAGCAGTACATCACCCCGTGTTATAAAACGACCCCAGAAGATGACTTCGCAGAGCTGCTTTGTGAAGTCGCCTTATTTTTTTTATCCACAGCAGGGGTACACTCTTTATATACTGCATATATATTAGCTCTGCTAATAGTGTTCGTCACATGTGACTCGTACCGAAACATGTCATCCTGAGGGCTGCAATTTTTGCCGACAACCCAAATTTAGCACGACTCTTGTTTTTGAAAGTCATTGCCGAGCGGGCTGAGACCACCAACGCCCCACATTGGACAGCCCGGGCTTAATCACGGTTCGGCAGCCAAGACGCCGATCGCCTGATTCCAACCCAGATTGTGTTGTTGGGGGGGGGGGGAGGTGGGGGGGGGGTGTTGCGTGTCCAGGCTGAGACCACAAAATCCACCGCTGCAGAAACACGGTTTGATCATCGGCAGCTGAAACTCGGATTCAAACCCAGGTACTCAACTATTTCTGGCTCATTACCTCCGACACCCTCGGCCACTTCCTAAACTGTTGGGCACCGCAGTGACGAGATGTTAACTACCTCACCTGGTATGCAGGAGGTCGTGAGTTCGATCCCGACCCTGGTGCCTGCTGTATGTTTGGAGTTTGCGTGTCTCTCTCCTCGTGGTCCGCGTGGATTTTTCTCCGGGTCCTCCGGTTTTTCCCTCCACATTGAGAATTTGGCTGCTATACGATAAGCCACTTGGTTGAGCTATCATTTGTAGCCAGGTCGCTTCTGAAAAAGAGCTAGAAAGCTCAGTGGACCTTACTTGGTAAAATAAAAAAAATAGTTTCCGTTTTTAGTTTTTCTCTTAAATTACGATTCATACTTGGGTTTTGTTTTGGGTGACACCGTGTAAGTATAATGCCAGCAGGAGCTTCGCACCCTCGGCCGCCCAGCGACAGAGCCAATGAAATCAGGTTTGTCACGCGGGGGTCACAATGCGCCAGTTGATTTTGAAGAGCTGAACTCTCACGCCTGATGATGACGCTGGTTGTAATGAGCGGCGAAGCGTCGCGCAAAACCGTCGAAACCTTTCTTTGGCCTGCTGTCTCAACGTTAACCCCGGTTTTGGCTGAAATAAAATAAAATCAATTGATGCACATTTTGACCGCCACGTGGCAACCCCACGTGGCAACCCCACGTGGCAACCCTACGTGATTTTGTTTTGCCCGTGTCAGATGGTCGAAGGTCTATAGCCCTGGCTGACGTGTATACCAAGACGATCGGGCACCCCTGAGAGAAACCCAAAGTATGAACCGTAATATCGCTCTCGAAAAAGCCTGTGTGTGCGTGCTTTATTTATTATCGTCACCAACGTGTGTGTAAAAAAAAAAGTCCTTAGCACATTCCTGCTCCGGGCTTATCTTCCGCGTGCACTCTCGTTGCGTGCGAGGCAACCCTTTGAGTTAACAGAGGAGAAGGAGCGGAGGCGGGAGGTGGGGGGGGGAATAACAAAACAGCGGTGCAGGAGTATAAAAGGGCAAAAAAGAAAAGGCAAAGAATGGAGAGAGATGTGATTTACACTGTGTGCGAGCATTCAATGCAGTGCTCGCAGGTGGGCTGCAGTGACTCAACCTGAGATGGGGGGAGGGGGGTGGTGGTCACACCGACCGTGTCACCCGGCTGCACGGACGGCCGTCACCATGGAGAAACCCGGGTTCGCGTCCGGGTTGCAGCCGCGCCCGCCCAACCGGTGGGTTTAGCCCTCGGTTCCCTAGGGCGTTGGTGAGTTGACGGACTCGGCTTGCCGCGTCGCTAGCGACTGCACGCACGCAAACGAAAAAGGTTGAGGAATTTGCTTTGCGTGTAATTTGGTTGAAAAAAATAAAATCGTTCTCTGAGAATGAAAGCTGTCGGTTTTGATCGGCGCGTGACGGGCGCCTCTAGTGTGGCTAAGGGGCGGTTGAACGGGAATCGGAAGTAGCTCTTTGACGTCAACTTCCACGGGCGGTGCTCTGGTTCACACGAGGGTGCACTGCTCACTGCGGGAGTATCCCAATGGACTTTCCGTCGTCTCCTAGCAACGCAGCACTGAGGACAACACAATTAGGGAAAATGTAAATGAAGTGTATATATTTTTTTTATACTTGAGAGTGAATGTGGGAAGTGGGGGGGTGAGGGTGGGAGGTTGAGGGGAGGGGGGTGTGGGGGATGAGGGTGGGTGGGGGGCAGCCTCTTGGACCCTGGAATGTGAATGGGCAAGGCCGTGTTTGATGTTTGAGTGGTCATCGTTGCATCAGGAATTATTGGGTGTGGTGCGGTTAAAAGCAATGCACGCGTATGGCCCTTGGTCAATCCACTGCTGGATGAAGGCTTTCCCCGCGCTGTGTCGGTGGCCTTGGGCCTTGTTTGACCATACTTTGCCACGCTGGTCGGTGAGTGCGGGTCGGTGAAGGACGGAGGCCAGGGACCGGGTCAGATGTCGCTCGCCGCTGACGTTGGCCGTTGCCGAGAATCGAACTTGGGTCGCCGGGTTCATTCCTCCGTACGCCCCCAGTCCACCCGAAAGCAATGCGTGCTGTGTGTCTTCTCGTGCGTGCAGTACAGCAAGTGGGTGAGTGAAATCTTGTGTGTGTGTGTGTGGGGTTAGATGGTGTAGCGGTTGGCGGTCAGCGCTATGAACCCCGCGACCCGAGTTCAATTCCCGTGCACGGCCAACACCAGTGACGATTATTTGAACTGGTTTTGGGCCCCCCCCCCCAGGTCGACTCGGCCTTAAATGAGTACCTGGTGCGATGTGTAAACATTGCCACTAGGGAGACAAAGGCGGTCGGGCGTGCTGCTGTCACCCACCCCCTCGTGTGCCGTGCCGGCCTTCATAGGTGCTCGCTAACAGCACTTGCCCCAACAGTCTGTTACAGGCTACACGGGGGATCTTTGTCTTTGTGTGTGCTCGCTAACAGCACTTGCCCCAACGGTCTGTTGAGGCTATACGGGGGGGAGATCTTTGTCTTTGGTTGGTTATATCCACGTACCCCAGATTTTCTTCCCACGTGCAAAACATGTCCTTTTTTTGTAACAAACAAAAAAAATCTGCACCACATACAATTGGCCAAACATCCCAATGTAGCGGGACCCTCCCGAAAGAATCTTGAGACTAGGCGAGGCATTGCGTGGTGGCGAATTGCATACCATTGTAATGTCAATGTTAGGTGAAATTAACAGGTAACACCCCCCCTCCCCCCCCCCGAAAGAGCCACACCACGCTGCATTCCAGTGCCACTCAACGGCCAGACACGCGAGTTATTAATATCGGTGAGCAAGGCCTTTGACGTGCATGCCTCGTAATTGCACTTTACAATCACACGCTCGTACATAATAAGGGTCTATTTTTGAAGCGCCACTGAATGGAATTAAATGAATGTGCGCGCGTGCGTGCGTGCGTGAGTGCGTGTACGCTGAACGCCTTTCGCGCACCGCACGTAGCCAACCGTGCTGAGCGCGAGGCGCTCATCCAAGAGGGGCGCACCGTGAAACGAGTCGCGCAGACAGCACGGACGGGGGAGTACGGACGAGACGAGCGGCGAGTCGAATCTTGAACGGTTCCCGTGACGCTCAATGGAATCGCCGTCGGGGCTGTCGTGGGGAGTGGGAGATGGAGGGGGAAGTGGTGGGGGGTGGGTGGGGGATGTGGTCGATGAATCGTTACGTGCGTGCGGGGGGATCAGCCGCGATCATTGCCCGGAGAGAAATATTTTTTTTTACCGTCTCGGATAAATCCTTGAGATCTTTCTCTCTCTGTCTCTCTCGTCTCTTTGATCGCGACATTAAGACAATTGACAGGTTCCATAAAAAAAAAACGCTCTAGGCCTGGCTTTTAAACTTTCTCTCTTCCCTCTCTGCTCCTCCTTAGTCTCTCTCTCGCTCTCTCGAGGTCATTACGAGACGCCAGGAGCGATCTTTGTAGGGGCCGTTAAAAGGTGCTGTCAAGGACCTTTTGGCCCGGCCTGGCGCAGGCCTCGTCCACCAAACCCCCCCCCCTCCCACCCAAAATTCCCCAACAAACCAAACAGCGCACGCGGTGCGTGACCCCGCGCGGCGGCAGGAGCAACAACACGCCTGGCCGTGACCTTCGCTCTGCACGCGCTCTCGCTCTGTGACGGAGAGCGCGGTTGGCATGGAGAGCCCGGTGCTTGAAATGTAGAGAAGTCCTCCTGATCTATTGCACCCTTCCCCCCCATCCCCCCCACTCCTCATCCCTTCTTAACCCAGAGCCGTATGCCCCTCCGGCCCAAGGGCCCCAGTGGAGTGACACCGCCTGCTTCACAAATGTGCCGCTCTCCTCTCGCCTCTCTCCGCTCTCCTCTCCCTCTTCTCTCTCCCTCTCTCTCCCCCGTCTCCTGTTTCGTCCCCTCTCCTGCCTTCTCGTCTCTCCCCTCCATCTCAGCTCTCTCTCTCTCGTTTGCTCCCTCCCTCTCTTCCATTCTTCCCCCTCTCTCATCTCAGCTCTCTCTCTCGTTTGCTCCCTCCCTCTCTTCCATTCTTCCCCCTCTCTCATCTCTAGCTCTCTCTCTCTCCCCCCCCCACCTCTCTCTGTCTCTCCCCCCACCTCCCCGTTACCCGGTAGCGTGCGGGTATTGAGCCGGACGCTTTAGAATCGCCCCTCGGATTCCAGGAATCGTGGCGGCACGCTAGGTGACTCTGCGCGCGGAGTTTACTCAGCTGCTTTCAAAGAGGCTCAACAACGCAAACAGGGTGCGTGCGTCCGCGGGGAGTGTGTGTGCGCGCGTGTCGGTAGTTGGTCGCGCAGCGGTTAGCACGCTGCGCTACGAACCCAGCGAGCCGAGTTCGATTCCCGCTCACGGCCAGCGACAGTGACGATTATCTGACACCGGTGCAGGTCCTCACGTGCTGCTCACCAACAACACTTGCTCCCGAAATTTCTGGGCGAGGGGTGGGGGGCGTTAGGGTTTGCTTTTGTGTCTCGGAGTGGGTGCTCGAGTTGCGAGCAGCGCGTGGCGGAGAGAGGGGAGGGGGGGGTGCAGGGAGAGAGGGGAGGGGGGTGGAGGGAGGGTGGTGGAGTTTGTTGCTGGGGGAAGGGGGGTGGTGGAGTTTGTTGCTGGGGGAAGGGGGGTGGTGGAGTTTGTTGCTGGGTGCTGTGCAGAGCCCTCCCCGCTTGGATGGCGGTGGTCGTTTAGGGCTCCAAATCGAGAGGTGGTGGGCAGGGGGGGGCGACAGGATTGAGCTGCAGCGTCCACGTGGCCACTCGATCCACTGCTGGATGGCAATCCGGCTCAGAATTCGCAAAACCACCGTGTTTGGTTCCAATGAAGTTTAAACCGTTTTGAAACTCCAGTCCTGAACTCCACCATTGCCAATCTTGGTCAACAAAACAAAATATGGATCTGGGCACCGGGGTTGTGTGAGCTGTGGTGAGTTCAGGAATGAGGAACAGACTTTTAATGTCGCGCCAGTGCAACACTATAATAAATGGACAATTGGTCTCCTATAAAGCGGTAGCTATTTTATCGACCAAGAAGGGATGATGGACCGAGGTGACCCAACACCCCCCACCCCCCTTCCTCCGCCCGCGCCGCCCCCTCCATCGTGCCACCCGGAATTGAGAAACGAAAAAAAACATTTGCGGAACACGATCCAAAAAAACACGGCTCTCGTGCTGCTGGATTCCAGCCGCTGCTGTCCGCACCGAGTTCCGGTAACGGTGCATTCCTCTGTCCCGATAAAAACAACAACAAACAACCACCAACAAACAAGAACAAAAATATTTCTCGTGGTGCCGCTGTCATCGTTTTTGGCAGCGACGCACGAGCACCCCGGGTGTCCTGGTTCGTGTTGGCATATTTGGTGCGGGGGGGGGGGGGTTCCCGATGCTCTCGCGAAGAGCGCCGCGCTGCGACTTCCGGCGACATGAGCTTGGTTCGCGGACAACGGGTGTCGTCAGCGGCGATTTGATATCGATATGGTTCTGGGCCTCCCCTAGGTCGACTCAGCCTTGAATGAATACTTAGTACGGTGTGCAGACTTTAGACCCGCCCTTACTGGACATGTGTGAAAAATAACTTTGTAGCTCGTCGCATTCCTGCAGTATAAATACACATTCTGATTCTTATTACCGGTCATATTAGCCGTGGCCATGTTAGCCATGGCCTGGAATCAAACTCGGGCCGTAAAGTTAATCGCGCAGTGCGCTGACAACTGCGCCGCTGAGCAGTGCAAAAATAACGCCCCCTATTTACCCAGCGAATAGTCGTTGATGCTCAAGACTAACTTTGAGGAGGGTCCTCCTGCTACCCTGGGATGTGTGGCCATTCCAATGAATTGTAAACATTTCAACTGTGTTGTCTTGACTTCCTTGCATCCTCCCCTCCGGGCCCACTGTTTTTGAAAATGCTCAGATTTGGTTTCAAAAGAGAGGCTAAAAAAAACACCTTTTCAGTTTGCGCTTCCAAACATTGTGTAAAATATGGGGCAAGAAAGTGTTTTAGTCCACTCCCTTCTTCACATTCCCAGCATGCCACTAATGGGCACCCTCCTTCTCCTCCCCCCTTCCCTCCCCCCCTCCCTCTCCTTCACCCTGACCAAGACCCTGACTTTCCAAGGGCAGCAGATTTCAATAGATTTCAGGCAACCCTTCCACAAAAACGTGTGTGTGTGCGCATGTCATTGTGTGTGTGTCTGTGGCCGTGTGTGTAATTGGTGGGGAGCGGTGAGTGCAGTGGTTAGCTCCACACTGCGCTACGAACCCTGCGGACCCGAGTTTGACTCCCGCTCACGGCCACCAGTGACGATTATCTGCAACGGTTCTTGGCCTCCCCTAGGCCGACTCAGTCTCAAATGAGTACCTAGTGCAGTGTGTAAACATCGCCACTGGGGAGGCAAAGGCGGCCGGGCGTGGTGCTGCCCGCCCAGCCCTCGTGTGCCGTGCCGGCCTTCATAGGTGAGCGCGAACAGCACCTGCCCCAAACAGTGTTAAGGCGATACGGGGGATCTTTGTGTTGCATGTGTGTAGTCAACACACTGCATTACATACTTAGAGGGCCCGAGTTAGATTTCTGGCCACGGCTAACGTCCGTGGCGAGTGACACCTGCACGGGTGGTTCCTGGGTTCCCCTCCCCCACCTGACCAAGTCCTCGCCAAACCCCAGTGACCAGTGGGATGAAGTATGGTCAAATAACCGACATGGCGTGAGGAGCCGTTCATCCAATTGACAAGGGGCTGCACCTAGTTGCATTATAATGTAAGCACGCTGTGCGTAAGTGCGCATTTTAGATGGTCACCGCATCGCGAGTGCTTTCGGACGCGCTTCTGTGGCCGTCTGGAACGCACTTCCTTCCGACATTAGGAAGCCACCGGAGCTACGCACTTTTAAATCATCTAGATTGAAAACTAATTTCTTTAAAACTGAATTAGCACGGTTGGCTAGGTATGGTGCAACAGGAATTCAACACACATACATACATACAAGCATGTGTAATAGCTCTGGCAGTTTGCAGAAGATGTAAGCAGGCAATATGTGTGTCGTTTTATTAGTCTCTCTGCATAAAATTAATCGGACTATATATTTTTTTACATAACCCGTTGATCCCACTGCCATCTGGGAGTGCATCATTTCAGCGGCGTTGATTCAATACGAGCAACAACAAGGAAACAAAAACTCTGGACTGGTTTTGCGACACGCAGCGCCTCAATCCGCAATTCTCGCATCAACTCCAGAAGGCCGCATTCCCCACCGCCGCGTCTCCGTTTCATATTCATTGCTCTGCAGACGGAGCCTGTGACTTTACAACAGGGCGATAATTGAACACAAACATAAATATACCCCTCCACCTCCCCCGTATCGCCTTAACAGACTGTAGGAGCAAGTACTGCTCGCGAGTTGCACCTATGAAGGCCGGCACAGCACACGAGGTGGTGGGTGGCCAGCACCACGCCCAGCCGCCTTCATCTCCCCAGTGGCGATGTTTTGCACACTGCACCAGGGACTCTTTTAAAGGCTGAGTCGACCCTGGGGAGGCCCAGGACCGGTTCAGATAATTGTCCACTGGTCGAACTTTGATCGCCGGGTTCGCGATGCGGTGCGCTGACCCATGCACCGCCGCTCCCCGCACACACATACACGCACACACGCACACACGCACACATACAACAAAGAGAAAGACACCCTGTATAGGTCTCAACATACTGTTGGGCCAAGTGCTGTTAGCAAGCTCCTATGAAGGCTGGCACGGCACACGGGTGGGTGGTCTGCCCGGTGCTGAAGTGCACACACCGTGGCAAAATGCAAATTTAAAGGTTGAGTTGACTTCGCAGAGGCTCCAACCAAGGCTGGTTTCAGATATCGCCGTCAAACTCAGGTCGCTGGGTTCGTATCGCAGCACACAATGTGCTCACCACTCCCAACACTATTTTGGCTCATCGCACCATAGACACTTGTATACCGAACACACACACGCACACCCGCACACCCATAGTCACACACCTAACGTGCCAAATGCAAACCCCGGGCCAAGCCTACCTCGCCCAACCCAGGCCGAGGTGACCCAGCCCAACCCAGCAGGGTGGAATATTGCCACAGAGCACGCAAAGACAAAGAGATCTGTCTGCCGTATGGCCTGTTACAGACTGCTAGGCCAAGTGCTGTTAGAAGCGAGTAGCACCTATGAAGGCTTGCTATGCATGGCACACGAGGGGGAGTGGGTGGCCAGCACCACGCCGGGCTGACTTTCTCTCCCTAGTGGCGATGTTTACACATTGCATACTCATTTGAGGCCGAGTCGACCAAGGGGTGGGGCCCAGAACTCGTTCAGATAATTGTCAGTGGTGTTGGCCGTGAGCGGGAATCGAACTCGGGTCACCTGGTTGGTAGCGCAGCGCGCTAACCGTTGCACTACCGCGCACCCACCCCCCACAGACTCAGATACCCAAGCACTTAGACATTCGCTCACTCCAACAAACGTTGAATCTTCCCGTACACTCTTTTGGATGCCTCTCTGCGAGCATTCACAGTGAGTGCTCAATAAACTGGCCTTGCTGGCACTTTAAGAGTCTTTTTTACACCAAACGAAAAAAAGCAAGTTACACGGAGAGAACGTAGACCCCGCGCACGCACATAAACAAAGAGATTGTTTAGCCATAGCCGCTGGTAAGTACTGTCAGCGAGCGCCCGTTAAAACCGGTGCGACCCGTGAGTGGGTGGTGCGGTCAGTTTCAACGCACGCCTCGGCTGCCTTTGTGTCACCCGACTACTCATGTTTATGACCGCATTGCAACCACGTGTTTTTATTTTTGGCTGAGCTAACCTAAAAGGGGGGTCCTGAACAGATTGAGATATCGCCGACCAGCCACAAGATAATTCTCGTGGCCGTGACTCTGGATGGCTATCGCGGCGCGCTAACCACTGCACCACCGTTTGCCTCGCAGCACTTACACGTCGCACATCCTGAACATACATATGCACATGCACATTTGCTCCTGAACTTACACTTTCTGCACACATGAAGACAAATATAAAGATCCCCCTGTATAGGCTTTTGGAGCACATGCTGTGTTAGCGAGCACCTATGAAGGATGGCACAGCACACGAGGGGGTGGGTGGCCAGCACCACACCCGGCAATGCTTGCACATCCCACCAGGTACTAATTTGAGGCTGAGTCGACCTAGAGGAGGCCCAGGACTAGTTCAGATTATTGAATCATTTGGCGGGACCCTGGGGTCCCGCAAAAATCAGGTCAATAATTATTTTTCAGTCCGCCCACTCGTGATCCCGACAGCAATGCGCCGCCCGCCCAGACTCGCGCCAACAAGTGCCAGCAGGCGGCGATCAACACGATGGGCGCTACCCCACCGGCCAAACGCAAGCCCGGGGGGCGTCCGCCGCGGTCGCGCGCGGCGACGACGCCCTCCGGTCAGCCGTCGATCCTCAGCTTCTTTGCCGAGGCGAGCCCGCCGCCCCCCAGGCAGTGAATTTTACGTGTTTATGTAATTTTACAACTTTTTACGAAACTTAGTGCCCCGAGTAGCTCTCGACGAAGCCAATCGATTGACACCAGTTTTGTTGTCGGTAAGGCAAGACTCGTGTCGCTACGCGGTTTTTCCCACCCCGGGGCAGTGATGGGACCCCGGGGTCCCGCCAATTGCTTCAATTGTCACTCGCGTAAGCCGTGAGTGGAAATCGAACCCAAGTCGCTGGGTTCGTAGCACGGCATGCTAACCGCTGTGCTACCACTTGCCGCTGCACACACACTCAAACACGTGTGAGCAGAATCTGAACAGTCTTCAAGTTTTTGTGTAGATTTTCTTAAACCAGATTAGAACTCAAGAAGCCAGGATTGTTCTAATTTGCAAGGCTGACCTGGGGCATAAGTCTGCTGGAGGGGGCGATGATGGCTGCTGTGTACAATCCCAATTTTAGTTTTGCAAATTTGGACTCTTACACTGGCCCATCATGGCCTACTCTTGCACAGTCCGTCACAGGCTCTTTAAAGTTCACTGCTAAAGCCGACGCTGCTGAGTATTGGGTTAATTAGGAGTTTGCGTGTTCTCCCCGTGGTTGCGTGGATTTGTTTTTTCTCCGGGTCCTCCAGTTTTTCCCCTCCACATTTATAAACATGCGTTTAGAGTATTCGGCTGCGATAAATTTCCACATGATAAGCCACTTGGTTGGGCTATCTATCATTTGTGGCCAGGGCACTTCTGAAAAAGAGCTACATAGCTCAGTGGGCCTGCAACTGGTAAAATAAAAAATAGTTTAGTTTTATATTATTGGTTCTTTCGGTAAAGTCACGTTGAAGGGAAACAATAAAATAATAAAAATATAAAACAATAAAATGATCACGACGTTTCGACTGCAACACAAGCAATCATCATCAGGTGTGAAAACCACAGCAAGAAACATTTTCTTGCTGTGGTTTTCGTAGCAAGAGAAGAATATGAATTCCTGCAGTCAAAAAGTTTCGTTTTAGTTTAATTCACCCGCAGCGTAAACCAGGGCGACCGTTGGAATTCGAACCGTGAACAGTGCTACCGCTAGGGCCGTGTCACCGAACATTTCACTCACCCATGCACATTCACGCGTCACATACACGCGTCACATACGTCACGCGCACACACGTCACGCGAACACACGTGCACCCACATGGGCGTCCTGAACGCACCGGCGTCACGTGCATACATGTTCACGTCACACCCGCGTCACATACAAATGCGCGCACACACGCATCACGCACAAAGACAAAGGTCTCCCTGATTGGGCAAGTGTTGTAAGCGAGCACCCTGTGAAGGCCGGTCACGGCAAACGAAGGGGGTGGGTGGCCAGCACCACGCCCGGTCGCTTTTGTCTCCCGAGTGGCGATGTTTACACGTCACACTTGGTACGACCAAAGGATGGCCCAGGACCGGTTCAGATAATTATCATCACTGGTGTAGGCCGTGAGCGGGAATAGAACTCGGCTCGCTGGGTTCGTAGCACACCGCACTAACCACTGCACTACCTCTCCCTCCTGAGTACACACACGGCACGCACGTCAGACGTGCATCCACATGGATCCAAGCACGAACATCCTGTGGACCGAGTCACGTCATCCACAGACGCGCACGGGCTCGTGCGCGCATTATCCCTTCCCGAACAGTGACGCTGACGATGATGCCGTTTGTTGATATTTTGTTGGTTAATTCGTCCCCCCCGTCCCCCACCATTACCACTGCGTGCCCCCCCCCCACTCACCGCCAACCCCCCCTCCCCAACTCGTAATCGCCACAACTTTGTGAAACAAAACAAGCGGCACGGACGCACGTGCGGCCGAGGACGTAGCCGTCGTAATGGCCGTGTTTTCGACGTCCGACCGCCACGCGGTTCTCGCGTTAATTGGGCTGTTGTGTGTTTTGCGTGAGTGAGTGAGTGAGCGAGACCCCCTCGCTGCAAACAGCCATTGTCGATGGCAGCAGGGAGGGAGTTTCCTGTTGTGAGCCCCATTGTACAAAGGTGGGAGCGTGCTCACCGCCGCAACAGCTGGCAGATGTTGAGTGTGGCTGTGTGTGTGTGTGTGTGGCTGTGTGTGTGGCTGTGTGTGTGGCTGTGTGTGTGTGTGGGCAGCGGTAGTGTAGCGGTGAGCGCTCAATGCTACGAATCCGATGAACCGAGTTCGATTCCCGCTCACGGCCAACACCAGTAACGAATATCTGAACCGGTCCTGGGCCTCCCCGAGGTCGACTCAGCCGCAACTGAGTACCCGGTGCGATGTGTAAACATCGCCACTGGGAAGACAAAGGCGGCCGGGCGTGGTCCTGGCCACCCACCCCCTCGTGTGCCGTGCAGGCCTTCATAGGTGCTCGCTCACAGCACTGGCCCCAACAGTCTGTTGAGGCTATACGGAGGAGCTTTGTTATTGTGTGCGAGTGTGGCTGTTCAGTGAACGTGTGTTGCGTGTTCTGTGTGAATGCGGTCGTGCAGTGGAATGTGAGCACGCTCAGAGTTCGATTCCTGCTCATGGCCAACACTAGTGACGACACTGGGGAGACAAAGGCGGTCGGGCGTGGTACTTTCCGGCCTCCGTAGGCGTTCGCAAACAGCACTTGCCCCAAAAGGTCTGTGCATTATCGCCGCCAATGCTCGCTCCCTCGAGAGCGATGAGGCCCGAGCGTTTGATCTTCCAAAAGCGTTGCTGACAAACGAGGATTGCTGGCCTCGGACGGAAGGACAGGATGGACGGAGAGACGGAGAGCGAGCGACGCTCCGACCTCCCGGGGTCACGCGGTAATGATCTGCGGGGTCGGGTTTCTGAGGATGACACGACTTGGCGGGCACGAGACAGGCAGGGGGGGGGTCGCAGGGGTCGCCAGCAGTATAATTAACTCGCTCGTGCGTTCGGTCGTTCGTTCGTATATGTGTAAATGTGCGAGTGTGTGTGTGTGTGTGTTTATCATTTAGCTAATTAGTGCTGGGCTTGAGGCGTGACCGATTGGCCAGGGAGATATTTTGGCTGCAAAGATTGTCATCGGCATCCGCGTCATCCATCGGTGGCTCTAGCAGCGGAAACAATGCTCGTCGGCTGGCAGCATCGTTAGCGACTGCAGCACTGGCAGCAGTTGCAGCAGGAGCAGCATTGGGGAGTTATAGAAACAGCAGCAGTTGCAGCAGGAGCAGCATTGGGGAGTTATAGAAACAGCAGCAGTTGTAGCAGGAGCAGCATTGGGGAGTTATAGAAACAGCAGCAGTTGTAGCAGGAGCAGCATTGGGGAGTTATAGAAACAGCAGCAGTTGTAGCAGGAGCAGCATTGGGGAGTTATAGAAACAGCAGCAGTTGCAGCAGGAGCAGCATTGGGGAGTTATAGAAACAGCAGCAGTTGCAGCAGGAGCAGCATTGGGGAGTTATAGAAACAGCCGCAGTTGCAGCAGGAGCAGCATTGGGGAGTTATAGAAACAGCAGCAGTTGCAGCAGGAGCAGCATTGGGGAGTTATAGAAACAGCAGCAGTTGCAGCAGGAGCAGCATTGCTTTATAGTAGCAGCACAATTATTATTATCATCAGCAGCAGCAGCAGAAGAATCATCAGCAGCTACAGTTGCAACAAAGACAACAATTCCCCGTATAGACTTAGCAGGCGTTTGGGGCAAGTGCTGTTAGCGAGCACCTATAAAGACTGGGATGGCACACGAGGGGGTGGGGTGGCCAGCAAACCACGCCCGGCCGCCTTTGTCTCCCAAGTGGCGATGTTTACACACCGCACCAGGTACTCATTTGAGGACGAGTCGACCTTGGGAAGGCCCAGGACTGGTTCAGATTAACGTCACTCGTGTTGGTCGTGAGCGGGAATCGAATTTGGGGCGCCGGGTTCGTAGCGCAGCGCGCTAACCGCTACACCACCGCGACACCATCATCATCATCACTTTTCCACCACCTCAGTCATCTTATCACCACCACTGTTATCATCATTATCAATCATCGCACTGCGAGTCCATTGTTTAACAAGGCTATCTTGACTCCACACAAACTGCACTTTTGTTGAGTCGGGAGTTATGACATCATTGCCCATAACCCTTGTGCTAAATATAGCGCTATTGTTTCTTGTAGCGTTCAAATCGCGGTGCACAACGGGAGCCGGGCGCGTGGGAAGATGACGGGGGACGACCAATCTCGCGCCAGGGTCAGTAGCCTGCAACCTCTGGAACTCGCCAGGAACAAAATCAGAAATCGGAAACTAAAAGCCGGTAGCAGTGCTTCTGTTCTCCCCTCATCCGTGCTGCGATTTCTCCACGGATGTTCGAGGGAGTGGAGGTGATGGAGATCAACTAAATAATAAACTCAACTCTTTTTATTTTACCAGGTAAGGCCCACTGAGCTATGGTAGCTCCTTTTTTTCAGAGGTTACCCAGCCACAAATGATAGCTCAACGAAGTGGCCCATCGTCACGTGGGAATTTAAAGCAGTAGTCAAATACTCTGAACGCGTGGCGATGGTGATTCTAAATGTGGAGGGAAAGACCGGAGGACCCCGTGTGAAAAATCCACGCGACCACAGGGAGAGAGGGAGACACGCAAACTCAAAATACACAGCAGGCCATCAGGGTCGCGATCGAATCCTCACCGTCCTGTATACCAGGCGAGGTAGTTAACATCTCGCTCACTCAACAAAAGGGGGGGGGGTCAAGAAACAGTCGATGCTAATCAATATTACATGAAATAAAGCACAGGTGCTGTGCTACTTTGGTTGTGGTGGGGTACACATTGACCTCGGACAAATAGATCCGGCTCTCGATAGCGAGCTGTGATGACGGTGGTGATGCTGCTGCTGATGATAATGATGGTGATGATGATTCTGAAGACAATGAAGATGGCAGTGATGATGATCATTTCCCTGCCTCGGGTGCTGGTGCTGAGTATTATTATAGTGGTGGTAGTGCTGCTACCTCTGATGTCAATGCAGCTCATGCTGCTGCTGCTGGATTATAGTGGTGGTAAGCCTACTGCTTCTGCTGCTGATGAGTGTTCACACATGGCCAGATCCGGAAGCCACTCATCCTGACTCTAACCCCACGCAGTTCCCGATCGGCTGTCTCTCATCAGCGTCCGATCAGCAATTTCCTTTCTCAGGTCACCCGCTCTCCACACCCGTGCATTCCCACCTCGTTTGCTTGAGCGGTGGGGTGGTGGGGGGGGGGGAGTCTCTTCAGACCCTCACGTGGCCACTCTTGAAGTTGTCCCCATTAATCTTTTTGCAGCAGCTCTGAGTTTACGCGTGTGCGCGTACGCACCGTTGTTCGTGGTCATGAATGCGAGGGTCATTTTCACGTCCCCTTTTGTCGACCCACCGCTGGATGGAGGCCCTCCCCCACACCGTGTCAGCATTTGAGGTTGTCTGACCATACTTCACCACGTTTGTCGGTGCGGGTTCGTGGAGGTGGGGGAGGGGGGGGTGCGCAAGGCCCCCGTTTGGATATCGCTCGCCACTGATGTTCATCCTTGGTCGGGAATCAAACTCACGTGGCGCAGTGTGCGGCGCCACTCCGCTGTCTCTCAGCGCCGTCGTGCGTGGCTGTCTCCGTGAGTCTACCTGTGCCTGTGTCCGTCTTCTCTGTCGCTGTGGAGCTCCCCGTCTTGTCGGGCAGGACAGTCTCTGCGTGTGTTTATTTCCGTGCACCTTTGTCTCTCCGTGCCTGCATCCTCGTGTCCCTCTCCGTGTGTCCCCTCTAAGCGTCTCGCTGCACAGCACTGTGTGCCTGTGATTGTTTCTCATTGAGCCTCTCTGAGTCTCTCTCTCTCTGTGTCTCCCTCTCTGTCTCCACGGCTGTTTACATTCCTGCCTGTGCATCGTCCCTCTTTCTGCATTTCCCCGTGCGTCCAACCTCCGCCGTGTCTGCCTCACGGGATCGCCCCGTCTTTCCAACCAGGTCCTCCTCGCGCTGCGCCAAATCACCTCCAACATCAAGGTCAGGGGAACGCCATCACGCACGCCGGTGCCCCCCCCCCACCCCTTCGCTTGCATTCCACGGCGGGGGTAAACGCGCTTCCGCCTGCAAAGCGCCCTCGCCAACGGTTGTCCCGACGACGAAACGCCGTCACGATTGCCGCCAAACCCACGCGGGGGCGTCCCGTAACAAGAAGCGGTGTGGCGGTGGCGGTGTGGGGTGGTGTCTGTGGGGCTCACCTTGGGTGAAGAGGAGGAGGAAAGCCATTACTCACAAGCTAATCAAACAACACCGGGGCGTTGTTTGAAGTGTCGGCTTGAAGTATGGGAGGAATTTCATTACCGGACCTGGGGAGCAGGACTCCTCAGAGGCTGTTTGCCGTACCTGACCGCAGATTGAGTTTACATTCCTAAAGAGGACCGTGAAGGCGGAACCAAACGGGGATAATCGCAACGTGTGGCTTTTTTTTTACCATACTGCCAACGAACGCGGTGACCCCCTGGCAGTGCCGCGGCTTTGTTAGTCTATGAGAATTGGACAAATTGTTTTTTTACTTTTGGTGACGATGCCGCTGCCGATGCCGCTGCCGATGCCGCGTTTGTCAGTGGTGCACAAGCACAGGCAACAACCAACTCCACGCGTTCGTCCATAACGGCGTTGCGGCCTCACAAAGGAACGTGCGTATGTAATAGCCGACGTTTCAGGGCAGTGGCCTTTTTTCACCGCAACGTTTACAAATGAATGATAGGCACATGTGCTTGAAGAAGGTGCCGTTGCCCGAAACGTCGTCTGTTATATATATTTTTACTTTTAAGGCCGCGGTGTGATTGACAAACGTGTTGATATTTGTAAGTTGTTGTCACGATGAAGCGACACCTTCCCGCACCTCCCATTAGCACGGTTGGCTACGTGCGGTGCGAAAAGATGTTCTTAATACATACGAGCCGTGATAAACCCACTGCTGAATTAAGGCCGCGGTGCCGAGATGTTAACTCCCTCGACTGATATGCAGGAAGTCATGGGTTCGATCCCGACGCCTGTATATGTTGAGTTTGCGTGTCTCTTTCTCTCCCTGTGGTTGCGTGGATCTTTCTTCGGGTCCTCCGGTTTTTCCCTCCACATTTAGAATCAACGTGCGCTTCGAGTATTTGGCTGCGATAAATTTCCACGTGATAAGCCACTTCATTGAGCTGTCATTTGTGACCAGGTCGCTTCTGAAAAAAGAGCTTCATAGCTCAATGGGCCTTATCCTGGTAAAATAAAAAAAATATGTTTAGTTTAGATAAAGTGCAGCAATGAAGCGAACATAAAACAGGGCAATTAAAAAAAAAACTGTTTGGCCTACTCTTCCACGTTGGCCAGGCATCTCGGAAGAGCTAGGTGGGAGTACCGATGGCTCTACCCCATCGCACGCCCATGTATACTCCCTCTGGGTGTAGAGGGACTCCCCTACTTACGCACATTCGACTTACGAACTTTCGGAGATACGAACAAGCCTGTCCGTATGTCCATTTGCCTGGTCGGACCGAGAGTCGTAAGTTCAACCGCCGCGCAATAGATGGCGGTAGGTTTGCATCTACATCTGCAGAACGTAAAGAACCTGCGGAATGAGCATTAACAAGGAGATTATACAACTTTTAAAGCCATTCCCCGTGTTTAGTGTTCATGCCGTACAACGTGTTTGGAATCGACAGGAGTAAAATTGGACTTAAGAAAAACTTACGAACAGACCTCTGGAACCTAACTTGTTTGTAAGTAGAGGAATCTCGGTACAGAAGGAGGTTGGGGGGGGGGGGATTGTGGCGATTTGAAAACCATGCCAATTATTTCAACTGCCTTGCCGCGAGATTGAATCGAATCGGCAAGATAATTGATTAGCAAGTCAGATCGTACAGGACGGGAACAAGAGGTTTGACCTGCGGATTGACAGAGGAGGAGGGCGGGGAGAGAGAAGTTGTACTTTTACTTTTGAGTACGGTGATAAAACTGCAAACGCGACGCGGATTCTGCAGAGTCATTTCGAGTTCCGGGAGGCCGTGCAATATAATAATATAATCATTTATTTATTTTAAGTCACGAGAACATGACACTTGCGTAAGGCCGTGTGGCGCGCCTAATGAACGCAGTTTGTTGCAACAAACCTATTGCCAGGGTTCCCGGTTGGGACGTTTGTTTCACACGGCGTGAGTTTTGCGTTCACATGGATCTGCGTGTTTTATATATGTTGTTGTACGGTACTGGCCACCCCAACCGCCTCGCGTGCCGTGCCGGCCTTCATAGGCGCCCGCTGTCAGGACTTGCTCCTGCAGTCTGTTAAGGCTACACGGGGGGGGGGAATTTTTGTGTGTGCGTCATGGTCTATGTACCCGTGCGTATATGTCTGCTTGTGTGCACGACTTGCATACGTGTTTCTGTGCGTGCAAACTTGTGCGTGTATGTGTGTGCGTGTATGCGTGTGTGTGCATACTTGTGCATGTATGCGTGCGCGTGTACGTAATTGTGTGTTCCCAGCCGGGTCACAGTTGGATGTGTGGCTGAGTGGGTCGAAGTTCAGATCCCGCCGATCTTTGCTTGCATTTCACGCTGTTGGAAGAAATATCCAGCCCCTTCCTGCCAGCCATCCACCGACTCGCCACGGTGGCTAGGAGATGTTAACTACCTCGCCTGGTATACAGGAGGTCGTGGGTTCGACCCCGACCCTGAAGCCTTCAGGTCCTCCGGTTTTTCCCCTCCACAGTATTTGGCTGCTATACATTTCTCCATGACAAGCCACTGTGTTGAGCTATCACTTGTGATAGCCAGGTCGCTTCTGACAAAAACACAGCTATATAGGTGACTGGGCCTTTCCTGGTAAAATAAAACATAGAGTAAAACCTTGGATTGCGAGTAACTTGGTCTGTGAGTGTTTTGCAAGACGAGCAATTTTTTTTTTTTTTAAATATATAAATTTGATAAACGAGCGAGGTCTTGCAGTACGAGTAGTAGTACGTATACGCTTTGTCTGCCGAGCGTCACGTGATCACAACTGATATACGGGTGCTTTGGATTAAAAACACGTTTCCGGAACGAATTATGCTCGCAATCCAAGGTTTTACTGTAGTTTAGTTTGTCGAGATTCGACTCTTGTTTACCCTCTCGTGTTGTACTGCTCTCCATTTCATCTCTTGTCTCGTATACATGAACAACGTATTTCACCACAGCACCCCCAAGCATATAATTTGCATAAATCACAACTCACTGCTTCTCACTAGCGCGCGATACGTAAGGCGTGATTCGTGAGCGCGCGCGAATCGATGATGTTCGTTCCCCGGGGGGGGGGGGGGGGGGAGCTTCCCGTCGTGCCGACTTCCAAGGATGCTCGGGAAAATCAAAGCACCATCACAGAAGTGTCGCCTTTGACCTACCCCCCACCGCATCCCCACAGCTCATCACCCCCAGAGCCGACTTTGTCCCCGGGCGTGATGTGAAACCGCGTCCGGTTGTGGTGGTGTCACCGAAAATAAACGCTGTCGAGCGAGCAAGGGCACGGGGGGGGCGGGGGTGGTGGGGGGGATACCACCTCGACTCCGTCGTCTTCCCATCGTCACGTGCTCGCTCGAGAGCCCTCGTGTCGAGCGCGGCGTTTGTGGCGGTGCAGAGAGAGAGGGTGGCCGGGTGGGTGGGGAGGTGTGACCACGTCAGCTATATACCGATCAACAGAGCACTTAGAATTTGCCTCTTGCGCGTGTGTTGGCCATTGGCCGAAACGTGGCCCATTATATAAAACACTAGCTGTACTACCCGGCTTCGCCCGGGACTTGGATTCACCACACCCGGCCGTCTTTGTCTCTCCAGTGGCGATGTTCACACCACAGCAGTTACTCATTTGAGGCTGAGTCGACCTATGGGAGGCCCAGGACCGGTTCAAATAATCATCACCGGTGGTGGCCGTGAGCGGGAATCGAACTCGGGTCGCCGGGTTCGTAGCGTGGCGCGCTAACCACTACACTACAATGCGTTAGTCTTCCAAATGCGCGGGTCACGTGACAGATTTGACGTCACAGCTCACTTGCCGTGCAAAAAATAAATGCATTATTGAGCTCCCCCCCGCCCCCCCCTAAAAAAAAAAGTGTATTTTTATAATTTTTGCATGGTGTACAATCTGGAAAGTAGCCACATGGCAAATTTCAAGTTTATTGCATGTCGGGAAGTACGCTAAACATTTTGAACAGACACACATATTCACAACTTTGCCCTTTTATATATATGGAGATTTATATTAAATGTTTATAGACTATACCACCGCCCCCCCCCTCCACCGCCCATTGTAAGGTCACGGTGTTGTTAGTGACGGACGTGTTCAGTTGCTGTTGGTTATTTGTGCTTCCGTGCACCGCAGCCAACGCAACAGCACCGAAGAGTCTGCGCTGTGTTATTTTTTTGTTTACTCGGGAGGAGTTTTGAACACACTCCGTCCGATGCATTTGCGTACAGGAGGAGCAAACAACGTTTCCGGATGCAAGAGCAACCCCCCTCCTCCCCCCCCAATGTTCCGTTGCGTTAACAAGCCGGAGGAAAGTCCTCGTTTCCTGCACGCGCCCACCTCCGGGAAGAGGCCGTGTGGCAGTTTCAAACGACACTTCATCCTGTATTCGTGTTAAGATGAAGAAATAAAACTGTTTACTAGGTAATGAATTTATCACCAAATCAGCGGCCCGGATGACTTTACTGAACAGGGTGACTCATGCAGCAGACATTCCGCGGGCAGGCGGGCAGGCGGGCCTCAACTTGGCAGTATTCTGAGTCACGTTGCAGGCGTAAAAAGGGCCTAGGGATGTTTGCAGGAAGTTAAGAAGTTCGGTATGTGGGATGTTTCAGCTGCGTGCCATAAAGCGTTTGTCACGATGATAATGAGGGAAAGTACGATTGTGATGGTGGTGGAATTTTAACGAGGATGTATTTGGATGCCCGAATGTGATGATCGAGATGATGCTGATGCTGGTGGTTGCATTTGGTGATGATGTTGGGTGGTGGTGGTGATTATGGTTCGGGTGTTATCTTAATGTGACGATAAAGATGATGGTTGCATTTGGTGATGCCGATTGCATTTCACATTATTCACTGTTACTGTTGTTGACACACAGCGTATACAATACACAGTACCTTGACTGCGCATGCATTCCTACGCGGAGTATTTTTTTTGCAAACTATCCCGTCCAAAAATAGAAAATATTTGCCCAGAATGCGCGTCGCGTTTGCATTTTTGAAAGCATTCTACAAATGCACTGCTCCCATCAACATCATCATCACCACAGCCATCATCATCATCTATCCTCCCACCTCGGGCAGAAATCAACTCTAGAGCCACGCTGTCTCTCTCGTCAACTACGCCGGAGATAAACCCACGTCACCACACTCGGTCGCAAATAAAAACACACGGTAATTTTCCGCGAGACATTACGTATTGCGTCCGTTGGTTGCGTTGCAAATTAGCGAGGAGCAGGCGTCTATAGAATGCCCGCGACTGCCGGGCAGCTCGGGACGCAAACCGCGCGCGTGGAGCGGCTTCCTGTCGCCGGCTGACGCGGCGCTGGGCGGAGAGAGGGAGAGGGATGGGGGGGGGCGATGTGGTACGTGTTACGTGAGAGCTGCAATGAGACGGGATTTTCCAGGGAGTGGAGAGGAAAGTGATGGAGATGAACTCGACTATAAACGCATGTTCTTTTTTTTTACGAGGTAAGGCCCACTGAGCTATGTAGATTATTTTTTCGGAAGCGACCTGGCCACAAATGGATAGCCCAATGAAGTGGCTTATCTTGTGGAAGACGAGAATGAATCAATGGAGAGGAGGACTTAAGAGGAGAAAGTGAGGGGAGATATGACAGTTGCATAGGAGAGATATATCAGAATGTGTTTTTATCCTGGAGAAATCCGATGAGCTATGAAGCTCTTTTGCACAGGTGTCCAGTATTTTACAGATGTCCAGGACTGAGAAGGGATGAGTTAAAGAGGCGGAGAGGGAGGGGAGAAAGTAGTGTTGAAGAGAGTGAGTTCGACGGAGGGACAGAGTGAGACGGAGACAGGACAAGAGACGGGTACAATCAGACGAGTGAGATAGAGACAGAGACACAGTGAGACAGAGAGGGACAAGGTGAGAGAGACAGACGGAGAGGGTCAAGGTGAGAGAGACAGACAGGGAGAAGGTGGTCAAGGTGAGAGAGACAGACAGACAGGGACAAGGTGAGAGACAGACAAGGACAAGGTGGTCAAGGTGAGAGAGACAGACAGACAGGGGCAAGGTGAGAGAGACAGACAGACAGGGACAAGGTGAGAGAGACGGACAAGGTGAGAGAGACAGACAGACAGACAGGGACAAGGTGAGAGAGACAGACAGACAGGGACAAGGTGAGAGAGAGGGACAGACGGGCAAGTAGAGAGAGAGACAGACGGTGAACAAATTCCTACAGATGAGAACAAAAAAATAAGACGAGACGGACCTGGCTTTGCCAAAATAATTCCTGGAACAGCGTTCCGGCTGAAATTAAGAACTGCTAAAGACTGTTTTGTGAATCCCGACGAGGGTGGGGAGGGTGGGGAGCGGTGGGCGGGGAGCTCTTGGGCCTGCCCCTGACTTACCACAACGCTGCCCCTGTTGCTGCTGCTGTTGTGGCCTCTGTGTTTTTGTTTCTGGGGAGCGGTAGTGTAGCGGGTCAGCGCGCGCTGCGCTACGTAGCTACGGACCCCCCGGGTTCGATTCTCACACACGACCAACACCAGGGACGGTTATCGGAACCGGTCCCGGGCCTCCTCTAGGTCGACTCGGCCTCAAATAAGCACCTGGTGCGGCGCGCAAACGTCGCCGCTAGGGAGACTAAGGCGGCCGGGCGTGGTGCTGGCCATCCGCCCCTTCGTGTGCTTTCACAGGTGCTACTCGCTAACAGCACTTGCCCCAACAGTCCGTTGAGGTCATACGGGGGATCTGTGGCTGTGTTGTTGTTTTTACCTTCGGGCCTGAACTCTGTAACAGACAGAACGGCTCGGTCTCTCCGTTTATGCCCCTGTCCACCTCTCCACCCACCCCTACCCAGCAGCCCCCGTGAGCACATGCTGTTAAACTAGACCCGGGGTCAGGTTGCCCGTGTGATTTCTAGGAAAAGCTCATGGGCCAGATAACACGTGGCATCGAGAGAACATCCAACTCTACCCCGCTCCCCCTCCTCCTGCTCCTCCCCCCCTATCACTCGCTAACTCCAAGAAACCACCGCTCACTCCCAAAACTCCCCTTTGACTCCCACTAGTCGTCCCCCTCCATCCACCTCATAACAAGTCCACTCAGGGTCGCTGTGCACCCCAGCGTAATGCCAGGGATGTCACCTTGCCGCATTCTTATACACGGGGACCCCCCTGAAAGTCAGGCGCCCGCTCCCGCGGTGTTATAAGTGGCAGTCCCCCCCGGCTTCCGTTCACTCTTGTCTCCCTCGAATTATCTCTCTGCTGTCAGGAATCTCTCCACTGCCATTGCAGCGGACGACATTTCGGGGGGGCATCTTGGTGCAGCGCGTAATATTAACGAACGCCTGCGAGCTTTCGCCACCGCGCTCGCCCGATTTATAAGACGCTCCCGAGAGCGAGACGCATCCCACACCATCTGGTGCCCAGCGTCAATAAAGTTACATAATTGTGGCCTCGTGATCATAGACACCCAACACGCACACCTGCGCGTGGTGCGAGACCCCCCCCCCTCCACACCCCCCCTACCCCTCTTCCACCCCTCGTCCCCACCCCCCACCACTGCCCCCTCCCTTCCACCAACTCCAAAAACTGCCACGAACACCCAAAACTCACACACTCCCATAAAGTCCTTCCCCCACCAACTCACCTCTCACCCCACACCCCAAGATTCACCTGTATGCCCCTCCACCTCCCTCCCTCCCCACCCACCTTCCCCCACCCTCACCTCCCCCGTGTTCGTTCGCTCGCAGCCTCTCCCCACCGGTGGCGGTCACCTTGAGACGTCGAGCACGCTCCACCACGTGCGGTGTCACCTTGCCGACTAGGGGGGGCCTGGCTGGTGCGGCGTGGGGGGGGGGGGAGGATGGCATTGATGACCTTTGTAGCAGCTGCCGTGGAAGGGAGCAGGAGTCTGGATGCAAATGCATCCTGGTGTTCCTCGCTCTTGAGCTAGGCACCGGAGCATTTTATCATCGTATCATCATCACCCTCACCAGCCATCATACAGGGTGCTGAAAATGTTTTTTTAACACTTAAATGGGACTATCGTTTTTCATGGAAAAAGAACGGATAATACACTGTAACATGCTAGCAAATGTACTTTAATAGCTTCTAAAAGTCAAAAGGAGTCTCCACTTTTTGATTTAAAGCTTTCGTGACTGCAGTAATTCATATTCTTAGTTTTTTCGGTAAAGTCACGTTGAAGAGAAACAACAAAATAACAAAATATATATAAAACACACCTGATGATGACCGTTTGAGTTATGGTCGAAACGTCGTGAGAATTTTTTATTGTTTTATATATATTTTGTTATTTTGTTGTTTCTCTTCAACGTGACTTTACCGAAAAAACTAAGAATATGAGTCTCCACTTGTTCGCCGTCATCGTCAACGTGTGCCTGGAATCTTCTCCAGGTGGTCTCCAGAGCCCGGAGGCAGCAGCACATTTATTGCGGTATTGTCGCAAATTCTTCGATGTGTTAACATTTCTTTGAAGCACCCTGTACATCCGCTGCTGGATGAAGTCCGCCTTCCTAAGCCTGTCGCCAACCCTCAGCGGCCGCGCCATCTGCGACAATGCACCTGGGCGCTGGCGCACGCGCCGATTGATTCCGCTGCTCCGTCTTCGCGTCTGACCTCCTCTCGGGCGTGTTCGGCCACAGCACATCATTCATTTATGCGTGCGTCAATGGCTCGCGTGTATGTACATTGAACTTCCTTCGCACCGTACGTAGCCGGCCATGCTAATCGGAGGTGCGGGGGAAGGACAACTAAACTAAATGGAAGAAGCAGTTCTAAAGAATTGAGTTCTCAATCTAGGTGATGATTTAAAAGCGCTTGGCTCCCGTGGCTTCCTAATATCGGAAGGAAGAGCGTTCCAGACGGCCGCAGAAGGGCGTCTGAAATCGCGTGTGACCCCAATTTGTATCCTATTCTGGTTCATCATGTCTGCTCGTTGTTTATTCAGTCAGTTGCCCCCCCCCCCCCCTCCTGACCTCGTGTCACACTGGTTCCAGCACCATCTCGATGGCTCGATCGTTACGCAGTTGGAATTCACACCCAGCAACTGCAGCAGCAGCAGCAGCAAACAAGCATCTCCCCTCCCCGTTGCGGCAGCGCGGAAAAAAATAAAAACTTGGCAAGACCTTCCTGATCGCACCAAAACAAACAAAAATTCACGAGACTCGGCGAGACTTTTGCTTGGGAAGGGAAAAAGAGCAAACCAAAGCGTGACACATTATAAAAAAAGAAGACACGTGTTGTCTCGTCGGTGCTGCTCGTCTAGCGCGGCTTGTCTCATTCACGTCATCTCATTTGTATTGCTCGCCTTGGCTGCCTCCTGCCTCTCCCCGTCTCGAGCATGAACCTGGCCTTGAGCCCTAACTCCTCGCGTGCTGCGTCTCATTGGGAACTGCCCGTCCCGTCCGTTCTGTCGGCACCGAAGGAGGCTCGGACGTCGTGTGCGGTGCCGCGCAACTCGCCAACAAAACAATCTCGCCCCGTGCTCTTGCCCATCGGCGTCCGTGGTCAAGTCGACGCTCGTGACCCACGTGGACGGGACCTTCATCCAGCGGTGGATCGACAAGGGACTGTACAGGGTGGTCCCAGATGTCTTGTGAACCCCCCCCCCCCCTTTAATTATCTTGAAACCTAATAAATAGATATTTATTTGAAATAGAAATGACTGCAAAGGGGAAAAACGGGTTCGGGGTCAATTCATTGAGGGGGGGGGATCACAAAACATCTGGACCGCCCTGTGCATCATCGAGCCTTGAGCTTACGAATCGAACGTGATTGTTATCGATGAATAAGAATCTATAATAATAGATGATCAGTATTCGATTGTTAATAATAAATGTAGTCAATCTTAACAGCACCACGGATGCTGCCACGGTGGTCTAGTGGCGAGCGCACTGGACTTGCAAGTTAAAGGTCGCCGATTCGGTTTGGTCTCCTGGCACGGCAGTGGAAACGATGGCACGTGTGTCTCAACTCCCCCACCACCCATCTCCCAACACCGGTCCCTTCGTGTGGTGAGGTGAAGTGCAAGTACTGCCACCTCTTCCCAAGACGTATGGCCAGTGTGAAAGAGTCGGCCAAAAGTACTCGTTTAATAATATATAGCCTTCCCTCGAGTGGCATAACAAAGATATTGCAGGGCTGAACATTTACCTAGCAGCAGCAGCAGCGGCGGCGGCGGCAACACGCACTATTCGATGCGTGTATTGCATCGTTAACAAAAAATCGATTAATCGTCGAAAGTTTTACGAGTAAAAAAAAAATTGTTGGAACCTTGTTATGACGCCGCTCGTGCGTGCCGTTGCAAAGACACCATCCCTCGTGGGCTCGCGGTGCAAACATAGGGCACACGAACTCATCAGAACAACAAAGTCACGTGACTTCCCCCTCCTCCCCCCCCCCATGTGTAAGTCTGGAGACAAGCCCGTAACGATGACTCACCTCTTTGCTTGCACGTGATGGAAGTTGTATCCAACACGTTCACTCGCACACACGCCCGTCTCGCGCACAGGCCTGCATCGTCACTCGATGAATATCGCATTGAGGCACCGATCTTGGGTGACCTCATGAGCTGCTCGCCCCCGGCCACCCTCAAGCTTGACCGCCACGGTGGCTAGGAGATGTTAACTACCTCGCCTGGTGTACAGGAGGTCGTGGGTTCGATCGCGAGCCTGACGCCTGCTGCTCTATATTTGGAGTTTGCGCGTTGTCCCCGTGGTCGCGTGGATTTTTCTCCGGGTCCGATTTTTTTCCCTCCACATTTAGAAACAACGTCACGCGTTCAGAGTATTTGGCCGCTGTACATTTCCGCGTGATAAGCCACTTGATTGACCTATCATTTGTGGCCAGGTCGCTTCTGGAAAAAAAAAATACCTATAGCTCAGTGGGCCTTACCTGGTTAAAATAAAAAAAGTGTAGTTTTAGTTTAGTTTGAAGTATGGTCAAACAACCGCCATGACTGACAGCGGGCATGGGATGTATCATTCAGCAGTGGGTTGATAAGCAGGTGCACACCTTTATCATTTGAGTTATTATCATTGTCATAAAACATGCTCTCAGTGCATTGTCTTTGCACTGTTCGCCTTTTGGCGTTCTCTGGTCTGACACCGGTGGTGGGACTGGGCCATAAAGAAGAAGGGCCTCTCTCTGTCTCTGGTGTAGGCCAATCGCTTATCAGAGCCGTGTTTGTTTGCATGTTCATCACAAGTAGCGCGTGTGGTTATTGCAGAGTGACTTGATTCACTGCAAAAAGGTCAATCTATTTGGTGTTTGAACATCTTACCACCACCTGTTTTATTGCCAGAAAGGCTAATGAACCCTTTTCCTATGTTTTCACATCATCATCATCATAACCAACCCCACAGTAACCAACCCCACAGTAACCAACCCCACAATAACCAACCCCACAGTAACCAACCCCACAGTAACCAACCCCACAGTAACCAACCCCACCAACCCACGCTCCAACCGCCGTGCCCTTGCAACCAAATTTCAGCACGGGCGATCGTCCTGCAAGCCGCATTCATCGGCGCACGAGATTTGTTCGGCCTTTAAAGCCAAATGTCAGTGGCGGCTATCACTCGGAAGTTGGCGTACCACAGCCGCCCGTGTGCGTGGTGGGTGTGCGCATGTGTCGGTGCTCGCTTCACAGCACTTGGCCCAACAGTCTGTTCAGGCAACACGGAGGATATTTGTCTTTGTGTCTGTGTGTGTCTTACGGAGTGTGAATGTGCGCGAGAGTGTGTGTGCGCCTGGCCTGGCACAGGCGTCGTGGTGACGTCACCGCCACTTAGTGGCGAATGGCGGTTGTTGTTGTTGTTGCGTGCTAAAAGCACTTGCCCCAAAAGTATGTTAAGGCTATACGGATCATCTTTGTCTTTCGGTCTGTGGGTGTGCATGCGTGTGTGCCATAGGTTGCTCGCTAACAGCACTTACCCCAAAAGTATGGTCAAGGCTATACGGGGGATCTTTATCTTTGTGTTACGGTGTGTGGGTGGTGTGCATGAGTGTGCAAGCCTTCGTCAGCTAGCCTTTGCGACCACGTGTGGGTGCGTGTGGTGTGAACAGTCATCCCCGTGTAGGTGGAAGTTGTTTATTCATTCACAACAACACAAACACAATAATGCTCTTACCCCGCTATTGAGTCTCCAGTGATTTATGGATTAACGCATTCACATGCTGAACAGAGCTGTGAATGCAGGATATCTGTTATATTTTTCAACTCACGTTTAAAGGCGTGCAACTGAGATGAGAAGTAAAAGGTCAAAGCGACTCCCTGCTGCTCAAACGAGCATTGAGGCATGTGTGCTCAACTCCCGTTTACAGGCCCTGAGCCACTTGTTGAAATTCCACATTATTATGTCGGAGACGAGTATATCCGTGGGACGATTACAATATCTATATGATTGTAGAGTATATATTTACGATGAGAGCAAGCCAATCTCTTCATCTCGTTTATATCTGTCCCCGTGTGTGTGTGTATGCGTCTCTCCGTTTCTCTGTCTCACTGTGTGTGTCAATTTCTATAATTTTCTGTCAGTCTCTGTGTGGCTCTGTCTTCTTGTCTCTGAGTCTGAATGTTCACGCATTCCCTTGTGTTGTTGGCACTACCTTCAGCAAATGCCACGTGCTCTTGTTATGGTCAAGGATTGAAAGAGGGGGGGGGGTGAGTGAGGGGGATAGGATTGATGGGGGGGGGGGTAAGGTCGGTGAGGCTTTTTAATGGTGGGGCTACGTGGTGCTGATTGTTTTTGCAGAGTCATGTTTAGTGGTAGCGGTGGTTGCATTGGTGGTTGTGCTTGGCTTTGCAGAGTGCTGCTGAGTAGGAGTGGTTGCAGTGGAGGTTAATGATGGTGGTGGTTGTAGTGGTCGTGGTGGTCCGTTTGCAGGTTTGCTGTTTCGTGGTTGCTGTAGTGCTGGCTGTAGTGGCTGTAGTGATGGTTGCAGTGATGGCTGTAGTGCTGGCTGTAGTGATGGTTGCAGTGGTTGTACTCGTGGTGGTTGTTGTTGATATAATGCCTGTAGTGGTTGTAGTTGTCGTGGCTGTAGGGGTAGCGTTGGCTGTTGTTGTTGTTGCTGTAGCAGTAACAGTAGCGGTAGCTGTAGCGGTGGCTGTTGTGGCTGTAGCAGTAGCGGTGGTTGTAGCAGTAGCGGTGGTTGTTGTTGTGGCTGTAGGGATAGCAGTAGCGGTGGCTGTTGTTGTTGTGGCTGTAGCAGTAACAGTAACGGTAGCGTTAGCGGTGGTTGTTGTTGTTGTTGTGGATGTAGCAGTAGCGGTGGTTGTTGTTGTTGTGGATGTAACGGTTGCAGTGGTAGAGGCTGTAAGGTTACAACAGTAGGGCATGAGCGCTGCTCACGATATATGATAACAACAACAAACCCCCCCTCCCCCCAGCGTTTTCCACCCCACGCACGTGAAGCCGCCAGGAGGTGCATTCCCTCCGCCTCTCCTTCCGTGTTTGCGAACTTCTCTCTCTTTCTCTCTCTCCAGGCCTCCTCCCCGTGCGTGACGTCCGAGCCACCACCCCCCCACTCCTCCTCCTCGTCGTCATTCCGCTCCGGTTGTTTACAAACAAGTCGGTGTGCTGAGACGGAGGGAAACAGCCTTCCCGAAATCTGATAGCAGTGGGGAAACGGCAACAACAAACTTTTAACCGACCTCTGTGAGCGCCCACGATATGCTTATTATGTGGCCGATACCATTTTTTCGTAAATTCAATAGCAGGGAATAATAAATGTAAAAACAAATTCTACGTGACCTACTACCTGGAACAATCCGGTATGGCTCACTTCCCCGTGTTTTGATGGCTGTTTTCATGAAACGGGGAGGTGGTGGAACGTCAATTGAACTGTGCACGCGCACACAGAAAACAATCAACACAACTGTTTGTCCTATGAGTACGGCTGGAATTTTTGTTTTTGCGCGTTCAGGCACTGAACAACAATAACAACCACCAAGCCGGCGGGACTGGAGTTTCACTGACAAAAAAACACAGTCGCTGAAGCCAACACTGGGATTTTTGCACACAGCGTTGGTGTACGGTGCTTTTTCCTGCAATATTTTGCTGTCTTTTCTTAGATTTTCTGTTTTCACAAAGTCACTTGAAGATGTGTTCTCGTTCATGTTTTTTGTTTGTTGCGGTTGCACCCGATTCAAGAGCCGAATGGCTCACGGGGCTATACCAAATAAATGAAACTGAATAACTGAAAAAAAACACTAAACCTGTCAACCCATACGGTTTACCCCGTATTATTGCACAGGGAAATTGAGTTTTCAAGTCCATTCGGCGTACATCCGTTTCAATGCGGGCAACAAAATCATAATTAGGAACGTAATTTTTTGTCACTTTGTTTGCATTTGTCCCTTGTGATGGGACTTTGTAGGATGAACATTGAGATTTATAAGGGCATGGGGATGAGAAAATAGGGACTGAATTGGTCTGTAATAAGGTAGGGCACTGACAAGGGGTTGACAGGTATATCATGGTGAGTGTAGTCGTGGTGAGTGTACTAGTGGTGAGTGTCTATTTGTTTGTGTTTCTCTCTTGTGATGGGACTTTGTAGGATGAACGTTGAGATTTATAAGGGGCACGGGGTGACCAATAGGGTCTGAATCGGTCTGTAATAAGGTAGGGGCACTGACAAGGGGTTGACAGGCGTGCAACACCTTTGACAGATGATGGAAACATCTCTTATAGAGGACGTGATTGCAAACCTGTAATAAGGCAGAAGAAAATAAGGCTGTAAATAACCGTTGGGCTTCGTGATAAATAGGCGGGCGAATCCGAGCAGCCCCTTCGACAACTGTCTCGCCACAGACGATTGGAGGACGCGTGTCAACCCGACGCGGCTGGAGGATTTAAAAAAAAAAGGACAAAGTTGGAGCTGCATTCCGACGCGGAGTTGAAACGTCGTCACGCGGGCCAAGAAGGCTGTGGGCGCAGCGGCTTTTTGTAAGCTCGGCGAAACGTGCTCGTGACGAATGTCGTCGTGCATCGGGGGGAGTTGAAGTGAATGGTCGAATCCATCTGTGGGGCGAGAGAGACGATGCGGTGAAAACGTTTACGTAACAAACAAACAAAAAATGGATTTGGCGAGCAATTAATCTGAGCGAAACTATTTTTTTTTATTTTACCTGCTATAAGGCCCCCTGAGCTACGTAACTCTTTTATCAGAAGCGACCTGGCCACAAATGATAGCTCGACGAAATGGCATATCACGTGTGAATGTTTCGCAGCCAAATACTCTTAAACGCGTGGTGATGTTGATTCTCAATGTGGAGGGGAAAAAACCGGAGGACCCGGAAAAATTCCATGCGACCGCGGGGAGAGAGAGAGAGACACGCAAACTCCCAATATACAGGAGGTGTCAGGATTGGCATGCGTTCCCACACACACGAACACACAAATCAGAGATGTCGGATATCAGGTTTTTACAAAGATCATCCCGTGCACAGACACGCGGGCACGTTTGGTTGCGCAAGCTTCCTCGCGTGCCGTCTGCTTTCGATCATCTCCGTCCGGGGGTCCCCGTGACTCCTCCACTTCCTCCTCCTCCTCTCTCCGACCTCCTCCCCGCCACGCCTCGCCTCGCCGTGTTGCGCTTCTCTGCAGTGTGTTGCCTCACTTGACGCATTGCCTACTGGCAACGGCTTGTGCCCGATCGACCCAGGTCGAATTTGAGAAAAGAAGGGGGACTTCGTGGGCTTGGCTGGGCCTCTCGCCCCGTTAAATAAAGGGGCTTTGATGTCGGACCAAGCACTTGCACGCGCGGTGCTCTGAACCCCGGTGACCTGAGTTCGATTCCCAGCCACGGCCGCCTGTTAGCGGCGAGCGACATCCGAACCGGTCCGGTCATGTGCTCCCCCTCCCTGTCCCACTTCACCACTAACCCGCACTGACCAGCGTGGTGATGTATGGTCAAACAACCCCCGCTGTGGGGGCGAAGCTCCTCAAGTTTAGCAGGTTGGTGCAACTGCACCGGAGAGAAAGGGGGGTGGGGGGCCCTATTTAATTCCTTTTTGACCTATGGCCAAAACCACGCACACCACGGCTTCATCCAGCAGTGGATTGACAAAAGGGGCCTCTTGCAACACCATAATTAACATCACCGTTATAAATAAAAGGCTGCGGTGCTGCTGTTATTATTTATACAGACGTCGCGACTGGAAAAGTCACAAGCGTGCCACTTGGAGCACGGTCAGTCATGTTCCCATAAATACCCGCAGTGTTTTTGTTCTTAATTTAGGGGGGAGGAGGAGGAGGCGGCGGCGGCGCGGAGGGCGGATTAGTTTGGAGAGGGAAGGGGTAGGGATGAGATAGAGGATAGAGTGCGATGTTTATGGGTCACGTTAACTAAGTACAGGTTGTACCAAACCACCGCCGCGGTGCGTGGTTATGTAACCGGCGGTGCCCAGAACGCTCACTCCCGCCAGCGGTGGCGAGAGCGAGCAAGTTTGCAGGGCTGCAACCGTGCGGTTGTGATTGGTCAGCGCACCGCGAGACACAGAGGTCGCCCGTTAGATCCAATCTCCCGGCGCGGCGGGTAAACAACGTTGCAAGTTTCTGAACTATCCCCGCACGCCACCCGTGTCTGTTTACCCAGCAGTATAAATGGTCGTGTGTGGTAGGGTATGAAGTGTGGACACTCCCACGTCTGGCCTGCGTGGAAGAGTAGGCCGAATACCCTTTAGAGGGGTTTTCTTGACCTCCCTCGAGTGAAGGAACCTTCCGCCGGCAGTTGCCTGAGCTGGCACTTTCATGGCTGTGCCTGTACTTTTTGTGTCGGTGTAATCCCTGCCTTGGGAGTGAACGCGTAGAACCTATATGGCGATGCATTTAACTTTGAGCACGCGCAGTATGAATGACGTCCTATCGCTTGCGATATGGATGCGTATCATCTTGTCAGCGTAGAATATATCATCAGCTGCAAGCCTTGCTCTGCCCACTCTCTGGATCTCGATGCAGCGATCACCCGACCGACTTTGCGACTAGCACGCGGCTGTGGGGCATTGCTTGGCCTCTGGCACAGTTCCGTGGGATTTTAACGAAAACCGTCGCGCCTTTGGCACGGAGCCAAACTTGTGTCCAGGGCACGACGTGTCCTCTGCTTATTGTTGCGCGCCCTACCTTAACCCCCCCCCCCCACCTTCGCGCCACCCACCCACCAGCGCACCCAACCACAACCGCGCGGCAGCGGCAGAGGCGGTCTCGGCACGAGGGTGTGAACCCGGCTCCAGGAGTTCAAGTTCAAATCCTGGCCACCGCCAGCATCGGTGGTCAGAACCAACACGATGCACGCCCTTCTCCCTTTACCCTTACTTCCATCGTACAGCCTGAGCAGACTGTTGGGGAAAGTGCTGTTCGCGAGCACCTATCCAGGCCGGCACTGCACGCGAGCGGATGGGTGGCCGGCATCACGCCGGGCCGCCTTTGTCTCCCCAATGGCGATGTTTGCACACCTAGGGGAGGCCCAGGACCGGATCAGATAGTCGTCACCAGTGTTGGGGGTGAGCAGGAATGGAACTCGGGTCGCCGGGTTCGTAGCGCAGCGCGCAAACCGCTACACCCCCCCCACCACAACTCCCCCACCACACCCCCTCCCACCACACCTCTCCCACCACACCCTCTCCCACCACACCCACCCACCACACCTCTCCCACCACACCCACCCACCAGACCCCCGCCCCCCACCACACCCCCTGCACTCCCTCCCACCTGACAGTCCCACCCTGGCTGCTGGTGGTTCACGCCAGTGACGTCATCCCTGGCCCTGCGTCAAATGTGACACTTCAAAAGGCCCGGTGACGGGACACGAAGGCTGGGAAGATATTGCGCGTCTAAAAATAGCGACTGCACTTCGCGCACGCGCGGCGCAGTCGTCGAATCGAGGCAGCGCACTCGAGAGATAATGCTTGAGGCGAGCCTGTGGAGGTGCGTGGGATGATGGTGGCGGCGATGGCGGTGGTAATGCGAGGAGAAACTCACGTGTACGCACGCCGGTGCAACGCTCACGCGTGCGGGGACATTTTAAATAAACAAACGAGCAGAATAACCAAAAAAAAAATGTTTACCCAAGGGGATTGTGTTGGGAGTGGCGGTGCACAAATGCAAATATAGATTTATAAAGAATACATTTCATCACGTTCATCAGAGATGCTGTGATGAAAACAACAATAATGTACAGCTCTCCGACGGGGTCTCGGGTGGGACCGTGTGTTTTTCGGCACCAAGTCCGACGTTTCGCGATGCAAGTCTTCGTTTTTTTTACAATGCCCGGGCCCTGTTTAAGTCTATGCATGCTGTATATTAACTATGAGTCGTATGCAAATCTCTTGAGTACTATGCAAGTCTATGGTTCTTTTACATGTCATCTTTCTTTGTATGTCTATGCGTCCTGTGTAAGTTTACGTTATTTTATCTGGGTCCTGTGCTAGTCTATGGTTCTTTTGTATGTCCGGTCCTGTGTAGGTCTATGGATTCTGTGGTGCAAGTCTTACGGGGGTCCTGTATCAGCCTGCAATTTTTATTTATTTTTTCTTACCGGGAAAAAAATGCACGTAAGCTCTTAACATAGGTTATTGATCCTCTCAGAGGCGTGCGTGGTGCGGTGTGTGTGGTGTGTGTGTGGTGTGGGTGTGGTGTGGGTGTGCGACCGAGCATTCCGGCCCACGCGAGCGTCGGTGGCACGCGCCGGGGCGTGGTGCGGAGCCGCCGTGGCCCGCGAGGAACTTCTCACGCGCACAGTTGCGGTGGCGGGAGCCACGGAGGCGGTGGTGACATTAGCACGGCCACGTTTACAGCCGCAGCAGCGCCGTGCTGTGTGCGCCTGTGTATATATAGCCACGGATGAGGCGCCAAGAATAGCACCCCCGCTATTTATAGCGAGCCTCGCTGCCGGGTTGCTGTGAACGGGGTGGGGGGGGGGTGCCGAGCTTGGACTTGTTTGTTGGTGGATGAATGTGGATCGCTTGAAGACAAAAAAGCAACACGGTGTGAGGGTTGCAGTATTAGTGACGTCTCCCTCCTCCCCAACTCCCCTCCTCCCCCTTTCCCCTCCCCCGCTTTATCCTGTTAACAGTACCCCCTCCCCCCCCCACACCGTGGCCTGTGTTTGTCTTTGAATTGCAACAAAATGATCAAATTATGCAGCTCACCGTAACGCGCATCGAATCAGCGGCGTGGGGAAACACGTTTCGGACCGCTGATCATGTTCGGGGTGGTCATTTTCCCGGTGTTCACAGCCCTTATCCTCCAGTGGCGGATCCAAGTGTCTGGTGCTGAGGGTGGGGGGGGGGGCATTGGGGGCACTCACCGGTATTTTATTCATATTTTCCATTGAAAATATATGGAATGGGTTTTGTGTGTCTTTAATAGTTACCAACGTCGGGCCCTCTTTAAAAGGCTTGACATTTCAGCGCCCACCCCACTCCCCACCCCCTGCTTTGGAAAGTTTCAAGATCCGCCTCGGCCCCCCCCACCCTCCTCTCTCTCGGCCCCCCCACCCTCCTCTCTCTTGGCTTCGCCTCGCTCTCAATGGGCCCACGGCACCGTGTGGTGGTGTGCACGTGGGGCTGTTACCCAGAGTCTTAAGCATTCCGCATTCCACCTGCCTGGAATCCGAAATAGAATGGAACTTCCCTAACTTGTGACTGGCAACTCGGGGGGAGGAGGGAGGGTTGCATGTACGTTGAACTTCTTTCGCGCCGTACGTAGCCAACCGTGCTAATACCGAGAACTGGTGCATATATCGCCCCCCCCCCCCCCCCGGGAATCGAACCTGTGGGGGTCATAGTCACGGTTTGACCCCCACCTCGACCCCCCCGCCCCCACACACATTCTGATGCGCTTACTTCACCAAATAGTTTTAGGGGATATGGATTTAATGTAGCAGTGCTCATTGACTCTCCACTTGGGGTTGGAATGTGACGGGGAGTTGGTGAATATTTGAGGAGTTATAATTTAACAGGGTGGAGCTTTTGCAATCCAAGTGACGTAAGGACCCACTCACACTCAAAAGGGTTGACAAAGGAACACATTCCTGAGTGTGTACGTGTGCATGCGAGTGTGTGCGTGTATGTCTGCGTGTCTATAGTGGGCATTGCCGTGGGGGGAGGGCCTATTAATATTGGTCTTTCCTCTCATGGCATTCGTAACCACCACAGCGGCCAAATGGGGGCTCTGGACGGGTGCGAGGGGCTGGTAACTCCTCCCCCTTCAATTAATTACTGAAAAATGTAATTAATAAGCTTGTGCCGGAGGCCCCGGGGGGACAGGCATCTATGACGTTTCCGGGCCAAACCCCATTTGGCAGAGCCAGGAGACTAAACCCTTACCTTCGGGGCTCCTCCAGAAGCAGCAAAAAGCCACTGCGGGTGGCCAAGTGAAATGTTCGAACGCTCACTGCGGAGGAGAGGCTGCCACTCCTCTGTCGGGAGCTGGACCGTTACCGCCTGGATCTGTGATATTCAGGAGGTCCGGTGGACTGGCTCTGGCTCCTGCCACCATGAGGGATAGACAGTCCTCTACTAAGGGCAGGAGGCTGCCAAACAACAAGGTGTGGCTCTTCTTCTGAACAAAATAACGAAGGGGATGTGGGAGCATGGGAGTGAGGTGTGGGAAGCGCTAAGCCCCAGGCTACTTTGGGCTCGCCTTCCCATCAACCAGAGGCGAGGAGTGGTGGTCGTGGTTACTTATGCCCCCATCGAAGACGAACATCCGTGGAGGGATGCAGACAAGGCTGATGAGTCAGATGCCTTCTATGACCTCCTGTCACAGGTGCGAGCTAAAGTGGCCCCTTGGGATCGAGTCATCTTGTTGGGTGACTTCAGTGCCCGAGTTGGTCATGATGCTGGCACCTGGTCTGGAGTGATTGGAAGGCATGGGCCAGATCAGCTCAATAACAACGGCAGGAGGCTGCTAGATTTTTGTGCAGCCCATGGGCTTGTAATTACCAACACGCTGTTCCAGCATCGGCACATCCACACAACATCACGGATGCATGCCGGGTCTAAGCAAGAACATCTGCTGGACTAAATAGTGACGGAACAGCGGATGCGGGCCCATGTCCTTGACACCAGGACCTACCGTGGAGCTGATCTGCCCACTGATGATCGACTTGTCATCTGTAAGATGTGCCTGCCATTCTTCCACTCCGGTTGTGGGTGTACACCCAGGACCCCATTCAAACCCAAAGTGGCATGGTCTCAGCTAGCTGATGAAAGTTACAAGCTTGCAACTGGGGTTGGCATCGTCACCCACTCCTCCAGATGTGGAGGGGAAATGGGCGAGATTTAGGACTGTGGCTCATGCAGCTGCAATGGCTGCGTTGGGTACACGGGCTAGACCTCCCTAGAGACCCTGGCTGACAGAGGAGGTGTTCAGGTTGGCTGAGAAAAAGCGACAGGCCCACTCTCATCGGCTACAGCATCCCACGTTGGAGAATGAGGAGGCTTACCGCGGCCTTCGCTTGGAGGTTCGGAGAGCCGTGAGGCGCTGCAATGATGGGTGGTGGTCGTGGGTTGCTGAGGAAATGGAGTCTGCCTCAATGGCCCGCGATCACAAATCGCTCCTTAACTCCATAAAAAGTAACCTGTAGCGCCACACCTATTACCATCATTAGGGGAAAGAACGGTGATCCAATTTCCGACCCCCAGGAACATGTTTGCAGATTTGCTGACCATTTCTGTGAGGTCCTGGGGGAGGGGAAATCCCTCAGCTTGGAACACATCGTAGCACAAAGTGGGGATGACCCTGCTGAGGCTGCGGTGCCTCAAATATTGGAAGAAGAAGTCACCCCCTGTGAGTGGCTGGCTGAAGTGCCATTTGTTGAAGAAGTATTGAAGGCGATCCGGAGTCTGAGACCAGGAAAGGCACCGGGCAGAGATGATCTCCCAAGCGAAATGCTGAAGGAGGATGGCGTTTGTGCACAGACTGCCCTACATGACATCTTAACAACAGGCTGGACCGCTAGACGGGTTCCGCAGGATTGGAAGAATGCCCTGGTGGTCCCTCTCTATAAGAAGGGAGACCGCACAGACTGTAACAACTACAGGGGCATCTCGCTCCTCAGTGTGACAGGAAAGGTCCTGGCAAGGATTATTCAACATTGCCTTGCTAGGCACGCTGAGGAGAGGCTTGCGGAGCCCCAATGCGGTTTCAGGAAAGGGCGGTCCTACACAGATGCCATATTTTCTGTCGGTCTGCGACAGCAGAGGTATGAGGAATTCCAACAAGACCTACATCTCTGCTTTATTGACCTGGTCAAGGCCTATGATACCATCAGTAGGCCTGTGCTCTGGGTTGTTCTTCGTGCTTGCTCACGATCATTAAGGACCTTCATGAAGGTGAGTGGGCCCAGGTAAAACTACGTGGTCGGGAGTCAGATCCATTCCCTGTACACCTTGGGGTGCGACAGGGGGATGTCCTCTGGCTCCCACATTATTTAACATCTATTTCGACCACGTAGTTCCTCAAGCCTTCAATAGCTGTACCAGAGGAATTTACATCTGGTATAGATACAATGGGAGGCTGATCGATGCCCGGGTGCGGTCAAGGGATGGCTCCCTATTGCTCAACCACGTTATGTATGCCGATGATCTGGTAATTGCTGCTCACTCAGAGGAGGAGTTGGAGGCGCTGCTGCTGAACCTGGAGCTTGCCACTAAGAGGTGGGGACTTACCATCAGCCCCACCAAAACTAAGCACCTGCCTGGGTATTTTGTTCCATCGGACACTTCACCCCCACAACGCCCAATTGGTGCTGGGCAGTTGTGGAGAGAGTGGAGATTTTCCCATACCTGGGCACAGGTGGTGCATCAGCCACTCATCTCAGTTAGTCGACCCGTGGCACCTAGGTCTGTCCCGTGACCTCGTGCCAGCAGGCGTTCGACACTTCACGTGGCCTCAACGTGCACATCGCCTGGCACAAGCGTCGTGGTGACGTCACCGCCACTTAGTGGCGAATGGCGGTTGTTGTTGTGTGCGTGTGTGTGCGCGTGTTTGTTTGTTTGGGCAGCGGCGGTGTGGGGGTAAGCGCGTTGTGCTGCTAGTTCTATTCCCGCTCACGGCCAACACCAGTGATGATGATCTGAAACGGTCCTGGGCCTCCCTATAGATCGTCTCGCCCTCGATGAGTACCTGGTGCGGTGTGTAAACATCGCCACGAGGGAGACAAAGGCGGCCGGGCGTCGTGCTGGCCACCCACCCACCCCCTCGTGTGCCGTGCCGGCCTTCACAGGTGCTGCTCGCTAACAGCACTTGCCCCTTGGTCTGTTAAGGCTACACGGGGGATCTTTGTCTTTGTTGTGCACGTGTGAGCGTGGTGCGTGCACGCATGCCGGCCTGAGCTGGGGGAGTGTGAATAGGAAACGGCCCCTGGTCTTTCTGAAATAGTTACAGATTTGGCAATCGAAAGACGCACACACGGAGGAGGCTCGGCTATTTTTTGTCGAAACTGAAAATGTGCCTCTAGGGGCTTTCCTGTAAAGCTGATGGCACACGTAGTGGTGGTGGTGGTGGGGGTTTTGATGGTGATGATTTTGGTGATGAAGGTGATAGTAATAACTATTGCGATAATGATGATGGTGCTAATGATGGTGGTGTTTATCATTGATATTATTATCGTGATAACGATGACGATGACCGTGATTATCACAGCGGCAATGATATTGTGGAGGTGGTTTTGTTGGTGATGGAAGTAATATGATGATGATGCTGCCGCCGCTGCTGCTGATAATAGTGGCGATGATTTATAGAGATGATAATAGTATGGATGATCATGATGATGATGATTGTGATCGTGGGGACGATGGCTGTAGTGATAGTAATGATGGCCTTCCATATTGTGCTGGTCATGGTGGCCGTTTGGCCATACTTCACCACGCCGGTCAGCACGTGACGACAAAGGACCAATTCAGATTTCCCTCACCACTGATGCTAGCCATGGCCGGGAATCAAACTCAGAGGTCATCAGGTGAATCGCACAGCATGCTAACCACTACACCATCACTTATACATGCATACATATGCATGCATGTGCATAATTAAGCAAGCTCGGATAAATAATGCGCACACGTGGATTATGTAACGCTTTACGTAATGCTTTGCAACACGGTCTTATCTTTAGTAATTAAATGAGTTTTTAATTAGTTGTGTGAGAGCCACGGAGTAGCTGTCAGGGCAGAACGTAGTTGTATATTTGCAAATCGTTTATATTTTTTTTTGCTGTCTTTTTATTCTCTCAAGTTTTGAGCCGCGCTTTGATCCCCGCGGCCGATGTTAAAGTCTCCCACCTCTTATCCACGCGACCTCTTTGGCCTCTCGATGCGCTCTGAAGAAGGGGCCATTGCCTGAAACGTCGCCCGCCCCCCCCCCTTCCCCCCTCAAAGACCTTTCCTTTTAAAAGACCACGGTGTTATTGACGAATTGTGTTGAGCCTGTTAAGTTCCACTGTCGCTCGTTCATTTCTGGATCGTCTTTACGGAGAGTCGCAGCGACCCCCTGCCCCCCCCCCCACCCCCCTGTGGGTATTACCTACTCTGGTAGGTATTGCCGACCATAGCTGAGGTTCCTGCAGCGCGCAAGTCAGATGTGAGATAAAGCGTGTGTGTGTGAGCGTCTGTGTGCGCGTGCGTGGGTTTGCACGCTGCGCTACGAACCCGGCGACCCGAATTCCATTCCTGCTCACCGCCAACACCGGTGACGACTATCTGATCCGGTCCTGAGCCTCCCCTATGTCGACCCACCCTCAAATGAGTACCCGGTGCGGTGTGTAAACATCGCCACTGGGGATACAAAGGCGGCTGGGCGTGACGATGCTGCCCCCCCCCCCCCCACCATCCCCTCGTGCGCCGTGCCGGCCTTCATAGGTCCTCGCTTGCAGGACTCGCCCCAAAAGTCTGTCGAAGCTTTACGAGGATTCTTTGTCCTTTGCCCGGGTGTGTAGTTTGTGTGTTGTGTACATGCGCCTGTGTGCGCGCGCGTTGCCCGTGGGTTTTGGGAAGCAGATAAAGTGACCGCCTGCGCGTTATCGTTGCCGTGACGAATGCACTGGGGCCAGGCCGTTTCCAAGCGGCCTCTGCGTGTGTGCGTGTTGTGCGATTCCCACTCGCGGTCACCAACACCAAGTGACTATATTATCTGAATCGGTCCTAGGCTGCCCCCCCCCTTCCACCTCGATGGATGCAAGCCGAGGTGAAGTGATGCCGCGTGGAAATACATCAGCAGCATGGCGGCCGTCCGTGGTGCGCGGCCCTTTGCATGCCGTGCCGGCATTCATAGGTGCTCGCTAACAGCACTTGCCCCAACAATGTGTTAAGGCTATACGGGGGATCTTTGTCTTTTGCGTCCGTGAGCACGCGTGAGTGAGTGTTCACGCATTCCCCTGTGTTGTTTGCACTACTTTCAGCAAGTGCCACGTTCTCTTGTTATGGTCAGGAATTGAAAGAGGAAGGGGGGGGGGTGGGTGAGTGGGGGGGGGGGGCACTTGACCCAAGAGACTATATTGAAGGCGATATGGGGATGTTTTTTATATAGAGGTGTAGTGCATATATTGTACTCATCTACATACACGCACGCATAGACGCACACACACACACACACGTACACCCATGCACGCTCAAAGACAAAGGCAGTCTGTTGGGGCAAGTGCTGTTCGCGAGCACCTACTACAAGGGCCAGCACGGCACACGCCCGGCCGCCTTTGTCTCCCCAGTGGCGATGTGTGCACAACGTGCTCGGTATTCATATTCGGCTGAGTCGACCTAGGGGAGGCCTAGGATTGGTTCAGATATTCGTCACTGTGGCGTTGGCCGTGCGCGGGATATGAATGTCGGGCCGCCGGCTTCGTAGCGCAGCGCGCCAATCGCTGCACCACCGCGTGTATGCCCACATGCGCACAACAAAGACAAATACAAAGACTACCCCCACCCCTCCGTATAGCCTTAACGGACTGTTGTGGAAAGTGCTGTTAGCGAGTCGCACCTGTGAAGGCCGGGACAGCACACGAGGGGGTGGGTGGCCAACACCGCATACGCGCACACACACACACGCAAGTCACAGTTGAAAGCAAGTTCAGTTGGTGAGCACCTATTGAGGCTCACTGGTGAAACAGCACACAGAGCGAGTGGTGTGGCCAGCACCGAACATTCCCAGCGGTACCGACTGCTCCAGTTATTCAGGGCCCTCCTTTGCGTCCACTCAGCATAAACAGAGCATGTAGTAATGGTTTCCCTGAGATGACTTTTCGCTTGGAATGAGATCTCCTCCCAGAAATGGACCCCCTGACTCACGACTGAGTCATGGGAAAGTGCAAAGTGAATGGCTTTCCCCTAGGTTTACTTAGCAGGAAATTAATTCTGGCTCCGAGCCTCATGTTTGCACACCGCTCCGTGCAGGGGAGGGGGTTAATGTAAAATGACCGCCCCCCTAGGTTGACTCAATCGAAAATGTAAAATCGGTGGCTTGGCGGAGGCCACGTGAAGTGGCGGCTGACGTGGCCACGGCGCCCGTGCCATGGCCAGGCGCAGTCCGAGGGCACGTGAAGTGTCGAAGGCTCGCCGGCAGAAGGTCACGGGCACAGACCCAGGTGCCGTGGGTTGACTGACTGAGATGACTGGCATATGCGTCACCCGCGCCCCCTACGCACCCACACGCACAGGTAGATTATATGTGCACATACACTGCACACACAGGGACATACGCACGCACATATGCGAGCGCACCCTGCGTGCGCGCACAAGCATCCATACAAACACACCTACAAACATTCGCACGGGGCACATGCTTTAAAATAACTCTGGCTTATTAACATAAATAATTCTGTATTATGGTTACACAACCCAAGTGCATTCTAAACGATGTAGATCTCCACCGTATATGGTATTACTCGTGTAGGGGTGCCACAGGTATGTGAGCACGTGGCCCTTGTGTGTTTGTGTGTGTGGGGGTGGGGTAACGGTTCACACACTGCGCAATGAACCCGGCAACCCGAGTTCGATTCCCGCTCACGGCCAACGCCAGCGACGATTTATCTGAAAATCGGTCCTGGGCCTCCCCTAGGTCGACTCGGCCTCAAATGAGTACGTGGTGAGGTGTGTGTATGTTGCATGTTGAACTTCTTTGGCACCGCACGTAGGCGACCATGCTAATCGGAGATGTGTAGTAAACATCGCCACTAGGGAGACAAAGGCGGCCACCCACTCCACCCCCTCATGTGCCGTGCCGGGCATCCTCTAGGTCGACTCAGCCTCAAATAAGTACCTGGTGCGGCGTGCGAACGTCGCCGCTAGGGAGACTAAGGCGGCCGGGCTTGGTGCTGGCCATCCAGCCCTTCGTGTGCCTTCGCAGGTAATACTCGCTAACAGCACTTGCCCCAACAGTCTGTTAAGGCTATACGGGTGATCTTTGCCTTCGTGTGTTGGCGGTAGTGTTGTGGTTCACGCATTGTTTGTTAATTGTGCTCCACTGTCAACCAAGGCAGGGCAGCAGCAGCAGCGGCGGCACCATCATCATCATCGCCAGATCATCCGCTTCATTTCGAGAAAACATCGCGCGCGTGTGCGCTCGTTGCGATGCCAGTGAGCACATTCCTGCTCTTAACTTTTCGTGGTGGATTTTTTTTTTGTGTTTGTCGGGTGTATAACTTGAATTCCGACACGTGGGGCGTAGCGAGACGACGCAGAAATAGACGCGCCGGCTGGAATTCCCAAACGCCGCTTGGAACGCGACTGTGCGGTTCGTTTCTTTCATTTATTTTTGCATTTAGGTTAATTTTTTTTCTCTTTCCCGCATCACGCGGAATGTGGCGAAGGGGAGGAGGTTTGGTCTCGTTCCAAGAGCGAGCTGAGACCGCGTGGGTTTCCGAGTAGACTGTTAGTGTGTGACTGAGACTGTGTGTGAGAGACTGTGCAAAGTGAAACCGAGACTGCGAGTGAGACTGTGCGACTGAGTAAGTCTGCGAGTGCGACTGAGACTGCGAGGCTGAGACTGCGAGTCTGTGTGTGTATGAGTATGATTGGCCATAGCGGGACTCTGTACAAACTAAAACATACGGAGAGAGGGAGAGGGACGGCTGCAAACACAGAAAACGCGACACGGAGACAGACAGATAAACACAGGAGGACACACAGAAAGGTATACTTAGCGCTGAACCATACGTATATAAATATCTGTATCTGTTATTTTCCGGATTCATGAGTGGAGAGTTTTTTGTGACTGGTTCTCGGAAGCCTTATAGTCACTATACATACACCACAGCACATGCACCAAGATGTTATTAATCCCTTTCAAGAATTCACGTGTGAATCATTTGCACGCAGAAAGAGCAACTTAATTCCCACGAAAATTAACCCAACAAGATTCTGCCTCCCACATCGAAAGTCACGGTGGGGATTTCCTGCTGAAATGAGAATGAAACTAGTGCTTATGTCCCGTTTGTAGCCCTAAGCCATTGGTGGACATTCTGAATAACATGGTAGGGCAGAGTCTCTCCATAGGATAACCACTGTTGACTACCCCACAAAGTGGTACTGATTTAATCGACCTACCCTCCCACCCCCCCAATAGGGATGATGATGATGATGATCGGCTGAGTCAGTCCCCCAACCAGGAGTTGAACTCGCAAACCTTGAAATTGCGAGCCGCTCGCTTTACTGCTGAGCCGCTACCCGGCCAATTCTTAAGGACACCATAGGTCATTATGCTTCACGATGCACATTTGTTGACAGCGTCAGCTCTTGGTCAATCCACAGCAGGATGAAGGCCTCCCCATTCTGCCGCCGCCCTTCCGTTGTCCGTCATCCACCTTTCGTGCAGGAGGGCCTAGGTTCAATCCCGACCCTGACAGCCACTGTATATTTGCAGTTTGCATGTTCTTCCTGTGGCCGCGTGGATGTTTCTCCGGATCCTCCGGTTTCCCCAACACCCCATTTAGAATCAACGTGCGTGTCGAGTATTTGGCTGCGATAGACTTCCACGCGATAAGCCACTTTGTTGGGCTATCAGTTGCGATAGCCAGGTCGCTTTTCAAAAGGAGCTCTATAGCTCAGTGGGCCTTACCTGGTCAAATAAAAAGTTTAGTTTTAGTTTCAATCATCGCCCACGGCTGTCAACCGCACGTGTAACGGGGAAACAGTCGTTTAGCGTGCGGCGCGTGTTGACTTGATGTTCAGTCAAACAGCTTGCTGAGCACAGGCACCACCGCCAACAACGGGGAACGTCTTACAAAGCAACGCACCCGGTGATAGCTTCATCTGTCAATATATTTTCCGGTTCGCCACTAGACTCGAGTGTTAACTACCTCGCCTGGTATACAGGAGGTCGTGGGTTCGATCCCGACCCTGACGCCTGCTGTATAATTGTAGTTTGTGTGTGTGTCTCTCTCTCCCCGCGGTCGCGTGGATTTTTCTCCGGGTCCTCCGGTTTTTCCCTCCACATTTAGAAACGTGCGTTTAGAGTATTTGGCTGCTTTAAATTTCCACGTGATGAGTCACTTCTTTGAGCTATGAGAAAGAGCCATATAGCTCAGTGGGCCTTACCTGCTAAAATAAAAGTAGTAGTTTTAGAGGCGTCATATGACTTCTAAGTAGCCACACAGTAGTAGGTGGTGGTGGTATACTGGATGTGGTGTGCTTGGTACGGAATCGTTGTTTTTCCCTCGGGGCCGGCCGGTCGATCAGGACAGGCGCGGCTGAAGTTATGCCCTGATTATGGGAACTGTACTGTGCAGAGAAAAAAACATTTTTATTGAAATGAGCGAGGTTTATAGGAACATGAGAGGAAGGTTAGAAATGGGGGGGGAGGGGGGTGGGGGCGGGGGGGGTGGGGGCGGGGGGGGCGGTGGTATTCTTAAGGAAGCAACTTCCCTTCTACGTGACTTTACGGAAAGACCAAAGGAATATGGATTCCTGCAGTCGCGAAAGCTTCAAGTCACAGATTCAACTTCCCTTTCTCACGCTGCTCGACTTGGGAGCTGCCTCCCATTCGTCGAGAAGCGCGCAGTCACGACTCTGACCGGCTGCACTTTCAGCAGTGCCGTCTGTTGCTCTGGCCGCTTGCCAGTGTTTAGCCTTTCGGCTCCGTGCACACAAACCAACCGTAGGATTTCTTTTTCTTCCCGAAAAGCTCCACTCAACAGAAAGCAATGGTTTTCAATTTTTTTATATATATATAATCCCGACTAACTTCTATTGAACCCGGGGTGTTAAACCTTGTGTGTGGGGGGGGTGGGAGAGGATACTGGGAGGAGGAGGAGAGAGTTCCATTGTGGTGCGGGGGGAGGGGTGGAAGGAGAACGAGGAAAAGAAGTTCCGCGCGCCCGTCGCACGTTTGTGGCGGTGCGAACGCGGCGCCGCACAGATCCGAGGGGAAACGGCGCCAATCTGCCGGCGGGGATCTCCGCGGCAGCCGATGCAGAGCAGCCGCGTCGCCGCTATTTCACCATTTCCAGCGATTTGCGCCAAGAAGCCCTTGTGCCGTTGCACACCCCGACGCTCCGGTAGAGCCGAGGCGGCCCGCCACGTGCCCGCACGTGTCTCCCCCAGCGTGCAGTCGCGGGATTTAGATGACCTTCAACTTCGAGCTAGTCACCGGTCGAACTGGTTAGTCACCGGTAGCGGCTGCCACCGCCGTCTCGCTTGTCGGACTCGAGGGTCGCGGTCACCGTGGGTGGGAGACTTTTTACCCCGGTTTTTTTTGCAGACTGATGCCCGTTGTGGGTTGCACCGTGTTTGGCGATGTGGGCCCTGCCCTCTTGAGAGAAACCAACGTGGCAACGTCAAAGACAAAGATGCCCCCCCCCCCCACCTCCCCCTCCGCTCCTGTAGCCATAACAGACTGTGAGCGAGCACCTATGATGAAGGACGGGAAGGGCGCACGAGGGGGGCTGGTGTGGTCGGCACCACGCCCCGGCTGCCTTTGTCTTCCCCCGGCGCTGGTATTTGCGCACCGCGCAAGGTGTTCACTTGAGGTCGAGTCCACCTAGTGGAGGCCCGGTACTGCGGTTCAAATCAAGCTCGGGTGGCCGGGTTCGCAGCATAGCGCGCTAACCGCTGCACCACCGCTCCTCACAAACACACGTACATATGCATGTGCACACTGTGCACATGCATAGATACGTATGTGCATGCATGCGATTTTAAATGCGTGTACAATATACATACATGACAAGTTGAAGGGAACGGTGGCACGGTGGTTAGCGCATGACGCTACGAACCTAACGACCTCAGTTCGATTCCCGGTCACGGCTAACGTCGGTGGCGAGTGATATCTGAAGTGGTCCTGGCACGGCTTTGGGGCATGCCTTCATCCAGCATTGGATGAGGTCATGACCGATGCGAAGGAAACGCCTGTGTCGTTTATTGGCCTCGCAGCAGAAGCACTGGCGTCATACTTCCCCGCTTTAGCGAGGTCGAAGTGCAAGAGTGGAGGTGGTGTCTGGGGGAGGAGAGAAGTGTGGCGTTGAAAAACAGCAGCAGCTGGAGTCCGGGAGTGGGAGTAGCAACAGCAGCAGTCGGCAGGATTTGAAAACTTATTTCTTTAGAACTGCTTTTTGTGCTTAGTTTTGTTTGCCACCCGCCCACACCTCCGATTAGCACGGTTGGCAACGTACGGCGCGAAAGAAATTCAGCATAAATACGGTCAGCAATACCGGTAACAGCGGCAGTGGTACAGCAACAGCAGGAGGAACAGCGTGAGGATCAGCAGTTGTAACAGCAGGAGCAGCAGCAATAACACAACAGAAGCAGCAGCAGGAATAGTAGCAGAGGCAGCAGCAGTAAGCAGCATTATTAGCAAGAGCAACATCAAACATCGCAGCAAAAGCAGCAACACGACAGCCTGAGCAGAGCAACAGCAGCAGTGCAGCAGCATTAGCAAGAGCAACATACAAAAAAATCAGCCGCAGTTTGTAACAGCAAAGGGGATCAGCAGTCACACCAGGAGCGGCAGCAGCATTAGCAGCTGCAGCAGCGGCGGTAGCAACATATATATTGCCTTCCGGGCAGACACTTATGAAACTCGTAAAAAATATATAAACCTCACAAACCCTTGGGCAACACATTTATCAGCAGCCCTCTTCTGTAGCAGGCAGCCCGACCACCCCCCCTACCCGCCCGCCCGCCCACCCTGAGCCAGGGTTGTGCTGGAACATTGATGAGCCAACACATTTGCAGATTGAGTTTAAATGTGCAACACGCGGCCCCCGCTCTCTCTCCCCGCATGCCCGCCCGCCCGCCCACCGTCCAATAGCTTCCGTTGGCCGCAAATTGAAGTCACGTTTCCGCGTCGAGATGCGAGTTTGGTGTTGTTTTTGTCGGGTGTTTTTTTTTTGCACGTGCGCATTGCTTTTTTTATTCGTCATGAACATCGTTCGAATTTTCATCGAAACCTGCACAGCGTCGCGTTTGAGGGCGAGGAACATCGGGGCCGCAACATGCGGCTCCGTTGGGAAGCGTCTTTTTGTTTGCCGCAGCAATGCACAAGCCACCGCAGTGGCTTAATTTATCACCTTTCGTTATTTCTTTTAAATATATTTTTATATTGCACCTGGGTATTTTGCACCTGGGTATTTTGCACCTGGGTATTTTGCACCTGGGTATTCTATTGAGATGGAACGTCTCGCTTTTGCAAGGGTCGTCCTGGGTGTCCAATGACACGCACAAAAGGCAAAGATCACCTGTATAGCCTCAACAGGCTGTTTGGGGCAACTGCTGCTTGCGAGCACCAAAGAAGGCCGGCACTGTGGCACACGAGGGGATGGGTGGCCAGCACCGTGCCTGGTCGCTCCAGGACTTTTTAACATGTCACTGCACCACCGATCCTGGCACTGCACCACCGATCCTGGCACACCTACACACGCACACCCGCAAAGCAACACCCATTTTTTTTAACGTGTATAAATCCACTCGCGTGTAAAACATTTTTTTTTTTAAAGACGTTTTATTCCAAAATGTCTCGCAAATCACGCGATTTTAATAAATACATTTCAAGCAGGGCGGCCTGTTTATTTTTTTTGGGGGGTGCCCCGAAGGGGTTTTATTGATTTTTACGAACGTGATTATGCGATCACCTTTGGGTTCACGCGAATCAACCGTCCTCCGCCCTCCCCGTTTCAAATGGACAGAACTCACCACCGGCTCACGCACGCCACGTGGCTGCTGTAACCGGCCCAGAGTTTCACAAACTGCGTCGCCGAGTACGAGCACGCGCAGGGCACACCCAACGTGTAACGACGCAACGCCTCCCCTCCCCTCCCGTCCCCCCACCCCCCGAACCCACAAATGCGAAGGAGGAGACGTCACGGCGATGCACTGACGCGCGGTTATCTTCGCTTGACCACCTGACGCGTGAAATTGTAGCCGTGCATCTCCGTCAGCCGTACGGAAGGAAGAAAGAAGAAGCGGCGCACAAACCGTCAAGCGACGTCCACACCGCGCGTCCGGCCGCTCTGCACACGGGGGGATGTTGTTGGGTGCTCGACACACGCAGAAACGCCTCGTTGCGGTTCCCGTTGCTCCGTGACTGCTCAAGACTCCTCCGCAGGGGTGCTCTCTCGTGCCCGGTTGCAGAGACTTCACTCTGCGGTGTCCGCGATGAATGACGTCGTCATCATCAGTCATTTGTGATTATGATCATCGTCATCGCGCCTCGTGATCAATCCGCCCCGCTCCTTCTCGCTTCTGCGACGTGCGCTGATCGATCTCGCCGCTCCGTCTCCGTGGCGGGGCCGCCCTCTTGGGTGCTCTTTCTCTCCTTTGGCTGTCATCATCATCATCATCATCGGGCGGTCTCGCCCGTCACTCTCCACCCTGACCCCAGCCGCATGCCCCGCCCGGGCCAGCCCCGCTCGCTTGTCTCCGTGCCTCCGATTAGCACGGTTGGCTGCGAAAGAAGTTCAACATACCATACATACATACGTACATACACATGGCGTAACATCTCCGATTTGCGTGCGTGCTCTCTTGTCCATGCATTCCTCTTCCTGTGTTTCACGGCGTTAAGTCCAAGCGTGTGCCCCTCCACACTTCGTCGCGTACCTTTCGGCTTTTGTTTCCGTGTTCTTGTTCGGTTGCCGTGTTGCTGATCCATGTCAGAGCTGGTAATGAATGCGTAGCACCGATTGAAAACTGTGGTTTTCTTAAGGCACGCACGCACGTTGGCACGTTTCCTGTCGCAACTGGATAAATTTCAGTTTTCGCCAACGTACGAAGAAAGGGACTCCCTTCCTCGTGGTGTGGATGTAAATAAATCTTATATCGATTTGGAATGCTACCAACAAGGTGCATTGTGGTCAGCAATGCACCGGACTCGCAATCCACGCGGTCGCCGGTTCGATCTCCCGGCCCGGCCCTTGCAACAGCGAAGCAAGTCCTTCCAATAATCCCCTCCGCTGTCCACCCAGCAACGTACGTGGATCGACAGGTTTGCGTTCTGGTGGGGTCAAGTGTGGGTACCAGCACCTCTTTGCAAGACACCTCGTCAGGTTGGAAGAGGTTGGCCAAGATACCTCCCTCTAGAGAGGGGCTCTGGTAGAGAGGGGCTATGATAGCGGAGGCCCCTTGCACCAGCAGTGGCGGTGAACGAGCGCTTGCAGGGCTGCACCTTTGACTCCGTTGACCTGCGTGCGCGAACTCTTCGTAGCCTCAACGCAAGAAATAAGAAATTATGCAGAGGTGTACATTGCGTGTGTTTTGCCACCTTAAAACACAATTTATTTAAATACAAACCCGGAGAACGGGGGAAGTAAATAAAGCAACAAGAACGGACGATCAAGCGGGGGCTTTCGCGGGAGCCGGAGCTTGAGGCAGAACGATTTGCAGACCGTTTCTGGTCTGAAGGTGACGGGGACAAAATATGTCGCTTGCTGCTCAAAGGGAAGGAAGGAAAAATAAACCGAGCGAACAAACAAACAGACGGCGAACAAGCGCACTCCTGAATTCGAAAGGAGTTTGGCCAAACATCGCAGTGTGCTCTTGGCAAGACGCTCCTGAGAGGGCGTCTTTGAGACCCTCGTTGAAGCTTTACTGGGCCGAAATCTCACTCGGTTCAACACTGTTGCAAATAGTCCTCGCTATTGTTGTTGCCGTCGAAGTAGCAGCAGTAGTCGTGGCTCTTGCGCGCTGCTTTGGCACGATGTCTGACGCATTCCATTCTTCAAGAACCCTCCCCCCCAATCTCACATTAGCATTTAATTTGCATGCGATTTGCATAAACTTCAAGCAATCGCTTCTCACTTGCACACAATACGCAAGGCGTGATTTGCAAGCGCGAATCGGCAGGGGGGTGGGGGAAGCCTCCCGTTAGCTTCGTCCAGACCACGGACGCGAAACGTCGGACACCGCGTCGGGAAACTGCACCGCAGACGAAACCGCGAAAACCCACGCGGGCGGTGGTTGACATGAGCGGTGGTTGACACGAGCGGTGGTTGACACGAGCGGTGGTTGACACGAGCGGTGGTGTACCGACTTCAAGGATGCTCGGGGAAAAAAAACAACCACCATCACCAAAGTGTCCCCTTTGACCCCACGCCCCCCCCCCTTCTGCCTCCCCCACCGCATCCTCACCGCTCATCACCCCCAGAGCCGACTTTGTCCCCGGGCGTGATGTGAAACCGCGTCCGGTGATGGTGTCACCGAAAATAAATGCTGTCGAGCGGGGGGGGTGGGGGGGGGGAATCCACCTAGATCCCATCGTCTTCCCATCGTCACGTGCTCGCTCGAGAGCCCTCGTGTCGAGCGTGACGTTTGTGGCGGTGCAGAGAGAGAGAGAGAGCGTGGGGGCAGAGACGGGTCTAGAAACTGGGGGGGGGGGGGGGGGGGTTGGGGGGCAAAAGTGGGGGGGGTGCAGGATGGGCAATCCTGAAATTTCAAGCTTTTTTGTTTTAAATAGGGGCCCTACGTTGATTTCAAAAGCAAATCACCTGATGTGCACTCTCCGGCGAAGATCAGTCCAAATCGCCGGACCCCGCCAGCTCCGCTCGCTACGACTCGGGGATTGGGGCAGAGTGGGAACTTGAGCCTTTGGGCCTGCTCCTCGTGCTGGGAACTTGAGACAAGATTTATTATATATATGCATATAAGATTATATGCATATACTCAATCAAGATTATATGCATATAATCAATCAAGATTGCACGCATATAATCAATTATATGCATATCATATTCTGCATATACTAGATCTGATTGATTTCTCATATAATCAATCTCTGGTGTCTTAAGGCGCGATTGTATTCAAATCGCGCCTTCAGAAGCAACTTATATCTTTAGGGCCTTTTACATTTCTTGAATCTTCAGTGTTTGGGGTTGGATCTGATTTGTGTGTGTTTTGCGCGTGTGTGTGTTTCGCCCAGTGCTTTGTGATCTTTGTGTCAGGTGTCAATTATTATATTCACAAATCCCGCAGGTCCCGCTCTCTCATGCAGTGCACACGTGTAGAACGTGAAATAGAATTGTGAGAAAAAATATTTTGCATCGCCGTTTATCGATCTACTGCTGGATGCCGGGGCCTCAACCTGCCGCGGTGGGGGTAGGGGGGATGGGTAGCTGGAGCATCCTTTACCACTCTGGTCAGTGAGGAATGTGTTGAAACGGGGGATCGGTTCAGATATTTTGCTCGTCACTCAAGCCAGCCATGCCCGGAAATCGAGCTCGGGTCAAGCGAGGTGGAGGGCCCAGAGAGTGCGCGTTGCGTGCACTCGTGTGCATGCGTCTGTATCGTCTGTTGAGGCTCTACGGGGGATCTTTGTCTCTATGAGTTTTACTGCCCCGCGTGTGTTTTTCAGTTCCTCGTTAGGCTGCGTGGGTGGACTTCAATGCCAAGAATCTTGCGTGCCACTGAACTTCCCGGTCGCCTGGATAGTGCAAATATGTGTGTGCGTGTGTGGAAGTGAGTGCGTTTGTGTGCCCAGGTGCATGTTAGAATGCACTTATTTACACGTCAATGTACGTGTGTTTCTACACATGTGCATGCATGTGCATGGCAATATGCGTGTATATGTAGAATGCATCTATGTGCATGGAAGCGTGTGTGTGTTTTCGGATGCATGCACGTATGTTAGTGTGTGTGTGTCTTCGTCTTTTGTTTACCACCGTTGAATAGGGAGTGGTGGCGCAGCAGTTAGCGCGCTGCGCTTTATTGATTCCCGCTCACGACCCGAATTCGATTCCTGCTCACCACCGATAAATAACAGGTGGCGAATATATGCACCGATCCTGGGCCTCCCCTAGATCGACTCAGCCTTAAATTACGACCTGACTACCTGCTGCAGTGTGCAAACATCATCAGCACTGGGGAGACGAAGGTGGCCGGCCATGGTGCTGGCCACCCACCACGTACCCAATGTAAGGTGCTCACTAACAACACTTGCCCCCAGCAGGCTGTTGAAGGCCACATGGGGGGACATCTTTGTCGTTACCTAGCACCAGCCCTGGGTACATCGATACTATAGTCATATTTGTAATAGAAGCAAAGCAACAAAGGCAATGCAAAGCAGATGTGATGTTGGTGGGGTGGGGGGGTCTCATAGCTGCAAACTTCACGTGAGTTATAACCCCCACGGTTGGAGAGTGCTAGAGTTCCCTAATGCCTGTTGATTTGCAGTCATGCGTTAGCACGTGCCTATGTAAAAAGGGTCAAAGTTCAGGCCCTGTATTTGTTCGCTAGCTCGCTCAGCACTTGCAGCAGAACGAGCGTCAACCCGAGCCACCTCTGGATGGAAACTTGGTCTACTCGACCACGTAGGCCACGTGCGTTGTCACGTGGCGGGGGACTGGGAGGGGTGGTTTTAAGACCTTTGCCCTTTCAACTGCCGTACCGCAGCATTGTGGAATCGAACCGCCAACCGCTGGGTTGGCCTCTGCCATTGCACCACTGCAGCGTCCGTGTGTGAGATCGCGTGTTCATACACGGTACGTAGGCGAAGGTGATGTTGGAGTTCACTCTTAGAGAGGCTTTTCTTGACCGCCCCCCTTAGCTGCCTCCCCCCCCCAGGTCCCCTCCCAACCGCTGTGAGAACCCGCGGCGGCTTCTGTGCCGCTTACGAAAGTCGTCACCACTTCTGCATTTCTTTCTCGGCTGGGATAGAGACAGGGGGCGTGATGGTGCAGTTGCTGCTGCTGCTGGTGGTGATGATGATGATGATGCAGCTGTTTTTGGTGGTGGTAATGGTGCAGCTGTTGCTGTCGGTGGCGGTGGTGCAAATGTTGATGGTGGTGCAATTGGTGGTGCAGTTGATAGGCCGGGTGATTGTGGTGGTGGTGCAATTGGTGATAGTGGTGCAATTATTAGGGGTGGTGGTAGTGGTGCAACTAATAATAGCAATGGTGGTGCAATTGGTGGTGGTGGTGCAGTTGCTATGCAGCTTGGTGGTGGCAGTGCAATGAATAGTTGAGGTGGTGCAGTTGTGGTTGATAATTCAAGTTGGTGGTGGTGGTGGAAGCAATACGTATTGAGCAGTCAATGTTAGTGTTGGTGCAGTTGTCGTTGGTGGTGGTCAGATAATAATTGGTGGTGGTCCCTCTGCGATTATTGGTGGCACAGCTGGTGATGGTGGTCGTGGTGGTGATACAATGGATGATGGTCTATGTGGTGCAGCTGTTGTTGAAGGTGATGCAACAGGTCGTGGTGGTGGTGGTACAATGGATGATGGTCTTTGTGGTGGGTCGGGTGCTATGAGCGGCCCATCCATAGACTGGTGCAAACAGACACGCAAACGCACACAGATATAGAGAGGCATAGAGACAGAGACGCAGAGGTCATGAGGTCGGTGGCGTTGTCAGGTGGTGGGGGTCGCAGTACCGGGCGAGGGGACAGACCCAAGCTCGCGACTCCGTATGTAAATGGTCCGTGGTGGAGGTGGGGTGTGTGGGGAGTTTCTATTTCCAGCGTAGCCACACGGTTTAATCACCTGCTCCAATCACCGCCCCCCCCCACCGACTTGCTCCCTTCCCTTCAACTCTCCAACTTGCACCAACATCCGCTTCCCCCCCTCCCTCCCTCCCTCCTGCTGGCACCCCACATCTCAATCATGCACGCAAGTCTGCAAACGGTCGCAGTTTATTGGTGCGGTAAATGCGAGTCAGCCGGGTCCAGTAGGTAAAAGAACACGCGACGTCTTGTTCATGCACCTTGTCTCCCCCCGCACCCACCCACCACCCCCACCCCCCCCCCCCGCGTAAAAATAGAACTTTCTTTTTTAATGCCGAGTTGGGTTTGGGATCGATTCTGATATCGATCACGAATGCTTGATGTTGCCTGGAATCGAATTTATAATAACGCAGCGAGCTAATCACTGGTCCACCCCTCTTATTTGGATTGTAAGTGCGTGCGCACGTATGTCGACTGAGCCTCAAATGAGTAGCTGGTGTAAACAGCGCCACTGGGGAGACAAAGGTGGCCGGGCGTGGTGCTGGCCACCCACCTCCTCGTGCGCCGTTCCGGCCCTTCATAGGTGCTACTCACGAATAGCACTTGCCCCAACAGTCTGTTCAGGCTATACGGGGGATCTTTGTCTTCGTGTGCATGCAATGCGTGCATGCATGCGTGTGTGTATGTGTGTGTGTGTCTGAACATTTCTTAAGTCTGTTGCAAAAAAAAAGCGCTGCCGTACGCACAAACGCGCGAAGATTGGTTTCGCACATGGGTGGACTCGCTCGCCGTGAGAGTTCTGCAATGCTCAAAGTCTCGCGCTAAAACTCTTGAACAATCCCTGACATGGCTCGCCACTCGAGTCGAGCTGTGGCTGGGAATCGAACTCGGAACCACCGCGGGGGGCGGCCGCCGCTCCTCCGCCCTGCAGAAACAGCAGCAGCGGCGGCGGCGACGACGAAATAAATAAATAAATGCGGGTTGGTTTTTTTTTGTGTCGGGTTGTTTGTTTTACGACATATCTGCCGTGACGCGTAAGCTGCTCTTTGACGATCAGCAGCGGCTTCCTGCCGGGAACAGGAGTGACCGGAGCTGTGACGCGTGGACGCGTGGGCAGAGGGTGGGGGGGAGGGGCGGTTGAATTCCAAGGCGTCTGTGCCGCTGAAATTGCCCCTTACCCCGGAAATCAATTTAAAAAAATGCAATGGCATTCACCGATGGTTATTCTGCCGGCCACTCGCATTAGCGAGTTGGCTCATCGATGCCCGATTGATGATACGTGCACGACGACGACGATGACGACGTCGATGATTGCACTCGAGGCCGCACGCACCTGCACACAGGGACAAGTGCTGCACCACACGCGCGCCGCGCTTGCATTGTCTGTGCCCGCGTCTCGTCGTGCGGCAAACACGCAGCCGTTGTGCTTTTCAAATAGCCCTGCAAGTGCGTGCATGCGTATTTTGTGCGTCTGTGACTGTATACGCGCATATGCAAAAATGCAGTAATGTATGTGTCTATATATAAACTGTGTGTTGTGTGTGTGCGTGTGTCGCGGTCAGCGCTGCGGTACGGACCCGGCAATCCTGAGTTCGATTCCCGCTCGCTGCCAACACCGGTGACGATTATCTGAACCGCTCCTTGGCCTCCCCCTAGGTCGACTCAGCCTCAAATGAGGACCTGGTGCGGTGTGTAAACATAAGCACTGGGGAGACAAAGGCGGCCAGGCATGGTGCTCGCCACCCATCCACCTCGTGACGTCGAAGCGCAGGGCCCCCCAAAACACAGGGCCCCGGGACGGTCGCCCCCCCCCCCCCCCATTTTCTCCGTACCCCAAGGATGGCTCTGTGCGTGGTTGTAATTAATCCCTCCGGTGTTTAATTTAACACGCGGCTAATCGGGCTTAATGCAATAGCCGACCGCCGCTAAGTGAGTGACGGGGCTGTCCACAGCGGCCTTCCCACTTTTCCTTTAAAGTCTTCGGCAAGATTCAAGTTTCACATTTCATGAATCGTTGCGCGCGACTCCTCTGCCTGCTGGCTGCTCTGGCGGATAATTACTGCTGCAAGGCTCGGCTTTACAAGGCTCGCCTCACGAGCCTCGTAGTAGCATCATCGTCATCAGCAGCAGCGGCGGCGGGAAGAGCAGCAGCAGCAGCAAGCAGGATCTGACACATGAAAGGGTCCGGCAGAGCCTTTGAGACACCCGACTCCAAGTGGTCTCTGGCGAAAGTTGAGACCCATTGTAGCTTCTGATGGAGCTGGTGGCGATGATGGAAGATGGAGTGCGGGAAGGGAGGTTCGGAGTTTTTCTTTGGCTTTTGTTGTTGTTGTTGTGTTTAGCTGTTATAGACAGACGGTGGGAGGGGGAGCGACTTGTGGTATTTTTGACGCTGCCCAACTAAGTTTTGAAAGCGTTTAATGCAACAGCTCTGTCCTGTCCTGTCCATGCATCTTCAACGGAGCGGGGAGCCGGGGGGGGGGGGGGGATGGGGGTGGTCTATAGTGCTCTTAAAGATGATCCCGTTCGAGTGAAACTTTAGCCTCAACGTGCGTCGCTGTCCGGGGGCTATATTCTGGAGCAAAACCGGACAAAGTGATTTACGGACATATACGTTGAACTTCTTTCGCACCGCACGTAGCCAACCGTGCTAAACGGAGGCGCGGAGATGTTCGCAGGGGGCGTCCGCCAGAAATCTCGGGAGACACGAACCAAAGCTATCCGCGTTTCGCCCGACAACCACCCCCTTAGCTCCCCGGCACGGCTGATTGAACTCTTCCGCACACACACACACACATACTCGCGCGCGCACACACACACACACACGCGCATGCGCGCGTGCTGCGGAGAGTAATTTAACATCGATGTCGCCCCTCGTGGATGCCGTCGCGCTAAAATAAGGAGCAATCGAGCGTAGCCGAATTCTGCGCCGATTGTGTCGTCTTTGACTTAATGACCGTTGCTGTTGCGTCTCTGCGCACGGCCCGGCTCTCTACGTAGCTCGCCCCTTGCAGGTTGCATTTTGCGACAGCGGATTGTCTCCCGTTTGACGCCGGCCACTTCCGCGCCGTCCGCTCGCCGTGTAAGCTATACAAGACGAGAGCCATTTGGCTCCCGTGTCTGCCTTCGAGCGTTGCGCGTGTTCAAGGATTGTGCGCGCGTGTTGGTCGGTGTGCCCCGTGCCTGCCTGTATGGGGAGCGGTGGGCACGGCGGTTAGCGCGCCGCGCTTCCAACCCCGCCAGCAGCTCGAGTTCGATTGCCGCCCACGGGCCGCCAAGCACCAGAGACGGTCCGGGGCTTCCCCTCCCCCCTAGGTCGACTCGGCCTCATATATAAGTACCTGGTGCGGAGTTTAAAACATGGTGCTGGGCCACCCGCCCCCTCGTGTGCCGTGCCGACCTTCATAGGTGCTGCTCGCAAGCGGCATTTTCCCCCTACGGCCTGCTAGAGGCTATACGGAGAGGCCGGGGTGAGAGATCTTTGCCAGCGACACAAACACATGCCCCGTGCTCCCCTTGTACAGCATTGAATTTGCACCGCACCTTTTTTGGGGTACACCTTTGAAATAATGCCCATCTACATTGGTGGCTCACCGCCCCACCTCCCTTCCGCTTTGTCCCCCCCTCCCCCATTCACGGATTGACCCCCCGCTTCACAGAAGCCCTGCCGACCCAATTGATGTCCCCTAAAGGCCACGGGCTGGGGTACCCCCCCCCCGCCCGCCTCCTGTTAATATCGCGTGGGGCCTTTCACTGAGCGCCGGGGTCCACGGAGGGGATGAACGGGGCGTAGGGGGACGGAAGGAGCAGAGGCGCCGCTCGGTGCTGCCGGGGCCGTCGCAAGCTCTCGGGGAGCCGCGGCTAACAACAACAAAAAAATTTGCCAACGATTTACGTAGAAGTTAAGTAAAGGCAGGGGGTTGAATAGCGAGGGAGTCCAACGGGGAGAGAGAGATCATGGCGGCGACGGCGACGGCGTCCTTGGGAGTGGAACGCGACGTGAGGATCGCACGTGGCTTCGGGGGTTTTGCTGCGACGTTCTGAAGAAGAAAAAAAAGGGAGAACAATGTAAAGGTTACATTGTTGGTCGAATGTGTGTGAGAATGAGAATGTGTGTGTGCGAGTATGGTTCTGTGGTGGCTGTGTTACTTCTATAAGTGTGATTGCTGTGTGTGAGTGTGTCCTTCATAGATGCTACTCGTTACAGCACTTGCCACATTAGTCTGTTAAGGCTATACGGGGCGGTCTTTGTCTTTGTTACGTGAGCGTCTGCGTCCGTGTAATAGAGTGTGATGATTGCAAGAGCTAAACGGTGTGTAAGTATATGTTTGTGAGTGTACGTCTGTCTGTGTGAACGGTGGTGGGGGGGTGGGTGATGGCGCAGTGGTTAGCGCACTGCACTACTACGAACCCGGCTACCCGAGTTCGATTCTCGCTCGCGACCAACAGCAGGAGTGTGAATATATGAACCTGTGCTGGTTCTTCCCAAGGTCGACTCGCGGTGCGGTGTGTAAAGCATCACAAAGGTGGCCAGGCATGGTGTTGGCCACCTTTCCCCTGTTGTGCCACGTGGGCATTCATCGGTGGTCGCTAAGTGCACTTGCCCCACCAGCCTGTGGAAGGCTATACTGGGGGGGGGGGGGGGGTCTTTGTATCTGCCTCTGAGTGCATTTGTGCGCTACTAACCTGAGCTCCTCCCCGCCCAATGGCTCACATCAGCGGCGAGCGCCGGTCCTGGTTCTCCCCCGCATCAACTTGACCCAGCTGAGTACGAGTATCTGCCGCAGAGCTGACGACGGCGACAACGACGACTGGGCGTGCGTGGTTCAGACCGTAACCCGTGATGATTTTCAACTATTATTTAGCCAGTCCCTCAGCACGCTCTCTCTCTCTCTCTGAAGAAGAAGAAGGGTCATTGACTGAAACATCAGCGAGTGTTCTTCTGGTCGAACGACAACGAGGAGGAGGAGAGGGTCCGTGCTGAGCTTGCATCTCCCCCTTGTCTCCCCGTGTCTGTCTCCAGGTGCGAGAGCCCACGCCTGTGACCTGAGCCCCGGAGAACTACAGCCGAGCGCCACCAGCCGCCAGCCGCCAACCGCCAGCAATGTCCAGCACCAACAACATCGCACAGGCACGCAAGATGGTGGAGCAGCTGAGGATAGAGGCGAGCATGGAGCGGGTAAAGGTATGATGACGCTCCCTCGGCCCCTCGCACTGTGTGCCTGGATGGCTGGGTGATTGGTTGACTGCGTGGGTGACTGATTGGGTGGCTGAGTGATTGTTAGTGCAACCCATAACCCTCAACCGCCCTTCTCCACCGAGGCCAAACATTTCCATGTCCGCGTGGAGTGAGAGAACTTGACGCTGCTGCAGTAGCAGTAGCAGCGGATCACCGGGGATATTTGCGCTTGCCAGATTATTTCCTTTCATCATTTTCCTCGTGTCATGCCGCTGACATCGCAGACGATGTATATTGTTCGAGTGCCTGGGGGAAAAAAAAACGCACGCCGTTGATGCTTATCCGGCGTTCGTTCCCCGTCGGTGCGTCAAGCCCAGATAACAACCCCGAGGTTTCGCGCAGTGGGCCTCTGCAGATTATAGTCCCCAGGGTTTTAGGCGTAGGCCCTGCGCCCTGTCGCACTGCGGGCGCCCCGTGGCAGAGTCTGCTGGACGGGGCGCGGAGCACGGACAAGCACTCGATGTTGACGAGGGCTCGTGAAACTCGCACTTTCCTTGGCAGCATTTAAACTGGGCATTTGTGTACAGTATTGAGCCGTGCTGTGCTTTATCACACTCTGTGCTTTGGCCCTGAGACTACGCTGGCTCTTGTCCGTTCCCTTGTAAGGCCGCTGTTGTAGCTCCCTGTCCGCTCCCCCCCCGCGTGACTACCCCAGCCGATAAGTGACCCCTGGTCTCACTTCCCTCGCATCTCACCGTAGTAGTCATATCTAAGCGTATAATAGGTCATGTTAAGTCTGTTGCGTGTGTGTATGGGGAGCCGTTAGCGCGCCGTGCTACGAACCTGGCGACCCGAGTTCGATGCCCACTCATGGCCAACACCGGTGACGATTATCTGAACTAGTCCTGGGCCTCCCCTAGGTCGACTCAGTCTTCAAAATGAGTACCTGGTGCGGTGTGTAAACATCGACCACTCGGGTGAAAAAGTCGGCTGGGTGTGGTGCTGGCCACCTACCCCCTCGTGCTCCATGCTAACCTTCATAGGTGTTCGCTAACAGCACTTGCCCCAACAGTCTGTTAAAGGCTAGAGTGGTGATCTTTGTCTTTGTACGAGCATGTAAGCATATGCATTTATCCTTGTCTGTTTGTGTAAATTCATCTCTGCGTACATCTAGAAAGCCTATGGGCCGCTTTATAATCATATGGGTCTCATGTATATGGGCCACTATGCCAAGTGTCATGGATCTCTGCGTAAGTTCATGGGTCTTGAGGCACGTCTGTCGTTCACCATAGACTTGCAAAGAAAGGGCCGCGCATGTACACACGTACATGCACGAGTACTGTACACGTGGTGGTCCGTGCGTGTACCCTTGCATACGTCCACCCGGCAGCATCCAAATCTCATATCTCGTGGCTCCATCACCACGCCCCCCCCCCCCCGCATCAATCCCCCTCTACACCCCCCGCCCCGCCGCCACCCCCACGCCCCCACTCTTTAGGGATTCCGTTTGATGGTGATACCTTACCCAATAGCCTGGCGGACAGCCACGCTTTCAAGTGGCTGGCGGTGCACCACAGCCTCTGTTTGAAGCCGACTGCCTCTTGCCTTCCACGCTTCCTCTGCCTTGCAGGCAGATGCCTTTGGCTGGGCTGGGTGCAGAATTGATCTGCTCATGCTGGACGGGATGCGTGGCTTCACTTGCTGTGTCTGACGTGCGCGGGGGGTGGGGCAGCGGTTAGCGCGCTGCGCTACAAACCCGGCGACCCGGGTTCGATTCCCGCTCATGGCCACCACCGGTGACGATCATCTGAACCGGTCCTGGGCATCCTCTAGGTCGACTCAGCCTGCAAATGAGTACCTGGTGCAGTGTGTGAACATCGCCACTGGGGAGACAAAAGCGGCCCGGGGGTGGTGCTGGCTACTCCCCCTCGTGTGCCGTGCCGGCCTTCATTGGTGCTGCTAGCTAACGGCACTTGCCCAACAGTCTGTGAAAGGCTATACGGGGGATCTTTGTATACGCGCGTGGCCTGGTAGTGCACCTAGCCTGGCACAAGCGCCATGGTGACACCACCGACACATTTTATGAAATCGTTCTCCCAGGACAGCCACGCTGAGTCTCACAGCCCGTGTTCAGGAGGGGGTCCTGCAATGGTTTTTATTTCGTTTTGCAGTAGGGGGGGGGGGGGGCGGGGGGGGGGGGGGTCGGTGGGTGTGTGGGGGGTGATGATTGCCGTGGATATTTCCGATTGAGCGATCGATTGGTGAATGCCGACCGTGATCACTGCTGCTGTTGTTGCTTTGTGTTCGGTTTGTTGTCCTTCGCCCACGCACCTCCGATTCGCACGGTTGGCTACGTACGGTGCGGAAGAAGTTCAATGCTCCGTACGTAGACACGTGCTGTTGTTGTTGCCGTCGTATGCGAGACCACGTGACGCGTACGCGTTTTCTGCAGGTGTCCAAGGCCGCCTCGGACCTGATGCGGTACTGCAACGAGCACGCCAAGTCCGATCCGCTGCTGGTGGGGATTCCCAACTCCGAGAATCCCTTCAAGGACAAGAAGCCATGCACCATCCTGTGATGTCTGCACAGCTAGCAGCACGCACGCACACACGCACGTACGCACGCATACCTTACACATGCACACGTGCACACGTACCTTACACACGCACCTTACACACGCACGCACACGCACTTATCTGCTACACTTCTGGTCCAGCAGCCACGGCCTAATCCAGGCACACGCGCGGGAGGTCTGGCGGGCAACGATAACCGCCTGGCGTGACACTATTTGGCCACCCGGCGCCCAGATTTTCGCAAAACGCCTGCACGTAGTCGATTTGGCCCCCATTAGGTCAGTCCGTTGGCCTGTTACCAACCGCTCAGCCGACGTCTGCACGCATGGACACACACGTACGCGCACACAGATGCAGAATACACTCAGAGACGTACCCCGTCTAACCCTGTTAGCACGTAGGGACAAGTGCTGTAAGCGAGCACCTATCGAGGCAGTGAAAGCGCATCAAGCGGCGGTGGTGTGGTGTGGTCGACGCCGCCGCGCGTGCCCAGCCGCCTTTGTCTCCCCAGCGCCAGTGTTAGATCGCCACGGCAGGTGCACGTTTTAAGGCTGAGTCGACCTCGGGGAGGAAGGGGTTTATAGATGGGGTTTATAGGTGCGATGTGCCACTGATGACTTGTCGCGGCAGGCAGGGAATCGAGCCCGTGTGGCTGGGATTACTAGTGCAGCGAGTGAACCACTGCACCACCGCACTCTCAAACACACACACACGCTCACATTCACACGCATTCGCGCGCACACACACACGGGCACCCATCATTTGTGTTCATCAACAAGAAAACACAGCACCCCCCACCCCCTTCCGACTGACTGGCTGACGGGTTCGATCCACGGTAGCAAGTGTGATTGTGGGAAGGGGAGGAGGGGGGGGGAGGAGGTTGTAACCTCCCTCCCCGCCTCTCTCCAATTCCAGTCGCCCCCCAAGCTGGCACCGCTGATGAGTAGGTATGTAACGATGCATCGATTGGTGGGCCAGGGTCGATTCGCACGCTCGCGTGAGAGTCGACTTTGTTTTGCTTCCTGTACCGTCGTCTTTTTGTTGTCTTCTCCGTGCGTTTGGTTCTCGTGGAGAAACCCTGGCAGCCACTCGCGACGCAACTCTTTCACCGCGATGGGAATTTAAATAAGATCGTCATCTGCATAATCGATTACCGAATCGATTCGACCCCCGCCTTCCCCCCCCCCACCGCCTCCCCCCCCTCCCCCCTAATTGTGACGGTTGCCAAATCCTTGCAATGTGCCGACAAAGTTAAATTGTGCGAAGCGTGTCTGTGCGCTGTCCTGGTGGATTATGGGTAAATCATATTCTAAACGAATAAACAAAACAAAATCCAAGGATCAGCTTTGTCACCAACAAACATTTTTTTTTATTACATGTTTTAAGTCCAAACTTACCATCCTTGAGAATCGAGGTTTTTTTGTGTTTCGGCGACATTCTCACCCGCGACCGGTTTTGCCTCTCTCGGGTCTCATCAGCAACATGGTAGACCAGAAGTTTGTATTTTATTTGTATTCTCTTGACGCCCCCCCCCCCCCCCCCAGTTAAAGAAACGAATTATTCAGAGCCAGAGGGAAGGAAATAATTTCAAGGTATAATCGACGATCGCGAAATGTGTCCACAATGTCATATACATCAAAGAGTTCTTAACTTTTTTATTGGCAATTTGACAGGAGAGTCTGAAATATTTTTGGCGAGGCGGGGGTGGGGGGGGTTGAGGAGGGAGGTGGGCAGGGAACGTCCCCTTTCCCCCCCCACTCCCCACCCAACCTCCCTCTGCAGTTACCCAGTGACCCCATTCTTCGGATTGTAAGACGCACCCTCAAACCTGTGGCAATAAAGTCATGCAAATCTGGCCTCACGCGCACATCAAACTAAACTATTTGGTCTTTTTTTCTATTTGGCCAGGTGAGGCCCCACTGAGCTGTATGGCTCTCGTTCAGAAGCGACATCGCCACAAATGATGGCTCAACGAAAGGTGGCCTATCACGTGGACATTTATAGCAGCCAAATATATTTGAATAAACCTCCCGGATTAATTATACGAAGTCGCGCTCTTAACTTTTGGCGGGGGGAGGGGCGAGAAGGGTTGGGGGGGGGGCGGAAAAAGCAAGCGCGTCTCACGATCCGGAGAAGGCGGCACCACTCATCGATCCCACAGCGAACAACAAAATAGCGAGGTGGGGGGGGGCGGGGTTTGGTTGGATCTCTCTCCATCGCTTTGTGACGCGTCGAGTGACGTCAGCGCGCGCGCGCGCGTGGCACGCGGAGTGTTGGAGCGTGCGTCGTCTGTCCCCCTCCCATGCCCCTCCACACACCCTGGACCCGACCGCGCGGACTCTGCCGTTGCTGCTCCTGCTGCGTTTGCTGACTCGTGCACACGGCCGCGCCTGCCTTGTCCACTACCCGGCTCGCAGCGGGCAAACTAAATGAATCCTTTCAACTTCTCGTTGTGCTCGACGAAGTCGCGGTGCCCATTACTGTCGGCGGCCCATCCCAATTGGGCCTGCACTCCCGAGAGGCCTACCCCTTGCCACTCGACGTCGAGCGCCTGTCGGCTGCCCAAGTGCGATGCCTGATAACTCGTCGCCGTGCCTTTGTGTTTTGTTTTTTTTGGGGGGGGGGGGTCTGCCCCAAAAGTGAAGTGATTTAGACTTCTTTTTAATAGTTTCGTTTAGTTTTTGCACAGCTTACCCAGACATATTCCCAGTGCCTGTCCGTCCAGCGTCCGACTGACGCACGCATGTACGCGCGTCGCGCTCGGCTCCTTAGCCTAGGCGTGGTGGTTGACACCCGTTTTGCCAACCTCGTTACCGCAGTGATTGGCATCGTTATCATCACTGCTATCAATAAGTGGCTGGCACTCATGACATTAGATGGCTGCTTTGGCGTGCCCGTGTGTGTCTGCCTGTGTGTGATTGTCTCTATGTCTGTGTGTCTGTCTGTATTTGTATGCGTGTCTTATTTGTGTCTCTGTGTGTTTACGTGTGAATGTCTGTGTGTATGTATATGTCTGTAGTTGGACGTGCCCGTGTGTGTGTGTAGGCCTATGTGTTTGCCAGTGTGCGTCTGTGTGTGTCTCTGCGTATTATGTATGTGGTGTGGTTGTGTAGACTCGTGTATGCGTGTGTGTGTGCATTTATCTGTATCGTGTCGACGCAGTTCCCTCTTTAACAAAATCCATTTTGATATTAAAACAACAGGCAACATTTGCACCACAGTATGTAGCTGTAACCAAGACCAGGTCTCTCGAATAAAATTGCAAAAACAAAATAGATACAATTTCTAATAACAAAACACTGGCGTGCCATAACACAAGCACACGCACATTCATAACACACACACACGGAAAGTCGTACATTCATAACACAACACAAACATGCAAAGTCATACATTCGTAACACAATCACACGCACATGCTAGAAGAATGAATCTATGTGTAACACACACACACCGCAATCAAACAAGAACATTCATTCGTACAATCGCGGCAGATGTGATTCTGTTCAATTCTCCATCTATGGGGGAGGGGGGGGGGCTACAAAAAAACTCATCGTTCGCGGTGTTCCGTAGATGTTGAACAGACGTGGCTTTAGTTTAAAGGCCCCCCTTAAACACCTCTCCTAAACACCACCCCCTCTGCCCCCCACGCTCAAGGTCCCTTCTGTTCACCGAAGGAAGACGCAGGCAGGGGTGGACCCCTCTCCCGAGCAAACACAACGCGCGCACCGCCCCTCTTATCTTTGTATCCAACACACAGAGAGACCCCCCCCACCACCACGCACACCTTCATAACCTTAACAGACTTTTGGGGCAAGTTGCTGTTGTTGACACACCGGACCTAGCGGGGATGGGATGGGGGGCTCAAGGATAGGTGCAGATAATCGTCACTCGTGTCCGGTGGCCGTGAGCGGAAATCGAACTCGGGCCGCCGGATTCGCAGTGTAGCGCAGCGCTAACCACTGCACCACCGCTCCCCATCCGTATCTCAACAAAGACGAGCACACACACGCGCACGCGCGCACATGGACACTCACGCCGCCTCTATTACTGCATCGTCCGGGGCTGCGTCAAAGCGGAAGTTGTCTCCGGTTTTTTTTTTCAATTCCAATTTGCGAAGCTTTGAAACTCGTGGCCACGAACGGCCCAGCGACACCGCGCGCGCGGCACCGGACAGGGTAACGACAACAACAACACGCGTAGACCCGCGTGCTCACGATCATAAGACGCTCCGCGAAGTAAGACGCAGGCCCCTTTCCCCACCCACTCCCCCATCCAAAAAAAACCCCTGTGCCCGGTCTCCATAGAGTAGCACAATTCCGAGCTCACGCGCACGCACCTACCAGATAATGTAACCCCCCCCCACCCCGCACATTTGCTTTGAGTACGGGGGGGGGGGGGGGGGTGCTTCTTATAATCCGGTACAAGATTAAAGAGCTGGTGTTTGTGTTCCGGGGAGCGTGGGTGGTGAGTGAGTAGGAGTGAGTAGGAGTCGTTCTTTTTCCTTCAGCGCGCTGTTATTTGAGGAAGGTGGTATTTAAACAGCCGAGGTGTGGTTGCGTTTGGGGTGGGTGGGGGGGTAGAGGTGATTTACAATTATAATTATTGTTACTATTATAATATCACGTAATTACTTTATTGGTGTTAACATGAAAGCTAAGTGGATGCATCTGTGCCGTAGCCTTGAGTGTGTTTTTTTTTCCTAAATGGGTTTTCTGTGCCATGTCTAACTTCACATACATCCACCACCGCCACCACCCCGCATTCAAACAACAACAGCAGCAGCCCGACATTCGCCACCACTAAGCGACGGATGACGTCACGCCGCAGGGCTTGTGCCAGGCCAGGTGCACCTCACCTTGCGAGGCTCCGTGGCGCGTGCAAAGGTGCGTGGGGATTTCCCCCAGGATACCCCCCCCCCAGGCTGTTATAGGTTTAGCGGACTGAGACGATTGAGACGACGGTGATGATGGGTGGTGATGGGTAGTGATGATGGTAAATGCACCACGTGTGCTAGTCCGCTGCTGTGCTACCTCCCACACCCCCTCGATTCTCAACTCGCGGTCGCAAGTCGTCTTCTTGTCACGTGCAGTCGGTGCACCGCTACAGTGATTTGTGGGCTGTCTCATTGTTCACTCTCCTCTCTCTTCTGATCTCTGGCGCACTGACTTTACGTAGTGACGGCTGCATTAAACCACTGAGCGCTAAGTACCACTGAAATACTCAATTGGTAATCAAGGCATTGAAAGGCAATTGACTTTGTGTTATTAATTATAGTATGTGTTTTGTTTTTTTGTCAAAATGGGTGTTTGGTTGGTAAAGAATATTTTTGATGTTGGTGTTAGGATACTGCTGTCGCTCAGCATGGTGAGGTATGGTCATATTAAACCCTGTGACCCGCACAGCCGAGGGGAGGTCCTCATCCAGCAGTGAATTGACCAAGGGTTGTACGTGAACAATGTACAAATCTTGATTTAAAGCTTTCGTGACTGCAGGGATTCATATTCTTGGTTCTTTCGGTAAAAAAATTCTTGCTGTGGTTTTCACACCTGATGATGATTGCTTGTGTTGCAGTCGAAACGTCGTGAGAATTTTTTAAATTGTTTTTTTTCCCTTCTACGTGGCTTTACCGAAAGAACCAAGAAAAATGTACAAATCTATTGCCATAGCTGCCACTGATGAAGCCAAAGTCCATTTAGAAAATTGACACCGCACAGCCAATTAGCCTACATGCTACATACATGTATTTAAGAACCGCGGTCAATTGCTCTATAGTCGTGCCATTCCAGAAATATACGAATATATTTACAGTGAGACTTTGGAGTAAAACAAAATGAACTCTTAATTTTATTACCGCTCTCAGTTTGCCTACTGCAACGCCGGGAATTATAGATCCTCACGAATCTCATTGATGAACTGATTGGTTTGTTAATTGATTAAATGGTTGGTTGTTTTGTGAATAGAGTGGTTACTTGGTTGATTGATGGGTTGGTTGTATACTTGATTGATGGTTTGGTCAGTCGATTGATTAATTGATTTTTGCATTGGTTGATTAGTATGGCGATTAATCGATTTATGAATTAGTCAGTTGGTTGATTAATGGATTAATTGCGCGGTGGGGAAATCCCTTAATGAACGTGCCATGGTTTTTATACAAACGCGGGATGCGACGCGGGGCCTTAAACTACACTTCATGATGCTTAATTACTCGGCTCGAGAAATTGGCAAACGATAAATTCACAACAACAGGTGAAGTCGCGGTTATTTTTCCCGAGGATGTCAACTCATCTCCTGTTTACAAGCCCCCGGGAAATAGCGGAGGAAAGTCCACACTTCACAATGCCGGTGGACGAGCCATTGACCATCCGATGGCCAAATTGTCAAATAATTTGCGCCTTGATTTAGATCTGAGCCTCGGTAAACAATCACTCTGGGCTGTACGCTGGACGCGACAACACCGCGTGAAACGTTGCCACTGAAGACAAATTTACAAATTCACACCGCGCGTTATAGCGACCATCACTGGTAAATCGCACGACGCCGACATCACGTGACACGAGTTGCTGTATTAACCCGACCTATATTAAATACTTAGGTGTAGCCTTTACACGATTTAAAAAAAAAACCTGTGGAACCCACGTTATTGCTAATTGCTCGGACATGTAACGATTCATAGGCTAAAATTGATGCTTACGCTCGCGATATGTGCGTGTGTCTATAAAGCTATTGTTTTATTGTTCGTGCCAATCGTATGTATGTGGGTATATTGTACTTCTTTTGCACCGTACGTGACCAACCGTGCTCATCGGAGGTGCCGGGGGAAGGACAAAAAACTAAACACAAAACGCAGTTCTAAAGAAATGAATTTTCAATTCAGATGTAAAAGTGCACAGCTCCAGTGGCTTCATAATATCGGAAGGAAGAGCGTTCCAGACGGCCGCGGAAGCGCCAATGGCTTCCTGATATCGGAAGGAAGAGCGTTCCGGACGGCCGCAGAAGCGCATCTAAAAGCGCGCGATGCAGTGACCATCTTTGTTCGATGGTTTGCCAAAAGCCGCTGCGGCGAGGAGCACCGGAGTTTGCGTGCTGATGGTGTTGAGCGTGATGGTTTGTGGGGGTTGTAATTGACCGAGTAAATGGGGGTCGGGGGGGGGGGGTCGAATGAGAGACGGCAAGGAGGGCAATGCGAACGAGACGGATCAGAGTGGAGTTGCGTCCAGAGCAGTGGTTCTTGACCTTCACTGCAGCCTTGCTGTGCACCCCTTTAGTTCTCTATCGTTTCAAAAGAAATCTACAATGTTAATAAACACGTAGAGGGTTTGACGACACAAAGTAGTTGTACGTACGTGTCCGTGCTTAATTTGTGTTTTCGATTATTTACTTTAACAAAAAAAATCTGGCCATGTCTCGCACCCCCCAGAAAGGGCATCTCGCACCCCCAGGGGTTGCGTACAACCCCGAGGGGTTAAGAAGAACAACCACTGGTCTCGAGCGCAAACCAGCGAGACGTTGCAATAGAAAGGAGACAACGCGCGGGGTCCACCGATGCAGACGAAAGCGTGCAATGAACGAGACGAGACGGACACGCTCTTGTCGACATTGCGATCGAGGCAGAATGTACAATACGCACGACGCAAGTAATGCAAACTAAACAGGACGGAGCTCGCGATATTAGACGACACGAGTGTGAGACGGAGCCCACGAATAAGGCGGAACAGACGAGACATGGCAATGCCAACACGGCTGTAAAAACGATGGGGGTGGTGATATACGAGACAGATGCTGAAAACTGAGCGCGCAATTCAAACCAGACAGAGCATAGGAGACAGACAGACAGCAGACACTGGATGGTGCAAAACAAACGACGTAGAAAGATAACAGGTTCCTGCATATAATCATCTTTTCAAATCTTGACGATTAAATCAAAACGACCCAGTATACACGGCCCAGCGTTGGCTTGTGGTTTGGATCCGTCGGCCCAACGTTGGCCCAACGTTGACCCCAACGTTGGCCCCAACGTTGGCCCCAACGTTGGCCCCAACGTTGGCCCCAATGTCGGTCCAACGTTGGCCCCAACGTCGGCCCAACGTTGGCTTGTGGTTTGGAACCGTTGGACCAACGTTGATCCAACGTTCCCCGTTTGCTCGGTGGAGGGGGGAGGGGGGTGATTAGTTGATTCGCCATCGGCATGCAAAGAAGGACTTGAATCGTGACATGTCCAGTTGTTGGACTTGAAATGCGTCGCTCGATTGGCGTTGTGCGAGCTCGACCGATGACAGCGATCACATGCTCATGATTTCATTTCTGATAATGATGGCTTTCTCATCATCATCATCATCGCCAACATCAGTGGCTACCTTTCGCGTGTTTGCTCTCACTCTCCTGTCTTTCTCTCTCTTAATACTAAACAGTGCCAATTTATGCTAGGGTCCAAAATTGACAGGAGCTGGCCCCAGTTTGTGACGATTGTGTTTTATGCCGATGTCGCTGTTGATGGTCGGATTTCGGGATGACGAGGAGGAGGAGGTGTGAGTGTGTCTGTGACCTGCTTTAACGCGCAGAGCTTGCACTGTTCGTGGCTGCGTATTCGTTTGGGACATTTTGTGCAACAAATATTTGTTTTCGGGAGAGAAGGACACGTGTGAACTGAACGGAGTGCACACACGTGCACGTGCACACACACAACTACATACGCACAGGGGAAGAGAACACTTGGACACATTGGTGTGCACGGCGACACGCACACACAGGCGTGCCCTCATACACTAATACACGTACAGATACACGCGTACACACACACACGTACACAATGTCCACTGACATACATGCAATGGCACAGACCCAGGGACGCATACACACAGAGACCCACTGACACACAGACCCACTGACACATCACACACAGACCCACTGACACATCACACACAGACCCACTGACACATCACACACAGACCCACTGACACATCACACACAGACCCACTGACACACACACACAGACAGACCCACTGACACATCACACACAGACCCACTGACACACACAGACCCACTGACACATCACACACAGACCCACAGACACACGAGTACACACACGTGCATTGATGCACACGCACGCACGGGCGCCCTTCTCCGTGAGCTGTTTTTGGACCCTGAGTTTGTAACGCGGTGCGGCCAAAGCACGTGTGAGTGCACACTTACGCGTGCGTGCGTGCACACACGTGTGTTCATGCACCCGAGTTCACACGCATACATGCACGCGCGTGGCCCCGCGTAAGACGCCTCTGTGGGCTCACGTGTACGCACTGCACACTTGATATTGTTTTGGGTTGTGTTTCGTTTTCTTTACTCATATATATTAAACAAGTAATTATTATAAGGCAGTGTTTCGAATCAGAATGCCATACATAATAATGACACTTTTTGTTCCTGCTATTATAAGTATATGCCTATTAGATGCGCAAAATTGCACACGCGCGCGCGCGCGGACACACTTTGCACACGTGCGATGTACTTGTACGCGCACGTGTGTATAGTACACCGATCGCATTTGCTTAGTTGCCGACTGGCTCGCTTGCCCGTCTGCTTCGCGTGAGTTCACGACAGTGTGAAACCCTATATATATAGAAGTTGGTTCTTTGGTTGGTATAGACTCTGTGGGCTAGTGTACAACTCGAATGAAATATCGCATCCGTAAGTTTTAACAAAAAAATCTACCGGTTTTTTTTGGCACTGGACGATCGTGGTCGACAAATTTACAGGTGGCACGGAAAGTTTTTTTTTTGCGTTCATTTCAGATGTGCCATGCTTATGCGTACACCGCAGGGAGATGGAGCGATGTAATCAACTCTATACAGGTGCTGGGTGGATCGTCGCATCGCGGGATAGTGAAGGGGATGGTGCCGGATGGTGGGGAGGCCTTCATTCAGCAGTAGAAGGATCATGGCTCGTCTTTTTAAAATCAGAATTTTTGACCCAACTGCAATGAATATTGCCCGTGAAATTTCACGGTACAAGCCTCTAACACCCCCCCCCCCCGACCTTCTTAAAGCGTCTCCCTTTGGTGGAAATTACACATTTCTATGGCAGTGGCCAAATCCTCGATGGGGCGACTGCTATTGACCTGCCACAAAGCAGTACCAAATTGTTCCAGCCTTGTAAAGATGATTGGCCTTTTTAAATACGCTGCGTAGTAGTTAACGACATAAAGTCGGGCTTAACGCAAATGCGATGTTTAGCTTTTATGGCAGATCAAGCTTTTGGCTGGCAGGGATTTTTTTTTTATCTGCAGCTGTTAACGCCCAATGCGTAATAAACCAAAATGCAGTTGCATAAACATTTATATTGTTAAAAGATTTGTCCCCCAAAAGTCCAGTGCATAAGCTGTTTTCAACGCGCCGTTTGACGAACTGCAAAATGGATTAGTGGTCTCATGACTGTGTCTGTCAGCTGTAGCCGAGGTGGCGGTGGTGATGATGTGGGAGGAGAGGTGGGGGGGAGGAGGAGGAAGAAGAAGAAGCGGTAGAGCTAAAGTTGTTCTGCATCGGTCTCTGAGTACGAGATCAGTCGCTAGCTAATCTCTAAAATATCCAGAATATTTTACAGCTAAACCTACTTCGTTTAAAGCAACTCATTTTGCACCGTACGTGTTTTTATTTGCCAATAAGTGTGCGGTGAAAAACTGAAAATGGTTTCGTTACGTTGAATTCGGTTTAATTGCCTGCGGGTGATAATGCCGATGATGACGTTCAGCAGCTATTCTGAATTTTCACGAATAAAACATTTAACGAATCGGAGTTGAGAATCAACCACGAATTTAACATTAATCCCATCTATAAAATGACACAAATCTTCAGTTGATAAACTTTGTCGCGTTAACTATTCGAAACGCGACCTTTGTGCCAATCGTAACGGCACTTTAGCTGTCACGTGATGGATTCCGCCTCTGCGATTGGCTGTGGATGTTGATTTCCACACAAAAGTTCGATAGCCAATCGCGCTCCTCCTCCTCCCCACCTCGTGCCACGCCGTCGCCAGTTAGGGGGACGCACCGCGATTGGCTGTCGCCTTCCCGGCGAGTTGAATCTTTTAAACCAATCGCTGGGCTCGCTTATGGAAGCGAGGGTAAGGAAACCCCCCCCCACCCACCCTCCTCCGTTGCGTATCAGTAGAGGTTGTCACGATTCATCGATGGATATCGATTCGCATGGATTCTAAACACGCATACATCGTATCACGCGCATACGAGTCTATGTTTTTCCAGTTAATAATACAGTACTTGCTGTACCGTCGGTTTGTGTGAGTCGCGCAGCCACGAGAGGCCGCTATATTCACCACTGTTCAAAAATTATTTTACAATGGATGATCCTTGTCATGGTATCACCACGGTGCGAACATTTTCGAGAAATTTCACTAATCGGCGGTCGGTGTGAATCGTTACAACCCCGGTGACCGGAGCGCGTGGCGGGTTAATTCATGTTGGAGTCAGTGTCGCAGTAGTTAGGTAACCTGATTACGATTATTATTATGATGATCACCTGTGATGGTATTCCAAAAAAAAGTGTCATATTTTCTGTGTTCTATTTTTAAGGGGTTGGAGTCGGAAGGTGGTGGCTGGATAAACCTTCCTGGCCACGGAAATTGTATTCCCCATCTACCTATCAGCCAATCGGAACGCGTTCCTGTGCGTAGCCTTAACCCTCGCATCTTGATGTCACTGGTGCAACCGCGTGACCCCGTGTGACCCCCCCCCCCCCCCCCCCACTAGCCCCAGCCAATGGTCAATGTTTTGAGAACGAGACGCAAATATATATTAAAAAAACAGTCGCACCGATGTTTAGTATTTTGCAGAGGCCATAAACTCCTGTGTGTTATGCCCACGACGTAGAATAATTGTGTTTACACGTCAGGGGTTACTGTACTATAACTCCGTGTCATAAAAAACAACACAAGGTGTTAGCCTGAAATGTCTCGATCGAAGGCTATTTGACATCGGCTGCGGTGACTGCGTTACCTGGGTCGTCCTGGCCGTCGTATATCACCGTTCAATTACCTCGATTGAGAAGAGATGCGTCGTCATTCGAGGCAGAGTTTGTAGCGGGGGTTTTATTCGGGAAGACGCCACCAAATTGGTTGCCAGTGTTCACGCGAACGCCGATATGTCGACTCGTAAACGTGGCGCCTAGAGTAAAATTACATAAGAATACAAATAACCGCACGCACAAAGACACACGCGTACAAAGACACAACCACGCACAATTCACACATAGGTACACGATTATCAAGGATGTGTTTTTTTTCGGATTCATGCGAAAAGTTAAATTGGAGAATCAGGCCGGGATATAAGATGATTCGAAAATAAGTATATATATATAAATCCAACATTTGCGTCGGATTGATCCGAAATCTTGACATCGTATCGAGCGATCTCACTTGAACGATGTTTCACCCTCAAATTTTCTTCCAAAGAGCGGCGTCACTTGGCATCGGGTGACATCACATTTGTTCGCACATTTTTGTAACAATGCGAAACGAGCCCAAAATCTTCAGTAGATAAATTAAATCCTTACAAATTGCGAAAATCTTACATCTTAAATGTTGTATTCTACAATTCATAGCGAGTCGAACACAAATGTACACGTGGACACGTGTACAAGACAAAGATCCCCCCCGTACAACCTGAACCGACTTTTTGGGGCAAGTGCTGTTCGCGAGGACACATGTGCACACGCACATACTCTCACTTATAGATTCGTACACACACGCTCGCACGCGCACGCGCGCACACAAACGCCAAAATTCCCCGGAGGAATTAAACCCCCTGATTCTCGACACGTGGGTTACGCAGCACAGTGACGTCACGGCAGTGGTGGCGGTTCCCAAGATTTTTTACCGGAACAGAACTCGCTCTCGCGGGGATCGAGAGAGACATCGGATCCTGTTAAAGCGACAACCATTCACTTTCATACGGAGCCACGTAAATGTAACGGGGTTCGGCCCTTTATCGATCAACTGCTGGATGAAGGCCTCTTCCCCCACGCGGTGTCGCTCATGGGGAGAAGCTTGGCCGTACTTATCTGGTTGGCGAAGATTACGGAACCTTACAAAACACGCATTCGGCTCTTATCTTGTAGCCACAATGTCCAGGGCTGTGCTGTTCACTACGAGTTGAAAGCTTCGTCAACGATAAAAAAAAACATCTACTGTTAAAGTTCCGTAATGGGCGTGAAATGGCAGCACTGTTGTGACATCACTGTGACGTCATTCTCGTCACCGTACGTTCTCAGACCGCGTGCAAGTTCAATGACGTCACGGCAATGCCGTCGAGTCACGGCCCCACAGTTGTGTCGACCGACACGATGCGACGTAGAGTTTCGGTTTTTGCAGCGTGTTTAATGAAACGATCGCTTTAATGGAGCTCCGTGAAGGTGAATGGGGGTGTTGATCGATGGATCGCCATTCGCTCTGCGAACATCAAAGCTGAAAAGAGACTTCACAATTAGAATTGGGGGGGGCACGCTAAGCACCAGGGGCGAGGCGAGGGTCAGGGCCTGGCTGGCTGAGTTTGTTACGATCAGGGTTAGTGCCGTCGTCTGTTTAGCTATGTTACTCGGGTTTGGGAAATGGTCTGACCGGGTCGTGTGGTTTGGGCTAAAGGTAGGGTTAGAGTCTGGGTAGGTGGTGCATTAGGGATATGGGTGGGGTTAGAGTCTGGGTAGGTGGTGCATTAGGGATATGGGTAGGGTTAGAGTCTGGGTAGGTGGTGCATTAGGGATATGGGTAGGGTTAGAGTCTGGGTAGGTGGTGCACTAGGGATAGGGTTAGAGTCTGGGTAGGTGGTGCATTAGGGATATGGGTAGGGTTAGAGTCTGGGTAGGTGGTGTATTAGGGATATGGGTAGGGTTAGAGTCTGGGTTGGTGGTGCATTAAGGATATAGGTAGGGTTAGAGTTTGATTAGGTAGTTAATTTGGACTTGGGGTAAAATTAGATTCTAACGAGGTAGTTCATTCTGGCAAGGGTTTGAGTCTGGGTAGGTAGAGTATTCGGGCTAGGAGTAGGGTTAGAGTTTGATTAGGTAGTTTATTTGGACTAGGGCTAGGGTTAGATTCTGGCTAGGTAGTTCATTAGGGATAGGGTTAGAGTCTGGATAGGTAGAGTATTAGGGCTAGGAGCTCGTTGGCTGGTACGGACGTTTGTTACGGGATATTTCCAGGGTGGCTTGTCGGGGTCGGGCCGAGTGTGTGAGTGCCGATGGTGTGGTGAGGGCTGGAGTCTGGGTAGCACGGAGCTTGCCCTGACCCCACACGAATATTATCCCTCTCCCACCTTTGGCAGATTTTGGCATTCCGTTATCCATTCACTCTTCAGCGTTGGTGTCCGCATCGCACATATTCAGAATCGGAATATGTATTTATACTGGAGGAATCCGATGAGCTGTAAAGCTCTTTGTCACAGATGTCCAGTAGCAACCCCACAAGGCCCAAAGCCATGCACGACCCCTACCTCTGCCCCCCCCCCCCGCTCCGAACCTGCCCCCCATTATTTTTTTTGATAAACCAGTCGCCAGACCCTCCGAGCAGTAGCAGCAGCGATATTCGCGAACAGAAATTTACACCGGCAATCAAACAACACTTTTGATATACTATATATTATATACACACAACTCTCTGTCTTTTCATCAATTAATTGATTGATTCACCCATTCATTGAGTTCACCGCTCACTCATTCGTTCGTTCTGGACGTTTTCTGCCCGTCGTGTTCATCGGTGAGTCCGCTCTGTGGTTGTGTATCTGTAGATACAGTCAAACTCATGTAAGACCGCGTGTCTAGTAGCGTTAATAGATGCTGTAAGGAGCACGTGTTATTAAGTATAGCTCGCCCCCCCCCCCCCCCCGACTCTCTTCGTCTCTCTCCCTCTCTCTCTCTGTCGCTCTCTCTCTCTGATCTCCTCTTTCTCTGCCGCTGGGATTATCGTAACATGTTGGTTTTTTTGGCTTGATTTCGGTATTTTTTTCTTTTCTCCCTTTGAAATAAATAACTTTAATAGTACTGTGGCGTGGCGTGTCGCCCATTGCTTTGTTGACTGCGCGCGCGTCTGTGTGTGTGTGGGGATACGTCTCGATAGGGACCTCGGCAATCTTTTCAAATAATAATGAGAGCCGTTTCCTTTTGTTTTGTGCATTTTTGACTCAAACATTCTTAGAGCTGAACCACGCGCATAGAGATTTACTTGTACACGTGTAATGGGCAACTTCCGCGACACGTCGTGTAGAGCAGGGGTCCCCAAACCCCGGGCCGCAGATTGGTACCAGTCCATGGCCTGTTAGGAACCGGGCCACACAGCAGGAGGTGAGTGCGGTGAGTCCGTGCGTGGCCCGCCCCATTATTTTATTATTTACCACTTCTGTCCGCGCCTCTTTCCTGCACTGCGCACTTGTCTCAGTCACGTGGTGTTGGTAAGCCCACAAGCTCTAACCCCTAGTAGCCACAATGAGTACAAAAACAAACGTTGCTGGAGAGCTTCTTTGAAAAGGGGGAAAGACCCAATGATGAACCCCCTCCTGCCCGGTCCGTAAAAAAATTGTCTTCAAGGAAACCGGTCCCTGTTGCCATAAAGGTTGGGGACCGCTGGTGTAGAGGGTACTACTTCTTTATTACTCACACTGGGCACGACACAGTCCAACACTTATGCCTTCTCACACCGAGTACAACACGAGGTATTAACGTCTCTACTAGCTACACGCACAGCCCATCACTCGGCGTGGTGCCACCGCTCTCACTTGGCTACGCCGCTGGCTGGCGGCGTGACGACGATGGCGATGGAACCCACGCAGGAGATCTTCCACGTGGCCGGACGACGGAGAGAGATGTCAGTGAGCGGCGACGCAGCCAGGACCCAACACACGAACCCCGGATCCGCTCCCCCTTATATCCCCCCAGGCGTGGCTAGGCCCCGCCTCCGGCCACGCCCTCTCGTGGAACCTTTGAGCAGGTTCCCGGACTATGTCGGCTAGCCCCGCCTGTTGCCTTTGCCCCAGATACACCTCCCGCTCTGATTGGTTGTTACTTAACCGTGCCCGTGATTCCCCTTCCAGGCCAGCAGGTGTCACACTGTCATTACACGGACAGAATCAGATTTTTTTTACAGATTATTTTTACTGGAGGAATCCAATGAGCTATAAAGCTCTTTTTCACATATGCCCAATCGGGGTGGGTAAGAACGTCACAACAACTAACAGTTTACACACACAGCAGGTATATATGGCAGATTACAAACACATCTGACTTAATGAAACTACATCGATGATGGAATAAACTACGTCTGTTTGGTGGTGTTTTTGTTTTACCTCCTGGGTTATTCTACAATTCGACTGTCCCATTTCTATTGACACTAAGACAGTCGCATCGCGTCTATGGGAGAGTAGGGTCCGATCTACGACGGGCTGCCCAGGAACGTCGTGAAAGCGGGGGCCGCCTCTAACTACACTCTAGGCTCTGAGGCTGTAGGCGAGGGTTCTTCGTCTCTGGATTTAGACCCGTGGACTTGAGCACAGAGTGAGGCAGAGAGGACAGCCGGTGACCTCCACTCAAGGCGAGTCAACACCTTGCATCCGATTGCACTGCATCACGCCCCTGCATTCCACGGGGGTGGTAAAAGTTCAGTGATTGCCCAACCGTCGATGTCTGTATTCAGAGCGGACTTCACCTGCATCACCGCTGTGAACGCGGTCCAATAGCGGCAGGCCGCCGGTGTTAACAACATCAAAGCAACCGCTTCATTTACGATTGGGGCCTTGAATGGGGGGGGGGATGGCAGTGGCTCCACGAGTGGCGGGTGAATACCGCCAGACACGCGCTTCATCGGCCCGACACTGACCAGCGTGGCTAGGAAGTTTGGTCAAACGGCGAGGTTCGGTATCGATAGGTCGGCGGAAGAGACTGCGGGAGTGGACGCTGTGTGTCGGTCCGGTGTTGTCCCGTTTTTGCGACGACTGCGGGAACGAGCAGAAGGAAGGGAGCAATGGCGGGGCGCAGTAGCGTCAACTACGTTGGCCGTAACGATCCCTTGACCTATTGACCTGACCCCGATGAGTTTAAACTAATAGCACTGCTACGGCGCGGTTAGTTTGCATCGAGTTCACTATTTGAACGCCAATCACCGTTAATCATATTAGAATTCATCATCAGCCATGATTTCTCCACTGCTGGGCGAAAGCCTCCCCACGCGTCACCATATTTCACCGTCCCGCGATGCGAAAATCCACCGAGCAGCCGCTCACGAGACTCACTTCGTCGCTCCATCTCCTGCCGTGCAATCTATGAGACGAGACTCATGGAGCGGGCAATGCCGCTTTGGTCCTTGCCGTCACACGGGGGTTGGTGGGAAGGGGTGCGGCTGGGCCTGGCTCGTGTGGGGGTCTGCAGCCTGCTTCTCCGGAGTGCCACGAGAGCTCTTCAAGGACCCCTTCTTGACTTCACTCACGCGGCATTGCGCCTCTTGAAAAATATTGAGGATTGTGGGGGGTTTTTTTGTACCAAATTTTAATGGGGTTTTAAAAAAAAATCTTCTTGATATTTTAGTACCATTAACGCAGATTCAGAATCTCTCGGCCCCCATTAACTTTATATCACCGCGAGGCACAGCCCAATTGAAATATCGACCTGAAGTTACGGGGGCCCCCTAGGGCCCCCCCCGCCCGCCTTTGTTGGGGCCAGAGAAGTGACCGCGTCTTTGTTTTCTTTCCATTAACGCCACAATTACTCAAGGGGAAAGGGGAGGAGATTTCGGAACGAGTGATAATTACCTTCCCTCTCCCTGCTGCGTGCCGATAATTTCAAAGCGGGCGATGATTAACTTGGCTCATAACGGCCGATAGCTCTGCAGGGAGTTGGGGGGAAGTCTTTGGGGAAGTTTCAAACGCCGAATAATCTGGGATTCGTGTCCACCCCTTCCCTATAACCCTGCAACGCGGCCCCGTCCACCGCCTTCCGTTCCAACACCGCCACCGCCACTACCGCCCGTCCTAACACCCCCACTGCTGCCCGTTCTAACACCCCCACCTCCACCGCGGGGACGTTGCTGCGACCTCCACTCCCTGCTTCAGGGGTGAGCCGCGCTCTGCCGTAGGATCGGACACGACCGCTCCGTCGTGGGGATCACGAGTTTGGTGCTCCGTCGTGGAGCCCTGGCGCTAAGTTCGCTGTCCTTCTCCGCACCTCCCATTGGCCACGGTTGGCTACGTAAGGTGTGAAAGAAGTTCATACGGTACGTACACACAGACATGCTCTGCGGTAACGTCCTCAAGGGACAGCTCCGTCGTGGGGCTCAAGGTGATCAAATTCCCTGCCCTGGAGCATCGTGAGGTCGCGCGAGCTTCTGCTCCGCCGTGGAGCTCGGGGTTTCTGCTGCACGGTGGGGATCACGAGTTCGTCTCCGCCGTGGGGCCCCATCACTTAATGCTAAACCATCAGTGTCGCGGGGGAGGGGCGGAGGGGGGGGGAAGGAGGATGGGGAGGGGCGGGGCGGGCGGTCGTGATGGACTCCCCGGGGCGAGCACGCGCGAGATGAGCGGAAGTTGAGAGCGGGGTCGTGACGAGGGGTGGAGGATGTGCAGGGCGGAGCGGTGGTGGGAATGGTTTATGGTTTATCGCCAGAAGTTGGTTAACCAGCAGCCAAGGCGAGCACCTCTCCGTCTGCAGTCTCGGGGCGCAGAGTCCCTTTTAAGGCGCCGAAGACCGCGTGGCGAGAGGGGAATTTGATCTTCGTGACCGAAAAAATGAAATGCAACTCTCAGGCGCACGCAGATGGCCAGGCACTCCACGTGTGCAGCCACATCCTGTGCACAAGCACTCACCAACCACGTGCACACACACATACACAGGGTGCTTCAAAATTAGTTTCAACACTTATATCTTGACTTAAAGCTTTCGTGACTGCAGGAATTCATATTCTTCGGGTTTTTCGGTAAAGTCACGTAGATAGGTTCCAAGAAAATAACAAAAAATAACAAAGAATATAACACTTATATCGTTTTATAATGGAAAAAGAACGGATAATACATTGTAACGTGATAACAAATGTACGTCAATAGCTTCAAAAAGTCAAAAAGAGTCTCCACTTGTTCGCCGTCATTGCCAACGCGTGCCTGGAATCTTCTACAGGTGGTTTCCAGAGTCCAGGAGGCAGCACATTTCTCGTGGCGTTGTTGTTGTTGCAAATTCTCCGAAGTGTGAAAATTTTTTTGAAGCAACCCTGTTAACATATTCTTTGGTCTTTCGGTAAAGTTAAAGAAAATAACAAACAAAAAACTACGACGTTTCGATCGCAACACAAGCGGTCGTCTTCAGTTTTTTTGTTATTTTATTTGAACCTATCCACCTGACTTTACCGACAGACCCAAGAATATGAATTCCTGCAGTCACGAAAAAACCTTTAAGTCCTGTATATATATATCCACACACACGCACACACGGGCAAAGGCTCAGCCCTGCAGTATCTCGCTCGCTCCACTGCAGGCGGAATGCCCTTCCATCAGAAGGAGCTCCCAACGCACCCTCTCGTGAGCGGCGGGCTGGTGTTTCCCCGTGGCTACTTGTGTCAAGCACTCACGCTGTGCGCCGTCGTGCCACAACACTCATGCACGGCACGCTCACCACGCGCACACAAGAAGACCAAAGACAAAGATTCCCCCGTGTAGCCTTGAAACAGACCGTAGGGGGCAAGTGCTGTTAGCGAGCACCCATGAAGGCCCGTGACGGCACACGAGGCGGTGGGTGGCCAGCACCACGCCCGGCCGCCTTTGTATCCCCAGTGGCGATGTTTTTACAACACCGCACCAGATACTAATTCGAGACTAAGTCCGACCTAGGGGAGGCCCAGAACCGGTTCAAATAATCGTCACCGGTGTTGGCCGTGAGCGGGAATCGAACTGGGGTCGCCGGGTTCGTAGCGCAGCGTAGCGCTCACCGCTCCCCGCACACACGAATTGAGACGCGTACACACATGCGTAACGAGCTGGCACAGCAGAAATAGTTGCCACTGACGTTGACCGTGAGCAGACATCGAACCCGCGTTGCCGGGTTCGTAGCGCAGCTTAGCGCTAACCACTGCGCCACCGCTCCTCGCTGACACCCATGCACCCACATTGGCACTCAAAAAAAACCCACACCCACGGACGGAACGGTTCCTGTAAAAGCATTGCAAATCAGCGCAATTTCTTAACTTGAGGGTAAACGCTCACCGCTAACTCCTCACCTCGATCTGCTCCCTCGCCTCCCACCCCCCTCTCCTCCCGCTCACCCCCAAGGGGACATGTGCGAGCAAGCGTGGTGTGGTTCAGCCTCCACCACCACCCATTCGCATTGCATGCAAGCCGAATGTAACAGGTGCTCGCTAACAGCACTTGTCTCCATAGGGCTAGGAAGCAACATCGGGGGTGGCGAGGGAGGGAGGGGAGGGAGGGGAGGGGAGGCAGGGGAGGGGAGGGAAGGGAGGGGAGGGAGGGAGGGAGGGAAGGGAGGGGAGGGAGGGAGGGAGGCAGGGGAGGGGAAGGAGGGAGGGAGGGATGGAGGGGAGGGAAGGGAGGGGAGTGAGGGAGGGAGGGGAGGGGAGGGGAGGGAAGGGGAGGGAGGGAGGGAGGGAGGGGAGGGAGGGAGGGAGGGGAAGGGAGGGGAAGGAGGGAGGGAGATCTTTGTCCTTGTTGGTGAATGACATGGGTAGTAAACTGGCTCATTGTCAGTCACGAGTTTGAGCCACGGCTTACGACTTCCAAGTTGGGAAGGGAAGCGTGTGTGACGACGGTAATGATGCACGCACGGGTCGTGTGTGCACGGCCAGCGCCCTGCACCTCGAACTTGGCCAGCCGAGCCAGATCCCCCGGCTCAAGGCCAACACCGGTGACAATTATCTGGACCGGTCCTGGGCCTCTCCTAGGTCCACTCAGCCTCAAATGAGTACCTGGTGCAGTGTGTAAACATCGCCGCCGGAGAGACAAAAGCAGCCGGGTGTGGTTCTGGCCACCCGCCCGTCCCGGCCTTAATAGGTGCTCGCTAACAGCACTTGCCCCCAACCAGTGCCGGATTATCCTCGTAGCAAAAGTAGCTGCATAAGTAGCTACGGGCCCCGCACTTTCAAGGGCCCCGCGCTAAATGTTTTCAATCTATCAATTCCGGTTCAGTGATTCTGCACTTGCTCTGTTACTATAGTACTATACCGCCTTCAACTTTTATGAACGACTGGGTGTTTAAGGTTAGCGATTTGTCGTACTATCTGTCTGTATAGCAAATGAAAAAATACAATTACTTTACTGTGCAAGTTAAAAAAAAGTTATGTTTTAATATTTACGTGTTTTTTTTTATTTAGGGCCCCTTTGTAACATATGCTACAGGCCCCGCACTAGCTTAATCCGGCACTGGCCCCAACAGTCTGTTAAGGCTGCTTATTCGCGTGTATCCTGGGTAGGATAAACCGAGCTCCAAACCCTTCTGGACCGAGTGAGATTTCTCCCCGTGAATGCCACAACACAAGTCACTCGCTGCGAGCCCGCTGGCACTGCTCTGGGTCATCATCACCGCCGGAGACAAAGGCGGCCGGGGGGGGGTGGGGGGAGGGTGTGCATGCGTCACGATGTTGGCTTCGTCACCCCCGGTCCCGTGCGGCGCTTGGGCCCCCATATGGAGAGGTGCTCGCTGACTCGGAGCAGCTGCCCGCGGGCGGCAGGAGCTACCGCTGGCTCAATGGGAGCCTCTGTGTGTTGTGTGTCTCTCTCTCTCTAAACGCACGTTTCTAAATGTGGCTTTTTGTTTCGTGTTGACGCGGCGAGGGTGACGGCGCTCTGTGTTGGACCCTGACGAATCGTGCACGGGTTTATCGTGGGATGGTGCAGAGTTTATGCGTCAATGTGGAAAGGGCATCCCCTAGCCTGCCCCCCCTCCTTTACACCGCGACCTTCCGCCCCCTATTTCCCAACACAATAATCATCAGCAGCATCATTTGTTGATGATAATAAATTTTGAAGCTAGTCTATTTTTACGAGTGATGATGACGGTCATTATTATGATAATGCCCTGCAATATTAATGTGGATTTACCACCACCGGCACAGGACTGTTAAAAGGAACTCACTTTGACGAGATATATGTGTAGGGTGTCCCATAAGTCTGGAATCACAGGGAAAAAGAACGAATTCATATTTTGTTTGTTTCTGCAGGGCCGAGATGTCTCTGTGCGCAAGGAAGAACGAGTTCACATAATTCAGGAACAACGGTGAACACATCGATGCCCGTTCCGTGAATAAAAGCGTTACTATTGCCTTTTTGGTACTTATTTTTTTCCTTGGATTCCAGACTTATGGGACACCCTACAAAACGACGCTCCTAGTAGTGCGCTCATCACTGCGCCACCGCTCCTCACAAGCTACTGCCGCCACTACCACCACCACCGCCGTAGCGATTCCACCCGCGGTGGAATTTCCCCCCGTGCCGTATCAATAAAACATCCGCGGTTTTCTCCGAACGATTACCCTACTGGGGAGGGCAGCACCTACGTCACCCCTTGCTTATTTATTTGTTTGTTTATTTATTAAGGCACGTTATTGATTTATTTAGCTATTTATTTATTCACGCACAAAAAAGCTCCGCGACTCGACCAGCTGACGCGGGGAATTTTATTTTGTGAACTTATCTCACACCTGGAGATACATCCTGAGACCCATCTCACGCCTGGAGATGAATTCTGAGACTCATCTCACGCCTGGAGATGCATTCTGAGACTCATCTCACACCTGGAGATGCATCCTGAGACTCATATCACGCCTGGAGATGCATTCTGAGACTCATCTCACACCTGGAGATGCATTCTGAGACTCATCTCACACCTGGAGATGCATTCTGAGACTCATCTCACACCTGGAGATGCATCGTGAGACCCATCTCACGCCTGGAGATGCATTCTGAGACTCATCTCACGCCTGGAGATGCATTCTGAGACTCATCTCACACCTGGAGATGCATCGTGAGACCCATCTCACGCCTGGAGATGCATTCTAATACCCATCTCACACTTGGAGATGCATCCTGAGACCCATCTCACACCTGGAGATGCATCCTGAGACTCATATCACACCTGGAGATGCATCCTGAGACCCGTCTCACGCCTGGAGATGCATCCTGAGACTCATCTCACACCTGGAGATGCATTCTGAGACTCATCTCACGCCTGGAGATGCATTCTGAGACCCATCTCACACCTGGAGATGCATCCTGAGACCCATCTCACACCTGGAGATGAATCCTGAGACTCATATCACACCTGGAGATGCATCCTGAGACCCGTCTCACGCCTGGAGATGCATCCTGAGACTCATCTCACACCTGGAGATGCATTCTGAGACTCATCTCACGCCTGGAGATGCATTCTGAGACTCATCTCACACCTGGAGATGCATCCTGAGACCCATCTCACACCTGGAGATGCATCCTGAGACTCATATCACACCTGGAGATGCATCCTGAGACCCGTCTCACGCCTGGAGATGCATCCTGAGACTCATCTCACACCTGGAGATGCATTCTGAGACCCATCTCACGCCTGGAGATGCATTCTGAGACCCATCTCACACCTGGAGATGTATCCTGAGACCCATCTCACACCTGGAGATGCATCCTGAGACTCATCTCACACCTGGAGATGCATCCTGAGACTCATATCACACCTGGAGATGCATCCTGAGACCCGTCTCACGCCTGGAGATGCATCCTGAGACTCATATCACACCTGGAGATGCATTCTGAGACCCATCTCACACCTGGAGATGCATTCCGAGACCCATCTCACGCCTGGAGATGCATCCTGAGACTCATCTCACACCTGGAGATGCATTCTGAGACTCATCTCACGCCTGGAGATGCATCCTGAGTCTTCACTTCACCGCTTTGGCAGTGAAGTGATTTGCAATGGGGTAAAGGATGGATCACTGTGAGAAAAAGCGCTTGATAGCTCATCCGATTTCTCCAGGATAAAAGAAAGACTTCTGATTCTGAATGTTTACATATCACTCGCCACTGATGTCATCCGTAGCCAGACACTGAGGATCGCCTGCCCTACCACCCCCACCCACCCGCCTGTATAAATACCTCCGCGATTACATAATCGGTGTTCTTAGATGTTTGCCTTCATTGAGACGAGCCGTAGAATGTCGGCGGGACATTCGCGGCATTAATAATGAAGGCTGTTCAGCAGATTACGCGGTGGACGAAATGTACGATGTGGTCTTGGCGGATTGTTGCGTGTGAGCATTACGTAAATGACGGTTTTATTTATCTAACCGAAAACAACACTTTAGATCTATCAGCCAGCAAGCCTCCTGAACTGCTGTGTCGGTGGGGGTGCACATCCGCGTATCGATAGTTCGATTGTAATTGGGGGGCTGCTGTGCGTTGTCTGGGTTGTGGTCGGGGTCTGCTTATTGCGTTGAATAGTCGGCACGAATTGATGCACTTAGGTAATTTGTACTTTTATATAATTGATTAAGTTTTGTTCCTTTATGGTTCATGAATTGCTTTGGCTTCTCTAAATTGTGCACTGAGGGTGTTGTTTGTGTAGTTGTTGTCTGTGAAACAAAGAGAGATTCGTAGGTCATCGGATTCCCCCAGGAGAATATAAAGATTCTGATTCTGGAGAAGTCTTCGTCCATCCAGCAGTGGATTAACCATGGCTGATCATGATGATGAGTCTCAGATGTTACATAAGTCTCAGATTGCATCTCCAGGTGTGGGATGAGTCTCAGGATTCATCTCCAGGTGTGAGATGAGTCTCAAAATGCATCTCCAGGCGTGAGATGAGTCTCAGGATGCATCTCCAGGCGTGAGATGAGTCTCAAAATGCATCTCCAGGTGTGAGATGAGTCTCAAAATGCATCTCCAGGCGTGAGATGAGTCTCAGAATGCATCTCTAGGTGTGAGTTGAGTCTCAAAATGCATCTCCAGGCGTGAGATGAGTCTCAAAATGCATCTCCAGGCGTGAGATGAGTCTCAGAATGCATCTCCAGGTGTGAGTTGAGTCTCAGAATGCATCTCCAGGTGTGAGATGAGTCTCAGAATGCATCTCCAGGTGTGAGATGGGTCTCAGGATGCATCTCCAGGCGTGAGATGAACAATCGCGCTGCGTACGCGAGATTTCGATGCGTGCACAGTTACGGATATTGTCGGCGGTGTGCATTCTAAGAATTCCTATTTTTAATTTCCTAGATGTCCACTTCCTCGGGAGGCCTCTCCCTTGCAATAAATCAAATTAGATCATGTTTCGGTGTCTCGCGGGGGGGGGTGGGAGGTCGATATCTGATCTCCCGGTTAAATAAAGGATACTTATGAATAAATTATACGCTCACCTTTCCCCCACTATTTTTTCACCAAACCAACCAACCACCACCAGCAGCAGCAGTCCATTGAACTGCCCGGAGCAAAACAACCGGCGTCACGTCAGACGCCGTCGCCCTCTCCTCGCTCTCTGCCGTCCAGACACGGAGCGTCTCCCACGTGGCATTCGCCTCCAGCCATCGACGCGCTCACGCGACGCATTCGGTGACGTTGCTGCCTGCTGCTGGCTGCCTGCTGGCTGCCTGCTGCTGGCTGCCTGCTGCTGGCTGCCTGCTGCTGGCTGCCCGCTGCTGCTGCTGCCTGCCTGCTGCTGCCTGCTGCTGCCCGCTGCTGCTGACTGCTGCTGCCTGCTGCTGCTGGATGCCTGCTGCTGCTGTCCGCTGCTGCTGGATGCCTGCTGCCCGCTGCTGCTGCTGCCTGCTGCTGCCCGCTGCTGCTGCCCGCTGCTGCTGCTGCCCGCTGCCCGCTGCTGCTGCTACTGCTGCCCGCTGCTGCTGCCCGCTGCTGCTGCTGGCTGCCTGCTGCTGGCTGCCTGCTGCTGCCTGCTGCTGCTGCTGCTGGCTGCCTGCTGCTGCTGCCCGCTGCTGCTGCCCGCTGCTGCTGCCCGCTGCTGCTGCTGCCCGCTGCTGCTGCCCGCTGCTGCTGCTGGCTGCCTGCTGCTGGCTGCCTGCTGCTGCCTGCTGCTGCTGCTGCTACTGCTGCCCGCTGCTGCTGCCCGCTGCTGCTGCTGCCTGCTGCTGCTGCCCGCTGCTGCTGCTGCCCGCTGCCTGCTGCTGCTGCTACTGCTGCCCGCTGCTGCTGCCCGCTGCTGCTGCTGGCTGCCTGCTGCTGCTGCTGCTGGCTGCCTGCTGCTGCTGCTGGCTGCTGCTGCCTGCTGCTGCTGCCCGCTGCTGCTGCTGCTGCTGCCCGCTGCTGCTGCTGGCTGCCTGCTTTGGCAGTGGTGCCACACAGAGGCACAAACAACAAGAACAACACGAGAGAGGTGGTATTTTTTTGGGGTTAGAGCGCGTCGTTAAACTCGCCACCACCCGTCACAGCCAAGTAGTAAGGTTTGTGCCACGTAAACAAAACGCGCCCATTCGTTACTAGTACAGCAACACCGGTGTGTTGGAGAGTAAACCCGCGACATTTACAATTCGAGTACGACGTTTCGTCCGTTATTACAACCAGCATCATCAGGCGACAGCCAGAGCTGTGGATAAATCCCCCTGTTGCGTTTAATGTTAAGAATAATAATGAAATAAGAGACGGAGGGTTTTTTTTGCGGAATGGCCCTCATTCATGCCACGTGCTATGAAGCACGTGGCACGTGCTATGCTATTGTGAAGCACGTGGCATGGAGAATGGTCATTGTCCGAAACGTCGCCTTCCCTTTTGAGGCCGCACGGTGTTATGGACGAACGTGACGTTCTTTTGTGTTTATTTAAATACGTATATAAACTCACCCGTGCAACATTCTCATCTGTTACAGATCGAGCACATTCCACATTGACCGACCTTACGCATCCCTGAAGTATGCACGCGTTGTGTGTCTTTTAAATTGTTTTATTTTGTAATATTTAATGCATGTGTTTAGCCCAGGCCTGACATAACCGTAGCTGTGTGGATGGAAATCAAGGCTATAAGGGGGATCTTTGTCTTTGGAGCGGTCGTGCGGTGGGTTCGTGCATCGCGCTACGAAGCCGGCGAGCCGAGTTTGATTCCCGCTCACGACCAACATCGGTGACGATTATCTGAGCCGGTCCTGGGCCTCCCCTAGGTCGACTCGGCCTCAAACGATTACCTGGTACGGTATGTAACCTAACGCTGTAGATTGTTGTGTTTGTACACGTGTCATTACGCGTTCGCTGTGCGTGTTACTAACAAAGACAAAGATTCCCCGTATAGCCTTAACAGACTGTTGGGGCAAGCCCTGTTAGCGAGCACCTATAAAGGCCGAAACGGCACACAGAGGAGGTGGGTGGCCAACACTACGCCCGGCCGCCTTTGTCTCCCTCGTGGTAGCTGTTTACATACCGCACCAGGTAACTTGTTTGAGGCTGAGTCGACCTAGGGGAGGCCCAGAACCGGCTCAGATAATCGTCACTGGAGTTGGCCGTGAGCGGGAATCGAACTCGGGTCGCCTGGGTGACGCCCCATGCCCAGCAAGTAATGGTCCCAATCTTGCAGGATTCTCAAGGTGATTGTTTATTGTTTTAATGAATCCCAAACTCCTCGCCTCACCCGACCCACCCATTACCTCCACGGCTGCTGCTTCGCGTGCCACCGCAGTAATGTGATGAGTGAGTGCGTGGCTGAGTTGTTGAATTATTGACGAGGAGTCGCGGGGGTGGGGGAAAGGGGGGGGGGAGCTCACTCGAGGAACTTTCAATGCGATAAGTCAGTCACGTGGTGTGACCCTGAAGAGGTAATAGTCACCGTGACGATGATGAGTTTGTGCATTTGTCGATGCTGTAAAGGTAACAACACTGCTTGCTCACTCCACTGTTAGAGGCAGCTCTCGAGAACCTCCTCTGAGAGGGTATTTGGCCTACTCTTCCACGCTGGCTAGACGTCTTCGGCACGACCCACACTTTACCTCGCCACGAACGACTTTCCGACCGACTAAATGTGATGTTCCCCGCTTACATAAACTCCTGGGTGGGGGGAGGTGGGGAGGATGGGGAGGGTGGGGGGGGGAGGTGGGGAGGGTGGGGGGAGGGTGGGGAGTGTGGGGGGGTTTGGGGGGTGGGGAGGGTGGGGGGGGGTTTGGGGGGTGGGGGGGTGGAGGGGTGGGGAGGTTGGAGAGGGTGGGGAGGGTGGGTAGGGTGGGGGGGTATTTGTTGGCAGTCGGGAACAAAGGTGGCGGCATCTGCCAACTATCTCGGTCACCCCAGCGAGCCTTCGACCCTTGACGTGGCCTCAAAGTGCACCTATCCTGGCACAAGCTCCTTCACTGTCGCTGTCGCCTGTATACTTGGTTGCCTGCTTGGGGCTTGGGGGATAATGGGAGGGCAGCCATCTTGCGAAAAAAGAGCTTCATAGCTCATCGGATTCCTCCAGTATGAATACATATTCTGATTCTGATTGTGGAGGCCAGAGAAGACTGAATGTTATCTTCTTTTGGGTATGGGGGTGAGGTTAGGGTGAGTGGGTGAGTCGGTGGGGAAGTATGGAGGGGGCAGGCGCGATGGGCGAACGGTTGTACGTATGTTGAACTTCTTTCGCACCGTACGTAGCCAACCGTGTTAATTGGATGGTGGGGTTATGGTTTAAAAAAATGGTGTGGAAGCGTGGGGGGGTGAGTTGGGGATGGCAAATTGGAGGGATGCGTGGATGGAGAGATGCAACTGCAGGCGGTGTCTGTGTGTATCGAGAGAGAAAGAGAGGTGATTTGCGTCTCCTCCGTGTCTTCTAAGGCCGCGTGCGGCTCTTTAAGGGACTGCTTCGTGACACGTCATTTATTACGACCACAAAGACAAAGATCCCCCGTATAGCCCTAACAGACTGTAGGGACAAGTGCTGTTAGCGAGCACCTATAAAGGCAGGCACGGCACACGAGGGGGTGGGTGGCCAACACCACGCGCGGCCGCCTTTGTCTCCCCAGCGGCGATGTTTGCACACCGCACCAGATACTCATTTGAGGCTGAGTCGACCTAGGGGAGGCCCAGGACCGGTTCAGATCATTATCGTCACTGGTGTTGGCCGTGAGCGGGAATCGAACCCGGGTCGCCAGGTTCGTAGCGCAGCGTAGCGCTCACCCCTACACTACCGCTCCCCTAGTTTCGCATTCACCCACAGTGCACTGCGGCCCTTTAAATATTGAGGTTTTTTTAGTGCCGAATTTGAAGAAGAAAAGAATGTCCCTTCTTGTTATTTTGGTAACCGACCCCTATTCTAAGGGAGCAGACGGTGTGGGTGAGAGGGGGGAGGGGGCATGGGCTCTCCGCGGTACACCTGCGAACGGGCAGGTGTGTGCACGCGCACGCACGGCGCGCGACCCTCTGGAAGCGGAGGGGCGGAACGGCACGCGAACGCGGTCGGGTTTCACGCGCGGTTTACCTGGCCGCCAGGTGACTCCCGTCGGCGTGTTTATGGTTACGCGTAAACGGGCGCACGCGCCGTGGCGCCTGCTGTTGGGTGAGACGCCCCCCTCCCCACCGCATTCACCGCCCCCATCACCCCTTCCCTCCTCCCTCCATCACCCCCCCTCTCCATCACCCCCCCCCTCTCCATCACCCCTCCTCCCTCCATCACCCCATCCCTCCCCCCTCCATCACCCCCCCCTCTCCATCACCCCTCCTCCCTCCATCACCCCTTCCCTCCTCCCTCCATCACCCCCCCCTCTCCATCACCCCCCCCCTCTCCATCACCCCTCCTCCCTCCATCACCCCATCCCTCCCCCCTCCATCACCCCCCCCCTCTCCATCACCCCTCCTCCCTCCATCACCCCATCCCTCCTCCCTCCATCACCCCCCCCCCCTCTCCATCACCCCTCCTCCCTCCATCACCCCTTCGACCCCCTCCCTACCCCCTGCAATATCCATCCTCTACACCCCACGTAATCCCCTCCACCCCTATGCAACCCACCCAGCAGCCCTCCCCTCCATCTCTTATTACCCCCCCTCCCAGAATCAAAGCAGAACCCCTCCCCAAAATCCCTCCACCTCCCTGTTCAACCCACCAGCCCTCCCCTCTACCCCTATTACCCCCTCCATCAACCCCAGCACCTCCTCCCCTCCACCCAAACCACCCATCGCATCGACCCCCCCCCCCCTCTCCCTCCATTCCTCCCTTGCACCCCTACACTGGCGCCCCCCCCCCCTCTCGAGGAACATCCACGCATACACTTACGAGACAAAGATCCCCCTATAGCCATAACAAACTGTTGGGACAAGTGCTGTTAGCGAGCACCTACGAAGTCCGTACACGACCCACGAGGGGGTGGGTGGACAGCACCACGCACGGCCCCCTCTGTCCATTTATATTTACACACCGCACCAGGTAACTCATTTGAGGCTCAGTCGACCTAGGGGAGGCCCAGGACCGGTTCAGCTAATCGTCACTGGAGTTGACCGTGAGCGGGTATTGAACCCCGGGTTCGTATCTCTGAGCGCTAACCGCTACACCACCGCTCCCCATAGATGCATGTGTAACACACAGAGACACGTGCATACTCATAAAACGCATATTGCGACGAACACAAAGAAACACGCACGACCTCGCCCTGTGCCAACCCCGTGACCCCGATCCCCAACTTTGCATACAAAGCCCCCTCCCCCCACGATAACCCCTCCCCCCACGATACCCCCTTCCCTCCCCCCACGATAACCCCTCCCCTCCACCCCCCTGCACCGTCTGGCGCGTGCCTCGCACCTGCCACAGCGCGCGCGCCTCCTCCTCTCATTCGCACGGATCGAATCACGTGCCGAGCTAAAGATTTAAAAAGTTTGATCCTTTTGTTCGCTTCCAGCCACACGCCGCTTCCCTCTCTCCCTCCCTCACCCCCCACACACCAACCCCCCCCAACTCCCCCAGCAACTCTTAACCCCAGACACAGCCCCCTCCCGCCTTTAAACACAATTATACAAAGGCACGGACACACACACACATGCATATGCACACGTAAATGTGCATATGCATGTGTGCGTGTGTCCGTGCATATACACGGACGCGTTTCTCTTCCAGCCACGTGCCTCTCCCTCCCTCATTCCCCACCTGCTCGCCAGCCCCCCTCACCCCCCCCAGCAAATCCAAACCCCAGACACAGCCCCCTACGGCATATATACGCACAAATACAAAGATCTCCCGTATAGCCTGTACCAGACTGTTGGGGCAAGTGCTGTTAGCGAGCAGCTATATACACGTACAGGCACAAATGTGCACAGGCGTACAGGCGTACACACGTACATGCACGCACACGCATACACGCACCCTCCCGTGCAAACACAAAGACACACGTACAGGCACATTAATACACCACACACAAAGCAAACATCTCTCGTGTAACCTATCTACACCGTCTGTGCAACTCACACGCACGCAGACACGCAGGTTTTTGCGTGTATTGCATGCATGCATACACCAACACTCGCATATGCATGCACACACACGCGCACGCGCGCGCCGCACGTACAAAGGAATCAGTACCAATGTTGGATACAAAGGAACGCACACACGCTCATATACATATGGCAGGGGCGCACACACACATGCACAATCTGTAACACACAGACCACATGCCCTCCCGCATCACTACAGACGCGTGCCTCCCTCCCCCCACCCTGATCCCCCCCCGCCCCGCCTCACCTCGCTTATTCATTAAAACTGGAACCCAGGGGGTGACTGAGCAATTTAGATTGCGACTCTGAACCCGCTCGCTGCAAACTTTGTCGAGATGAGACAGGGGCACGCACGCACACACGCACGCACGCACGCACACACGCACGCACACACGCACGCACGCACGCACACACGCACGCACACACGCACGCACAAAAAGACCCCCCTGTATAGCCTTAACAGACTGTAGGGGCAAGTGCTGTTAGCGAGCACCTATAAAGGCCGAAACGGTACACGAAGTGGTGGGTGGCCAGTACCATGCCCGACCGCCTTTGTCTCCCCAGTGGCGATGTTTACACCGCACCAGGTACTCGTTTGAGGCTGGGTCGGCCTAAGGGAGGCCCAGGACCGGTTCAGATAATCGTCACTGGTGTTGGCCGTGAGCAGGAATCGAACCCGGGTCGCCAGGTTCGTAGCGCAGCGTGCTAACCGCTACACTACCGCTCCCCACACACGCACGGTACACACACACACGCACACACACACACTCGCACACACGCACACACACATACACGCGCGCGCACACACTCGCACACACACGCACGCACACACACTGTGTAGCGTACAGCCACCGTTACGGGCGCTTCAGCAGCAGGAGCAGCCATGATCGATCTACTGCTGACTAAAGGATTCCCCAGACCGCCGCCGAATCTCACCATCATACGACTGCGGTCATTGCATCGCGCGCTTGCACGTGCGCTTCTGCGGCCGTCTGGAACGCTCTTCCTTCCGATATTAGGACGCCACTGGAGAGCTATACACGTTTACAATGATCTAGATTGACAAACTGATTTCTTTAGAACAGTTTTTTTTGTGTTCAGTTTGTTGTCCTTCCCCCAGCACCTCCGATTACCACGGTTGGCTACGTACGGTGCGAAAGAAGTTCAACATACGGACATCATCAATCCATCTCTCTCCACCTCTCTCTCTCGGGAGTGATACCTCCTTTGACTGTCACTCCGTCGTTCGTCTCGACCACAGGTTTATCGTATCCCCTCCCCCACGCCCCCTCTTATAGGTGACAAAAACCCCATTACAGACGCTTGCGAGAGGAGGCCTTCATCCAGCAGTGGATTGAGCAAGGGGTAGTACATTATTGTACATGCTCATGATTGTACCGTGTGTGTGAGTGTTCGTGCGCGTGCGGAGGCACAGGTGGTGGTGCATCGGCCAGTCATCTCAGTCAGTCGACCCATGGCGCCCGAGTCTGTCCCGTGACCTCCTGCCAGCGGGCGTTCGACACTTGCGCACGTAGCCTGGCACAGGCGCCGTGGTGACGTCACCGTCACTTCGTAACGAATGGCGATTGTTGTTGTTGTTGTTCTTGCGCGTGCGCACTCACCTGTTGAACTTTATTCGCACCGTACGTTGCCAACCGTGCTAATCACGTGTTAATTTGCGCACGCCAGATGTGCACAGGGGGACGGTGTGTACTCCCACTGTTTGCACAACAACCGCACTGGCCACAGCTGCCGCGAGGAATGTTCTTTTGTATTTGTTTGCAGGAGGAGCGTAAGAAAGGAGTTGGTGGATCACGGACGGATTCGGCACGGAACCCCACCCTACCCCCTCCCAAATCCGCGTCCCGGCAAGCGTGGCGAAGCCTGCACGGGACGAGGGGTCCGCGCAGCAAGAGGGTTCCGTCGAAATAATGAAGACACGGCAACAGGGCAGAGGAGGGCCAATGACACGCGGCCAAGCCCGGCGCGTCTTTGTTCTTTGAAGCCGTGGGTGCTGCTGGTGAGATGCACAGTGCCGAAAGCTGTTAACTTGAAGTGTCGCTTGCTTCAAACCGACGCTGCCGATTGATATAATTCCGTGTGGCCAACAAACCAATAAAACCAATCACGTGCCCATGTAATGTCACAATAGAGAAGAACTAAGGTCGATGTATATTGCGCACGCGCGCGTGCATTAACATCTTCTACAGGTTGATGGACGGATGCAGATGGGTGGAAGGACAGATGCGTTCATAGGTGCATGAGCGAACGCACAGGTAGATGAGTGAACGACGGAAGGGACGGACCCGTGGGTCGGCGACGTCGTCAGCGCGCGATTGGCAGGTGGATGGATGCAAGTGGATGGCCGAATGAACGATGGGATTTTTTTTATTTCTGGACCGGACACGTGGACGGAATGACCGACGGACGGACGAACTTTTGTTGACCGTCAGCCGCGCGGATGCAAAGTGAGGCAGACGCACGGGACGCACCGCGCGCACACGGCAGCAGCTGCTGTTGCTATGGCCTCGAGGCTCCACCGGACCTCTGTGGGTCGCCTCTCTCCAACAATGCCCCCACCACCCACCCCACCGTACCCCCCCCCCTAACCTCAGCCAATCAGCTGACCCCTCCAGACATTGACCCCTCGTGGCCCCCCTCCATCCCTCATCCCTCCAACCAACCCACCCACCTCCCCTTAACTTCACCATACAGACACAGAGGCCCCCATGCCGTTGGCCTCAAACCATCTGTTGCTCTGCGCGTGAATAGCCGAGGGCAGAAGGGAGAGAGGAGGAGAGGGAGGAGGGTTTGGGGTGGTAATTGTGCGTGCGGATGGGGGAGTGGAGTGGGGGCTGCTTGCTACCGCCACTCTCTCGCTGAATATAGCGGGGGGGGGGGGATAGCAGAGCGAGGGGCGGGGCGGGGGGGTTATCCGCTGCCAACTCAGCGCACGCGCGCCGCCTTAACCCCTCCCCGCGACCATCGCAGCAGCCTCTCCTTTCTCTTTGGGTTTTTGCTACTTTTCTTTAGCGTCAGACTGACCCAGCCCCACCCCCTCGTCACCACCAAGCCCTTCTCCACACCCCAATACTCCCCCCCCCCACCCCCTTTCCCCCTGGTCCACGCGTGCACGCGGGACGGGGTCGCGCGCGCGCGCCACGAGGCTGGGTGATTAGAGACCGCGAGGTACAATGGAGAAGGAGGCAGCTGCCTGCCACACTCTTAACTACCCCACCCCCCACTTACCCCCCCCACTCACCCCCCACTCACCCCCCACCCTCACCCTCTTTCGCTTCGCCGGGCTCTTGGGCGCCAGGGGAAGGAGGGGTGAAGCAATGATGTTGGTGATGATGAGGAGGAGATGTAGATGAGGAGGTAGACAATGAGGATAGGTAGATGATTAGGAGGAGGGGGGAGGAGGAGGAGTTGGAGGAGGGTTGTGATCCTGTAACGATGCATCGATGAAAAACAATCAATTATTGCGCTCACGCTCGATGCATTGAATCCGCGTGCGTGCGCACGCGCGCATCGATTCGTCACAATGCGCGCACGACGCGTCATCGATTCGTCACAATGCGCGCACGACGCGTCATCGATTCGAATCGTTTGCTTGTAACGTCACGTGGGGACAAACGCGCGCACTAACGCACGCAGCCTGCGCTACACAGAAAGAAAGAGAGACGCTCACGATTTTTATTTTGTATCGAGCTGCCTACGTCGTCGCTCTGTGTGTCTGTGTGTGCGCGCGTGTTCATCAAGCATCAGGCGCGTGCAGCGCGAATCGACTCGATAATGGGGAGGTTTTTAATCGGCAGACTCGGATCGAGGTGCAGGAACGTGGCGCTGAGACCCCTACCCCCCCCCCCCCCCCCGAGGGTATCCATTCATTCGATTCATAACTCCCGAGGCCGGCGTGCTGTGTGTGCGCGTGGTCGCCGGTTGTTGCTGGGTGATTCCGGCTCTGCCGAGTGCAGCGGGGGTGGGGGGTTAGGAGGGTATTAGGTGCAGGCAAATTTAAACAAACATCAAGCAAATATTAAACAGGGGTGGGGGGACACGAGAGAGAGAGAGAGAGATACGATCTGCGTTTTTGGCAGAGCGTGCATTCTGTTCCGCCTCTCGCCCTCCGCTCCCGATGCAAATGAGCATACAACGCCCGTCGCTTAATTAATTATCACCGGGGCATACTTGTGTTGACATGAGCGTTTGACTCGGAATGCGCCGTCAGACGGAACGTCTCGCTCGCTCGCTCGCGCCTGCGTCCAACATACTAAAATCATCTCCCACTTACGCGAGTTTGCATTTTAAACCGTGAAGAGCGCACCCAAGTTTTAGACACGTGCACACTCTCCTCCCCGGTTCATACGTCAACAACAACAACTCCACACATTAGTCAATAACACCGTCGCTTTAAATGACAAAAAACCCAACTGATATATAATAGACGACGTTTCGGCCAATGGGCCCTATTCATTGTATCTACGACGAAAAAACGCCATCACCCGAAACGTCGCCTATTTATGTATTAATGTTAAGGCCTCGCTGTTGGTGTAGAGAGTGCTCGCGAGGTATAACAATCGCAAGCGTTGTGCACGCGTACTTTGAGCATTCTAAATGAGTCGAGACCGGTTAAATATCGGTTACCAACATTTTTATCTTGACTCAAAGAATTCAGAAGCGGGGAGAGGGTCTGGGGCGATTGATGGTTGCCAACAAGCGGTTGGCTTAGGATGGGGGCAGAATTGAACCGGCCGGGGCAGGATAGGACGGGACGTGGACCAGATGCGAACTGGGGCGGCCCGGCTCTGCGGAAGAACGCGGAGGGAGTTGGGGGGCGGGGTGCGGGGAGCAGGCAGGGAGAGGGAGGCGATGCGAGGCTTCTATCAGATCGCGAATTCGCGCGGCGGAATTAGGTGCAGGGAGCAGCTGTTCAGCTGGCGTCTTCTGCTGTTTGTTTTGCATTCCTCAGGCAAATCATGTAGCGGCCTGCCTGCGCGTTTGTGTGTGTGCGTGTGAGTGCCTTGTGTGTGTGCGTGTGCGTGCCTTGTGTGTGTGTAGTGTGAGTGGTTAGCGCGCTGCGCTACGAACCCGGCGACCCGAGTTCGATTCCCGCTCACGGCCCGACACCCAGCAGCAACGATTGTCTGAACCGGTCCTGGTGCAGTGTGCAAGCATCGTCACTGGGGAGATGAAGGTGGCCGGGCGTGGTGTTGGCCACACCACCGATTGTACGAGTCTATGGGTCTCTATATAAGTGTATGTGGTGGTCTTTGTGAATCTATGGGTCTCTATATAAGTGTATGTGGTGGTCTTTGTGAATCTATGGGTCTCTATATAAGTGTATGTGGTGGTCTTTGTGAATCTATGGGTCTCTATATAAGTGTATGTGGTGGTCTTTGTGAATCTATGGGTCTCTATATAAGTGTATGTGGTGGTCTTTGTGAATCTATGGGTCTCTATATACGCCTGTGGGTCGTGTAAGCACGTCGGAGTCTATGGGGTCGCTATATACACGTGTAGTATATGGCGTCGATGGGGTCTGTGTCTATGGACAGTGTCTGTTACTGGAGAACAGGTACAACCGAGGAGCGCGTGGAGACATCAAATCCGAGCAGCTTACCCCATGCAATCCCCGGCACGCTTGGCTACGTACGGTGCGAAAGAAGTTCAACGTACATAGGAAGCAGGAGAGAGGTTGATGGGAGTTTATCGCGAGATTACAGCGGCAGGTAAAGGAGGGGAGGCAGAGACGGTCGCAAAAATATGTTTTTTTTTCCGATCTCTTCTTGTCAGTTTTATTGCAGCCGTTTTCTGGTGAGTGATGGTGGGTGGTGATGGTGATGGTGGTGGGGTGGTGGGGTGGTGGTGGGTGATGGTGGGTGGAGACATCTCACGTTTACACAACACTCCACACTCTCTCGCCAACACAGACCCATCCATAAAACTCACTCCCCACGCGCCACCTGCCCCCCACGATGTTCAGCACCTGGCTCGCGGGGCTGCACCTGAGCCATTAGCCAATCACAGACGCGCGCTTTGATTTCGTAAAATAAATATGAGGCATTTTATTTTCCCTTTGTGCATGTGTGTGACTCTTGCTGTTTCTCTGGTTGATTATTCATTGCTCAATATTCATTGGGGTTGTTTTCTTTCTTGCCAACGGATCAATGGGATGATGATGATGACTTACATTCCTCATCATCAGCAGCAACCATGGTCAATATATCCACTGCTGGATGAAGACTCATGCCTCACTCTCCCAGTGCCATGAGTCATATTCGTGGCCTTTCAGTACCGCTGCATTCAACCAAGCAATGGGCAATGCAATGCCAAGATTCACCGCGTCCCAAACGTCAGCCCCGTATGGCCGAATACACCGCAGTGTGTGCCTTGCCATCTCTCTTCGCCAATGTTCTCCGTTCGATTACAAGTCGTGACTAATAACTTGAACGCATTCCTCTCAATAACACTCTGCCTTTAAAAGGTAAACATATATTCTGACCATAGTATTGGTAAATATGTGACCCTTCACGTCTTAGGGGTTATTTAACAAAACATTTTTTTACCACGTTCGTCACGTATGAGCTATCAGGAAGGAGTATTGTCCGAAACGTCGTCAATTAAATGCAAGTATATCGTTTTAAAGCCCCCCTCCCCCCTCACAGTTATTGACGAGTGTGACCTGGAGTTTTATTTCATGTTAACTGCAAATATCACGCGACACCATCGCGTGCCATATAATTGAAGGCACAAAGCGGGCACGGCTCTGTATGGGTTACAGCTAAAGGGTTAAGACTTTAATAAGAGTGACCCATTCGCATTCATAGGGCCTGTCACCATCACCATCATCATCGTCTCACGAGAGAGATGCGTCAGTCACTCGCAAGGCTAAAGAAAGTCACAATGAGGAGGAGGCTCGCAGGGATGCATACGGGACAATGAGACGTGCTTGACGTATCGCTGAAGTTTCGTCTCGTATTACATACACCACAGGGTTAGGACACTGAATATTCAACTTTTGTAAAAAGAAGAAAGAAAACCGAATCTTCTTGGGCGACGTAGTTATTTTTGTATGTGATTATTTGTTTAGAAATGCCCTTGTTCATTGTTTTAGCAATTGGGGTTATTTGCAGTGAAATGTATTTGTGTTGCTTTTTGTGTGCACGCTGAGACTTACAAAGAGACTGTTGTCTCAATGGGCTCGCGTGTGGCTTGGGTTTGCATGTTCGCGCGCGTGTGTACGCGCGTGTGTGTACGTGTGTGTGTGTACGTGTGTGTACGTGTGTGTGTGTACGTGTGTGTACGTGTGTGTGTACGTGTGTGTGTGTACGTGTGTGTGTGTGTACGTGTGTGTGTATGTGTGTGTATGTGTGTGTGTATGTGTGTGTGTACGCGTGTGTGTGTACGCGTGTGTGTGCACGTGCCTAGGTAGGAGGAGCGGTAGTGTAGCGGTTAGCGCGCTGAGCTACGAACCCGGCCGACCCGGGTTCGATTCCCGCTCACGGCCAACACCCAGTGGCGATTCTTTGAACCGGTCCTGGGCCTCCCCTAGGTCGACTTAGTCTCAAATGAGTACCTGGTGCGATGTGTAAACATCGCCACTAGGGAGACAAAGGCGGTCGGGCGTGGTGCTGCTGGCCCACCCACCCCTTCGTGTGTCGTGTCGGCCTTCATAGGTGCTCGCTAACAGCACTTGCCCCAACAGTCTGTTAAGGCTATACGGGGGATATTTGTCTTTGTGCCGAGGTAGACTCAGACTCAAATGAGCACCGCGGTGCGGACACATCAACAATGGGGAGACAAAGGCGGCCGGGCGTGGAGTTGACTACCCCACCTCCTCGTGTGCTGGAGGAGCTCTCAAACAGCACTTAAGCTTTTTTGTTGTTGCCCATTTCAACAATTTGTTTATTGCTGGGGTTGTTTCCACCTGATGACGGGCACTTGTGTTGCGCCCGAAACGTCGTGATTTAATTTATTTTTATACCTACGTGACTTTACCGAAAGAAGCAAAGAGTATGGATTCCTGAAGTCACGAAAACTTCAAATCTAGATAGCACTTAAGCTATAAACGAAGCTATTTTTTGTATTGTACTAAGTACGGTAAGGTCAACTGAGCGACGTAGCTATTTTTAAGAAGCGACCTGACGACAAATGATAGCTCGACGAGGTGGTGGTGGTAGTGGCGGCTTATCATCGTGTGCAAATTTATAGCAGCCAAATTACTCTGAACGCGTGTTACTAAATGTGGAGGGAAAAACCGCAGGGCCCCGAGAAAAATCCACGTAACCATGGGGAGATAGACACGCAAACTCCAAATATACAGCATCAGCAGCAGGCATCAGGTTCGGGATCTAACCCACGGCTTCCTGTATACCAGGCGAGGTAGTTAACATCTCCTAGCCACCGTGATGATGATGAGAGAGAGAGAGAGACACGCAAACTCCAAATATACAGCATCAGCAGCAGGCACAGGTTCGGGATCTAACCCACGGCTTCCTGTATACCAGGCGAGGTAGTTAACATCTCCTAGCCACCGTGATGATGATGATGAGAGAGAGAGAGAGAGACACGCAAACTCCAAATATACAGCAGACATCAGGTTCGAGATCTAACCCACGGCTTCCTGCTTACCAGGCGAGGGAGTTAACATCTCCTAGCCACCGTGATGATGATGGAGAGAGAGAGAGAGAGAGACAAACCGAAACTCCAAATATACAGCAGGCATCAGGTTCGGGGATCGAACGGGCGACTTCCTGTATACCAGGCGAGGTCATTAACATCTCGCCACCGTGCCACTTGCCCCAGCAGTCTGATGAGGCTATAGGGAGGAGGGGGGGCGATTATTTGTCTTTGGGGGTGTTTGTGCCCCGTGAAAGCCCCGTCGTCCCTGAGGTTGTCGTGCTGAACGCTAAACGCTACACAACCTCTCCCCCCGTATAGCACGCACACACAGAGCGGCACTTTAACTTCCAAAAAAAACACACACGATTTCCCTTAAGTCCGTGCTGTGTTAGTTTTGTGCAACATAAATGATCGGATCGAGATTACAGTCGAATTTGCATTCCTCTCAATAATCCTGTCACCCATGCAATGCCCTCACCTCCACACTCGCTCGCTCACTCACCTCTAACTTGTTCATAAAGGTCACCTATCGACGCCATTATATTTGTCTCTGTTAAAGCCTGTGAGTCGCTATCCTAGTCTATTGGTCTCTGCGAGTCTATGGGTCTCTGTTTAAGTCTGTCGGTTCCCTGGATAATGTTATCGCTCTTTATGGGAGTTCATATGTCTGTTTGCAATTGCATGGGCTTCTATGCAAGCCTATATGGGCCTCTATGCAAGCCTATGGGCCTCTATGTAAGTCTATGGGGCTCTATGTAATATGGGTCTCTGTCTAAGTCTATGGGGCTCTATGCAATGATATGGGTCTCTATGTAAGTCTATGGGCTTCTATACAAGTCTATGAGGCTCTATGTAATGATATGGGTCTCGATGTCAGCCGGCGGATCTCCACGTAAGTCGGAGCAAAACTTTGCTGACCACAATGGGGCTATTATCTGCCCATACATGAAGGTCACATATCTATCCATCTGGGTGCAAAACAATGCGTCTTATGTCAGAGGTAGACTTTGCATCAATGGGGAGGGGTGGGTGACTCCCTCTCTCCCTCCACCTTTACTCCCCCCTCACAACTGAACACCCCCACCCCTTTCTCCCGAACTCTTTCAGCGGGGAGCCAGATGGCCAGGCAGGCCACCTCTTTGCGTGGAGTGAAAGCGTTAAACACCGCGAGCACGCGTCCTGCCAGCTGTACGCCAGACACGCGCCCCTCCTCAACAGAAGAGAAATCTGCGGATTCTCCAGCCACCACCTCCCCCCCCCCTACCCCCGTTGCTAAGTCCGAATATCGGCTGAACTCGGGGCTTCTCTTACGGCAGGCGGCAGAGAGGAGTTGGAAGCTGACGCGTCGATGGCACGGGCGAGTGAAGTTTTTGTTGGAGTTGAGTGCGGAGCAAGGAATTTGGCTGTAGAGGCATCGGGCAGCCCCGGTTAGGGGTATGCACTTCATAATAATAAAATAATGTACGGCACTTTGTTAATCCGCTGCTGGATGGGAGGCCTCCCCACGCCTTTGTCAGGTGTGGGAGAGAAACGGAGTGGAGGCGAGCGGATTGTTTGACCATACTTCACCACCCTGGTTTACGTTTGACCATACTTCACCACCCTGGTTTATGTGCCTTGACGATGGTGATGATGAAGATGATGGTGGTGCCGCAAGGAGCGGTTTCGACATCACCACGTCCGTCTTTGTGCTCGTCGCGGCATGGAATGGACTTCCTGCTCGCTGGGTTCGTTGCGCGGCGTTGTTTTTTGCTCACCGCTAACGCCACCGCTCGAACGGGCTCAAGTTCCCCGGGTAATTCCTCGACACGGAGTTCGGGGGATTGTTTCAACGATTTCCTTGAAATATCTCCTGCCCCCCCCCCCCCGTCCCCACTCCAACCAACCAACTCCCCCTAACGCAGCCGCGGAATATTGAGTCATTGTTTCATACGCTTCGCTGTAGTTTCGCATTCCATTGTTTAGAGGGTTTTTTTAATTCATTACGGCGGAATGATGGTGATGATGTTGTTGACCGTTCCGCTGGGACGCTTCGACGAAAGGGACTTGAAAGGAACGACTCGTGACGTCTCCACCGCTGTGCCACTTTCGCCATCGGCTCCGTGACAGAGGCTCCTTGCCCAAAGCCTCATCCTGCCAACTTGTCTGCGATTCATGGGACCATCCCTCGCCAGAATCAAAATATAATACTAATTTTTTTAACCATTTATGGAAATAAAACAGTTGTGTTAAGATGTTAAAACAACAAACGGGAAACCTTTTTTTCAAGGAATCATGTCTGCATTAACCACATATAATTGTGGTCAACATGCAGACATGAATCCTTGCAAAAAGGTTTCTGTTTGGTGTTTTAACATCTTAACTGTTTTATTGCCAGAAAGGGTAAACCCCATTCTTATATTTACGTTTCTGGGGATGTTACAGGGAAACTTTTTTGTTTCAATAAAAAAAATACTTTACCCGAAGGCACCATCCCATGTATCACCACTCCCCCCCCCCCCCTCTAAACCAGACCAAAACAATAATAATAGTGACAATACAAGCCTGCAGGCAGCAGGTTCCACCTGAATGTGAAACCGAATGCAACTGGAGAAGTCCTTTGCCCTGAAGGAGATTGCGTTGGAAGGAGGGGGGGGGAGAGATCTGATGGTCCATCGGGGCAAAGGCTAGATGGATGGAGGGGAGGGAGCGGTGGGTGAATGGCGTGCGCTGCCCATCTGCTCGACCCCCCCCCCCCCTTCGCTTTACAATTCCAGCATTCGCCCCACCCCCCGCTCCACCCACCAGCGCTCTCCCGCCCCTCCCCCCGCCCTACCTCCATCCCCGGGGCCCTCCTCCCAGGAGACTGAACGTGAAGGCTCTCAATGGGTGAAGTTGCAGTATGCGACTGCGCTCTCATGTTCTACCCCCACCCCACCCCCCTTATGCGAGGTTAAATTTTACCCCTGTCGGATAATGTTCCTGTAATGTTCCACTTGCAGGTACCAGCGTCGTGGCATCCGCAATGTTGGTCGCCTGGCGAGAGCGGTGGCGCTGCGGTTAGCGTCAGCCGAGTTCCACTGCCAGGCCAGGGCGATGTTAAGATCAGCGGCGGAGGGAGACCCGAGCCCGCTGTGTCCGCCGTGCGCCCTTCTGCCCTCGTTTCCCCAAAAACCGAACTGAGCATCGTGCGGTGAAGTCAGAATCAGGATCTGTACGTATTGCTGGAGGAATCCGATGAGCTATAAAGCTCTTTTTCACACATGTCCAGGTAGGGGGCCACAGGATGGTGGGGGGGGGGGGGGGGTCGGAGCGTTACGGTGAAACAAACCCCGTCGAGTTGGACTCCATCCAGTAGCGGATCGCCAAAGATCCGTAAATGTTCCGCAATTAATACATAAATTATTACCCCTCGCGGCGTGAGCAGCTGCTCCTGCTGGAGAACGCGCATACAATGTGGGCATGGGGGGCGGCGTGTAGAGGATACAAGGAAGGGATCGGGATGGTGGGGGATGTGAGGGTGGGCTGTAGGATCGGGGGTGGATGAGGGGGGGGGTGTTGTGGGGGGGTGTTGGGGGGAGGGGGGTGTTGGGGGGGGAGGGGTGTTGTGGGGGGGGGGGTGTTGGGGGGGAGGGTGTCGTGCACGCGCCTCCACACGCACACGCGCCGCTTCCGACAATGCTCGTGTCAGTCATCGGCGCGCGTGTTGCGCGACGGGGAAGAGTGTGGGGAGGAGGTGGGGGGGGGGGAAGAGCCGAGGGGGGGGGGGCGAGTTGGTTTGTCTGGGTTTGTGAGTGGGGTGGCAGGGGGCTCTTTCTGGAATGGGGGATAAGGCAACTTTGCCTGTCTGCCTGTCTCTGTCTGCATGTCTCTGTCTGTCTGTCTCTGTCTGTCTCTGTATGTCTCTGCCTGTCTCTGTCTGTCTATCTCTGTCTGTATGTCTCTGTCTGTCTGTCTCTGTCTCTCTGTCTCTGTCTGTATGTATGTTTGTCTATCTCTGTCTGTCTGTCTCTGTCTGTATGTCTCTGTCTGTCTGTCTGTGTCTGTATGTCTCTGTCTGTGTCTGTCTGTCTGTATGTATGTCTCTGTCTGTCTGTATGTTTGTCTATCTCTGTCTGTCTGTCTCTGTCTGTATGTCTCTGTCTGTCTGTCTCTGTCAGTATGTATCTGTCTGTCTGTGTCTGTATGTCTCTGTCTGTGTATGTCTGCCTGTCTGTATGTCTCTGTCTTTCTGTATGTCTCTGACTGTATGTCTCTGTCTGTCTGTGTCTGTATGTCTCTGTCTGTGTATGTCTGCCTGTCTGTATGTCTCTGTCTTTCTGTATGTCTCTGACTGTCTGTGTCTGTCTGCCTGTCTGTATGTCTCTGTCTGTCTGTGTCTGTCTGTGTCTGTCTGTTTGCGTGCCCCGTCTCCGTCGTGTGTTTTAGTCAGACTCGTGCGAGTTTGTCCGACCGATTGAGAGTCAGAATATGTATTTACACCGGAGGAATCCGATTAGCTATAAAGCTTTTTTTTCACAGATGTCCAGTAGGGGCGTGTAAGAACGTTACAACAACAAACAGTACAACAACAACACAATGGTAGTGCACAGTATAATAAAGGTCAACAAATCGCCCAAACACAAATATTTTAAACTAAACCATCCCCCATCCTGCCAGGCAAAGCCCACTGAGGTATTCACTTATTAAGCAAAAGCGACCTGGCCACAAATGATAGCTCAACAAAGTGGGTTATCGTGTGGAAATTTATAGCAGCAGAATAATCTAAATAGTATAAACGGCGTGATCGAACCCCACGAATTCCTGCATACCAGGCGAAGGAGTTAACATCTCCTAGCCACCGTGATGATGAGAGAGAGAGAGAGACACGCAAACTCCAAATATACAGCAGCAGGCGTCAGGGTCGGGATCGAACCCCACGACTTCCTGCATACCAGGCGAAGGAGTTAACATATCTTAGCCACTGTGATGATGATAAGAGAGAGCGAGAGAGAGAGACACGCAAACTCCAAATATAGAGCGGGCGAACCCCCAACCTCCAGCATACCAGGCGAGGAAGATACCATCACACCAACGTGCTGTTTGTCGCATGGGGATGCTGTTGCTGCTGCTGCTGCATAGGCAGTGGTGCACTAATAACAAAGAGCAACTCAAACACATTCGTAAATGTGTAGACGACGTTTCGAGCAAGGGCCCTTCTGCATAACGCATTCATAGAGAGACCGCTATTTGTTTGGACTTTCTATTTAATTTGCTATGAAGTAGGACCATTTCCCGAAACGTTACGTATTATATGCTACGAACCCAGCGTCTCGAGTTCGATTCCTGCTCACGGCCAACACCAGTATCTGAACTAGCCCTGGGCCTCCCCTAGGTTGACTCAGCCTCAAATGAGGGAGACAAAGGCGGCCGGGCGTGATGTTGGCCACTCACCCCCTCGTGTTTCTTACCGGCCTTCATAGGTGCCCGCTTACAGCACTTGCCCCAACAGTCTACTCAGGCTATACGGGGGATCTTTGTATTGGTATATACGATAGGTGCTCACTGACAGCACAGTGCTCCGGCTGTTATTTTGACGGTCAATATTGTCACACGAGATGCGTATGGTGTGCTTACGAGTGTGTGTGTGTGTGTGGTGCTGACCTTCATAGGTGCCATCAGCTCACAGCACTCTTACCCCAACAGCCTGCGTGAGCTAGTCGGGGAATGTTTGTGGTGTGTGCATACACAATATGTGAATACATTAGTCTTTGCATGTGCATAATAGGAGCTCGCTAACTGCACATGCTGTTGCAGGCTGTTAGAGGCTACAGACGGAATCGTTGTCTTGGTTAAGTGCATGTGCGTGCGTGCGTCAATAGCTGCGCGAAGTGACAGCGTAGCGGCCTGCGGGCTGCGCTACGAACCTGGCGGCCCGAGTTCGATTCCAGTTAGCGGCCAACACCTGCGACGATTATCTGAAGCGGTCCTGGGCCTCCCCTATGTCGACTCGGCCTCAATTGAGTACACGTACGTGCGATGTGTAGGGAGACAAAGGTGGCCGGGCCTAAGGGCTTGCTGGCCACCTACCCACCCCGTATCCCCGTCGAGTAACCTGCGGTCCTTCATAGGTTGCTGCTCGCTAACAGCACTTGCACCAAACATCTGCGAAGGCTACACGGGGGATCTTTGCTTTTGTGCCGGGGGTAGGGGAGATGGTTGGGGGGTGGTATGGTTAAGACGCCCTGGTGGCAGATGCGGTGGCACGAGCCGCGGACCCCAATTAATCCCCCTCGCCCCCCCCCCTCCCGGCCGACCTCACCCCCATACAACAGGTCCCTTCAAATTGCCCATGGACAGTTTATCCCCGAAGCCCCCCCCCCCACCCTCCCTGAGCCCCCCCCCCCCTCCTCCTCCTCGCACCTCCAAATCCTCGCTGTAGCAACCATGCACTCCCCCGCCCCTCCTCACCCCAAACACCCTCCCTCCCCACAACAACACGGACCATATAACCCACCCCACCCCACCTCCCCTACTCACAACACTGACCCTTTATGCGGACACAGTGGGGAATGAATTGCTGGCTGCGGGTGATTGACACGAGAATGAAAAGTTGCGGGCGGTGGGGGCGGGGGGTGGCGCTCCTCATTCTTCTCCTGCTGCCTGCTGATGGACCTCGCGTGCCCGAGTCGCTCTCCAGACAGTGGCAGATGTCCTGTGGTGGAGGAGGAGTTGATGGTGGAGGAGGTGGACGATGAGGAGGTGCATGCACATGTTGCCATTCATGTATATGCAGCACGCAACAAACAAAGATCCCCCGTGTAGCCTTAACACACTGTAGGGGGCAAGTGCTGTTAGCGAGCACCTATGAAGGCCGCCACGGCACACGAGGGTGTGGGTGGCCAGCACCACGCCCGACCGCCTTTGTCTCCCCGTACGACAAATATCCCCCCGTGCAGCCTAACAGGTTGTTTGCATGCAAACACACACACACACGCGCGCGTGCGTGCACATTATTGTGAAACCGGGTGGGGGTTCATCGAGACGGGGGAGGGGGGAGAGGAGCCTGCACAGTGTACGCCTGCTTGCAGGGAGAGCAGTTGGTTGCGTACGGTGCGAAAGAAGTGCGACATCCATGTACGCAGAGCGTGACGACACTAAGTCATTCTGAGTGATGTCTCATGCAGCACCGCTGACTAAGCAGCCTTGCTCGGGCCACGTGACTCGGTGGGGGGGGGGGGCGTGCGGGGGGGGGGCGTCCGGGGGGGGGCTGCCCTTGCGCACCACGTGGACCCCCACGTGGTGCCCGCACTCTGAGCTCCCAACAGCTGAGATGGATCTCACCCCCCCCCCCTCTTCAATACTCCCCCACCTACCGCACCCCCCCACCTACCCCAGCCCCCCTACCCCCCCCACCATCACCACACCCTGGCTTCGCCAAGCCGTCGAGCTACATGCACACACACACACAGCTACATGCACACACACACAGCTACATGCACACCACTACATGCACGTCAACACCGCTACATGCACATACACACCGCTACATACACACACAGCTACACGCACACACATACACAGCTACATGCACATACACATAGCTACACACACAGCTACATGCACACACACAGCTACATGCACATATACACAGCTACACACACACAGCTACATGCACACACACACAGCTGCATGCACATATACACAGCTACACACACACACATCTACATGCACACACACAGCTACATGCACATACACACAGCTAAACGCACACACATGCACACACACACAGCTACATGCACATACACAGCTAAATGCACATACATACAGCTACATATACACACAGCTACATGCACATACACACAGCTACATGGACACACACAGCTACACGCACACACATGCATTACACACAGCTACATGCACACACACAGCTACAGATACATGCACACAGCTACATGCACATACACACAGCTACATGCACACACACAGCTACATGCACATATACACAGCTACACACACAGCTACATGCACATACACACAGCTACACGCACACACATGCACACACAGCTACATGCACATACACAGCTAAACGCACATACATACAGCTACATACACACAGCTACATGCACATACACACAGCTACATGCACATACACACAGCTACACGCACACACATGCACACACACAGATACATGCACACACACAGCTACAGATACATGCACACAGCTACATGAACATACACACAGCTACACACACACAGCTACATGCACACACACAGCTACACGCACACACACAGCTACACGCACACACATGCACACACACAGCTACATGCACATACACAGCTAAACGCACATACATACAGCTACACACACACAGCTACATGCACACACACAGCTACACGCACACACACAGCTACACGCACACACATGCACACACACAGCTACACACGCGTATTGGTTGTAGTGGTTCTGCGGAGTTGATGTTTAGTGGGCGAGTGGCGCGCGGGGGGGGGGTAGCGTCTCTGTGCAGAGAGGGGGGAGTTGGATGGAGAGTCGGGGGGGGGGGGGGGTGCTGGATGAGTTGTGGAGGAGGCCCTCTCGTCCCATTGTCCTCGCGCGTGCTTCAACGCAGCAGATGGGCAGTGCCGCTTTACGCGAGCGACTGCCCCACTCATTGATTGGCCTGGAGGAGGCTGGGGGGTGGGTGGGGATGGAGAGCAGGGGTGGAATGAGGAGATGATGGGGGGTGGGTGGGGAGGGTGCGGGGGGGGGGTCCTACACCAGCTGCCGTGCTCGGCACACTTCAAGCTCGCGTGCGCTTCGCTGCCCCCCGTGACCCGCCCTTCGCTCTCCCACTTTATTGGTGGTGCTGCTCAGGAGCGTTTTGCGGGCCTGCGTTGCCGAGGGGAGGATAAAGAGGGGAAGGGGTAATTGTGTAATGTGGGTGGAGAGTTTGGAGGAGGGGGGGGGGGGTGATTGGGGTGGACCTCAGCTGTGTATAATCAATTAGGAATGTAATACTACGCATGGTGATGGTGATGATGCCGCTGGAGTAGGGAGGCAATCATCCATCAGTGGATAGGTAAATGATGATGATGATTCTTATCATCATCACCATCATCAGGATAATTGCGACAATTCGACTCACGACGATCGTCTGAACGCCCTTCTGCTCCACTTTAGGATTTTTACAGCGGCCCATTAAACAAATTCCAGCCACGCGTCACGACCCGGGGGGGGGGGGGGCGGTGGGTGGGTGGGGGGTCACGCGCAATTCCCAAATGAATCGATACCGACACGTGGGACCGATACAATCAACGACATTCGGGAAATCGATTGCGCGTCAAATATCGTCACATCTCCGAAGCTAAGCAGGTCTTGAGCTCGTACAGTCGCGGGGATGAGTGACCGCCAATGCACGCACGACGGGCTGCTGCTATTATCGGCTTGCTACGACGCTCCGTGGGCGGGCCCCGTCGCAGGGGACCAGCTGTGCTTGGACGGGCACTGCTCTACTTCTGTGCCCCCTTGATCGCTTTCACCGACCCGCGCGGCGAAGCGTGGTCAAACATCACAGTCCAGGAACGGATTGACAAACGATCCGATTCCACGCGCGGCGTAAACCGACACGCTGCTTCCGTGGCTTGTCTGACCCACCATTCGCAGAGTGACTCCCCTGGGCCACTGCCCCATAGCCCAGGCATCCCCTTGGCAATCAGTAGTGACGCCCCGACTGTACGTCTGTGACGAAGCGCTTTATAGCTCATCGGATTCCTCGAGCACGAATCAACATTCTGATGCTGACATCCTGGAGGGCGTCCCGTACACACGCGGAACCAGAGCAGAGCGTGGCGCGTGGATGGGTTGCATGGGGTGCATGGGGTGCATGCGGTGGGTGGAGTGGATGGGGTGAGTGAGGTACATGGGGTGGATGGGGTGCATGGGGTGGATGGGGTGCATGGGGTGCATGGGGTGGATGGGGTGGATGGGGTGTATGGGGTGGATGGGGTGCATGGGGTGGATGGGGTGCATGGGGTGCATGGGGTGGATGGGGTGGATGGGTTGGATGGGGTGCATGGGGTGGATGGGGTGCATGGGGTGGATGGGGTGGATGGGGTGCATGGGGTGCATGGGGTGGATGGGGTGGATGGGTTGGATGGGGTGCATGGGGTGGATGGGGTGCATGGGTTGGATGGGGTGCATGGGTTGCATGGGTTGCATGGGGTGCATGGGTTGCATGGGGTGGACGGGGTGGATGGGGTGCATGGGGTGCATGGGGTGCATGGGGTGGAAGGGGTGCATGGGGTTGATGGGGTGCATGAGGTGCATGGGTGGACGGAGTGGATGGGGTGGATGGGGTACATGGGGTGGATGGGTTTCATGAGGTGCATGGGGTGGACGGAGTGGATGGGGTGGCTCGTGCACCTAGCATGGCACGGGCGCCGTGCTCGCGGCATTTGTCGTTGGGTCGCTCGCCCTGTGGTTTGTCCAGTGGGGTGGTTAAAGTGGAATGGACGTGCTCAGCTGTGTTGGTTGGTGGGGGTCGGTGTAAGTGGGGGGGGGGAGAGGTGGGTGGTGGTGGGGGGGCAGGGGTGGGCGCGCGCGTGTGGGGTTGGGCTATTCTCTAAAGTAGACCCCCCCCACACACCCCCACCCCTAATAAGCGGCCATGCGTGCAGCACAGAAGTCGCGCACAAAGACCAAATTCATCCTTTGTCGCTACAATGGGGGACCCGGCACGGGCCGAGCCACGCGCACAGAACCCACGGCACCGTGAAGACGCCGTCCAGTTTCGTGTTGGGTCGGCTGGGAGGTGGTGGGGGGTGGGGTGGGGGGGGGTTGGAGAGAGAGAGGGAGGGAGGGATAATCTATATTCACGCCAGCTGCAGCGGCAGTGCAGGACTTTGCATGAAAAAGCGGGGACAGATTGCCCTGGCACGGGCCCCCCCCCCCCCTCCCCCCTTTGGAGTAAACAATGAACAAAGTGAGTTTTGTTGAGAATGTTTTTCGGAGGGGGGGGGGGGGGTATCATTGCGGTAGTCAGCAGTAGAAGCAGCTGATGCGGCTTCGTCAGCACCAGTTGATGATGATGATGCATAGTCAGTAAGAGCAATCGTATTCTTCAAAAATCATCATCATCATGATCAGCGGAAACATGTTCATAAACGAAGAGTTGTAGTATCAGCAGCGAAGCAACAGCCATATCACAATGCTCTTCGTAAGTTAACAGAAGCAGCAGAATCGTAACACAATCGTTATTATCACCACCGCTACCACTTCCATCATGAGTCAAGTTTTATCTACTGCTGGATGTGGACTCTTCGCCGCGGTCCCACAATCCATCGCTTGTGCATGCCGAGCTGACGATAGATCTGCTGCTGCTCGTCAGTCGTGCCAAGAAACTGCAACATTTACCTCGCAGGGAACTAGCGACAGAGTTGCGGTTTCACTTGAGTTGGGCTAGGGGAAAACCCTTGACATACGTAAAAAATGTAACCGATAGCTCACGAAACTCACGCACACACTCACACGCGCGCGCGTGCCCGTGCACTGACGCACACACAGGCGCGCGCGTGCATTGTTTGCAACGATTTCTATTTTAGAAAGAAAAAAAAATGTCACTCGAAAAAGTGCAACGCATTCGAGTGAACGGCAGTTGGGACGTTTTGTTGGTGCTAAAGCACGGACACGTGTTGAATTAAATAATGTGTGCAAATATATAGATGTAACTAACAAAAAATAACCCACTTCATCCAGCAGTGGATTGGCCATGGCTGATGATGATTATCCCACTCATAACAAATACGGAAAAAAGTACAATTGGTATAACATCTCCCATAGTCAATCCACTGCTGACGTATAGACTCTCCCCGCCTCCACGCCACGTTGGCCGTTGACCATACTTCACCATCATGCTGAGGAGAGGGGGGGGGGGATTTGCGCCACGGTGATTAGATGTTAACTATCTCGCCTGGTATACAGGAGGTCGTGGGTTAGATTCCGACCCGGACGCCTGCTGCACATTTGGAGTTTGCATGTTCTGCACGTGGTCGCGTGGATTTTTCTCCATGTCCCTCCGTGGTTTCCCTCCGCGTTGAGGAATCAACGTGGGGTTAAGAGTATTTTGCTGCTCTAAATTTCCACACGACGATATAAGCCACTTCGTTGACCTATTCATTTGTGGCCAGGTCGCTTCTAAAAAAACAGAGCTTCTAAGCTCAGTGGGGCCTTCCCCGAGAAAGTAAAAAAATATTTAGTTTCAGTCAAGAGCTTTCGGGCACCATAACCTTCGCATACAGATATCACTCGCAATGCTTTATTCGTGTAATTGGCATAACCCGTTTCTCCCCCACCCTCACCCTCACCCCACACCCTCTCGCACTCCCTCCCGAGATGAAATATTTGCGTGAACACCCGGTCTGGTCGGAATGTCCCTTTTTGCAAAAAAATAAAGTTACGGCGACCTTGACTCGTGACCGGTAACGCGACGTTTGTTTCTTCTGCAAGCGGTGGAGTGGAGTAGCGGTGGGAAGGGAAGAGGGGGGGGGTCCCCATGTGTAGTCGTCTTTACGCGTAAATGTCGTTTAGATGCCCGGTCGCAAATGACATCGAGGGACAGAGAGAGGGAGATAGAGAGATCGAGAGACACAAAGAGAGGAACGCGTGAGTTGGGCAAAACACACGCGCGCGTGGTGGGTTATTGGCCTCGCACGACCTGCTGGGAGACGTGAGTGGCCGTGGGCCCTTGGGTATAGGGCCACGCCACACATCGGAAGGGGACGATGGCCGAAGGTCACGCGGAATGACCAAGTTGACACCGGGCAAGTGGCATGGGAACCGCGCCGGACAGCGGCGTTCACAAGCCGGGGAGGCTGGATGGGGTGGGGGGGGTAAGAGATGATGGGAGCGATGGAATGAGCTCGGTTGTTGCAGGTGCTTTAGGTGGATTGTTAATTACATCGCAGAGTCGCGAGAGAGCGAGCGGTGGCGGCCTCGGGGTGGTGGGGACAGCTTCATCCAGCAGTGGATTGACCCCAGCTCATGGAGATGATGATGATGATCATTAAGTTTGAATGTAATCGCTCTCGAGCAGTGGGTTCTTAACCTTTACCGCAGCCTTGCAACCCTTTGGATGTCAATCGTTAAAACAAATGCATACTGTCCATAAATACGTAGGGGTTTGATGAAGCAAAGTTGTAACTCACGTGCCCGTACTTAAATTTTGGTTTTCGATTATTTACCTTCTAAAAAAAAATTTGCCCATGTCTCGCACCCCCCCCCCCCCAGAAAGGGCATCTCGCACCTCCAGAGGGTACAGCGTGCTCCCCCAGTTGAAGAACCATTGGCTTTAGAGGCATCTCGCTGGCGTGCTGTTGTGTGGCAGCGATATTGATTTGTTCTCCCCGGATAACCGCGCAGTAATAACGAGCCCTAAAAAATAAAAAAAAACCTGATAATGTATATTCCACGAAACGAGAGACGCGGTGTTCTTTTGGCTGCGAGATTAATGGCTCCATCTCCCCTGGTGAGGAGCGCCCCCCAGATCCCTCTCTCCCTCTCTCGTGTTCCAGTTTTGCAAGCGAGCGCCTGCGTTCAAATGCGTGTTTAGTGAGTGTATGTGTACTGTGTGTGTGTACTGTGTGTGTGTGTTTAGTGTGTGTGTGTACTGTGTGTACTGTGTGTGTATACTGTGTGTGTACTGTGTGTGTACTGTGTGGGTGTGTGTGTACTGTGTGTGTGTCTAGTGAGTGTGTGTACTGTGTGTGTGTTTAGTGTGTGTGTGTGTTTAGTGTGTGTGTACTGTGTGTGTGTTTAGTGTGTGTACTGTGTGTGTGTACTGTGTGTTTAGTGAGTGTGTGTACTGTGTTGGTATTGTGTGTACTGGCTGTGTGTACTGTGTGTGTACTGTGTGTGTGTATTCTGTGTTTAGTGAGTGTGTACTGTGTGTGTGTACTGTGTGTGTACTGTGTGTGTGTACTGTGTGTGCGTGTTTAGTGAGTGTGTGTACTGTGCGTGTGTACTGTGTGTGTTTAGTGTGTGTGTGTACTATGTGTGTACTGTGTGTGTGTCCTGTGTGTGTACTGTGTGTATACTGTGTGTGTACTGTGTGATGTGTGTGTACTGTGTGCTGTGTGTGCTGTGTGTACTGTGTATGTGTTTAGTGAGTGTGTGTACTGTGTGTGTACTGTGTGCTGTGTGTACTGTGTGTGTGTACTGTGTGTACTGTGTGTGTGTGTACTATGTGTGTACTGTGTGTGTAGTGTCGTGGTTAGCCCACCCGCGCTACGGATCTGGCCACCCGAGTTCGATTGCCTGTCCCGTGCATCCCCTAGGTCGACTCGGCCTCAAATTATTCACCTGGTGCATCGTGTAAACGTCGGCACTGGGGAGACAAAGGCGGCCGGGCGTGGTGTTGTCCACCCACACCACCCTCGTGTGCCGTTTGGCCCTTGATAGGTGACCGCGGACAGTACTTGCCCCAACAGTCAGTGTGTCCATTGCATGTGCAATGGCAGTCTGTGTGCACGTGGCTTAGCAGTGCAGACGCGCTGTCATTTCGCGTGTTTATTGCGCTTCGCGTCCCCTGAATTCGGGCAACCTGCAGTGACCACCGCGGTGAAGTATGTCTCAAATAAGCCACACGCGACCCCGCAACGGCGTGTGGGAGGTGAAAACCCCTCGCGCGGCAGCGGATTGACCGAAGCAAAATGCGGTTGCAGAGGCGTGTGATGAAGTGGTGCGCGTACGCTGGTAGCGGTGTATGTGCGCTAGTAATTGTGCATTGTGTTGTGTGCGTGCAACGTGTCCACACAAGACATGAGCAGCGCAGAATACACGCGCATACAACCCCCCTCGTGTATACCGCGACGGACTGCAAAGGTGTTCCAGAAAACACCACTTGCCCTCGAAACTGCTTCCAGGCTATACGGGGGGGGGGGCGGTGAAGCTTTGCGTTTGTGCGCACGCGAATGTTCTTTTCGGGAACCCTTCTAGGGACGGTCTAGAAAATACCCCCCCCCCTCCACCGTGTGCCTCCTTTCGCGAAATGAATCTTGCTGCGCGAAAGAAACATGTTTACGGAGTGAAGAGTGAGTCTGGTGGTGGTGGTGGTGCGTGCGTGCAGGAGGTGGTGGCGGTGGTGGTTGATGGGCTGGTCGTTGCAATCGCTAAACCCAAAAACACACTCGTACATAACAGCAACAACGACGACGACGACTCAAACAATAAAAAACAGACCGTCTCTCGCGTAAATACGCGAGAAGGGATTGAGAAAATGGAATAACAGCCGCGCGGCGGTGGATGGGGGGGGGAGGATCAACATCTCTCCACGAGACTACTGCATGTTTTGTTCGAATGTCGCGGTATTGTTTTTGACACCAGATAGCAACAGCAGCAGCAGCGGCGGCGGGCGAAGCGGTGGTGGTGGGGAGGAGGGAGCGAGAGGAGGGGGAGGGAGGGAGGGGGAGGAGGGAGGAGGAGAGGGAGGGACGGAGAGGGAGGAGGGGGAGGGAGAGCGAGAGGGGAGAGGGAGGAGGAGGAGGGAGGGAGTTGAGTTCGAGTGAGGCGGGGGGGGGGCTTGGACGACCGCGGGCTAAGGCGGGGAGGTGCGGACGCAGGGAGGGAGGGAGCCGGGTTTATGTGTGCGCGTGTCTGTGTGTGTTATGGGGGGTGCTGGTGGTGGGGGGTAGGGCAGAGGCAAGCGAGAGAAGAAGGGAGGGAGAGAAACAGTTTGGGGGGATCATGGGGCGGTTGGGTGACTGGTGGCGTGTGGGGGGGGGGGGGGGGGGAATCCACAAGCCAATGGGAGACCACGTGGACGGGTGATGAACCAGCCGCCTATATAAACCGAGGCGCGTTGCTCCCCAAGCCCACACCTCTCTCTCGCCTTCTACTTCTGCCTCCCCTCTCTCGCTGAACCCCGCTCTTGTTATGAAACCCAGAGCTGTCGCGCCGAGAAAACGGATTACCTCTGCTACGACCGGCTGCACTGTGGCTTCAGCGCAAAGCGACGCTAACAACAACAGCAGCAGCAGCAGCAGCAATTTCAGCAGCCTCGGTAGCATCAGCAGCATCAGCAACATGACCCTGGAGGAGGTTGCGACTGGAACCACCGAGGAGCAAGCGATGCAGACTGTTGAGCAAGCGCTGGAGGAGCTCTTGGTGGGCGCACACAAGCAGGGAGACCTTACCGTCGGAGTCTACGAGTCTGCCAAGCTGCTCAATGCGTAAGTCTCACGTCCAGCAACTTGTTTGGGTAGTGGATGGGAGGGGAGGTGTAGAGGGTGGGGTGGGACACGGGCGGACCACGAGGCTGGTTTGCCAAGACGCATTTGGGGACTCGAGTAACTGCGCGAGTGTTGATGGTTACCGCGACCTCAACTGGGTGCACGCGGTTTAATGCCGGGTCTACCTAGCGGGGTGGGGGACACACAGACACACACACACTGCACGTGAGATTGTCACGAGTACAGAGAATAGCTCCATTATGTAATGCAACGGGGTAAACGCGCCGCGCCCGACGACTCGCCGCTCAATTCCCAGTGTCTAACCGTGTCCTCCCTCTCCTCCTTCCTGGCTTCCACAGTGACCCAGACAGCGTGGTGCTCTGCCTCCTGGCCGCAGACGCCGACGAGGAGTCTGACCTGGCCCTGCAGATCCACTTCACACTCATCCAGGCCTTCTGCGGCGACAACGACATCGACGTTATCCGAGTGCGCGGCGTGGCGCGCCTCGCTCAGCTGCTCTGCGGCGGTGACGGCGGCGCCAGCGCCTCCAGCGGCACCGGCGTCGGCGTGGTGGGAGCCGAGAGCGAGGGGGAGGAGGAGGAGGATGGCGACAATGCCACCACCACGTCTCCCTCCTCCGCCGCTGACGAGCCCCGAGACCTCCACTGCCTGCTGCTGACCTCGCCGCTGCCCGCGGGACCCCTCCGCGCGGTAGCCTCGTTCTGCGCCGAGAGTCGCTACCGCAATCAGTGGGTGCCGAGTCTGAGCCTCACCGAGCGCTGAGCCGGCGAGCCCGTGCCCCGTGACGGGGGGCGAGGCGCAGCCACACCGATGGGTAACGGCAGCTACTACAGCGGCTACAGCAGCGGCTGAAAAAGCAGCAGCGGCTACAGCAGAAGCAGCAGCGGGAGCGAGAAGACGAGTCCATGTGCTCGAGAAGACGAGTGCATCGGCGTTACGGCCACGAAGACGACGACCACCACCGCCGCAGTGGCGGCGATGATGATGATGATGGTGGTTGATGGTGGTCGTCAAGAGTCAGTCCGTAGTTTGGCTTCGCTGGCTGGAGGCTAAACAAGGAGCCTGATGGAGGAGGATCCGTGGACCGGTCTGGTTCGATCCGGATCGGTGCCCTGGCAAGACTCTCGGTCGAGTGAGGCTGGGGTCTTAAGGAGGAGGAGGAGGAGGAAGACGATGATAAAGATGAACTGGGATAGGAGGTTGAACTGTGCAGTCGGCTTGTTGGAGGAAGCTGAGCGGCTGTCGGGGGAGTTGAGAGTTCTCAAGAGGGGTTGAGAGATTGTGGCGGGGTGGGTTGAATTACTGCCTCACCCCCCCCCCCCCCCCCATGGCTCTCTGCGCATCCGATTCCAGTGACTTTACCAGAACCCACGAGCGTAGTGGGGAAACGGAACACACAAACACAAGTTTTTTTTTAATTTAAGGTAACATTATTTGTTAATTTAACTTCACCAAACTTTATTTAATTATATTCACACGAATGGATTTGCCACAAGTGTCGTTTTGGAACATCACGTTACGCACAATGGTTTTCAATTTGCACCTTGAGATTAACGATGCATTGTTATAATTGTTACTGTGTTACTACTGCCATAGCAGAGTTGGCATAACTTGCCTTACTCTCTTACCATTTGTTAGAGTACTGTCAAGATCATAATGTATTTCTTGTTCAATCACAAGATTGTATTTATGCACGCATGTTCAATCCACGTATTATAATAATAATAATTTATATTCCTGTCTTGCATTGTGCAATATTACAAAGAAAATAAAAGAATATATAAAATGCAACTGAATGCTCTGCGTTTGTCTTATTGTTCCGGGAGTTTTGGTGATCCACGATCTGCCATGATCGATCCACTGCTGAGTGAAACTGCCCCCCCACCCCCCCCAATCAAGACAGCCTTCTCACGATCCTGAGTTAGAGAGAGAGAGAGCAACTATATTTATAGTTCATTGGGTTTAAAATTAGCACACTATGCATTTTTTTTAAATGTGGGTCTTTAACGTGCATTATGACGTGGGGGGGGGGGGGGGGTGCTTGAACAAAGCGCGCATTTGCACGCGACAGTCATTACTGAGCGAGGCGTGGACCGCTTCCATGCGTCAGCCGCCGCGCAGTGACCGAGAGGCAGGGGAGGTGGTGGGGTGGGTGGGGGATTGGATGAGTGTGGGGGTGGGAGAGAGGTGCGCAGTTTCTAGAATAAAGAGCCGTGCACGCAGTCTGTATTATTCCCCGTGTCCACACCCCAGCTGGTCACCCTCCCAAACCAACCACCCACCCCCCCACCCCACTCTTACATAAAATAATGGTGCGATCCACGTCCATTAAAGCTGGGCGCTGCAGAGCCGGCGACTGTGCCATCTGTTGAGTTTATTTTTTACAAAGGGGTGATTTTATCCACCAATTAAAAAGAAAAAAAATACGATTCACATTTTTTTTCTCTCTCTCATAACAAAACTACATTTTACAGCGCGCATTGAACACATTTAAGGTTCAATCTTTCCAGATCGCGCGTTACAATTTAAACAAAAAAGACGATTTCGGCACCGTGTCCCAAGATTTCTCGCTCAAGGAGCGCGTGAAACAAGGGTGGTACGCATTTTGCCGCTCTCCATTTACAAAAAATAAAAATGCAGCAGATTCGAAACAGGTGCAATAACGATACTACTGCTGCTACTAACTACTACCGCCAGGCAACAACACTAATTGGTGCACCCCGCATTTACGTTGATTCGAGGGTTCTGATTGGAAGCGACGGCGGCGGGGATGGGATGGAGGATGCATCGCGAGAATTATTATCAGGGGCAGCCAGCGGACTGCCCCTGAGACATCTGTCGCGTGCGGCGTGTCCTTGTCTCCGGGCAGACTCGAGGCGCGGAGAGAGGGGGAGGGAGGCAGGGGGTAGAGGGGGGGTAGGAGGGAGGGGGGGAGGTGATGATTATTATAAAAAGGCTTCCTCGTCTCTCGCGCCGCACGCGTACAGCGCTGGCGCCCTCTGGTGTCGAGAAGCATAGATGCAGAGACGTACAGGAACACGGACAGACATACGAGAGACGTGCAGTCATCGCTGTCGACCCATACGGTGTCACGGCGTATTCTTGTGCGGGGAAATTGAGTTTGCGGGTCCACAGGGCGTACAGCAGTTTCGATGCGGGCATAAAAATAGTGTTTTTTTTGTCTATTTCTTTGTGTTTCTCCCTTGTGATGGGACTTTGTAGGATGAACGTTGAGATGCATAATGGGCACGGAGTGACCAATACGGTCTGGATTGGTCTGTCATTATAGGTAGGCACTGATAAGGGGTCTACAGACAGGTATGTGCAGTCGTCCCACTGCTTATCCTTACTGTCGTATGGCGGATAATGTAAATGCACAGCAACAACTACGATTTGACACACAGGTGGTCAAGCCAGATTGCGGGGTAGTGTCTCGTCGCTTTAAAGTCCCCTTCGTATTTGTGGGTCGGGGGCATGGCGTCGTTACACGTGGTGCGGTCTCCGCTCTGGATGCAGCAGAGGGGTTTTTAATTTATTTTGGAGAGTTTTTTTTTAATTCGCCAGTTTTGGAAAATTCAACTTTCTGACGTGGCTTGCGCCGATTGCGGTTTGAGTGTGGACGATGAGCTTCGCGGAAGATCAAAAAGCCAAGGGGTCTTCGCCCGCGAGTGGCAAACACAGAACGACGTGGACACAGACGCACGCACGCACGCGCATAATTGTAAAGAAATAAAGACACTCACTTGCTCGCCGAGCAAAACCAACAGCGACACGAGGAGAGACACTGATAATTAGTTCAGGTAGAGAAGAACATTGACACAGGCACATGAGACGAAAGACACGCAATATAATGATATGCTCTTACTGCTGCTGCTGATGATGAAGATAGTGGTGGAATTTGTGATGGTGCATGATTAACTAACTCATGTTACCGACGGTGCTACCACTGCTGGTGATGATGACGACCACGCCCTTCATCGGCAGAGGTCACCTCTTCAGAGTCGGGAGTCAACGCACAGACACGGTCGTCATGACGACGACGATGATGATGATTGTGCAGCTGATGCAGCAGCAGCTACTGCTGCACAAATAGGAGCGACTGTTCCTTCTGCGGAAGAAGCAGCTACTGCTCCTTCTGCAGCAGCTACTGCTCCTACTGCAGCAGCTTCTGCTCCTACTGCAGCAGCTACTGCTGCTACTGCAGCAGCTACTGCTCCTACTGCAGCAGCTACTGCTCCTACTGCAGCAGCTACTGCAGCAGCTACTGCTCCTACTGAAGCAGCTACTACTCCTACTGCAGCAGCTACTGCTGCTACTGCAGCAGCTTCTGCTCCTACTGCAGCAGCTACTGCTCCTGCTGCAGCAGCTACTGCTCCTACTGCTGATGATGATGCTAGATGTGATGACTTGATGACTGCGTTGAATGATCAAGGTGACGACAATCCTGCAGATGCTGGCGAGGAAAGCACGTGTCGCTAGAGGTCACCTTGCCAATCGAGGGTGTCAGGTTAGGCTTTTGCGAAGACACGCCGTGATCGCGATGCTGCTGTTGCTTGTGCTGTATGGTAATCATGATGGCTATGCCGATCACCATGTTGATCACTATGATCAATGATGATACACATTACGATAATTCTGCTGCTGCTGCTCAATTCGACGGTTCAACAGAGGTCACCTTTTCAAACGAGGGCAGTCAATACACGCACACGCCTCCACACAGGAGGTGTCAGACAGAGGAAGGTGACAGGAAGCTGATAGGGGTCATGAGCACGAGGTGGGGGGGGGGGGCGGTGTATGTGAGGTGTGTCTGGGGGGAGGGTGCGGTGGGCTAGGGTTATCGGCAGGTGAATGGGGGGAGGAGGGAACTGGGACAGGATGGAGCGTGGGTGGCAGAGTGAGCTACGTACGTTGAACTTCTTTCGTACCGTACGTAGCCAACCGTGCTGACCGGAAGTGCGGGATGACGTGGGCCGGATGGTGATGGTGTGAGTGTCTTTGTAGGGGAGCGGTGGCGCAGCGGTTAGTGCACTGCATGTATGTATGTTGAACTTCTTTCGTACCGTACGTAGCCAACCGTCCTGATCGGAGGTGCCGTGGGAACGGATCCGAGCTCGATTCCCGGTCACGGCCAACCACCAACAGCAGTGACGATTATCTGAACGAGTCCTGGGCCTCCCCTAGGTCGACTCAGTCTGAAATTAGTAACTGGTGCACAGGCGGGCATGGTGCTGTCCACCCCACCCACGTCGCGTGCCGTGCCGGCCTCCGTGGGTGCTGGCTACTCGCTAACGACACTTGCCCCAAAAGTCTGTGTGAGGCTATCCGGGGGGAATCTTTGTCTTGTGTGGACTCAGCGAGTGTCCCCCAGGTCGCGTTACGCCACTGGGCGCTCACGCATCGCGTGCGCGGCCTCCGTGGCCTCCCCTTGTTGATCGTTGGCTCTGGGCGCAAGCTTCCTGCGACGTTACAATGAGAAAGGAGCACAAAACACGGCGGCGGAACGGTTGATTCTTTATGAGTCTGAGCAGGTGCAACGGATAGAGCCGTGGGGGAGGAGAAGGAGGGGTGTGTGTGTGTGGATTGAGTTTAGTGATAATTCAGCTATCGTCGGGTAGTCTACTGGCGGGAGGGCGGAATTGAGCAGACTCGGCTCGCGTGCGAGTGGAGAATGTGTCGCAGGCTCGCATCGCCGTTCGTTCAATGGGTCCCCTGCCCTGCTCTGGGTGTGTTTACTCACGGCGAGCGTGCGGTATATGCGCGCGAACGCGTATCACACAGGACACGTGTGTGTGCGCGCGCGTGCGTGATTATTTGTGGGGAGCGGTGGTGGAGCGGTTACTGCTACGATGCGCTACGAACACAGCGACTCGGGTTTGATTCCCGCTCACGGTCAACACCGGTGATAGCGATGATCTGAACCGGTCCTGGGCCTCCCCTAGGTCGACTCGGCTTCAAAATTAGCACCTGGTGCGGTGTGTAAACATCGCCACTGGGGAGACAAAGGCGGTCGGGCGTGGTGGTGGCCACCCCACCCCCTCGTGTACCGTTGCCGGGACTTCATAGGTGCTCGCTAACAGCACTTGCCACGACAGTCTGTTAAGGCTATACGGGGGACCTTTGTCTTTGTTTCGTGTGATTATTTACGCACGCACGCACGCGTGTGTGCGTGCGTACGAGAGTGGATAATTGAATCATTTGGCGGGACCCCGGGGTCCCGCAAAAATCAGATCAATAATTATTATTTTTCAGTCCGCCCACTCGTGATCCCGACAGCAACGCGCCGCCCGCCCAGACTCGCACCAACAAGCGCCAGCAGCAGCAGCAGGCGGCGATCAACACGACGGGCGCCACCCCACCGGGCAAACGCGAGCCCCGGGGGGCGTCCGCCGCGATCGCGCGCGGCGACAACGCCCTCCGGTCAGCCGTTGATCCTCAGCTTCTTTGCCGAGGCGAGCCCGCCGCCCCCCAGGCAGTGAATTTAACGTGTTTATGTAATTTTTCAACTTTTTACGAAACTTAGTGTCCCCGAGTTGCTCTCGACGAGGCCAATCGATTGACCACTAGTTTTGTTGTTGTCGGTAAGGCAGCAAGACTCGTGTCGCTACACGGTTTTTCCAACCCCGGGGCAGCGATGGGGACCCCGGGGTCCCGCCAGTTGCTTCAATTGTCGGGCGCTTTGTCCGCGTTTGATTCCATGGCACAACTCTCTCACCTTCATCACCGGTCGCTCGAGTCTCTTTATCGACCCCAATGCGCACACGAGGGCCAAGGCGATCATTCCGCGAGACCCTCAAACGCAACGGAATTGATTTAATAAACACGTCGTCCAAAAAGGCCAAACCCACGTTTCGGCGGCTAATTTTGATGCCGCTATAAAAAAATACCCAGGCTGTGGGTAAACATTTTGCAATAATTTGCATGGAAGAGCCAAGTCATTCGTTCCTGTGTGCCCTCCTTCGACTCCACTCCACTCCGCTCCCTCGCAGCCACCGGCCCCAGGTGAACAAACATCAAGGGGCTCGCGTGCGTTGCCCGGACGAGAGACACAAACAGGGTGCGTAGGTGGGTGGCTTGTGGGGTGGGGGGGGGGACGAGACTGATTCGCGGAACTCTCGCCACTGACCTCTCTGTTTAACAGACCACCACCACCGGTATTGTGTCTAAGTTCAAGTTCCTCGCAGAGGGGGTGGTGGGGGGGTGGTGGGGGGGGGGGGTCGGAGGGTCGGTGGGGGGGTTGTTAGGGGGGTGGGGTGGTGGGTGAGGTGGTGGGGAGGGTGGGGGTTAGTGGGGGGTTGTGGGGGGGTGGGGGGGTTGGTGGGGGGCTCGCAAAACAACCCCGTGGCGATCTTCGTTCGCGTTGTTCGCAGATGCACACAGAGGTTGTGCGAGTGAAGCTGCTGGCTAAACGCAAGTTTGGCTGTACTCTTTGGTTCTTTCGGTAAAGTCACGTAGATAGTGACTTTACCGAAAGAACCAAAGACTATGGATTCCTGCAGTCACGAAAGCTTCAAATCAAGATTGAAGTTTGGCTGTGGCTGGTTTGAAACTTGAGCCTCCGAATCCTTCCCCCCATCCCACACCCCTCCGATTGGCACGGTTGGCTACGTACGGCGCGGAAGAAATTCGACATACACTGTCTGTCTGTATTCACGTTGCTGATGGACGATGGAAATATCCGCCAGTTCGTGTGTGCTTCTAATCGTGGAGAGAGAGAGAGAGAGAATTAGGTTGTAAATAATTCAAAGTCATGATTTGCAATTGCCCCGGTTAAAGGACTGCCGGATAAAGGCCCTCGACGTGTCGTGACATACTTCACCATTCTGGTCGGCGCTGGTTCCTGAAAGTTGTTGATGGGAGGGCGTGGCCAGGATCTCAAATCACCGCTCATCATTGATGGGAGCCGATGCCGGATATCAAACTCAGGTGTCATTGGGCTCGATATTCAGGTCGTGCGCGCGAACCGATGCCCCCACAACCACCACCGAATAAAAAAGTTTAGGCCTGAAAACAAGTAAAGTTAAAAAGTGCTTTTTAAATACGTACAGCGTGTTATTAAAATATATATTACTAATCAAATATACAAATATATGTTTTGTTTAAATAACTTCCGTATCGAATGCGGTGGTACTAATTTGCATGTCACGTGGTCTCGGCAGTGCAATTCTTGCATTTTATTTTGGGAATGGATCAACGTTGGTGAATCATTGGAGGGGTTGGTGGACCAGGCACAGAATGGCGCAAACTCTCGGCCAACAGGTTTGCCAGGTGGGTGGTAGTACAGGAAGCATGGTTCTCATCTGTTTGTGTGGAACAGAGAGTGAGACAGAGAGACACACACACGGACAGAAAAATAAGGAGTCACAGAGAGACACAAACGCATAGACAAAGAGAGACACACGGATTGCATAGACAGGCATTGAAGACTCAGATAAACACAGAGACACACATAGAGACACGTATCGTTCCGGGGGGGGGGGGGGTCTTACAAAATTAAGTGGGGGGGAAGCTACACACACGCGTGTATTGGGCATGGCGTAGCGAGGTAAGCATATAGAGTTCAGTTGAGTGCTGGGTTTTCTAAAATATCGGTCAGTAGTAGAGTGACTGTTTCGTGGGGTCAGGAGAGAAAGGGCTGAGTGGAGTTGTGCTTGGGGGAGAGGGAGATGGAGGGGGAGGGGGCTGGAGGGGGGGTGGAGGGGGCTGGAGGGGGGTGGAGGGGGAGAGAGATGGTCATTGTCCGTGAGTGGCAGCTGCGTTGGTGTCGAGTTTCCCCAAAATTCACCCAGAGACGCGCATGCGCACACGGGACAACATCGCGCGCACACAACGCGCACGCATCATCACGATTAGAATAATCATCATAATTACCGGCATCACCGTTACTATTTACGTCATCATTAACTGCATCTTTCGTTACCGTTATTATCAATCATTATTACCACCACCACCACCATCCCAAAGGGGCAATCGCTAAAGTATGTCCCTGTAAAAACGTGTATTTGTGTGTTTGAATGCATGCGTGTGCGTTTAATTGTTCTGTGTGTGGCTATATGCATGTGCATACGCATGTTTGCATGTATGTATGTACGCGTGTGTTTTAATTGCATGTGCGTGTTTGTTCACTGTATTTTTAGCAGTGTGTCTGCGTAGGCGTGTGTATGCATGCCCGCTGAGCTACGAACCTGGCGACCCCAGTTCGATTCTCGCTCACGGCCAACACCGGTGATAGAGATTATCAGAACTGGTCCTGGGCCTCCCCTAGGTCGACTCAGCATCAAATCAGTACCTGGTGCGGTGTGTAATTATCGCCACTAGGGAGACAAAAGCGGCCGGGCGTGGTGCTGGCCACCCACCCCCTCGTGTGCCGTAGCTGCATTCAAAGGATGCGTAACGCGATTTTGGACGATTTTTTGACCCCCCCCCCCCTCGTCACACGGTGTCACAAAAAGTGAGACCCTCCCCCCCCCCTCAAATATGACGTCACAAAGCTCTGCTCCCCCCCCCCCCCCCGCCCAAAAAACATATTTCCATTTTGAAAATAAAACATGCTTCAAATCGCTTTAAACTATTGTCATTGTAGTGCGTATTTTATGTGGCGCTGCACTCTGATGTTGTAGGAATTTTTATTTATTAAAAAGTCTATTTAATTAAGTAGAACATGTTGTCTATATTTATTTAAAGTTGCGCATTTTGATGTGACGTCACATTTCTCAACCCCCCCCCCTCGTCACAAATGTGTGACCCCCCCCCCTCTTAGGTGCGTGACGTCATTTATGGACGGCCCCAAAGGCTGCCGGGTGACCTTTGTCTCTGTTCCGCGCTCGCAGTGCTATCTGCGTTCAACATTCTTCGTCGTTGGCATTTCGAATTTCCCCGTTTATTGGAGAAAACAATTCCACAAAAACAGATTGAGTTTGACGTGACTCTTTTTTTCCTGCCATTACACAAGCGCAGTCCGAGAAGATGACAGTGAAAAAACAAACATACTTACACGGCGTGCGGCCCAATCGCTGTAAGCCTCTCTGCACTACCCCGGGATGGTTTGCTCACGTTGGCGGCGTTAAGAGATCGTTGTGTCTTGATTTGAAGCTTTCGTGACTGCAGGAATCCATACTCTTTGGTTCTTTTGGTAAAGTCACGTAGGTAGGAAATAAAATAAATCAGCGACGTTTCGGGCGCAACACAAGCGTCCGTCATCCGATGGGAAAGCGATGGTCTGCTGTGTTTTAAAAGGTTTGAAATGGGTGTAGCGTAAGGGCCATAAAGAAGTGGCCGGGGCTAGTGATGTTAATGTGAGAGATTAGCATGATGTTAATGTGAGAGATTAGCATGATGTTAATGTGAGAGCTTAACATGATGTTAATGTGAGAGATTAGCATGATGTTAATGTGAGAGATTAGCATGATGTTAATGTGAGGGATTAGCATGATGTTAATGTGAGAGATTAGCATGATGTTAATGTGAGAGATTAGCATGATGTTAATGTGAGAGATTAGCATGATGTTAATGTGAGAGATTAGCATGATGTTAATGTGAGAGATTAGCATGTAACTGTAAGATAGGAGGAGAGTGGCCGTGTGGCAGTCATCCCGATCCCCTCCCCTGCCCCCAGTTCCCCCCCCTCGACCCCCCCTCGAACCCCTCCCTCGACGCCCCCCCCCCTCAACCCCTACCCCCTCCCTCGCCCCCCCCCTCGACCCCCCCCTGCCCCCCCCCTTAATAGGTCGCAATCCAGCTCAGAGGTGTTACCTCTTGAAGTGAATTCCACACAGACAGACACACAGACAGACACACATACAGACACACACAAACATAACCATTCAATATATAAATGGCCCAACGCGTGTAAATGCGTCGTCAGCTATTGTTCCGCGCGCGCTCTCTGAGTCAATCTGACCTCTTCAATGCCAAAGTAAAAGCGGCGATTCTTGCTCGCGTGACCTTTACAAAGGGCATTCCTCGCTGCCCCGTGCGTTGCAATGACGGCCGGGAGAAGCCCGTGACTAATCTAAGATCGCCACAGCCAATCGCGATATTTGTATTTTTGTCTATTGTGTTTGTGCTAAACGCCAAATATATATTTTTTTAAAAACACGTACTTCCCCCCCCTTGTTACGCGAGCCGGTACATTCGCTAAGAACTGGCCAATGTTGATTGACAAACACACAGTTGGTGCCAGCGTCTTGCTTTTGTCATGTAATGCACCACCACAACACCCCTTGTTGTTGTCAACTATATTTGTTTTGCTCGCCAGCGTTAATGTTTCTGTTGCCGTGAGTTATTTCGTCATTTACAGAATTGAATTATCGCTCGGTGTCCGATGGATTTTGTTGTCGTGCTATCCGCGCGCGTGATACTGGCCCGTTATCGTCCTTGAGCACTTGAGACGTTCCATCACCATCGAACCCAGGGCTCTGCCTCTGTCTGGGTGAAACATCGAACACAGCCAGCTTCTTGTACCGGCCGAGTCTTCCCGGCAAGTGAGCCAGTGCAGTTGTCACATCAGATTGTTTCTCTGCTCTGTACTGGCCAGTGAACCAGTGCGGTCTCTATACCGGTCAGAGTCTCTGGCCAGTGAACCACTGCGGTCTCTATACCGGTCAGAGTCTCTGGCCAGTGAACCAGTGCGGTCTCTATACCGGTCAGAGTCTCTGGCCAGTGAACCAGTGCGATCTCTATACCGGTCAGAGTCTCTGGCCAGTGAACCACTGCGGTCTCTATACCGGTCAGAGTCTCTGGCCAGTGAACCAGTGCGATCTCTATACCGGTCAGAGTCTCTGGCCAGTGAACCAGTACGGTCTCTATACCGGTCAGAGTCTCTGGCCAGTGAACCACTGCGGTCTCTATACCGGTCAGAGTCTCTGGCCAGTGAACCACTGCGGTCTCTATACCGGTCAGAGTCTCTGGCCAGTGAACCAGTGCGGTCTCTATACCGGTCAGAGTCTCTGGCCAGTGAACCAGTGCGGTCTCTATACCGGTCAGAGTCTCTGGCCAGTGAACCAGTGCGGTCTCTATACCGGTCAGGATCGATAGCCAGGGAACCGGTTCTGGCTAAGCCTCGATGTCCTGTCCCACCACATCTTCACTCGCGCAGTGCCAATACCACGTTGCGAAAATGATCCCGGGCAGTGGCGGTGTTGAAACCACGTTCGGCTGTGCACGATCAGCGATTTTAAGGCTCTGCAGATCTGGTAACTCACAGCCTATAGCAACTGGGAGACGACAGAAAAAAATATATATAATCATTATCCATTATGTATCCACTGCTGGATGAAGCCCCCCCCCCCCCTCCTCTGAGCCGTGCCAGGAGTGGGAAGTTTGTTTGACCGTACGTCACCACGCTGGTCAGCTCAAGTTGGTGTAGACGGGGAAGATAGATGCGGGAACGTAGAAGTACAGTACAATAATACAACGATGTATTTTTGCTTGCACCGTCTTCTGCTGCCCACGACGAAGGCAGCCGGGCGCGGTTTTGGCCACCCACCCCCACGTGTGCCGTGCCGGCCTTCATAGGTGCTGCTCGCTCACGGCACTTGCCCCAACAGTCTTTCGAGGATACACGGGGCACCTTTCTCTTTGTCACTCGCTCACAGCTGCTGCTATCAACTGCTGCCGGTCATTCATCGCACAACAGCATGTGCCACACAGTGGAGCGGGGAGTCTAACCGGGCAAGGGGTCCTGCTGGGCTGGTGGGTTCCGCGCGCTGCGTTGGGGCCGAGGTGAGGCGAGTCTGGGCAGTGTCGTGCTGAACGGGGCAGTGCTTCACCCCCCCTGACCCCCACTTGCCGTCGTGGTGGTGGTGGCGGTGACGCAAGAGGCGCCACTCACTTGCAGGCCGAGTCTAGGGAATTGAGCAAGGGCTGAACGAGTGCGCAAAAGAAGCGAGCGTGGGGAGGGCGATGGACCAATCAGAGGCGTCATTTTGATCCTCATCCAGCAATAGATAGATCATGGATGATGATAATTATATTATGTAACACGATTTTTGTTCCTGGGTACTAAGCGTTATTTCCTTATTTCTTATGCCTCAAAAGTATCGAAAATGGCTATTATTCCTCACAAACTTTGCTTTTGTGACCAGGACTTTATGTGAACGAAAGACACAAATGCACACCACGTTTTCTCATTGAAAATAGGTAAATTTCTAAATACCACTGTCCTTGTTACACAGTTATTAGTGGATTTACGCTTAAAGAGGGAAAAAGGGCACGTGGATGCACGTTGCGGGTATCTGGTGCCGTGTGCAGCGGTTAGCCAACTGCGTTATGAACCCAACCACTCGGGTTCGATTCCCGCTCGCGGTCAACACCGGGTGACGATGATCTGAACCGGTCCTGCGCCTCCCTCAGGTCGACTCAGTCTCAAATGAGTAACCTGGTGTGATGTGTAGTAAACATGGCCACTAGGGGAGACAAAGGCGGCCACCCTCCTCGCCCCGCTGCCTCCCTTAACAGGTGCCCGTTAACACCACGTGTCGAAACAGTCGCGGTTTGGATGTCGAGGGGTAGATCTGTGTCTATCAGGGGGCGCGGGGCTCTGTGCAAATCGCACCCCGGATACGCCGTTCCCTAGGCCCGGTACGCCTCTGCCGCCAGGTATGAATTGTCCGCGTAGCGCGTAAAGCTGCACGCGTTCCACACTCCAGGCCACGCGTTCCATACTCCAGGCCACGCGTTCCAGATTCCAGGCCACGCGTTCCGCCCTCTGTTTTCCGCAAGCGCCGGGCGACGCCAGTTCTCCGCTGCACTCGAACTCCATCACGACCGGAGCGCGCTGGGCGTGATTCTGGCACGAGGCACGGTCCCTTGCCATAGTTGTGATCTTCGTCCTCGTCGTCACCGTGACTTACACTATACACACAACTCAAGCCAACGATTCTCAGCGACCCTTTACCACCATCATCATCATTGTCGTCGTCACGACAATCATTCTCATCAACATTGGCAGGATAATAGCCACAATGTGATCATCATTATCATCATGTTTCCAATATCATCATCATTGTTAGGATTCTCATTGTTACTACGTTATTTAATAGTGTGCGTATATTGCAGAGCTCTCTATTTACTAGGATGTTTCGTGGTCTCCCGTCCGTTCAGCTGTCCATTATTTTCACTCAAGAACTCTGTATTATATACTCCCTCAGTTGCATCCAGTTGTGCAAGCGTTGCTTATGTCGCTTAATTCGCTATCTCCTCCCTTTTTGCACTGTACCTACAATTCTCCCAAGTCAAGACACGGTTAGCCTATCGTTTTCTCATTACATGGCCAATATATCACAGTGACCCATCTAAAATTGTTTTAGTTTTTTGTACGTGAACATGCGTGTTGGAAATCATTCCGACTATTCCGAGCTTTGCGAGTGTATATAATATTGCAAATATGTACGTGGAAAGACAAATATATGGCCACTATATATGTGCGCGTGAATATATTATGTATGTTGCATGCATTATATATGACCGTTAAATGTGTTCACGAGTCACCGTGAACTGGCATGGGATTGTATAATCCCCCACCCGCTATAGCGGTCGAAATAGTCCATCCGAGCGGTGTATTTGCTACAAAAGAAATTCGTAAATCAATCATGACATAATCCTGCACTCTGCCATGACCATACTTCACCGTGGTGGTAAAGTACGGCCATGGCCGACACACGTTTTTGTGCAGGGCCATCATCATCAAGCAGCAGTTTGACAACGAGGCGACTCTGGTGTGGGATATAACTCGGGCAGGTTCATCCAGCGGTGTCGTTGGGTGCACAATCGAGTCGTTCAGGTTCCAGTGAGTGGTGAGGTAGTGTGGGCATGCCCCCACCACTTTCAAGATGTCTATAAAGGAAGGGGCTGCCTAGAGATCTCCATCGTCGTGACCTTTCTGCCAGCGATGGCGTTAACAAGCAAATTGCAGGGCGTCACCTTTACCTTAATTATCACTCCAGCGAGTTATTTGGGGATGCTGCTGCTGCGTTGGCATTGGTTCACAAGCACGATTAGTAAATTAAATAACCTAACGCGTTCATAAGTCAATCTATAATAGGCGACGTTTCAGGCAATGGACCTTCAGAACACGTGGCCAATGCAATCCAGAGGTCGCCACCTGCTCGTTTCCCCCTCCCAAGCCGCACGTAAAACAAAACACCGACAGTCTCGTGAAAAGTTCATTTTTTTATGTAAAGTTTATTTATGTACAATTTTGAGGATTGTAAAAGGGATTCTGAAATGCACGTGCAAACATCGGTTTGTGTTAAATAAATTGCATAAATACACGAACTTAAGATAACATTGCACGGAAAGGCAAAACTCAACTATAACCATAATACGAGTTTATATATAAATACAAAAATTATGCCAAATGGGTGAACACAAAACCAAAACAAAGTTATAAATAATGACACAAGTCATGAAAACGTCCACGTTATGGCGATTCAGACATCGTTGTGTGTGAACCTAGCCTGGCGCGGCTGCAACTCCAACAGGTACACACCGGCAGCTTTGCATTGGACGTGCAGTCTGTAGATATCCTGGGTAGTAAAACGCGTAATCGAGGATCATCATCATCCCTTGGTGCAATGGCAACACACGTGGGTGGGATGAATCTAAATCGCGTGTCGGGGACTCGCAGCCACTTGAGGCCGCTACATTCATTGCAAAATTAATTTCGTTTCTCTTCAAAAAAATACCCCAGGTAAGAACCAACTCGTGGTTCGTGACCATAACTTTTGAGTCCCTATTCGCAAAAACATTAACCGGCAGGACTCGTGCGGAGATTGTCGAGACTTAACCACAGCAAAAGGGGGTGAAAAATCCTGACCCCCCCCCCCCGTCACAAACACACACACACACACGTGTCCTTAATATGAAATCACAAGATCCACACAATGCGGGAAACACTGAGAGTCTGCACGCATTGCTCGCGTGGGCTAGTTAACGTTTCAAGTCGCCTCTGTTGCAGCCAACAAAACATGTAAGACTACAGTAGTAGGGATATTGCAGACATGTTCGTTGTTTAACCTTGTCATTGTTTAAATTAGGCCAATAAAAAAATATATATACACAATGCACACAACGCTACCACCATTCGACTGTTTGTTAAGATTACCAAACGTGTTTGAACGCACACGCAGTCCAGATCCACGACCACATTTAGTAACAAACAAAAAAAGCATTCGGAATATCATCATCGCAAAGCATCATCATCTCGGCGTTACTAATAATGCATCAAGAACTGCCATCGAAAGTGGCGGCTCCACCCCCCCCCCCCCCGCCCACACATTCCCACCCCCGTGCCCGCCGTTAACCGTGCGGGCGGAAACGGTTCGGAGTCGAGAACGAGTTTCCCCAAAGCCGCCAAAGCGTCACCGTGACGCACAGACCCACGGAGAGCCTCCACTCCCCCTCCCTCCTACCACAACCCCACTCTTTCCTCTGCCCTGCCCAGGCTTGTTGGGCAATACTGTCGATGCGGTTTATGTTTGCGTGGTGCACCATAAAACCCACTTAAGAGTTGCTATGTTCATGATGCTGCTACGCTTGTGTCATTGCGTGTGAATGTGCATCGTGTGAGAGTTGAATTTTCTCTCCCCACGCACATTTTATATCATTCATGAGAAAGTCCACAAGATGTCCACCTCGTGTCTTCTTGAATGAGTGTACTGCAACAATGCAAGTCCGTACCAAAAAAAAAAAAGGTGTAACTTATCTTCTTAAATCGAGTTCCACCCATCCCACTTGGGGCACTGGATTCCGCTCTTGTTGTTGAGGTTCGCCGTCGCTACAATGCTCTGTGCTCGATCGAAACATCCCCTCCAACTTCCACATCGGGGTGTCGAGAGCGTCTCTCCTCCTTGCCGCAGCAACAACAAAAAACTGAAGGCGATATCATCATCATCACCACGATCGGCGATCTTCCGCGCTCATCATCCTCCTCTCGATCATTGTTAACATTTTAATAATCGAGCTCCCTCTTTTTAAATCATCACCATTAATCTCCATCATCAATATTCTGATCCCTTATGATCTTCATCTTAACTCATCAATATAATCGCGGGGCCAAAAATGGCCATTTGCGAACGTTGCAACTGCTCATCTCTGCTCGCTGCTGCTATATCGACATAGCTACTGCCGTAGCCACCGCTGCTTCTGCAGCCGTTGCCCACCGTGGCTGCACCTGGCCGCCTCATCGCTCGGCGAGGTTCAGACACGGCACCCACTGATTGTTGTGGCGGCTGTCCGCGCAGAACGCCGCCACGGTGCGCAGCGGCCCCGCCGGCAGGGGCGCCGTGAGCAGCAGGCAGTGCAGGTCTCGGGGCTCGTCAGCCGTGTAGGAGAAGTAGGAGTTGGTGGTGTTGCAGCAAGACCCATCGTCGCTCTCGCAGCCTCCGGCTCCCACCACGCCGCTGGGAGCGCTCGCGCGTCCCGCACCAACACCGCCGCTCATCGCGAGCAGCTGAGCGAGGCGCTCCACGCCGCGCACTCGGATAACGTCGATGTCGTTGTCGCCGCAGAAGGCCTGGATGAGCGTGAAGTGGATCTGCAGGGCCAGGTCGGACTCCTCGTCGGCGTCGGCGGCCAAGAGGCAGAGCACCACGCTGTCTGGGTCACTGTGGAGCCAAACGGCGGGAGAAGGGTCACGGTGTTAGACGCGTTGGTATGAGCGGCGCGCGCAGATGGATATCGCCGTCGCTGGATGCATGCGTGCAGAGTGTAGTGTGCATCCACGCGTCTGCCCGTGCATTGAACTGTTTTCAAAGTTTCAGACAAATCTCGCGATGCGTGTGTCCCACCTCCCCCCCTCCTAGATCGACTCGGACCTAAACACATACACAGTATGTTGAACTTATTGCGCACCGTACGTAGCCAACCGTGCTAATCTGGAGGTGCGAAGGTGTGGAGCCTCTCCCCCTCCCGCCAAAAAAGTGAGTTTTGGCTCAGCACAACGGCCGGTGGGGGTGTCTGGGAGAGCAATCCACGCAACATTTAAATGATGCAGGAAGTGTGTATGTATGTGTGTGCCGACCGAACGGATGCCGATCGATCGAGCTTACATGTTCAGAAGTTTGGCCGCTTCGTAAACGCCGACGGTGAGATGTCCGTGCCTGTTCGAGCCCAGCACGAGATCCTCCAGCGCCTGTTCAACAGCTCCCACGTGCTCCATGCTGCACGACGAACAGCACGCAATGCGGAGGGGGGGGGAGGTGATGATGATGCACGGTGCCAAAAAAAGTCCCAGTATACGTTGCACACGAGAAACGGTTGTTGTTGAAGTTTAAAAAAAAAAAACATCGTTTTAAAAAACGTCGACAAAAAAAACACAAATTTGGTGCACGTTTGCAGCGAGCAAAGCGAAACGCAGCGAGCTGCGTTCAATCGCGAACAAAACACGTGTCCCACGGAGCGGGAGGGGTAAACTTGCAGAGAGCGATGCTGCAAACCACCCCGAGTAGGGGGAGTGCGAGAGTCTCCGCTAAAACGCGGCGCCGTCGCTAGCGAGTGACCCTGGGTCGCTATTCCCCACGCCACGTGCGGACTACCGGGACTGCGATAGCAGCATCGAGCAGCCCCCCCACTCAACCCACTCCAATCTCTACCGCGCTCCTCGAGATCCCACGAAAACAGCAGCTCCAATACGCACGCGTACAGATACATCGTCCCGCACACCCCCCCCCCCCCCCCCATCTCATCCTCACGTGAATCTTACTTCCTCGCTCGCCCTTACGCAATCGTCCGCTCGAGTTACACAAAGATCCCCCGTAAAGCATTAACAGACTGTTGGTGCACGAGGGGGTGGGTGGCCAGCACCACGCTCGGCCGCCTTTGCCTCCCCAATGGCGATGTTTACACACCGCACCAGGTATTCATTTGAGACCGAGTCGACCTAGGGGAGGCCCAGAACCGGTTCAGATAATCGTCACTGGGTGTTGGCCGTGAGCGGGAATCGAACCCGGGTCACCAGGTTCGTAGCGCAGCGCGCTAACCACTACACCACCGCTCCCCACACCGATAGATAACCACCATCCCCATCTCCCTGTGCACCAGTGCATTGGCCAGCTTTGTCCTCCGAATCAACAAACTCGCATGCTTCCTCATTCACCCCCCCACCATCACCTCCACCAGCGCCCCCGTCTCATCTCACCTCTCGATCGGGCAGATGTTTTCGTCGTTGGCCGCCCGCTCGCGTCCCAGAGTCATGCTGGGCTCGGGCAAGCCCCCCACTCTGTTGCGCTTGGCCCGCGGGAAAGCGAATCGCATCCGTCGCTTGCGGACGACGCCGCCGCCGTTGCTGCTGCTGCCGCCGCCGCTGCTAAAGTGAGTGGGAGCGGAGCCGTTCATTCGATTAGCTTTGTGCGGACGATGGAGGGCAAGGGTGGAGGAGGTGGAGGAGGTGGGGGTGGCACGGCAGGCAAGGGATGGAAGCAAGGAGGAGCTCGCAAGGGAGGAAGGAGCGAGTGGTGAGCCCAGACGGTGGCTCAGCGTTCTTTTAAGAGGACGGAGGAGGGTGACACCCACCCCCCTCTCACCTACCGCTGGCCCCGCCTTCCAATTGCTGACTCCGCCCACAGCTCCGCCCCTCTGCCGCTAAATCCCGCCTACCGCCCCCGCCCACCGCCCACACAAAGCCGCTTCCCATTGGGCGATGCCGCTGAGGGCAACGCCCCTTGCCGAGCGAACCCTCCCACTATCCCCCTCCCTCCTCCATCTAGCCCCACCCCCCACCCCCGCTCCTCCGACCCCCCCCCCACTCCGCTCTCTTTGTCTCTGTCGATATTCGCATGCAAATGCGGCGCTGCGCTTTGCGCGCTCCGCTACAAGGCGCCGCGTGCATTCACATTCACGCGCGCCTTGTGCTTCACCATTACCGTGCACGCGCCGCGAGGTTACGACGGACAAACACAAAAGTTGCGGCGGCTGGGGGGGGGGGGGTAGTGGCACGGGGAGAGGAGGTGTTCATCATCAATTGGGCCTGCCGTGTGTGCGTGTGTCTGTCGTGGTCGCGTGTGATTCATAGGGCATTCGAGAGACGAAAGACGACACTTGCGCGCTTTTGCTGCGTGAGTGTTGCGCCGTTTGAACTCTCACCAACAGCGGTAGTTGACTGCCGCGCAACTCCAGAGGAGGAGGAGGTGGTGGTGATGGAGGGGGGGGGGGCTCCATGCGGGTCCGTGTGTGCGCGCTGCACTAAGGGGTTAGCGGTTCGTGCAGCGGTCAGCCCGACGCGCTACGAACGCGGCCACCCGAGTTCAAATCCCCCGACCATCTACACCAGTGACGATTATTTGAACCTGCCCGCGGCCTCCTACTGGGTCGACTCGGCCTCAAATGACTACCGCGCCTGGTGTGGTGTAAAACGCATCGCCCCAATGGGGAGACAAAGGCGAGCGGGGCGTGGTGCTGGCCACCCCATCGCGTCGTTCGCCGTGTCGGCCTTCGTAGGTGCTTGCGAACAGCACTTGCTCTGACGGTCTGTTACAGGCTATACGGGGTGGAGGGGGGGGTCTTTGTGGGGTGTGAGTTGCACGTGCGTGATTGAGCGGTTTTCGCACATATAAGTTCGGGTCCAGAACCACTGCTTACAGTGGCGGGCGTTTAAACGAGTTGTCAGACACGAAGTGCAAACGTCAGCACCGGGGAGACAAAAACGGCCGGGCGTAGTTCTGACCATAAGCGTCTTCTGCGCGCAGTTCCGACTTTTTAATAGGTGCTCGCAAACAGCAATTGCCAGGCAACGTCGAAGGTGTTTACACGCCGCGGTGGCGGCAGGAGGAAAGGAGGGATTGGTTGATGGGTGATCATTGTGCCTGAGTGATTGCACGCGGCCTCCTTATTCCACGTGAACGCGCGTGCGTGGGCGAAACGCGTCTCGCCCCGCGTGTCTCCTCCAGCACGGCGAGCGCGCGCACGTGGGCGAGTACGCACGTGCACGCGCGTGCACGCGCGAGCGAGCGATCTAAGGGAGGTGAAGGCGAGCGAATTAGCGAACGAGAGCCGTGTTTTTTTTTTGGGGGGGGGGGCTTGTGATGGCAACACCGGTGAACGCATTGCAAGTTCCCCCACTCCCCCCCGCCCCTACTCTTCTCGCACGCAACGCGACATTACCGGGCAACTTCATAACGACTGTCGATAAGATGCAACATTGATAACGAAAATGTTTAGAGCGCAGCGCAGGTGGCACGTGGGTATTGTTTGACCATACTACGTTCGTCGAAAGGGGCGGGCGGGAGGGTGTAACAAAGGGCCGGTTTCCATATCACTCGCCACTGATGGTAGCCGTGGTCGGGAATCCAACTTCAGTGGGCCGGGTTCAGACCGCAGGGCGTCAGATGTTGCTCCACCACCCACTCCCGGCATGTGCATAGACTACTATGCATATGCATATTCACTCCGTGCGCACGTTGCACATATGTACATAGTAATTGAGCTGCCTTGGTATTGGTGGTGCAGGAGCACAAACACCAGCAACAACAAAGCAACACCAATTACCATTTGACCCTATACATTTAAAGCTTTAAGACTGGGCGAAGTTTTGAGCAGTTTATCCATGACGTCTATACACTATATTGTTTCATACTCTTTGGTTCTTTCGGTAAAATAGAAGACGTTACGTGTAAAAAAACAATATTTAGATTTGAAGCTTTCCACGCTCTTCGGTTATTTCGGTAAAGTCACGTAGGTAGAAAACTTAACATAGGTAGAAATAAAATACATTATAGTTTTATTAAAATTAATTAAACAAAATATTTAAAATAAAACATAGTTTTAAACTTATAGTTTTCTTTTATTTCTTCCTACTATAAGTTTTAGAAATAAAATGAAACTATAACTTATACTAAAATAAAGCTTATAGTTTATAGTTTTATTTTAGTATAAGTTATTTTTTTTATTTTATTATATTATATAAGTTTTACTTTATTTCTACCTACGTGACTTTACCGAAAGAACCAAAGCGCATGCATTGCTTTAGTCACGAAAGCTTCAAATCTAGATTGTTTTTTTTACACGTAACGTCTTATAATAGGTAACTGTTTATAACTGGCCAATTTTAAAACTGTTCATCAGGATATATTTTCTTAAAATGTCATTCTTATCAGGCACCCACGGTGCGTAGTGTGCAGTCTCCACCTAATGTTTCATCTCTCTATTCTTTTATCCCTCTGTGCTATGAAGAAGAGTCATTGCCCGAAACGTTGCATAATGCAATTTTTTTCTTCTTTGTTTGGAGGTTAGGTAGGCAGCTCTTGAGCAAAAAGCCTTCAAAACGTGGACGGTTATGCGCACGTTCGGTGCAAAAAGAGCTTTATAGCTCATCGGATTCTTCCAGTATAAATATTCTGATTCTGGCTCTAGACACGAGAACATCAGAGGAGAAAGAGCAACTCCCATTGACTCTGTGGTGGAGTGCATCGATTCTAGCTAACAGCACTTATCCCAAACCGTCTGTTAAAGCCTATCAAGGGGATCTTTGTCTGTATCGATAAAATAGTCAGTTTATTTCAGGTAAGGTCAAACTCAGCCAAATAAGCTCCTTTTTCTATTATTAATTACGACCATTTCTCCAAATAATGTCTCCAGAGCAACAATGCATATCTCCATTAAAGTTATTACAACAACACATACAGCAGTCCCAAGGCTCGCTGTAACCACAACACCGCAAGCAACATCAGCAGCAGCCCAGGGGACACGCTGTTCATGGGTGCACGGGTTGAAGTCACGATGCCCGTCGTCTCTCTCTCCGTGTCGCTCGCTGTCCCCTCGCCGCGCCTGCAGGGCCCTCTGGTGGCAGCTGCTCGTAGCATCGGAATCGCTTTGCCCGCGGGTTAAAGTGTCAAACGTATTTATTTTATATTTGACCAGGTATACCTCTATAGCTCTTTTTCAGATGATAGCTCAACGAAGTGGCTTATCATCGTGTGGAAATTGAGAGCAACCATATGCCCTAAACGCAGTCTGATTTTAAATGTGTAGGGGAAACCGTAGGATCCGGAGAAAATCTCACGCCCCAACGGGGAGAGGGAGACACGAAAACTTCAAATATACAGCAGGCACCAGGGTGGGGTTCGAACCCACGACCTCCTGCATACCAGGCGAGGGAGTTAACATCTCCTGCTGCTACATTGGGTTAACATCTCCTGCTGCTACATTGGGTTTTTATATTTTTTCGTAAAAGATGTTTTCAGCAAATTAATAATGAGTTGTGTTGTTATTAATATTATACACGTGGGAGGGAGGAGGAGGAAACCGGAGCACAAGGAGTAAACCACGCGGATGGAAACAGATGGCGATTAGTCAACAAAAACGTAACGCATTCATCAATAGCAATGATCTTAAAAAGTAAAAAAGGATATAATAGGCGACGTTGCAGGCAATGATCCTTCTCCATACCACATAAATAGGTCAGAGAGAGTGGGTAAATAAGAGTTGGAGACTGCACTTTACACCGTGGGGCCTGATAAGAGTTGAAATTTGCTCAATAAGCTTCCTGTTTTTGCTCTGCCGCCAACGCAGTATCGCCGCTTAATTTGTTTGATAATGTACACGGATAATTATTATGCCACTCCACCACTGGCGATGGTGCAAGGGGACCCTTAAACCAGCAGTGGATAGACAATGGCTGAGAATGATGATGATCTGGACGGTGTCGTGTTTGTGCATATCGTATATTGCATTGACAGAGGGTATTGCTGCATTGTACCGAGCCATTGTTTATTTATCCGCAGAGTTGGTGTGTGAGAAATATTTTTATTGAAAAAACCACAACACACAATTCTAGTTGCTCACCCCGGGCCCAAAGTTTCCAAGCGGCCAGCAACAGACAGCACCATAAAAGTTTCGATATAAGGGTGAACACGTTTCTTGGATTTAACCAAGAGGTATTTTTTTTTCTCAAAGCACGGGGAAATGAGACGATCGCGGGGAAGTAAAAATAAGTCGAGCAGCGTGAGGGATGAAGCGGAATGAAAAGTGTTATTGTGACCTGCAGTGTGGTGAGTAGGTGAGTGTGTTGTGGTAGTGGTTTGAAGTGTGATGAGTGGGTGAGTGTGTTGTGGTGGTGGTTTGAAGTGTAGTGAGTGGATGATGATGATGCCGAAACACCCTGATTATCAACCTTTTACAGTGCTGGATTAAGCTAGTGCGGGGCCTGTAGCATATGTTAAATTTTAACTTGCATAGTGAACTAATTGTAGTTTTTCATTTGCTATACAGGCAGATAATATGACAAATCGATAACCTTCAACACCCAGTCGTTATTAAACGTTGCAGGCAGTATAGTACTACAATAATAGAGCAAGTTCAGAATCACTCAACCGGAATAGATAGCTTGAAAACATTTAGCGCGGGGCCCTTGAAAGTGCGGGGCCCGTAGTATATGTAGCTACTACATATGTATCTACTACATATGTAATAGCTACATACTACATATGTAGCTACTTTTGCTCCGAGGATAAACCTGCAGTGACGTTTTAAAACAAATTTGCCAGCCAGCCCCTTTATGTTGAACTCATTTGTGTACACACCCACGGTGATCTCGCCCCCCGCCCCACCCGCTCCGCCCTCCCGTCTGACCTACACAGACTTTCAGACAAGTGCAGTTGGCGAGCACCTATTAAGGCCAGCACGTGGGGTTTGAACCACACCAGCTGCTCGTTTACGGCTGAGTCGACCGAGGAGACGGCACCAGATAGGTTAAAATATCCAGGCACACAAGACGAAGACTAAAGATCCCCTCCCCACGCGTATAGCATTCACATCGGAGCTCTTTTACACTTGCATGTATGTTGACCTTCTTTCGCACCGTACGTTTGCAATCGGAGGGTGCTATTAGCGAGCCATCGTGTAGGCTTGCACGGCACACGAGTAAGTGGTTTCCAGGACCACCAACCGGTCGCCTTTGTCTCCCGAGTGGCGATGTTCACACATCGCACCTGGTACTAATTTGAAGCTGAGTCGACCTTGAAGAGGCCCAGATACCGGTTCAGATAATCGTCACGAGAACTCGGCTTCGTCGCCACAGCAATACCGTTCCCCACACAGACCACACATATCTAGACCGGCACGCGTCCAGCCAGTCACACATGCTGCTACCGTGTGTGTATGTACGTGGCGCTGGCCACCCATCCTCTCGTGTGCCGTGCGGCCCTTGAACGGTGCTACTCGCAAACAGCACTTGGCCCCCAACAGCCTGTTAAAGGCTATAGCGGGTGGGTCTTTGTCTTTGTGGATGGGCAAATCGGGCCTCCACGACCCAGTGAACTCAGGAAGGCCCTGCTGGGCATGGGTAGCGGGGCGGTGGGGTGCGAGTCGGGGCAGGGTCGGGCAGGACCAGGCAGTGTGACCCCCCCCACTCACCACCCCCACTTGCCGTCGTGGTGGTGGTGGCGGTGACGCAATAGGCGCCACTCACTTGCAGGCCGAGTCGAGGGCATTGAGCAAGGGCTGAACGAGTGCGCAAAAGAAGCGAGCGTGGGGAGGGCGATGGATCAATCAGAGGCGTCATTTTGATCCTCATCCCGCAGTGCATAGACCATGGATGATTATTATTATTGTTGACATTACACTGAAAGACAAAGAGAGGGCAAATCAGAGGCATCATATTGATCTTCATCCAGCAGTGGATAGCTTATGAAATCGTGGCATTTCATAGAGAAATAGACGTAAATGTGTTATTATTACGCTTGTTTACCTTGGAAAGTATCATTACTCTCTTTTATAAATATCCTTGCTAAGTTTTTTGCAGGAGGGGGCAATGATTGCCATGTTTTGGATATTTCGAATTAAGTGATACTGATCTTCATTCGACGGTGAATAGATCGGAGATGCCGATGATGAAAGAGAATTCGTTTCTTTAGAACTGCTTTTTGTGTTTAGTTTGTTGTCCTTCCACCACACCTCTGAGCAACAAGTTCAAAAGACATGCATACGAAAGCACGTCGATATACATGCATGGACAGAGGAACACGTGGATTAAAGATTAAAAGATTGTGCAGGCACAGGTTAAACTAAATATAGTTCTATTTAAAGCAATAATGAAGCGCTGTCGTCCCGACAGTTATGTTCCTTCACCTGAAGAAGGCTACTTGTGTTGTGGCCAAAACGTCGTGAGAATTTTATTGTCTTATTTGTTTTATTGTTTTATTCTCATTCTACGTGACTTTACCGAAAGAACCAAGAAGATAAACTAAATATAGTTTATTTTTATTTTACTAGATAAGCTCCACTGAGCTATGTAGCTCTTTTCAGAAGCGACCTGGCCACAAATGATAGCTCAATGAAGTGGCTTATCGCGTGGAAATTTATAGCAGCCAAATACTCTAAACGTATTTTTCTAAACGTGGAGGGAAAACCGGGGGACCCGGGGAAAGAATCCACGCGACCACCGAGAGACAGACATGCACACTCCAAATACACAGCAGGCGTTAGGATCAGGATGGAACCCACGACCTCATGCATACCAGGCGAGGTAGTTAACATCTCGCCACCGTAGCATCTCGTGTTGTCTGCTATGAAAAGGCACGAGCTTCGGCACGTCACATCATGACTACCAGGGCGCTTGATGCCCAATGATGATGGCTAATGGTCGAGGCTGGTTGACGGAATGGCAGTCTAATTGGCGAGAACACGCCCCCCGTCCAGAGGTTCCACCACCACCACGCGGAGATGGAGCCGTGAAATGGGTTCGTGTGCATGTACCCGCTGCTTTGTTACATCATCGCAGGATCGTTGAAGAGTTGGGGGGGGCGGTGGCTGGCTTGGAGGCCTTCATCCAGCAGTGGAGTGATCCTGCTGCTGCTGTTAATGATACCAAGAGCACAGCGCGCTAACCAACTGCGCCACCACTCCCATCTCATAATTATGTATCACTATTTTTGTTCCTGGGTAGTAATTGTTAATTTCTAATTGCTTATGCCTATAGAAAATGGCTATTATTCCCCTAAAACTTTGCTTTTGTGACCAGGACTTTATGTGAAGGAATGACACAAATACACACGACGTTTTCTCATTGAAAATATGTACATTTCAAAATATCACTGTCCTGGTCACAAAAGCAAAGTTTGTGGGGAATAATAGCCATTTTATGTACTTTTGAGGCATAAGCAATTAGAAAATAACACTTATTACCCAGAAACAAAAAATAAATATATTTGTTCCACAGTGTTATTAATGGAGTGGATTATTAACTTTGCTTCTGTGTCCTGGACACAAAAGCAAAGTTTGGGGGGAATAATCGCCATTTTCTGTATATTTTTGTTGCATAAGCAATTGGAAGATAACACTACCCAGGGACAAAAAAATGTTTTTGTTACACAGCCACATTACAGTTACTATCCTATCAAACCGACTTACGTCTTCGTGCGTGCAAAACTATCCCAGCACCGCCGTTGCAAAATGCAGGCTGCATGCTGTTCGTGGATCCGAGTTTCCTTATTTTATTCAAGGGGGGGGGGGGGATCATTACGTAAGATGGAGCGAAACCCCCTCCCACACATTACACTCCTACTAATATTACCAGTACACTTGGGTAACGTGTGCAGCTTTGCTATCATTTGCCAAGAACAATCTGTCCCGATGCTGTTTACAATTACGGCACGCGCCACGTGATGAACATTCAAGCGGTGCTGGTGGTGAAGAGGGCAGTCTAACCCCCACTACTCGAAGCATTTCTTCCGAGTAACAAAGTTACGATGATGCCTTGCCATTATTCTCCGAAGTGTGTGTATATGTAATACGTAACAAAAAAAACAATTCCAACCACGGTTCGTCAATAACACTCACGTGCCCTTCAAAGTAAAAACAAACCTCAGATGTACTAGGCGACGTTTTGGGAAACGGACTTTTTTTCTCCATAGCTCGTAAATCACGGAGAAGGGCCATTGCCTGAAACGTCACATATTAAGTATTGTTTCCGTTTAAGGCCACGCGTTGTTGTCGTCGTTGTGAATATTGCTTGTGCACCATTGCCAACACAGCAGCGGCAGCAGCACCACCACCACCAACTCTTTTGTTTAATTCTTTGAATTACAAAGAACAACTCCCCCCTCTGTCGTTTAGAGGAAACATTGGGGGGAGAGGAGGGCAGGGTTATATACCCCCCCTCCTCCCCCAGGTGTGCGTGACCACGTGACCACATGTTTACAACTCGCTACTCCCGTCTTGCTTTCCGCAGAGTCTCATAATCCAGAGTGTAGAGTAAGCGGCACGATTATACAATCATCTAGAGGCGCGTGTCAATCCACTGCTAGATTAAGGCGTCCGTCTCCCCCCACTACGGGCTGGCGCGGGGGGGGATGAAGGGGACCCCACGCAATCAGTTCCGATGTCACTCGCCACCGATGTCAGCCGTGGCTGGGACATCGAGCTTAGTTTGGGCGAATTTAAAGCGCGGCGTGCGACATAAACACCGCTCCCCTCCTCCCCTGCATGCATTGTATGTTCATTGTGTAGCACAATCATGGTGAAGTATGGTCAGCCGAACCACGGCACCCGGGCCTGTCCCGAGACCTCCCGTCAGCGAGGCCTTCGAGACTTCACGTGGCCTCAAAGTGCACCTGGCTTGGCACAGGGGCCGTGGGGGACGTCGCCGTCACTTAGTGGCACTGGGAAGTATGGTCAATGTGGTTATCACGGTTTGCAGCCACAATCTCTTCGCCACGCTGCGTTACGTAACCCCTGGCAGCTATTCGCAAATACCGACATACCTACATTTACATACTAGACCTAGTTATGTGCATGTGTGTACAAATGTGTATGCGTGTGTGTTTATGTAAACAGGCGGGGAGGTATGTGATGGGGGTTGTGTGTGTGTTGAACGGGAGTGGTTAGCAGCGCGCTGCGCTCCGAACCCGGCGACCCCAGTTCGATTCCCGCTCACGGCCAACACCGGTGACGATTATTTGAACCGGTCCTGGGCCTCCCCTAGGACGGCTCAGCCTCAAATGAGTACCTGGTGCGGTGTGTAAACATCGCCACTGGGGAGACAAAGGTGCTTGCTAACAGCGCTTTCCCTACAATCTGGCAAAATGTAAATGGAGAGGGGGGGGGTCTCTGTCTTTTGTTCGGTTGGAGGACATTGTCTTGCACGCTCCGCTGTGAACCCGACCACCTGAGTTTGATTCTCGCCCACGGCCAACATAAGTGGTAAATATCTTAGCCGGATCCAGGCCTCCTGTAGGTCAACTCAGCCTTAAATGAGTACCTGGTGTGGTGCTACGCACGGTGCGAAAGAGTTTAAACATACATACAGTACATACAAGCATTAGGGATACAAAGGCGGCTGTGCGTGTGTGCTGGACACAAATCGCCTCCTCGTGTACTATTCCAGCCTCAATAGTTGCCCGCAAACAGCATTTGGCCTAAAGAGTCATATGGGATGTTCGCTATTCGCCTTCACCTTTGTGTGTGACGTTGCATTTGAAACGGGCCGATCAATCTCCACCACGGTCTCCCCAATGGTGGCAAGCGGAGAGATGGTCTCCACGAGCGAATGGAACGTGCCTGGACTCGCCGGAGATCGCACGGCTCAGCAAAGGGGTGTGCCTGGTCCACTGCTCGTGTCTGGAGAACCCCCCCCCCGCGTCTTTTTTTTTATTGCAGGCTCGGGCTGTAACCTGCTCAGGTGGACGGTAATGCAGCGACGTGGTCTTGAATCCATCTGGGTGGAGCTTTGTTGCTTGTTGTGCGTGGTGGAGCAAACTGGTATTGTACGCGTGCATGCTGAACTTGTTTCGCACGGCACGCACCGTACGTAGCCAACCATGCTGATCGGAGGCCAACCATCACAACGAAGGAGCCTCCTGCAAAGACTCTTGAGAATTAGCGAGGCTTTGCTGGGTAAAGGGCATGCGCGTACATAATTATAGAATCATTTGTACATCCAGCTGCTGGATCGATTCCTCTTCAACCGCCCTGTCGTTCGTGTTGAACCTTGCTTTGGCCAAACTTCACCGCTGAGCCTATGACCAGATCACATATTGCTCGCCACTGATGGCAGGCGGGGTTCAGGATTCTAACTCGGGAAGAGGTTCTCTGCCCAGTGTGCTCACCACTGCGCCATCACTCTACCCCACCCCCACGAGTCATACAGCACACGCACCCTTTATGCATGGGTTAAAGGAAAACGCTGTTTATATATTAAAAAATAACTCCAGTTTGTTTCTCCACTTCATACTATTTTAGGAAGCAAAGTTTTTTTCTTTGCCGGCTGACTGGCTGGCGACGGACGGACGGTAACGTCCAGTGATAAAAAATCTAAAATAAACATTTAATCAGCAGATTGGCTTTAAAGAATCATAATTATCGAACAGCAGTTATTGACAGCAAGCAAAACTCTGGACCGGGCTTCGACCTCCTGGATCTCATCAGCAGAGCCCAACTTTGTCAACCAAATAGTGATGCCTCAATTTCGAGATGTTGCCCGTTGCAAAGGCTGCTTTCGCATAGTCACGACAGAATGGTGGTTACAGGCGCACGGAACTTGAAAATGTAATTGGTGCACAGGGTTGGTGGGGGGAGGGTGATAATTGATATGGAGATGGAGGAGCCTGTGGTGTTGGGGGCAGGGCAGTATTGTAGGAGCGAGATGGCTCGGATCCACTCTCCTATTACCCAGAAGCTGTTGCTTGTGACTCGCCTGAGGCGCCCTAATCCGGAATGAACCCGCATAGCAGGGACATTGAGTTCTGAAATCTAATTACCGTATTGCTTGGGTGGGCTGTGTCCGTGTGTGTGTGGGTTTTCCGTATGTGTCTTAGTAGGTGCTCGCTAACAGCACTTGCCCCAAAAGTATGTTGAGGCTATACGGGGGATCTTTGTCTTTGTGTGGGGAGCGGTGGTGCATTGCGCTACGACGAACCCAGCGACTATCTGAACCGGGCCTCGACCTCCCCGAGGTGAACTCGGCCTTAAACGAGAACCCGGGCGTGGTAATAGACACCCACTCCCTCTTCGTGTGCCGAACCGGCCGTTGTAGGTGCTCGCTAACAGCACTTTCCCCAAAAGTGTGGTCAGGCTATCTTTGTTTTGTGTGTTTTTACTCCCGCAACCACACCTCCAAAGACAATTACAAACTCATTAATCATTGCTTCTTTGGGGTCGCATCGTTCTCTACGGAGTGTTCTTGCCAATAACATTTGGTAATCCAGCAGAAATTGAATTAATACATCTGGCTGCTGATGAGATCCAGGGAGTTGAGCCGGGTCTAGAGTTGGGAAAAGCCAAAGCGCTGATGAACGAGGACATCTTTTTTTTCGTACTTTTAAGTTTATTTTACATACTGCGCGCGTGTAAAACACAGAATTGACGTTCTGCTCGGTCAAGGGGAGATCGGCAACTGGTGGCTCCGGGGCAGCATGCGGCGCCTCTTTAAGGACCGCTCCGCGATAGTTTATTTATTCACGACCACCGTCTCGTGTTCACCATAGTGCATTGCGGCTCTTGAAATATTGAGTTCGTTACCGAATTCGACGGAAACATGATTTTGGCTACCCGCCCTTGTGCTCGTCATAGTTGGTCCCCAAAGACAAAGATCGCTCTGTGTCGCCTGCGTAGGCTGTTGGGGAGAATTTGGTTCGTGAGCGGGCTATTAATATGGAAATGGGCGCATGAGAGGTGGGTTTTGGCATATACTCCGCCCGAATAAAACAATGCATGCCGCGTACCGCATTTTTACGACGATAACAAAGGGAAAAAGCCCCACCGGTGTAGCCAAACTTTTTAGCATACTGTTGCTGTAAGCGAGCGGACACTAAAACCCAGCACGGCACGCACAAGAAGTCCGTGGCCAGTGTCACGCCCAGGCACCTTTGTCTTCACCACTGCCGATGTTTAGACACACCGCACCAGATGTCTAGGCGCCGTTTAAGGCTGGGTGGACCTCGGGGAGGCACAGAACCGGTTTAGAAACGTGTCACCGATGTTTGCCGCGAGCGGCAATTGAACTCAGGCGTTTGATTCACGTCCACGGCAATCATCAATCGTGATTATCTCCACCGCAGTTTGGGCTTCCCCTAAGTAGACTCAGCCCTAAGTGATTACCCGGTGCGGTGTCTGAACATCAGCGACGGGGAGACACTAAAGGTGACTAAGCGCGAAGGCTGTTGCTGGGCGTGGTTCTGACCACCTCGCCCCTCGTGTGCCGTGGTGGCCTTCATAGGTGCTCGCGAACAACACTTGCCCCCGACCGGTTGTGTAGGCGACGTGAGGGATATGCGCGTGCCTCTTTTGTCTGTACCATCCAGACGGCTGTGTTGGGGGGGGCGGGGATTAAGAGTCCGGTTTAATATTTAGACCTATGTACACAGTGAGCTGTGTTTTCCAGTGGCATCCCTATATATGTATTTATATATCTCGAAAGCGGTTCAAAGTTTTGCTTGTGCTTACTTAATCCTGCTGAATTGATGCACTCAAAGAAGGCGGCGGCTGGCACTGATGAGTGGTTTAAGAAATAATTGTATTTTGTATTGTTATATGGAAAGAGAGACATACGCAGGAGACGGCGTGTCTGCTGATCTGTTTCGTAATGTATATTCTTCACAAGTACGCTAATGATTAATTTGTGTTAAGGATCTCGCCACTTGTTTATGGCGGCGATCGAAATGAAGAGGTAGACAGACGAGAGAGCAGGTTGGGGTGCTTTTGCAAAAGCTGAACTTGGTGAATTCAAAGCAACCTACCTTCATTATTTAGTGTTGTAATTTTTTCGGAAGCACGTAATATTTAATAAAGAAGGCTGACCAATTGGGCTCAGCATGACTCTACATTTCTAGATCAGCTCAAGCCTCGTCCCGTAAATCACGTGACTTATGTGTGGCCAGCCCCACTCTGAATCCCTCGCATGTCCCCACCGCCCACTCTGAAAACAGACGCTGCTCTGTACAGCATCGTCGAGGCCCTGATGTACGGTGGTGAGATCGTAACGACTTCGCCTGGTACACAAATGGGCGTGGGTTCGATCCCGACCCTGATGTCTGGATACCGATTCCCCCCCCCCCCCACATTTAGAAACACGCGTTTAGAGTATTTTGCTGCTATACATTTCCAGATGATAAGCAACCTCGTTGAGCTATCATTTGTGGCCAGGTCGCTTCTGGAAAAGAGCTGTATAGCTCAGCGGGCCTTACGTGGTAACTTTCTGACCCGCCCTTACTGGACATCTGTGAAAAAAGAGTTGTATAGCTCATCAGATTCCTTCAGTCTAAATAAAGAAATTCGTAGCACAGTTTGCCAACCACTGCCCACCGCTCCACCGTCATGGGGAGTCGTTTGTTTTACAGAAATTGTGTCGATGTTCAAAAGTCTGTTACTGGAGGATGCCTTTCTCTACAAGCTGCCGATCCTTGCTGCTGCAACTGCTACTGATGATGGTAACTCATATAACAAGTGACATGCTTTCTCGGTTAAAAGATTTGATCTCTTTAATCCGCGAGGTCTGGGATTAACTTGCTAATAGCTGCGCTGACGGAGCCATGTTTGTCCAATTAAGGGCGCAAACAGCCGCTAAAGCGGCTTAAGATAGTTTTTTTTTATCCGTAAATCCACGTGTGTGTGTGTTTCATTGTTTTGTTATACATTAAATGCATTTTGTTCCGTAAAGTTCATCATCATCAGCCCTGATCAATCCACAGCTGGATGAAGGCCTCTACCAAGCCGCCGCCACCTCTCGACGATCCCGCGATGTGATGATCCACCCAGCACCGACTCAGGGACAGATTTCATCGCTCCATCTCCGCGGTGGACGTTCACCCTCTGATGCGTTCCATTCCTTGGCTGGCTGCCACTCCGTGTTTATTCGCGACCACCATCATCAACATCATCGTCATCATGATTTGTAGCGACGTGTCCAGCTTAAGCCCCGATTACTTTTCTTAAAAGTTTAATCGATGCCATTAACCGGAGTACGTTCTCGAATCCGCACACTCCTCTTTCTGCCTCGCGATGTCATTCTGAGCACACATCTCTGCAGCTTATAGAGTGTTTTTTTTGCCCACTGGTTATACTTTAACGGCCACGTGTCTGAACGGTGCCAAGTAGCGGGTAGTCAGCAGCGTCGGTGTGGGAACGTATCGAAGAAAAGTTAGCGAAGTTGGTCTGTTCGAATAACAACAGCTAAACGCAAACGCATTCTGCTGGGAATTGCACTGCGGCAGACGCGAAAAGAGACGCGGGTCTTGACTCGGTGAGGGCCTTTTCTTGAGTAAACAAATCATTTGTAAGCGGTTGTTGTTGCCGCTGAGCATCGCCGTCGAGTGTTCGTCTGCTATAAATGGACACTAATGCCATCACCGCCCTGTCACGGTGTGTATTGTGTAAAAGGTTTTAAACCCAGACTCCCCGACTAATGAGCCGTGAAAGCTGACTCGCTGCAGAATGGTCTACATATTCATGCCGTCTCCCCCCCCCCAAAAAGTGTGTGTACTCTTTGTTTGAACGCTTTTCGTCTCTTATCCACAATTAGTTGTATCCCCAATTATCTATGTTCGCCTCTCTCCAATTTGCGACCGTGGAGCAAACGATGAAAGCCCAGCGTCGGTCACCTGGCCTACGATTCATCGGAGCGATCCATCAGCCGACTTGCCAGCTCTGTCCGGAGGCTAAAAGAAGCCAGACATCGATTCATAACAAAGCAAAACAAAAAGAAATGCAATTTATAACGCGCGAGGTATTTCACGGACGCAACACGACCGTGAACTCTGATGTTGCGGAGCCACGCTCAGTGTCGCTTGAGGTCAAAGAGGTTGCAGCCTTTAAAGGGTCTCTTAGAAGTCGGTGTGGATTGAACGCTGCTGCTGCTGCCAGTGACATAGTCAGACAACGGCAAGTGGCGGTGACGTCATCACGGCGCTTGTGCCAGGCTATGTGCACTTTGAGGCCACGTGATGTGTCGAAGGCTTGCTGCTTGCAGGAGGTCATGGCACAGACTCAGGTGCCATGGGTTGACTGAGTGAGATGACTGGCCGATGCACTACCTGTGCTTCCCACTGCGCCACCTCGCTGCGTTTATGCGCCACCTCGCTGCGTTTATCCGCCCGGCGCTCCACTCGTTGTTGTGAGCGTCGCCCCTCTGCCCTCCGTTGTTGTTAGAGGGCGACTGCCTCCAACTGCCCAGGAGCGTCCTTCACGAGCCTCCTCCACAGAGGCCGATCTCAACAGCTCTGGCTACCAGTCAATCAACTTCTCATCTTTCTGTACCGAATCAAGTCAAGCCTTCTTCACGCCCGTGATAGCGCAACGAGACATTGACACAGAGACGCAGCGATATACAGACACGGATTTTGAATAATACACGTAAAGAGACATGGAGAGACGGACCCAGAGATATGGAAACCAGTGGTGGAACGACATTCTCAGCTCAGGGGGTGCGGCAATCGATCAGGGGACCCACTATTCGACTGATCTCGCACGGTCGCACCCAGAGCTATTGTGTCTCGCCGCTCCACTTACCTAATTCGCATCGTTATGCTTACGGGTTCGAACATGCAACGCTGTAAGGGGCACTCCGTCTACGCAAAAATATTTTATTTTGCACACTCTTGTTGAAAACACACCTCATGGTGGTTGTCAAGGGGGCCTCAATTCGTAGCTTCGGCCACCAGGGGGGAGCCATGAAACCCCTGCCCCTACGCTGCTACTGACGGGAACAAAGATACAGACACAGAGGCACAAGTGGCATACATTCAAACTGCAGTTGTAGTTGACGTATGGCTCGGCAGAGGGCACTGTCGTACAAAATAAAAGCGATGCCTTGATGGCATCGTAACGCATCATCAACCGTAATCATGAATCGCCAGTATTTCAAACATCATTATCATCAATGTCCATTGTTATTTTCTTCATCATCACCGCCACCTTATAATCATCATCATCATAGATGCTCATTGACATGAAAAAAACTGTCATGGCCTTTCACAATCATCGTGAGCAGCATCATTATTATTCCCACTGCAGTATAATCATCATCTAATAGCCTCTACGCTTCTCACTATCATCACCGAACAGGCTCTTTCATGAGATATTGTTATGATATAACTGGCTGACAAATGGCCAGCTCTTTGTTTATAGGCAAGGACCATCTCTGTTAGATGCGGGTCCAAGTTAGGCGCACAACTGTCAATAATGTGATACGAAACAATCACAACGGTAATCGTTTTGTTGGTTTGCGTCGAACTCGGACCCCACATCTAAGCGAGAGGATCCTTGCCATCGGAACGTCTGGCAGTTCACCAGCATTGATTGGTTCCAGCAAGCCCGACTCTACTGATGAGACACTGGAGTGTCGAAACCGGTCCAGTGTTTTGCTTGTGTTCAATCAATTTGGCTGCAACTATGCAGTCCCAGAAGGCCGCGCGGCTGATGGGATGTGTAAAAATGCTTGAACTTTTTTTCGTGCGTGCGGAGAAAGAGATATGGGGAGGATTGCCAGCTTATTGTCCAACCCGAGCCAAGCCAGCACTATCGACCTTTCCCCGACCATAGGCCTCATCATAACCCCAGCTCTTAACGTTAACCAACAACTATGGGCTTAGATAACTACACTGCTGTATTAAATCTTGATTTGAAGCTGTATTCTTACGGCAATTTAAAAGCTGCTCATCCGGAACACTTAAAATGTCATTCCCGTCAAGCCCCATGGTGTAAAAACTCGTATTAGCTTAATGTATTTGGCTTTTATAAATGTGTTATGAAGAAGGGCCGTTGCCCGAAACGTCGCCGATTATATGCTTTCCTTTTAACGAACGAGCTTTTTTTCTGGAACGTGAGTGCAGTGCGCCATTGCTTTTCATGTGATAGTAAACTAGTGGGCGGGGAAATTTTGATTTAAAGCTTTCGTAACTGCAGGGATTCATATTCTTGGTTCTTTCGGTAAAGTCACGTAGAAGGGAAACAATAAAATGATACAAATATAAAACAATAAAATTCTCACGACGTTTCGACTGCAACACAAGCAATCATCATCAGGTGTGAAAACCACAGCAAGAAAATTTGAAAAAAGTGGCGGTTATTTTTAACGTTAGCACCACGGAGAGCGATTTGGCAGTTATTCAGATGGACGAGTCCATCTATGTTTGGAAAAGAGGAGGGAGGAGACGAAAATAATGGATGCGGTCTGAAAACCACCGTAAGCGTCAACAATCAAGTAAGACCCGAAATGGTTTATCAAATCCTTCCAATGATTTGATAAACCATTTCGGGTCTTAATTGATTGTTCACGCTTACGGTGGCTTTCAGACCGCATTCATTATTTTCGTCTCCCCCCTCCTCTTTTCCGAATATAGATGGACTCGTCCATCTGAATAAACTGTCACATCGCTCTCCGTGGTGCTAACGTAAACAATAACCGCCACTTTTTTCAAATTTTCTTGCTGTGGTTTTCACGCCTGATGATGATCGCTTGTGTTGCAGTCGAAACGTCGTGAGAATTTTATTGTTTTATATTTTTATAATTTTATTATTTCTCTTCTACGTGACTTTACCGAAAGAACCAAGATTATAGTGGGCGGGGTTTAGTGTGAGTAGGCTTGGCTATGTGTCGTGGCTTCCACAGCGACGGGCGTGGTTTAGCATGAGCGGGCGTGGGCTTCGAGGGGGGTGACGTGAGGGAGGCGGACCAGGAAGTAGGCGGAGCAATGCCAAGTCTCGCCAGCGCTGTAGCCTCGCGAGATCTCAGTTTCCCCCCCCGCCCCTCCTACTCCGCAATCCCCGCGTCTTCTCCGGTCGCCGCTGTCGCCCCCCGACGCCGACGTCGCCGTCGCCATCGCAATGCCCCAGTTCGTGGAGAACTTCTGGGTGAGTTTCTCTGCCCGCCGCGTGTTTGCTCGCTTCCTCAGCGCCGGCTGCCGCAGCCAGGGCTGGCTCCGGCCCGGCCCGACTGAGAGCGCCGCCGGGCTGCTTCGGACCCCCCCCCCCGCCGACCCCAGAGGCCTAGTGGAGCCCCGGTGCTCGGCTAGAAGTTGTACCGGGAAAGATGCGACGTCGGCAGCGGCCGCGACTCCAGGCGAACCCCCCCTCCCCCTCCTCACCTCTTAACCTACCCGCTACTGTTTGTGACGGCGAATTGTATCACTTGTGTTACCCGGTGATGGTTAATATTAACACCATCATAACCATAGTCACCGTCGGCAACACCACTACTGTCATCCCTAGAATGTTTACTGTCACCATCGCTGCAATCATTAACATGACATTATTACTATCATCTTCATAATAGTATCATGAGCATAGTACTATCCGATTAATTATTATAATAGTACTGTCATTACCTTCACTATAGTCAGTTCTATCATCACCACATTTACAATAAGTATCTGTTTTCTTTAGTGGTCTCTAGTCGGTACGATCATAGTCGTTCGTGAGATCAACGTCTTTGCGAGTCAGTGCCACCATCGTCGCTATATTCGTCTGACCGATGAATCGCTGTCACTGTAATCATCTTGTTGTAATTAATGTTCATTATTATAGTCCGTATTACTGTATACCAAGTGGTGTCGTTCTAGTTACAAGCACAGTGAATAGAGTTAACATCCCCCCATAATCGCCTTCACCGTAGTCTGCTCACACTGCCACCGTAATCACGACTGTCAGCCTCTCATGAGTAAAGTGGTTGCTGTAAATACAATATTTTTACTCATCCAGTGCCCATCGCTGGCAAAAGTATGCCACCTCCCCATGTGATGCACGCGTCCGGTGTGTGTACAGCGTCTCAAGACGCCGTTCCGTTTGTACGACTTATAAATATCTACATGTACAACAGTACGATACTATCATGTTTACTGTGATCATGTTTACTGTGATCAACTTCACCGCGTTCTTCATCACCACGAAGCAAAATGTATATCACTCAGCGTTTCGCATCATCATCATCTTCGTCGTGCCTGTGATCACCATCGTCGTTTCTGAACTCTCGTCTAACCTGTCAGCCGGTATAAAGGTCACAACTTTCTTGTGCTGTGTAACCGGATTAAGCTACAGTGCAGTTAATTTACAACGAAAACCAATAGAGTTCAGTCGCCACAGGCTGCATCCTGTGAACACCTGGATGGTTTTGGGTTAACACCTGGGCAACGCTTGGCTCAGCGAGCCCATCACCTTTCTAGTTTTAATAAAAAAAATACAAACTTTGTTTGAAGGTTAGCAGTAGTTGTCCTAAGATCGTGACTCATCTGGCCATGGGGAATGTGGAATTTACACCTCGAGATTGTGTGATGTCGTGTTTCTACCTTCTTCACCCAGTTTAGCACTTAACGCCCATAAATAATCTTTACATGCAATTTTATTTTGAATCTATTTAAATGGTAAAACAAGACAGCACGTAGAATTAAGCACAGTACATTGCTGGATGAGGAATTCCTCACGGAGTGCCATTCGTGGCGGTTATTTTTGTCCCTGCTAATCACTGCGGGTCGGTGAACGCTGGGAGCATAGACATTGTACAGTACAACAATTTATTTTGCTGCACCCTGCTTTGCTACCCATATCACAGCCTCACAGCCTATAACACCCGTTGTATGCCCAGCGGTCACTTATCCAAGCATTAACCAGGTTTAACTCTACTTAGCTTCCAAGATTGACAAGATCGGGCACATTCTGAGTTGTTTGGCTCATAGGCAAGTAGTAACAATACAGTAATGGTAATAACTTTTCTCCTATGCCTCCGTCACTGTTAGTCTGATCCATTTTAAACAGCGGCGTCTACACCTCTAACACAAGACAGATTTTGTATCATTGCATGTTTGTGTTGACATATGGGTTGGTGGTCATGGTAGTGGTGTTTTTGGAAGTTGTGCTCTCCATGCCTATGCTAAACGTAAACAGGAAGGGCTTGGAGAGGTGTGGCGTTTAAATGGTGCAGTTTGAACGCGAAGAATGTGACCCTACGGAATCCGATCCCATTTTAACAAACACAACTCTGTCGAACCTCATTCTGCGTTGACAACGTTGGCCTTGTCAACACAGAAGCCAATTACTTGGTGAATCCTATTTGCAAGGCTGACATGATCTAATTGCATTTTTCACGTACTACTCTTTGTCAATCCACTCCTGGATGAAATATATAGAACAGGGGTGGGGAACCTTTTTTTTTCTGCCAAGGGACATTTGGATATTTATATAACACCATTCGCGGGCCATACAAAATTATCAACTTCAAAATGAGCCTGTTATATTTGGTCAAACATTTCATTAACTCGCCCCTAATGTGATGGCTGGAACTGCTTCTCTTTGGCGAGGTGTGTGATGATGTTAGCTGGTATTGATGATGTTGCTACTCGCAACTGCTTTTCCAGATTTGCTCCTAGATTTATTAAATTTCGATTCCTGCCTGCGGTTGCCTTGGCAGGGCCAGAGCAAATGATTTTGCGGGCCTTATACGGCCCGTGGGCCGGACGTTCCCCACCCCTGATATAGAAGGATTGAGATCGAACGAAGCAGTAATATTGGCTAAAGAAATAAAATCATGAGGGAAAATTTGTTCGACTCCAATGTAGCTGAAGGAAGGCACGGATGATGAGGGCTGGCTTAAGGTCTCCGCAAGTCATGGTGACTGTGTGACCATACTTCACCATGCTAGTCAGTACAGGTTGGTGAAGGGAATGTGCCCAGGAGTCTGGTTCAGATTTTACTTGTCACTGATCTTAGTTGTTGCCAAGACTCAAACTCAGGTCGACGGAGTCACAGCCACAATGCGCTTACCACTGCCCTGCAAATGGAATCCAGTTGAGTATTTAACACAGACATTAATCTCACTGATACGGCTAACAATCCGATTGTGTGTTTAATAGACTCTAGTAACCCTACATCATTCGACTGCATGCAGAACAATTACAGCACCAAGCCAATTCTAACATTTTCAATCAATGGTGAAAATCTCACGAGACACACAACGTGGTACTTTTCAACCACATTGCTTGTTTACAGACCTATTGCTGCGGTATCCAGCTGTGCCTTAGCAGGCCATAGTCTCTTATAATGAAAACTACTTGACTGAGAATTGGTTGTTGACGAGGTAATTTGCTGATGGTTCATTAGGGATGAATTCCAAACGCCTCTCCAGCATTTCATTTTATTTGTAGTGACGTTCTTATGGAAGTCTCATCGAGCTAGATTATGTTCGCCATTGGCAGGTCTTTCATTGATGAATCATGTTACACACTAACATGCCTCGTCTTGTGGAATATGATTTGCTGGTTAACCTACCTCGTGATGTTAACTACCTCGCCTGGTATACACGAGGTCATGGGTTCGATCCTGACCCTGACGCCTATATATTTGGAGTTTGAATGTTCTCCCCGTGGTCGTGTGAATTTTTCTCCGGGTCCTCCGTTTTTTCGACACGTTTAGAATTACCATGCGTTTAGAGTATTTGGCTGCTTTAAAATTTCCACATGATAAGCCACTACGTTGAGCTATCATTTGTGGCTAGGTCGCTTCTGAAAAAGAGCCACATAGCTCATTGGGCCTTACCTGGTAAAATTAAAAGTAGTTTATTCTTCTAGTTTAGTTTAAGTATTGTAGAATTCTACAACGCGTTCGGCCTTTGCTCCTCTAAACGTGTGAGCGGTTTGGGATGGAGGCAAGGCCCTTTTAAAATCCATCTCAAATCTATGGGGCCACTCCTTTTCACAGTATCAATTTTTCGGGTGTTTGCATTACAAAGCTACCGAGATTATGCGCTCGCTGTGCATGTTTAAGTTTAGGCATCTCGAATAGACCGATAGGCAGGAAGGAATGTGGGTGTGTGTGCGTGTGGGGTTTGGGAGTGGTGATTCGGTGGTTCGTACATTGTGCTATAATTTCCGCAACCGTGGGTTCCATTCCCAACCAATGTGATCGTGGCATGTAGTATCTCAGCCAGCCAATGGACTTCCCCTTGGTTGACTCAGCCTTAAATGAGCACGATGGGTTGTCAACACTGGCACGAGGGAGACAAAAGCTGCACCGTTTGGCTACATCAACCTGTTGTATGCCACGCTGGCGTTGATAGGTGCCCACTAGCCATTTGAGTTTATCGCCCACGGGGGGAGGGGGGGAGATAACAACCTCCTCTTAGCTAGCCCATTGGTTTATGGAAGCTTCACAAATCTCAGCATGGTCCACCAACTCTTGCCTCCAAAGCATTGGATCACGGGCATACGCCTTCGCCTTCGGCTCTAATACAATGCGCTTCTGTCAATCTACACAAGGGGGAGTTTTAAAATAATAAAAATAAACAACATCTTAATGGCTTTACAGCTGTTGCCTGTGATGCGCTTACGTGGTGATTAAAATTCCAGTTCCTTTGCTATCTTCTCAGCATGACCACCACTGCCCACCCAGTGCCACTAAAGGCAGAGACACGGAGACAAACGTAGAGACAACACAGAGAGATACATACCGAGACAGACACGTGAAGAGAGACGGGACAGAGGCAGCACAGGGAAACGGATTGCTGGCGCTTTCTGTGGAGGTGCCGCGCGGCAGCGCATTCCTGGCTGTCTGCTGTCATTGTGACAGCTCTACCTTGGTGCCATCCTGGGGCCCTTTCTGAAATGTTGATTCATATCTCCGCCGGTGAACCGATTACAGCTGGGGGATTGCCGAGCATGAATAGTATTTGAGGCACGCTGCTAGTCACATTGTTGGCTGACATTACTCGTATTTGTGGGTGCGTGGGACAGATTCTCGAAGTGTATTCGTGCAAGTAAAGCGCCTTTTGTTGTGCCACCCCTGGATGTGCGGCTCTCCACGCCATGCTGTTGCAGACAAAGGTCATAGATCATAAAATATACTATAAATCACTGACGATATCAATACCAAAACAGAATAAACTCTCGTATTGAATCACAAACTCAGATCCGGACAATTCCTTGCATAGTTTGTAATGGTTTATTTTATTTCGATCCTGTAAAAAAAATGTGTCGTAAACCCTCCTCCACCCAACAGAGCCGTTTAATAAAAGTACGACGGAAATGACGATCTAGCCCTTACAATAAAAAAAGCACAGTTATGAATCATAACACAATTCCTTGTATATGTCGGGCAGCAGCAGGAGAATTGTCACGTGCCTCATAGCAGTCACAGGCGCTCGCCAGTGCTAGCATGCGAAAGGAAACGCATTTGATGGAGCTGGCCTCTTAGCAGCTGGTGGCCCCTTGTTTATGTTCCGCTTTGACTTGGGTCTCTTCCTGTTGACCGAGGCAGCCAGGGAGAGCAAGCGTTTGACTCTTCGTCGATCAAAACCCCCGATTCCCTTGCTTGCTATGAATGTGCTTGCTATGAATGTGCTTTCGAGAATCGTTTACTCGACTCGTGCACATTTTTTCGTGAGATTTTTTAACTAACGGCTGTTTATCGGTCCACTGCTGGATGAAGGCCTCTTTTCAAGTCTGGTGGCTCATGGGGGTTTCTTTTGTTCATTGTGCTTCACCATGCTTGTCAGTGTGGCATGGTGGAGGGTGAGTTGAGGAACAGCTCAGACACCACTTGCCCACCACTTATGTTAACCACGGTCGACAATTAATCGAAATCGGTCATCCGATTCATGGATTCGTGGCGCGCAGTGAGACAACCACTTCACCCCCTGCTCTTTTATCATATAATATTCGTAAGTTATTAATTCTTAGCCCAAAAAGCGAAACATTCTTCACTCCGCCTCTTGTGTGATTCCATCTCCACCCTTCAAAATGGCGAACTAGTAACTGGCGACCTAAATTGAGACTGGACAATACCAGTTTACTCAGCTCATCACATCATCCACAAGACCACACCTAAAAAAAGCCCAAACACTACGACAATATATCATGATGTGAAATACTCAAGAACAGTTTAACATGGGAGTCCAAGGAAACATCCTCAGTGAGCATTCATTCATCTTTGGCATTCAACACTCCAAATTACAAAAGATCTCACGGAAGATTATCACTCGGACTGTCGTTTATGCCTCTTGATATTCAAGCTTTCTCTTATGAGAGCTCCCATTCCGATCTCCCGTCCGTCTGTCAGATACCTTGTCTATATACTGTCTTGGCTGTTTTTTCTTAAAACTGCTTCTCAGAATCATAAGTAAACACTCCTCCCCCATAAAGAAAATGTGAGTCAAATTGCAAACAACCACCATGGTTCACCCCGAATCTAACTTATCTCAGAACCCGCAATGTGACCTGGATAATTGCAAGGCGCACACAAACAAGAAGTTAACTGGCAATGCTTTAGAACTCTGAGAAACTGGGTTATGAGCCTAATCCAGAAGTAAAAACAGCCCGCTATTTTCAAGGTAATTTACTGGTCTGCCATTATGACCCTAAACTTTTCTGGAAAGTGATAATATCTCCTGGAAGGTAAAATCGAGGACAGTGGCCATCTGCGTAAGCTTTGATTCAATGGTACCTGCTAGTTTGCAACCAACTTCACAAATAGCTTAAATGGCCACTTAGCGTCTGCAAGAGGGGTTTGGGGATCAGTGGTGCAGCATTTAGCGCACTACGCTACGAACCCGGCGATCCGGGTTCGATTCCCTCTTGCAGCCACCACCATTGACAATTATCTGAACTGTTCCTTGACCTCCCCTAGGTTGACTCATCCTCAAATTAGTCCCTGGTGCGGAGTGTAAACATCGCCACTGGTGCTGACCAGCCTCCCCTCTTGTGTGCCATGCCGGCCTTCATTGGTGTTTGCTGACAGCATTTGCCTCAAAAGAACTGTTAAGGCTATCCGGGGAATCTTTATCTATGGGTGTTGGGTGGAACAAAACTCTATGATAGTGCTGTGTTGTTGTTGGGGATTCTTACCCTATTGAAAACCGACCAACTTAATTAAAGGGTTGTCCAAAATCTGAAAGCACAGACCAGACCGAACAGGCTACATATATATACAAATAACCAATTGTGTTTTGCCAGAGACTTACTTATCAAAAGTCTGCCCTGACATGTATCCATTGGAAATATGCATTTATATTTTGCCCCGCTAGCTAACTCGCGCAGCTTGTGTACTGATGATTTAAATTCTTCATACATTAAAACGCCTGTTGGAAAGCATTAGGTAAGCCAATGTCTCGCTTAGTTTCTCTCAGCTTGTTTGGTTTGTGCCTGGCTTTCAACTGACTGGTGGCTTTGTATAATAGATTGAACCTGTCCTTTGTGTCTATGTGTGTGTGTTGTTATACCCTGGAGACTATGGTTGACATGGCAGTGCTTCGCCTCATTTGCAGAGTGGAGTGTCCTCTCTGTAATCAATAAGTAATTGGCCTGGCCAGGTATGTTGTTCGCTTTATGCACGTGAAGTGCCCGTGCAGTTGCTGAACAGCAGCGGCAGCAGCAATTTGCAATGCGCTGTGGCACATTATTGTAAATCGTAAATTTGTATTGCCATTCCACACTGGTTAGTGTGGGTGAGGTGGGGGGGAAGGGGCCCTGGACCAGTCACTGATATTACCCAGGGAAGAAACTCAGGTAGCCTGGTCTCAGCGCAGTGCGGTAACCACTACACCACTGCTCCCCAGACATATGTGCTGCTATTATTATTATTATTTACAGCAGTTTGTCATCCGCTGCTGGATGAAGGCCTTCCCATGGAATTACTGTAACATTTTTTTGTATTCCTATCTGCAGTCTTGATTGTTGGTCTAATGCCATAGCACTAGTTGCATTTATTCAGCTGTGGATAGAATGGGTTTGGGACTTCCTATACTGGCTCGCATTCCGTACATGGTGCACATTCCGTGAGCTCTCAAGGGCTTCATCAAAGTTTTGGTTTGTGGGCTTGGATTTGCGCACACACAGTCCTATGTTCGGCTGCCGATTTCATGCGTGTTTATGCATATACCCCCCTTATTGTCGCTCCACTGCTGGATGAGGCTGTGGCGGTTTGCACGACCTCCCTGTTAACTCCCTCGCCTGGTATATAGGAGGTCTTGGGTTTGATCCCGACCTTGACGCATGTGTATTTGGAGCTTGCGTGGATTTTTGTCTGGGTCCTTCGGTTTTTCCCTCCACATTTAGAAACGTGCATTTAGAGTATTTGGCTGCTCTAAATTTTCACACGATAAGCCACTACGTTGAGCGGTCATTAGTGGCCATGAAAATAGCTTATGAAAATAGCTATATAGCTCAATGGGCCTTACGTGGTCAAATAAAAAAATGTTTTTTCGTTTAGTATAGAATTCCTGTACAACGATGGATTTTGCTTCACTACCCATCACATGATGTACCCCAGAAGCAGACTATAACACATTAATTGTGTGTGGTTGTCACCTATCAAAGCGCTATCCAGGCTTAAACCTGTGGAGTTTCCGAGATCTGGTGAGATCGGGGCACATTCCGGCTCATTTTGGCCTGTCCCAAGTCTATATATACACACACACACCCTGCTTAAACAATACTTCCATGGTGTTTGTTTACTGATGGTAAGACGCCGTGTGCTGGTGCATCGAATCATCGATTGGAATAGATTATTTATGTTCTAGATACACTTGTCAAATTGCGGAGTGCTAGATTGTATTGCTTACCACTTATGGGAATTGTTTGGTAAAGGTATGCTAATGTAGGCTAAAGGATCGAACAGAAACAAGTTACGGGTAATTTAAATGAATTTGTGAAAACTAGACAAATGAGATTGCAATCCAAACCTTGAATTGTGACAATCCTTAAAATCGTTGAGGGGGGGAGGGGGGGGGAGATGCCCTCGCTCCCTGTCCTCGCTCCCTGTCCTCGCTCCCTGCCCTCGCCCCATGCCCTTGGTCACTCGCGTTGCCATTCAAAGCAAAATGGCAGGCTCTGGTGCATTTGTGAACATTTTCACCTTTACTCCCTCCGCCACGAGCCTTTGCGATTGTCTTACTTTTGTAATTATCGTGTGATGGTCACGTCCCTTGGTGTGATGTAATGTGTGGAGTTTCACGTTTTTTCTTCTTCTCCTGGCCGGCTTTAGATCATTCACGAGGCGTGTTTAAATTAATCTACACCCATCCCTTTCCTTGGCAACTGTATGAATTCCATGATTTGTGGTCACAAATCGGTCCAAAATTTTGTATCAGTTTCCCATCTCATTTTTAGCTGCTTGTTTGTATTGTTACTCACTTTTTCCTTCTCGTCGTACGGTTTGACCTCTTTTTTGATCCTACATATATTTAGCAATTTTTTTTACGTACTTTTTTTAATGACATGCATAATTATACATGTAACGAACATAGGAATTAATTTTGAAACAAATACTCTACTACATTGTTACATGCCTTTGATTAACTTGTACCCTCGAGTGCCAACCAAGCTCAGGTAACTTATTTATTTCGTGCAATAGTTGACTTATTGCTTCGTCAGGTCTGTGTGGTTGCCATGATTCTTTGAATCTCAGCGGCAGTTTCACAGTTATATTTTGGGTTTTAGGTAAGAGGCTAGGCCAGAGGTCAGCTTTAGATCACCCTAACTAAACCAAGCTATTTTATTTACCAGGTAAAGCCCACAGTTATTCGCGACCTGGCCGCAAATGATAGCTCAACGAATTGGCTTATCGCGTGGACATTTGTAGCAGCCAAATACTTTTAAACGCGTTATGTTGATTATAAATGTGGAGGGAAAAACCGGAGGACGTGGAGAAAAATCCACGCGACTACGGGGAGAGCGAGAGAACACGCAAACTCGAAATATACAGGAGTCAGGGTCGGGATTGAACCCGCGACCTCCTGCATACAAAGCGATGTAGTTAACATCTCGCCATCGCGGCGCTCCACTACGTGTACGAGGATTCACCCACCTCGTCGCTCGAATGGATGACAGCCCCTTGGTGAGACCTTACAACGGAAAGACAACCAAAGAAGGGAACGTGCCCTCGATGTCAAGGGCGGAGATTGAGCGTTGAAATCAGCTCGTGCGCGGGAGCCAGATAGATTGTTACATCAATGGGAGACTGCGAGAGGTGGCAGGGGCTTGGGGGGGGAGGCCCAATCCAGTGGTGCTGCTGATTATGAACTCGTAACTCACTTCTCGCTAAGCTCATTGTGACGACAACTCAGATGGACACTGCGCGCCTTCACAGGATGCCCTTCAGGGTTCTCGCGTACACAGTCGGTACACGAGCACCTCTGTCAGGGACTGGATCTAGGAATTAACGATTAACATCTCTTAGCTGGAATTGACTGGATTAATGCAATGTATGTGTACGTGCTGGCCGGTTTCTGCTGACCTCTCTGATTTGAGGCAACTCCCTTGCCATCTGTGCGTAAGAACTTGGAATGTTATCTCGGCAGTCTGACCGCTACTCGGAACGCATCTCAGCAATGGTTGGGTGACGTGCGTGCGCTTGCGCGCTTGTGCGTGTGTCCTATCGCCCTTAGCTTTCCACGCAGTTTCCCCCGAGCCAGTCCATTCTCTAGACTTCCATCGTCTCCTCGTCTGCCTGTGACTGACTCTCTCTCGACGAAGTGCCTTCTCTCCTCCTCCATCAAGTCCCCCTTCTTACCAGTCTCCTCTGGCACCTGTTGTATATTTATGAGTTTTGCGTATTCTCCCCGTCGGTCCCTCCGGTCTTTTCCCCCTCCACATTTAGGATCAACATCACGCGTTTATTCATAATCAAGTTTTTGGGTTAGATCGCGTTATTTATAAATGTGTCGTAACCCTCCACCACCCGACACGGGCAATCGGCAAAAAAAAAGTGTCGCATTGACAAAAGACAAATAGTTCACTACTTTAGCCCACCGGTGTGTTGAAGAGTGAATCCACAACATTTACAGTTTGAGTACGACGTTTCGCTGGTAATTACATCCAGCATCATCAGGCAATTCGCCAGAATGGTAAAGCCCTCACTTGCTCCCGGTCTTAAATAGAGCACCAGGATGACGTCAACATTTAACTCATTCACGCGTTTAGATTATTTGGTTGCTATAAATTGTCCATGTGATAAGCCACTTCGTTGAGCTATCATTTGTGGCCAGGTCGCTTCTGCAAAATAACTATTTAGCTAAGTGGGCTTTATCTGGTAAAATAAAAAAAGTTTACTTTTAATTAATTAATACATTTTTCGTTATTTGTTTTCTTTCCTATACTCTGCACTTTTAACTTTTTTTATTGTTTGTTGTAACTTTCTGGCCTGCCCGTACTGGATATCTGTCAATAAGAGCTTCATATCTCGTCGGATTTCTCCAGGATAAATAAAGATTCTGAGTCTGTTAACCCCAAAAATTACTCCTCGTATTTCCCTTGCTCCCAAGACACATTCGTCCTCCCCTATTTATACAAAATGTTTGGATTCGGTCGCTATCAGACGCTACATAAATTCAAATGGCGTTGAGTTCTAAGGCCGACGAGGAGTCTCGATTTTATGATATCTGTGAATAATTATGCCCAATTTTCATTGGATCCGGAAACCTAAAGCAGATTAGAGATTGGTTAGTAGTTGGGTGGGAGAGACCACCTGGGAATAGCAGATGTTGTGGCCTTGAGCTGTAAGGTTTCCAGGAGTTGGCAAGTACAGCCAGTGGATCCTTGAATGCATCTGCAGATTTGAGTATGAAAGACCTCGTACGCACGCAGGGTTTTCTTTGTGCGCTTTGACTTGCACATAACAGCGCCCATGTAGATGTAAATTGAACGAACATGGTATCGCAGTTTCCTCGAACATGGTATCGCAGTTTCCTCGGGGGAGGCGGGGTTGGGAATTCATGCATCACCCAGTGCTGCATTGCTGGGTGATTAAAGGTCTTTTTTTATTGTGTTCCAAGGGAGGGGAGTATTTCACAAGCGTGAATCACGGGAAAAAAAAAAACGTTATGCAATGTTAGATCGCTCAACGCAGTGCACACCAAGCCGGTGTGTCGATCAAGAAGAGCCCTCAAATACAACCGGTCACAAGTGTAAAACCGTGGACCGCATAGGTGCCCGCTTCCATAATTTTCTGGCAGAGTTTCAGATATCCACCATGCTACTCCTGACGCCGCCCACTTATTGGCTCACTCAACAAGCTGGACATGACTATATCAACTTTGCCCAGTCAGCTCTCTGCCAAACGGAAATAGAAGCACGCCCACCCAGATGCTCATTCAACTCTTTTCTTGTTTGTATGCTCACTGGCCTAGGAACAGTCCAGTTCCTGCCCTGGATTAGTGAGTGCTAGGTCCTGGGTCTGTGTGCCCCTGCTTAATGAGCCATGAGGATCCGTGGGTTTCGGTCTCACCTCCTCACAACCTCAACTCCTCCAATCCTCACCCCCTCTCACCCCCTCTCACCCCTCCCCTCTTCAGCACCTCAGGCTCCTCAACCCTGCTATCCATGGCTCCAGGGTGAGGTCAGCTAAAAGTTACTTTTTAACAAAGATTAACATAGTCAATGTTTAAATGAAAATCACGGCCCCTGTGCAAAATTCCCTCTGCACGCCCCCTCCATCTTTTCTCGCGTTACTCCCCGACACGCACGATCTGCTCTCCATTGAGCAAGTCCATCTCTCAAAAACGTCTGCCAACTTCACTTAGTGGGAGGTCACTCCTTCTTTGCTGCTGCTACTGCTTCCTGGAATTCCCAACCTCCAGCTATCCATGCAGCCTGATGCTCTTCGTTCAAGTCCATGGCTCAATACTTTCCCTTTCTCCTATACCCATGACGTCTGACTCCCTCTTTTCTACCCGCGCGGCTGCTTAATTTTCACCTTGCTTTTAAAATGTCAGATTACATTTGCATCCCAATTTCGGTGGTGGTTCCCTTTGGTGCACACGTACTCACGTTTGGCACCGTATCTTGAGATGCCGTAGTGTTTAGTTGCTATGTAAATCAAAACTGTTGTGAGCTGGCGCGCGCTAGTTCAGTTCCCCCACCGAATCGTAGAATTCTCCCACACCTCCAATTCGCGCGATTGGCTACGTATAGTGTGAAAGAAGTTCATCGTACATACCACAACTTCGTGTGGTGAGTTGATTGAGGGATTCGTGTCTGCGTCTAATTTGAACGCTTCGTATGCATTGTTTAACGTTATCTTTTTGTTAGTTGAATTAAGTAAATTTGACCACTAAATTGGATTACCTGCCTGTTCAGTTTTGCTAGCTCCGTTCGTATAAATGTAACAGAATAATAGTGGTTTAGATGATAAATAATACATTCTTACATGCATGATTCAATGCATGTAATTGTCAGCGTAAGAATATTTTTTTATCAATGAATCTATGCATTATTACGTTTCCGTTCCATAGGCTGCGTTATTTCAAATGTACAATCATGGCGAGGCAGTTAAACTAAGTTGAGTCACTTCCGTTTACACGCTGTGAGATCATGGCCGCTTCTGGTTTCAGCGTGGCTTTCAAATGTATGGGCATGGGGGAGGCCAGGTTCTGGCCTCTACGAGAGGCAGGCACCGAGCCAGTACGCTTTCCGCTGGCTGTGTGAATGCGGTAAATGTTTGAACAATCAGCTGGACAAGTGGGGAGAGACACTGTTGATCCTGGCGTTGTGTGGTGACGGCGGTGGAGCGACAGTGCCAGGTTGTTTATTTCTGGAGCTCAGCTGGAAAATTGATCGGGCTCGTGTGACATTTGGCGCCGCCGCCGCACAATTCACGCCGTCGCGATAATTGAATTCACTGTCCACTCGGCACCCCGCTCTTTCCCTGTGGAGGTACGAATGGAAAATTCAAATAACTTTTGTCGAGCCACGCGTCAGTCACTGCGAGCGACTGTTTCGGTGACGGAGGAGACCGATCTCCCTAAAACGATATATTTCTTTTACCAGGTCAAATGTAGTGCCCGCTCAGTGGAAGCTGAGATGCGTGCAGTGATGGGTAAATATTGTTTGTGAGTTGTTTAGAAGTGGTCGGCCTCACGTGGTCACACGGGCCATATGACGCGAAGTTGTAGGCTGCGTCTGGCCTGCAGGCGGAGGTTCCTCACCGCCTGATTTAGAGGCTCCATAAATACTAACACAACGGGCGTGTTTGCCCCACTTCCCCCGGCCAGCTCCCAGCACGTGCCCCTCTTGTTTTTTTCTCCCTGTCTGGGCCCACGGTGCCGCGGTCCGCCTCGCCGTTAAGGTTAAAACACTTCAAGTGCCCTTTTCAGCCACTCCGTACAGCGCAGTGAGAGGGGACTCTTGAGTCATGGCACATGCCGTTGTGGTCGGGGTTTTGCTTATCGGAGACGATAAGATCAACAAGGGAATGGGAATATAACAAGGAAGCAAAATAGTACATATACATACGTGGATTCTGTAATCAAACTGGTGTGAAAAGGATAAAGCCTTGTTGACGAAAGCAATTAAGTCAGAATCGGAATGTTTATTTATCCTGGACAAATCTGATGAGCTGTGAAGCTTTTTTTCACAGATGTCATCTTCCAAGCCCACAGCAAGATGATGTCTTGCATGAAGTACGTCATCGGCAGGGGAGGCGAGCGCGTAACGTTTTACATCGTCGCTTTGGTCGACGAGGATTTTCCTTTATGTAGCTGGGTTTCAACTCCATGTTTTGGCCACCCCTTGATCAGTGTGACTAGTTTGCTGTAGGGCAAGCCTCCAATAGCAAACCCATCTTTATACCGACGTTTAGTTCACATTGGATCGTCTTTAACGAAGAGTTATTATCGTCACCTGCTGCAAATGCACATATTTTTTATGCATTTGCACTTCAAGCCTTAGTTGAAAAGTGTGGATGCAAAAACATTATTGATTCTTGAATCTAATTATAATCCCGGAACATTATAACTCATCAATTATTTGGGGGGGGGGGGGTAAGTGATTACATGGCAAGTGTACAGAGAAGGTGTCAAATGAGTGCGCCCTCCTTTTGAACGCTAAGCTGGATTGGCAGCTTTATAGTTTAAGGCCCTGTACCAGAGTGGGATCACACAGTGCGGTAACACTGTATGTTACTGCTTCGACAGTTTGACAAAATAGCAAGACTATTAATAATAACAAATTCATTCCTTTGTCAATCGAACGCTGAACAAAGGACTCCACGTTCATTCTGTAACGGGGGTTTGTTTCTACCATACTTCACCATCCTGGTTCAGTATGGGTTGGCGAAGTAAGGGAGGGGGTCCCAGGACCGGTTCAGATATTATTTGCCACTGATGTTAGCCCTGGCTGGGAATCCAACTCAGTGTTGCCAGGTGCATGGCGCAGTGCACTCAGCACACCCCTCGGCAGCAAGTCCTGCTGTGCTTATATCCGAAGTATTGTGCTTGTATAAGACGTGGCCCGCTTACCTTCCCCTCCACCAGTGTTGCTTATATCAGAGCTGTACTTATATCAGGTGTGCTTATACGCAGATTACTTTATATAACAAGGTGACATTTTTTTTAGTGGTTCGCAAAGCACACAAATATCTATTATAAACAAAAGCCCACACCACTTTCCGTTTAAAGGCAGCGTTCTACTCACGAACTGGATGACGTTTAATTTTTTTTGGCTCGATGTAAATGGGCCACATTCACGTTTTTGACAGAACGGCCTCGGCATACACTTAATTGATTGCCTTGGCGGCTCCCCCCTCCACCCCCCCGTCGTTTAATGACGAATGAGACGTCGGCGAATTTGCTCCCAATAAACGTAGGGAAAGGAAAATGTCTTTCTACGAAGCGAATCGCATTCTGCGTGCGAGAACGTGTCGCGTGGATAAACTTTTGAGAGCAGGATCCCGAGAAGTTTCTGTGTCGGGCTGTGCGGCTGCAGAGGAGGGAACTGGCAAAAGGAAGGAAGCGGTGTCGCTGTGTGGAGACGTCGACTCAAATTGGGTGCATGCAGTTTGTGAATTTTCTCGTAAACGCGTGACAATTTGCCCCCTTGTACGTATGTTGAACTTCTTTCGCACCGTTCGTAGCCAACTGCGCTGATCGGAGGTGCTGGGTTAAGGACATTAAACCAAACACAAAAAAAGCAGTTTAACACGTAGGCTTTCGCGACCAATATTATTCATAATAAAGGTTTTTGGGTTAGATCGCGTTATTTATTGTGACCATTCGGGGTAGCGATTTGATTCAAGAATCGATTCCTTCTTTTACAGTGTGGTTAATATAGCAGCCTCTATTAGCCATTAAGATTCGCATGATCCCCCTTCATTACGCGTGGATATGAATTTGAATTAATCAATTTCCAAGTGCGCCACTCACAATTGGATCGTGAGACTGCGAATCGGTTTTAAACGATGAATCATTGTTGCGCCCCTGTTTTCGCCAAAGTTTGATTTGTACAGAAATCCATACCGTTATGCTCCTGTGGCATTGGTGTATACTGCTAATAAAACCGCACGCACTGTAAATAAATAAATAAGTGTGTTTATTGATTTAAAGCTTTCGTGACTGCAGGGATTCGTATTCTTGGTTCTTTCGGTAAAGTCACGTAGAAGGGAAACAATAAAACAATAATACAAATATAATAAAAAAATATTGACCAGTATTGTTTTATATTTTAATTATTTTATTGTTTCCCTTCTACGTGACTTTACTGAAAGAACCAAGAATATAAGTGTGTTTATTATTAGAACAAAAAAAACTCCTCTGGCATGGAGATTTGAAATCGCCTAATTGCACTTTCTCTCGGACAGCTTGTTTGACCGCTGTGAGTGTACAGTGAATCATGAAATACAGAGTGTTCCTAAAGGTGTCATCCGTGATAAAAAGCAATTATGATTAGACAGCGGTTTGAACTGCGTATTGCAAATGTTGGCAATGGATTCATTATAACCCTCATGTCCAAATAAAACACAATATCTTCTGCTGCCAGACTTCACACCCGCAGCTGTTAACGAGGTCACATCAACACAACGCTCCGATCCCTCCACCAGCTGCCAACCCAGTCCCGGAACAAAATCAGGATTTTAAATCTTTATCAAAATGTTCATTTAGACTGGAGGAATCCGATGAGCTATGAAGCTCTTTTTCACAGATTAATTGCATAATCCATGCTCATTGTCTGCAAACATTCTCCTCCATGGGCCTGCCTACCTCTTCACTCACATCTCACTCTACTTCTGTCCACATGCTGAGCTCCACCAACGCAAGGTCTTCAGTTGCAGCCCCCAGTCAACCTTGTTCAGTGGGATGTCACTCATTCACTCATTCTCTTCTGCTGCCCCCATATTCAAGTCTTGGCTGAAGGCAACTTTTTTGCTCTGCCTATGACTGACTGCTTCTCCCTATAAAATAAACATATGCACTGTTCTTTATACAGTTGGTTGAGAAGCGTTTTCATTTACGTGCTGTGTAAAACCAAATTGTTTTCTATCTGCATCATCAACAGCACAGAGCGTAAACATTTGAAATAGTCACCGCAGAGATGTTGGCAAATACCCGGGATTATTCTCACATCTCGATACGATTATTATAATTATTTACTATTGTTTTCCCATCAACGCCTCACTGACCCTCACGACTCTTTTTTTCAGGAGGGTCCTGCTAAGTTTTCGCTTTAGGTGGGGTATGGAGGGGGTGGGGCAGGGCGGCACGGCGGGGGGGGGGGTGATAACTTCTACCTGTATATTCCACTGCGTATCTTGTGGAGGGTTAACTTATGGAGGGAAGGTTGGAGCAGAGGTGGGGGAGGGAACCTGTTGCCTGCAATGTGATTTTACCCACCCACGGCCGCCGCATGAGGCTCGCCGCTTTGAAGCGGCTGCAAGCGACATTTATCCGTCACTGCAAACATCTTAGCTGCATTCGTTGGGTACTAGACGGGGGGGGGGGGCAGGAATATTTTCAACCTGGCAGCAGCAATTCTGCATTTCTAATCTTAGTGCGTTCAGTCACTTCTGTCACTGCGAGGTCCTCTTTCAGTGACAGGACTGACTGGGGTGTAAGGTGTTAATGAGTTGGTTGCCCACCAAAGGAATCTGAAAGTCCTCTTCGGCTCTCAGGGAAAGCTTTTCCCCACTCCTGGTTTATGTTTGCGTTGCAGCGTTCTACGTATGCTGAAACCTTTCTGAAAATACGGTCGAAACTCCCATCGCAAAATCTTCGTACTGCCACGTGTGCGTGTCTGTACAGCTCTTATCGAAGTAGTTTAAGAGTGGTTAAGGTGCAGCCCTGAAATTACTTGCTCACACCTCTGGTTAGCATGCTGGTCAGATATCGTGGAAAAGGTAGGAGTACCCACACTTTACCCCCACCACACGCGACATTCCTAATGGACTAACTGTGGGTGTGCCCGATCATGCTGCTGGGTAGCCACGCGAGGAGATCGGACCTGCGACCTCTGGATTGCAAGTCCGTCGTGCGAGCCATTACACCACGGCACCATCCCCCAAACCAGTGCCATTATAACTGTTTAGCTACGGATTGATACCTTCATAAACACCCCCCCCGGTAGGACTCGCGGTTGTGAATCAGCATAGTCGTCTACGCACGGCATGTCTCGTGGGGATATTTGCCGACACGTGTTTCCAGTTGAACATCAAAATGGTGTTTTCCAATCTCTTGTGTCAGGCACCAACTGCAGCGTTGTGCCAGGCTGGTTCAAACAAAAAAAAGACCCCCACATATAGTTGGCGTCATCGGGTACCCACCCACTACCACCACCGAATGAGTGCACAGCGGCACCCCCACTTTCAACGTGAACTTTGCCTTAGTCTCAGTCTCATTGTTGGAAAGGCCTCCCTTGTATGTGTCTGTGAGTACGTACGAGCGCCTTTAGATTTTATGGAAGGTGCAATACAAGCAGGCATTATTATTATTACATGTCTATATGAATTCTTGGTTCTTTCGGTAAAGTCACGTAGAAGGGAAACAATAAAATAATATGTTTTCATTATTTTATTGTTTCCCTTCTACGTGGTAAAGTCACGTAGAAGGGAAACAATAAAATAATATATTTTTATTATTTTATTGTTTCCCTTCTACGTAACTTTACCGAAAGAATCAAGAATATGAATCCCTGCAGTCACGAAAGCTTTAAATCAAAATGTCTATGTGTTTGTGGAGTGATTACACTGCTCTACGAACCCAGCGACCCGAGTTTGATTCCCGCTCACGGCCAACAACAGTGACAAATATCTGAACAGGTCCTGGGCCTCCCCGAGTTCGAATCAGCCTCAAATTAGAACCTAGTGCGGTGTGTAAATATCTCCACTTGGGAGACAAAGGTGATCGAGTGTGGTATTAACCACTATGCTCGCTAACAGCACTTGCCCTAGCAGTCTGTAATAGGCAATACCGGGGATCTTTGCCTTTGTCTATTTGTGCGTCTTTTTATATACTGTATGTGTGAATCCATCTCTGAGAATTAAAAATATCAGTTTGATTGTCACATGACAAACGGTAAAGTACTGCCCCCCTACTGTGTGGACCCAAAGGTCACTTGAATGCGTGAAGAGCCCTCCGAGGTAGCGCTGTGGTATCCACTTCTGCTGTGGGCCATTCTCTAACGTGAAGGGTTGCACCGCTGTGTGAGGATGCGTATTGGATCCTCGTCTCACGACAGTGACAGCACACAAGGGGGTAAACCTGGGGGCGAACTACAAAAGCACTGTTTTGTTTAAAATTGCACTTTGTAGAGCAGCCTCTAGTGCAGTGGTTCTTAACATGGGGTGCACGTGACCCCCTGGGGGTGCGAGATGCCCTGTTTGAGAACCAGAGTGGGGTGCAGGCTGCAGTAAAGGTTAAGAAACACTGCTCTAGCGGCTGCAGGGACCTGTAGTTATGTGAACAAATATGCAAATATAACTCATTGATTTTCATGAGCATAACTCGATACATGTATTGTGAGCAAAATTATTGCTTTAAATGTGTAGTGTAGTAGTTAGTGACGTCATGTCACGCTCGCCTCCGGCACGATGACGTCACGTATGGTGACGTCATGCACAGGGGGCGGGACGGTGACATGTCCCCCTGGGACGTGTTCGGGGTCGTTGCGGGGCGCCACGAACGTGTGAAGTTAGAAGTTGGGACCTCAGGGTAGGGGGAAATTAGCACCAGGCTAGGGTAGCCTGTGGGTGTGCTAGGGACCTTCCCAGTACCCTTCCCCTGGGGGAGCGATGGGACCCAGGGTAGGGGGAAATTAGCACCAGGCTAGGGTAGCCTGTGGGTGTGCTAGGGACCTCCCCAGTACCCTTCCCCTGGGATGTGGAGTGTAGGCAGTGAGTGTGCAGTACACGGAGTCGTGTGCGAAGAGAAGTCTTTAATGAAACAACTGGCGCAAGCCCCTACATGAAGATCTGCCTCCGAGTCGTCATTTACGCCTCAACAAATGTATAAATCGTTACGCGTCTGATAGACAATATCGCAGTGGCTTTTGGCTAACCATTGAACAAAGACGGTCACTGCATCGCGCGCTTTCAAATGCGCATTTGTGGCCGTCTGGAACACTCTTCCTTCTGATATTAGGAAGCCACTGGAGCTATCCACTTTTAAATCACCTAAATTGAAAACTAATTTTTTTAGAATTGCTTTTTGTGTTTAGTTTGTTGTTCTTCCCCCGCACCTCCGATTAGCACGATTGGCTACATTCGGTCCAAAAGAATGTCTACATACATACATCCTACATGGACTCACTTCTTCCCTCTCATCTCACTCTACTCCCTTCCCCATGCTCTCTACTACCTCTCCCCACTCATCTCACTCGACTTTCCTCTGTCCACTCTTCATTGCAGCAATTGAGGCTTTCTGTCGTAGCCCCCAGTCAACCATGATTTAACTTGAAGTTGCTAGACAATGGCTGATGATGATGATGGTCATGATGGTTCAGTACAAATTGTACAAAACGTTCAAAGTATATTGCCTTGTTTGTTCCATCTCCCCACCAGCCCGGGCTCCTAGCAACCTCGCTCATTCCCACACTTGGAGAGCCAGTATTAGCCCAAGGGCTGTTTGAGCCTGCGGTTTACACGTTTTGTGCAATCAGATTAGCAGTAATACAACTTAAATGTTAATCTGGCTCTCATGTGGAATCTTTATTGCTGCCAAAATCCACGTTTTCCGGATTAGTTGCCGACTTCGCGCACCCGCAGGAGTCAACGTTTGGCTCGCGCAGCCGAAAGGGGTGTCACGGTGGAGAGATGTTAACTAACTCGCCTGGTATACAGGAGGTCATGGGTTTGATCCCGACCCTGACGCCTGTATATTTGGAGTTTGTAGGTTCTCCCCTTGATCGTGTGGATCTTTCTCCGTTTTTTTTCCTCCACATTTAGAAACATGCGTTCAGAGTATTTGGCCGCTATACATTTCCACGTGAAAACCCACTTGGTTGAGCTATCATTTATGCCTAGGTCGCTTCTGAAAAGGAGCTATATAGCTCGGTGGACCTTACCTTGTAAAAGAACAAGAAGTTTAGTTTTTACGGTTTAAACGGAAGAGCTCGCACAATGCGCAGTGTGCGGTAACCGCGCAGTTCCGTACGACGCTCTGTGTGGGACGCCGACTCGACCTCGAATACTGCCCACCCACGGTGATCCGCCAAGTGTACCAGACGTACCTAACCACCGCCTGAAGTTGTTCTTGTGCACGGTCAGAGTGCTTGTAAAAAATGTAGGCGGCAGATTTGGATGACCGCCAATAATCCCGAACGTGCACCTGATCGCCAATCCCCCAAAAAGAAAGGTGGACTCATGATTGTTGTGTTTTTTTTTATCGCAGTCCTAGTTGGTTAACATACTATGCCGAAGTAAAAAGCCGCGTTTGCCAATACGATTGAGATGGCAGAACGAGACAAAGATAATCTGTTCTTGATTTGAATCACATCTCTTGATTGTGACAATTCATCGAAATTGCGAATGGGTTAGGTGAATTCTGACATACCTATGGAACTTATTGTTATTATTATCCTGCTTGTTTATCCACAAAAGCTTCACTGAGTTTCAAGACTCTATTTCAGCAGGTTCCTGCCAGATTTTCGCGTCACTATTTATAATTGCAATTGCGTAATATGCAGGATAGTTTTCAGCATTGGGATGTTTTGGCCAATACCAGTTACAGTGGGGGTTTTTTTTTAGCTATGTGAAAAAATTTGAGAACCCGGAGGAAACCCTCGAAGAACGGGGGGAGAACTCACAAACTCCACACAGAAAGGCATCCGAGTCAGAAATCGAACCCGGGGCCTTCTTTCTGCGAGCCACGAGTGTTACACCACCGCGCTACCATCCTGCCGCCCGCAATCATGCTAACGATCTCACACGCTGAGCTCATGTCGAACGTCTACCACCAAGGATCCGTGTATGCGTGGCAGAGCTGCACGTAAATATTTGCGCGATCGGCTGCGGTGCTGTTGACGCCGATGATTTTCGCACGTCGTCGATCGCGGTTGCCTTTCTGCCGACGCTCGCAGCGCTGACGGTCGTTGCTTTTGTGTCGTCTTCAGGGGGAGAAGAACAATGGATTTGACATCCTCTACCATAACATGAAGCACGGCCAGATATCCACCAAGGAGGTGGCTGACTTCATTAGAGAAAGGTACGTTGGGTTTAAAAAAGCTATCAATTCCTGTATTCGCAATTATTTTGAAATTCTATTTTATGGAGTTTCATCGTCAAATGTAGAAAGCAGCATCACACTTAAAGGTTGCCGCAATATTTGTGGCAGAAAGGTTGCGCCGTTGAACTTCAGTAATGGTCTGTGTGTTGTTATCAGGTTGTTCAATAGCGGTCAGAGCAAATGCGTCGACACTGCTGACACTTTTGGGGTCGAACCCATGTTTCGGCCATTCAGTTGTTTGAGTCGAGTTCTGAAATTGCACCGAGTTCCAAGCTTGCGCCACGTGCTTCTTCGGGCATCTTCAGGAGTTCATTGCAACTCCTGAAGATGCCCGCAGCAGTGAACTTTGAAAACTTGCAAGAAGAAATGTTCAACGTGCAGCCCAATCCGGAGAACCCACGCTTGCATTCCAAGTGGCTGTAAAAACTTATTAATGAAATTTAGTTTTATGGTATCAGCCTGTTCAGCCACGAAGGCCGTCAAATTTAATTTAGTTTCTACACTAAATTTGGAAAGATTCCAGCTCTTGACAATTGAAAACATCTGTCTATCTGCCACGCGACGGACATTACGAACATCACTCCGCAACAGGGTGCATGGCAAAGTGCGCGCCCTCTTGTGCGTATTCGTGGCACACCGCTGATGCCGCACTCGGTCCGAACTTAACTTCTTCCCTTGGTCTTTCGTCAATGTTGGGTCACACCTGCTCCTCCTCCTCCTGCCACCCAGCTTCTATTCTGTTCCACGCCGCTTCTTGCCTGATCTGTCGTCGCACCTTTTTTGCGCCATTCTTGGATGTCGCGTGCCCCCAGCTCATGCGCATTTGGTTGGTTCAGCCACGTCCTCTTGAGCTCCTTACTACGACCGTATTCACCGGATCATAAGATGCTCCAGAAAGTGAGATGCACCTCCAATTTTGGCTTTTTAAAGTACAGAAAAAAACGTGCGTCTTATAGTTCTGAGAATACGGTCATCCTTAGAACAGCGTGCGGTGTGGAAACCTATCACCACTTATCCTTCTTACACAGCCAAAATATTGGGGCTCTTGTCCCTTTGAGTCATGAACGTGGGTATTCTTATTCAAACTAGACGTGAAAATACTGGACATGTGTGAAAGAGAGCTTTGTAGCTCGTCGGATTCCTCCAGTATATATGCAAACAAAATTCTGATTTTGGTCTTCTGCTCCGCTGAGTGTGGTGCTGTTCCGCCCGTGTGTTTTTTGTTTCCTTTTCAGGATGACGGTGGAAGAAGTTTATGCCAAGTCGTTAACGAAGCTGGCCAAGACGGCCAGCAACAACTCGCAGCTGGGGTACGTTACACGGGCTATAATGCCCATCGGATTCCGGGTGAAAAAGGGGCTGCTGTGTGTGGAATTTTCCGATTGTTTATTTGTTGGGAGTGTGTGCCTCTTGTGTGCCGGTGCTTTGTTGGCAAAGGTGGCGGACACGCGTAATTTGGTTTCTACTTTTTGACTGTAGATCATTGTGCGAATTTGACTTTGTAAACATATTACGTCCGTGCATTCAGCAGTGGACTGACAAAAGGACTGTCCACGTACGTACCCATGCCTATGGCCAATCAGCGAGAATATTCCCGATCTCGGAGGCTAAGCGAGCTTGAGCCGTGATAGTGGTTGGATGGGCGACCATCTTCCGTAAAGCAGGTGTTATAGGCTGCTTGCAGGTGCTATTTAAACTAAAAAAGCTAGACTTTGTTATTTTACCTCTTAAGACCCACTGAGCTATATAGCTCTTTTGCAGATGTGACCTGGCCACGAAATAATATCTCAACGAAGTGGCTTATTGTCTGGAAATTGATAGCAGCCAAATACTCTAAACGCCGTGATGTTGATTCTAAATGTGGAGGGGAAAACCGGAGGACCCGGAGAAAAATTCACGCGACCACAGGGAGAGCATGCAAACTCCAAATATACCGGCGTCAGGGTCGGGATCGAACCCACGACTTCCTGTATACCGGGCGAGGGAGTTAACATCTCGCCACTGTGGCATCAGCAGTGTATTGCAGGAGCAATACCCATTGTTGTGCTGCACTTCTATGCACCCGTTACTATACTCCCTACCTTCAACAACCCGTAATGACCAGCGTAGTGAAGTATTTTTTAGGATTGTAACCAAGGGTGTAGCAAAGTGTCAGTGCCTCATTTAGCATCACATTTTAATTTCACGGGGAATTCATTGATTTGAGCCTTTATAGAGCATATGTAATGAGTTTTCTTGACCCATCCAGCCACTGGAGGCCACTTCATATATTTGCAATGTTTAAATAAAACCGTAATCAATTCTTCAATAAAACTGTGACTCTGAATCGTAATTATACAGGGTGATTCATTTATAGATGCCCCACTAATTTCACTCGGTTGGAATTTACATGTCAGTCATCACCCACTACTGTGAACACTTGGCGTTAAAATGAGTCATGAGACTCGGTGAGGCTTGCCTTGGTAAACAAGCGGAACAATAATAATGCTAATACAATAAAAGGGGATAAATTACATTGTGGAGAAAACAACATTTTATTTAAAATCCTCTACGCATCTTCCACCAATCTCAGTGCACGTGCAATAAAATAATTTTCCGCTCTTCTACGTAAGACATGGAGCCATCGCCTTGCGCAACATTCAGTCGTTTGAAATCACTGCGGTATCTGTAAACGGATCACCATCCATTATTATTATGAAGGTCGTTCCGTAACACCCGTAAAGCAGTGCATTGGAGAGCGAGTGCGTGTGCGCGTGCCAGCGTGCACAACAGCACCGAGCGGAACGGGTCGTCAAAGAGCTTCGCGCCCTATATTAAGGGCGCAAGCTTTTGCCCTTGCGTGGCCACCTCCACGTTGCTGTCCAGCGCACACGGAGGTGGCGCATACCGGGGGGGCTGGGCTGTGTCCAGCATTGTGCAGTCGCGGCGGCGCGGGCTCCGCGGCCGTCCTACGGCGCGCCACACGATGCTCGGGCGTCCTTTGGCCCGGCGAGCCGCGGGCGAGACGTCACCCGCGGGGGAGGGGAGGGGGAGGAGGGGAGGGGGGGAGAGGTGGGAGGGGGGGGGGGGCTTTTTTTTGGAGTGTCCCGCCGAGAGAGCTGTGGCTCCGTCCCGAGACATCGTTGAGCTTCGGATTGGTGAGAGGAAAGATGAAATGAGAGACGGAGATGATGAGAGAAGGCTGTGTAGACAAGAGATAACTGTTGGTGAGGTGAGAGGTTAGAGACGCTAAGAACTCAAAGTGCTCGTCGAGGAAAATATACAATTGGGAGGCATTTCAGGAGGCAGCCCCTATATAGGTCGTTAACTATGAAGGGCCGATAGTTTGAGCTATGAAGAAGGGCCATTGCACTGGATGTTTGTTAAAAAAAGCTTTATAGCTGATAGGATTCTTCCAGCATAAATAAATATTCTGATTCTGACACAAGAGATCACTGGAGACAAGAGCTTTATAAAATTTGAGTGAGATGAAAGAGAGAGAGAGAGATGAGAGGTGGAGGTGGGAGACCTGGGGGAAAAAAAAGAGGGACAGATTCGTGAGACTCAAGAGTTTGAGAGATCTGTCGACTGTAGACCTGATATCCCAGAGACAAACAAATGAGAGTCCCGGAGATGAGGTGTGGATGTTCTGACTTTGCGGTGCCATGTCGTAAAGACTGCACGTGACGCCGGACATCAACTCTGCGCTAATATCGCGTTTGGCACCAAGACCACATGGTCTGTGGTTTAAAGTCCCTGGGAACTGTGTTAGAGATTTTGTGTAAAAGTTGGCATCGAGGTGGTCACGATGGAGCAGTACAGCAATGGATTCTTGATCTATCTGTTGTGTGCGCCTCTGGCTTGCCTTTGCATGCTCAACATTTATGGAATTTTGATTTAAAGCTTTCGTGACTGCAGGGATTCATATTCTTGGTTATTTCTATTTTATTGTTTCCCTTCTCCGTGACTTCACCGAAAGAACCAAGCATATTTATGGAATTGGCCAAATATTCATCAAGTCATGCGTGTAAGGATCAATGTTTGTGTAATTTATGGCTTATCACATGCAAATGATACGTTAATGCTACCTTTTTAGGCTCAACTGAGCGAACAAAACTGTAAAAGGAAGAAACGATAGTCATGTGACAGTCAAAACAAAACGTAATACGACATTTTTCATGACTTGAATGGCGACCCAGATCTGTGCCGATCTATTGTTTTTGCTTGGATTCATCATCATCGTCATCATCATCGTCATTATCAGTCACGATCATTTCACTGCTGGATGAAGAACTCCAAAACCATCGCCGTCCTTTAAAGTTCTAAATGCCGCTGTCCATTGTGCAAGATACATTCATTGATGGATTTGCTCGATGGATTGTTGCATTTAGGACTATAGGGGATGTTGCATGCATCCTGGTAGAACTATTGAACCTAGGTGGTAGTGTGCCCTGCTTGGGTTTATCACCTGCTACTTGTGGGCGAACCGCGGAGGACTAAGAGGAAACGTCAGCCTGAAACGTGTCCAAAACCAGACCGTAATAATAATGTTGGCAGAAACAATGAGAGGAAAATATAACCTTTATTATTCCCTCGGCCACGAGCAACCGCTTGTCGTGTTTTTGCCGAGCATGGTGTTTAAGCCCAAGAGCCGTTGTTACCCCGCTTCCGCACACACGCACGGCGGGTCGCCCTGGATTTGGCGCCCTGCGGCCTGTCAGTGCGGCAGTGTGCCCGTGCAGCCTGCAATTTTGCCTCGGTACCCGTTTGTTAACGGGGCTTTTGAGAGAGCTTTGGCGCGCCGATTCTTAGTGTGCGGTGCGCTCGCAACTCTCAGGTTGCGTGGAGCAGTGCCCCCAACCAGTAGGCCGTCCCTAGGGTACGCCAAATCGGGACGACTGTCCCGGGCCCCGCGGCTTTGGGGGGGGATCTGCACTTTGACGTCACAGTGTCAGATGTAATTCTTCTGGTTTAGTTTGAAGGCATTACCCACCCCCGCCCCCCGCCCTGCACAAAAATACAGAGATCCCCCGTATAGCCTTAAGAAAGCTGTTGGGGCGAGCACTGTTAGCGAGTACTAAATGAAGGTTGGCATGACACACGAGGGGTTTGGGTGGCCAGCACCATCCCCGGGCGCCTTTGTCTCCCCAGTGGCGATGTTTACACATCACACCACCTCCTCATTTGAGATTGAGTTGACCTTGGGGAGGCTCACGACCGGTTCAGATAATTGTCATTGTCGTTGACCACATACACACAGATACACAGCAACAACAACCGCCATCGTCACTAAGTGGTTGATAATGTCACCACAGTGCTTGTGCCAGGCTAGGTGCACCTTGAGGCCACAAAGTGTTGAAGGCTCACTGACAGGATGTCACGGGATAGACCCAGGTGTTATGAGTTGACAGATTTGTGACGCATGGTCAGATTTTGGTGGTGGTTTGGGTGAATCTTTTCCTGCCATTTGTCAATCCACTGTAGGACGAGAGCCTTCTCACGCTGTGTCGATCATGGAAGGTTGTTAGACCATGCTGCACCACACTGGCTAATGCGGGTTCACAAGCGGGTTGTCCCGAACTGGTTTGGATGTCCCTCACCACTGTGAGTTAGCCATGGCCCGGAATAAAACTCGGGTCACTGCGCTCATTGCGCGGCACACCTAACCACTGCCCCACCGCTCCACCCCAGTGCATGTTCAGCATTCATCCTGGTCCCTCCATACAGCGCCCGACCAGTCGCTACACAGCTGCCACTAATTACGGTCTCGGCCTGAGGTCGCCCTTTCCCATGGGGTCTCAATTGACGCGGGGTTAGCGGTCGTCTGCTGCGGAGTAGGCTAGGCTGGGGTGGACAGGCGGAGCACGAGAGAAAGGCGGTTCGCGTCGGGAACAAACAATCGAGCGAATATTCGACCAGCTTTCCTACAGCTTAGGTAGCATTGACCGCGAATGGTCTTAATCCGATCCGTGGTAAATGGGCCGTGAGTGGAAGGCCCCCGTCATTGTCGCTGCAGCTGCACGGCTTGGCTGACCTGTGTGCACTCAGGCCAGCTAAGTGGAACCAGCCTGGCACAGAGCCAGTCTCCGCCAGTCCCCCCCAATCCTGTCTGGTACTGACCCCACGCTGCTTCTCTGCTGCAGCAGTAAAAAGCCCCTGTGTGTGTGCTTGATGCGTCGCCAAAACCGACGCTTTGATTCTTCCGTTAGGCTATGTTATCACTCCAGTGATATGCATGTTGGAATCGCACGCGTGCGCGAATCGGTTAGTTATGATTTATCCGACGTATATGCTAATGTTCCGTCTTTGAGAATCGTATCAGCAAAACTGCATCAACGGGACAAAAAAAAAACATGTTAAAGACCAGACGGTAAAAAAAATGTCGCCATCGGTAGAGGGTGAGACTCTACATCTGCAAATCCATCCAGGCCGATCGTATTACACGTTAAACGCACTGGCATCGTTATGAGCACGGTGCTAACGCTAATTCCGTACGTTCCTAATTGGGCTGGAAATTGATGTTCCTGGGGTGGGGGGAGGAAGGAGGGGAGGACGAGGAAGGAGTTCTGACGTCCTCGTGGCTCGTTTTAGATTTTTTTGACAAATCCATTCAAGCGGTGGGGGGGGGGGGGGGGGGGTAATACAGTGCCGGGCTTCAGCTGCTGTCAATTGAGCCGGATAATGGATGCGGAGCGCCCGTGCGGCTGTGTTACATAAGAGGCGGTGGTGGGGGCTATTGCTGAGTGTGCACATGGTCTTATGTGTGCGATGCTTGATGTGAACCCCGGTTACCAACTGTCCTGGTTTTTCCAGGATTGTCCTCTTTTTTTTCATTTTGGTAGCTGCTTTTGTCCGTGACGTAATAACCAAATCACTCCGGACAATGCATTTACGTACGGTTCTCTCCTCCCCGTTGCGATATTGTGAGGATAGTCTTCTTGCCTTTGTGTCCTGTTCTCTTGTATCTCAGATGTGACAATCTAAGATGTGACATTAAAGGTTGTTGGTGCTTCCTGGAACAGGATTTTTTTTTGGTTCATGTTTATATTTTCCAGCATAGTCTTGGATGGTGATATTTTACATTTTGCAGGCAGCCTGTTCCGCAGACAGGGGAGACATATCACACTCACTTGACCCTCATCAGGCATTCACCAATAAACCTGCCACTCGCCACTCAAAGCAGTAGTCATCAGCACGCCTGTGCTACGAGCCCAGCTACCTGAATTTGATGCCCGGTGACAAATGATATCGGAACCAGTCCTGGACCTCCCCTAAGTTGACTCAGCCTGGGTAAATAGCACCGGAGAACCAAATGTGGCCGCGCGTGGTGCTGGCTGCAGCACACTGCCACGTGCCGGTGTCTGCCTTTATTAAGCTCTCACTGACAGCACTTGCCCCATATAGTCTATAAAAGGCTATACGTGGTATCTTTGTCATTGCCTTTGTGCATGTTACACACGCGTGTGTGCGTGTATTAATGCGTCGGCGACACGTGAACACATTTGCACGGATGGTGGAAAATGACCTCCAGCGGTGCTTGTTGGAAATTCATCTCGTTGCTTGAAGCGCTTTGCTTAAACTGACCCGTGTAATAACATTATCTTGTACGTAGTTTTTTTCTAATATATATAGATACAAAATAAGAAGGTTACAGTAGTGGCTGCGTTCAGTGTTCTGCTTGAATGTGGTGAAGGTGTAATTATGAAAAGCACGAGCTTTGTAAACTTGGTTAGTGTTGGAGAAGTCGGTGACAGAATCAGAATGTGAATCAAAAATCATAATTTCCCGAGTCTTCAATTTCAGTCATGGTCTGACCACCCACGCTATCCTGCGGGTGGTCACGATGCCCCTAGGGTACACATTCGCCGTCTGTTGCAGAGGTTCGCGGGTTCGAATCAAGCGGCCGCCCTGGTTAACACCGCGGTTGTGTTAACCGTGAAACATGCGCCGTCTCCTTCGCGGCGCCTGTTGAGTTCCTGTGCTGTCAAACGAAGAACAGTTCCTTGTGTGACGTCCGCGTGGTCCGAAATTGAGAAATTTACTTTAAAATGACTTTTTTGGGCAATCCACGGCCATCGTTGCCTTGATAGCGAATACTTAGCAGGGACCCTTGTGAGGAAAGATACTCGGAGGATTAATTTTGGTTAATAAGTGTATTGATTAACAACTAATAACCCGCACATAATTTTAATGTGACTGTCTGTCCATCCCTCCCAGCCAGCCAGCAAAACTTGTATTGAGCCCTGTCTCTGCACTGTACATCGTAATTTATCTCGATTTCTCACATTGTCTTTGTTTTTATCTGTTTCTCAATTCCTCTGTCTCCTCTCCTCCCTCCACTGTACCTCCCCCACTTCCCTCCCCCTTATTCCTCTTCCTGTTTCTCTCACCTCTCACCCTCACTCTCCTTATTCCCACCTTGGGAGCACTTGGGACCGTGGCACCCAGCCAGACAGGAATTCACCCAGGTCATTCGGCGAGAAGGCTTTTTTTTCGAATATAGTCCGATATAATAATCCCTCTGTCGTCAATAAAGTATGTACCGTGTAGTTGTCGCTTTCTGTTATTGTGTTTCCACTTTGTATGTTAAATTGCAGGATGGCTTGGTGAGGCCTGCATCCTACAGTGGATTGTCCATGGCCGATGACAATGATGTTAGTTTTCTGTCAGTTGTGCGTAGCTTGTAAAGTAATCCCATCTTCGGGAGGCAGAAGTTTTTGTTGTCGTCGATTAATCGTCTTCATGGACTAACCATCCCAGCTTTGGTGACATCGTAAAGTCACATTTTTTACCATCGTCTTTCTCGCATTCTCGCCTGGCGCGCCCTCAACTGTTTCAAATTAAGTCAGTCAGTTAACGCCTCGCCTGTTCCGCCCATCCCCGACGCAGGACGTTTGCGCCCATGTGGGAAGTGTTCCGCGCCTCGTCGGAGCGCCTCGCCTCGTGCCACCAGGAGCTGAGCCGCAAGCTCATGGAGCTCATCCGGGAGGTGCAGAAGTACGGCGACGAGCAGACCAAGCAGCACAAGAAGGTGCGAGCGACGCAGGCGCGCAACCATTGCGAGGTGGCCGCGGAAGTTGAAAAATAGCGCTGTGGCCAATCAACACCACGAGCGCTATTCTCAAGGCTTCCTTGGTATACCCTTTGCATTGCAGTCGGTAGCCCGAGCACCATTACCAAGGCTTAATTGGTTCCCTTACCATTGAAGTCGGTAGTCCTAGCACTAGTCCCAGGGCTTAATCAGTAGACCTAGCAATATTCCCAGGGCCTTATTTCTCACTCGATATTTTCCTGAACACTGCAAAGCTGGTTTTGAGTGGAGATTATCTGCTAGAGCACAAGGTACATCTATATCAAATCCTTCATTATTGTACCAAACCCCACACCTCCGTTTAACACGGTTGGCTATGTATGGTGCAAATGAAGTTCAACATACATACAACTAGTTAAATAAACATTGTTAGGCGAGGTGGATGTGGGGTGTCATATAAAGCATCTGAAATGGACATCCAAAATTGTGAAACTGCCGAATACCAATGAGACTGCCAATATGAGACGGAATACAGTCGATACTTCAATCGAATCGTGACCCCGAATTGTGACAGTTCATCGAATCGCTGAGTCGGGGTGTAAATTTCGTATGTACATTTCAGACGAGCGCATTCCGCTCGTCTCAAATGTACATCCAATATCGTAAAACTACCCTATCTCAATGGAAATTTTTGATTTTTTAGGCTGTTTGCAAATTAATCTCATGTTCCCTCGTTTCTCCTTTTGCATTACTGACTCTTTAACTTCCCACTTGCCACAGACGAAGGAGGAGGTGTCGGGGACCCTGGAGGCCGTGCAGGGCATGCAGTCCACCACACAGGCGCTGCTCAAAGCCAAGGAGGTCTACAACAGCAAACACCAGGAGACGGAGAGGCTCAAGAAGGAGGGAAACCACAAAGAGTACGAGAAGGCAAGTGAGCCCGCCGCCGTCACCGCCGCCGCCTTCACCGTCGCTATCTCCACCACCGTTACCACGACCGTTGCCCCCGCGTCCATCCTCGCCACCGCTACCTCCAGCAGCAACAGCAGCAGCACCACTGCCTTCACGACTACGGCCACCACCACTGCCGCCAGGCTCGGTCGCGGCGCCCGCTGAGCTATCCACCCGTGATCTGAAACGTGGCGACGGGAGTTTATTTTAGTTTGTTTGTCGTTTTGGTGGTTTTTCACCTTATTATATTTAAACCAGCTCCGGTGTCGCGCATACGCCGCCATCTTGCTAACGCCACCAGCCGTGGATACAGGAAGGCAAACCGTGCGTGCAGACTCTCACCCGTGCCATTATGCTCCAGCGATGCTTCAGTTTGTCGAGTAAAACAAGCATCATGATGGCCCAGTGTCCGCCGGGAGACTTGGCAATTGCTGCTCTATGCGACCCTTAGTGGCAACAACTGGTAAAGGGCACAGGTCGGCATTCCTCGGTGCCAATGCTCAAACATTATTCTGTACCCTGTCTCTGCGTCAGTGTCACACACCACGCTGAAAATAAGTTGCAAAGCAGATTTTTCGAACGTTACCGTTCGTATCACGTTGTCACTATCGGCATCATGCGATCAAGAAAATGTTTCCATTGTGCAACTCCTTTGACATTTCGGTTTCAAGTTTATTTTGTTTTAACCGGGCGGGAACTCGAGAGACCGTTTGTGCGAGTGACGTGGGTCACCAGAACGACAAAGGCAATGACATAAAAACAAGAACAGCAACTGAGCGAATAGAAATCGGCCTAGAAAAAAACAAATACAAAATGATAGCAAAACCCAACTGAGTAACAGAATAAATATTTAAATGCTCGGTTCTCGAATAGAATTTGCGGGGCCCTGAATCGTGATGGACATCGAGAGCAGCAAACCGTTACACTCCGTGGATATAGATGTGTGTTTACGTGTGTCCTTTCTATAATGGACTCGTGTCGCTATAAATTCACACTGTGGAGAAAGCTCGTGACCGCCGGTAATGTATCCTGGCGAAGTAATGTAGATGGACAGGCTGCGGACAGATTGATGGTCAGTGCGTTGTGCTCATAGTGCGTGCAAAATCCTCCAATTGGGATTTTTCATTTTCTCTGCCAAGCTGCAGTAAATCAACCCCCGATTGCATCCCGAACCAAGCTGCCACTCTCAAAATCTAAATTCCAAAGGCATCGGCTGAAGTTTTGTGCCCGAATTATCATTATTTAAGCATCGAGTCCATGAAAAAGGTTTTGGATGTATGGCTGCGAGAATATATCCGTTACCGTTCACGGACCAGCGACTGGGAAATCATTAGGCGGAACCTCCCTGGCATCACAAATTTTCAAGTCTGCTTTTCTTTCAAGGAGAGGCCGTAATGACAACCAAAAACATAAACAGCTCTTTCTCTTCCAGGCTCTGCGTCCTGGCTTGTCCGAAATACGTTTGAAGCTTCGTTAAAAATAAAGACTTTTAAAGTTAATTAGTCATGCTGTAATGGCACCTCGCATTAATTTACTACTATAACTGCTACTACGTTTATTTTACGAGGTACGGTCCACTGAGCTTTAGCTCTTTTTCAGAAGTGACCTGGCCACAAATCATAGCTCAACGAAGTGGCTTATGTGAAAATGTATAACAGCCAAATACGCTCAACGCATGTTTCCAAATGTGGAAAATTCACGCGTCTACGGGGAGTGAGACATGCAAATTTAAAATATACAGGCATCAGGGTCGGAATTGAACTCACGACCTCGTGTATACCAGGCAAAGTAGTTAACGTCTCGCCACCGTGGCACCCCTTAATACAGCATTAGAATGCTATAAATGAATTTCCTGATGGTAACCTGAAATCCTTTTTCTTTATAATGAAGCTTGGCCATCTTTGTAAGAGAGCTGTTTAGCTAATAGGGCCTTACCAGCTAAAATAAAGTCTTCGTCTGCGCTTCCAACACAGGGCAGCCAGACCAGGACACATATAACCTTTATTAAAACCAAGTAAGAGGGGGTGGAACGGTGGTGCAGTGGTTAGTGCACTGCGTTATGAACCCAGAAAACTGACTTAAGATTCCTGGCCACAGCTCACATCAGTGGCCAATGATATCTCAACCAATCCTGCTTCCTTCGATTCTTCACCGGTCTGCACTGACCAGGATGGTGAAGTGTATGTTCAAACAACCGCCATGACCAACACGGCATGGTGAGTTCTTCATCTCGCAGTGGCTTTATAAAGGACTGAAATGTATTATATGTATTACCACTCAGAGCTAATTAGAGACTAGAATTAAAGTTTTCTCGGGAGAACTGCGTACAATAATGGCAGCATACAAGGTGCGTTTCTACATGGAAAGGAATTTTCTTTTTTTTGGGTTGAGTCTTCCTTTAACAATCTGATCGCATAGAAAAACAATTGAGAAACATTTAGAACAATGCTACCAACTTGTACCACACTTCCAAGCAACACACACAGTGCCTGGGCGGACACAAATACATGCTAGTCACTGTTCACTGCTGAATAAAACCCTCCCAACAATGACACCACTGCCAAGTATTGCTCACAAATCAACTGAGTCTCCACTGGATGCCGTGTAGCTATGATCTTTTAACAAGCAGTGGGTAGATCATGGCTGCTGCCTTTGATGATGCTGTTCCTTGTGCACCCAATCCGTCATGTCTCGGAAGCTGAAGAGGTTTGAACCTGGTTAGTAAAGTACTTGCATGTGGGAGACTGGCAGCGAGAATACTCTGCCAGGTTTATAATCTTGAGGTGCGTGACAGTGAAATGCTCTCATTGTCATGTGACGTTATTGAATATGCGGTCATGGTGTGACATTGCGAAACGAGGGGTTGACAATCTGGTCACATGACCTCACTGCGAAGCGAGCAGTTCAGAAACTGGTCATGTGATGTTGAGAAAGCTAGGGGATCACAATCTAGTCATGTGACCCCATTGCTAAGCGAGGGGTTGAGAATATGGTCATGTGGCCTTGTTGAGAAGCGAGGGGTTCAGAAACTGGTCACGTGATGTTGAGAAGCAAGGGGTTGACAATCTGGTCACGTGAACTCGTGAAATGAGCGTGTCAGACTCTGGTCACGTGATGTTGATAAGCCAGGGGTTGACAATCTGGTCACGTGACCTCGTTGAGACTCCAGGGGTTTAGAATCCGCTGCTGCTGTGTGCGCGTACGACAACAGGCCCAGGTGAAGTCACGCAAGGCGATGGAGGCGTACAAGGTGTTCGTGGATAAGTACGCCAACGTGCGCTCCGACTTTGAGCACAAGATGACGGAAACGGCACAGGTGAGCGGCGGGGCCACCAATAAAACTTGGCAATTTCATCCTTCTCCCGCACCTCCGATTAGCATGGTTGGCTACGTACGGTGCGAAAGAAGTTCAACATCATCATGATCATTACTTTATAAGTTCTCCGGATTATAAAACGCTCCAGAAAAAAGTAAGACGCACTCCAAACTTGTGCCCGAAGTTAATAAATCTGGTCTTGCACATACACACAGACATCTATCAAATTATAATCCGCACCCCCAAATTTTGCTTTAAAATGCAGTGGGAACAGGCGCATCTCGTAATCCGGAGAATGCGGAAATAATTATACCGCGCCTCCCATGCGGTACATCTCCAGTTTCTCAATTCTGGTGGCATCTCTATCGAATTCTCGGGTTGGATTCAATTAACCAACTTCGTGCTCATGGCTACAGTGGTCTCACACAAGGTGCCGCGTGTGTGTTTGCTGGCCTACCACCCTGCCACCCGAAACGTGCCAAATTTCGTCAGATCTCGCAATCCAAACGCAGGTGTTAGGCCCCGACCGTGCTTGGGTGGGCGACCGTAATACATGGAATAGACGTTATTTGCAGCAAAGGGCAGTGGAGAAAAATCCATTATTGTGCTGTACGATGCTTGCCAAATATATGCAAATAAATTCCCCATGACCAATATGGCATGGGGGGGAGGCGTTCATCCTGCATTTGTTTGCCAAACGGAGCTGTACACCTACTAATGTATTTTTTGATTATCTTATTAATTACAGAAAGTGTTGCCATGTATCGAACCGTATCGAACCGTATCGATAATAATATAATTTTCATGTCTGGGAAAGCCTCACCGAGTCTCACTAGTCGTTTTTTGTTGTTGTTGTAAGGAGGGGGTCTCGGATTGGATGTTTTGCCAATTCCATCTCGAGGGAGCGTTCTGCATCAAAGCGTTACCTCTTGTACCCCTGTAGGCTTTCTCTGAGCCGGTCGCTCGTTCCCCCCTCTCCGTCGCCGGCCCTTTATTCGCCGCTAACGCAGGCGAACAATGCCGCGCACAGATCCGTGCGCAAGCTTATTCAGCGAAATCACAACGCCATCCTTGTTGAAGCACCATGTCTCCCCCCACCACCATGTGCTGGATGGGAGATTACACGGAATGTCGTCGGATGTACATTTTTCCGCTGCCGGGTGTGTGTTTTTTTTGGAGCAAGTTCATGCGAGCGTTTCTGCGTTTTGCCTTTGGCCCTAAACGCAGTGACAGATGCTGGCCCAAGAAGTGTTTGATTTAATCGGCTGGGTGAATGAGACGACAAGGAAATAGGAGTACAGCAATGAATTCTATAATGTGTATATGTCGAACTACTTTCGCACCGTACTTAGCCAACCGTGCCAATCGGAGGTGCGGGGAAAGGACGACAAACACAAAAAGCAGTTCTAAAGAAATGAGTTTTCAATCTAGATTCAAAAGTGCATAGCTCCAGTGGCTTCCTAATATCGGAAGGAAGAGCTTTCCCGACAGCAGCAGAAGTGCATCTGAAAGCGCGCGATGCGGTGACAATCTTTGTTTGATGGCCTGCCAAAAGCCACTTGTGTTTGAACTTTTGAGTTCGCATAGCACCCACGATACCACGTGACGGATAGTTTGTTTGAAGTCCCTGTAATGTGTGTGTTGAAGGTTTCCCTGTCAGATATCCACGATATGGCAGTACAGCAATGGATTGTCGAATCTCTCTGTGCGGGGCATTTGGTGTTATTCACCTGGAATGAGTGGTGGGCTTGCTGTGGGTACCCCCGCTCCCTCCCACGGTGAATGGAATTGGCCAAACGTCTCAATGCAGAGCCATCCTGAAATAGTCTTGAGATGCAGTGAGGGTATTATCGTAATGCTTATTATAAATGAAGCAACCTGTAAAAACAATCGCACGTCATTTTATTTGTTCTTAAAACAGCACGAATCCATCCAACAATCACGCCTATGACCAAATCACCGCCAGTGCTAAGCAGTTTATGGGCCTGGACGGTGAGCGCTTGGTGGACGGGCGCCTGCGAGTGTGCGCGGATCCACGGCGATGCGACGACTTGCGCCCCGGCGGTTGTCCGAGAAGCACACTGCTGGTGTGTGTTGCCCCCGTGTTCCAGAGGTTCCAGGAGATTGAGGAGGCTCACCTCCAGAGCCTTCACGACTTCATCAAGGCCTTTTCCCAGGCTGTGGAGGACACGCACACCCTCATCGGGCAGGTGGGAGCGGTCACATGTGTACACACAAAGACACCCCCCCCACCCCCCCCCGCCCCCTCCCCCCCGTGTATAGCCTTCAACAGACTGTCAGGGCGAGTGTCGTTCGCGAGCAACTATGAAGGCCGGCACGGCACATTCATCGCCACACTTAGCGGCCGTTCACCACGGATGACGTCACCACACAGCCTCATTTTATGACTTTGTCTCACCAGTACGAGATAAAAAGGATGCCATAAGGCAAACAATACAAGGACAATGCAAACGCCAAAGCATTAATAGCTCCGGTTAAGCAGTTTCAATATTGTAATGATGCCAGAAAGGGTAAAGCATTTCTTATATATGTAATATTAATACATTACTGGCATTAACGATCCCATGGATACATATACACGGTTGCATATACACAAACCCACACACAAACACATGCACCGATGTACGTTTACACGCCCGCACGCTTCCGCACAAGCACACGCGCACACATGCATGTACGCACGGGTATAGGCTAGGTTTGTAATGGTTGCATCGATTTGTCGATTTAATTAAATTCTTTTGCTCACGATGCATGCATCGAATCATATATGTGAGGTTTGATCATTGTTTATATGCGTAGTGGCGTAACGCGCGCAGGGTTTTCAAACAGAAAAATAATTCATGCACGGGATTGCAAACAGTGAGGTCAGCACAGGATAAGCAGGTCCAGGCGGGTAACCTGGGTGACAGCAGATAAAGAGATGCCAGCAATTAGGGAAAGAGGCAGTGATTGGCTGGCTGCAAATGCAAACCGCGGGGTAGGCGCCACGGAGGCGAGAGATAGAGGCGATATGGGGCAGAACACGTGCAAGAGACGGCGGAAGGACGCCGGCTTGATGAGGGCCATCTGAGGGCACTTAATGAGGAGGGGAACGTGTGAGGCAGTGGGGTTGAGTTGGTTGGAGATGAAGCAGTGAAGAGATTCAAGAGAAGTCCGGGACCTTGCCCTCCAGACCTCATCCTCCCTAGCGGTGTTGGCTGAACCCCCGCTGGGGGAACGATCGAGGTTGGAGGTGCGGGTGTAGATAGGCTAGCAGTGGAGAGGCTAGCGGAATCTTTAGTCTGAGTGTGATAGGCTCGCGGGGTGAGACGCTAGCAGAGTATACAGAGAGAGAGTCCGTGACAGGCTAGTAGAGCGGGGAGTAATAGTCTAGATGGGCGAGAGAGATAGCTCGAAGTAGCAGGCTAGCGGAGTAAGAGTTCGCGATAGGAGTACGTGGTGTTGAACAAGAGGAGCATCCGTGTGGGATGCTGTGAATAAAGTGACAGGAGAAAAGACGAAGTTGTCTGCGTGAATAAACAACACACTACATATGTATATATATGTACATTTGTAGGTGTTGCATGTCTTGGAGTCATATTTTGAACGAGTGGGTGCAGTGCTGCAGGAGTCCACGTATAGTGTTATGAAACTAATGAACTCAGTTCCATCTCTGTCCATGTAATTATGCCAGAGACTAATTATGCACGTGTGTGCGTGTGTGGGGAGCGGGAGTGTCGCGGTTAGTACGCTGCGCTACGAACCTGGACGACACGAGCTCGACTCCCACTTACGGCCAACACCAGTGACTAATTATCTGAACTGCGCCTGGTCCTCCCCTGGGTCGACTCAGCCTCAAATGAGTACCTGGTGTGGTGTGTAAAAATTCGCCACGAGGGAGGCAAAGGCAGACGGGCGCGCTGTGTTGGTGACCCACCCTCTCGTGTGCTGTGCCGGCCTTCATAGGTGCTCGAAAATTGCACTTGCCCCAGCAATCTGTTCAAGGGCTATACGGGTGAATCTTTGTCTTTGTGTGGGACTTAGGTGCACATGGAGTTCAGGCAGCAGGTGAGGGACATCACTGCGGATAATCTCATCGAGAAGTACTCGGAGAGCAAGGGCACGGGCAAGGAGCGTCCAGGTGAGCAGCGAGCGCCAGCCACGTGGGGCCTCGTCGTGCGACCCCTCCTCTGCTTCCCCCCTCCCCTCCTTCCCCCCTCCCCTCCCCTCCCCTTTCCAATTGCCACCCCTCCTTCCTAATTTCCACCGCCACTCCGTAGAATCAAACCCAGAGGTCGTCGGTTCCATCTCCCGGCGTGGCAGTTCAGAATCTGTATTTGTCCTGGAGAAATCTGATGAGCTATGAAGCTTTTTCACAGATGTCCAGTCGCTAAGCAATGGGAATTTTTTCAATCCGCCCCCCTTATCACCACCCTCGCTTCTGTCCTCCACCCAGCAGTATAAATGGGTGAACCCACAGCTCGTCGCTCATGTGGTTGGGTAAAGTGTGGTACACCCACCGTCTGGTCAGTTTTGAAGAGTGGGCTAAAAATATTCTCTTTCGAGCTTTCACTAGAGCATGCCCTAATGACAATAGATCCATACACACAGGTTTGTAAACCTACTTGCTGTTCTGCTCTCTCCAGCCACCTTGCATCCCATCCATCAGGTTTTGGGATCCTCAAAAATGTTCATGATCCACCAACCCATTCCTCCAAAGGGCTTCTTGACAGGTGTGCAAACCCTACCGTTTCATCACGATAATACTATTTTTTTAAATTCGTAAATGAAACACTATTTTCACGAACGAAGCGTTCGTAATCTTTCAGCCTTGGCGTTGCGTGCAGTGAGTAGGCAGGTTTTCGCCACCTACCTTTGTGTTTACGCACGTGCATTTGTGTCTGCCGAGTCAGCCGATTTTTGTTTAAAAACCACCGGACGCAAATGGAAGAGAAAGTTGCGTTTCTCGGAGCAAGGGGGGTGGGGACATAGGCTCACAAATCGGTCGGCGTTCAGCGCCAGCAAGCGTTGGGATCAAACGCCCCCCCCGGAAGAAACGTGCACTTCGTAATATCAGAAGGTCCTCAGCGAGACCTTGACTCGTCCAGTCAAGAGAAAAAAAAACGTAGCGTTGGTTTTGACCGGTGGCGGCACCTAAGTTAAAAGCCCGGCCTGCGCTTTCATCCGGCCGCCGCTACCGCGGCAGCCTTTTGTTTCCCCCACTGCAAGCCTATTCTTGTTGGTCTTGGAACCGGTTTGGTGTCTGGGGGGGAGGGGCAGTATAACCGGGGTGAGTGGTGGGGGGCAGCTATTGAATGTCGCTTTGAGCGGCCCTTGCTGTCCAGAGGCGTCCTGTCCCTGCCGCTCGGCAGCGCTTCGGGGCCATGCGAGCACTTACGTTTAAATTGGCCTCCATAATCATAAAAACAAAGGCAACCAAAAGAAACTGCTCTCTCTTCCGCCCCGCCGATTAATACTTAATGCGCGCGCAATTCAGGGCGGTGTGTGTTGGGCTAGGAGATGCGGTGCTCCCAGTGGAGAGGCTAATGTACGCGCGTGTACGTGCATTAGTGAGTGCACGAGCGTCTGTGTGCGTGCATGTTTCTGTGCGCACTGTACCGGAGGGATGCAATGGTTCATCGAACACAATCGATTTGGATTTGACGCGTGCATTGAACCGTGTGTGTAAGAATCGATTATTTACCGACTGTTCTTGTTGGTTGCGGTAGTTAGCCGTTAGGAATTAGAGTCGTTGATGGGTTGAGCTCTACAGCAGCTCAGGGATTTGTCCGGATTCGGGGAAGGGAGGGCAAGTGGTTGAAATTCAAATCGAGAATCGATTCTCTGTCGTCCCGTTTTCACCGTTAGTATTTTCCCCATGTTTTCTAGTTTTGTCTGCACAATTTGGTTTGTTGCGTCAGCCAAAGTGTAACGTGCTTTTCCGCGTATACCGGGAGCAAAACATCGAATTCGGTGAATCGGTGCATGGTTACAAGCCCTGATAGACTATAAACATTGATACCACTCTAGACATAACGAGCAACAAGAATCGCGATTTTTATTGGTCAAATCGTGACCCCTAAATTGTGACAATTCATCGTTTTGCGGAGGAGGTGGATCCGTTTCACGCCTTCCTGGTCGCACAGCCACCTCGTTCCACACGCGCGTTCCCTTGTTTCACACGTCCCTACTTCAAGCAGCTTTGTGAATAAGGAGAAAAACGAAAGAATTAACGCGAAATAACTTATTTGCGTTCGGACGTCGCCTACGGAAAAGATGAATTATTTCACGAGGTCGGCCCGAAGGTTGGATGGCTCCAGCCATCGATTCGGCCGGCCGTGTTATTTCGGGCCCTTTTGGAAACACTGTCTCTTGCCCAAGTCCTCCCGGCCTCGCCTGGATCTTCGTGTCGGGGGCGTGGTCGCGCGAGTGACAATCCTTTGCGCGCATACAGATGCCGGAATAGGCTCTCCGCGTTCTTCATTATTATCGTCGTGCTGTTTTTGCTGAGCTCGTGGGCTGCGGTGACGATGTGTTGAGGATTATTATTAGAATTCGTGTTGTTTTTTTTCATGCTTTCCAACTGTGGTTGAAAGCATTTATGCGCGTTCTTACAAAGTTGCGTCGCTCTTTGGGACTCGCTGAATTGTGCTCGCCACCGGAAAGGACATTTTCACTTTGGTGGAAAGGAAGGAGGGATTTACCCTTCTTGAAAACTGGCCACATTTTTTGACTGGGTTGCACAAACTACACCTGAGAACTCTTTTAATCACTGGCATTTGAGAGCCGAATGCCCCCGATGTCAGGATTTGAGTGATACCTTGGATTCGCAGTTTTTTTTTGTTCATGAGACTCAGAGAGTCAAAACCCATCCAGAGTTTTGTCTGCTTAAGCAGATGCCGATGGAAAATATTGGTTCCAAAGTCTCACAGGATTATAGACCCAAACTTATTTATTTATTTTGGCAATTAAACAGAAGCTTGTCTGTTTGTTATCTCATTGTTAGAACAGGCATCTTACGGAGAGACTGGCTCCAGTCGCGATAATGTAGAATCTCCCCGAACTGTTTTGGGGCTGGCAATCGAGATGATTGTCGACCCTTTGCCCGTTTGAGCAGGAAAGTGCTGACTTTATCTCATAGTACAGCAAGTAGGTTGCTCACAGTCGGTGCAGGATTTTGAGTGCTTGCCCCTCTCCTGCGTGTGGGTTGTCTCGTGGCACTGCGGTGTTTGTTAAAAATGCAGACAAATAAATGCATGAATCTGGGATGAAATTGCACTGACTCACACGCAGCCAGTCCTGGGGTTTTAGCCACTCATGCTTCTCTCTTGCTATCCCCATGGCACTGCTGGGCTAGTGGGCAAGACTGGCCTGCTCCCTCTCCTCATTGGAGGAGGCGCAAGAGAGCTCCCGGCACAGCAGATAACGGGGGGAGGGGGAGGGCGGGGTTTGGACGAGCGACGTTAACGTCAGGATTCGACGCCAGTCGCTCGCTCACGGTACGAGCAGCTCTCGTCCCACCAGAGACATTTATTGACTCCTTTGCCCGCTTACCTTATCAAAAATAGAGGAAACAGCAACAACTAAAGTAATAATAAATAGGAAGGTCGGCATTTGACGGGGCAGACAGCTGGGGCAGGCATGGCCAGGCGAATGTGCTGTCGGTGGCTGCACTTGGCACCAGGTGAGGTCGTCCGTCTATTGTCCATCACCTGTCCCGTCGTCTGTCCGTCGTCTGCCGCTGCTCGCTGTGTGCGGCGCCGGGCGCTGTGTGCCCCCCGTGCCCGTAGTCTGGGCCCGTGCTGTGGCGTTCTTCTCGGCGTTCTGCTCGGAATGGTCTCACTCGGGAGCTGCGACGACCGTCTCCGGAAGGGATGTGCCGCCACCCTTTGCTAATTTGACCGTCTTGTTTGTCTGCCTGCTAATTTGTTGGCTCGCCTGCTCAGGTTTGGTTTTGTAATTTCATTTGGCAGAGGTGGCTGTGTAGCTCGGGGCTCAGACCACTGAGCCGTCACTGGTGCACGTCAATGTATTGAACCAGCGCCACCACCTGTGATTAAATTGAGTTTTTACATTGTAGTTGATGGTCTCAATCCAGTCACAGATGACTGCAATACAAAATCCAACTGCATTTAATTTGATTATGCTCTTCGTTTGCCTGAATTTCAACTGAGAATGAAAAATATATATATAATTTTGACTGCCATGCAGTGGATACAAAGAGTCGTTTTGAACGCATCTCCGAAGTCATTGTGATAGCACCTTCTCGAACACATTGTCCTGCCAGGGTTTGCGAATGGATCCATCGCCCGTTGACGTGACAGCCGTTAGCACCATAAAATAGAGAAAAAGGCAAAAAGTTGGTTCACTCCGTTTGAGTGTGGTGATTAAATAAAATAAAAAATCCTCATCCAGGGTGTCAACCGTCGATGATCCACGCTCCATTAGCGATGGGACCAACTCTACCCATTATATTCACTATGCCCGTGGAGTGGTGGCAGTAGTGGTTGCCGCACCATGAGCTCGGGTTTTTTTTTGTCGTTGTAAGCGCACAAACCTGGTTGCAGCACGTCGATGGTTTCGGGGGAAGGGGATGAACTCAGTTACTTGAATTAGATCCCTGGCCACGCGTCAGTATCAGTGTCGAGCAATATCTGAACCGGTCCTGATCTGTCCTCCACCCATTCGCCTTTCACCAACCCGCGCTGACCTGTGTGGTGAAGTATGGTCAAGCAACACGCGTGATCAAATGGCGGCTGGTGGGGGGGGGGGGCCTTCGTGCAGTGGATTGGCAGAGGTCTGCCGTACGCGTAACATTCAACGCTTGGTGCAGAGTCGCCAATGCTGAGCGCTTCAAATCCCTTTGCCAGCGGGGATTGGGCCATGGATAATTATTCTTGACCGTCTCTCCGTGGAAACAATTAACTTCGTGTGAAATTGCCGTCGTTTAAATTTTGTTTTTATTAAGTGTTGCACACTCCGCTGTGCTTTCACCAGTGCCGTTCATGGTTCAAGTGTTTCTTGCAACAGATGCTTGTTGCGGTGGTGGGCTGTAGTGTGGAGTGGTGACCGATGGCTTACGTAATCTATCACTGCTAATTATATTATTAGTCTGCTTCATCAGTTAATTAGATCATCTTCGCGATTTTATTTCCCCTCATTGACTATAAAAGACCCTGTTTTCATGATTAAATTGTTATTTTATTCGTATAGCTATGCATTTATACATTCTGGTCCCCTCATCCGTACATCCGATTGTTTATCCTTCCGTCATTCTGTTTGTCCATTTGTGATTTTCTTTAACCGTCTGGCCATCTATCCATCCAACTACTTGTCTGTCCCATCGTCCTGTCTCGTCATTCTTCCATTTGTTTTTCTGTCCATCTATCCATCCATCTATCCTGTCTGTCTGTCAATCTATCCGTGTCTCTGTCCGTACAGCTCTCTCTGTATAAATTCCATTGCACAGTGCATCCGAACAAACGTCCCTTCAGCGTGTTCCTAAAATATGGGCGTACCCCCGGTTGTCTCGTTCCGTCACGTTAGTCCCCCCCCCTCCCCCTGCCCCCCCCCCCCCAGCCTCCCCGAGTCTCCCGGAAGATCGTCAGGCTCGTTAATGGATGGGGGTCCGTGTCTGCACTCATTGCAGCAGAGACGGCGTTTTTTTTCTTCCCCCGAACCGCGACTGAGCGCTAATGGGGATGCGGCGGTGGCACAAGTGCGAAATCGAGTTTCATGTTTCGCTGATGGTGGGGCAGTTGGTTGCACCCACTGTGACTCGCACTGTAATCTCGCTGTGTCATCATCGGCATCATCATCATCATCTTCTTCACTGTCATCATGATGGTGAGGTTTATGAGCTCAAGGCACTTGGGTCGATTGCGGTGTCATCATCATAGTCATTGCCACGATGACATTTATGCTTACCGCATCGCGATTCTAATTATCTACATCATGTTAAACATCAGCAACTTTATCGTCATTGTCATCATCGTTAGCATCATTAACATTTTAATGAATGCCATCTTTCTCATCATCATCATCATCACGTTAGCCCCGGAGACGGGTTAAATGCATTCAGCTACTCTTGTTAACATGCCATCAGATTCTATGTGGATTGTCTCTTTACTAAGAATGCGATGTTTTATCCACCGTCACGTTCGCTTCATCATTTCAATTCAGCTCGATTAATCAATTTAAGAATCACATTTTTTTACGTTGCGGTAGCAGCACTTGCAGCAGCAGATGAGGAGGGGGGGTGTCCTGTTAACCCATTACGTACATAATCACAATCAGCCATGACCAATCCACTGCTGGATGAAGGTCTGCCCAAACCGCCATCTGTCACTGCCCTGTGATGCGACGAGCCACCTTAGCTCCTGTTCACAAGTACCGGTGAGATCGGATACATTGAGGGGTGCACCGATTTTAGGAATGTCCCCGCTTGTCCTCACGTGATCCCGTTGCATATCCTGGCATTGTTTCTGCACTCCGGTCTCATGCGGACCCTCGGTCAGCTGACTTGGAACAAGGGGGGGGGGGGGGGGGGGAGGGTCCTTGCTCTGTTTAAAAATAATCATCTTATTCTCAATTGATATATAGACTCACGGAACCCCCCAGTACACGACGATTCGTGAGAGTCTGCGTGGAGGGCTGGGCTGGTAAAGCAGCCGATAATTGGATTTGTGAAGTCAATGTGAATTGTGCTCCAGGTCGTTGAATTCGTTTGAGCTGTTTTTTTTTAACTGTTATGAGTTGGGTGTGGTGGTGGTGGTGGTGGTGCACTCCTGTGATCAAGCGTTTCGGAGTCAAGGGTTAGTGGATCACACCGAGGTTTTTGAAACTGCCCAACACGCTTGGGCTTGCTGCAATATGATCAGGAGATGGCGGTAATAGCAAGAGGGTTCGTGAACCCATCTGTGCGGACATTTGAGTGGTATTCATTGGTGCGTGTTGGTTAATTTTTCTCCCACATATCAATCATGCATTGAAGAAGAATTTGTCAATACAACCGACTCCAACATCATCAGCCATGGTCTCTCCACTGCTAGATGAAATCCCACCCCCTCCGCTATTTGGAGGCTCTTTGTCTTTGTTCACATTGCAGGACCGTTAGAGTCGGGGGCGGAGGGGGTGCGACAGCTTGGGAAGGCTTCCATCCAGCAGTGGATTTATTTTATTTGTGTGCATGCCAATATTGCTCAGGAGCTTAATTGCAGTGTCGAGGTCTGCTGCTGGTGCTGGCCACAACGAGAGTGCTTCAGGAGAGAGTCCGTGCCGTTTTGCTCCTCTTCCATTGAAGGAGCACAGACTTGCAGTGGTTTACTCTGTGATCCGTTGCTTGGTTTGCGTCGCCACAATTGCACCGTGGATTTTCTAGTGGATTAATCGTGGCTGATGATAATGATTAAGCTCCTAAGCAAAGGCAGAATAAAGGGCAGCCTGGACAGTGAGGTCATCCGTTCTGTGTGATCGCGCGACTGTAACATTGTTTGGAGGAAGGGTGATGAGGGTGTGCAATGGTTCTGGCTCCATCACTTGGTCTGGCGTGACAGCTGATTGGCCACCTTGAAGTCCTTTCTTTGGCAGGAGCATGCGGGGGAAAACACGTCAATAAGAGCACGGGCAAGGTTGCACATCCGATCAGCCGCTATTTTTAGCCTTTTTCACCATCTGAGGTGCCCCTTGGTAAGAAGTGTGTTCATTCATCCGCTCGGCGGTGATTCAATGAAATTGTGACAATTCGCGAAGGCGGCCGGCCGTGCCTGATGCTGTGACCGCACTCTCGCGTCGTGCACCGTTACTGGCTGTTATAGGTGCCTGCTGACAACGATTGCCACAGCAGTCTATGTAGGCTACACGTGTGGGGAGTGGGTGGGGGGATATTTGTCTTTGTGTCTAGAGTATGCGTCTATTAATTGCATACATGCAGGTTAACTTGTTACACCTTCTACATCGTGGGGCTGATTCACACCTCGTGATAACTGCCGAAAACACACCGCCTTGGTGATTTACCCCTTTGTGGGCGTTTGGCGCAAAGTTGTAATGAAAAGGAACGTTCTCCGATGACACGTGAATTGGGCCCCATCTATAAATGATGTACGCTTATAGAGATGCAATTTGTGTAATTAGCCTCGGAGATGTCAACACAGCGAGACAACCCAGAATTATTTCTTATTGTCGTGAAGGAGCCTGGGACCACGGGTGGGATAATGGGTTTTATTTTCTTCTTCCGTTTGTGTCTGTGATCGATGCGTTCATCATTTAATCGCTACGAGTGCTGTCCTACCCTTGTGTGCGTGTGTGCACGTGCATGTGTGTGTGTGTGCGTGGCCTTGCTTATGTGTGTGTCTTTGCACCTGCGCATGTGTGTGTGTTTACGTTTGTGGGCTTGTGTGTGTTTGACGGGAAGAGGGTTAGTGCGGTGGTGCCCTGATGATTAACCTTGACCAAGAATTGAACTCGAGTAACTGGGTGCATAGCGCACAGTGTGCTTTGCCCAGTGCCACCACTGTCTGGCCATGAATAGCCAGCCATATCTGAACCTGACTTGGGTCAATTCAGTCTTAATACATTTGTATTTCGTGTGTTTGGGTTAACGGCATCACGTCCTGACAGACGTGTCAAGCTGTCTTTTTTTTCTTACAACAAAACGCGAGCCCAATACAACACGGCGGAATATTCCGGGAACCGGGTACGGAGAATCCGTGGTAATCCATTTTGGCGTGACCGAACCACATGAAAGGGGAGGGAAGAAGGGTGTAATAGGGGGCCCCCTGCTGCCCCAGCCAGTGGGCACCTCACTCGCTTTAATAGGTGCTCGCTAACAGCTCTTGCCCCCATCTGCAAAGGCTAACCGGTGGATCTTTGTTTATATGTTTGTGTGTATGTGTGTCCTTCACAGGCCCCATTGAGTTTGAAGAATGCAACAGCACCAACTCAGCCAACATGATAGAGGGTAGGCGTCTGGCATGCTTCACCCCGTCTGTCTCATTGTGCGGTGGCAAAAGGCACTGGCTCAGCAACCTTCATAAGACAACGGCCTTTGCCGGAAAGAAAATACCTACAACTATAGAGTTACAGTGACGAATACGTGAATCGGTTCTAGGAGATTCTAACGCTCGCAGATACACTCATCGAATAGCTCACGTGAGAATCGTTTGTTTTTTTATTAATGCAAACAATATGCAATTGTTACGCTTATGCTAATTGGTGAGTGGGGAGGGGGTGGACGTAAAAATAATAAATTTATGGAAATTTGAACTATGACATGAGTTGTGGCAATTCATAGAATTGCCGGGGGGGTGGATGGCTGAATCGTTGTACGCCCAGTTCACCACGCCTGGCAGCACGGAGGCTCTCAGCGTTCGGACGTCATGTCAACGGCCGCCGTGGGTTTGACTTTGCAGCAGGGGTGGGGAACGTACGGCCTACGGGCCCCGGACATCGCCCACGGATTCAATTCACCTGGCCCATGATCGCATGATAGGCTCCCGCTTCGAACTGGCCTGCAAACAATATTTATCCATCACTGCAAGCATCCTAGCCATATAGCGGGGGTTGGGGCAGAATATTTAGGTATATATAAATGTAGCGTTTCTAAATTTAGCGCATTTAAGTCACTTTTGTCGCTGCGATGGCCTCTGGAATCCATTTTTTAGGTGGCAGGGTGGGTGCAGTCTTCACGCTTGTGCCTCACAGCAAGAAAGGCCTGGGTTTGTGTTTCCCAACTCGGGAGACTTCCTGATATGGAGTTTGTATGTTCTCCCCCTGTTCTGCATGGGTTTCCTTTGGGCTATGTAGTTTCCTCCAATAGCTTAAAAAAAATCCATGGAATTAAACTGGTGTTGGCCAAACATCTCAATTCTGAAAAATGTATGACTCAGTTTTGGTGACACCTCGCAACATCGCCCCCTAGACGCGAAAAAACTTGGCAGGAAATGTAGTGTGTGACTCATTGAGGCTTTCCTGGGTCTACTGATTACAATATGAATAGTACAATATTCTTCATCTCATAGCGGGACACTGGTAGCGCAATCGGGCTCTCTCATTCGTCCCTTGTGGATGCATGCTGTATTGGATTGTTGAGTGCTCCTTGCTGATACTTGCGCGGTGTGTGCATGCGTGCGTGTGCATGTGTGCGTGTGTGTACGTGCATGCTTGCGTGTGCGTGCATGTGTGTGTGCGTGCGTGTTTGCGTGCGCACTGCCGCCCAGGACTGAGGAAGAGAACGAGGAAAGCGTTTGGAAGAAGAAAGAAAGAGAAAGACACGGACTCCACGTGAGTGACGCGATGACTGGGTGTGGCGGAGCACGTCCGCGGTCCGGTGCCCTATAGGGCGAGGGTTAATGGATTACTTAGAGAAATTACGAAATTCCCAAACCTGCTGTGGGATGTCTGCGAGGTGGCCAGAATATTTGCAGTACAGCGAGTGGGTATTGTGAATCCATGTGTCGACCGTTGAGTGCGAGGCCATCGTATACAATACAATACAATTTTGATTATATAGTTTCCAAACTTACGCTTCATCTCAATTCGCTGTACCAAATTATCTAACATGTGCATCACTGGGAAAAAAAAAGTGTCATATAAAAAAATAGGCAGTCGTAGGCGGTGGAGGAGGGGAAAGTCCTTAAGCCTTGACTTCAACCGGGGCAGGGAGTCAATGGCACGGATGGGTGGGGCAAGGACATTCCAGACGATGGCGGGAGCAGAGGAGAATGAGTGACCTCCCACTGTACAAAGGTTGACTAGTGGCTTCGATATTGGAAGAGGAGAGTTGGGTGAGGTGAGAGGGAGAGAGGTAGTGTGCGTTTTAAATACAATAATCATAAATTACCTGCACTACAAAATTTACCTGCACTGTCCGATAAAAGCACGACTGGCTAAGTGATCGGTCCAGATGCACGCGCTCGTTGTTAGACGTTAATCAAACTCGCATTAACACACTGGGCCTTTGTCTCGTTTTGTTTCTTCGCAGGGAATCACCAGACGCAGACTCAGTTGTGAGTAACGCACCGCGTCGTCACATTTCCTCCCCAACTGAAACCCATCCCACGCGTTCCACCTCTCCCCGAATCCTGACTTCTTTCCTCCGCTGCGTCGTCGTTCACTCAGACACGTCCCAACTGTCGTTACGTCGCCTCCCGTCTCTCCAGTCCTGTCGCGATGGTTCCCTTCAGGGCCCCCGTGCCTGTTTCTTGCGAAAAATGTTGCGGAATTCACGCGTTGTGTGCTCGACGCCGTGGACACGTGAACTCCAACCGGCGTTTAAAATTGTGGGCGAAAGCCACCGAGGTGAGGGATTTCACGGTTTACAATCCCAGCATTGTGCAGCAGATAAATACATCTGTGTCTCAATACGCAGGGGTTGTAACAAATTACGTTGGTTGTTTGAGGCGCCGCGACGACTGTCGCCCTGTGAATTGAAAAATGTACGGCCACTATTTGTACAATGTCTTGAAGTTCTCCCCAACTTATTTGGTATGTATGTGTTTTAAATCAACGTAGAGAGCGGACCGTTTTGGTTTATTTTCTTTTTATTATGAGTAGGTGTTTGCAGGGGCGGAGCCAGGATTTTGACTTTGGGGGGGGCTGACTTCAATATTCTGAGATATCCAGTGTATGTTTTCCACACACACACATTAATAAGTCGGAGCCGCTGACGTGGCTAATAAGTTCGATAAGTTCGAAAGGCTGCCGCTCAAGCAGCCTGCAGGGCAGCACAAGGTGGCAGCCTGCAGGGCAGCACAAGGTGGCAGCCTGCAGGGCAGCACAAGGTGGCAGCCTGCAGGGCAGCACAAGGTGGCAGCCTGCAGCATTTTGCAGCAGCTGGATATCCGGTTATCCCGATTACCGACTTTCCCAAAATTTCAGGGGGGGCTGAGCCCCCCCAGCCCCCCCTGTGGCTCTGCCCCTGGGTGTTTGCCGCCGTTCCATCCGTCATATTTCAGCTTCCGCCTGTTTTAACTTTTATCCCCAATCCAGGGGCGTCGCACTGCACCAGTTTGCGTGCATATTAATGAAAATAATTACAGACTTAGGTTTGTTAAAGTGATTAATTACCCACTGTTCCTGTGATGTGAACTCAAAACCTGGCAATTATTTATTTCGGCATTACGCTTCTGCCTTAAATAAATTAATTGAGCGCACTAGCGTTCATATTACTATGCACAAAACTGCCCATGTGCCCAAATAACTCGTCGCTTTATACACTTTTTTAAAATTCATATGCATTTTCCTTTTTTAAGTCTGCGTTATTCGACGAGCACCAGTTATTTTCACTTAATTTGTAGGGTTTAGCGCAGTCAGAGTACACACTCCTGGCATGTGAATTATGGTGGCAAGGTCGCTTCCACTCGTGCGCCGTTGTAGGTCAAGAGACGGGGTAACGTGACGCTCACGGTGACACCTGAGTCGATGACTGGTGAGTGGAAAGTGTCGCTTTACACTTGCCACTCACCAGGCAGCAACTCACCCAAACCTCAACACTCACCAGTGTATGCAAAACCGCGGAAAGCTCCATTGAGATTCGGCGACTGCCACCGCCCTTACCTATAAGTTGTATCAATTTGAAATGAAGCCGTTTTAAATGGTAGAGCGAATAAGCAATGCTAGGACCGATCACTCAAATCGTGTTTTTTTTTTAAATACTTCCATCTCGTTTGGACGACGGAGTTCTCCAGGCGTAAAGGTACAACGAGACAAAAAAAACACGTTCATATTATCACTCCCGCACCTCTGATTAGCATGGTTGGCTATGTATGGTGCAAAAGAAGTTCAGCATACGTACATGCATCCGCGTCTAAATCAAGTAAACTACCTCATGAAGTTGCATTTGGCACGCTTTTCGCACCCCGCTGCCTTGCAATGAAGTCAACCGAGAGAATATCTTTGGTCAGTGCGACCCGCCCCCCCCCACCTACCACGTCCTGATTTCTCCCGCGCCACCACCACCACCACCACCGCCGCCCTTTCCTCCGTCCGCATCTCTTCTTACGGCGCCCGGCCACGCACCGCTCCTCGTCTTGGATGCGCCGCAATTCTGTACCAGCACCTCCCTTCGGGTATCGCCTCCCCCCCCCCCCAAACCCAGAACGTTACGTGACGCACGAGCTCGCGGACTGTGCTATTGGTTCTCACGTCCTACAGTGCGGCGGGGGAGCGTGCCGACGCCCGCCTATGGACACCAGCGGGCGCCAATAGCCCAAGCTGCGGTTTTTTTTGTCGGCTACGGCGATTGAAGTCTCCCCGCGTCCCCCGGCTCCCCCCCCCCCCAACCAAACCCATCCCCCCACCCAAACCCACCTACCCACCTACCCACCCACCCAAACCCACCTACCCACCTACCCACCCAAACCCACCCACCCACCCAAACCCACCCAGACCCACCTACCCACCTACCCACCCAAACCCATCCCCCCACCCAAACCCATCCTCCCACCCAAACCCATCGCCCCACCCAAATCCACCTACCCACCCAAATCCACCTACCCACCCAAACCCACCCAAACCCACCTACCTTTGGGTTTAATTTGCACCTCTCTTTCTGCGCCTGTTCCTCTCCTCCCTGACGCTAGCCACAGAAGTTGCCAAACGGCGCTCCCAATGGCTATGTTGGGGAGATAGAGTGGCAGAGATATGTAAGTACGCACCTGCGGCCGGCAATGGCGTTTTGCGACGCTAGTCTCTGGGGGGTGGGGGGGGGTGAGGGCCCAGCTTGTGCAGCGCGAGCGGCGGTTTCATTTTGGGTGGGAAGGGGCAGGGGGGGGCGGCACTTGGGTGGCGGCACTGTTCGGGAGGGGGGGCGCAGTTCCCCACCGTTCAGGTTTGGTTGGAGTCCTATACGGCCACTGTTTTTTTGGAATTTATAATTTTGCTGATATCTTGAAGGACCTAAGTCTGGCTCGCTTTTGTGGACTGGACAATAAAGACTACAATGTGCAATGATTCACCATCTTACGGGATTCGATGAGTTGTAGCGGCCACTGGTGACTTTGATTGCCTGGTTTCAAGTGGCAAGGCGTTCCATTGCTTGGGTGCCACGCTAATAAAAACCTGATCACCAAGCGCAAACTAGACCTGGGAGCGCTGAGCAGTTGGAGGTCAGAAGATCTTAAGGACCTTGATGGAATATATAAATGTATTAGTTACTGCAAGTAATGTGGCGTGAGCCCTTTTAAACCCTTGTAGGTTGATAGCAGTATCTTAAAATCCACTCGGAATTTGACCGGTAGCCAATGAAGAGATAAGAGATACGGTTTGAGACACACACGCCGGGTTTAGGCGTGTGTGTCTCAATCCCTGATGCCGGCACGGCCGTGTCGGAGCCCCACACGTTGCTCAATGCCGTTTTTGGTGCCCCGGTGCGTGGACGCGAGACCATGGCCGCCCCCTCCCCCTCCCTCCCCCCCAGGTTGAGAATGCGTGAAACGCTGTTTTGCCATCACCCCCCCCCCACCCCGGCTTGTGGGGTAAACACAGCGGCGGTGGCCGGTCGAGGCCGAAATAGCTTAACCGCTCCGCCGAGTGGCAGATTTTTGAGATTTAATTTTGTGGTTCGGGTGCCAGGAGGCAGATGTTGGAGTGCTGGCGAGATTTGGGATAGGTGCATGTGGATGGTAATTTGTTTAATATTTTTGAAATATATATACACACACACACATATGCAATGCATTGCTAGTGTGTAGTTCGATCCCGGTTGTTGGAAAAGCATGTCTAAGCAAAAACGAATGAAAATACATTGACGTAAGTTTACTTTCGGTGCCGTTTCATAAGACAGAAAATTAATTTGGAACTCTCGCAGAGCAGTGCAATGTTCCGCGTTCGATGACGGCCCAACCGAAACGGATGTCGCAGAGCCACCTCTGAGATCGTTCAAGTAACCACACAAACAATGGGGAAGCACATTCCCACCCGTCCTAGCACATGACAATAAATATTCATAATAATGTGCAGTTAAAAAATAATAGTTTATCGTGGGATATGAACTCGGGTGCGCTCATTCGTAACCCACCACTCACCTAGGCGAGCCACATCTGCAATGACTCATTCCCCTGACCAGTGCTGCCCCTTTTCCTCCCTACATGCCGTCACGTGACGCGGGCAACCCTTGCCTCGTGCGCATCGCGATGGAAATTGGGTCTTCAAAACCACTCGGGTCAGCGAAAGCGACGGGTCCTGTTCGGTGCCTTCGCGAAACCACGGCGCTTTGGCTAACCTTCCGTCCTCTGTCTTCGGAGATTGTTGCACGGCAATTGTGCATGCTGTGCAGTCAACAGCTGGCCTAGTCTAGGTGCACACTTGCCATTGATTCCACATTTTAAATCACGTCTTTATGCACTGCTGTCAGGCAATTGCTGGATGAGGGCCTCACTGTGCTGTGTTTGTCATGGGAGTTGTTTGACCACACTTGGCTTAGCTGGTTAGTGTGGGTCGGTGAAGGGTTAGAGTTGGTGGGGTGGGGGAGTAGGGGAGGCATGCCCAGGAATAGTTCAGATATCGCTCGACGATGATGTTATCCTTGGCTGGTAATTGAACTGAGGGCGCTGCATGTCCATAATGCGGTGTTGCTTTGCACCGTACCACCGTTCCACATAAAACTGGTCAAATAAAATCATGACCTGTGTACCCTGGTGGGGGGGGGGGCAGGTCATCATCCAGTAGTGCATTGGCAAAAGGGCTGTACGTCTACAGATGTACAGTGAGGGAAAAAAGTATTTGATCCCCTGCTTATTTTGTGCGTTTGCCCACTGACAAAGAGATGATCAGTCTATAATTTTAATGGTAGGTTTATTTGAACAGTGAGAGACAGAATAACAACAAGAAAATCCAGAAAACGCATGTCAAAAATGCTATAAATTGATTTGCATTTTAATGAAGGAAATAAGTATTTAACCCCCTCTCAATCAGAAAGATTTATGGCTCCCAGGTGTCTTTAATACAGGTAACGAGCTGAGATTAGGAGCACACTCTTAAAGGGAGTGCTCCTAATCTCAGCTTGTTACTTGTATAAAAGACACCTGTCCACAGAAGCAATCAATCAATCAGATTCCAAACTCTCCACCATGGCTAAAACAAAAGAGCTCTCCAAGAATGTCAGGGACAAGATTGTAGACCTACACAAGGCTGAAATGGGCTACAAGACCATTGCCAAGCAGCTTGGTGAGAAGGTGACAACAGTTGGTGCAATTATTCGCAAATGGAAGAAACATAAAAGAACTGTCAATCTCCCTCGGCCTGGGGCTCCATGCAAGATCTCACCTCGTGGAGTTGCAATGATCATGAGAACAGTGATGAATCAGCCCAGAACTACACGGGAGGATCTTGTCAATGATCTCAAGGCAGCTGGGACCATGGTCACCAAGAAAACAATTGGTAACACACTACGCCGTGAAGGACTGAAATCCTGCAGCGCCCGCAAGGTCCCCCTGCTCAAGAATGCACATATACATGCCCGTCTGAAGTTTGCCAATGAACATCTGAATGATTCAGAGGACAACTGGGTGAAAGTGTTGTGTTTAGTTGAGACCAAAATTGAGCTCTTTGGCATCAACTCAACTCGCCGTGTTTAGAGGAGGAGGAATGCTGCCTATGACCCCAAGAACACCATCCCCACCATCAAACATGGAGGTGGAAACATTATGCTTTGGGGGTGTTTTTCTGCTAAGGGGACAGGACAACTTCACCGCATCAAATGGACGATGGACGGAGCCATGTACCGTCAAATCTTGGGTGAGAACCTCCTTCCCTCACCAGGGCATTGAAAATGGGTCGTGGATGGGTATTCCATCATGACAATGGCCCAAAACACAGCCAAGGCAACAAAGGAGTGGCTCAAGAAGAAGCACGTTAAGGTCCTGGAGTGGCCTAGCCAGTCTCCAGACCTTAATCCCATAGTTAAATCTGTGGAGGGAGCTGAAGGTTCGAGTTGCCAAACGTCAGCCTGGAAACCTTAATGACTTGGAGAAGAGCTGCAAAGAGGAGTGGGACAAAATCCCTCCTGAGATGTGTGCAAACCTGGTGGCCAACTACAAGAAACGTCTGACCTCTGTGATTGCCAACAAGGGTTTTGCCACCAAGTAATAAGTCATGTTTTGCAGAGGGGTCAAATACTTATTTCCCTCATTAAAATGCAAATCAATTTATAACATTTTTGACATGCGTTTTTCTGGATTTTGTTGTTGTTATTCTATCTCTCACTGTTCAAATAAACCTGCCATTAAAATTATAGACTGATAATTTATTTGTCAGTGGGCAAACGTACGAAATCAAAAGGGGATCAAATACATTTTTCCCTCACTGTATGTAATTGGTTTGCGTGACCCTTGAAGTCACTGGAGGTTCTACATATACACAGCAGTGGCAGAAAAAAAATTCCATGTTCGGATTAAATCGCCATCTCAAATCATCGTATGTTATTGGACTGAGAGGGTGGGCGAATCGTTACATACTGTCTCTTGACTGTGCGTTTAGTCAGTGTTCTTGATTGCAAGGCCCGTGGGCCACTGGTGGCCTCTGGTGGCCTTTAGTCCAGCCCCTGACGTGTGGCCCCTGACAGTAAGCAAATGTGAAAACACCACATCATGCTGTCAACAAACCCCAATGGTTTCAAATGTATGGCGGCCCTCACACTGATGTCTTATCCCCTACTGGACATCTGTGAAAAAGAGCTTAATAGGTCATCGGATTCTTCCAGGATAAATACATATTTTGAATGATTCGGATTATCTGCAAAAAGTGGGCCCCCCTCTTAAAATTTAGCATGGTTTTTGGTTTGGGCTTCCCAGACAAACATTTTTAAAAAACTTATAAATAAATATCTTATACGACTGGCAGCAGGAGGCTGTGTTTTCTGAAATGTAGAAATACTAGAAGTGCATGATAAAGCGGCATGTGTGGGATAACCCTTGGTCACTGCCCTTTTCAAGTAAAGGAAAACATTCATTGAAATGGGTTGGCAGAGATGTAGAAGCGAAAGCTGAAGACTTTATTTTTTCCCAACCACCAACATCATTAAAAATCTCGGACCTTCAGCATAATGTGTGTGTGTTGTTCCCCGCATCAAACGTTGGCACCCACGCAATCCACTACGTTAGCGTATTATCCACCGCCGCATGCACAGAGGCTCCGCGTAACATTTTTGCAGGCACTCCTTGGGGATCCTTGGGCAGCTTTCCCAGACGTCGTAAAATTAGGACCACCACTCGCGCACGCTCAATTTTTATTCGCTGCACCTCGCCGTTTGTTGGCGCGGCACGAGGCCTTATTAAATTTATTTTTTAATTTGTCGCATAGTTAGTAACACTTATTTAGCCACCTTAGGTAGGCAGGTATAACATAATGACCACGCACAGCCAGTCAACCCTGTACCGCATGCGCCATTGCTATTAGAAGCATTGCTCTGTGTGCCAAGCCTGTAATGATTAATCGATTCTTCGATTCACATGTTGTCTCATGCTCGTGGTGCTGAGAACAGGTACATTTTTGCCGTTGCAATTTGCTTAAATGTTACAAGTTGCGGCGATATGAATGACGTGGTTTAAACGAGACTGCGAATGATCGATTCTGTAATCGAATCGTCACCCCCCCCCCCCCCCCAAATTCGTGACAACTCATTGCATTGCACCGGCTAAGGGATCAGGAGTCTGAATGCTGGGGCTCGTGCATTGTGAACATCCACGCTGCATTGCCGCGCATGACAGCATGGCGTAGCGCCCCCTCGTGCGCCGTGGCTTTGCGAGGCTTCGCCTGTGCCGTGCGTGTGTGCCGCGAGTGTGTGCCGTGCGTGTGTGCCGCGCGTGTGTGCCGCGCGTGTGTGCCGCGCGTGTGTGCCGTGCGTGCCGTACCCATGCCCGCCCGCCCCGCGCGCGTGCATTCAGAGTCTAACCAAGATGTTGCTCTACTAACTTAAACCCGAGACGCGTCTTTCTGCACGTCCGCTTGTAGGAAGACTCGACACAGGAGCATTTTTGCCAGCTGCTTCAAATGAAACCGCACGTGGCAATGGGGTCAGTTACAATGACAGGGTAGCGTCATCGGCTGAACACGCAAATTGCATTGCGATTCATCACAAATTTCACAGTCTGCAATTGTAATCGACCCCAGGTCCCCCACCGCCTGTGCACACGTGGTGGCATTTAAAAGCGTCGCCTGGTGTGGTGACGCTGACCGACGCAAAGTGCGTCTCGGTTGTGTGCAAGCGATTGTAAACGAGACGCTAGGCTCCGTCCGCAGCAGACGTGATGTGTTGACAGCCCTCCGCGTCCTCTTTTGGTTTCGTCTGTGGCAAACCATCGGGGCCCCTGTTTGCGTGACACCACCCGTACCGCCTGTTTGTCCGGGGTTATTTATTTATTTAGCTCGCCCTACAAATTTGCCGGTTTGGGTTTTTTTTCCTTCCTCTTTCCGGAATGTGGAATGTCACGGCGTGGGGGCCAAGGGTTGGCACGGGTGGCGCGTTATTGACAACCGTGTTATAACGAATCTTTGCCACCGATGGTTGTTGAAAAAAAATCGTAATTAAATGCACACAAGGGGCTCCTTTGTCAACGGTGGCGCCAAATGTGTTGCACACTTTGCCGCAGTGTGCGGCTCACTCGCTCGCACAACCTCGGTGCCACTCATCATCGTCGTCACCACGACCATGGCCTGCTTTCCGCAGAGATGAAGGCGGCTCGTGCCGTCTTAAACCGGATTTTTCCGATGATGGCGGTCGCTCAGTTTCTGTTAACGAGTAGGGGAAGAAATGTCTGCTCCAACCCTGTTTTCATTCGAATAAGTCACGGATAACTTTTTAGCGTTTTCCAAAATTGAACAGTTTGCCTTTTACAGGCATCTGCTGCTGTCGGTTTTTACAGCAGCGTCGCCGATTTTAACTGTCTCCGGTTGGAATACGTCACTTGTCGCCAGTTTCGAGCGAAAACGCATTCAATGCATCATAAATTGCACATCTGTTTGACAACAATAACTAGGAAGCATACATCTTAATCCCATTGGTAAGTACTATACATTTCATCGGAAGGATGTTATACATCGATTGGCTGTCGTTTTTTTGCAGGCAGCTTTCGTTTGCAAAGAAAGACCGCTTCATTCAAATCCGAATCGGAAACTTGGTGGGCCGCGTCTCGTCCGTCCGCGTCTCCCGCAACAAAGAAGCGGAAGCGCTGCGTTGTAACGTTTTGTTGCTTGCGTTTTCCCGTTGTCGTCTGCTTTTCTCTCTCCCCTCCGTCTTGCGTAGAACTCCCCGGAGGTGGACGATGAAGGCTTCAGCGTTCGACCGGAGCCCAATCAGAACGATATCCTCTTGTTCGCCGGACGAACACCAGACCCGTGGTCAATTGCAATGACGGCAACAGCAGCAGAAGTGTCGTTGTCCGAGATTACGATGGGGATTCATTTCAGACGACGTGGTTGCCGTCGTGACACTGATTTCAGGTCTGACGCGCACCGCAGCTTGCTATAACGGCCCCCCACTTCCGAGAAAACCCAAAGTCCTCTGGTTCAGTGGCGCCACCTCTCCCAGAAAGCTCTCTGAAGGAAATGGTCTGGCCAGGAGTGGCGTGTGTTCTTCCCACGTGCGATTGGTGCGTCGGTGTTATCGGTGAACTTCTCGGTTGCGTTCGGCGAAAAGCGAAAGCTGAAATTAAGAGACCGCTTTGGCAGCAGTGTGTACGGAAATGCTCGGCGTAAAACTCCCGTCGACTAGACTAACGCTACGACCCTGAAAAAGTTTGTTTCTGGGTTCGATCGTGTAATTACAAATGTGTCCTTAAACTCGCCACCACCCGACTAGTAAGGTCTGTCACGGAAACAACGTGCCAATTAGTTACGACTTGACGCTCACCGGTGCGTGCCGAGGGTAAAAGCCACAACGTTTGGTCGCGACCCGCGTTCCAAAGCGGTGACAACACAAACGCGTTCTCTCGCCTCCGAGCCGCCCCGACCGCCACCTGCCGTGTCTCTCCGCCGCCGCTCTCCTTGACGGCGCCGCACAGCCGCGCGAGAACCACTTCTACTCATCGAGCGACGACGACTCGGACGACGAGGACCGCAAGCGGTTCCACGTAGAGATCAAACCGGTGCAGCCGCGCGACTCCAACCACAACCCGGCCGCGGCCATCGAGCAGCTGAAGGCCTCCATCGGCAACATCATGCTGTCTTCGCCCGCCACCGCGGTAGGTGGCTGTGGGGGGGGGGACGATACAAGATGAAGCATTGCAAACACACACTGCGCTGGGGTGGTAAATTGTCAGCATCTGAATATTTATTCGTACTGGAGAAATCCGATCAGTTTCAGTTTATTTTTGAATTGCCCCGTGAGCCAAGAAGCTCTTGAATCGGGTTTCGTCAACAAAAAACAACACCGCCGCTTCTCCGACAGACGCAACAAGTCGCAGTAAAATACATCGACAATAAACGTTAACAGATACACGAAATAAAAAAAACAGCAAATCATAATCGCAATATAAAAATGTTCTTTTTTTAAAAAGAATAATTGATTTAAATATAGATTATTATCAAATAGTATGCTTTATCTGTAAAACATACTACTTTAAATCTGCCATATTAATTGTAATGCAGATACGGCCTAAAACACGATGGCATTATAGTGAGGAATCAAAAAACACAGCATCCATAAAAAGCGCCGTGTAAACAACGCGCAAACGTGGTCGCTTACAGGCAATACATTTGTGTAGCTCATTTAACTTTTTATGTCCAGTAGTTTTAACAGATGTCCATTAGTGGCTAGCTGTTACCCCCCACCCCCCCTGCCCACTGCTATCGTGACCGTCACGGTGTAGGGCGGCATTCATCCAGCAGTGGAGGTGGGGGGGGCGACAGACAGAGACGTGACAGGAAGGGTGGGGGGGGCTGTCTTGGTTTCGGGGTTGTGGTAGGGAGTGGAGGCTTGGGGGGCCTCCTTGCATTGGTGTCGTAGGGTTGATGCCATTCAGAAGCAGTTGCATTGGTGTCAATAGAACCGCTTGGAATTCCCTCCCGTGTCCTTCTCTGCTCCCAAGCTCTCATAACCTTGCTCAAGTCAAGGCACGTGTTTGCTCACTCTTATCGATTACAACTGCCAAGGGTCTGGGTGTTGCCGCCCGCTCCATGTTTCGTGCATTCGGGCCTGCGCTTGCGAAACTGCTCGCGGTATCGTACGCCGAGATGGCAGCATCCACGCTCCTGCGCCAACCCCTCGGTGGGGGTGGGGGGTCCCTCTTAGCAAAGCCCCCCAAGTCACGCAGCCACGAGGCCTGTGGCCGACGCCTCGATGGCCTCCTCCTCGTCTTCCACCCTCGGAGGTTCTCTCTCGCACAGAGAACCCGGTGGGCAGACTCGACCAAGGGCAAGCGAGGGGCCACTGCCCACAATGCTGGAGTTAGCGTTGCCATATCATGAGGTAGTAAGCCTTACCGTTGTTTGCTGCAGTAACCAATAGTCATGGTCTCCCAATCGGCACCCCGAGGTTGTGCAAGGGTACCTCCAGATGCTCTTATGAATTCGCACACGCGCCATGTGGCCGCGCACTCGACTGCACACTCCAGCGAGTTGCCGTAACATTGCCGGCCGTGATGTGACACGCTCGCCGAGTGGCGCAGCAAGTAACCGGCCGTGTGTAACGACGCGTTTTTTGTTGTGTGTGTGTGCGTTCCCCAAACTCGGCGGCCTGTGTGTGTTACCGCGGGCAGAGGCGAAGTCCGGTAAGCGTACGTGGAGTTTTGACGTTGCCTCTATCATCCTTCGTGTGTCGCTTCTTTGGGTCTTATTATTTGTTTAATTTTTACAGCTGTTGCTTTTGTGGAATCGGTGCGAAGTCGCTCATCGCATGCTGTGTTGTGCGCTGTCATTCGTTTAAATCGCTGCTAAATTCCCATCACGAATGGCAAGAGTCTGCGACAACCGCTTTGACGTCACAGACCAACGCGTGAAGAAAAAAGGTCACAATCAGAATATATATTCATACTGGAGGGATCCGATAAGCTCTAAAGATATTTTTCACAGATGTCCAGTAATGCCCCCACTCCCCCCCCCCCCCTTCATATTTAGAGCGCAACGATGCATCGACTCATGTTGCTTTTTAAGCTCACGATGGTGCTTCGAATCTCTTCGTATATGTTGCATCTAATGGGGTCGCCTTCCCTCCTGTGACCGCCAAGTGAAAGAAAACCAAAAAAATACTTCATTGAATCCTGACCCCCAAATCGTTCGACCCCTAGCACGCAAAAAAATTTGCCCTGCCATGCCGGGCGTGACGGCGGTGTCGTCGCAGCACTCGTGTTGGGTTTTATTTTTTTTGGCACCAAACTCACCGCGTTTGAGTCAAAATCATTCAAACCAAAACAGCTGCCTCGGAAAGGACCTCACGAAATCCAGTGTGGCGCCCGCTCAGTCGGACGTTGGCCAAGTCAGGCCCCCGCGTCCCCTCGCTTGGTTTTGCTTTCGTTTCACTTGTCGTCGTCGTCGTCGCATTTGTTTGATTGCCACCGTTGTTGTCGTTGTTCTGTTCTCCGTATGGCAGCCTGCTTGCACGCCGTTTGCTTGCGAGTGTAACACGTGGCCTTCGTGTACGCAACCCTGCTTGAACAAAAAAAGAAATGGCAATCCCACGAACTGAAATCTCCCCCCCCCACCCCCCGGGAATGTTGTAATGCGGAGACGTACGTGGGGTGGTACGTCCCGAGCTGTCCGTCATGAGTTTCAAACCATTGTTCGAAGACGCTGTCAAATCGCATTTCCCGAGCTCTGCAGTTGAGCAGCGTGCAAAGCCTTGTTATCATCTGCGTCAAAATGAGCCTTCATAGAACTACACTATCGGGGGTTTTGTCAAGAGAATCGGTATACCGGAGCACCCCCCTGCATCAACTTTGTGTATCAAGGACAAACTGAATTGGAGGAAATTTAAATTCCCGCGCTTCCGTGAATCGACGGTGCTTTCGATAACAAAAACGCAACAGCGGCTTATCGCTTTATTGGGGTTGCGTCTGTCTTCAAGCCAGACCCATTCAGGATCGTGAGCACTTGCAGTTAGATGCCTGCACATTAAGCAGTGCCCCTCCTTAAGCTCGTTCCGCTCTTAAATCCTCACCTCTTCTCTATTGCCCATTCTTTTCCTCTTCCCTCCCCTACCCATCCCTTCTGTAACTCTTACGTACCCTCTATCGTACCCTCTATCGTGGCCACTCATTCCATCCATTGCTTGCCCCTGTCATGTAAATCATTCTTACTTATATTGTGTTTTTTATTATTATGTTAAGCACCTTGAACAAAGGCTCTCTATACATCTAAAAGAAGATAAAATCAGAGTCAGTGGCAACCAAAAGCGATTGCTCTCCAGTGCAAAATTTCCTGCTTTCCTGCCAACGGAAGAGCCCGGTGTGTGGCGTTTGTTATTTGCGAGCGTGTCTCCTCGCCCTGACTTTGCACGGCACCAACGAACGATTTCCATCTGATAGGAACAGCAGTGATGTCTGTGCGTGCGTGTGTAAAAGTGGGGAGCGATAGTGTAGCGGTTAGCGCGCTCCGCTATAAACCCGGCTACCCAGGTTCGATTCCCGCTCACGGCCAACACCAGTTACGATTATCTGAACCGGTCCTGGGCCTCCCCTAGGTCGACTCAGCCTCAAATGAGTACCTGGTGCGGTGTGTAAAAACATCGCCACTGGGGAGACAAAGGTGGTCGGGCGTGGTGCTGGCCACCCACCCCTTCGTGTACCTTTCGGCCTTTATTGGTGCTCGCTAACAGCACTTGCCCCTACAGTCTGTTAAGGCTATATGGGGGATCTTTGTCTTTGTGTAATAAGGTGTGGATAGCGATGGCGCAGAGTTTAGCGCGATGTGCTACCAACCCTGGCGTCTAGCGTTTGATTCCCGTGCCGGCCTTCATAGGTGCTCGCTAACAGCACTTGCCCCTACAGTCTGTTAAGGGTACACGATTAGGGGGATGTTCGTCTCTGCATTCGGGGTGTAACAAAGACCAGTGGTGTAGCGGTTAACACACCGTGTTATGTAACCCGTTGCCCAAGTTTGATTCCTGGCCACGGCTAACATCAGTGGTGAGTAATATCTTAACCGGTTTTCATTATTAGCTCAGCCTTTCATTATTACCTGCTGCGGTGTGTGATCCGCAGCGCTGGGGAGAGAAAGCAATGGGGGTGATGTCATGGCCACAATTACCACGCCCCGTCCATCATGCCAACATTATTTAGTAGCTTACTAACAACGCTTACTCCTGCAGCAAGTTCGGGGCAAGCGTTGCCAATAGGCCACCTTTGTCTTTGTATGTCTGCTGTTTTTTCACATATGTGTCGATGTCTGAGATTCACATTTCACAGGCAAAAACTCTTGAACGCATCCTTGTTTTTGAATCTGTCAAACGTAATATATTTTTTGCCCTCATAATGTCTGTCCCACTTTTGTTAGTCACGTGTTTTGCTGCTCGATATGTTGTGATCACGTTTGCCTGGCCTCCTAATCGTTGTACGTGATCCTTGTACAAATCTCGTTTTTTTTCTGCTCTCGTTGAAAACAACCGAACCCTGGCGTTCCTGTGTCGTCTCTGTTGTCTTTGCTGAATTGACATTAATGTCACGGTGAAATCGACATTTAACCAAATTGGCGATGCAATAAATGAAATTCATGACGGCGAGGGGTCGAAATTTATGACAGCAACAACTGTGCCGTTGGTAACGCTGCTGGAATATTAAAAAAACCCACCCTTTGAGATGTGCGATGTTGTTCAATTTACATGAACCTCAACCAACAATGACCATCTCGTGCCTTAAGGAAGTACTTGAAGGTGGCATAATTTCTGACGTTGAAATCAGTATTCTGTACTCAGAAATACAATGGAGAAATCCTCCAACTCAACATGTCGTCGCTATTCGTCATCTTCGCCATCATGTCTATCCGTGACATAGATATGTAAAAAAGTTAAGCAGGTAACAATTCCTTGATTAAAACGGATTCCTTCAATCACGATAAATGCATACGAATGTAAATGTACTAATTAATTTACAATTGCAGCAAATTTTATGTAACTGACAGAACGATTAAGAAAACAATAGAAACTTGTCCAATTAAAAACGAGATCCTGAATCGCAGCGATTAGTGGAATTTCCAGGGAGGCGAATTGTGAGACGGATACTAAAGACGATCGATCGGTCGGGATGCTACTTCAATGGAAACGCAGACGCAGTAAGCCAAACGGAGTCAGTCGGGCGTGTTCATGATGTGTCACTGGCCTTGCTTGAATCAATACACGTCAGCACGTCCACCGAAGTCAAATAATTACGCACATCAGAATTCGCGATTTGGGATCACGCCTTGATTTTCACGAGCCACTTATCGGCACCCTTGGCGATGGAGAACCTCCCGGTGGCCGCTGCGTTTCCACGAACAAAAACAAAATCAAATTGGCACGTTTGCGTCGGGTCACAACTTGATTTGTTTGGCTCTTGTCGGACGGTGGAGGATTTTAGCTCTTAATCCGCATGATACGTACGCCATCTAACTCAATGGAAACATTTGAATCAAAATGTATACGAATTGGAAATATGATTCGAAGTGGATTATTGGGTTAGACCTCGTAAGGATCTGGCCAATTTTTTTCCCTTGTAGCCGAACAAATGAAATAGTCACGCGGTGTACAAGCGTTTAACACGGCAATTTTTATTGTTTCAGCTCTCACCGGTAAGCCAATGGACAAGTCTCACAACCAACATGTGGAAATGACGTACGACGTTTTTGCTTGAAACCGCGCCAAGAATCCTCAGGAAAGTCCGGAATAAAATCAGAATGGAAATGGTCGCTTTTAACACGCACGATTCAATGCTCTTATCCCGATTCCTAAAAACCGATATTTATCGATGAATTATTAACGTCCCACCGAAGGCGACGTGAATGTTTAACGTGGCGTGTTGCAACGTGGCGCAGACCTACGTGGTCACCTCTAAGGTGTTGCTGTGTGGCGTAACGGCCATGATCATGAAACAACATTGCGCTCTGTTTGCTCCTCGGAGGGAGGCCAGCTGTAGCAAGGGATGCAGAGAGAGTAACATTTACCCTGACACCAGAATTCAATTCACCATTACGTCAGCGGTGGCTACAACGCTCTCCGTTTAGGTGACGTTTTGGTTTTCCACTCTCATAGGTGTTAGGTAACGCATGCAATTGGAGGAATCCATCAATGGGAGAACATAAACGCAGCATGATGATGATGCTCATGATTAATCATTTTAATGATGATGATTCACTAGTGCTGTGCTCCGACCAGACCAGGAATCTGAATGTGCTGCATGCGCTCGTCTGCTGGAGAATGCGCTGATGATGGACTGAAGCCACTGCCAGTGCATTCTGGTTACTCGGTCAATCCACCTGTACATAATTTTTTAACGCACTCACAGGCTTTCGCGACCAATATTATGATTCACAGTTGTTTTTTATGTCGGGTCATACGAGTAAAAATGTGTGTCGTACACCCTCCTCCACCCGGCACAGCCAATCGATGAGAGTTGTCGTGTGATGAACAAAACGTACCAATTTGTCGCTGCCTCAGCATCGTATTGCTCTTCAACAATGCTGAAGCAGTCATTAATTGGGCCAATGTGTTCACGTGACAGCGGTATTTGATTTGGGGGTGGGGGGGGGGGTGGGGGGCGGCTGTGTTGGGTGGAGGAGGGGATGTACAACACAATTTACTCTACTCACGCCGGCGATCTGATCTCACAATCAGTTGTGAGCCGCCTGTGTGCGTATTATAACTCGGGGGGGGGGGGGGGGGGAAATAAATAAATAAATAAACACCTTGGTGAAATTTACGTAAGCCGCCCACGTTCCGGAGCCGTTCGTCGCAACTGGCAATCCCCCAACGCAGCACGGTTGTGTCGCCACAGATCTGACCGTCTCATTCAAAGCCTCATCGACGTTCAACTCCGCTCGCCAATCCTGTTGTTCTTCCGCAACCGTCCTGTGCACGCGCTGCCGCCATCGGAATGCCACCGATTACATTCCGTCCTGTTGGAGAAATCCAGACGTTGTTGGCCTTTTTTTGCGCGGTCGCTCCGTTTCATTTTGTCCTTTCTTACGGGTTTTTTCTTTTCTTTCAGGGTCCTATTAAAAGAAACTCGTCGAGTAAGTAATGTTTATTTAAAGATTTTCGACCACTTACCTGCACTTACCTGTTCGTGGTGTCAGTGGGGTTGATGGAGGTGTTTACATCTTTCATGGATAATACCCGCATTCCTCTCTGGGTCACGAGAGAAGCCTACGAAGCCCAGCTGAGTTATATTTAGTTGGAAAGCCTTTTGACGGGGTGGGGGGGGGGGGGCTTAAACTCGTCTGGTTATAGGTGGCCCGGTGGCTCGGAGGTCATAGCGCTCAGCTGACACCCACACCGAGTCCTGGGTTCGAATCCTGGTTTGCGCCACCTGTGATTTTTAAATGGAGTCATTTGATCGACCCCCGGCCCTATCGAGGAATGAACAAGCAAAATAACAAAATAACCCGTGACTTTAAATATTGATTCTGCGCTGAATGTGGAGTGGGGTTGGAGGTCGCTTTGAAGAGATCTCAGGAGTAGTTATGTGACACCTCCTGTCTCATTTCCACCGGCTTGTCATAGTGGTGAATTTCCGAGCGAAATCGACTTGGCCTGCTGTGAAGTGAGCGACGATGACCGGCGCCGCGCTCATGAATTTTTTTTTTCTCCTCCGGTCTCTTCTCCTCTGATAGCGGATGAGCTGTCAAGGCCACGGCGTTCCACCCCGACACCCGACAACATCAGGTGCGAGACCCGACCACCGCCACCACCGATCCACCGTCTCCCCACAGCCGGGGTTCCCTCGAACGTCATCGCTGTTGTTAAGTTGCTTTACCCAGGGAAAGCCGCGACGAGTAGTGAGCGCTCACAGGAGCGGGGGGGGGGGGGGGGCGACGGTTGCTGTGCGTTTGCCACTTCAGTAATTTACGAGTACATTTTCGCGTTTTGGCAAGAATTGTTCACCGTTCTAGTGTCTCTCGTCAAGACACCTAGTTGTGGGTGTAACAATCAGAAATTTTAAAAAAATGTATATGCCATGTATATTTTTTATACTATGTTTACAAGTCTTTGTTAGTCCATTCTACACACAAAGTGCTTCTGCCTTTAAACTGCAATCCTTAATAAAAAAAATGCATCGCACAGGAGACCCGAAGCCTCGTTCGGCTTTGCCCTCCACCACCCCGGTCACTGTTGACCTCATCGACTTGACCCACGCACAACAGCCCGCACCTGCAAATCAGCACGTCGGTTGCCTACGTACGGTGCGAAAGAAGTTCAACGTACATACACACGGCTTGTGAGAGACTTTTGGCCTCATAACACTCTGCCGCCCTCTAAGGGTGGTGTTATGGAAACATCTTTTTAATCATGTTAACGTACTCGGTCGTACTTACCTCATCATCCATACCATAGGGTCCCTGGTTACTTTGTGCTCTTGTTGGGCTCTCATCATCATCATCACCATTCATGATCTACCCCACTGGTTCCCAACCTTTCTGGACCCGTTGACGCTCGTAACATTTTCGCTGACCACCATGCATGAAAAAACATGGAGTTTTATGAAAAAAAAATGTCACCTGCGAAAGTTCCGCAGATTCCGTCCCACGGCCTTGCGGGCCACCAACGGCCATAGAACACAGCTCAGGAACTGCTGATCTGTCCAACGAAATGACCTCAAATCATTTCACGTTGGAAGTTGTCGACCGTGATATGTTGTCGATGCGGCTGGCTTCGTTGAGCGTCCTGCCTGTGTTGGTCCCCAGTGGCAACTCCAAGACCAACAGCGACCTGCTGGCCGCCCTGGACCCTCTCTACGGCGGCGCCGGCGAGTCAGACCCCACCTCTCCCGGTGAGTAGCGCCCGTCCCCACGCAGACGAGGACGGTGACCGCCTGTGCAGCCTTTGCCAACCCATTTGGGGGGCGGCTGCTGTTCGCGAACACCTCTGTCCAGGCTGGCATGGCAAACCGTGGAGGTTGGTGCGGTCAGCACCACGCCCAGCCGGCTGTGCACTCCTATTGCTGATGCGTGCGCGCTGTGCCTATTACTCGTTTAAGGCCGAGTTGAACTAGGGGAGGAACAAGGATGTGTTCGGATGCAACTTGTTGCTGACGATTTGGAGCTGTCAAATAGCCTGGCGGCAGCGCGTTCGCCGCTTTTTGCGCAGGTTCAAAGGCATCGGCCGCCCTAGTTAATGCTGCAGGTGTATTAACCATTAAACAAATAGCAGCATAAGCTTAATGGTCCCGTGACGTGTCTTGCGAGAGTAGTGTGGGCCGGCGTCATGCTCCAAATTTACTGAAATTGCAAATATTACCTGCAAATGACTCAATGGGAGTTAGACATAGCTAGTGTCCACCACCCCTGCTGGCAGACCACAGACACAGAGCTTGGGTAATAGTTGACACCGGTTTATGGCTGCCTTCAGCTGGCCTGGTAGTTCCTATCCGAATGAGACAGATAGACCCAATCGCCCCCTTTAGTCAGTAACCATTTAAGGCAGAGTTGACCTAGGGGAGGCCCAGGACTGGTTTAAATGAAAAGGATTTACCCTTCCTACAAAATAAACTTCCAACTATTTCATCATAATCAGATCACCGGTCGTCATCTTCAGTGCACTTCGTCCGAGCGGTCAATCGATTTCTTGATCCCAGCACAACGTCGTGAACTACCGCAAACGCAGTGGACGCGGCTGCGTTACCCCCCGCCCCCCCCCCCGACACGAGGAGCATCTCCACCGTTGCTCCGTTATCGTTTTGGGACTTCCAGCCGGCCACGGACATTGCATTCCGCTCCCACTATCCCCGCCGAAGACGTGCGCCAGGGCGCCCACTTTGCCCGTCGCCTTTTCGTCTCCGCAAATCCTCGGTGACGACGCGCCGATGCACTTTCGACTCGGGTTTTTTCCCCCGTCCGCCTCCCCCCCCACCCACCCACCGACTACCGCGAAGCCTACAGCGCCTCGACAATGGCGACGTCGTCCTCGCACCGCCAAGCGGAGGTCCAGCCTGAACACGGACTTCACCGTCCAGCCTTTCCTGCCAGCGAAGATGAATCCCCATTGACGTGAACGTCTCACGTTGGCGGATCCTTCGACCGCTTGAATTTAACAAGCGCTCGGATTTCCCCCTTGACTGAAGCTTCATCGCGAGTGCTCGACGGCCTTATTTTTACTCCCAGTAAACGTTAACTTCTGGTGTTCACCGGACAATTACCAAACCATTGGGGCCAAGCACAGGTGACGTATTTGAACGTGTGCTTAAAAAGTCACACGGAGTGGGGAGGAGGGGGTGGTGCTAGATCTTGTGTGGGGTGACCACGGTAGACACCGGTGGTAGAGATGGAGGAGGGCAGGAGGGTGCTCCCCTTTGCTCTGAGCTGTTTCGCTTCTCAGCTGCCCGCGCTGCAAGTCGCAGTTCCGCTTGACTCTGCTTCACTAACGATCAGGCGGACTGTCGCTGCCTCACTTTCTTTGCTTACTAATGCCTTACCAAAGCAGGGCTCCTCGCCTTGCCTAACACAGTGATCGGTTGAAAAATCAAATGCTTGGGCAACTGCTCTCTCGTACGTCTTGTGTGTACATTTGCTGCTGCTGCTGCCTTACTGATGTCTGGATGTTTTATATTCGTGTCTCTTCCATCACCGCCTTTTGCATTTCCACCCCTCATCCGAACTCTCGCCCTGTTGTGTCTCTTGTGGTTTGTGTCTCTGTCTCTCTTTCCTCACCTTCTCCCTGCATTGGTGTCCTCTCCCCTCCTTCCGTTTCCATTCCACGTCCGCCCCTCCTACACCTCCTCCGCCACCGCCCTCCTCCACCACCCTCCCACCACTGCCCTCTCCGACCCCCGACCCCCGCCGCGGACCGAAGCCTCGCGGAGGCACAAAGGCAGTAGGGGTCGTGGCGCTACGGCCTCCGCCCCGCCGCTCACCGCCTCCTCGGCGCACACGTCCCCCGGCAGCGGCGACCGCAGCACGGCTCGCTCCCCGGGCACGCGCAGCGAAAACGGCAGCGCGACCGCCGGCGCCGGCGCCGAAGCGGCGCAGCAGCACGACCACTGGGTGTCGTTCGACGACGACGACGGCGGCGGTGGCGGCGGGGGGGGCGGCGGCGTGGTTACCGGCGTGGCACCGCCGCCACCCCGGCCGACCGTCAGAGTCTACCTGGAGCGCCGGGGATCGCTGCCGAGCTCGCTGCCCCTGGAGGAGGCCGTGGGCGGCGGCGGCGCCGAGACGTCCCCGTCGCCGCCCGAGAGCCCGTCGCCGCGCCGCACATCGCTGCCCATGCACTGGGATTCGGACTCGCTCGCCGTCTACCGCTTCGGGCCGCTCTCCGAGCCCGGCTCGCCCGTCGGCGAAGCGACCCGCTGCTCCACGCCGCCCGTGAGCCCCCCGCCGCCTCCGCCGCTGCCCCCCCGACCTCCCGCGCAGCGGCTGACGCCGACGCCGCCCTCGGCGTTGGCGCCGCCGTCCCCGCCGTCCCCGCCGTCCCCGCCCGTCGCCCCCGAGGAGGAGCCGGCGCCGCGGCCGCCGACGCCGCCGCCCTCCAGTCCCCCGCCGCTCCCGGCGACGCCGGCGACGAAGTCTTCGCCGGCGTCGCCGGCGGCTTGCGGGAGACGCTGCGCCACGCCGTCGGGCGGGACGCCGCCCCCGCTGCCCAGCACGGGCCCACCCAGAACCCCGCCGCCGCGGCTGCCGTCGTCTTCGGGGCCGCCCGGCACGCCGCCGCTACCGCCCTCGCCCAGGGCGGAGAAATCGCGGGCCATGACGCAGCTGCCGCGGGTGCGGCAGGAGACACCGCCGGAGGAACTCGCGGGCGGCTCCGAACTAGCGCCGACAGAATTGTCCAGCATTGAGTGTGCCCTGTCGGATGGAGCAGCGGAGGAGGGGTTACTCGACGGCGTTCAGCAGGCCGTGGGCACGGCCGGTGGGCGCGGGGCGGGCGACGCCGGTACGTGAGTGAGTGCGAGCTGCAGCGCCGTGGATCCGGTGCTGACGGAGCTGTCCACGGTGCTGGACGTCCATGGTTCACAACCTGAAGGGGGTCGCTGTCGAGGGTGCTGGACGTCCATGGTTCGCAACCTGAAGGGGGTCACTGTCCAGGGTGCTTGGACGTCCATGGCCATGGGTGATGAGTTGGGGTAACGTTTTTTGTATTTGAGCTGTGGTGGGGTTGACCGAGTAACACCGTTCAAAATCACGTGTGTTGGGGTCAGAGGCCTATCACGTGTTGGATGGATCTCTGCAACGCAAGACCGTTAGCGATAGCGACGACTTTGGGCGGGGGGCTTCATCCAGCAGTGGATGGGACTCGCCCGATGACGTTAATGATTGACATGACAATGGCAGCACGTTTAAAAATATGCTTCTCCAGATGTCTGCCTGCGCTCGATGAATGCGTGCGTGTGTGGGTTCACTTGTGCCCCACGGGCTCTCTGGCAGATGGTGTCATCGGACAAGATACTCGTTTTGTTTACCAGTCCCGTGCTCCTTTCATGCTCTGCCCAACAGCAGAGGGGAGCTTTGACCAAAGGCCGCACTGCAAAAGATCCGGCAGTCAACAGCTGCCAATTGGCAAATTCGCCGCTCATTAAAATAATAACAATAATATTATTCAACAAATAATATATGGTTCTTGATTCACCGTACTTTACCTCGCTGATTAATGCAGGCTCAGATGTCACTCGCTGCTGAAGTTGGCCAAGCCATGAAGAAAGTTAGCGAAAATGTGTTTATTGTCGTTTGTAGAGCGTATTTGGGACACCCTTGGACACTGAGCGAGGTACACTTTTACAATCTACGAATATAACCGCAGGTTGTTGTTTTCTTGCGTGCAATCGCAATTATTTATCTTAATGTTTTATATCGCCCACTGTGGCATACGGATCGGGAGCATGGGACATCGACAAAGAAAATGTAACATAAGCTGAAGAGCGAGCAAAGAAGATTTACACTGAGAAAAACAAGGAGGAATGCATGTATCAGAGAACACACGGAAGTTATAGGCATCAAATCCACCGCTTAAAGGAAAAGCATGTGGACTTTGGAGCGGTGATGGTCGATGGTCGAGACTGACCACGGATTGGCAGCCAAAGGAGGGAACGCTCAACGTGGAGCCGGAGCGATGTGATCGGACCGTTGTGCGGGAGCTAGAATGCATCGTTGCTTCGCAAGACCGTGAGAGACGGCATGGGCGCGGTCCTTTGTCCATCGGTGGATAGATCACGGCCGATGGCGATGACCATCAGCAACCGAAAGCTCATTCCGATTCAGAAGGAACCAGGGACCTGGTAACCGTCGTTATGCAGAGTTAAGTCCGCTTACGTTGCCTTCGTTTACGTGCAGCATTTCTTTTGTTTCAGGGCCCTCTCCAGTTCACACCACCAAGAGCCCGCAGACGACGAATGGCGGAGGGGGGGGAGGCGGAGGAGGAGGAGGGGGGGGTACATCGCTCATTCCACCACCCCGGCCCCCGTCACGGCCCAAACTCCTGCCCAGCAAACTCGGGGGCATCGAGGAGAACGTAAGGGCGGCGGATGGTTGGGGTGGCACGGTGGGTTCTCGATGGCCGTGACGCTGACCCAAAAGCGTCAAGTTCCTGCATTCGTTTCAGCCGCTCACCTCTGCGATTGAACCAGGTTCTATGGTTTCGTGAGTCGATGGTCTCATCCTCTCTCACCCCGCCCCCCCACCCATCAACTACCCCCCCCCCGCTCCATTGCCCCTCGTCCTCACCCATCCACCCCCTTGCCCCCCCCTTCCCGTCCCCGTGCAGCCGCGAGCGTTCAGCCCCCCGCTGGCCCCGCTGGCACGCGCCGAGAGCTCCTCCTCCATGTCGTCCTCCACGTCCATGAGCGCTGCCACGACGCCCACATACGGTGAGCTGGGGGGGGCTCAGGCCGCACTCAGCCTGGGGAGCGGAGATTGTTCATGTCGTGCATTGCATGCGTAGTGTTCTACAGGGCCGTAATGTTGTACAGGGTCGTGGTGTTGTACAGCGTCGTAGTGTTGTACAGGGTTGTAGTGTTCTACAGGGCCGTAGTGTTCTACAGGGTCGTAGTGTTGTACAGGGCCGTAGTGTTGTACAGGGTCGTAGTGTTCTACAGGGCCGTAGTGTTGTACAGGGTTGTAGTGTTCTACAGGGCCGTAGTGTTCTACAGGGTCGTAGTGTTGTACAGGGCCGTAGTGTTGTACAGGGTCGTAGTGTTCTACAGGGCCGTAGTGTTGTACAGGGTCGTAGTGTTGTACAGGGTTGTAGTGTTCTACAGGGCCGTAGTGTTGTACAGGGCCGTAGTGTTGTACAGGGTCGTAGTGTTCTACATGGCCGTAGTGTTCTACAGGGTCGTAGTGTTGTACAGGGTCGTAGTGTTGTACAGGGTCGTAGTGTTGTACAGGGTCGTAGTGTTCTACAGGGTCGTAGTGTTGTACAGGGCCGTAGTGTTGTACAGGGTCGTAGTGTTCTACATGGCCGTAGTGTTCTACAGGGTCGTAGTGTTGTACAGGGTCGTAGTGTTGTACAGGGTCGTAGTGTTGTACAGGGTCGTAGTGTTCTACAGGGTCGTAGTGTTCTACATGGTCGTGGTGTTCTACAGGGTCGTAGTGTTCTACAGGGTCGTAGTGTTGTACAGGGTCGTAGTGTTGTACAGGGTCGTAGTGTTGTACAGGGTCGTAGTGTTGTACAGGGTTGTAGTGTTGTACAGGGTCGTAGTGTTGTACAGGGTCGTAGTGTTGTACAGGCCGTAGTGTTCTACAGGGTCGTAGTGTTGTACAGGGTCGTAGTGTTGTACAGGGTCGTAGTGTTGTACAGGGTCGTGGTGTTCTACAGGGGCGTAGTGTTGTACAGGGTCGTAGTGTTGTGCAGGGCCGTAGTGTTGTACAGGGCCGTAGTGTTCTACATGGTCGTAGTGTTGTACAGGGTCGTGGTGTTCTACAGGGCCGTAGTGTTCTACAGGGTCGTAGTGTTGTACAGGGTCGTAGTGTTGTACAGGGTCGTAGTGTTGTACAGGGTCGTAGTGTTGTACATGGTCGTAGTGTTGTACATGGTCGTAGTGTTGTACAGGGTCGTAGTGTTGTACAGGGTAGTAGTGTTGTACAGGCCGTAGTGTTGTACAGGGTCTTAGTGTTGTACAGGGTCGTAGTGTTGTACAGGGTCGTAGTGTTGTAAAGGGTGGTGGTGTTGTACAGGCCGTAGTGTTGTACAGGGTCGTAGTGTTGTACAGGGTCGTAGTGTTGTACAGGCCGTAGTGTTGTACAGGGTCGTAGTGTTGTACAGGGTCGTAGTGTTGTACAGGGTCGTAGTGTTGTACAGGGTCGTAGTGTTCTACAGGGTCGTAGTGTTCTACAGGGTCGTAGTGTTGTACATGGTCATAGTGTTGTACATGGTCGTAGTGTTGTACAGGGTCGTAGTGTTGTACATGGTCGTAGTGTTGTACAGGGTCGTAGTGTTGTACAGGGTCGTAGTGTTGTACAGGGTCGTAGTGTTGTACAGGGTCGTAGTGTTGTACAGGGTCGTATTGTCGCATAGGGTTGTTGTCGCATCATGAAGGGAATCATCGTGTCTCGTTACTGCAGAGCGTGGTGAGGTTGTTCCTTACGGCGTCATCACATCTCACGGGGCCATGATGGAATAATTTCTTGAATCAATTCGTAATCTGCAGTTGTGATAATTCAACTCGGCAGTGGGGTGAATTGTCACGTGCTTTGCGAACACATTTGCACATCACCATCGTTGTCGTGTCACCGTGCGCAAGCATTCCGCGTGACGTTTTTTCACTCATTGTTTGCGTTTTTGCATCGCACAGACTTCACATCGTACGGATTTGTTGCTCTGCCGCACGCACGCACACACAGCACGATCATAACTTTCCTGGCGGCTGTCGTTTCTGCGTTACTGTGCGGTATTCCGCAACCCCGTGATGGCCATTACCATTGTGACGTTTGATGTTGCTGTGCGGTGCAGTGTGTAGCTTTTTCAACGGTGTCGCTGCAGTGCGGCGCGGTGAGTAGCATCGCTCACGGGTTGTTGTGCAGCTGTGCAGTGTGCGGTGTCTCTAATCGTGTCGCCGCTGTCCGTTTGCGCGTGCCTGCGCGGTGTGGCGAGTGGCGCCGATAATAGCCGCTGCTGTGTTTTCTCTGCCGGTGGTATTGCTGCTCCACAGTATAACGAATGTCTACAATCTCCAGTGGTTCGTCAAATCCAGTCCTGACGTCGACCCCCTGCGTTCGCACGAGAGGGTGTTCCGTGATTACCAACCGTCAGCCGCGTGCAGTGGCTGAATTTGTTTTGTGTGAGGACCAGGAAATATTGGCAATCGCCTAACAGGCAGCCAAAAACGTGGGGGGGATCACAGGGACTGGAGTTGAAACGCTGGGTACAGATGAACTACAGCTGCTGCCGTGATTCACAGCTTGCTGCTTTGTGAAAACGATTGGCCCTTGGTTTAGTTTTCTCGGGATCATCTGGTTTCCCACCCCCCACCACGTATATATAAAACATTTAATTGGCCAAACATCTCAATGTGGACCAGCCCCCCGAAAAACCTGTCTCAAGATTTGCTCTGAAGTTTTTAAGTCAAATTATCTTTCATTGCACGGCTCTTGTGCTGTGCACGTGGCAGCTGAGAGCCTACGCTTAAGCTCCGATACGCCCCCCTGCAACCCCGGCCCCCACCTTTATATATTTATATATTTTAAACCAGGGTATTGGCTGCCTCCCAAATGAACAGTCTATTAATAATTCTAGATTTGACGCTTTCGTGACTGCAAGGATCCATACTCTTTGGTTCTATTCGGTAAAGTCACGTAAAAGTATAAAACAACAAAAATTAAAAATAAAAATTCACGACGTTTCGGCCACAACACAAGTGGCCTTCATCAGGTGAAGGGACCAGACTGTCTTGAGGACAGCGCTGGAGTGAACACAGCCAAGAACACACCGCGACCTTTACGCTGTGTGAGAGGAAACAAGGCGCCTTGACAAAGGAATTAGCATAAAAATTAGCATTTACTTGGCGGACTTAGCATGATTAACGGTGTAGAGAGGGGGAGACGTGTAGACCGGCGAGGGGGGGAGGGGGAGTTTCCCTATTGATGGTGTGAAAATGGAATTTAAGCAGCTGCGAAAGTTTGGGATACCACTACTTGAAAAAATATACTGTACCATTGAAAATTAGTTTAATGTTTGGTTCGATTTAGAACATCTTTCCAATGGTTGCTTAATTTGAAGCCATCTTCTCGGTTGAAATTGTGTCTGTGTTTGTAAATCTGAATTGCCTCGTGAACAAATCTCTGATAAAAACCCGTGGGTTTGCAAAGAACCTTGGTATCGGAGAAAATTATATCGTGATCACCCACAGCGTTGTAACAGTGATCAGCTACGGCAGAAGAATTCGTTCTGCCGTGTTTCAAATCTGATTTGTGCTCGCGAATTCGGTCAGAGACATGTTGTTTCGTCTCCCCGATATAGCAGTCACCACAGGTTTACAGATTGATCCGCCAATTAAATGCTAATTTTTATGCTAATTCCTTTGTCAAGGCGCCTTGTTTCCTCTCACGCAAGCTTAAAGGTCGCGGTCTGAGCTTGGCTGTGTTCACTCCAGCGTTGTCCTCAAGACAGTCTGGTCCCTTCACCTGATGAAGGCCACTTGTGTTGTGGCCGAAACGTCGTGAATTTTTTTTATTTTTGTTGTTTTATACTTTTACGTGACTTTACCGAATAGAACCAAAGAGTATAGTATATTAATAATAAACAGACGGCCTATAGACCAGTGGTGGGCAACCTGCAGCTCCTCGTGGTGGCCTGCTCTGAGTGTATCCAGGGTAATGCGCGTGGGGGTCATGATTAGTGCACGATTGAGGGCCGCTCGTATGGCCCGCCAACTCGTCTAGGGGGGTGGCCCATCACTGCTCTAGGCTGTGGAGACGCGTGGACTGCATTGCAATACCACCACGAATGCCGCGCCCCCCCCCCTCCCACCACCACCTCACCCCCCCCACCTCGTCTCACGCTGCCCCGAGGCAATCTCACACGCCGCTCCCCCCCCCCCCCCCCCCCCCCCCACTAGATATTCCTGTTTGTGCTGAACTTGAGTCATTACTTTCTAATTTGGCAAATGTATTTGTGCGGTGAGAGCGTGCTGTTATTGGGCCGGGGGTACAGCGTCCGTGGCGTTGGGTGATGGTGATCGCCTCAGTGTGGAGTACGTTGGTGTCGTGCCGTATGTCTCCTGTTTATTCTTAAGCTTTTGCTCATGCATACGTCCAGCTTAAGTCGGTGTCTTGTTTCAGATAGGTAAGATGATTCTTCAGGAGCTGTCCTTGGGTAGACATACTTGCCAGTTCTGTCGCTCCGACAGATATCTCTCGGTTGTTTAGCACACCCGTACATTACATCTTTTTGCTCGTGTTTATCTTGTACGCTGCTTTTTAATAATGTTATTGTTTGGTTCTTCAATCTTTCCCTCGAGTTAATTCCTTTTGGGTTGAGATGGCTATGGAGAGGCCTTCATCTAGCAGCGCATAGGATAGTTCATGGCTGATGATGGTAGTGAGAATGATGATGATAATGGTAGGCTAGCTAGGCACGGTAACGTTAGACCTCTCCCCAGACTTATTCAGTGGGTCATCACAATGCAAGATTGTCGTTGACTCGTCTTATTTATTTTATCTCATTGTTACCACCTCGTTGGCACCGAGATGGGCACCGGATTGATGTGACATGCCCCGACTGGACATCTGTGAAAAAGTGCTTTACAGCTTATCAGATTCCTCCAGTATAGATAAATATTCTGCTTCTGATCTCCGCAAGGCTGGCGACTTAGGGGAAAGACTTTGGTGGGATACGGTTAGGACAGATATCGGGGGAGGCGAGGGGGGGGGGGGGGTCTCGTGTCTACTACGCAGCAAGCGGCCGCTGCAGGATATGGCCGGAGGTAGGGAGCGAGTGGCACGACGCGATGGCATCGTCGTGACTCGTCGTCGGCGTTGTAATTGCAGTGGGAGCGTCGCGGGGCCCCAGTCCGCTCACGCTGAGCGCTCACGACTCCGTGCCCATCGCCGCCGCCTTCACCGAGTCCATCAGCGCCTACTTCAAGGGCGCCGACCACAACAAGTGAGCGTGGCGTCCCCGGCCGGCACGCCTACCGTGGTGCTGCGGTAGCGCTACGCAGCAGGGGGATATAGCGAAGGGCGCGTGTGAGTGCGTGGTATGCGAGTGTGCGCGTCTGTCAATGCGTCCACGTGGGAGGCGGAAGTGTAGCGGTTTACCGTGATGTCCTACGATCTCGGTGACCCGAGTTCGACTCTCACTAATGGCCAACACCAGTTATGATTATCTGAACGATTCCCCTGGGTCGACTCAGCCTCAAATGAGTACGTGGTGCGGTGTGTAAACATCTACCCTGGGGAGACAAAGGTAGCTGGGAGTGGTTTAGGCCACCCACCTCCTCGTGTGCAAACATCACTTTCCCCAAAAGTCCGTTAAGGCTACACGAGGTATCTCAGCGCTTGTGAGATGCAGTTTTCATTTACGACGCTATATAAAACTAATCAATATATGTTTTTTTTATTAGATTAGTGTTCAAATACTCGTTGGTTCTTTCGGTAAAGTCACGTAGGTAGAAAATTAATAGGTCACGACGTTTCGATCGCAACACAAGCAATCGTCATCAGGTGGGACAACCACAGCAAGAAAAAAACTGCTGAAGTAGGCGAGAGATCTGCCGTGGCACGAGGTTATATAGTAGGCGGCCTCGGCAGTAGGGGGGGAGAGAGAAGGGGGGGGGGGGAGAGAGTGGGCGGGGAAGAAAGTGGACCCCGCGGCAGCACCCGGGACACTGGAGTAGAGATCGGAGAGAGATGCAGAGAGAGAGAGAGACACACAGAGAGTCGGAAATAACAGCTGACATAGGCAGGTAGGATGGAAACATCACAGTCAGTTAAGACTTTACCTGGTTAATAACGTCCTTCCAATGATTGCTTGTACCCATCTTCTCAGTTTAAGTTGTGTCTGTGTTTATTTATCTGGATGGCTTCATGAACAAATCTCTCCTAGCCGGTGGGTTTGCAGAGTAGCTTCGTCTTGGAAAAGTAAATTTCGTTTGAGCCCACAGCGTTAAAATAATGATTAGCAACGGCAGAGGTATTGGTTAAGATCTGCCTTGTGTTTGCAAACGCGGTCCGAGACATGTCGTTTCGTTTCCCCAGTGTAACTGCTGCCGCAGCCACAACCAATGTTCAAATGTATCCGTATGTGCATATCACAATTTGGATAAAATTTGGCAGAAAAGACTAAAACTAGATTTCCTAAAAGTCCCGCTTAACATTCCACTTTCATCGTAATAGGGATCGCGACTCGCTTGCATCGCCATTCGAGGTGTTCACGATTCTTGATGACGATTCGATAATTTCATTGAACACTGCGGTGAATGTAGGCATTCGCCGCGCGCGTGTCCCCACGTGCGTGCCTGCGCTCGTGTGCAGCTGCATCGTAAAGGTGGTGGGCGAGATGACGGTGTCGTTCCCGGCGGGCGTGGCGCGCGTCTTCGGGGGCAGCACCTCCCCGCCCGTGCTCAGCTTCCGCCTGCGGCACGCGCGCCGCCTTGAAGCCGTGAGGCCCAACGCCACGCTGCTCTTCAGGTGAACGGCGTTGGTGGGGGGTGGGGGGGGGGGGGGGGCGGACAGTGGAGGGTGGCGGTGAGAGGGAAAGGGGCGAAGGGGGGCGGTGCCACTGCCCCAGATGAAGCTGTGGGATTTCTCCCACATTCCCAATATTCCTCCCAAAGAACATTTTTGCCAGACGTCCCAATGCAAGTGCCATCCTGAGAAATGCTCGGAATATTGCCATTCATGTCTTTGTTGGGGAAACAAAGGACTCGTGTTTATTATCTGACCAGCTGGTGCAGTGGTCAGGGTGCCAATGGGGTTATTGTGAAATGGTCAACAGCGGTTGTCAGCGGGTAGACTCGCACCTTCCAGAGCAATGTGGAATTTTTCCACTACTTCTTTAGGGCTGTAAACAATAAACAGCACTCATTGGAATGGAAAGTGATATTAATGAATTCGCCTTTGAACTGCTAACATTTTTTTCTTGTTCTCTACCATCCTTGCCGCACATCAGCCGCCGAGATTCACAAACCCCCGTCCGCGTTTCATTCCTCTCTCCGCAGTGACCCCTCCCAGAGTGACCCCAACTGCAAGGACTTCTGGGTGAACATGGCGGCTCTGACGACGCACCTCAAGAAGCTGTCGGAGCAGAACCCCACGGCGACGTACTATAACGTGGACGTGCTGAGATACGAGGTCTCGTCCGCCACCCGGCACCTCGCCGGTCTAACCCTTGCCTGCCATGTCCGGGTCGAGGTTAAAAGGTCGTCACGGCCAGTGCCATCATAGCCACCAAAGACTAAGACGATGATCCCCCCCCGGATAGCCTGCAACAGACTTTTGGGGCAAGCGCTGTTAGCGAGTGCCTATGAAGGCTTCCACGGCACACGAGGTGGTGGGTGGTCAGCACCACACCCGGCTGCCTTTGTCTCACTTGTAGTGATGTTTACACATTGCACAAGGTGCTCATTTAAGGCTGAGCCGACCTAGAGGAGACGCAGGACCAGTTGAAATATTCGCCACCATCATTGGCCGTGAGTGGGAATCGAACTCGGGTTGCCGGGTTCGTAGCGCATCGCACTAACCGCTACACCACCACTTCCCACTAACCGCTACACCACCACTTCCCACTAACCGCTACACCACCGCTTCCCACTAACCGCTACACCACCGCTTCCCACTAACCGCTACACCACCGCTTCCCACTAACCGCTACACCACCGCTTCCCACTAACCGCTACGCCACCGCTTCCCACTAACCGCTACACCACCGCTTCCCAGTAACCGCTACGCCACCGCTTCCCAGTAACCGCTACACCACCGCTTCCCACTAACCGCTACACCACCGCTTCCCAGTAACCGCTACGCCACCGCTTCCCAGTAACCGCTACACCACCGCTTCCCACTAACCGCTACACCACCGCTTCCCACTAACCGCTACACCACCGCTTCCCACTAACCGCTACACCACCGCTTCCCACTAACCGCTACACCACCACTTCCCACTAACCGCTACGCCACCGCTTCCCAGTAACCGCTACACCACCGCCACGCTTTATCATCACTTCCTTCATTCTGCTCGATCCCGGGGTTGTTTTGCGAGGTTTCATTTATTTGTATTATTACTGCTACTACTACAGGATGTGATCTCATTGTTTGGCGGCTGGTGCAGCACCGCAAGCAGTGGCGACTGACCTTCCAGTGTCCATGCAGCTATTGTCCTCAAGGGGGCTCAACTGCCGTTAGTGGTTGTACTGCACTCGGTGTCACGGATGTCATCTATGCGCGTGTAGTAGCCACTCGCTGAACTAAAGGCAAACCATAGCGTTGATAGCAAACAAACATATACAGCCTACCCCCAACTGTTCTCATAGCTGCAGCCTAAACTTAGCTGTACCCATAGCTACAGCCCACCCCTAGCTGTACCCGTAGCAGTGCCCATAGATACAGTCCACCCCTAGTTGTACCCATAGCTACTGCACACTCCTAGCTGTACCCATAGCAATACCAATTACTACAGGCTACCTCCAGCTGCACCCACAGCATTATCCGTATCTATTGCCTACCTTGAGCGCTACCCATAGCAGTGACCATAGCTACTGCCCACCCCTAGCAGTACCCGTAGCTGTAACACCGCCTGCTCTCTTGTGCCCGCCGCGCCCATCCTCCCGGCCCGGCGTGCCCAGGTGAGTGTGTCGGGCGGCGCCCAGTCGGTGCCGCTGAGCCTGGTGGCGCGCTGGAAGTGCGAGCCGACGGCCACCGAGGTGCAAGTCGACTACCGCTTCAACAGCGCTGCCATGGCCGCACCGGTGCCGCTCACCAGCGTGCAGGTCATCATCCCCGTGGACGGCGGCGTGCTCGGCATGCAGGCCCAGCCGCCCGCCATCTGGTGGGTCCCGCCCTGCGCCTTGCCCTGCCTTGCCTTGCCCTGCTGTGACCCGTCTGCCCTTGCACTGCCATGCCCTACCTTGCCCTGCTGTGATCAGTCTGTCCATGCCCTGCCATGCCCTACCTTGCCCTGCTGTGACCAGTCTGTCCATGCCCTGCCATGCCCTACCTTGCCCTGCTGTGACCCGTCTGTCCATGCCCTGCCATGCCCTACCTTGCCCTGCTGTGACCAGTCTGTCCTTGCCCTGCCATGCCCTACCTTGCCCTGCTGTGACTAGTCTGACCCTGCCCTGCCATGCCCTACCTTGCCCTGCTGTGACCCGTCTGTCCATGCCCTGCCTTACCCTGCCTTGCTCTGCTGTGACCAGTCTGTCCATGCCCTGCCATGCCCTACCTTGCCCTGCTGTGACCAGTCTGTCCTTGCCCTGCCATGCCCTACCTTGCCCTGCTGTGACTAGTCTGACCCTGCCCTGCCATGCCCTGTCATCCTCCCTTTGTTTTGACCGTCTCACTCTCTCTGGCCTACCTTGCCCGCGCCCATCCTCTGCCTTGCCATGCCCCGTGTCTCCTTGCCCTTTCTTCTTCTCCTGTCTCTCCTTGCCCCACCATGCCCTCTCTCCTAGCCTTGCCATGCCTTTTCACTCCATGCTTTTCTGTGTCTACGCTCATTCTCTTCCTTCCTGCTGTGCCTCTCCCCATCTCGCCCCTCTTATCACCTTGCATTCTCAGAATCAGAATATGTATTTATTCTTGAGGAATCCGATGAGCTATAAAGCTGTTTTTCGTCTCCCCCACCCCATCTCTTTTTACCTTTCCCTCTCTCCCCGTTACCAATCCGTCTGCCGCGGGCACCATCATTCCTAGCCGTACCCTCTTCCCCCCTGTCCCTTATTAAAGTAACCTTCGTGGCAAAGTTATTATAACAATATGTGAATGGCCTAACACACCTAAGCAACAACATGTCCTTAAATGAATTGCTCACGTGTTTGTATTACCTTGTCCTCTGTGTCAAAAATTATTTTTTATAACCCCCCCCCCTTTCTCTTTTCGCTATTTTTATGATGCCATTGCTGCAGGAACGCTGAGCAAAGCAGGGCACTTTGGAAAATACCAGAAATATCTGACAAGTCAGATGGGGCGGGTGAGTGAGATGCGATATTTGCGAACGGCACTTGCTCCTACAGTCTGTTAAGACTATACGGAGGGTCTTTGTCTGCATGGTTTGTGTAGTTGTGTGTATGTGTGTGTATCATTGTGTATATGTGTGTATATGTGTGTATCTTTGTGTATCTGTGTGTTTGTGTGTAGTTGTGTGTGTATATATGTCTATGAGTGGGGTTTGTAACGATTAGCGTGCTGTGCTACAAACCCGGTGACCCGAGTTCGATTCCTGCTTATGGCCAACACCAGTGATGGTTATCTGAATCAGTGCTGCGCTTCCCCTAGGTTGACTCAGCCTCAAAAGAGTACCTGATGCGGTGTGTAAACATCGCCACTAAGGAGACAAATGCAGCTGAGTGTGGTACTGGCCACCCACTCCCTCATGTGCCGTTTCGGCCTTTATAGGTCCTAACAGCACTTGTCCCACAGTCTGTTAATTTCCATGCAGGGTATCTTTGTGCGTGTGTGTGTGTTTGTGGGCAATGGTGGAACAGTGGGTAGCTTGTTGCCCAACAAACCTGGTGACCCCGAGTTGGATTCCCGACCATGGCTAACATCAGTGGCGAATATCTAAACTGGTCCTGGGAGGGATGGTTAAGATCCAGAAAAAATATGGCAAATACTATAAACAATACAATTATTATTTTTGGTTCTTCGGTAAAGTCACGTCGAAGGGAAACAATAAAATAATAAAAATATAAACACAATAAAATCTCACGAAGTTTCGACTGCAACACAAGCAATCATCATGAGGTGTGAAAACCACAGCAAGAAAATTTGAAAAAGTGGCGTTTTATTTTACGTTAGCACCACGGAGAGCGATTTGGCAGTTATTCATATGGACGAGTCCATCTATGTTCGGAAAAGAGGAGGGGGGAGACGAAAATAATGCATGTGGTCTGAAAGCCACCGTAAGCGTGAACAATCAATTAAGACCCGAAATGGTTTATCAAATCCTTCCAATGATTGATAAGCCAGAATCCATCTCCTCGGTTGAAATTGTCTGTGTTTGTATATGTGGATAGCCTCATGAACGATGGCTTGCAGAGAACCTCTGTCTTGGAGAAGTCAATGTCATGTGAGCCTACTGAATTATAACAGTGATCTGCCACGGCCGAGGTGTTGGTCCTACCGTGTTTTAGGTCTGCTTTGTGTTCACAGATGCGGTCCGAGACATGTCGTTTGGTTTCTCCAATGTAACTACTACCACAGAGGCAACTTAGTTTGTAGACGCCAGGGTACTGTATGTCCGGAATCACATCTTTTACAGATGGAACCAGATCACGGATTTTATGTACTGTGTTGAATCGGACCTGGATCTTGTGTTTATTATATTATTAGACCGGCCTTGCGTGCATTTATCCTCCGAAAAAGAAGAGTGATGAGTTTGTGGTGGCGAGTGAGGTTCTGGGGTCCTCAAAAGGGCATTGGTCATATTCCGCACCACCACCATAACCATTTGGGGGGGGCAGATCATAAAGACGCTGATAAAAACAACAGTGATATGAAGATAAGAGCTGGTCTCTTGATTGCGTCTGTTTTTCAGAGTTTAAACTGTTTGGTTGCATGGTTGTGTGATTGCGTGATTGTGTGGTGGTTGCACAATGGTAGTTGTTTCCTCTCGGCTGTGTGGTTGCGTTGTCGCGTGATTTTTGTGCTGCTGTGTGGTTGCGTTGCTTGATTGTGTGAGGCTGTGCGGTTTTTGCGTTCTATGATTCTGCGGTTCTGTGATTGTCTTGTTGCCTGGTTAAGTGGTTCTCTCTCGTCGTTGTGTGGTTGTGTGATTGTGTGATTGCGTGGCTGCCCCCGCGTCGTGCGCGCGTGCGTAGGCTGTGGCTCGCTGCGTGCACACCTGGATGTGTCGGCGGGACCCAGCTCCCCGTCCACGCTCGCGGTGCAGTTTGGCTGTGAGGGAGCTTCCCTCTCGGGCCTGCAGCTCGAGCTCGTGGGCCCCGGCTACCGCCTCTCGCTGCTCAAGAAGAGGATGACCACTGGTCAGGAGCGCACTCGCTCGCACACTCGGTGTGCTCACCCATTTGCTGAATTATTCATTTGCTCACTCGTTCTCACTCACTTGTACGCTCACTCATTGCTTACGTTACTTTTACGCGAACAGTCGCTCGCTCGATGACTCTTTGTTTCACTCGCCACGAAATTCACCCTCTCATCTCTACTTCGCTCCCTCATTTGATCACTTACTCATTTGCTTTACCCACTTATTGCTTCACATACGCACCCACCTGCCTACTTGACCACCCAACTACCCACCCCTTCGCTCGCCCGCGCGTTGACCCACTATCTCACTGTCGCCGCGCCATCTCCACCTCTGGCGCGCGTGTCCATATACGCACACGCGCACATAGACACACACACACACGCTCACTCCGCCGTGCGTGCTCACCCAAGCGTACGCCATCAATGCCAACCTAAGCCGTGTCCCGCAGGTAAGTACTTGGTGGACTGCTGACCCACCGACAGCGCCGCCCCTCCTGCACCAGCCGGACCTCCCTCCCCGCATGCGCCGCTCGCCGCCGCCGCCGCCACTAACGGTTGTGGCGCGCCCGTGAGCGTTGGCGCTGCGGTCGACGCTGGCGAGCGGTCGGAGCCAGGAGGGGGGGGACGTCAGTCGGGGCCGCAGAGCCGGCGAGCGTGGAGGCCGCAAGATTCTCGCGAATCTCCGGAGCAGCGAGCCTCTTCCGGCCTCGCCGGTGCCGTGTGCTCCCGACCGGATTGGCGTCCGTCTGTCCGTCCGTGCGTCTGCGAGTCCGCTGGTTTCGGCCGAACGCACGGTGGTGATGGAGGCTGCCCCTCCCGCCCCCACTCCCTGACCCTAAATGTTGCCAGCTCCTGCAGGTGCCCCCCAACCCCCCACTCCACACCATCACCCACAAGCACCGCCCCCCCCCCCCCCAAGGTGCCGCCACAGCTGGCAACGTCGCCGGTTCTCTCCCACGCCGCCGGTAAGCGGCGTGGCCGTTGTGTCTCTCCGGACCTGCCTGCCGGTCCTCCCATGGACAAGCCATTAAGCAAGAACTTTGCACTTTACATTGTATACCCTTGTTCAAGTTTTTTTCGTTTCGTTATAGGGGGAGGAATTACTTCATGGTGTTAACGTCGGTATCGTGTTGTTGTAATGTTTTATATATATAGTGTTGTTTCTTTTCTCCTCTGGCCCGGCTTCCCCTCGCCGTAGAGTGCGCGCGGTGACTATGCGATGGCACTTGCGTGAGACGCGCGCACGGCTGGCACGCCGGCTGTGTTTGGCGTCGGCTGCTGCCGCTGTTGTTTTCTCGTTGACAGCTGCGGTGGGGGGGGGGGGCAGTGCCATCGTTGCGCAACGCCGCTGCCCTCTGCCATCGTTCGATGCTGCGATCACTAATCGTCCCAGTGGTGTCGATATAAATATTTACACACACATGCAGACACGCATACGTGGGTTTATGTTGATTCTCTCTCTCTCTCTCTCCAAGAGTCTTGATTTTGTCTTCGTTCTGGTTGTTATTTGTATTCGTTTGCTTCTGTCTGCTTGGCAGGGTTCGCGTGCCTGTGTGCGCGCGTGAGTCTTTGTGCGTGCGTGAGTCTTTGTGCGTGCGTGAGTCTTTGTGCGTGCGTGAGTCTTTGTGCGTGTGCGCGTGTGTCTTTGTGTGCGTGCGTGTGTGTACGTGTGCGCGTGTGTCTTTGTGTGTGTGCGTGCGTGTGTGTACGTGTGCGCGTGTACATGCGTGTGTGCATGCACGTGTGCACGTATGTGCACGTGTGTGTGACCCTGCAATACCGCGACGCATCTACCAGAGGCTCTAAGCTGCTCCTCTGGAGGGGATGATGATGATGATGTTTGACTGTGCTGCTGCTGTGCGTGTGTGCTCGTGTCTAGTCGAGAACGCTGTAGGTTTCTCGCTCGTTTTAAATGTTAGACCTGCCTTACGTGGTGGCGAGTTAAAACAAAACAAAAAAAAGACACGATATATTCTAATGTAAATAGTCGGTGATTTGTTCTTGAGCACCTATATGATGATGATGATAATGATGATGGTAGTCGTAATACAAACAGAAATTGTACATTTATAGAGATTCAGTCACTCTTAAGAATATTTTTTTTTAATGTGTTGCACTTGTAATAAAATTTAAGAAAATGTATATTCTAGAGCGGGGGAGGACGGATCGTGTGCTGTACGTACACCGAGGGGGTTTTTCTGTTCGATAACACAAAAATAATAAGAAATCGGAAAAATGACAAATTCCCGTTGGGTTATAAAAATGAAATAACGGTGATTTTTTATTTACTTTTTGTTTCTTCTTAACTTCCGCCTCTGTCATGTCCTCTCTGTGCGGTGCTAACACACCGAGAGATGCCGTGTATATACCGCCAACGTAACCGTCCATGTAGAAGTTACCGTTACCGCTTTCACTTGTATATGCCAAACAGACCCGTTTGCATATAAAGACATCTATTGATGGACGCACGTTTGTCTCGTCTGATGGGCGCACACACACACACGCGCACGCGCGTGTACGCACCCCAACGGGGAGCACATCTCACCTTGAGGACTGTTGCCTGAAACGTCAGTTCAAGTTTCATTTATTAGGTATAGCCCTGTGAGCCATGCGGCTCTTGAGTCGGGTGCAACCGCTACAAACAAAATATGAACAAAGAATTTCTTAAAGCGACGACGCGCACCAGAAGCATCCTGGATAAACCAGCAAATCTCGCTGTCTGAGCAAAGGTCAAATATCCAACAGTGCCGAACGGTGAGTGGCAGAGTTTACAATAGATGTTGTGGAACCTGGTTAAAGCACTTTAAGAGACCAGGACAAGTCTCTTTTTCAAGCGTAACCTGGGTCACTCTTTCGAGGCGAAAGGGCCGCTCACGGATAAGGACCAGCGTGTCTCTGGAATCGAGCTTCTAGGATCTCGCGCGAACCAGCCTAGTGAGGTGAGGTCAACACAACCCCCCTCGAGTGCCATGGCGTGGGAAAAGGCCTTCATCCAGCAGTGAATTGACACGTAGTAGCTTGGCACGAAGCAACGGGGGGGGGGGGGGGGGGAGAGATTATGCGAGGGAGCTCCGAAAACCAGCAGCGGAGGGCACTAATAATGGGATAGGAGTGTGAAAAACGACATTCTTAATTTAATCATGACCCTTGAATTAGAACATTTCATGGAATCGAGCAAGTTTGTAGGAGTTTCGAAAGTCCCTGGCATGGGCGGAAGAATCGAGGGGTGAGTTCATGGCACCAACGTCCGTGGTGGTAGCAGTAGAGGACTATGACAAGGAGTCGACGGGACCAAGGGAGTTGATCGGTGAGTGTTCGTGTGGCTGTGCTTCAGGCGGCATCGGTAGTTTGTTATGCTTTTGTCCCCAATGAAGTGCAATAGGCATCAAGATCAATACAATTCCATTCGGAACTCTGCAGCTGTCTCGGAGAACGTCCCCCGGAAGATGTCAACTCTGACTGAGCACACTTTCAATACGCCACTTCACCCCACGCTAATGCCATACAAAAAATGTCCCTTGCGTCAAACTGAAGTTAACTATCAAGAGCTCAATTTATCCACATTTTTTTTAAAAGCAAATTTCAATTTTTTTCGTGCAGTCTTTGGTGAATGTGCTTAGACCGTCAACTCAATGCACTTGAGGACCCGGTTAAATTTGTAACTTAATATTTTACCAGGTAAGGCCCACTGAGCTATGTAGCTCTTTTTCAGAAGTGAACTGGCCACAAATGATAGCTCAACAAAGTGGATTATCAATGTGGACGTTTATAGCAGCCAAATACTCTAAAACGATGGGCGGCTGAGGTCTGGATTCAAACCCAGAACCGGCGACCGATTCCGACAGTAAAACAATCTTTATTTTTTTGTTGTAATGTTCCATAACAAAGTTACAGCAGAACCAGTTTACAGTTCAGAATGAGAATCAGAATATATATACTGGAGGAATCCGATGAGCTATAAAGCTCTTTTTCACAGATGTCCAGTAGGGAGCGGGTAAGAACGTTACAACAAACAGTACAACAAAAACACGATACCGGTGCAAAGTACAAACAAAGGCAAGCAATCACCCATAAACATGCAAATAAAACTAAACCACCCCCATCTTAACCGGCAAAGTCCAACTGAGGTATTCACTTATTTTTCAGAAGCAACCTGGCCGCAAATGATAGATCAACAAAGTGGCTTATCGCGTCGAAATTTATAGCAGCAAAAGTGGATCCGCACGACTCCGTTAGCGGAATTTGCCCGGTAACGCTGCCGTGGGAATCCGGGCGGAGTCTGCTAAGGTGCCCGATTCATGAACCTGAGCGAGATTATTTCAAAGTTGTTGCAGGGGCCATGGCGTGATTGGTATCGGTGAGGCGTACTCCCACACACGCCAGAATCTCTTTATCATTAACAACCGTGACATGACATTTTACGTTAACAAGAGTCGTGAACATAAAGTCAGGTTTGTTCGCTTATCTGTTTTTTTTTTATTACCACAGTTCTCAAATGTCGATGCAACACTCGTACGACCAAGCGATCTTGAGAATGTACACCATTAATTCATTAATTATGGGTTGTTGTGGAGCATTTTGGGTCACAAAGGTAAATTGTCAAGTCCGTTTCACAACTAAACGAATCCCACAGAGATTGGGTTGCTCGGCGTTCAGAGCGCTCTGCTGGCATCGTTGAGATTCTGGGGTCGAATCCAGGCAAATGCTGCCTGTGGTTACATAGAGTTCTCAATGGTGAGCAGACAGGATCTTAAATTTCGTTGTGTTTCCACGTGGAGAACACCTTTTGTGGCAAGGCGAGTGGGATAGTGCTGCCCCCTACTAAGTAGGGCACGTGTGTAGGTAATATCAAGTGACCTGGGAGGTTGCTCTGTGATATCCACTTCAGTGGGCTGTTCTCTAACACAAGGCAATGGATTGCTCTGCGAAAACTCCAAATGGATGTTTCATCTCAGGACATGAAGCTCATTGCACGATCAGCGGGGATTTTTTAGATAAAATATATATACCAAAGACAAAAAATCATCTTTCTATGTCTAAGCCTATTGGGCCCTCTGATACATTGCTTTCCAGTAGCAAAACGCCCTGGACTGGTTTTGACTTCTCTCGGTCTCGTCAGTCGACCTTGTGACCCGTAAACACATAACAGCCAGCCTGTGTCAAAGGGCATTCATTGGTGGCAGGTTACATCACGCACTGCACTGTGGGTCATGCGGTCCACCGTATGACGCAGAGGGTCCTGTGTCCTCTGTCGTGGACCGCGGAGTTTACACTGTCAATAAAATAAAAAAATATATGAAAACAACTAAATTCTTTTTAGTTCTTTTATTTTTATTTTATTGTTTTTTTTTACCTACGTGACTTTACCGAAAAAACCAAAGAGTATGAATCATTGCAGTCACGAAAGCTTCAAATCTAGAACTCTCATGTTAATTTCTCAACTCCTTGGGTCTTGCGGTGACGTTCAAACACGTGGCGATCAACGTCTCCGGTGAAAATGCCGAGGGGGAAGGGCCCGATCTGAATTAGGGCCATTACCCAAAACGTCAGTCCGTTGTGTTCTGGTTTCCAACGCAGTGTTTTGTTGTTGTTCCTAACGTGACCATTTCAACTTTGTTCAGCTCCGCCGGTTTTTTTTTGTTTGTTTTTACAAACGGTGTTGTTACTTAAAACCACCGCTCCGAAAGCGCGTCGTAACTGCAGCTCTCTCCGCTGCGGATTTCGGTCGGTGCCGCGCGTTGCCCCCGGGCAACGGCGTCCGACGGCCTCGCTCTACGTGTCGCGAGCGGTAGGGGGGAGGGAGGGGGGGGAGCAGCTCCTTGACGCGCACTCCATTCGGTTCCGAACGAAGATCGTCAACGCGCGGTTGCAGCCAGGACGCCCTGGGAGCCCCGGCACTGCGCGAACCGCGTCCGTCACCTCTCTCGGCTGTCGGCGCCCGAGCGGAGATGAGGATTCCTTGGTGCGCGTGCACGTCTGCGCGTGTTTCCGTCATCGGGCCATGCTCAATCCACTGCTGGATGAACCTCCCCCCCCATCCCCCCCCCCCTGTCACGGCCCTGCGGTGTAACGTAACGATCCGTCTGAACCACCTGCCCCGCAAAGCTGATTCCATTTAAACATATTTATTTAGATTTCACGAGTAACTCGATTAAGCTGCCACGCCTGTATTAGTCGCGACCTCCAGCTATCATCCCTTGCAGCGACGTCTCCTGCCCATACAAAGTGCACAAGCGGAAGCTCGTGAATATACCGTACTTTACTGTGCGTGTATACTTTGCGTCATGACGTGTGTAACTTCCATTAACAGATCTTTCCCTTGTCATAGAGCAGGCACCATATTGATTAACATCCTGCCCCTAATAAAGACCAGGTGAGAGTCCATCGAGATTCATGTCAACGCAGCTGATGGAAAGCAAGGGTGATTTAGGACTTGGTCCAGAGGCGATACATTTGTAGAATTTGCACCCAAGGTTGGTTTTCCGCGTGAACTTTTTTGATTTGGCCTATGCACTTTGAACGCAATGGGCCGAGCTTTTTGTTGAGCACACGGCCGCCACCTCCGAATGGGAAGAAAACCGAGGCATCTCTTGGGAAGACGAATACAGTGAGGGAAAACAAGTATTTGATCCCCTGCTGATTTTGTACGTTTGCCCACTGACGAAGAAATGATCAGTCTATAATTTTAATGATAGGTTTATTTGAACAGTGAGAGACAGAATAACAACAAAAATCCAGAAAAACGCATGTCAAAAATTTTATAAATTGATTTGCATTTTAATGAGGCTCCCAGGTGTCTTTTATACAGGTAACGAGCTGAGATTAGGAGCACCCTCTTAAAGGGAGTACTCCTAATCTCAGTTTGTTACCTGTATAAAAGGCACCTGTCCACAGAAGCAATCAATAAATCAGATTCCAAACTCTCCACCACGGCCAAGACCAAAGAGCTCTCCAAGGATGTCAGGGACAATATTGTAGACCTATACAAGGCTGGAATGGGCTACAAGACCATTGCCAAGCAGCTTGGTGAGAAGGTGACAACAGTTGGTGCGATTATTCGCAAATGGAAGAAGCACAAAAGAACTGTCAATCTCTCTCGGCCTGGGGCTCCATGCAAGAGATCACCTCGTGGAGTTGCAATGATCATGAGAACGGTGAGGAATCAGCCCAGAACGACACGGGAGGATCTTGTCAATGATCTCAAGGCAGCTGGGACCATAGTCACCAAGAAAACAATTGGTAACACACTACGCCGTGAAGGACTGAAATCCTGCAGCGCCCGAAAGGTCCCCCTGCTCAAGAAAGCACATATACATGCCCGTCTGAAGTTTGCCAATAAACATCTGAATGATTCAGACAACTGGGTGAAAGTGTTGTGGTCAGATGAGACCAAAATGGAGCTCTTTGGCATCAACTCAACTCGCCGTGTTTAGAGGAGGAGGAATGCTGCCTATGACCCCAAGAACACCATTCCCACCGTCAAACATGGAGGTGGAAACATTTTGTTTTGGGGGTGTTTTTCTGCTAAGGGGACAGGATAACTTCACCGCATCAAAGGGACGATGGACGGGGCCATGTACCGTCAAATCTTGGGTGAGAACCTCCTTCCTTCAGCCAGGGCATAGAAAATGGGTCGTGCATGGGTATTCCACCATGACAATGACCCAAAACACACGGCCAATGCAACAAAGGAGTGGCTCAAGAAGAAGCACATTAAGGTCCTGGAGTGGCCTAGCCAGTCTCCAGACCTTAATCCCATAGAAAATGCAAATCAATTTATAACATTTTTGACATGCGTTTTTCTGGATTTTGTTGTTGTTATTCTGTCTCTCACTGTTCAAATAAACCTACCATTAAAATTATAGACTGATAATTTCTTTGTCAGTCGGGCTAACGTACAAAATCAGCAGGGGATCAAATACTTTTTTCCCTGACTGTATACGCAGGGCACCAGGAGATGGGGGGTGGGCGTACGAGGTGCTGAGTTACGGTATTACGCAACTAACAAATATATATTTTATTGTTTCCCTTCAACGTGACTTTACCAAAAGAGCAAAGCATATAACAAAATCCAGTAAAGTCGACGCCTGCGGCAATAACAACACCGTGACATTAAAGGTCAAACAGTGTCTCAAGCTACGTTTTGGGCAATGGCCCTTCTTCATGGCACATCATGTTCTGTGAATTAAGGGCCATTGCCCTTAAAGGCCACGCCACTAACCGACGAACGTGCTGGGTGTGTTGTCGTTAAGTGCGCCTGTTCACCACTGCCTAACGTAGCGGTGCCAGCGAATTTGACAACAAACAACAAAACCCGCGACTTTTAACATCGGGTTACCAACCCTCCCGGATTGCCCGGAAGCCTCTATCGGAATTCCCATCGCATTCCCATTGAGCAGGAGTCGGCCAACCTGCGGCTCTGTTTCAGGACCGCTCCGTGACGTGATGTATGAAGGACCCCCAACGCCTCGTGCTCACCGAGTGCAATTGCGGCTCTTTAAATATTGAAGGTGTTTTTTTTCAACGGTTTTCCTTAACTTGATTCCTCTGTTTGTCGTGGTCATATCTTGTAATAAAAATTTCGTCCACTTCCCGTTGTCCAATCAATTCCACATTTTGCACACGTACTCAGATCCGGTGACAATGCATGCCTGTATTAAAATCGGCATAAATTAATCAATTAAATCGATACTTTAAAGCAATTAACATTTTGTATGGACGCCTTATTATTTACGTATATATTTGTGTCGGTCAAAAACGCCACGGTCCCCAAACTGTGCAATCGGCTCGCACAAAAAAGCAGGCGCCGCGTGTCTCAGGCGACATTGACGAACTTCTCGACCGTGAGTTAAACGAAGTTGTTAATAAAACCGTTGTTTTTTTTTTAAACTTTTTTTAAAGGAGTCTATTTTTACCGAATTCGACAAAAAATTGCCTCTTATTCTTCTTCTTCTTGATCGTTTTGGTTGCCTTCCCCTGCGTTGACTTTTGAAAGCAAACCGGCAGATGTTTTTTGTTACAATATAATAGGATATATTTTTACTTGGAACTTTCGTGACTGCAGGAATTCATATTCTTTGTTTCTTTCGGTAAAGTCACGTGGATAGAAAAATAAAAAAAATAAACTGAATAAAAAAATATCACGACGTTTCGATAGCGGGACAAGCGGGTCGTGACTTTACCGAAAGAACCAAAGAATACAATCTTACATTCAAAGAACATGACTTAACACCAATAAAACACAACTCCGGGAATAGCTTCAGTCGGAGTTGGCAACCCTATTTTAACGTCCCGGTCAAAAAATTAAAAGTCGACAGATCTCCCAAGACATCGACCTCGTAGAAGGTGGGGGGGGGGGGCATAACCCGAATTGCGGGCGATGCCGATTAACCCCACTCACGGTTTCTCAACAAGTTCGAGGGACAACGCGACTTGTTAATTGTAACGTCTTGCATTACAATAGCTGAGCGGCGTGGGGACGACACGAATAGATTCATTTGAACGACGAATCGAATAATTTAAATCGATTAATCGATTAATCTGCATGCGTTGGGACTCACAGTAAAGTCGAGCTCACATGCTCGCAGGAGCGGCTGTTGGCTGAGCCATCAAAACAAAGAGGGTCACCGCATCACGCACTTTCGAACGCGCTTCTGCGACCGTCTGGAACGCTCTTCCTGCCCATATTTGGAAGCGACGGAGGCTGTGGCACTTTTAAATCATCCAGATTGAAAACTAATTTCTTTACAACTGCTGTTTGTGTTTAGTTGCTGTCCTTCGCCCGCACCTCGGATTAGCGCGGTCAGCTACGTCCGGCGCGAAAGAAGTTCAACAGAATCCATGTCTCTGATTGGATGGAATCCATCGCGTGTAGCTTCGTTTAGACTGAAGGGGCCGTCCATAAATGACGTCACGCACCTGGGGGGTGGTCAGACATTTGTGACGATGTGTGACGAGCGGGGGGGGGGGGAGAAATGTGACGTCACATCAAAATGCGCAACTTTAAATAAATATAGACAACACGTTCTACTTAATTAAATAGACTTTTTAATAAATGTTTTCTCCTACAACATCAGAGTGCAGCGCCACATTAAATACGCACTGCAATAACAATAGTTTAAAGCGATGTGAAGCATGTTTTATTTGAGGGGGGGGGGGCAGAGCTTTGTGACGTCATATTTGAGGGGGGGTCTGACTTTTTATGACGCCGGGCGACGGGGGTCAAAAATCGTCCAAAATCGCGTGACGTCATTTATGGACGCCCCCTTTCACACTCATTGCCTGCATTGCGAGTATTTGACAAAATATAAAGGACGTGTTGCCCACATTTGTCTCCTGCTACTAAACAGCATTCGAGTGTTGCAAGGACATGCGCGTGACATTTTGTATTGTTGCCCCATCGATTTTATTTTTAAACTTTTTTTTTTACATCGAATACACGACGCGTATTCGCATAAAGACGTGAATAAAGGGTCAGGCTAAAACGAATGACAGAAAAACGAATACCCATCGCTTATACCGTTAACCCATGTTAGTCTATGGGCATCCGTTAGCCCCATGTTAGTCTATGGGCATCCGTTAACCCATGTTAGTCTATGGGCATTTGTTAGCCCCATGTTAGTTTATGGGCATCCGTTAGCCCCATGTTAGTCTATGGGCATCCGTTAGCCCCATGTTAGTCTATGGGCATTCGTTAGCCCCATGTTAGTCTATGGGCATTCGTTAGCCCCATGTTAGTCTATGGGCATTCGTTAGCCCATGTTAGTGTATGGACATCCGTTAGCCCCATGTTAGTCTATGGAAATCCGTTAGCCCATGTTAGTCTATGGGCATGCGTTAGCCCATGTTAGTCTATGGACATCCGTTAGCCCATGTTAGTCTATGGGCATCTGTTAGCCCATGTTAGTCTATGGACATCCGTTAGCCCATGTTAGTCTATGGGCATCTGTTAGCCCATGTTAGTGTATGGACATCCGTTAGCCCCATGTTAGTCTATGGGCATTCGTTAGCCCCATGTTAGTCTATGGACATCCGTTAGCCCCATGTTAGTCTATGGACATCCGTTTGCCCCATGCAACACGTAGGAGGCTTTCACGACCAATGTCATCCATAATACAGGTTTTTTGGGGGGTTAGATCGCGTAAATATATAAATGTGTCGTTAAACCCGCCACCACCCGACACAGCCAAATAATAAGGTTTGTCATGTGAACAGAACGTGCCAATTCGTTACGAGTACAGCACAACTGGTTTGGTGGAGAGCAAAGCCACAACACTTACAATTTGAGCACGACGTTTCGCCAGTAAACGTTCTGTTTACGTGACAAACCTTACTAATTGGCTGTATTGGGTGGTGGCGGATTTTGACGACACATTTTTATATTTACGCGATCTAACACAACACAACTGTATTATGGACGTTTCCCCCATGTTAGCCAATGGGCTTCCGTGTGCCCCATGTTAGCCTTTGGGCATTCTGTATCTTATCTCTGTAGAAACACAACTGGGCCGTGTCGTGCACTAGCTGACACGGTCGCGTAGGAGGGGAGCGGTAGTGTAGTGGTTAGTGCACTCTACCGTCCGAGTTCGATTCCCGCTCACAGCCAACACATCAGTGACGATTATCTGAACCGGTCCTGTGCCTCCCCGAGGTCGACTCAGCCTCACATGTGTACCTGGAGCAGTGTGTGAACAATGCCACTGGGGAGACAAAGGCGGCCGGGCGTGGTGTCAGCCACCCACCCCCTCCTCTGGTGCCGTGCCGGCCTTCATAAGTGCTCGCTTAACAGCACTTGCTCTAGCAGTCTATTAGAGGCTATACGGGGGATCTTTGTCTTTGCCACACGCGTCAAGCTCCGTTAATCATTACACGTGACCTTAAACATTTTATTTGGTGATGACTCAGCCCATCATCGCTCGCTCCTTTCGGAGGGGGGTCGATAAAAAAGGGCACCAATTTGTGGTGACGTCCACCGCGGACCGTATCGAAAGGCTAGCGCTCCCCCCCACCTCCCCCGCCATGTGAATGTGGAATGTCCGCCACTCGCTGCGGGCTGCGAACCGACGAGCAACAGCAACCCACTTCGGACCCTCGTTTGAGCAAAGGAAATCCGCTCTTTCATTTGTTGACTTTTGAATCGAGCCCAGCCCCTGCCTGCTGGTGAATTGGCAAATTGCGCGCGTGACTTTACGTGACATCCACTCCGTTTGTTGCCCCGCGCTGGGTCTGAGTTATTATTTAGCGCTAACTGCTCTTCCTCCTCATTCCACATCCCACGCCCCCAAACCACCTCCCCAACTTCGCTGGAACGCCGCCACGAACCGCACAGCCCACAGAGGCACCGCATCGCTCGCGTCGCGCGCGTGAACCCGCGACCGCCCTTGTGATCGCAGCAGCGGGGTGGGGTGGAGGGTTCAAAGTTTACTGAGTACACGCACACATACACGCGCACACGCACGCACTCACGCGCGCACACACACGCGCGCGCACACACGCACCAACACACACACCCACGCGCACACACACCCACGCGCACACACACACGCGCGTACTACGACAGCTGTAGGAGAAACAAGCGTAGGTAACGGACGCCAGATCTTTGCGTGTTATCGTTAACGTTTGCATAGCGGCGTGTGCCAGAATGTGGTGCAGTGTCGGTTAAATTGAGGGAGGAAGTGGCCACGTACGTGTCGCTCCCCCCGACTGAAGGTTTGCATGCGCGTGCGTGCGCGTGCGTGTGTGCGTGATGCGTTGAAACCAGTTCGACTCAGTCGCGAAATATCTACAACTGATCCCTGTGCCTGCGCTTGGTTGAATCAACCCTTAAATGAGCTCCTGGGTGCGCTCCGCGTAAAACACCGGGCCTGGCGCGGTGCTGCCAAAAAAAACCCTTCATCATAGGTGCTCGCAAACAGGTGGGCGTTGAGAGCTAGGGACGCGGCGAGAGAGGGGGAGACTACAGAGAGAGAAAGAGGAACAGAGAAGACGTCCACGGGCCTCGATTGAAGACCGCGCGGCTGCTCAGCCGTTTGACCCACCGGGCGAATCGGGCCAGCGGACAGAATTTTAATCGGCCGCGCAGCGGCGAGAAGGGGGGGGAGGCCCAGCCATGCTGCGTCGCAGCGGCCTCACGGCCCCTGTCAACGACCGGGCCGGAGTGACCCTCTCGTTCTCCGGGTTCTTCCTCGTGTTCGCCGGGCTCACGCTCACGTGCATGGGATGGCTGTACTACACGCGCCACTCTCGGAGCTTCGACTGGTCGCAGGTGCTGGGACCCATCCTGATGGGCCTCGGCGTGGTCTTCCTGCTGCTGGCCGCGTGGCGACTCAGGACTCTTGTGTGAGTGTTGCGTGCCCCAGCTGATGAATTGTCATTGTTGTTACGATTGTGATGGCAAGCCTCGCGGATCCTCATGACTTGTTTTTTTGTAACGAGAGTGCTGGCCACGTTTTCTCGATTTCCGCGCGTTTCCCCATTTTTAGAGTGATTTGCGGGGTTATTTTTTTCTTCATTTATTTACAATTGAGAAGCCGGCGCTCAATGGGGGCCTACTCTTGCGAACGACGCCACTGGATCTTTAATGTCCACTGTGAGTGAAGCAGACGGTGCGTATTTTTTTTCGTTTACAGTTTATACACCGGCAGTGTTAACCAGGGCGGCCACTGAAATTCGAACCGTGAATTTCTGCAACGAGCGAGTCGAACGCAGCGCTACCGCTCGGTCCGTGTCACTGCCTCAGTAATGTCATCTTCATGATTGAATCTTCTTGCGTTCTCAACAGCGTAGAGAGAGATGGCTCAAAGGCTCACACAAGTCAATTTCCCATCCATATGTATGTTGATCTTCTTTCGCACCGTACATAGCCAACAGTGCTAATCGGAGGTGCAGCTGTCATCTCAGCTTCGCGTTAAATCAATGAGGGCGTTCACCACGGAGATGGAGCAGTTGAAAGAGTGCATGCACAGGAACTCGATGGCACTGAGATGGCGATGGTTTAAGGAAGACTTAAATCATTTAATTATTTGTCCCGGAAGCCAGACTGAGTTGTAGGACTCTTGTTTAGGAGGGTCCTGCATCGGGCTTTCATTTTAAGATAGTTTCAGCCAATTAATGACGAGTTGTGATTATCGTACACGTGCCAGGAAACCGGAGCACCAGGAGAAAACTCACGCGAGGCGAGGGGGCAACACTCAATCCCCGTACAGATGGCGATTAGTCCACTTGCTGTACTGCCCACGGATAGAAGGGATTTTCCCAACATTTGTGCGCGGTGATCCACCAATCCCTCGCTGCTGCCTCCAGAGCGCCGCCGGCTTAAAAGCGGCAGGCCAAGTGCAGCGCAGCCACCGCCGCCTTGACTTTTTGAACGTCTCCCACGACGTCCAGATGCTGCCGCTCCAGAGGGGAGCAGGAGGAGGAAGATACGGAGATGCGACGCCGCTTTGAGGCGTTCGGCATTCTGGTGGCGAGCATCCAGACCCCGGGCAATCCCACGGCTTCTCCCGCGAGCGACCACGGCTTCCACCCACCGCCCCCCTACGACCCTGAGTCGGCACCCCCAGCCTACAGCGGCGGTGGAGGTGGAGGAGGCGGCTACGTGAACCGGGCGTGCGAGGGGGAGATGGAGGAGCAGGCGGTGCCCGGAGCGGGAGCCGTGGCGACGGCGGCGATGGGGATCGAACCTGGGAGGCAAAGGTGAGGAGTTGCTCGTTCGTGCAGCCGTTGGTGGTGACCATGACCCATGGTGATCAATGATGAAGATGTCAATGGTGATGATGCGAATGATGGAAACATTAATAAATTGATGATGACTTTAATGATGTTGATGATAAGGTTAATGATGCAAATGATGACACCAGTCAAACTATTGATGGCAACCATCGTGTTCGATGATGACATTGATTACGCAAATGGTGGCAACAACAATGGACCGTGGTCATATTGATGATGACGATGATGACGGTGATGATGTTGATGACGATGATGTTGGCGATGATGATGACGATGATGATGTGGACGATGATGACGGCGATGATGAGACCCATCCATCTCTCCACCCCTCCCAAAGGAGCGCCGAACTCTCTCCTCGCCCCTCCTCCGACGTCCCTTGGAAGGAATCCACATTCCCAGCGATGCCTCCGTCATACGAGGAAGCCATCGCAGAGGCTGCCCTTTGCCCGCTGCCCTCGCTTCCTGCCCTGCCCTCTCCGGCTACCCTGCCCTCGCAGCCCGGTCCCGAGAACGACATTATGTCAAACGCCCTCTCGACATCGCCTGCACGGACGGACGCAGCTAAGCTCGACAGCTAGGCGCGACACGAGAGCCCACAAGCCACAGTGAATTTTATTTCGTCGGAGGTTTAATAATGGACTTCAGAGGTGGCCCTGGAAGCTTAAGAGGTCAGAGCGCTGAGTGGGTTCTGCCGAGAGCCAAGGTTCGAGCCAGAATCCAGCTGCGTGTGATTTAATCGGGGTTCTCGAATGCAGCGAGTTGAATGTCTCTGTCCAGCTAACGAGTGCCGGATTAAGCTAGTGCGAGGCCTGTAGCATATGTAATAAAGGGGCCCTAAATAAAAACAAATATTAAAAACACATTTTTTACTTTCATAGTAAAATAATTGTATTTTTCATTTGCTATACAGCCAGATAATATGACAAATCGCCAACCTTAAACACACAGTTGTTGGTAAAAGTTGAAGGCAGTATAGTACTATAGTAATATAGCAAGTGCAGAATCATTAAAGCGGAATTGATAGCTTGAAAGCATTTAGCGCGGGGCCCTTGAAAGTGTGGGCCCGTAGCATATGTAGCTACTACTACTACATGTGTAGCTACTACTACATGTGTAGCTACTACTACTACTACACGTGTAGCTACTACTACTACATATGTAGCTACTACTACTACATGTGTAGCTACTACTACAACATATGTAGCCAGGGGCGGAGCCAGAGGGGGTGACAGGGGTGACATTCTGCGTATAAGTGTACGACACTCGGTCTGGCGGACTCCGTGCAACTGCATTGTCAGAGTGTGTCGCCAACCGATGGCGTCTAGTTCAACAGCCTGACTCTCTAATCATTCTTGAAATTAAAATTTGTTGAATGTCACCCCGGCCTGAAATCCTGGCTCCTCCCCTGTATGTAGCTACTACTACTACATGTGTAGCTACTACTACTACTACATGTGTAGCTACTACTACTACTACATGTGTAGCTACTACTACTACTACATGTGTAGCTACTACTACATGTGTAGCTACTACTACATGTGTAGCTACTACTACTACATGTGTAGCTGCTACTACATGTGCAGCTACTACTACTACATGTGTAGCTACTACTACTACATGTGTAGCTACTACTACTACATGTGTAGCTACTACTACTACATGTGTAGCTACTACTACTACATGTGTAGCTACTAATACTATATGTATAGCTACTAATACATGAGTAGCTACTTTTGCTACGAGGATAATCCGACACTGCAGCTAACCAATGACGACTCAAACCAACAAAAAAGCCATCGCAATTAAATTTGGTTCCGCACCTAAAATTTGTCTAAATCGCAGCTCTGAGAGTTAAAAAAACCCGTCTGTTTGACCGTCGTGCGACGATCGTTGCTCTCAATTAGTTGGTAGAGCGAGCGGGCTGATGCTGCTGCCCCTCTACTGTGCCGATCATTGGGTCACTTGAGGAAGGTATAGCTCAGAGGTAGCTCTGTAATGTCTGCTTACGCGGACCGTTTTATAAACACGAAGGCGGTTGCTACGTTTACGTGATCTAACCGAACAAAAGAAAACCACTTTGCTACGAATAATATTGGTCGCGAAAGGCTTCTACGTGTTAAATTCATGGAAGGTGAATGAATTGGTCGCTCTTGAGTCCGATCGTGTTGGTATGAATGTCATCTAGGGCTATAACTCTCCAATAACAACCGCCATTCGCCACTAAGTGGCGCGGACGTCACCACGGCGCTTGTGCCAGGCTATGTGCACAACCGCAAATGTGCAGATTGATTTTGCTTTTCAGCAAAAGCGGTTACAGTGAGGGAAAAAAGTATTTGATCCCCTGCTGATTTTGTACGTTTGCCCACTGACAAAGAAATGATCAGTCTATAATTTTAATGGTAGGTTTATGTGAACAGTGAGAGACAGAATAACAACAAAAAAATCCAGAAAAACGCATGTCAAAAATGTTATAAATTGATTTGCATTTTAATGAGGGAAATAAGTATTTGACCCCTCTACAAAACATGACTTAGCACTTGGTGGCAAAACCCTTGTTGGCAATCGCAGAGGTCAGATGTTTCTTGTAGTTGGCCACCAGGTTTGCACACATCTCAGGAGGGATTTTGTCCCACTCATCTTTGCAGGTCTTCTCCAAATCATTAAGGTTTCGAGGCTGACGTTTGGCAACTCGAACCTTCAGCTCCCTCCACAGATTTTCTATGGAATTAAGGTCTGGAGACTGGCTAGGCTACTCCAGGACCTTAATGTGCTTCTTCTTGAGCCACTCCTTTGTTGCCTTGGCTGTGTGTTTTGGGTCATTGTCATGCTGGAATACCCATCCACGACCCAATTTCAATGCCCTGGCTGAGCGAAGGAGGTTCTCACCCAAGATTTGACGGTACATGGCCCCGTCCATCGTCCCTTTGATGCGGTGAAGTTGTCCTGTCCCCTTAGCAGAAAAACACCCCCAAAGCATAATGTTTCCACCTCCATGTTTGACGGTGGGGATGATGTTCTTGGGGTCATAGGCAGCATTCCTCCTCCTCCAAACACGGCGAGTTGAGTTGATGCCAAAGAGCTCCATTTTGGTCTCATCTGACCACAACACTTTCACCCAGTTGTCCTCTAAATCATTCAGATGTTCATTGTCAAACTTCAGACGGGCATGTATATGTGCTTTCTTGAGCAGGGGGACCTTGCGGGCGCTGCAGGATTTCAGTCCTTCACGGCGTAGTGTGTTACCAATTGTTTTCTTGGTGACTATGGTCCCAGCTGCCTTGAGATAATTGACATTTCCTCCCGTGTAGTTCTGGGCTGATTCCTCACCGTTCTCATGATCATTGCAACTCCACGAGACGAGATCTTGCATGGAGCCCCAGGCCGAGGGAGATTGACAGTTCTTTTGTGTTTCTTCCATTTGCAGATAATCGCACCAACTGTTGTCACCTTCTCACCAAGCTGCTTGGCAATGGTCTTGTAGCCCATTTCAGCCTTATGTAGGTCTACAATCTTGTCCCTGACATCCTTGGAGAGCTGTTTGGTTTTGGCCATGGTGGAGAGTTTGGAATCTGATTGATTGATTGCTTCTGTGGACAGGTGCCTTTTATACAGGTAACAAGCTGAGATTAGGAGCACTCCCTTTAAGAGTGTGCTCCTAATCTCAGCTCGTTACCTATGTAAAAGACACCTGGGAGCCAAAAATATTTCTGATTGAGAGGGGGTCAAATACTTATTTCTCTCATTAAAATGCAAATCAATTTATAACATTTTTGACATGCGTTTTTCTGGATTGTTTCGTTGTTATTTTGTCTCTCACTGTTCTAATAAACCTACCATTAAAATTGTAGACTGATCATTTCTTTGTCAGTGGGCAAACGTACAAAATCAGCAGGGGATCAAATACTTTTTTCCCTCACTGTACGTCGAGAAGCAGGATTTTTTTTGTTACAAATTTCGTACGACGTTTCGCTGGAGATTACAGAGCTCACAACTTAAAATCAAACCCGTGTGCCCACGCCCGGACTGGCCCATAAGAACAGTCCCGGCAAAATGCAATGTTGGGTCGGGTCCATACCGAGGGCCGTTGGGCCAGTCTACGTGGGGAAATTGCCAATGTGATCGTGAATAAAAAAAATTTAATATATTTTTCTAATAAAAAATATTTTACTACCTCCAATGTGTACGCTTCATTGCATATTTTTCGCTCTCAGTTGGCATTAACCCCCCCCCTCGCCCACATATTCGGCAGCCCCAAAGATTGTTCCTCACCGGTCCACTTGTTTTTTGGACCCAGCCCCAAACGGGCCGACAAGATCGCACGGGCAATTTGGTGCCCGGTGGGTTTACAAATTCCTGGGCCAATGTTTTGTTTTAGTCCCACAAGGCCGTCGACTGTGTTTGCCCATGTGACAGCCCGGTTTGTTTTGGCTGTGTCAGGTGTTGGAGGGTGTTTTTTTGGTTATATACACGGCACGAGCTAACCTAAGCAGAAACCAAATACGAATCCTAACATTGGTCGAGAAAGCCCGTTAGGTATTTAAAGAAAAACAAAGACTAAATGAATGTTCGCGTTTGACAAGTTGATCCGAGTTTACGATACGGATTGCGTGCGTGTGTGCGTGCGTGCCTGTGTGCATTGTGACGGAGCGGTGGTCCAGCGGTTAGTGCACCGCTTTTTCCTCTGTTCACATATCTGAGTGAGATCCGTACACTAGGCGTGCGTCCCTTGATTGGTAAACGCGATGCAAATGAAGCGCTGGTGCTAATCAATCAAGCAGTGGTCTCTCTCTCTCTCTAAGATCTACATGAAGTGGCCGGATGGGTCGGGTTCATGATGACCGCGTCAGAGAATCAGAGTCAGAATCTTTACTTAGACTGGAGGAGGAAATCCGATGAGCTGTAAAGCTCTTTGTCACGAATGACTATGAAACAACAATAACAACAATAATCAGGTGGTGACCGCGCCATGCCGGATCCACAGTGTCTTCACTGTGAATCCAATAACATTCGCCATGTGATTATAATGCACAGCTGTCACCCCACACGGGTATACCCCGTATTCTTGTACAGGGAAATTGAGTTTTCAAGTCCATACGGCGTACAGCCGCTTCAATTACCGGCAACCGTTTTTTTGTGTCTATTTGTTTGCGTTTCTCCCTTGTGATGGGACTTTGTAGGATGAACTTTTGAGATTTAGAAGGGGCACGGGGTGACCAATAAGGTCTGAATTGATCAGTAACAAGGTGTAGGCACTGACATTGGGGTTTACAGGTTACGTGTAATGTGAAAGCGACCACAGTAGTTTCGATTACCGTACTTATAAAACACGAAGGTGATCATTTCCCACACATCGCCAGCAGAGGGCAGTGCAAGCACGAGGCACCGGACTCCGCCCACCGTCTCTGATGCCCCTCCCCCCTCCCACCGCCTTCACCAAACCCGCACTGACCGAGCACGGTGAAGTACGGTCCAACAACCCACGCGACCAGCACGGCGTGGGTGGAGGCCGTCATCCAGCAGTGGAGTGATAGAGCTGGCCGTACGTGCGCTGTGGTTTCCAAGTAATTGGATCTTGGGTGCAATTCCTGGCTTCGGTGGTTCGCATTGTCCCGGGTTTTCTGGATTATAAGACGCACCTCCCCCCCCCCCTCCAGTTGCAGTATTTAAAATATAAAGTTGGTGGTGTGTCTTATAAGCCGGTACGTGTCTGTATGAACATCGCCACTGGGGATACAAAGGCGGCCGGGCGTGGTGCTGGCCACCCACCCTCTCGTGTGCCGTTCCGGCCTTCATAGGTGCTCGCTAACAGAACTTGCCCCAACAGTCTGTTAAGGCTACACGGGGGATCTTTGTCTTTTGCGCGTATATACTGTGTGTAAACTGAAAGTACATGTATGTAGTGGTGAGTGTAGATTTGTTTGCAGGGTTTACTTTCAGCCGGGTTTCTTCGGTGTCGGCGAACCCGGAATAATATTTACACACGCTCGGCACACCACATCCAGTATAGCTCTCGCGAGGATGTTTTTTTTATACTTCATCAAGGGTCACTTCCACCCCCCCCCCCCCCATATTCCATCCAGCCTACCGGGAAGTATTAAATAAGAAGTAAATCATTCCCCGTGTGTGTGTGAACAGGTCCTGGGATTCCCGTGTGTCAACTCAGCCTGAAATGACTACCCTTTTGCGATGTGTAAACATCGGCACTGGGAAGACAAAGGCGGCCGGGCGTGATGCTGGCCACCCAACCCCTCGTGCGCCCTGCCGGCCTTCAACAGCACTTGCCCTAACAGTCTGTTAAACGCTATACGGGGGATCTTTGTCTTTGGGGCAGAGCGATGTTGAATCCGGTTCGCGGCGCTACGAACCCGGCGACCCCAGTTCAATTCCCGCTCACGGCTAACACCAGTGACGATCAACTGAAATCTCGTCCTGGGGCTCCCCTAGGTCGACTCAGCCTCAAAAGCTGGCCACCCACCCCACGCCACCCCACCCCCTCGTGTGCCGTGCCGATCTTCATTAGGTGCTCGACAACAGCACCTAATGAAGATCGTGCAAGGATGAAAGAAAGAAACACGCGAGACGCACAATACATTTTCCGAAACTTTTTTTTTGGGAAAAAGAAACATGTTTTAGAGTTCACGCACCTATACAACGACATGCAACTACTTGTTTCACGTGGTACCATAGGGATCGGCACAACACACACATACACGCGCGCGCGCGTGTTCCTATCGTTCCCTTGAATAGTCTGTACACAATCAGTTGCGCCGTGTGCTTATCTCCCGTGTATAAGTTACATGCTCTTGTTGTGCTTGCCGGTGACGGCTCAAAGTATAAAGTTGCGAACCCAACCAACCCGACAACAACAACAACAACTCACGTCTCTTATCTGAGACTGGTAAGGTGGCGGAAGGGAATGGCAGACACAGGTCGGGAGGGTAAACACAAATAAAACACACACGACGTCGTCGTGGACGTCGACGGGACAAGCCCCGTCCACCTCCGAACGTCGGAGCGATGAGAATGAGCTCACGGGCACGCACAAGGTCGGATTGTGGCCGCTTTACGAGAGCCGTAGAGAGGTGGCCAAGACGACGTAAAAGGTAGACAGACGTTCATCCAGCAGTGGATTGACCATGCGTGCATGATGATCTTGTAAGATTACGCAACCTGCACGTTTTTGTTGTTTGTTGTTGTTGTTGAATGATCACATTAACTAAGTTTCACACTCGTGGCAGCCAGACCACAAGTCACCCCGAGAGCGCTTTAGCGATGGTGCGGGTCAATTGAGGGCCCTAAGCAGAAGTCACTTTTGGGGGCCCCCCAAATTACATTAAAAGAAAATGGAGACACTACGAGTTTATGAATGGAAATGGGGAGGAGATGTTGCGAGATGGGAGATTTGAGACGGAGGGACCAAAGATTATGGAGTTCCCCGAGAGAAGGTAGATGCAGACACGATATGGATAAGATATTAAATTAGCTCTTAACATTAATTGGCTTTTTTACGTTGATTGGGATGTGAATTTGGAGCCGTATTTATGTTTACGATACCAGGATCACTTGAGCTACCTTTGGGGTCCCCCAGGAATCTTTTGCTTAGTTCGATTATTTGATTTTAGGTCTAGCCGTGTCGATATATTTTAGGTCTTGCCGTGTCGATATATTTTCTCCGATGGCATTTTACTCGATCGAACTAAAAAAAAATCCTCATCGATGTTACAACAATCATAATTAAAAAGTTTTTAATATTAAAAACCTGCGTCCTCCACTGTTCACCCACCAAAACATAACAAAAAAAATCACATTCGGATTACAAACACGCAAAAGGGGATTAATGTTAAAAGGAGGGGTGATGCTTGCTATATCTCTTACAAAAAAGAGTTAATCGAACGAGCCGTTTCTGTAACACAGTAATAGCTACGATATAAATATATACTGTCTTTAGGGGCCACGTGTAAAGAATAGGATACGGGCATTCGCGGGTGTGTGTGTGTGTATATGCGATGTGCATGCTGTCTAACCTCCAATGAAAACAGAGCAGACCAACATCAACAGTAACGAGAGCGATAACAAATTGTAACAGCCACGCATTCAACATTGCAAATATTGTAATCATGTATAAAGGGCTCACTTCACGTGACTGTAAAAAAATAATTATTACAACATGACAAATTGTAACAACACGCGAAACGAAGAGCATAGCTAAGGGCCATATCGGCCAGAGGGTAACGCGAGAGGGTAACGCAGGTAACCCCCGCTGTTACCCGCGCCGCACACCCTGGTCAGCTGGGTTTCAACTACAGCTACCTGGTCTCACCTGGTTACCGAGTTTCACCTCGGTTTAACTGAACCTACCTCGGTTACCAGGTGTCAACGTGGACTTGCCTGCACCACACCTGATCGTTCACCTGCCACAGGTGAGTGACTCGACCCCCTCCCCCCCTCCCCACTGAGCGTAAGTTACTCAAGTGCTGAGCGATTGGCTAATTGGTCATGACGTCGTCGAAAGACCGCTACCAAATGGCTGAACGGCACAATACTGGAACACAATCAGCTCTCAACTTTACTCATTGGTTCTATCGGTAAAGTCACGTAGGTATAAAATAAACTAAATCACCACGTTTCCGACGCAACACAAGCGTCCGTCATCAGGTGGACGCTTGTGTTGCGCCCGAAACGTCGTGATATTTCATACCTACGTGACTTCACCGAAAGACCCAAAAAGTATGGATTCCTGCAGTCACGAAAGCTTCAAATCAAGCTCTCATCTTGTTGCAAGACCTGGGACCAATTACCTGTGGAATTGCGTAATTAATCCTGCAATTAGTAGATGCCATACTTGTTCTATTGCAGCCAAAGATACTGCTGCTGCTGTATCTGTGCATATATTATTATCGATTCCAGGCAGAGGTTAATACATCAGCCAGAGTTTTCCGGGACTCACTTTCGGAAGATATTTCACTGGTCCCAGTAAATCACAAACGGAGCTTCAAACTCGTGTGGGACGGCCCAGCAGACGCGGGTGACGCGTGTAGCTACAAGATAAGAGCTGCTGCTGCTGCATCACGTCGTTATAAGCAGTGCTGTCATCACGAAGTTATCAGCAGCGTTATTTGACTCGTTCGCTACGACTCTACCATTTGGTTTAAGACGCGAGGGGGGGGGGGGGAAATGATCTGTAATGGGTGGTCCCTTATAACTCACACACCGCTTCCTTCATCATAAATGTTTTTGCATAACTATAAATGTGTCGTTAATCCACCGCCACGACCAATTAGTGAGGTTTGTCACGTAAACAAAACGTGCCAATTACAGTAGTTACTACTTCAGCACACCGGTGTGTTGGAGAGTAACCCAACAACATTTACAATTTGAGTACGACGTTTCGCTGCTGATTACAACCAGCTTCATCAGGCGATTTGTCAGAGTTGTGTCAGGTATGGTGGGTTAACGACACATTTATATGCACGCGATCGAACCTAAAATCACATTTATTATGAATAATATTGGTCGCGAAAGCCTACGTGTTAAACTGACACCTCTCCCGATAAAAAAAAACTAACAATGGAACGATCCAATACCATTGCTCTCACCTATGCACCCCCAAAAACAATGCATATAGGATTAATGGCTCAAACGCGAGCATTTTTGTTAAATAGGGTATTTTTGAAAGGACCAGTTGCAACACAATGACAAGTCACGATGGTTTCTTCCTCTCAAAGGGGGATCCTTGGTTTGAGAGTCTTTACGGTTACCACTCTAGCGGCTATACCACGGACAAAACTGGCACCTGGCACGGGAATGTGGAATTTCCACCACTAAAATGAGATGGGCACTTGCCCAACCCACGGCTCGTCTGTGCAGGAAGACATCGATTTATTGTTACTGCCAACCATCTATCTCATCGTCCCCTCTCCCCCCCAACATCAATTGCGAGATGCATGCAGTGAGCTCCATTATATAAATGCGGGCCACGGTATATCCGGCAACGCTATTAGGAAGACAATCTCCGATGACAATTAATCATTGAATAATATAATATCTAAGCTAAATGTATGGACCCTATAAGACGTTACAAAAAAATCCATAAAATAATAACACAATCGACGCATATATTAATAACGATGAGTAAAAAAAATGTTATTTTAAGGAGGTGTACTCACAACATCATGGTAAATAACAACACGATAGAATATGTTCGCTTATACAGGGCGCCGAGTAGTCGTGCGTCCCGTTACCATTAGGGGGGTGATAACGCCACCACCCGAACACTCACGCGCTGTTGGTAGTCGGTCAATAAAATTTCAGTTTGATTTCATAAAATGCGATTTTTCTTGTTGTTGTATAAGTGTCTGGGTTTATTTCTCACTGCTGTTGTCTTATACAAGGTATGGCTCGTGCCATAGGAATGTGGAATTTCCCAGCACCATTGGCTTCCAAACCGGACCATCGAGAGAATTGGACGCTGCCCCAGCGGCGTAGCGTGGCTGGCATGGGCCGGTCGCCCGTTCGATCGCTATGCCACCGATAATATCGATCATCATCACCATAATCGCCACCATCATCATCATCAACATCATCACCATCATATTCAACAGTGGCGTAGCGTTGGTTGGCATATGGGCCGGTCGCCCGTTCGATCGCTATGCCACCGATAATATTGATCATCATCACCATAATCGCCAACATCATCAACATCATCACCATCATATTCAACAGTGGCGTAGCGTTGGTTGGCATATGGGCCGGTCGCCCGCTCGATCGCTATGCCACCGATAATATTGATCATCATCACCATAATCGCCACCACCATCATCATCAACATCATCACCATCATATTCAACAGTGGCGTAGCGTTGGTTGGCATATGGGCCGGTCGCCCGCTCGATCGCTATGCCACCGATAATATCGATCATCATCACCATAATCGCCACCATCATCAACATCATCACCATCATATTCAACAGTGGCGTAGCGTTGGTTGGCATATGGGCCGGTCGCCCGCTCGATCGCTATGCCACCGATAATATCGATCATCATCACCATAATCGCCACCATCATCATCATCAACATCATCACCATCATATTCAACAGTGGCGTAGCGTTGGTTGGCACATGGGCCGGTCGCCCGTTCGATCGCTATGCCACCGATAATATCGATCATCATCACCATAATCGCCACCATCATCAACATCATCACCATCACCATCATATTCAACAGTGGCGTAGCGTTGGTTGGCATATGGGCCGGTCGCCCGTTCGATCGCTATGCCACCGATAATATCGATCATCATCACCATAATCGCCACCATCATCAACATCAACATCATCACCATCATATTCAACAGTGGCGTAGCGTTGGTTGGCATATGGGCCGGTCGCCCGCTCGATCGCTATGCCACCGATAATATCGATCATCATCACCATAATCGCCACCATCATCATCATCAACATCATCACCATCATATTCAACAGTGGCGTAGCGTTGGTTGGCATATGGGCCGGTCGCCCGCTCGATCGCTATGCCACCGATAATATGGATCATCACCATAATCGCCACCACCACCACCACCCATCATCATCAACATCACCATCATATTCAACGGTGGCGTAGCGTGGTTAGCATGGGCCCTGATACTAGGAATGGCATGCCCCCCCCCCCCCACTCTCTAATTCACCCCCCCCTTCTTCAGCGCCTTGGCCCCTCGGGTTAGTGTGCCCTGGTGGAGTTGCACCGCCTGCACACTCGACAGCCGCACGCCGCTGGCACTGCCCAACGCTCGCCAGAGTGTTGAGTTGTTTGTTGGGTGAATTTGAAAATATAAGAAAAAAATTGTCTGGTCCCAGGAATTGAACCTTTCCGAGCCACGTAATTGACTTCGGGCGTAACCATACAAAACGCACGGCTCTTATCTTCCAGGCAATGTTGTGTCCTTCGCTGCCTGAACTTGAGCACGAAGCTTCTTGAATGGGGGGGAGGGGGGGGAAAGCATTTCAAGTCGAGTAGTGCACTCTTACTGCATGCGTGCCGTGACAATGTACTACGAAGCACACACGTTCTTAATTTAAATCAGTTCATGTGTAAGTTGAATGTTTTCTTTCTCTCTCCAAACGTCATTCCCATTGTGCTATCAATATCGAGTCGTACGTTCGGTATGATCGCAGAACCGTGCATCACCCCGTGTGTTTGGAGAATAGCCCAAGAAAGCAGATGTCAAAGAACTACTTCTGAGTTCCCTTCAATCAGATTCGATACCGATAAATGTACGTCATATGGCAGTGAAACCAATAAAAAAAAATTTGTCGTGGAAATTCTCAGAAGCGTAAATTAGTTTCATTGTGTGACAACCCAAATGTAACAATTTTTTTGCACAGCTATTGGTGATGCTCATCAACTTGCTAGACACTTGAAAACCCAGTTTAAACCAAACTAAACTATATTTTTTATCTTGATTTGAAATTTTCGTGATTGCAGGAATCCATACTCTTTGGTTCTTTCGGTAAAGTCACGTAGGTAGAATTAATTATTGATTTATTATTTATTTTTATACCCACGTGACTTTACCGAAAGAACCAAAAAGTATATATTTTTTTACTTTACCAGGTAAGGCCCACTGAGCTACAGTGAGGGAAAAAGTATTTGATCCTCTACTGATTTTGTACGTTTGCCCACTGACAAAGAAATGATCAGTCTAAAATTTTAATGGTAGGTTTATTTGAACAGTGAGAGACAGAAAAACAACAAGAAAAATCCAGAAAAACGCATGTCAAAAATGTTATAAATTGATTTGCATTTTAATGAGGGAAATAAGTATTTGACCCCCTCTCAATCAGAAATATTTCTGGCTCACAGGTGTCTTTTATACAGGTAACAAGCTGAGATTAGGAGCATACTCTTAAAGGGAGTGCTCCTAATCTCAGCTTGTACCTGTATAAAAGACACCTGTCCACAGAAGCAATCAATCAGATTCCAAACTCTCCACCATGGCCAAGACCAAAGAGCTCTCCAAGGATGTCAGGGACAAGATTGTAGACCTACACAAGGCTGGAATGGGCTACAAGACCATTGCCAAGCAGCTTGGTGAGAAGGTGACAACAGGTGGTGGGATTATTCGCAAATGGAAGAAACACAAATTAACTGTCAATCTCCCTCGATCTTGGGCTCCATGCAAGATCTCACCTCGTGGAGTTGCAATAATCATGAGAACGGTGAGGAATCAGCCCAGAACTACACGGGAGGATATTGTCAATTATCTCAAGGCAGCTGGGACCATAGTCACCAAGAAAACAATTGGTAACACACTACGCCGTGAAGGACTGAAATCCTGCAGCGCCCGCAAGGTCCCCCTGCTCAAGAAAGCACATATACATGCCCATCTGAAGTTTGCTAATGAGCATCTGAATGATTCAGAGGACAACTGGGTGAAAGTGTTGTGGTCAGATGAGACCAAAATGGAGCTCTTTGGCATCAACTCAACTTGCCGTGTTTGAAGGAGGAGGAATGCTGCCTATGACCCCAAGAACACCATCCCCACCATCTAACATGGAGGTGGAAACATTATGCTTTGGGGGTGTTTTTCTGCTAAGGGGACAGGACAACTTCACCGCATCAAAGGGACGATGGACGGGGCCATGTACCGTCAAATCTTGGGTGAGAACCTCCTTCCCTCAGCCAGGGCATTGAAAATGGGTCGTGGATGGGTATTCCAGCATGACAATGACCCAAAAACACACGGCCAAGGCAACAAAGGAGTGGCTCAAAAAGAAGCACATTAAGGTCCTGGAGTGGCCTAGCCAGTCTCCAGACCTTAATTCCATAGAAAATCTGTGGAGGGAGCTGAAGGTTCGAGTTGCCAAACGTCAGCCTCGAAACCTTCATGACTTGGAGAAGATCTGCAAAGAGGAGTGGGAAAAATCCCTCCTGAGATGTGTGCAAACCTGGTGGCCAACTACAAGAAACATCTGACCTCTGTGATTGCCAACAAGGGTTTTGCCACCAAGTGCTAAGTCATGTTTTGCAGAGGGGTCAAATACTTATTTCCCTCATTAAAATGCAAATCAATTTATAACATTTTTGACATGCGTTTTTCTGGATTTTGTTGTTGTTATTCTGTCTCTCACTGTTCAAATAAACCTACCATTAAAATTATAGACTGATCATTTCTTTGTCAGTGGGCAAACGTACAAAATCAGCAGGGGATCAAATACTTTTTTTCCCTCACTGTACGTAGCTCTTTTTTTAGAAGCGACCTGGCCACAAATGATAGCTCAACGATGTGGCTTATCATCGTGTGGAAATGTATAGCGGCCAAATACTCTCAACGCGTGATGCTAATTCTAAATATGGAGGGAAAAACCGGTGGACCCAGAGAAAGATTAATGTGTTTGGTACGCTTTTTTTGCTTACATCATAGTTTGGTGACTATCGATGGGATCGTTGGGTTTTGTGCTGATGGCGGGGGAGCACAGCTGTGAAAAGTTTAACTGCTGAATGTTTTTTTTTATGTGACCTGGAAGCTTCTTCCTGAAGTAGCTGCCAACAATGTGGACCTGCCAACAAAGTTTAACCACAGGCGACTCAGCGCTCTGACCTCGTGACCCACACGGGCAACCCTCCCGTTCCTTAATTTTGAAAGAATGAACCTTAGCTTCAAATCTTTGTCGGTTTTTTTCCCCGCACATTTACAAAGTTTCAAACTCATGTCAGCAGACAGCCAAGGACACAGCAGCCTATGGGTGTGTAGCTTACAAGATAAGAGCCATATTCTTGGTTCTTTCGGTAAAGTAACGTAGAAGGGAAATAATAAAATAATAAAAATAAAACAATTAAAGTCTCACGACGTGTCGATTGCAACACAAGCAATCATCATCAGGTGTGAAAACCACAGCAGGAAAATTAACTGCTGAATGTTTAATTTTAAATTTTCCTGCTGTGGTTTTCACACCTGATGATGATTGCTTGTGTTGCAATCGAAACGTCGTGAGAATTGTATTGTTTAATATTTTTATTATTTTATTATTTCCCTTCTACGTGGTGACTTTACCGAAAGAACCAAGAATATGAATCCCTGCAGTCACGAAAGCTTTAAATCGAAAGATAAGAGCCGTTAGATTTTAGGTTGCGTATCCGTCCGTATGACTCCCTCCCCACCCTCTCCACATGCCGGTCTTGAATTGAAATGTTCTTAGCGTCCTCCCCAGGCAGTTCGAAAAATCCTACAAAACACACGCGGGCGGGGGGGTGGTGGGATGCCTTCGACCCCCCCTCCCTCCCCAAATAAAATTACCGTTTCGTGTTTCTACTTCAAACCTATCTTTAAGAATGATAACAAATAACGACGATAACTGTAGATGACGATGATAAAAATCGCAAAAGTCTCCCACTTTTTTGTTGTTGTCGATGAACAAAAACAAATAACACGATAAAAAAATAATAGCAGTTTCTGCGTACATTCGCTGACAAATGGACGTGGTTTTGATATCGCAGCTGAGCCTACAGTCATTACTGGCAGGCGAGTGGAGTAAATCGTTCGGAGCGAGAGGACTTCTTGAAATGCCCATGTCTCTGTCTCAGATGTCTCGCGATGTGTGCAGCTGTGAAATGTTAGCGTGTGTTTGTGGACGCGTGTGGGCAGTGGTAGTGTAGCGGTAGTTCGCGCACTGCGCTACGAAACCCGGCCACCCGAGCTCGATTACCGCTCACAACTAATAACAGTGACAGCGAATATTTTAACCGGTCCAGGGCCTCCGCTAGGTCGACTCAGCCTTAATACGAGTACCTGGTGCGGTGTGTAAAACAGCAGTGGGGAGACAAAGGCGGCCGGGCGTAGTGTTGGCCACCCGTGCCGTGCTGGCCTTAACATAATCTCGCTGACAGCACTTGTCCCAACAATGGGTTAAAGGCGATACGGGGTAATCTCGCCCTGCGTCGTTAGGTATGTAGCCTTTTGTATGTATGTTTCCATGTCCATGAATTGCAGTCTTCACAATGTAGTCATGCACGCAAGCGTGTGCGTTTCAACGTAAGTGTCATTTACATACGGACGTATATGTGTGTGTGTGTGTACGCAGGGTAGCGAGGTTCAGAACACATCTATGAATGCGTGCACACACACGTGCACGTGTGTGTGCGCCCACGTGTGTCGGCGCGTGCCGTGACGGCACAAGCGCTGCCGTTGTGACGTCGCTGTCATTTAGTGGGCGAGTGGCGGCTGTTGTCGCCGTTGTCTGTGCGCGCGTGTCAGGCCTAGCGGACGACACAGGCCCCGGACCTTCGCCTCCCGTGCGGCAACAACAACAACAACGATACCGACAACGACGCAACATCCCCTACACAACACCCCTCCTGCCTTGTCTCTACCCCCTCTCTAGCCCTCTCACACCACCACCACCACCACCACCCACCCCCCCCCCAGCACTGCCGGTCCCCACACAATTAACCGCACACTCACAGGGGGGACACGACCTCCACAATCACCACCTCCACCACCTCCACCACCACCTCCACAACCGCCGCCGCCTCCTCAACCGCCCGCCGTCGCGCTCCTCCTACAGACACGACTCGTGCAGGTCCGGAGCGGTGGGCTTGGGTCCGTTCAGCGGCTGCTGGAAAGCGCTCGACTCCTTCGACTCCTTCGCCTCCTTCGCCTCCGCGGCGGCGACGACGATCAGAGCCCCCGTGGGGCCCCCTTCCGTGCCCCCCTCCACGTCTCCGGGGAAGCCCCCCGCCTCCGCTCCCGCGCCGGGCACCCCGCCCGGCTCGGCGTAGCGTCCCGTGCGGTGCTCGCGGAGCGCGGGACCCCACGACACGTCGGGGGTCACCGACTGCTTGAGGCGCTGGGAACGGGCGGCAGGAGGAGGCGGCGAGCGGGGGGGGGGGGGCGGCAGGGGGAGGGGCGGGGGAAGGGGGAGTCGTGGAGGGAGGGATCGTAGGGTTAGGTTTAAAGATTACGGGGTCGAGCTAATGCGAGCATCTACAAACGATGGAATTCTGAACTTTTTATTTTATTTTACCAGGTCAGGCCCACTGAGGTGTACAGATCTTTTTCAGAAGTCACCTGGCCACAAACGATAGCTCAACGAAGTGTCTTTTCATCACGTGGACATTTATAGGCACCAAATACTCTAAGCGCACATTGATTCTAAATGTGGAGGGAAAAACCAGAGGACCCGGAGAAAAATCCACGCGACCACGGTGAGAGAGAGAGAGACACGCAAACTCCAAATATACAGCAGGCGTCAAGGTCAGGATCGGACCCACTACATCCTGTACATCAGGCGAGGTAGTTAACATCTCGCCACCGTGGTTGGCTGGTGTGGTTAGGGTTAGAGGCTAAGGGTTAGGGGTTGGGGTCAAGGGCAGAGCTAATCCTAGGGGGCTTGCTCGGGTTGTTTGTTAGGTGTCTGTTTGGCTCGTGTGGTTCAGGACAACGGTTGAGGCCCCTGACCTGTGAAGGATTGATGAGCCGAGTCAAGGATGAGGGTCTCATGCTACTGCGGCCAGAACCCACGGTGTGCCTGCATTGTCTTGAGAGGTGGTCCGATGTTGACAATAAAGACAAAGATCCCCCGTGTAGCCTTAACAGACTCTTGGGGCAAGCGCTGTTAGCGAGCTCCTACGAAGGCCGGCACGGCACACGAAGGCGTGGTTGGCCAACACCACGCCGCACCAGGTACTAATTTGAGGCTGAGTCGACCTAGGGGAGGGCCACGAACGGTTCAGATAATCGTCACCGGTTTTCGTGGCCGTGAGCGGGAATCGAACTCGGGTCGCCGGGTTCGTAGCGCAGCGCGCTAACCGCTGCTACACCACCGCTCCCCCACACGATCCACTCCTCCTGTAAGCACCGACTGTAAACCTTGCGCGAGTGAAAAAGACCAGCGGGCCCAGATCTCCTCCCCCGCTCACCTCCAGGAAGGTCCCGTCGGGTAACCTCCAGAGGTGGTAGATGGCGTAGCCCGGGATGCAAATGACGGACGAGGTGGCCATGAGGATGCCGAGGGCCTCGGCCCAGCGAGGGAAGAGCTTCCCCTCGTAGCGCAGGGGCTCGTACTGCACCATCGAGAAGATGAGGATGAACTGAGGAGCAGAGGTGGGGCAAACAAAGAGGGGGAAGTAAGCTCGCTGCGTGCGGAGTCGCATTTCAGCGACGCCGCTGCCACCACCACCACCAGAACCGCCTGCCTGGCATTGATCTTCCGCGTAAATTAATAAACAAATAGTTGATTTAAACACTTTGATTTGAAGCTTTCGTGACTGCAGGAATGACTCTTTGGTTCTTTCGGTAAAGTCACGCAGAAAGAAAATAAATTAAGTAATAGAATACACGACGTTTAGATTGCAACACAAGCAACCGTCATCATGTAGAACTAAATTTGAGAGAGAGAGAGACAAAACACAAATTTAGTTCTACCTGATCACGGCTGCGTACATAATTTCAGAAATACATTATTCATATAATTATATGTATTTAGGGGAAAGGTGGTAAGGGCTACAACGCATTGCCGAATGGGTGGAAAGGGAAGGGTGGGATGGTCAGACAGCGCTGTGTAAAACAGTGGACAGCGCTAAACAGTGGATAACTATAAATAATAGGAATACAATTTACGGTTGTATTGCGCCTTCACCGTAGCGACACGCCTCGGAGCGCAGTCGTTCATTCTCAACAAACGGCGGAAGTTGCGGCCAATGAATGACAAGTGGATAATCAAATCTCTCTCTCCCTCTCTCTCCCGTGTGCGACCGCCGCTACGCACTCCACAGCGTGGACCGTGTGACTTTACACTGCCCCCAAATAAAAGCCTCAAGGCGGCGGGTGGCTGGGTGAGTGAGTAGGTGGTTACATGGGTGGGTGAGTGAGTAGGTGGGTGAATGGGTGAGTGAGTGAGTAGGTAGTTAAATGGGTGGGTGAGTGAGTCATTAGGTGGGTGAATGAATGGGTGAGTGAGTGAGTAGGTGGGTGAATGGGTGGGTGAGTGAGTAGGTGGGTGAATGGGTGGGTGAGTGAGTGAGCAGGTGGGTGAATGGGTGTGTGAGTGAGTGAGTAGGTGGGTGAATGGGTGGGTGAGTGAGTGAGTGAGTAGGTGGGTGGGTGAATGGGTGGGTGAGTGAGTGAGTAGGTGTGTGAATAGGTGGGTGAGTGAATAGGTGGGTGGGTGAATGGGTGGGTGAGTGAGTGAGTAGGTGGGTGAATGGGTGGGTGAGTGAGTAGGTGAATGGGTGAGTGAATGGGTGGGTGAGTGAGTAAGCAGGTGGGTGAATGGGTGGCTGAGTGAGTGAGCAAGGTGGGTGAATGGGTGGGTGAGTGAGTGAGCAGGTGGGTGAATGGGTGAGTGAGTGAGTAGATGGGGGAATGGGTGGGTGAGTGAGTGAGCAGGTGGGTGAATGGGTGGGTGAGTGAATAGGTGGGTGAGTGAGTGAGTAGGTGGGTGAATGGGTGGGTTAGTGAGTAGGTGGGTGAATGGGTGGGTGAGTGATTGAGCAGGTGGGTGAATGGGTGGGTGAGTGAGTGAGTAGGTGGGTGAATGGGTGGGTGAGTGAGTGAGTAGGTGGGTGAATGGGTGGGTGAGTGAGTGAGTAGGTGGTTGAATGGGTGGGTGAGTGAGTGAGTGAGTAGGTGGGTGAATGGGTGGGTGAGTGAATAGGTGGGTGGGTGAATGGGTGAGTGAGTGAGTAGGTGGGTGAATGGGTGGGTGAGTGAGTGAGCAGGTGGGTGAATGGGTGGGTGAGTGAGTGAGAAGATGGGTGAATGGGTGGGTGCGTGAGTAGGTGGGTGAATGGGTGAGTGAGTGAGTAGGTGGGTGAATGGGTGGGTGAGTGAGTGAGTAGGTGGGTGGATGGGTGGGTGAGTGAGTGAGTAGGTGTGTGAATGGGTGGGTGGGTGAATGAGTAGGTGGGTGAATGGGTGGGTGAGTGAGTAGGTGGTTGAATGGGTGGGTGAGTGAGTGAGTAGGTGGGTTAATGGGTGGGTGAGTGAGTGAGTAGGTGGGTGAATGGGTGGGTGAGTGAGTGAGTAGGTGGGTGAATGGGTGGGTGAGTGAGTGAGTAGGTGGGTGAATGGGTGGGTGAGTAGGTGGGTGAATGGGTGGGTGAGTGAGTAGGTGGGTGAATGGGTGGGTGAGTGAGTGAGTAGGTGGGTGAATGGGTGGGTGGGTGAGTGAGTGATTAGGTGGGTGAATGGGTAGGTGGGTGAATGGGTGGGTGGGTGAATGAGTAGGTGGGTGAATGGGTGGGTGAGTGAGTGAGTAGGTGGGTGAATGGGTGGGTGAGTGAGTGCACTCCATCAAGACTCAGACAAAGCACTTGAATGGCTGAATATTTTTAGAAATGAATCTCTAATAGTTACTCTCTTCGTGACCGTTTTTCAAAAAAACGGGGATTGTCAGACGGTCCCCACTCTCTACAGTAATTTTGCTGTGCTTTTTACACCTGATGAAGGAAGCTTGTGTTGCCTCCGAAACGTCGTGATTTAATTTAGTTGTTTTCATTTTTGTTTTATTTTATAAGACATTTTTTTTTTTACCTACGTGACTTTACTGAAATAACTGGATGTGCTTCACGTAATGTTTTTTCAGGTTTGTTGAATTATTGTCTCTCATCTTTTTGTTGTATTTACCTCCGTGATTTGTTCTTGACACCTGATGAAGATCGCTTGCGTTGTGATCGAAACGTCGTGATTGTTTTTTGTATTAATATAATTTTATTGTATTTCTACATACGTGACTTTACCGAAAAAACCAATGAGCAATTTTATGCAGTCACGAAAGCGTTAATACTTTAATACTTTATTAGTATGGATCCTTGCAGTCACGAAAACTTGAAATCTAGAAGGTCCCCACTGAGTTGTCGGGTTGTGCCGCGTGCCGTTGTTTGGCTCCACGTCCGGCATTTCGCACCACACCCTGGGAGCTTCTTCGGGAACCCAACTTCAACTCTCAAAAAGGACGCCCGCAGTAGTTTGTGGCGAAAGCTTTAGAGAGTAAATGCTGAACACGCGACCCGACCCCGAAAAACCATGGCACCCGCGTGATCCCTCTTGGTCCCTGCGTGACCTCGCGTGGCTTCCGCGTGACCCCTCGTGACCCCGCTCAGTCTCTGCCTGACCTCTCGTGGCTCCCGCGTGACCCCTCGTCACCCCGCGTGACTCCACTCGACCCCGAGAGGACCCCCCGCGCGTGTTCACGTACGAATATGATGGCGGGCGACACGAAGCACCAGCACACTTTGAAGAAGACCGGCGGTTCCCTGCCCAGCATCATAGCCACGTCCTTGAAGTATTTCCGGAAACCTGCACAGGTGGAGGTGGGAGGGCGAGGGAGCAAGGAGTGGGCGGCGTGGTTAGGGCAGGCGAACCTTTACACGGCTCAAACACACACACACAACGCAACCGATGCTGGCCAAGCATTTCCATGCAGGTGATGTATGTATGTTGAACTGCTTTCGCACCGTACGTAGCCAACCGTGCTAATCGGAGATGTGGGGATGAGTCTCCAAAGATTCTCAGTGTGGGTTTCGTTGGTAAATATTTAAAAGTATTTATTATTGTTGTGATTACCCATATGGTTCTCTAGGAAAATACTTGGGCATAGTATGTTCAACTTGATAAGCCAAATAAAAAAAAGGTAACCCACGCTATCTTCACTAAAATGTTTTGCAAATCTACTTAGTTATCTTTCTATATATAAAAAAACTGTATCATCTCCCCACACATGATAGCAGCATTAACTTAACTCACTGTTTTTCATCAACTTGAATCGACCACCTCGCGACAAATCCCTACTCTCTGGACGATGATGAGCTCTTGTGTGTTACCAAGTTGCTATCTGCCCAGGCCATCCCTCAATTATAGGCAGGGACGTTTTATGGGACCCTTTTTGTCGGTATTAAGGTGATGAGAAAAAAAGAATAGGCTTTACCCTTTACCGGCAATAATATAGGAGGTGTTAAGATGTTCAAATACCAAAATAGACACCTATCGGAAGGCATCAAGTCTGCATTAAATACACATCATGCTCGTGGTAAAACATGCAAACGGACGTGCTTTGATGAATAAATAATGTATGCATTGTCTTTGAAGCTGAATGGCCTATACCAGAAACTAGGTCTTGTCTTACCAGTGCCAGACCAGAAAACGCCAAAATATGTTAACAGCACAAAAGCAATGCGAATATCAAGGCATTAACAGCTCTGATTGAGCATCTTAACACCTGTATAATTGCCGGAAATGGTAACACCGAGTATTACTATATATTTTTTTCCTTTCAGAGACGTTTTATTTAAAAGCTGTAAACACAAACTGAGAACTGCCGAGTCTTAACTAAACCATGGCTGCCCTGGCGCGCTATGATGATGATGATGATGAGCGCTATTCGATTTGTACACGCCGTAGGTAATCGGGGAGAGTTTACAAAGAGAGAGAGACAAGCGGAGCTGGCACGGTGGGTGTGTTAGTGACCGTAAATCCAGTTGATCCCGATGCACAGGAAGCAGGAGATGATGACCAGAGAGAAGCTCGCTGCGTAGTTGTCCAGCAACAGGATCCAGTAGATGCCAGCCTGAAGGTGGTTGTGTGGGGGGGGGGTGGGTGCAGGTGTCGAGGGTGAGGGGTGCAGAGTTGAGAGTTGGGGGTGCGGCGTTGGGGGTATGAGGGCGGCAGTGTTATGGGGTTGAGGGCGTGCGGGGTTGGGTTGGGAGGTGAGGGGGTACAGGGTTGGAGGGTGTAACAGGAGCAGCACTGTTTGAGGCACGCGCAGTGAGCAGCGTGCAGCCGTACAGGTATGCCACTTTCTGCATTGTGTTCAAGCAAGCGGGCGTGTGGGTGTACAGGTGTGCAAGTGTGTACAAGCGCTTCTGTACCTGCGTGGTGAGCGGGTAGACATATGTGTAGGCGTGTACACAGGTGCGCACGTGTACACAGGTGCACACGCGTGCCCATGGTCCCTAAGGAGCATGGTTCTAGCGGCGGGCAGAGAGAGCGCGTGTGAGGACGTAGCAGCCCGATTGGCTGGCAAGGGCACGTGACAGGACAGGGTAAGGATGTTGGCCAAAGGTGACAGAAGGGACATGTGATGTCAGGCCCAGAGTCTTCTAGAGAGTTCTAGAAGGGGGCGTGGCCGAGGCGGAGCCGGGCCACGCTGAGGGGCATCAAAGGGAGGTCCTGAGGTCCGATCCGGGCTGTCCACTGGAATGGAACCCGCTGTGCTACGTCTCTTCGCTCTTCGGTCTTCACGCTCGGCATTGTGGGTAGGCAGTGCGTTAACTGACCTGACCCGGTTTTGTAGTTACCCCGTGGTGGTTACCACGATATAGTTATCCCGTTGTTACGTTTATGTAGTTACCCCGTTGTGGTCATAGAATACACGTGTTGCCTCCAAAGTCAAGGGTGTCTCTCACGTGAACCCACTACGCGTGTATACAGGTGCGCACGTGTTGTGCAGGCACCTGCGTGGTGAGCGGGATGCCCAGTAGGAAGCCGACCACCGCAACCCCGAGCGTCACGAACGTCTTCCGCCGGCGGATTGTGTCGCTGCCGATCTCGTCCACGATGGCCGTTACCAGCGTCTCCAGCAGACAAAACTAAGAAGGGGTGCAGACAACGGGGATCGACGATCAATCGATCGTCGACACAAAGACAGAGATAAAGATTCCGCCATGTAGCCTTGACAGACTGTTGGGGCAAGTGCTGTTAGCGGGCACCTATGAAGGCCGGCACGGCACACAAGGGGATGGGTGGCCAGCACCACGCCCGGTCACCTTTGTCTCCCCAGTGGCGATGTTTACAAACCGTACCAGGTACTCATTTGAGGCTGAGTCGACTTAGGGGAGGCCCAGAACCGGTTCAGATAATCGTCACCGGTTTTGGTGGCCGTGACGGGAATCGAACTCGGGTCGCCGGGTAGCTGGTGCAGCACGCTAACCGCTACACTACACAAACACGCAAGGGTCCATGTGCTCGTAGAGACCGTTTGTCAATCCACTGCTGGATGAGGGCCTCCCCACGCCGTGCAATAATGATAACGATGATGAAAACGATAATGACGTTGATGATGAAAACAATGAAGATGATGATGGTGATGATATTCATGACAATGACAATTAAGATGGTCATATAGCAAACAACTGAGATGATGACGACAATGACGTTGAAGACAACGCTGATGACGACAATAATGATGAAAATGATGACGACGACATCAACAAACACCGACGCCGCCGCTCGCCATCCACCTGCGTGCCGAGCCCCAGCAGGATGAGCATGAAGAAGAAGAGCACGGACCAGAGCGGGGAGATGGGCAGCAGCGTGAGGGCCTCGGGGTAGGCCACGAATGCCAGCCCGGGGCCCTGGTCGGCCACCTGGGACACCTCGACGCCCAGGTGGTGAGCCATGAAGCCCAGGATGGAGAAGATGACGAATCCGGCGTAGACGCTGGTGCCGCAGTTGGCCAGGGTGATGATCACCGTGTCCCTGGCAAACGGTGGAGGGGGGCGGGGAGGTTTTCCGTTTTGAAAGCGAAACGAACTCTCCGACCCAGGGCCGGATTTAGGCCTAAGCTAAGTAGGATTCTACAGCTCATAGGGCCTCACATAATGTGGGGGCCTCAATAGATGGGGAAACGAAATGTCACGAGGTTTCACGTTTTACGTAATCGGTTGGACTCGCGAGGGTATTTTGTCCACTCTTACACGTGAATAATTATTGTCCCATGATGCTACTGCAGCTGCTGCGTTTGCAATGGTTGCACAAGTTCAACGAACAATAACCGAACTCAACACAAATCAATAACGACACAGTGGGCGGGTGTGTGTGTGTGGCCTTGCAGTAAAGCCATTTAAAATAGGTGACCTTTTCGGCAAAATGACCCCTTTTCAGTTGAGTGTGCGTCCAGTTTATTTGTTACACGGATGATGGTTCCGTAGTGTTTGGTCAGGTTTCACGGCTCTCTTCACACGGGAGATCGAACCCGTGGTGCCGCGTGAACAGGGCACCAGCATCAGCAGCATCAGCGAACAAGACAAATGCATTCATACATTGTAGAAAACGAGTACAGGGTCCTAAAGATATTTGGCACAGACATAGCGTAACATTCGTCGCACATAGAGAGGAAAGGCAGGGTGATAGAGTCGGTAATTCGGGTTGGAGACTGCACTTTCCAAGCCGGCTGGACATATCTATATATAATTATATATATACACCAACCACTTACCAACCATCTTCGTATAAATTTCGATTTAAAGCTTTCGTGACTGCAATGATTCATCTTCTTTGGTTCTGACTTTAACATAGCTATTTCTGTGACCAGTTACAAGCTAATCACTCAGCTATTTCAATGCTAAATTCTATGCTAATTCCTTTGTCAAGGGGTGCCTCTGCGGATGTGTATGCTTTAACTTAGCTATTTCAATGCTAAATTCTATGCTAATTCCTTTGTCAAGGGGTGCCACTGCGGATGTGTATGCTTTAACTTTTAACATAGCCATTTCTGTGACCAGTCACAAGCTAATCACTCGGCCATTTCAATGCTAAATTATATGCTAATTCCTTTGTCAAGGCGCTTTGTTTCCTCTCACACAGCTTAAAGGTCGCGATCTGAACGTGGCTCTTTCAATCCAGCGCTGTCCTACCAGACAGTCTCGTCCCTTCACATGATGAAGGCCGCTTGTGTTGTGGCCGAAACGTCGTGAGAATATTATTGCGTTATTTTATTTGATCAATTTATTACTTTATTCTCATTCTACGTGGTGACTTTACCGAAAGAACCAAAGAAGAACATCTTCGTATACCAACAAAAGAAGGTGGCAAATGGACCGTATAGCCACACGCACGCATCCGATCTGTGAAGCCTGCTCCGAGGCAATCTGGTGAGCCCCCTCCGCGCCTCTGTGGAAGCCCATGCGAGCTCAATTTGCAGTGGCGATGTAATGCGGGAGTTGGGGGGGGGGGTTTCTGCCGAACACCGGTGGTGGAAGCGGTGGAAATTGCCTTGCAAGCCGCCGCATTAAATCACTCGAAATTACTTTCGGCGGTGCTTCGTCTGCTGCTCGCTTGCTGCGTTGGCAGCGGTGCACAGAGCACAGGTTGCAAGAACGCATCCGTCAATCACACCGCGTGACCTTCAAGGGGGGGAGCGGTGGGGGGGGCAAATGTATCAGGCATCGTTTCGGGTAAAAAGGGCCGGTGCTACGAACGAGGCCCGTTGCCCGAAACGTCGCCTCATCTTTTATTTGTATTCTCCCTTTTGAAGGTCGCAGTGTGGTTAAACGATGTGTCGAGCGGGTTTTTCTTCTTCTGCTTCCATAAATCACCCCACGGTGTTAAAAGCGCCTGCTGTAGATGGAGAAGTGAACCCAGGAGATGGAGTGGCTGTGAACAGGAAGAGTGGCTGGGAGTAAGAGGAGTTCTAGATTTGAAGCTTTCGTCACTGCAAGGATCCATACTCTTTGGTTCTATTCGGTAAAGTCACGTAAAAGTATAAAACAAGAAAAAATAAAAAATAAAATAAATAAATAAATTCACGACGTTTCGGCCACAACACAAGTAGCCTTCATCAGGTGAAGGGACCAGACTGTCTGGAGGACAGCGCTGGAGTGAACACAGCCAAGATCAGACCGCGACCTTTAAGCTTGCGTGAGAGGAATTAAGGTGCCTTGACAAAGGAATTAGCATAAAAATTAGCATTTAATTGGCGGACTTAGCATGATGAACGGTGTAGAGAGGGGGAACATGTGCAGACCGGCGAGGGGGGAGGGGGAGTTTACATATTTATGGTGTGAAAAGGGAATTTAAGCAGCTGCGAAAGTTTGGGATACCACTACTTTAAAAAATATACTGTACCATTGAAAATTAGTTTAATGTTTGGTTCGATTTAGAACATCTTTCCAATGGTTGCACACGTTCACATAAGAGGAGTGGCTGTGAAGAGGAGTGGCTGGGAGGAAGAGGAGGCGTGGCTATGAAGAGGAGGCGTGGTTATGAAGAGGAGGCGTGGCTGGGAGGAAGAGTGGCTGTGAAGAGGAGTGGCTGAGAGGAAGAGGAGGCGTGGCTATGAAGAGGAGGCGTGGCTATGAAGAGGAGGCGTGGCTGGGAGGAAGAGTGGCTGTGAAGAGGAGTGGCTGAGAGGAAGAGGAGGCGTGGCTATGAAGAGGAGGAGTGGCTGGGAGGAAGAGTGGCTGTGAAGAGGAGTGGCTGAGAGGAAGAGGAGGCGTGGCTATGAAGAGGAGGCGTGGCTGGGAGGAAGAGTGGCTGTGAAGAGGAGTGGCTGAGAGGAAGAGGAGGCGTGGCTATGAAGAGGAGGAGTGGCTCGGAGGAAGAGTGGCTGTGAAGAGGAGTGGCTGAGAGGAAGAGGAGGCGTGGCTATGAAGAGGAGGAGTGGCTGGGAGGAAGAGTGGCTGGGAGGAAGAGGAGTGGCTGGGAAGAAGGTGGTTTCATAGATCTGGCGCGGAGAGGGGAGTTTTCGAGGCTGGTTTGAAGTTGGGTGGCAGACCGCCAGGGAATAATACCCAGCAGGTGTCGTAGGCTTGAGCTACGAGGTGGGTAAAAGATGAATGCGCAGAAATAGATTCTTGAATCTTATCTGCGTGAAGCTTTTGAGCTTTACGCTCGATTTTTTTTTCCACCGGGCACTCCGATCGATTCATTTCCTCGCAGATTATTGGCTATGCCGCTGCTGCTGCATTGGCAGCGGTGGCACAAAGCACAACCAACAACCACTGGACACATTCCGTCAACAATACTGTGTGGCCTTCAAAGGAAATATAAAATATATGCGACGTTTCGGGCAATGGCCCTTTTTCACAGTGGGGTTTCCGACCACATCGTCTTGGTGGCGTACGGCTAAGGGTTTTCACGGTGAGGTGTTTCTGCGTGGAGGTTCCATGGTGTAATGGTTAGCACTCAGGACTCTGAATCCTGCGATCCGAGTTCAAATCTCGGTGGGACCTTGGAGTAGTATTTTGTAAATATTTTCAGTTGTAACATTAAACAAAAACACAACGTTTATAATGAGGACACTTCGGGGCAATGGTTTTGTATCGAAGAGTGACCCGCATTTGTTGTTGATCAGAGCGTACGCTGCTTTTTTGCGTACATTTGCAAGCGTAACGAGTAACTGTGGATAAGGGGTTGGTGCACACGTGACACAATACATTGCACTTCTGAAAAGCGGCCAGGAGATGGCGGTACAGCAATTGAATCGTACGGCACGTGGGAGGGTTATTCCCTTTGTATGCGTGCTGGTAAGGCCCACTGAGCTCTGTTTTAAGAATTGACCTGGCCACAAATGACAGCTCAACGAAGTGGCTTATCACGTGGAAAGGTATAGCAGCCAAATACTCTAATTGCATGTTGATTCTAAATGTAGAGGGAAAAACCGGATGACCCGGAGAAAAATCCACGCGAGCACGGGAAAGAGCACATGCAAACTCCATGTGTACAACAGGCGTCAGGGTCGGCATCGAACCCACGACCTCCTGTATACTAGGCGAGGTAGTTAACATCTCCTAGCCACTGTGCCACCACGGTGACGTGGAGTTTTCTCCAGGTATGATCCCACAAGCAAAACAACTCGTTCATGGATTTGCTCAAACATCCACACTGGAGCAGGACCCTTCTGCAAAGGAGTCCCGAGACTCCTTCACGCTTTCCTTGGGAAAAGGGCATGATGATTATAATTGGTTATTATAATTATTATTATAACTATGATTGCTATATATTATTGGTTCTTTTGGTAAAGTCACGTAGTGGTGCTAACGTTAAAAATAACCGCCACTTTTTTCAAATTTTCTTGTTGTGGTTTTCACACCTGATGATTATTGCTTGTGTTGCAGTCGAAACGTCGTGAGAATTTTATTGTTTTATATTTTTATCATTTTATTGTTTCCCTTCTACGTGACTTTACCGAAAGAACCAAGAATATGAATCCCTACAGTCACGAAAGCTTTAAATCAAAACTATGATTGCCCCCAAAATACAGGGAATTATTTTACAAAGACAGAGAGAGTTTACAGGTCAGGGCATTCATTTATCATGTCCCATTTACTACCCAAGCCAGAGGTGGAAATTCCACATTCCTATGCCAAAGTGGAATCTCTCCACAGGACAAGCGATGTTGAGTTCCCTGGACAAACGGAAATCATTGCTATTATTTTTACAATTCAGAAAAAAAAGTCAAAGTGATTTCCTTGTCAAATGAGCAGCATTGCGACACAGCGATCATCACCTGCTCACATCCCTGAGCCAGCAATGGGAATTCCACGCTCCTATGGCGGAGACAAACTTGCATAGGATTACTACTATTATTATAATAACTACCATCATTATAATGACTCACTTGTAGCAGTTGTTGTGGAACTTGTTGTAGGAGGCCATGGTGATGAGGCCGCCCCACGCACAGCCCAGAGAGAAGAAGATCTGAGACGCCGCGTCGCCCCACACCTACAATGACAAAGATCCCCCGTGTAGACTTAACAGACTGTTGGGGCAAGTGCTGTTAGGGAGCATCGCAAATGAATGCCGGCACGGCACACGAGGGGGCGGGCGGCGAGCACCACGCCCGGCCGCCTTTGTCACCCCAGTGGCGATGCTTACACACCGCACCAGGTACGGGAAGTCATCGACTTACAAACGGGGTCTGTTCCTAGGTTCCGTTCGTTAGTAGGTCGGAATACAATAATGTACTGTATTTTAATGCACATTCGATGAATGTTGTCAAGCGTGTTACGGTTCAACAAAATAGGGAAGCATTGTTAAACTCACGAATAAGAAGAAACATTTGCATAGAACACTCTAAATAGTTCCGCGGTTCGGTTCGCAAGTGCGCGTTCGGGTGTTGGTAAATCGGGGACTGCCTGAAATAATTTCAGGCTGAGTCCACCTAGGGGAGGCAGTGGTGTTGGTAGCTGTGAGTGGGACTCGAATTCGGGTCATCGATTTACAACTAACGCTCCGCAACTACGCACACACGCACCCCACCGGGGAGACGGAACGACAAAATTAGTTTGTGTGGTAGCTGGCGCTGAGTGGATTGTTGCCTTGAAAGATCGTGGCAGGTGGAGGTGGCTTGGGGGAGGCCTTCATCCAGCAGAGGTGATCGACCGTGACTAGTGACGACCATGATGACAAATGATGATGTTTAAACACCCATTCATTGGCTGAAAACATCTGCAACATGTATGCATGTTCAACTTCTTTCGCACCGTACACAGCCAAACATGCTCATCAGAGCGAAATGAGTTATCAATCTATATTCAAAAGGGCACAGCTCCAGTAGCTTCCTAATATCAGAAGGAAGTGTTCCGGACGGCCGCAGAAGCTCGCCTGAAAGCGCTGCGCAATGCGGCGACCATATTTGTTTGAAAATAGATATGCAGAGGACTGCAGAGCTTGAGCAATTGTTGGCAGCTTCGTCCTCACGAACTGGCTAGCTGTCTGGCTGCCTTGCAGCTCGTGCCTGTGGTTCTTCAACAACTACGAGCTGCAATCAGCACGAACGACGACCGCGACAACGATGACAACGATATAGAACCCCTACGTCACGCTGCGATGTCGCTTGCGTGCGACGCGCGCACCCGTGTCTGTCTTGATGCGCGGCGTCTAAGGTACCTTGGCCTGCAGGATCTTATCCCACTGCGGGGTGAGGTAGTAGGAGATGCCCTGGATGGCTCCGTCCAGCGTGACGCCGCGGATGAAGAGGATGAAGAGAACGACGTACGGGAATGTGGCGGTGAAGTAGACCACCTGCGATGCGTAAGGGGGGGTGGAAGGTTGGGGGCAGGGCAGAGGGAGGTGAAGGGATTGAGGGGGGGGGGGTAAGCAGTACGTGAGCACACGTGGAGGCGGAAGAGCTGCAGGTAACGCACGTGGAGGTGACGTCACACTTACGGGTGGCGGAAACACACCTAGAGATTGGGCAAATACAGGTAACACACTCCGATATAACGTCACATGTATAGGTGGAGGAGATACAGGTAGCACACCTGTAGGAGGAACAGACACACGCAACACACCTGGAGGAGGACCAGACAGATAACACACCTATATCTGGTCGCACACCTGTAGATTGAACAGTTCCAGGTAGTGCACATGAAAGTCGAGCAGCCACAGGTAAAGCACACTGAGGTCGAGCACTTGGAAAAAGAAACATTTACACACCTACATCATTAGATCTCCTACACACCTATAAAGGTACACGTCATACGTAACGCGCCTGGCAACAGGCATCACTGCAGGTCACACACACACACACACCTGGAAATCAACGTTATAGGTAATACACCTGGAGATGCAACAGATACAGGTCACACACATGAATTCATTCGCAATAGCTGCTCCTTCACAGCGCAGAGAGAGGCGTAGTGACCCCTCCGCATGCAGAAGGGAAAACGCAATGTGGCCAATTATATTCGTTTTATTTGTTAAGGCCACGGCGTTCTTGGCGAACGCGTTGAGGGTTTCGCGTGTTGCTATTTGTTCTCCACTGCCAAAGCAACAGCGGCGCCAGTAGCAGCGGCGGCATCGGCATCACCGAACAAATAATTCATCAAATGATTTATCCAGCCGCTGCCACCCACAGCTGTTCTGAACGAGCTGGCATGAGACGCACCGCAGCCCTCTGGCACCTCTGTCTGTGCGTGGCGGTCGCCCATTCCAAGCACTATTCGGTCGGCTCAGTCCCTGTTTCGTGCCCACGAGATCGGACGCACTCCGGTCGATTTGATTTAGAGCCTACGGTCACGGATATTGGCACGGTTGGCTACGTACGGTGAGAAAGAAGTTCAACATGCATACGTGAACATGGGTTGTGCTTTGCTTAGCCTCGTGCCAAAAACAATCACGTTGGATTTTAAAGTTTAGCCGTTTTGTATTTGGTGTAAACTATAATTCATTATCGCGTGACCTTTGCTTTAAAGTGTCTGTAGGCGTATTATACACTTTTTAAAATATAATTCTTAAACGTTAATTAGTTAAAATATTAATGCTTGTAAAAAAAGAATCGGCTAATATATCCAAAGTTCAATTTAGCAGCGTTCGCTCGAGGCACTGAGTAATAGTAGAGGCGCGGGTAGTAGGAGCACAATCAACTTCTACGAATCACATTCAAACATATGACTAGGGACTTAGAGACTGGTGCTGAGAGCGTTAGAGAGAGAGCGGGGGAATTTATAGGGAGAGTCAGAGAGAGAGAGAGGGGGTGAAAGGGAGACAGGCGGAGAGAGCGAGAGAGGGGTACGCAAGGAGAGAGGGAGGTGGAGAGAGGGAGACGCAGGGAGACAGGCGGGTGGAGAGAGTGAGACAGTGAGAGAGGCAGATGGATAGAATCAGAGAGAGGGGGAGACAGTGAGGTCCAGAGAGAGAGAGAGGCGGGGGAGACACAGGGAGGCAGCGAGATGGAGAGAGAAAGCAAGCGAGACAGGGAGAAGGCAAGTCGAGAGAGAAAGAGAGAGTGTAAGAAAGTTGGAGTGAGAGTGTGAGATGTGAAGAGCGCGGTTGGGTGATATTGGGCGATGTTAGCGGTGGATGGCGTTGGGAGGCGGCGCCCAGTTTCTTTGGGGGGAGGGTGGAGGGGGCGATAGCGGTGGGGGGTGGAGGAAGGAGGGAGCCACGGCCCCAAGGCCTCCGGCTTGGGGCCGTGGGAACCCTCGGGATGCGAGGGAGGGGTCAGCACGGCGATGAAAAGGGGCCAGAAATTTGTGGCCATTGTTCGGGGCGTGCGCGCCGCTAAAACCAAGTCAGCCCCCCAACCCCCCCCCCCCCCCCAATGGCCCTGGCCCCCCGGCCCCCCACCTCAGTCCCATTCCACCCGTCTCGGCTCGATCGATCAATCTTCTTCCTCTTCTCCGCAAAGACGAAAACGCCGTCACTGCAACCGCTGTGTGGCCGGGACCACCCCAGATGCACGCGGGAGCTCTCACGGAATAAACACAAAGCCGTGGTTCCCTCCTCCTCCTCCTCATCTCCCTCCTCGTCCTTCCCCTCCTCCTCTTCTCCTCCTCCACTCTTCCCATCCCTCCCCGTGGCTCTCCCCATCCCCCTCCCCCCCCGGACTCTCACTCCTCCCCATCCCTCCCCTCCGGTACCCAGAATCCGTTAGCCGAGCTGAGAGGCCGTCATGGCAATGTTAGTGAGCGTCTAGTAAGGGCGGCGCGACGCGGTGCATGCGGGAGGCGCGCTCTCACGGTGGCTAGGAGATGTTAACTACCTCGCCTGGTATACAGGAGGTCGTGGGTTCGATCCTGACCTTGATGCCTATATACTTGGAGTTTGCGTGTTCTCTCTCTCTCTCCCCTTTGTCACGTTGAATTTTCTCGAGGTCCTCCGGTTATTCCCTCCACATTTAGAATCGTCGTGCGTTCAGAGTATTTGGCTGCTATAAACATTTTCGCGCGATACGCCACTTGGTTGATCTATCAATTGTGGCCAGGTCGCTTCCGAAAAAGAGCCACACAGCTCAGTGGGCCTTACCTGGTAAAAAGAAAATAGTTTAGTTTGAGTTCGTGTGGCACACACCATACGCACGCAAGACCACCTTTGTCTCCCCCCGTGCTGATGTTGACTTTGGCGTTGACCGAGCGGCGAGCGATCGATGGCACTTTGACCGACTGCGAATGCAAGCTCAGCTGGCATTGAACCTGGTGGACAGTTGTGATGGGTCTAGGATGTGACCAAGAGTCATCTTAGTGAGAGACCTCAGTGTGAAGGTTCCATGGTGTAATGGTTAGCACTCAGGACTCTGAATCCTGCGATCCGAGTTCAAATCTCGGTGGGACCTTGGAGCATTATTTTGAAAGTGTTTTCCATATATGTTTTTTTTTATTGTAATTAATTATATTGAGTAAAATAAAAGTAATGGTTTGTGCATATATCTGAGGTCTCTAAAATTAGTTCTCGATCAAAATGAGCTGCTTCTGTGCGAACATGCACGTGCCGTTACGTATCATGCTGGTAGTGATAACACGTTGCACTTGCAGAGGTGGTCAGGAGATGGCAGTACTGTACATAAAAAGTATTCCTGAATCCATCTGTGCGGAGTTTGAGTGTTGTCTGCCTCGCATGCACGCTGGGTTTTGTCCAGGGTCTCCGTTTTTCCCTCCCACACGAAGCCAAACTCTCATGAATGCAATTTGCCAACACATCCCAATGGAGCAGCAGCATCCTCCTGAAAACGAATCTTGAGACTCGGTGAGACTTTCCTAGATAAATAAATTCCATTGTTGCTGTTGTTATATATATTGAACATCATTCGCCAACACATATGTTAACATGTTGGTACCGTGTGAGCTTTTCATAGATAAATAAAGGGCCTCGAAGTATGATCGCAAGATTGGTGGGGGCAGCAGATAACGGTGAATTATTATGTGCCTAACGTATGTAGGTACGTTGAACTTCTTTCACACCGTACGTAGCCAACCGTGCTAATCGGAGATGCGGGGGCAATGACCAAGCGGAGCGGAGGAGGAAGCGGAGGGTGGCGGCAGTAGGCAGTGGGGTTCAAAGGTCACCTTGCCGGAAGATTTGATTCCCTTGATGAGGCAGAGGAAGACGACGACCCAGGACAGGGCGAGACATCCGAGCAGCGGCAGGCGAACCTCACCAAACTCTCCGATGCTGTCCGACAGACGGAGCACATAGTACCTGGCAGGGGTGGGGGGGGGGGGGGGCACACAGGACAAGGGGTGGAGAGTGAGGGTTATGGTCAGGGCTGGGTTTAGGGTTCAGATGGATTGTGGGGAATTTCGGCAGGAGCGGCTACTAGCTGGATGAATGGAGAGACTGATGGACAGCTCGATAGATTGACAGACAGATGTACCCTCAGACAGACTGACAAGATAGAGCAGATTATCTAGCAAAAGAATAGTGGCAGACTAAATGGATGAGTAGACTGAGAGACAAGGAACATATACAGTAGAGACAGATAATACAGAGACGTTGATAGGGGTGTAATGTACGAACAATGGCGAGTGATATCTAAACCAGCCATAAGTCCCTGCTTATAGTAGTGAGTTACTGCGATCTCTTACAGAACTGACGTAACGTGGGCGGGGCGGTGCTATATCAGCTAGAGGCTCGCGGGAGGCTCTAGCAGCTAGCAGCTGGCATTAGCCTCTAGCAGCTCGAGTGCGGCTCTAGCAAACTAGAGGCTCACTCGATCATCGAGCTGCTATCTGCCGAACGATCCATCTCAGCCCAGCGAGGGACTCGGAGCTCGACGAGTACCGCACTCACTTCCAGAACTCGGAGCTGGGGCTGGCGCGCACCGCCCCGTGCACCAGCTCGGACGCGTTGGCGAGGATCGCGGTGGCGGGGCCCACTTCGACCTCGGGAACGCGGCTCGTGTTGGCCGTGCCTGTGGGACACAGCGGGGCGACGGGCAGAGGGTGACAAATACTCTTTGAGATTGGGGGAGGGGGGGAGGCGGGGAGAAAAGTAGAGATTTTTTTTGGGGGGGGGGGGGTTGGGGGGAGGAGGGGGCTGAAACAAGTTGTTGTTGTTGATGTTGTCATAAGTGAAAGGGTGCGTAATTTGTTTTGTTTATAAGAAGTTAATCTCAAAAAAACACGAGAGTGCGAGGTTCCCGCACGAGCTCAAGGTTCGCCAATTGCGTCCGACTACCCTGTGGCAGTCCGGGCGCGGTGGCCTTGCCCTCTCTCTCTCGTCGATGGACTTTGTCCGATTAGCTTCGACTGTGCGGGGGTTACCGAATGCACTCCATGAAATCTGAATTACAGGTATGACGCAACGCATCTGAAGTACTGACCCCCTGATTTACGGAAACCCCCTGCGCTTACAGAACCCCCTTCATCGCCAAACCCCTAAATGACAGAAGCTCTCAATATTGGCCCCTCCCCAACCCAATCCCTGCTCCCCCCCACCGGCCCCCCAAATTTACAGCTGAATCTCTCAAGCAACCGGAATCCGATTGAATTCCGGTTGATACTTTCTGTCGGGGTGGAGCGGGGGCGAGGGGCGGCGAGGGGGGCTGGGTGGGACGGGGTGGGGGGCGGGGGAGCGGCGAGGGGAGCGGCGAGGGGGGGTGGCGGGGGGAGCGGCGGGGGGTCACCCGCGCCCGGCAGCCGCCACTCGCCGTTGAGCGGTGCCACGGGATCGTAGACGCTGGTGCACTTTTCGGTGTTCCACGGGTTCCCGCAGAACGTCCAGGGCAGCGACTGTGTGAGCGACGCGAAGAAGTAGTAGAAGGAGATGCAGATGACCACGTTGTAGTAGATGCCGATGTAGCTGGAGACGACCATCATGCCGTACCCGACGCCTGCCGGCGGGAAGAGAACGGAGGGAAGGGTGGAGGCGACACTACTATTATTGTCATGATTGTTATCATTGTTTTTACCTACCAGGTAAGGCCCACTGAGCTGGACGGCTCTTTTTTCAGAAGCCACCTGGCCACCAACGGGAGCTCACTGAAGTGGCTCATCGCGTGCACACTCCTAGCGGCCAAATGCTCCTAAACCCATGACGTTGGCTCTAAATGTGCAGGGGAAACAACCGGAGGACCTGGGGAAAAAGTGCAGGGTGGGGGGTGGGGGGAGTGGTAGGGGTGGGGGGAGCGGTAGGGGTGGGGGTGGGGGAGCGGTAGGGGTGGGGGGTGGGGGAGCGGTAGGGGTGGGGGGAGCAGTAGGGGTGGGGAGTGGGGGGAGCGGTAGGGGTGGGGAGTGGGGGGAGCGGTAGGGGTGGGGGGAGCGGTAGGAGTGGGGGGAGCGGTAGGGGTGGGGAGTGGGGAGAGCGGTAGGGGTGGGGGGAGCGGTAGGGGTGGGGGCAGTGGTAGGGGTGGGGGGAGCGGTAGGGGTGGGGAGTGGGGGGAGCAGTAGGGGTGGGGGGAGCGGTAGGGGTGGGGGCAGTGGTAGGGGTGGGGGGAGCGGTAGGGGTGGGGAGTGGGGGGAGCAGTAGGGGTGGGGGGAGCGGTAGGGGTGGGGGGTGGGGGGAGCGGTAGGGGTGGGGGGTGGGGGGAGTGGTAGTGGTGGGGGGAGCGGGGTAGATTAGGCCGAGAGCGGTTAGTGGCACAAGCAACAACGATGTTGTCCACCACCACCACCACCATGATCATCAGGAGTGAGTGTTCACTGGCACTGCGCTGGCAGTGGTCGGGGCGTGCAGACGACATTACTTGCGTGAACTCCTGTTTCGAGGGTGGCTCCTGATGAACGAGCCGTGCTCTTTCCTCTCCCTCCCTCCCATCCCTCCCCTCCCTCCTTCGTAGTCGTGAATAGGGGGCGGCGAGTGGTTGTTGTCCGTGCCACGGTCTCTTCTGTGTGACGACCACAGCCTAACAAACATCGTCACCTGGACGATGCTGTGCTCCCCATGGTGTAAAGTGGTTGGCGAAGTGCAGTCCCCAACTCGTACCTCTATTCTTTGCCTGAAACAAAGCCCCGCATATGTTTATATTTGTTTACTTTCAAGGCCAAGGTGGTATTGATACGAAGGGATTTTTTGTCGGTTTGTTATTTGTGATCATCAGCGTTTCATTTCTCACGGAATATTTTTTTTTTCCGGAGACTCCGATCGGCGCATGACGACTCAGCACAACCATAGCGAGAGGTAAACTGGATGCGGTGTGCAGATGTGCACAGCTGAGCACGTGTTACTGCGTGAACATACAGATAGACGAATGTTTGTTCATGCAGACAGGTGACTGCATGTTGGGTACAGCTGTCAACAGGTCAGTGCATGCGGGTTTGGGGAGTGGTAGTGCAACGGTTAGCGGCGCTGTGCCAACCCCTAGGTCGACTCAGCATCAAACAAGTCCTCGGTGTTGTGTGTGAACATGGCCACGTGGGTGACAATGTTGCTGACCATCCACCCCCCTCGTGTGCCGTGCCGGCCTTCATAGGTGCTCGCTAATGGCACTTGCCCCTGTAGCCTGTTAAGGCTATACGGGGAATCTTTGTCTTTGTCAAGGTGAGTACAGACGATTGTCGGCGTTTGCAGGTAAATGCACTCAGGTTTGAACACGAGGACATCCCTGCAGGTGAGTGCACGCCCTGCACACAGGTGTGAACAGGTGAGTGAGTGCGTTGCACAGGTGCGCGCGACATGCGAGCGCGTGCCTTTGAAGAGCGGGTTGACCTTCCAGACGCCCAGGCAGCCGAGGCTGGCGAACTGGCCGAAGGAGAGCTCCAGGAAGAAGAGGGGGATCCCGCAGAACACGAGCATGATGAAGTACGGGAACATGAACGCCCCTGCAGCGCGCACCGCCGGTCCCGGGGAGGGGGTGGGGGCGACAGGGAGGGAGGGAGGGGGCGGCAGGAGGTGAGGACATCGCTCACTCACTTCCCGTGCAGCCCACGGTCCGGGATTACATCGAGAGGCAAGAAGCGACACTCGCCGGCGGCAAGGGACGACGTCGGACTGCGTGTGTCCACGTTGGGCCCCGTGTAGAGCACCACCACCCCCCCCTCTCCCCCCATCTCTCTCTCTCTCTAGTGAGCTCGCGAGCTCTTCCCCCATGCGCTACCGCGGCCATCCGACTCAGCTGCTGAAGGCGTCGCTACGCGTTGGTGCGTGGCGACGGCCCTGAGAATTGAAACAGCTCGACACGTGGCCCGACCCGAAAAGCCACGCTTTGATGACGACGGTCGGGATGAGTCGTCGGAGAGGGGTGATGGCCGCTGGTCAACATCATTTTACGGTATGGCAACCCAAGGAGACTTGGGGAAGGCTTAATCCAGCAGTGGATTGATTACAGCTCATGTGGATCTGTCCTCCGTCACTTAAAAAAATGCTTCATCCAGCAGTGGATACACCATGGCTCATGATGGCAGACCATGGGAAAAGTCAGCCAGCCCTCCCTGCCCCCACCAGGCCATTAGCCTTGACCCTGACCCTGACCCCGACCCATCCGTGTGGATCGCGCATCGCTCACTGAGCCAGGCGTGGTGCTGCACGCCTCTGTGACCTATTTACTGGACTGGATGTTGAACGTCTTTCGCACCGTACGTAGCCAACCATGCTAATCGGAGGTGAGGGTTGGTGGGTCATGCAGAGATTCGTGAAACCCCCCGAGCTGATGTAGCCAAGAGGTGGCAGCACAGCAAGAAGGTTCATTAACCTGCTATGTATGTTGGAAAGGTGCTATCCCCTCGCACGTGCGGTGGGTTTCCTTCCACAAGAAGCTAAATGAGAATTATTTAAAATTAACATTGGCCAATCTTCATCACCACTTTTTATTTACTTTTTTATTTAACCAGGTAAAGCTACTCTGAGCTATGTAGCTCTTTTTTTAGAAGCGACCTGGCCACAAATGGTAGCTCAACGAAGTGGCTTGTCACATGGAAATGTATGGCAGCTAAATATTCCAAACGCATGTTGTTGATTCTAAAAGTGGTGGGAAAAACTGGAGGACCCGGAGAAAAACCCACGCGACGACTGGGAGAGAGAACACGCAAACTCTAAATATACAGCAGCAGGCATCAGGGTCGGGATCGAACCCATGCCCTACCTGCATACCAGGCAAGGTAGTTAACATCTCGCCACCGTGGCACCCTCCTGAACGTGAGTCCTGATATTCAGTGACACTTTGCTGGATAAATAAATCCCATTGTTGTTGTTGCTGCTGCTGTACAGTGAAGGAAAACAGTATTTGATCCCCTGTTGATTTTGTACGTTTCCCCACTGACAAAGAAATGATCACTCTATAATTGTAATGGTAGGTTTATTTGAACAGTGAGAGACAGAATAACAACAACAAAAATCCAGAAAAACGCATGTCAAAAATGTTATAAATTGATTTGCATTTTAATGAGGGAAATAAGTATTTGACCCCCTCTCAATCAGAAAGATTCCTGGCTCCCAGGTGTCTTTTATACATGTAATGAGCTGAGATTAGGAGCACACTCTTAAACGGAGTGCTCCTCATCGCAGCTTGTTACCTATATAAAAGACGCCTGTCCACAGAAGCAATCAATCAGATTCCAAACTCTCCACCATGACCAAGACAAAAAAGCTCTCCAAGGATGTCAGGGACAAGATTGTAGACCTACACAAGGCTGGAATAGGCTACAAGACCATTGCCAAGCAGCTTGGTGAGAAGGTGACAACAGTTGGTGCGATTTTTCGCAAATGGAAGAAACACAAAAGAACTGTCAAGCTCCCTCGGCCTGGAGCTCCATGCAATATCTCACCTCGTGGAGTTGCAATGATCATGAGAACGGTGAGGAATCAGCCCAGAACTACACGGGAGGATCTTGTCAATGATCTCAAGGCAGCTGGGACCATAGTCACCAAGAAAACAATTGGTAACACATTACGCCGTGAAGGACTGAAATCCTGCAGCGCCCGCACATATACATGCCCGTCTGAAGTTTGCCAATGAACATTTGAATGATTCAGAGGACAACTGGGTGAAAGTGTTGTGGTCAGATGAGACCAAAATGGAGCTCTTTGGCATCAACTCAACTCGCCGTGTTTGGAGGAGGAGGAATGCTGCCTATGACCCCAAGAACACCATCCCCACCGTCAAACATGGAGGTGGAAACATTATACTTTGGGAGTGTGTTTCTGCTAAGGGGACAGGACAACTTCACCGCATCAAAGGGACGATGGACGGGGACATGTACCGTCAAATTTTGGGTGAGAACCTCCTTCCCTCAGCCAGGGCATTGAAATTGGGTCGTGGATGGGTATTCCAGCATGACAATGACCCAAAACACACGGCCAAGGCAACAAAGGAGTGGCTCAAGAAGAAGCACATTAAGGTCCTGAAGTGGCCTAGCCAGTCTCCAGACCTTAATCCCATAGAAAATCTGTGGAGGGAGCTGAAGGTTCGAGTTGCCAAACGTCAGCCTCGAAACCTTAATGACTTGGAGAAGATCTGCATAGAGGAGTGGGACAAAATCCCTCCTGAGATGTGTGCAAACCTGGTGGCCAACTACAAGAAACGTCTGACCTCTGGTTGCCAACAAGGGTTTTGCCACCAAGTACTAAGTTATGTTTTGCAGAGGGGTCAAATACTTATTTCCCTCATTAAAATGCAAATAAATTCATAACATTTTTGACATGCGTTTTTCTGGATTTTTTTTTATTATTCTGTCTCTCACTGTTCAAATAAACCTACCATTAAAATCATAGATTGATTATTTCTTTGTCAGTGGGCAAACGTACAAAATCAGCAGGGGATCAAATACTTTTTTTCCCTCACTGTATATGACATTGACCACACATGTGTTAACATGTTGGTGCCATAGGATTTTTTTTAACGTAAACTTTAATATATATTTATTTAATTGATTGCCATTGTGACTTATGCTGTAATTAAATGAAATTGCTGATTCGGTGCGTTGATGCATTATGAATGGAGATAAGGCCGTGCTGGCTATAATATTCGAAACAGGATATTAAATATTCATAGAGGACCGTATTACTGGGTTTTATTGCCGTATTTTAACTGAATTTTTAAAAGTCAAATCAAACTGGCTTCCCACGCCGCTTCCATCCTCCTCCAGCGAGCGTCTGGAGAGGCTCATGACCACGGCAGAGGCGAGTAAAATCCATACGAGCACCCACAAATTGGTACTCACTTCATTCACGTGAAAGGGATTAATGGGTCGAGTCAATTTATGAGTGGGGTTCAAACCGGCAACCTCCATATCGCGAGTTGATTCGTTCTAACCGCTGTGCCACCTCGCCACCTATACAACAACATCACCACAACGACTATTTTTGTCATGATTATTATTTACCGTATTGCTCTCGCTTCATCAGCCTTCATCTATCCACTGCTGTATGAAGGGCACACCCGAGCCATTGCCGGCCCTCACTGTCCTGTGATGTCGCAAATCATCAAGATCATTTGATGGGCAACCTAGTTAGACTGGTTAGACTAGTTATATTGGTTAGATTGGTTAGACTAGTTAGACTGGTTAGATTTGTTAGATTGGTTAGACTAGTTAGACTGGTTAGATTTGTTAGACTAGTTAGATTGGTTAGACTAGTTAGACTGGTTAGATTGGTTAGACTAGTTAGACTGGTTAGATTTGTTAGATTGGTTAGACTAGTTAGACTGGTTAGATTTGTTAGACTAGTTAGATTGGTTAGACTAGTTAGACTGGTTAGATTGGTTAGACTAGTTAGACTAGTTAGACTGGTTAGATTTGTTAGATTGGTTAGACTAGTTAGACTGGTTAGATTTGTTAGACTAGTTAGATTGGTTAGACTAGTTAGACTGGTTAGATTGGTTAGACTAGTTAGATTGGTTAGACTAGTTAGATTGATTAGATTGGTTAGACTATTTAGATTGATTAGACTAGTTAGACTGGTTAGATTGGTTAGACTAGTTAGATTGGTTAGATTGGTTAGACTAGTTAGACTGGTTAGATTTGTTAGACTAGTTAGATTGGTTAGGCTAGTTACACCAGTTAGACTGGTTAGATTGGTTAGACTGGTTAGACTAGTTATATTTGTTAGACTGGTTAGACTGGTTAGACTGGTTAGATTGTTTATACTAGTTAGACTGGTTAGACTAGTTAGATTGGATAGACTGGTTAGACTATCTTCTTTGGTTCTTTCGGTAAAGTCACGTAGAATGAGAATAAAATAATAAAATAAAATAACACAATAAAATTCTCACGACGTTTCGGCCACAACACAAGTGGCCTTCATCAGGTGAAGGGACGAGACTGTCTGGAGGACAGTGCTGTAGACTAGTTAGACTAGTTAGATTGGTTAGACTGGTTAGACTGGTGAGACTGGTTAGACTAGTTAGACTAGTTAGTGAGCCCTCCATCAAATCAGTGAGCCGCAAGCTTGAAATCGCGCTTGTACGCAGCCGCTAGATTCTAGCTCCTACGCGCGAGCCGATTTCATCGCTCCATCTCCGTAGCCGACGTCACCGCTGCGTCCTGTGCAAGCCCGTTCACTTTGACATACGCCGATAACGATGCATCGATTAATCATTTTGATTATCGATACACCCATTGCCATTTTAATTTACGGCGTCCAATTCGCCTTCACGACGATATTAATTAGATAATCCATAGAAATTGAGAGATATAGAAAAAACTTTAATCGTTCTGACAGCTACAGGCTTAGTGCGGCCTGGAAGCGTATTATTAAATAATACATATTACAATTCCTTATAGGGGAAACACATACTAATTAACTGATTACTAACGTAGCATATAATTACAATAACACACATTACAACTCATTACTAATAACAAGTTACTGATTACCAATCTATTATATAATTACAATATCCCCCCCCACCCCGCCTCAAATCGTCGCACCTGAATGAGTTAAATGATGACGTCACCCTGCTGCTGCTCTATCTAAGACCGGGAGCAAGTGAAGGGCTTCACCATTCTGGCGAATTGCCTGATGATGCTGGATGTAATTACCAGCGAAACGTCGTACTCAAAAAAACTGTAAATGTTGTGGATTCACTCTTCAACACACCGGTGGGCTAAAGTAGTGAACTATTTTGTTTTTTGTAAGACGTGACACTTTTTTGCCCATTGGCCGTGTCGGCTGGTGGAGGGTTACGACACATGTATAAATAACGCGATCTAACCCAAAAAAACCCGTTTATTATGGATATTAGTTGCGTTTAAGGATTGTGCCCATGCGACCCAAACTATGCACCGGATAAATTTCGATTTAAAGCTTTCGTGACTGCAATGATTCATCTTCTTTGGTTCTTTCGGTAAAGTCACGTAGAATGAGAATAAAATAATAAATTGATAAAATAAAATAACACAATAATATTCTCACGACGTTTCGGCCACAACACAAGCGGCCTTCATCAGGTGAAGGGGGCGAGGCTGTCCTACCAGACAGTCTCGCCCCCTTCACCAGACAGTCTCGCCCCCTTCACCTGATGAAGGCCGCTTGTGTTGTGGCCGAAACGTCGTGAGAATATTATTGTGTTATTTTATTTTATCAATTTATTATTTTATTCTCATTCTACGTGACTTTACCGAAAGAACCAAAGAAGATATGCACCAGATAGTGTAAGCCCACTGTGGTCCTCGCTCCTTCAACAGAGGAGGAGGAACAGCGGCGGCACGACCCGAATCTCTCTCCCTCTCTCCCCTGAAGCCCTCTCGTCGTGGCCAGCAGCAGCACCAGAACCTCCCTGCCATACGCAATCATCGAGTAGCCTATGGGCAAAGTTAGTCTACGGGACATTTCAAGTATAAGGGCAATGTTAAGCCTATGGGCAATGTTTGTCTATGGGCAATTTTTAGTCTATGGGCAATGTTAGTCTATAAGCAATGTGAGTTCATGGGCAATGTTAGTCTATGGACCCATAAAATAAACCACTGTAGTCTCTCGCTCCTTCAACGGAGGAGGAACAGCAACACGACACGAACTTTCTCTCTCTCTCTCTGCTGTGAAGCCCTCTCGTCGTGGCCAGCAGCAGGACCTCGGCATTGCCATCGAGCTCCTGGGCCCCATTGCTGCTGCTGCTGACATCGCCATCATGCGCAAGACGAGAATGCAACTGCGATCGTCAATTATTCTGTGCTCGTGCATTGCGCCGTACGTGATTGGTTCATGTGACCCTTGGTAAGTGACGACAATTATTTGGCGAAGCAGATGCTGCTCCTGCTGCTGCGTTGGCAGTGGCGCATGAGCACGGTTGACAAGAAACACAACTCGACACATTCATGGCCTTAACATGGCAATAGACATGTAATATGTGGCCAACGTTTCGGGCAATGGCCCTTGTTACTTAATTGCTTATTTTATATCGGGAAGAAGGGCCGTTTGTCCGAGACGTCGTCTACCACTGTGTATACAGTTGTCCCTCACTATAACGCGGTTCACCTTTCGCGGCCTCGCTGTTTCGCGGATTTTTTTTGTGTAATTTTGCGTGCTTTTTTTTTCCTGCGTACAGTATGAACGCGCATTGTGTTCGGCGTCCTGACTGGCTAAGGGAGAACCGCACATGTGTTCTGCGTCCTGATTAGCTAAGGGAGTACAGAATGCGTTCGGCTAGCCAGATTTACAAAAATGTTTGGGCTTGAAAACAGGTTTTGATCTTTGGTTTCATTTACTAATATTGTACTTATTTTTTTAAATCTGCGAAAGTTTGAACTTTGAGAGTGTTTAAATAAGAGAGAAATGTGAGAAAATGTTAATGCCTGTCTGAGAACAGTGTATAAAAGTGTATGGTTAGGGGTTTTACGGCCTTAAAACATGTATAATAATTGTAAAAATAAAGCTGATTACTTCGCGGATTTCGTCTATTGCGGGTTATTTTTCGAACGTATCCCCCGCGATGAACGAGGGACCACTGTATATATAGTTACTTTGAAAATAAAGACTCGCTTATTGCATCGAATCGCAAATCTAAAGCGCGACAATCTAGAGAACCGTCACCTGCTCACTCCCAATGTATTCGTTGACTGTGCCTCATGAGCCGAGCAGGTGCAGTGACATTGCAGTCTTCTTTGGTTCTTTCGGTAAAGTCACGTAGAATGAGAATTAAATAATAAATTGATAAAATAAAATAACACAATAATATTCTCACGACGTCTCGGCGACAACACAAGGGGCCTTCATCTGATGAAGGCCGCTGATGAAGGCCGCTTGTGTTGTGGCCGAAACGTCGTGAGAATATTATTGTGTTATTTTATTTATAAATTTATTATTTTATTCTCATTCTACGTGACTTTACCGAAAGAACCAAAGAAGATGAATCCTTGCAGTCACGAAAGCTTTAAATTGACATTGCAATCTCGGAAGCGTAAATTACCGTACTGCACACATCCATCCCTCTCTATGATACACTGCACCGAGCCACGTGACGATTCAAAACAAACAGGCTAGCAACAACAACAACAGCAACAACAATAATAAGATACAAAAGCAAAACCTCAACACACATTCACAAACAAGAGCTGCAGTGTAGTCAAAATCTGACCCAATTACGTGGCCAGCCGCTGGCTCTCGCAAAAAAGAGAAACGTGATCACGGTATTGAACTCATGCACCAAAGACACGTGGGTTCCCTGCTGCTGTTCCCCCCTCCTCCACCACGTACATTCATCATCATCATCACCACCACCACCGCCGCCCATCAGCCACGATCTATCCACTGCTGGACCAAGGCCTCCCCAAACTGTCCCCACGTCCTACGGCCCCACGATGCGACACTCCATCTATGCTCCCGAATTTTTTCTTCCGATTTCATCGCTCCGTCTCCGCAATGCATGTCTTCTCGGAATGCGTTCCATCCTTTTGGCTGCCATCCCAGTTAACATGCCAACGTTGGCCCGACGTTGGCATGTGGTTGGAACCCTTCGGCCAACGTTGGCCCAACGTTCCATGTTCAGTGGGACGCTGTGGTCAGTCCTGAACAACAGCCGCCAAGAACACGTTTATTAATAGTCCACGTGACATCGATTCCCTGTGTACGTCCTCCAATTCGGCGGCCCCCACCCCGTGCTCTGTGGACCGCTGAGGCTACTGAACGCCACGGGAAGTACTCCGCAGATCTGTTGCAGATACTACAAAGAAGGGCCATTGCCCGAAACGTCGGCTATTTCATACGTTTCCTTTTAAGGCCACACACGGTGGTGGTGTTATTGACGAGTGCACGGAGTCATCTTTTGATTCTGCTTGAGCACAGCTGCCAACGCAGTAGCGGCATCGCTAAATAACTTTGTGGCAGCTATGTGACGATTTCCTTTCTCACGAAAGTCCAGATTTTACTATCCCTGCACGAATATATTTGAGGGATCTGCGAATATATTTGAGGGTTGGTAGCCTCACCAGGGTTCCAACAAAGCTGGGATCCAATGCTCCGAAACCATGTTGCTGCTCCCCCTCCTTTCGTCTCTCAGTGAACTTCCAACCTTGCGCCTTGCCTTACTTCCTCGGGAACACTTACAGCTCTCTCTCCGCTTTCTCTGCCAATGTCCGTGTGTGTTTCCGGATCCGCACGGTCACGGGCAGGCGATAAATATTCACCACTCTCCGACACGAGCGCAGGGTTCAGAAAGCCACGTACACGACCGTGTTTAACCTTACTGACTCTGTGTGCGTGTTTAATGTTTGTTAACTGGCGCGTGTGTGCGTGCGTTTCAATGTTTGTAACTCGTTGTTTCGTGTTTGTGACGTCCAGATCACAGCACCGGCGATCAATGCACTTTTACGACGAGCGATGAAAGTCGTCGTTTCGAAATCGGGTCAACGATGGTGGTAACTGCACGGCTTTTTGGGGAGTTCATAACGCACCGATCAATCCTGGGTTTGAAACCAGGTTACAGCTGCCATTAGTGAACCGCCTTTTCTCGTGCGCAGCGAGTTTAATGGTCTCAGGCTCGGCCACCCGATGCATCACAACAACAAAAACAACCTTGGATTGTTGTTTAATTCAGATTTTTTTTTAAACCATTCAAATTTCATGGGATATAACTTCCGCCGACTCTTGACTACGAGCAACTTGAACAAAAAAAACATTTGGTTGGGACCCCTTTGCTCCCACAAACCCCATGCATGTTCCAGGGTGGGGCGGTGGTGGGGGGGTCATGGGTTAAGGGGATGCGGTGACAAGTGCTGGGGGCGGAGGCGGAGGCGAGAGCAGGGGGAGAAGGAGGGATCCGGGGCTGGCACTGACCCCCCCTCTCAGAAGGCAGAGAGATTCATTGACTTTGCCCGGGCTATACATTTCATCAATTAGCGCGCCGTGAATCGGCCCTTTGTGCCGGTGACTTTGCGCGGGACGATAAATTTTTTATAGTATAAACCACGGGAAGCTTTCGCAAAGCGCGCGCTGCCCTGTGAGATGGTTCCCTCATTATTGTGATTCTATTTTTTTTCGTAAATCCAAGGGGGGAGGGGGGGCTGACCGCAAGACAGCTCGCAACGAGACGCGTCCGCACACAGATCCCTCTTCGTGTCGATTGTTTTTGTCCCTCTTCGTGACCACCACCCCCAATCCCTTCCCCCCCACACCCCATTCCTCCTTCACCTCTTCTTCTTCCTCTGCCGGCCGGAATTAGCATATTCATACATCGTAGCTTTGTGCGTGTGGCCAGATTAATTCGGTGAAATGTAAATTCCCCCTTTCTCTTCCGACGACACGCAGAGCACCGCCGATCCGCTCATGCGTACGTGCCTGAATTTCGTTGGCCGTGTTTTTGTGCGCGTGTGTTGTGGTGTGTGTGTTGTGGTGTGTGTGTGTGTTGTGGTGTGTGTGTGTGTTGTGGTGTGTGTTGTGGTGTGTGTGTTGTGGTGTGTGTGTGTGTTTTGTGGTGTGTGTGTTGTGGTGTGTGTGTGTTGTGGTGTGTGTGTGTTGTGGTGCCGGACGGGCAACTCTGTCGTGAACAGTGCTGTGGCGTCTGTGACCACCACAGTGGCTAAACGGGGGCTCTGGACGGGGGCGAGGGGTTGGTAACCCCTCCACCTTAAAAAAATTACCACGAAACCACGACTTTAAATATATAACTAATCAACTTTTGCCGGAGGCCCCGGGGGGACAGGCGTCTATGACGTCTCCTGGCCAAACCCCAATTGGCGGAGCCAGGAGATTGAATCTCTACCCTCGGGGCTCCAGAAACAACGAAAAGCCACTTCGTGTGGCCACGTGGAATGTTCGACCGCTCACTGTGGAGGAGAGGCTGACACTCCTCTGTCGGGAGCTGGACCGGTACCGCCTGGATCTCTGTGGCATTCAGGAGGTCCGGTGGACCGGTTCTGACTCCTGCCACCATGAGGGGTGGACAGTCCTCTACTCGGGGCAGCAGACTGCCAAACAACAGGGTGTGGCTCTTCTTTTGAACAAAATAATGAAGGGGGCGTGGGAGCGTGGCGGTGAGGTGTGGGAAGCTGTAAGCCCCAGGCTACTTTGGGCTCGCCTTCCCATCAACCGGAGGCGAGGAGTGGTGGTCGTGGTTACTTATACCCCCACCGAAGACGAACATCCGTGGAGGGATGCAGGCAAAGACGATGAGTCAGATACCTTCTATGACCTCCTGTCACAGGTGCTGGCTAAAGTGGCCCCTCGGGATAGAGTCATCTTGTTGGGTGACTTCAATGCCTGAGTTGGTCATGATGCTGGCACCTGGTTGGAGTGATTGGAGGACATGGGCCAGATCAGCTCAATAACAACGGTAGGAGGCTGCTAGATTTTTGTGCAGCCCATGGGCTTGTAATTACCAACACGCTGTTCCGGCATTGGCACATCCACACAACATCATGGATGCATGCCGGGTCCAAGCAAGAACATCTGCTGGACTACATAATGACGGACCAGCGGATGCGAGCCCATGTCCTTGACACCAGGACCTACCGTGGAGCTGATCTGCCCTCTGACCATCAACTAGTCATCTGTAAGATGCTCCTGCCATTCTTCGACTCCGGTGGTGGGTATACACCCAGGACCCCATTCCAACCTAAAGTGTCCTGGTCTCAGTTATCTGATGAAAGTTGCAAGCGAGAATTTAATAATCGCTTGCGGCTGGGATTGGCATCGTCCCCCACTCCTCCTGATGTCGAGGGTAAATGGGCGAGGTTTAGGACTGTGACTCATGCAGCTGCAATGGCTGCTTTGGGTACGCGGTCCAGACCTCCCCAGAGAGCCTGGCTGACAGAGGAGGTGTTCAGGATGGTTGAGAAAAAGCGACAGGCCCACTGTCATCGACTACAGAATCCCACGTCAGAGAATGAGGAGGCTTACCGCAGCCTTCGCTCGGAGGTTCGGAGAGCCGTGAGGCGCTGCAAGGATGGGTGGTGGTCGTGGGTTGCTGAGGAGATGGAGTCTGCCTCAGTGGCCCGCGATCAAAAATCTCTATTTAACTCCATCAAAAAAGCAACCTGCAGCGCCACACCTATTACCATCATTAGGGGAAAAACGGTGATCCAATCTCCGACCCCCAGGAACAGGTTTGCAGATTTGCTGAGCATTTCTGTGAGGTCCTGGGGGAGGGGAAATCCCTCAGCCAGGAAAACATCGTTGCACAAAGTGGGGATGCCCCTGCTGAGGCTGCGGTGCCTCAAATATTGGAGGAAGTCACCCCTGTCAGTGGCTGGCTGAGGTGCCATCTGTTGAGGAAGTACTGAAGGCGATCCGGAGTCCGAGACCAGGAAAGGCACCGGGCAGAGATGATCTCCCAAGCGAAATGCTGAGGGAGGGTGGCGTTTGTGCACAGACTGCCCTAAATGACATCATAACAACAGTCTGGACCACTGGACGGGTTCTGCAGGATTGGAAGGATGCCCTGGTGGTCCCCCTCTTTAAGAAGGGGGACCGCACAGACTCTAACAACTACAGGGGCATCTCACTCTTCAGTGTGCCGGGAAAGGTCCTGGCAAGGATTATTCAACATCGCCTTGCCAGGCACGCTGAGGAGAGGCTTGCGGAGCCCCAATGCGGTTTCAGGAAAGGGCGGTCCTGCACAGATGCCATATTTTCTGTCCGTCTGCTCCAACAGAGGTGTAGGGAATTCCAGCAAGACCTACATCTCTGCTTTATTGACCTGGTCAAGGCCTATGATACCATCAGTAGGCCTGGGCTCTGGGTTGTTCTTCGTGCTTTTGGAGTCCCTGACCCTCTGCTCACGATCATTAAGGACCTTCATGATGGTGAGCGGGCCCGAGTAAAACTACGTGGCCGGGAGTCAGAGCCATTCCCTGTATACCTTGGGGTGCGACAGGGATGTCCTCTGGCTCCCACATTATTTAACATCTATTTTGACCACGTAGTTCGTGAAGCCTTCAATAGCTGTACTGGGGGAATCTCCATTTGTAACAGATATAATGGGAGGCTGATCGATGCCCAGGTGCGGTCAAGAGATGGCTCCCTATTGCTCAACCACGATATGTATGCCGATGATTTGGTAATAGCTGCTCATTCAGAGGAGGAGTTGGAGACGCTGCTGCTGAGATTGGAGCGTGCCACTAAGAGATGGGGCCTTACCATCAGCCCCACCAAAACTAAGCACCTGCCTGGGTATTTTGTACCATCGGACACTCCACCCCCACAACTCCCAATCGGTAATGAGGCAGTTGTGGAGAGAGTGGAGAGTTTCCATTACCTGGGCAATGTGCTTATGACCGGCTCCAGTTTAACAGCAGAGGTCTCACTCCGAATCAGTCGAGCGGCAATATCTTTTCATCAGTTGCGTAACGCTGTGTGGAAGCTACCTGGTCTGTCGCTCCGCACTAAGCTTCAGGTCTTCTCAGCCACGGTCATTCCCTCCCTTCTCTACGCTTGCGAAACGTGGACCCCCCCTAATGGAACATCTTCGCCGGCTAGAAACATTTAGGCTAGCCTGCTTACGATCCATCCTGGGTTTAACCAGGCTGGATTGTGTGAGGAGCTCACAAATCCTTGAAAGATCTGGGCAAGGTCCCATCGGTGAGCTCCTCCGGCAGGCAAGGCTGCGTTGGCTGGGTCATGGAGCCCGCATGTCCAGCCACCGCATGCCGAAACATCTTTTGTTTGGCCGGATCGAGGGGGCTAAACGGGCGCGGCACGGGCTAGAGAAGAGATGGAGTGATGTGGTACAGGAGGACGTGGAGCTGAGTGGATTTGCCGATGACTGGTACCAGTGGTGTCAAGATCGGCCTCTGTGGAGGAGGCTCGTGAAGGATGCTGCTGGGCAGTTGGAGGCAGTCGCTCTCCAACAACAACGGAGGGCAGAGGAGCGACGCTCACAACAACGAGCGGAGCGCCGGGTGGCTAAAGCACAGCAAGTTGGCACAGTAGGGGGCACAGGTGGTGCATCAGCCAGTCATCTCAGTCAGTCGACCCGTGGCACCTGGGTCTGCCCCGTGACCTCCTGCCAGCGGGCGTTCGACACTTCACGTGGCCTCAGGGTGCACATAGCCTGGCACAAGCGTCGTGGTGACGTCACCGCCACTTAGTGGCGAATGGCGGTTGTTGTTGTTGTTGTTGTGTGTGTATGTGTGTGTATGTGTGTTGTGGTGTGTATGTGTATGTATGTGTATGTATGTGTGTGTGTTGTGGTGTGTATGTGTGTATGTGTGTGTGCCGTTGCTCTTGTTTCTTTGACTTTTACGCATTAATGACGAGCCGCTCAGCCGCCGGAACGCGAGAGGTGGGGTAAAGAAGCGGGACGTTATAAAACTCCCGAGGGAGCGGGGCCATCTCCACAACGACGGAAGGGCAACGTGAGGAAGGGATAAAGCAAACGCGCGCAGTTGGGGAACACTTTACAAAGCGCGCGTTAGGCCTGCACGAGTATTTAATCATCCGCGATGAAGGCTAACGCGGCAGCTGTCAAGAGGCAAAGTTGCGTCTGCCTTATTTGCCAAAAAATATATATTATATAGCGCATTCTCGCCCTGGAGAGTGTATTTGAGCTTTCGAGCCGAGAAGCCTCTGAGCAAATTGGCCGGTTTTCAATCAGGGGGGAGGGGAAGGTGGGGGGGCCCAAACAGCAAAACAAAGTTTACTGGACACATTTATTCGGGTTGGATTTCACCTTCTGCCTCTGTAAACCCTGCCCAACATCACGCCCTGGCCTCCCACCTCCGGGTGGAAAAATGTAAAAGTAACAAATGCATTATATGATCTATATATCCCTCTCTCTCTCTCTTCCCTCTCTTCTGGGTTCCGTCCACGTTGCAGATTCACCGTTTCTTTGTGCAAAGCATCTTGAGGATGGCATCCACATCTCGATGTCTCACGAATACAACTCATCTGCCACGGGAGACGGAGAGCCGTGACGTCGGATCGGAGCTGCACGGATGGATTGTTGCGACGCGAATCCGGGAGAGATAGTTGACGCTGGCTTGGTGAGGCCTTCATCCAGCAGTGGATAGAGCATGTCTGCGATTGCAACTGCTCCTGTTGCTGCTGCTGATGATGGACTGGAACGTCGTACTAGCGTTTGTTGTTTTTCGCGACAGTGGCTGTCGTGGGGTCCGTATACTCCCCCCCCACCACCTACCCCACAATTTTCAAATACGGCTCAGAGTTACCCGCGCAGATTTTGGAGCGGGAGGGAGAGAGAAACTAAAATGTCCTGGCGATTCAGAGCCCCGTGGTTCTACCCCCCCCCCTTCCCCTTTCAACGCCGCGGCGACGACGTGAAAGACACGCCGCTTGCGCCGATGACGAACAACTTAAAAACACGCGGGGGCACACGGACGGCCCGTGAGCTAGGGCACTGAGTCACGAGGGCAGGAGTTTGTGTCAATGTAGCATGACTGTCATTCCGTAGGAACCGTTATCAAGTTGGGGGGGGGTGGCGGAGGGTGGGGGAGAACTTTCCGTATTTACGATCGTCATCGACGCAGTCACCACCGCGGCGGGGTCGTTCGTTGGTGGGGCGCTCTCGCAACTCCCACCGCTGTCTGTGGCCCCCGCTACTGATAGGAGATCGTCAAATCCTAAAGTAAAATAAAACTATCAACTACTTTTGCACTTTACCAGGAAAGGCCCTCTGAGCTCCACTGTGTCGCTCCTTTTCAGAAGCGACCCGGCCACGAACGAAATCTCAACGGAACGGCTTCTGCTCATCGTGTGGACATTTTCTCGTGGCCAAATACGCGTCGCGATGTTGATTCTAAATGGGCAGGGGAAAACCGGAGGACCCGGAGAAAAATCAACGCGACCACGGGGAGAGAGAGAGAGAAACACGCAAACTCCAGATATACAACAGGCGTCAGGGTTGGGATCGAACCCACGACCTCATGAATTCCAGGCGAAGGAGACAACATCTCAGCACCGAGCCTGGGTTACGGTAACGAGCCCAACCAATCCACCCACAGCTCCAAGGCCAACCTGCAAAACTCACAAACGAATTTTTCGTATTGCACCCTCCGTGACCCCCCCCCCCACCGACTCTGGAGGATTGGACAAAGTTAATCAATAAGCGGGGCTTGAGTGGGGGATGAGGGTCCCAAACGAGGTCTGTGTTTGAACTGCGGCGCCGCGCATGCCAAATGTGAAATGCGAACGCAAAGGCCAGTTCCGAGTTTGGCAGCGGGACACCACGGACAGAGTGTTAGGGGGAGGAGAGAGAGAACCACGCAACCAGACTCACTTGCCCATCGTTCTAGCCACACCAGCCAGCCAGAGCCTTGCCCCCTACAACCACTGCACCCTAACGCACTAGCCAATCAGACCGCAGTGTGAACATCAACCACACCAGCCAGTCAGAGCCTTGCCCCCTACGACCACTGCGCCCTAACACACTAGCCAATCAGACCACAGTGTGAACATCAACCACACCAGCCAGCCAGAGCCTTGCCCCCTACGACCACTGCACCCTAACGCACTAGCCAATCAGACCGCAGTGTGAACATCAACCACACCAGCCAGTCAGAGCCTTGGCCCCTACGACCACTGCACCCTAACACACTAGCCAATCAGACCACAGTGTGAACATCAACCACACCAGCCAGCCAGAGCCTTGCCCCCTACGACCACTGCACCCTAACACATTAGCCAATCAGACCACAGTGTGAACATCAACCACACCAGCCAGTCAGAGCCTTGGCCCCTACGACCACTGCACCCTAACACACTAGCCAATCAGACCACAGTGTGAACATCAACCACACCAGCCAGTCAGAGCCTTGCCCCCTACGTCCACTGCACCCTAACACACTAGCCAATCAGACCACAGTGTGAACATCAACCACACCAGCCAGTCAGAGCCTTGGCCCCTACGACCACTGCACCCTAACACACTAGCCAATCAGACCACAGTGTGAACATCAACCACACCAGCCAGTCAGAGCCTTGCCTTACTACCACTGCACCCTAACACACTAGCCAATCAGACCGCAGTGTGAACATCAACCACACCAGCCAGCCAGAGCCTTGCCTCCTACGACCACTGCACCCTAACACACTAGCCAATCAGACCACAGTGTGAACATCAACCACACCAGCCAGTCAGAGCCTTGCCTTACTACCACTGCACCCTAACACACTAGCCAATCAGACCACAGTGTGAACATCAACCACACCAGCCAGTCAGAGCCTTGCCCCCTACGACCACTGCGCCCTAACACACTAGCCAATCAGACCACAGTGTGAACATCAACCACACCAGCCAGTCAGAGCCTTGCCCCCTACGACCACTGCGCCCTAACACACTAGCCAATCAGACCACAGTGTGAACATCAACCACACCAGCCAGTCAGAGCCTTGCCCACTACGACCACTGCGCCCTAACACACTAGCCAATCAGACCACAGTGTGAACATCAACCACACCAGCCAGTCAGAGCCTTGTCCCCTACGACCACTGCGCCCTAACACACTAGCCAATCAGACCACAGTGTGAACATCAACCACACCAGGCAGTCAGAGCCTTGCCCACTACGACCACTGCGCCCTAACACACTAGCCAATCAGACCACAGTGTGAACATCAACCACACCAGCCAGTCAGAGCCTTGCCTTACTACCACTGCACCCTAACACACTAGCCAATCAGACCACAGTGTGAACATCAACCACACCAGCCAGTCAGAGCCTTGCCCCCTACGACCACTGCACCCTAACACACTAGCCAATCAGACCACAGTGTGAACATCAACCACACCAGCCAGCCAGAGCCTTGCCCCCTACGACCACTGCACCCTAACACACTAGCCAATCAGACCACAGTGTGAACATCAACCACACCAGCCAGTCAGAGCCTTGCCCCCTACGACCACTGCACCCTAACACACTAGCCAATCAGACCACAGTGTGAACATCAACCACACCAGCCAGTCAGAGCCTTGCCTTACTACCACTGCACCCTAACACACTAGCCAATCAGACCACAGTGTGAACATCAACCACACCAGCCAGTCAGAGCCTTGCCTTGCCCTATGACCACTGCACCCTAACACACTAGCCAATCAGACCACAGTGTGAACATCAACCACACCAGCCAGTCAGAGCCTTGCCTTACTACCACTGCACCCTAACACACTAGCCAATCAGACCACAGTGTGAACATCAACCACACCAGCCAGTCAGAGCCTTGCCCCCTACGACCACTGCACCCTAACACACTAGCCAATCAGACCACAGTGTGAACATCAACCACACCAGCCAGTCAGAGCCTTGCCCCCTACTACCACTGCGCCCTAACACACGAGCCAATCAGACCAGTCAACCCGTAGCACGAGCACTGCTCTTAACCCTGACCATACTGACCAATCAGACCGTACCCTTAAGCATCTAACCCTCTAACCAAACTAGCCAATCAATCGCTCGTACTAACCCTATCCCTAACCCTAACGTGACCTCGAGTGCCCCTCGTCCGGTGCGTCACCATGACGCACTCCTCACTTGTCTTGTTCCACCTTCAGTTTCTGGTGTTCACCCCGTGCCAGTGGTGAGCGCGGCACAGCGGTACGGTGCGTGGTATGGTTCGTGCGGTGGTGAGGTGTGTGGGGTATGGTGCGTGCGGTGGTGATGTGTGTGTGGTATGGTGCGTGTGGTGGTGAGGTTTGTGTGGTATGGTGCGTGCGGTGGTGAGGTGTGTGTGGTATGGTGCGTGCGGTGGTGATGTGTGTGTGGTATGGTGCGTGCGGTGGTGATGTGTGTGTGGTATGGTGTTCACATTACCTCCGCCGTTGCGGTAGCAGAGGTAGGGGAAGCGCCACACGTTCCCGAGGCCAACCGCATAGCCGATGCTCGTGAGGATGAACTCGATTTGGTTCGACCAGTTTCCCCGTTTCGCGTTCTCATCCTGGCTCGCCACCCGGCCCTCGAGAGCCACACCACCATTCTGCTACCGCCACACCACAGCGTCACACCACAACGATACAGCACGTCACAACATAGCGTCACGACAAAACAACATAGCGAGCCACGCCGCAGCATAGCAGCACAGAGTCGCACCGCATTGTCGCATCACAACAGTACAGCGTCACAAACACAGCATCACGCCACAGCATCACAGCATCACACCACAACGATACAGCGTCTCACAAAAAAGCGTCACATCACAGCATAACACCACAACGATACAGCGTCTCACAACAAAGCGTCACACCACAGCATCACAGCATCACACCACAACGATACAGCATTACAAACACAGCATCACGCAACAGCATCACACCACAACGATACAGCGTCCCACAACAAAGCGTCACACCACAGCATCACAGCATCACACCACAACGATACAGCATCACAAACACATCATCACGCAACAGCATCACAGCATCACACCACAACGATACAGCGTCTCACAACAAAGCGTCACACCACAGCATCACACCACAACGATACAGCGTCTCACAACAAAGCGTCACACCACAGCATCACACCACAACGATACAGCGTCTCACAACAAAGCGTCACACCACAGCATCACAGCATCACACCACAACGATACAGCGTCTCACAACAAAGCGTCACACCACAGCATCACAGCATCACACCACAACGATACAGCATCACAAACACAGCATCACGCCACAGCATCACACCACAATTATACAGCGCGTCACGACTTCAGTCTGTATAACCCGGCACAGCGTGCCACGAATAGCAATTATCAGGTACGTTTTGCACACGAATGGAAAATATTGGTAAGAGCACAAAAGTTGGACCGGACTATCGCGAGGACTGGGATTGAGACGTTCAAACGTAATCTGTCGGCCGATGGGCATTGTGAACCAGCGTTAGTTTAAGTTGGCAAACTGTGGGCCCGTTTCAACTTTGTGAGTCTCATCAGTTGCCAGTTAAACAAATTCCGATTGTTTTTTTTTTGTCCAACGCTATGAACATGTCAAAGAAGTGTGTGGTAGTGTGTGGTAGTGTGTGGTAGTGTTGGCCTAAATAGACAAAGTATGTCCGATCCGATGCGCAGACATTTAGTCATAACTGGCATCTGTCGAGGGAACAGCTGTGCTGTGATTTCATAATTTTGGGCAATCGTCCAAATATACAACACGACCCATGTCGAGTGCTTACATACTGGACGTGTAATACACACTGCGTTGTCCTATTTCACTGACACAGTCGCAGGTAAATAGTGCAAACTTTATGGCACTGCGTTGACAGTGGTCTATCAACACAAAGAGATTTATACAAAAAAAATATACAACGCTCACGTTTCATCGTTGGGAAAAATGCGTTCGTAAAATTAATTATGTTGATGTCACCTTCAATTCAAGGTTTTTTATCGCAGCAATAACAGTTAGCAGTAAATGTTCCTTGTTTCATTCGGACAAGGCATCACTTCGCTTGTACATTAAGAACTTGACCTCCTCCTGTTCATCTCTAAACGCTCACCTCTTCTCCGTTGCCCATTCTCTTCCCCATAGGGCGCCACGGTGGCTAGGAGATGTTAACTACCTCGCCTGGTATACAATAGGTCGTTAGTTCGATCACGACCCTGACGCATGCCGTATATTTCGAGTTTGCGTGTCTCTCTCTCTCTTTGTGGTCGCGTGGACTTTTTCCCGGGTCCTCCGGTTTTCCCCTCCACATTCAAAAACATTCCTTTAGAGTATTTGACTGCTATGCATTTCCACAGGATAAGCCACTTCACTGGGCTATCATTTGTGGCCAGGTCGCTTCTGAAAAATGGGTATATAGCTCAGTGGGCCTTACCTGGTAAAAAATACAGTAAAATAGTCTTCCTCTCCCCTACCTCCAACCCTCCCCTACTCTTCCCGATCCCTCAGGTACCCTCTATCATGGCCACCCATTCATCATCTCTAGCACGCTCCTGCACTATAAAACATTTCGTGCTGGTACCGTTTTTTTAATTATGTCAAGCGCCTTGATTTAAGGCGCTCTAAACATATAAATTAAGATACGAGTCCCGAGCCTCTTTTTCAGCATTGAGATGTATGTTGAACGTCTTTCGCACCGTACATAACCAAACCGTGCTAATCATACGTGTGGAGGAAGAACAACAAACCAAACACAAAACGAAGTTCTAAAGAAATGAGTATTCAATATAGATTTAAAAGTGCACAGCTCCAGTGGCTTCCTAATAACTAGATGTCTGCATTGATATGTTTGGCCAATTTCATTTAAAAAAATGATGATATCGTATATGTATCCATCAGAGATAATCTCCAACATCTCAATTACGTGGGGGTAAGGCGAGCCACATTTTGGCGAGTGTCGCTTCTGAAACGGAAATTGCCGTGGTAGCTTTTAGGAATACCAACGCGTTAAAAAAAATGTAAACACTTTTCCGAGCGTTTGAAAAAAATAAGCGAATTTCGATATAAAATACAAAGTTGGCAGCGAGAGAGCGGGAGGGCAGGCGGGCGGGCTAGCGGACAGGCTAGCGGGCGGGCGAATGAGTAGAGGTTTGTTATTGGGTCTTTTTTCATGCCCCTCAGTGAAATGCACAGCCACGGGCAAACGCAATAAAGAGGCATATAAATGAATGAACGTGACCGCTGTAAATGAGCGGAAACGGCAGCAGCAGCGAGCAGGCGGCAGGGTGCAGTGTGAGGTGGCGATGCAACTCGGAGCGAGGTAAATCACAGCTGTGGTTGGTGCTGGTGGTGGCGAGACATGAAAATCCGCCCTCCCACGCACGCCACTCACCACCGCAGCGATCCCCCGTATAGCCTCAACGGCCTCCACAATCGGAAGGTCACGAGTTCAAACCTTGGCTCGGGCGTCGACTAAGTCCGTAATCCCCCCCCCCCGCCCCTCCAACATTGCAGTTAATAGGACCTCGCGGTGGCGCGATGTTAACCCCCTCGCCTCGTATGCAGGAGGTCGTGGGTTCGATCCCGACCCTGACGCCTGTATAATTGGAGTTTGCATGTTCTCCCAGTGGTCACGTGGATTTTTCTCCAGGTCCTCCGGTTTTTCCCTCCACATTCAGAATCAACGTGCTGTTTAGGGTATTTGGCTGCTATAAATTTCCACGTGATTAAAAGCCACTTCGTCGCTTCTAAAAAAAAATAGCCGTATAGCTCAGTGGACCTTACGTGGTAAAATAAAAAAGTGCTTTTTAAATAAGATGAGCAAAAATTCCGGAGATTTAAGAACCGGGATTCCCATCACCATGCGATCCGCCGACCCTGGTGATAGCCTCGTACAGTGCCCGTACGTACGTTTCCCCCGAATTATATCACAGCGGCGCTCATGGCATCGTGCCATCAAGACGGACGGAGGCGATTCAACACCGGGACCTCCTGGGACACCGCCTCGTGTTTAGAGAACGTCCCTCGGAAGATGACGCCACGGAGCTAGATTTGACCCACCCCTACTTGACATCCGTGAAAAAAAGAGCTTTATAGCTCATCGGATTCCACCAGTATAAATACAGATTCTGTGACAGGTACGCGGTTTTAATGTCCTGCATTGAAATCAAAAGCTCTTCCTTTTTCGTCCTTTAATTTTCAGCGCTAGAATTTAGCCAAATTAAGTGCATCGGCATCATCATCACAATCTATGGGCAGATCGCCCGCAGGTGTCCACTGCACTGAACCACATTTAACAGGGGTGGGGTTTTAAAATGTGTTTATTTTGTGAAGTTAATGGTGACCGGTCTGAGACAATCAAATCCGCGACACTCGAGACTCTGGTTTAACCACGGCCGGATGGCCGAGACCCAGGTTTATGAACGAATGATCTCAGCGGTACCGGCTCCACGTCTATGACCTCTGACCCCCTGAGCCAACCCGCCGCCACCGCTACCACCACCTCATTGTCGGCATTTTATAACTCGCACAGGTCGGCCTGGGACATACAGCCTATAGATGTGTAGCCCAAGAGATAGGATCTGTGAAATTGTAATGCTTTGGTTGAAAGTGGGTTTGCCATCAGCTCTGTTCATCTATCCATCCGTTTGTCTTTAACGAGGGGCGGAGAGGAGGGGGCTGCATAATATCTCTCGTAACGATGATCCGATATGGGGGCATCCCGGTGGCGAGATGTTAACTGCCTGGAGCAATCCTATGAGCTATGAAGCTCTTGTTCACAGATGTCCAGTAAGCCTGGTATACATGAGGTCGTGGGAGTGATCCAGACCCTGATCCACGCCACCACGGGGAGAACGTATATATTTTGAGTCTACGTGTGTCTCCCCGTAGTTGCGTAGATTTTTCTCCGGGTCCTCTGGTTTTCGTCCCTCCAAATTTAGAATCAATATGCCTGTAGAGTATTTGGCTGCTATAAATGTCCACGTGATAAGCCACTTTGTTGAGCTATCATTTGTGCCCAGGTCGCTTCTGCAAAATAGCTACATAGCTCAGTGGGCCTTACCTTAAAAGTAAATAGTTTTAAATGTAGATTTAACGCTTTCGTGACTGCAGTGATTCATATTCTTGGTTCTTTCGGTAAAGTCACGTTGACGGGAAACAATAAAATAGTAAAACATATATTATAGTTTTTTAAAATATATTTTATTATTTTATTGTTTCCCTTCAACGTGACTTTACCGAAAGAACCAAGAATATAAATAGTTTTAGTTCAGTAATGAACCTGTGGTATAAAGTTGCGTTGCTGTTAGGGACTTACGCAAGAGAAAACCAGCCACATTGGTCAAAGGACCACGCTAAAGGTGAAGAAGACACAATCCAGCTCAACAAAGCACAAAGTGCATTTTCAAACATGCATTTGCGTTTTGCCCTGACAGTTAACGTTCGGCTTCTGTGCAGCTGATTAAAGACTTCTGAATACGAACGCCTGTTGGTAATTGTTACATCATCCTTTGCGTAATTCGTGCTTTTTTTTTCGTCCCATCATTTGTTCGCAAGGCGGTTTGCATCTTCCTTCGAACGTTACGACTTTCCCCGGCGACTTAAACCAGAATTCAAACTAAACAATTATTGATTTGAAGCTTTCGTGACTGCAGGAATCCATACTCTTTGGTTCTTTCGGTAAAGTCACGTAGTAGGGAGAAAATAAAATAAATCACGACGTTTCGGGCGCTGATGACGCCCGAAACGTCGTGATTTATTTTATTTAAACAATTATTTTTAAACTACATATATTATTTTTGTTCCGGGGCGTTCGCCTTCTGCCGCTGCTGCTGTCGCCGTGCGGAGCGAGGCTGCCCAGCCGGAGACGTCGCCCAGTCACGGGCCGCGCTCGAGTCGTCGACGTTGATTGATCGCGCGATGCTTCGGGCGATGGTGGGAAGCGTTATGAGCAATCTGTCAAGTCGTAGACTCACCCCCGTCCTCACCCCCCCCCCCACCACACACACATAACCCCCCAGCCCCCAGCTTTCATCTCAAGGCAAGAGCCCAACCCCATCGCGCATCCCCTGCCGCAATTTCGCCACTTCACTACCGCCACCACCAACAACAACAACAACAACAAAATCAACACGATTCCTATGAAGGCCGGCACGGTACGCGAACGAGGGGGTGGGTGGTCAGCACCACATCACCACCAACACCACCACCACAGCCATCATCAGCACGACTACCACCACCACCACCAAAACAACAACCACCACTGCTACCACTACTTCCAGAGCCACCACGATCACCACCAAACACAAAACCACCACCGCCAAAACTAACACCACTAAAATCCCCAACGCCATTCATTATCAGCACGACCAACATCAACACCACCACTGCCGCCGCCACCACCACCACTAAAACCACCACAACCAACAACAAATCCGTCTTTACCAGCACTGCGTCCACCACCATTGACAGTGATTGTCTTTCCACTGCACTGATGTTAATGGAAGTCAGTTTGAACATTTGCTAAACTAAATAAATTAACCCGTGTGATATGTTAACATGAATATACTAGCCCTGTGTCGTGGCTTTTGGGCCACCCTGTGTCCATGTCATCTTACAAAATGTCACGTTTCCATACGAAAGAAGGAGAGGATAGGGCAGGATCAGCCTAAAGTTCCACATGGCTCCGTCTCGTGCTAAACGCTTAAATTATACAATCAATTATTGTTATTGACGAGCAACACCACAAAGCCATTTGCCTCACGTGGATTGTGACGCCAAAGCCGATAAAAAGCGAAAGCGTCTCGCCACCCGTTACGAGCACGCGCACAGCATTCGCGATGCGCCTGCAGATAATCTGGCAGGATTACTATCGGTGTTATGATTAACAACATTATATGAGCAAAGTATAATATGAACGAAAATGGATTTGATAACATATGGGTTTAATAACATTCAACAAATATATCATCATAATAGATATATATTTTTTAAATTAAATCTAAGATTAAATCTTGACCTAAAACTTTCGTTGACTGCAGGAATCCATATTCTTTGGGTTCTCCGGTGAAGTGACGTAGATAGGTTCAAATAAAATAAAAAAATAACAACAAACTGAAGACGACCGCTTGTGTTGCGATCGACACGTCGTAGTTTTTTTGTTATTTTTTTGTTATTTTCTTTGAACCTATCAACGTGACTGCACCGAAAGACCCAAATAATATAAATTTAAGATTAGTTGAAGGATCGGCTTTCGGAAGGGCCATTCAGTGAGACTCGTCTTCTAGCGCAGTGGTTCTTAACCTGGGGTGCACGAACCATCCCGTGGGGGGTGCGAGCCATGGACAGATTTGTTTAAAAGGTAAATAATCGAAAACACAATTGAAGCACGGGCACGTATATACGTTACAACTACGTCGCTTCATCAACCCCCATGCATTCATTAACATGTTTACATTGTTTTACGATTGAAAACCAAAGGTGCGCCAGGCTGCAGGAAAGGTGAAGAACCACGGGCACTCGAGCGGTTCACCACACGCACACACAACACACAGCACGGTTTTGCCGATGCCGAGAAGATGTTTGTTTTAATATCGGCCTCAGTGGCCACGTGCCCGCCCGCCAATGCCACCCCTGGGGGTCTCGATGCGATTACGGGCAGAGGCGGGCAAACCCGAGATCTCACAACGCGGCACCGAGAGAGCGGCAGCTGTGGCACTGGGAATGAGTGAAGCAATGGACCTGTTGGGAAATGTAACGCGCATTCCAACCCACCCCCGCCCCACCAAACTCTATCTCTCATCACAAGAGTCGACGATTCGACCCCACCCCCGTGCAGCCTTTAAGAGACCGCTGAGCGCGTGAGTGCCCTGAGCGAGCTCCTGTCGAGGCCATCAACGGCGGCCGAAACGATGGGAGGTGTGGGTAGGGGCCGGCCTGGGAACGGTCGTGATATCACCCAAGTCACTGATCGCCGGGAATATCAGCCAGGCAACCGGGGTCGCAGCGCAGTGCGCGAGCCGCTGTTACCATCGCCGCTCTCCAAAATTGCACGCAGTGCACACACCACACACAGCACATCAAGCCCCGTCTCACCGTCACTTCTCCACCTCCCCCACTCTCACCCCTAACCACAGTCCCCCACTCTCACCCACAACCACTCCCACTCCGCCTACATCTCTCACACCCCCCCCCAACCACATTCACCGCTTTGCGGGGCCCCTACAGGACCTGTCTAGGGACAATAGCAGCTTGTGGGGTCGTCGTCGGGGTGGGTGAATGACGTCGTCATCGGGGTGGGTGAGTGACGTCGTTGTTGAGGTGGGTGAGCGACGTGGTTGTCGAGGTGAAGAGTGACGTCATTGTCGAGGTGAAGAGTGACGTGGTTGTCGGGGTGGGTGATAAGAGAGAGACATGCAGACTCCAAATATGCAGCAGCAGGCGTCAGGATCGAGATCGAATCCCACGCCCTCCTGCATACCAGGCGAGGTAGTTAACATCTCTTAGCCACCGTGGCGCTCACTCACTCACAAGGACGGACGGACGAATAGAAAATATAAAACATTTCCGGCAGTGTCCGGTGACGTTGAACAGAACTATGAGATATCGAACGAGTTCCGATGCACAAATACAAGTGAGGAGACATCATCAGCATCATTACAGCGATGCCACCGCTCAGCTCGCTACTCTGGACACAATCTTCTGGCTTCACCACCGCAATGTACAATTGCAGTTGGTTTGTACGCCGCCATCCATACGAAAATTACCTGTAGACTCACATACAGAGCCATCGACTCACGCAAGGACCTATAGACTCACATAAAGGCCCATGGACTCACACATAATTTTGTTTTAATCAAAGACGCATGAACAATTCAAATAAAACACGCGTACTGAAAACAACCCGAGTTTGTGATCCAGCGGGTTGGCACCAAGGTTGCGTGGATCACAGATCAACATTTAAATTCGCACAATCTGTCATTCCAGCGTGGTTACTCCCCGTGACACGCACGGCGAGAGAAGACGTCCATCCATCAGTGGATTGTCAACGGGGCTGTGAAGCGATCTGCATTACGAGCACTCGTCACGCCGCACGTCTCTGTCTGTAATTGTTTTTTAAAATAATTATGTATGGATTTGGAGTTTGTTCATCAATTAATGAATTGCACGAAGCCTCTGACTCGCAGAAAAATCACAACTATGGGCCATGAGTTAAACTGACAATCCATGTGCGTGTGTGTGCGTGTGCGTGCGTGTGCATGTGGAGCGGTAGTGTAGCGCTTAACGCGCTCACGGCCAACACCGGTGTGACGATTATTTGAACCGGTCCTGGGCCTCCCCTAGGTCGACTCAGCCTCAAAACGAGTTCCTGGTGCGGTGCGTAAACATCGCCACTAGGGAGACAAAGGCGGTCGGGCATGGTGTTGGCCACCCACCCCCTCGTGTACCGTGCCGGCCTTCATAGGTGCTCGCTAACAGCACTTGCCACAACAGTCTGTTAAGGCTATACGGGGGATCTTTGTATGTGTGTATGTATATGTATGTATGTGCGTCTATGTAAGTGTGTATGCGTGTGGAGGAGGAGGCTCGTGGAGGAAGTTACTGGGCAGTTGGATGCAGTCGTCCTCCACTAACAAAGGAGGGCGGAGGAGCGACGCTCACAACGATGAGCGAAGCGCCTGGTGGCTAACACGCTACGCGTTGGCACGGTGGGGATGCAGCTGGTGTGCATCTGCCAGTCATCTCAGGCAGTCAACCCATAGCACCTGAGTCTGCCCCCGTGACCTGCTCTGCCAGTGAGCCCTTCCTCTCACTCGGTACACCACCTCGCCTGGTTGACTCAGCCTTACATGTGTAACTGGTGCGGTGTGTAAACATCACCACGTGGTGGTGGTGGTGGGGCAGGTATTGTCCTGACCACACCAGCGTTAATAGGCGCACGCTACCAGCACTTTCCTCAACAGTCTAAAGGCTATGCGGGGGATCAGTGTGTGTGTGTGCGCGTGTGAGTGGGTGATGGGTTAACTGATAGCACCTGGGTCTGTTCCATGCGATGTTTGTACACGGGCACCGGGGGAGACAAATACGGGGGTGAGTGCAGCGTCCGGTCACACCGCCACAAACAGCAGCGCTGTCCAAATATTACGCTGCGGTGACGAAAAGGCTCAAATCATCACCGGCATCATCGGCCGGTGATGATTCCACTGATGTCGCCGACTCTCTCGCGATGCAACGATCTAAACGCGAGGCTGATTCCATCGCGAGGGGAGCGTCCCCTCCTCGACGATCTTCTCACCTGTGGCTGCCCTTCCAGTGTCGGCATCGTTCCCCTTTCTAGCGACGCGGGGGCCTGCCGAGGCCCACGCACTTTTCAAACGCACGCACGCACCCTGCGTAATGTCCCTCCAATGCTCTCCCTGTCCCTCCATGTAATTCAGAATCAGAATGTTATATTTTATACCGGAATCCAGGGTAATTGGCTGTTCTACATTTCCACACGATGAGCCACTTCGTTAAGCTATCATTTGTGATGGCCAAGTTGCTTCTGAAAAAGAGCTCTATTGCTCAGTGGGACTTACCTGCTCAAATAAACCATAGTTTTAGTTTAGAATCCGATCATCTATAAAGCTCTTTTTCACATGTCCAGTAGGGGACGGGTCAGAACGTTACATCAACAAGCAATAAAAAAAAACACGATAGGAGTTGCAAAGTATAAGAAAGGTAAGCTAATCATTTTTAAAAAATGCAAATAAAACTAAACTATTTTATTTTACCAGGTAAGGCTCACTGAGCTATGCAGCTCTCTTTTTTCAGAAGAGACCTGGACACAAATGATAGCTCAATGAAGTTTATCACGTGGACATTTGTAGCAGCCAAAAGCTCTAAATGCATGTTTCTAAATCTGTGGGAGGGGGGGGACCGGAGGACCCGGAGAAAATTCCACGCAACCACGAGGAGTGAGACGCCGCTAACTCCAAATACACAGCAGGCGTCAGGGTCGGGATCGAACGCAGGACCTCCTGCATACCAGGCGAGGTAGTTAACATCTCGCACCCCTTAAACGTTTCTCTGCGCACGTTTCATCATTTGTTCAATTTTCACCATCATGTTTCCGATCCGTATGTAATAGCTGGCAAAAGGGAAAATAAGAAAAAAAAACTCCTTAAGAAAATAATTTTAAAAAAAATTGTCGTCGAAGCACTTTGGCTCAGTGGGATAAATGGGATATTAGCAATAAAGAAAGTGTAGAAAAGGGAATGAGCGGCCCTAACATTGGACATTGATACCACCTCCTTGCGCGTGAGCGTTAGATTAAAGAGAGACTGCTACACGTTGCGCCTGCAAAGGAAATTATACCGGGTGGGAAGTTATTAAAGTGTGTGTGTGTGTGCGTGGGTTAGGAGTGGGAGGCGTGCATACTGGGGAGCGGTAGTGCAGCGGTTAGCTCGCTGCGCTACGAAACTCATCGACCACGAGCTAGATCCCCGCTCACGGCCCGCACCAGCGACGATTATCTGAACCGGTTCTTGGGCCTACCCTAGATCGACTCAGTCTCAAATGAGTACCTGGTGCAGGGTGTAAACATTACCACTTGAGAGACAAAGGCGGCCGGACGTGGTGCTGGCTACCCACCTCCTTCTGTACCGCGTCGGCCTTCATAATAGGTGCTTCTCGCTTACAGCACTTGCCCCAAACGTCTGTCGAGGCTATACGGGTGATCTTTGTCTTTGGAGTGAGAAGCGTGTGTGGAGAGTGGTGGGGTGGGGCACAACAGCCCACGGGCCAGAAGAGGCCTACCACCTCGAAACGATGTATCCGTCCACTGCCAAGCTTCTCGGCCACACTTATCGGGTACCAGAGGGGAACATTTTCGACCTGGTAACAACGCCGCGTTCATAGCTTTCGCGCGCTCAAGCGTCTCACAGTCAACGCATTCACTCCCAGGGTGAAACTCGGTTCCCTGTCAACTGATGCGTGACCTCGTCAGGGGTATTCGAAAGTCCCCTCCGGCCCTAAGTAAGGAAGAAACTTTTCACACCTCCGGTGTAGAGAGAGGGGATGGGGGGTGTCAAGGGTTAGGGATGCGTGACAGGGAGTCGGGGGCTAGGAATGAGGAGGTGACGAGGGGTCAGCTGATGGAGCGTTTGTAGATTTTTTTTAAAATATATTCCGAGCGAGACGGAGGGGAGGCGAACTCGGGTTTCTTGACCTCGGAGACGCAAATAACTGGAGGCCATGTAACCCCTCCCCGCCCCCTCCCCGCCCCCTCCCCGCCGTGCGACTCGACCAAAAAGAAACGAAAAGGGGCCGTCCATAAATGACGTCACGCACCTGGGGGGGGGGGGTCAGACATTTGTGACGATGTGTGACGAGGTGGGGGGGGGGGGTGAGAAATGTGACGTCACATCAAAATGCGCAACTTTAAATAAATATAGACAACACGTTCTACTTCATTAAATATACTTTTTAATAAATGTTTTCTCCTACAACATCAGAGTGCAGCGCCACATTAAATACTCACTACAATGACAGTATTTTAAAGCGATTTGAAGCATTGTTTTATATTTGGGGGGGGGGGCAGAACTTTGTGACGTCATATTTGAGGGGGGTCTGACTTTTTGTGACGCCGTGTGATAAGGGGGGGGGGGGGTCCAAAAATCGTCCAAAATCGCGTGACGTCATTTATGGACGGCCCCAAATGTGCGATTTCAAAATCGTGTGACAGCGAATCGATTCATCCCTGAAAATGGATCGCGGTATATCAACGACAAACAGCCCCCCTCCCCTCCCCCCGCAACATGCTAACAGGCTGTTGGGGCAAGTGCTGCTCGCGAAAATGGCACTGATGAAGAACGGCACCACGGCACGCGACGGTGACGCTGGCGTCAGGCCTGCCCCCCCCCCCGCCCCCCCCCCCGGCTGTGTATCCTGCACAGGACACAGGAGAGGAGAGAGAGACAGGAGGCAAGGGAGGGAGGTGAGAGAGAGAGGCGGGGAGAGAGCAAAACGGACAGAGAAGATCGAGGGAAACCGACAAGCAGTGGGAGAGAAGTGAGAGAGAGGGGGAGAGGTGGGAGAGAAGTGAGAGAGAGAGAGGGGAAGAGGTGGGAGAGAAGTGAGAGAGAGAGGGGGAGAGGTGGGAGAGAAGTGAGAGAGAGAGGGAGAGGTGGGAGAGAAGTGGCTGAGGTACGACGGAGGGAGGAGAGAGGGGGGCAGAGGGATTGAGACAGAGAGACAGCGAGAAATCGAGATGAATTGCGGTGTACAGCACAGGGAAGGGAAGAGACGGATAGCAAGAGCCCATGTCCCTGTATAAGAATACATGTGTTGCTGGTTGGGAGGGAGAGACAGACGGGCGGACGGTCGCGTCCCAAGGACGTGTGGATCGCCGGTTGACTTTGTGGAGGGAAAGAGGCGATCGGTCATAGGCAGAGGAAATAAGGAAGGTTTCGTAGCGTAGACGTTAACAGATGCGGGGAGTCGAGTTCGAGACACTGGTGGACAGCAGCGGAGAAAGAGCGAACCCCCGTGCCCACTCTCCCTTCCCTGCCCCCACAGAGCAAAGGTTGACGTAACAACTCGCGCCATGCAAGTCCAGAATCCCGTGGACTCTCTGGACCGATGTTGTCTGGCCAGGATGTGTTGTTTAAACAGGGCGACTGCAACTGGAAATCCACGTTTCGTGCTAATAGATGTTGGAGCTGAAACCGACCCCCTTGCTCATGAATTCATTCATGAATTACAATGTTATTGCTCACGGTACACTAACACGATATATATCATTTCGTACATGCAAATGGTGTACACACACATACACCTAATGTCTGCTTGAATCCAATTCTGCAGCTTCTTCTCTCTCTCAATCAAATCGCAGATTTTCGCTATGAGCGTCGCGTCATCCTTACGTGGAGAGAGACATTCCCGTTTGGAACTCACAGCGAACAGTGCATCACTTGGTGCCCTGGAAGATGATGTCACAGAATTCCGTCTGCGATCTCAGAGACAACCGTATACACACACACACATATACATGCCCTGAAAATTATCAAAGTCCCCCCCCAAAAAAAAAACCCAAGCCAAATTGATTTAAAAAGCACCCACAGTTAATATGATGCTTTTTTTTTATTGTGCAGTCATTTGTCCACCGGGCTGAGACCATTTTCTCGCCTACTCTTGAGGACCCGGTCTCACCACGCAGCACGCTGAAAAGCCCGGATTCTAACTTCGGAGGGATCTCAGCGATGCCGGGTCAATGACTCCGACACGGCCATTATGAAAATCCCCCTTAAGTCGGCTGGTCATCGCATTATATGATCGCGGGCGGTTAAGTACATATTTTTTTTTATGCTCGGTGCAAACGCTCGCCCTCTCCGGCGGAATTATGAACGCGCGATTGGACGAGCTCGACTGTCATCGGGCTCTCTTTTTTTTTTATCTCCGACGCGATTTCCTCCGCTCCGCGTTTACAAGAGGAGGAGGATGAGGAAGAAGAAGAGAATCGCCAGTGGGGAATGAGCTCAAGGGGGATGACGGCGCGCGTGAACGTGGCGGGTGCCGCACAATGCGGAACGGGCGCGGTGCGCACGCGCGCGCGCACGGAGAGAGAGAGAGACACACAGAGACACATGCAGAGAGACACACACAGAGACACATAGACAGAAACACATGCAGAGAGAGACCCCCTCTCTCTCTGCGCTCTGGGCAAACGCGGGCGGGCGGGCGCGCACGCGATCACAATGGACTCACGCCGTCAAAGAATTCCGAGCAGAGTGCGGAGAGGTGGTGGGGGATGTAATCGGCTGCGATGGTCGGATAATGCATAGTTATGTAAGAAGTTACAACTGACCCCCCCCCCCCGCCTCGATCAACATGACCTTCCCCTACCCCCCATCTCGCACGCGTGCGGTTTCTCGTGGTGCTCCCGTTTCTTCCCACTTGTACAAAACACTCGCTATCGGCTGGCCGATAAACACCTTAATAAATGTAGAGGTCAGCAGAGCTCGGGCAACTGTTGGTAGCGCTGGCTCACTGCCGCCTGGCTGCTGCTGCCGCTGCTTTATTCCCAGTCCGTCTGTGATTGCCTCCCGTTTGTGATTGCCTCCCGTCTGTGATTGCCTCCCGTCTGTGATTGCCTCTCGTCTGTGATTGCCTCTCGTCTGTGATTGCCTCTCGTCTGTGATTGCCTCTCGCGCCTCCGAGTCGCCTCTGTCCGCGAGCGACCGATCTCGCACTGCGCGGCGTCGTTGTGAACTGCTCACGATGGCGACTTTGTTCCACCGATTTCCCAGTGATTTCACATTGGCTATTTCCTCTCTTGGCCTGACATCTATAGCAACATCCAGGATAGAACTGAGACTTTCGGCTTTAATGGGATCTAGCCTGGTATAGGTAACAATGTTTTTTTTTAATTATGTCACTGTTCTTCATGGTATTGCAGATATCAAAATTCGTGGGGGGAGCGAGGGAAGAGAGACAGGAAAAAAAAGAGACAGGGAGAGAGGTGAAACTGAGACGCAGCGAGAGAGAGAGAGTTCGAGACAGGGAGAATAGGAGAGTGACAGAGAGAGAGAGAGCGCGCGAGGGAACAGAGACAGGGAGAGAGGTGAGGAGCGACAGGGAGAGAGGTGAGGAGCGACAGGGAGAGAGGTGAGGAGCGACAGGGAGAGAGGTGAGAAGCGACAGGGAGAGAGGTGAGGAGCGATAGGGAGAGAGGTGAGGAGCGACAGAGAGAGAGGTGAGGAGCGACAGGGAGAGAGGTGAGGAGCGACAGGGAGAGAGGTGAGGAGCGACAGGGAGAGAGGTGAGGAGCGACAGGGAGAGAGGTGAGGAGCGACAGGGAGAGACCGAGAGAGTGGGGCGAGGGAGGCGTCTGCCTGTGGTCAGGGCGACGAGTCGGAGTCTCCGCCCTGTCCATTGAGGCACTGGAGCGTGGCGGTGAATACGCGATCCGTGCGGCCGCGTTACCACAACAGGCCCGTGGGACGCGCCAACTCACAGCGCTTTGCTTGCCTACCCCCCCCCCGCCTTCGACTGACTCCACGCAAATATTAATTTTAAAAAAAACCTCTCTCCCATTGTTCGACTTTCTCACTTCAGCCTCAAGACAAAGGTGCACCGGGTGGGCTACCCGCAGACTGTTGGGGGAAGTTGTGCGTTCGCGAGTGGCAGCGCCTATTGTGAAGGGCGGCACGGCACATCAGGGGCTGGGTGGCCAACAACCACGCACGGCTGCCCCAGTGCTGATGTCAATACACTGCACCAGCTACAGCAGTGCGGGATTATCCTCGTAGCAACAGTAGCTACAGGTGTAGTAGCTACAGGTGTAGTGGCTACAGGTGTAGTGGCTACAGGTGTAGTAGCTACAGGTGTAGTAGCTACATGTGTAGTAGCTACAGGTGTAGTAGCTACATATGTAATAGCTACATATGCTACGGGCCCCGCACTTTTAAGGGCCACGCGCTAAATGCTTTCAAGCTATCAATTCCGGTTCAGTGATTCTGCACTTGCTCTATTACTATAGTACTATACCGCCTTCAACTTTTATGAACGGCTGGGTGTTTAAGGTTAGCGATTTGTCGTATTATCTGGCTGTATAGCAAATGAAAAAAATGCAATTACTTTACTATGCAAGTCAAAATGTTGTTTTAACATTTGTGTTTTATTTTACTTAGGGCCCCTTAGTAACATTTGCTACAGGCCCCGCACTAGCTTAGTCCGGCACTGAGCTACAGTACTCGTTTTTAAGGCTGAGTCGACCTAGTGGAAGTCCGAGACTGGTTTCATATATTCGCTGTCACTTATTATTTATTGGTCGTGAGCTGGAAGAGAACTTGGCCCATCCTGGTTTAGCACGGTTGACTACGTACGGTGTGAAAAAAGTTCAACATACATACATACGGACACAAACACACGACACGTGGTATAGGAACAGCCCTGCAGTTGCTCGTTCACGCCACTACTGGCAGAAGGGCCTTGTAACGAGGTCATGTACAGCGTCTTAGGCCTACTCTTCCACGCTGACCTGACCTCTCATAAGAGGTGGCAGTATCTACATTTAACCCCACCACACGCGATCGACCATAATAAATAATTGACACATCATTTATTTATCATATAATAAATACTGTAGAGAATGTACAGCCCGTTGTCAATCCACGGGGAGATGAAGCTATCGGCATGGCGCGTCGTCGAGGTTATTTGACCATACTTCACCATTCTGGTCAGTGGGAGTTGATGAAGTGGAGGGGGCAGACTTGGTTCACATATACATAATTAAATGCTGCTAATTAGTTCAACTTGTAACGATTCAGAGGTGCGATGATAAACCACAGACTGCGCCAACATTCCTTCCCTAAGCTCTGCAGTCCTATATATATGTGTGTATGTATTAAGGTGTTACCCGCCGGTTGATGATGAGTGTTTACGCGTGGGAGGAAACCGGAGCACCCGAAGAAAACCCAATCGTGCAAGGGAGCAACGCTCTGTCGCCCCGTACAGATAGAATGGGTGGAGTCCACGCTTTGCTATAGTGAGTTCACTGTCGAATACACAAGTGTGCTGAAGTAGTGACGAATTATATTCTTGGTTCTTTCGGTAAAGTCGCGTTGAAGGGAAACAATAAAATAATAAAATATATATAAAACAATAAAATTCTCACGACGTTTCGACTGCAACACAAGCAGTCATCATCACCAACGGTTTTCACACCTGATGATGACTGCTCGAAACGTCGTGAGAATTTTATTGTTTTATATATTTTTACTACTTTATTGTTTCCCTTCAACATGACTTTACCGAAAGAACCAAGAATATGAATGACTGCAGTCACGAAAGCTTTAAATCAAAATTTAGTAACGAATTGGCACGTGTTCTTTACTTGACAAACATTTCCAATTCGCTGTGTCGGGTGGTGGGGGGTTAACGAAACATTTATATTTACGCGATGTAACCCCACAAAAACTCCTCTATGAATGGATTAATGTGTGATCGACCAACCCTCGACTCAATTTCCGATTCACAACCGCAATCTCATCAATCACCCCAGTAACAGAGGATTCTTTGCCTTACGCGATCTAACCCAAAAAATCTCTGAAGGATGATATTGGTCGCGAAAGCCTACGTGTTAAACAGTACTATACTGCCTTCAACTTTTATGAACGACTGGGTGTTTAAGGTCAGCGATTTGTCGTATTATCTGGCTGAATAGCGAATGAAAAAATACAATTACTTTACTATGAAAGTAAAAAATGTGTGCTTTAATATTTATGTTTTTTTAATTAATTTAGGGCCCCTTTATAACATTTGCTGCAGGCCCCGCACGAGCTTAATCCGGCACTGCTGAGAACCACCGCTCGACAGCAACATCAGCAGCCATGCGAAGAAGGAGACAAATAGACGGCAGCAGCAGCAGCAGCATCGAACCAAATAATTTAATTTCGGCAAAAGATGACCAAAAGATTATAAGCGGACGAGACGCGTCGGGCAGGAGGGAGATGGATGTGCCGCTGTTGGCGGTGACTTGCTGCTGCTGCTGCTGCTCCTGCTGGCTGTGGGAATGTCTGCGGGACGCGCGTCGCATACAGAGGAGAGGGCTCCTTGGAGCCAGCCAGCGTTAAAATGAAACTTGGGATTTACACTTGGGGACATGGGCGATATTATTGCTTTATATATATTGCGCAGGTTACGGTTCCAGTGCTCTGCTTGCAGTCGCCGTCATAAAATCCACGCGATGGCAAAGAATCTTCTCTCTCTTCCCCTGTCAGCTCCCCCTCCCCCCCACCTCCCTTCCCCCGGATAAATGATTGCCCCATCATCCCCGTGTGTATCTCAGATCGTGGCTCTGTGGTCCCGGTGTTTTACGCGGCAGCACCACGCGTCTGCTGCCGCCGCTGATGCCGCCGCCGTCGCCGCCGTCGCCGCTGCTGCTACTGTCGAGGCGAATGCGAAATTAAGAGCCCGCGACGCCGTTCGCAGGAAACGCAAATTTGTGTTGCAGGCGCACGCAGCCTGTCGTGTGAAGTTAAACGTTAAAGAAAATGTTTAACCCCATTGCTATCGAGTGTCGTGCGGTGCGTCAATAAGGGGCATTCGTGGTGGTCACGCTGCGCTTTAGCGTGTTTCGTCGGCGCAACGTGTTGTGCTCACCCCACCCCCCCCCGCCCGTGCGTGCACATTAAAAAACATTTTTATTCTGCACGGTATCCATGCTGCAGCCTGCACCGCCACCTAGACCACGAATGGGATGGGGCGCGCCGATGGCTGCTACTGCTTATGTAAATGTTAACTCGCTCGCCGGGCACTCAGGAGGTCGTGGGTTCGATGCCGACCCTGACGCCTGCTGTATATTTGGAGTCTGCATTTTCTCTCACTCTCTCTCTCTCTCCCCGTGGTGGCGTGGATTGTTCTCCGGGTTCTCCGGTTTTTCTATGCGCATTTAGAATCAACATCACGCATTTAGAGTATTTGGGCTGCAATAAATGTCCACATGACAATAAGCCACTTCGTCAAGCCATCATTTGTGGCCAGGTCGCTTGTGAAAAAAAGATCTGTAAAGCGCAGTGGGCCTTACCTGGTAAAATTAAAAGTAACAAAAAAAGAAAGAACAAAGAATCTTTAAAAGGACATTAAAAGGCCGCTTTCCTTCGCACGGAACTAATGAGGCCCGCCGCGCGTGAGACGCGGCATCTGCCGTTCTCAATCTGCGACCGAGGCAAGAGTGGCGCCCGGGGCGGTGTCTTCTCACGACAGCAGCAGCAGCAGCGACGTCAAGAGAGGCGGCGGCAGAGGCGGTGGAGGTCGCGGCCTTTCCACGCGATCTCTGTTCTCTCCGTGTTTCATTGCTGTTGTGGTTGTTGTTGTTGCGGGGTCTCAGAGTCCCCCGAGGAATCCGGGTAGCCACAGTTCATTGCGATCTGAGAGCACGCGCGCCACTGCTGGTCACGTGGGAGCGCGTAGTTACACATTTCACGGCTGTGTTCCCCCACCATCAACGCGAAAAACAACAACGCCATCTATAACCAACAAATTGTTACGTAAGCAAAACAATCACCCCCCCAAACAAATTAATCTTTGTCCGGGTCCTCCGGTTTTTTTTCCCTCCACATTTACAAGCAACATCACGCACGCGTTTAGAGTATTTAGCTACTGCTATAAATCTCCACGCGATAAGCCAATTCGTTGAGCTATCATTTGTGGCCATGTCGCTTCTGAAAAAAAAATAGCTATGGAGCTCAGTGAGCCTTAACCGGTAAAATAAAAAAAAACCTTTCGTTTAGCTATTTTTTTTGTTTAAATCAATATAAATTTAGTGTACAAAACTTCATGCGGTGAAAGAGATGTTATTTGGAAGGCCGTTTCCAAGCGGTCGGCCCAATGTGGTCCATGGGTCGCATGACGTGAAGTCGTGGATCAGGGGCAGCCTGCGGTCCTGTGGGTTACTCACCACCCCTTGCTCGCCCCGCGCGTGCATTCTTAGGATTCTTGATTCGGGGCTCTAATTACCCCCGGTGCGGAGCCGAGCTCTCTCTCTCTCGCTCTGGGGGTCTCCCTCTTTGTTTCCGCGTAGCAGTTAATTCATTAAGGCGGCGTAAGCCCTCAACATCAAAGTCCCCACCTCATTGTTGAACGTTAAAGTCAACGAAAGGAAGTGAAGGGCGTCGGTGGGGGGGGGGGGGCAGAATTGAAGTGGAGCGTGAAATCGCGAGTGAACTTGGGCCGGGGGGGGGTGGGGGGCTTAAAACATCGCTGCTGTGTTTCAGCGTGGCCGGTAAGAATCTAAACTCCCATAAAAGATTTATTTCTAATTTTACCAGGTAAGGCCCACTGAGATAAATAGCTCTTTTTTTTTAGAAGAGGCGACCTGGCCATAAATGACAGCTCAGCGAAGTGTCTCATCGTGTGGAAATTTATAGCAGCCAAACACTCTAAACGCACGTTGATTCTAAATGTGGTGGGGAAAAAAAGGAGGACCCAGACAAAAATCCACGCAACCACGGAGATAACATGCACATTCCAAATATACAGACGTCAGGGTCCGAATCGTACCCACGACGTCCTGTATACCAGGCGAGATAGTTAACATCTCGCCACAATCGCTGTGTCAGAGACAACTGTACTGGCAGATTTGAGATCCTGGGTTTGAATTTGGGTTTTAGCCATCCGTGATTAAACTGCATTCTCATATGTAGCAAGTTAATAGCCCTTAGCCCAGTCACCAATGACCTCGTGGGAAAATCGCTGTATTAAATGAGGGTTTAAATTACATAAATTGTGTTAATGTCCACCCTTATAGCAGGACACGTGAGAAGGTGACAGCCCCTATAGTGTGAATTAGAGGCAACCAAAATTACTTCCATGGTGGATCTGTGATGTAATCTTTCGGAGGCCGTCTCATGATGCTGTACTGGAATATACAGAAATTGGGATTTTAAGACATCTAAAAGAAAAATATAAATTCCTTATTTTGCCATTTTTTTAATATCTCCACCCCCCCCCCCCCCCTATTTTCCCTTGCAATTGGCGCAAAACTCAAAATTGCAGTAATTTTTTTCCAACATTTTAGGAAAAAAAAAAGCATTACAAGAAAACATAATTTACAAAATGCTTCCACGTCAGGCATGATCTGTTCACTACTGGATGACGGACTTCCCAAGTCTTCGCTATCATCTCTCTCGGCTCCTTACAAGGTGACAAAATAATGATTTCAGTTCGCAGCCATATTATTATTATTTTACTGGAAAAATAATGTAAATTATTGGACTCTGACTTCAAGAAAGAATTGGCCGTCAGCAATTTGATTTACGGCCCAGACGGGAAACATGAGGCTTCGTTAACGCGAGGAACGGATGGGAAAAGCCCCCACATCGGCCGTTGTTTTTGCTCCATAAATTTTTACCGCGCGCTGCCGCCTGCATCCGTGCCAAGGCTGCAAATGTCACTCGGTATATCGTTCCGTATTCAAGGAATGAGCGCCAGCTTCGGAAGACGCGGCGGGAAGAGAGGAGGAAGAGGTGGGGGGTGGGGGCGGGGCGGTGTGAGGGTCAGGAAACGTGGACAACGACGACGATGTTTTTGCCTCCCGAGTTTCAGCCGCAGAATGCACGTGGCCACTGCCTGCGACAAAATCGCGAGCGCCCCGGGAATGCTCCAGAACAACGCCAGATCGCCGAAGCCAAAGCGAGTTTTGAGCCTGGACAATCATTCTTCTTTGTTTTTGTATATTTTTTTTATACCGGGTAGGGCCCACTGAGCTATACAGTCAGAACGTTATAACAAATAAAAAAAAATTACAACAACAACAAAAACACGATAGGAGTGCAAAGAATAGGAAATGTGAGAAAATCACTCAATAAAATGTAACAATTTATATTTTACCGTGTAAAGCTCACTGAGCTATGTAGCTTCTTTTTCAGAAGCGACCTGGCCACAAATGCTAGCTCGACCAAGTGGCTTATCACGTGGAAACGTACAGCAGTCAAATAACTCTTAACGGTAGGAAGGAAGTCAACAGCAGTTTCCGTGATAACGACTCAACGAGTCTTGCCGTAGGAATGAGGAATTTCCACCCCTAGCTCGAGATTGCTCAAAAGAGCGTGGATCGGGTACGCTTCGACATCTGACTTTTTTTGCGCTCAAATATTTTTTTCTTTGCATGCATTGCCTGGCAATCGTGCGGCGGTGAAAACGGAGCGTTGGCTTTTGCTCGCCAGAACGAGGCCCTCTGAGGGTCGTTGCGTTCGTCAAACGCTCGATGGCCCCGCGTGGGGAATGACGACTTATTGGTGGAGACAGAGAGAGAGATCGCTACCATCGTTACTATCGCTACCATCATTATTACGTACTATAATGATCACTATCATTATCACTGTCATCACCCACATCATCATCATCACCACCACCACAACCATCATCACAAAAACCATCGCCGCTAATAAAAAATCGCAACCATTACCATCATCCAAACTATCACCACCAATGCCCCCCAGCATCACCACCACCATCATCGCCATCACCTCCAACCCCCACCATAAAAACCACCACCAATGCCAGTGCCCCTTCCATCGCCACCACTGCCTGTACAGGGGGTCAGTACGCAGCCTTCCCACCCGTGTAGTTCACAAGACTTGACCCACTCTTCACATCACACGGCTCTGTGACCCCCACACTCAGTGGGGGGTGGTGGGCAGCCGCTCACTGAAACTTCATCTGCCCCCCCCACGCCCCCCTCCCTCCAGCTGCTGTGCGAATCGCGTTGGGTGCAGCAGCGTGTGCAGGATGTGTGGATACACGTGGCAGTAATGTCCCATCAGGTCACCACCCCACCCACCGCTGCCCCCCTCCCCTCCCCCATACCCCCCCCTCCCCTGACGACCGCGCCACCCCCTCTTGACCCCGGCGTTGATGCGCTGACCCGCGCGTACCGTGCCCCCACGTCGCCTGCTGCGCGACTCTGGCCGCAGGAGAAACCCTGACCAGCCTCCCTCCCCCACGCCGCCTCTGCCCCCGGTGTTCAGAGGCCCCGTGGCCCCATTGCAGCTCACCCCTTGCCCGGCGGGAGGAATTTTAAACAGCCCTCGTTGGTCGACCCCGTTGGCTGATGCTGCTGCTGCCGACTCTGAAATGGAGTCAGTGTCCACCCTCTGTCCACGCTCTCTCCGCACTTCTCTCGGGCCGGCTGTGGTTATTTGCAGGGGAGGGATTGCATCGTTCGTAGCGGGCGTGAATTTGTCCGGGGAGAGGTGCAGACGCATGCATGCAAATGCTTTCACAATGCCACTGCTGGTGGAAGGATCCTCCACTCGAGGGAGCTCGAGAGCGTTCCTCCGGAGGGTTATTCGGCCTCCTCTTCCACGCTACGGTGACAGAAGGCGGGACGGATTTTTACGAAATTGCCTCCTCGTGTCAACTGCCGCGCCCGGAGATCCAACCGGATACTGTTTGATGGCACGTACAAGTGCGCTGACCATCACCGTATCAGGGCAAGCATCTCGTGAAACGAGACGATGCTAATGAGCAGGCTAGGCCAGCATGAGACTCTGATGATCAAGATACAAAGACAGAGACTCGGGGATTAATATCAACATGTACCCATGTTCTGGCACACCACGTCCATCATACATCCCTTGTTATAGCTGCGGGTTCTCGTCATGTGCCAGCCTTTCCATGCGGCTGGCGACCCGGAAAACATTCAGCGGGGAATTAAGCCCTGCAGAGACTTCTTTGCTTTGGCCACGGAACACACAAAAATATATCGCGGACGCTAACAAATCACCACCGTCCTCCCACACCTCCGATTAGCACGGTTGGCTACGTACGGTGCGAAAGAAGTTCGACAATCATAGTTGCGCTGGCCACGCCGAAGGAGCCTCGCACAGCGCGGGTCCACGTGCGAGTTGGAATTTAAGGGCGCAAATGAGGACTTCAGAGAGAGCGAGAGGGAGTGAGGCGGAGAAGTCGGTGTCTACCAAAAAAACGATGGCCATGAACAGAGCAAGTCAGCAGTGGGAGAGCCTCGTCCAGCCCCATCGGCAGCTGCCGGGTGCCGACTGACCGAGGAGGAGGAGGAGGAGGAGAAGAGGGAGAGAAAGCGAGAGAGGTTGCAGTGTTCTCCCCAGGGGGACTGGGGGGGGATCTGAGCGGGAACGCGGGGCAAACTTCTCAGCTCGAAGCGGATTCACTCGCTACGAGCGATTTCGACGAATTGCCACGACTCGGGGTCACGATTTGGGGGGGGGGAGGTGGGTGGTAGGGGGAGGGTCACGATTTGGGGGGGAAAGAGGGTGGTGGGGGGGAGGGTCACGATTTGGGGGGGGGGGAGGGTGGTGGCAGGGAGGGTCACGATTTGGGGGGGGGAGGGTGGTGGGGGGGAGGGTCACGATTTGGGGGGGGAGGGTGGTGGCCGGGAGGGTCACCATTGGGGGGGGGGGGGTGGTGGCGGGGAGGGTCACGATTAGGCTGGCGAATCCATTTGTTTGTACCGTTTGATTTGAGATACGGGCAGTACAAGATGCGTGTATCTACCTTATTTACTGAGATTTTGTGCAGTCAGTGATCGGTCGGGCTCAGACCATGAAATATAAATGTGTCGTCAAACCCGCCACCACCCGACGCAGCCAACTAGTAATGTTTGTCACGGAAACAAAACACGCCAATCAGTTTAAACTATGTAGCTCTGATTTGTTTACACGACAAACCTAACTAATTGGCTGTGTCGGGTGGTGGCGGGTTTGACGACGCATTTATATTTACGCCATCTAACCCAAAAACAAACCTCTATTGTGGATACTATCGGTGGCTTGTTAAACCGGCGATCAAATTTGTTACACTCGAGAACCCAGTTTAAACAGCGGTGGCTCATAACCGAATTCGAACCCAGGTTCCGAGAGTCGCCGGCTCAGTGTCTCTGATGGCCTCTGTCCACTCGGTCATCCGAACAACGCCAAGTGCTGTGTGACGACACCCGGCAGCTCGAAGAACACACCTGGCACATACCCCGTGGCTCGAGAGGAACCGTCGGCAAACAAGCCTGCATCGCTTTATAAATATCACGTGCGGTAGAGCAGCACAATGCGATATCACTGCACTGTTTATCTTGCCGAAATAGCCCGCTGTAGGATGAAACAGCTGGCCCGTAATAGCATCTCAGAAGTGGCTCTGTGACATCCGTCTCTCGCACTCCTCTGCGAGTTTCAACAAGCGATGTGTGTGTGTGTTCAGTTTGTTGTCTTTCCCCCGCACCTCCGATTAGCATGGTTGGCTACGTACGGTGCGAAAGAAGTTCAACATGCATGCATCACGTGACGCCGATAGCGCACCTCCGCCCCCCAGAATTGGGGGGGGGGGGGGGGGTGGGGGTAAAATAAAAACATCCGTCTAAATTCCATCACGCTGCGATTCACCGCTCCGGCGCAGCGTCCGTGCGTGTAAATTTAGGCGCGGCGATGTTTTAGAGGCGCTGTCGGTGACGGAGGGGACGGGTGGCCCCGAGCGGCGTGCGAAAGGAATGAGGGGTGAACGGTGGAAATGAAAGGGAGGGTCATCGCGTGGGGTCGGGGGGCCACCGTCAGCCCGGACACGCGCTGCCGTAAATTCTCAAGTCAAGGGGTGGTCGCATTGCTCGAGGTGAGGGGACGTGGGGGGAGGTGGGGAGACGTGGGCGGGAGGGGGGGGCTACTACCGACGGGTTTCGGCTGCACCACGTGGTGTTAAACCAGCGTCTTGAGGTGGAGCAGAGTTGATGGCCTCGCCCCGGTCAAAAATTTACTGCGCGAAAAATGAAGCAAAACCCCCATCGTAATACATCGCGCGTTTGTCATTTCATTTGCCGGGTCAACTCTGGGTCACTGCCATTGTCATCACAGAGCGGCGGTGGTCGATCCATCGCTGGATGACGGCCATCCCCCAAACCGGGCACTTCAGGCTTAAAATTCGGTTTGATCGCCGCGTGGCGAACGCGCCGATTGTGGGGCGCACGCAGAGGTGTATCAACCGTGAGTCCATCACTCAGACAAACCACCCGCTCACGCCAACGATGCCCATGATAATGATGACGATGATGCAGATGCATATTGAACTTATTTCGCACTGAACGTAGCCAACCGTGCTCATCGGAGGTCCGGGAAAGGAGGATGATGCTGCTGCTGCTGCTGCGTCGACATCGGTGCCCAGGCACGCATTGAAATACGAAATTTAACGCACTCGTCAATAGCAACACTGTGTGTGTGAGACCTTAACCTTAATCACGTTAATAATAGGTGACGCTTCGAGCAATGGTCCGCTTCGTCATAGCATGCACATTCATCATCACCGGACATTGCCCCTTGCACGCGGTAGCAGGAGGCACAGAGAGGGAATCCATCGAGCGACCAGAGATGCCACACGGAATGGACTCGTAAACTCAACGTTGTTGTTGTTGTAGTAGTTGTAATGTTCAGCGGCCCGTTTAGGAACGTGGAGATGCCACTTAAAGATGTGACGTGAGACACACGGCTCGGAGTTTTCAAGAGCGAACCGAGGTCGTCATCCGCGGCGGTGCCCCCCGCAAGGCACCGCTGCCGCTCTCGCGGGCCAGTCTGGCACGAGGCACACGGCTGAACCCCATCGCGGGCGGGTGCGAGCGTTCTCCTGCAGACAAACCATCGTCGACAAGCTCGGTCGGTCAACGCCCAATTGATCTCACGCTCGGCCGCCGGCAGGCCCCCGACGCTCGGACGGCCGAACCGGGAGTGCGGGGCCCAACGGCGTGGACGCCGCGCATCGTTCGAAGGCTGCGCTCGCTGATCGGGCTCAGCGGTTGAGTCTGAGCGCGACGCCGCTGCAATTCGGCAAATGAGCAGGTTGCTGTCTGGCTGGGCGCTGGGTCGCGACGGGTGCCGCCAAGGTCCGACCGTGTCCGTGCAGTGCTCGCCGAGCTGCATTGGCTGCCGCTTGCCGAACGAATACATTGTGAAGGTCGCATTAATTGTACGCAACGCTCTTGCCACGAATAAACCACAGTACCTTGCGTGATGGTTTATGCTCGTAAAGGAGCATAAACCATTGCGCAAATTCCGGTCATGCTCGCAGCGGGTTTTGGCTGGCTGGCCATTCAGCAAAGACGGCGGTCAGCACATCGCTGCACTTTCAGATGCGCTTTTGCGGCCGTCTGGAATGCTCTTCCTTCCGATATTAGGCTGCCACCGGAAGCTGTGTACTTTTACATCCCAATTGAACATTCATTTCTTTAGAACTGCGTTTTGTGTTTCGTTTGTTGTCCTTACCCCGCACCTCCGATTAGCACGGTTGGCTACGTACGGTGCGAAAAAAGTTCAACATGCATACATAAAAAAATGCGTCCTCTGGCATGACTAAGCGGTTTGCAGATCAAGGAAATCAATCGTTCAATCAAATGGCCTGATATCCGCGCAGATGCGAGTGGCGGATCGTCTGCGCTGGAAGGCACTCTGCATTTCGGCAAACGGGGTCCTGATAATCAACAGCAACCGCGGCTGTTACCACAGCGATTTGACGCTGCTGCTGTTCCTACTACAGCTATGGCTCGAGTTGTTGCTGTTACTGCACCATCATTACGAGTCGTGATCTATCCTATGCTGGATAGAGCATGAGTTAGATCGATGCAACAAAGACAAAGATCCCCCGTATAGCCTTGAACAGACTGCTGGGGCAAGCGCTGTTAGCGAACACCTATGAAGGGCAATGCTGGCACACGAGGAGGTGAGTGACCAGCACCACGCCCGGCCGCCTTTGTCTCCCTAGTGGCGGTGTTTACACATTGCACCGGGTACTCATTTGAGGCTGAGCCGACCAAGGGGAGGCCCAGAACGGGTTCCGATAATTATCACCGATGTTGGCCGTGAGCAGGAACCAAACTCGGGTCGTCGGTTTAGTAGCGCAGCGCGTTAACCACTGCACCACCGCTCCCCCTCGTGTGCCGTTCCGGCCTTCAGAGGTGCTCACCGAACAGCACTTGCCACAGCAGTCCATTAAGACTACACGGCGGGGGGGTCTTTGTCTTTGATTGATGCAACAATCCATAGAGCACCTGCAAGCAAGCTGATTTATTATTTTCCACCTCCATGGCCCATTTGGGTTGATCATGGCCGTTGATGATGATATATTTTAGATTCATGCCACGATGGGTTTCCCATGGTCAACGTGAGCAACGTGACAATCAATCCCCGCCAAAACTGTTTCAATGAAATTAATCAAATCGTCGCGATCCGCGCGGCCAAGCGCACCGCACAAGAGCTGTGATTATTTACCGCAGCTGAACTTACGCGACCCACGGTGGAGGAGCCAGCGAGCGAAATTAAAACGCTACAAACGTTTGAAAGCACACCACGGTGACCGTACAATCACTGGCAAAACACACGCAGCAGGAGCTGGGGGGGGGGATATGCCTCGATTCACGATTTCCACCCCTGCCTGGACCCGAACTCAGACATCTCGCTCCGCGGTACCCGCAGCTGTCAACAAACTCGGCGTGTCTGTGCATTCGCCCGTTAATGATTATTCACAGATGGACAGGTTCCAGGGGAAGAGTCGGAGGGGGGAGGTGGCGGCAGGGGGTAGAGAGGTCAGATTGTGGGGGGGGGGGGTGATCCATCTCTCTCGCTTAAATTGAATGCCGCGTGTTCAATCGGTTGTCATTCTCTCCATGAAGCGATCCCCAAGGTTCGATCGTTCGCCGTGACATATCTTACCGGCGCCGCCGTTCGATTACCCCTCTCCTAGATTGCGGTGCAGCTCTTCCTCGCTCTCACCTCACTCATTCTCTCTCTCTCCTTCCTTTCTCTCTCGCACTCCTCTCTCGCTCATTCGTGCTTCTCGTTCGACGTCTATTTTTTCACGAGTTTTAATTCATCTCTCTGTGAACCATAAGTCCACGTTCGTGCTGCGCTCCGGGGCAAAACCACACAGCCCGCGTAAAGTAAAAAAAAACTACATCTCTCGTTTAGCAGTTTTGTTCTAGCTGCCAAAGATAAAAATGGCACACACCCACACACACATATATAAAATAGTAAATTGTTCATATACAGTACATGTACAAGGCATCAGTCTCTTTAAAGGTAATTGCCCAAAGGTGGCCATTAACACAGACATTGCGTTTCTGCGTTTCCATCACGATCCATTTACTAGACGGGGCAATGCTCATAAATCACCACTCGCACTACACCTCGACCCCTGAATCTTGCAGATGTATCGTGGCAAGCTAACGACGCTTTCTTTGACTCGTCCATCGGGCGTCGACGCTGACACTCGAGATTGCGAGCATCGACTCGCGTCTCAGATTAAATTCAATTACGCGGTGTAAGGCACACTACAAGAACGCGGTGTGCTCATGCTACATTTAGGCTAATGAAAAAAAATAACTAATGGAGCACCCTTCGCACCAGGGCGCCTCGGGGTGCGTTCCTTTAAACGCGATAAACAAAAGCGATTCAGCGAACAAAGCTGTGCAAAGCATACGCAGAGGACCGCAGAGCTTGGGAAATTGTTTGGTAGCGCCGGCTCAAACTTGTGGTTACTGCTGCTGCTGCTGCCTATCCCGCTGGTCTGTGGTTCGTCTTCGTGTCTTATCTTGTATAGATTTATCTCATCCACTTGTAGAGTATTCTAAAGTAACAGTTGTGCGTGCGTCTTACAATGCGGTAGGTGTGCGAGCGAGCGCACGCGCGTGTGAGACCAGATTTTATATTTAGATGCAACTATATATAGACATAACTGCTCGACCCCAACTATAAGCGTTCTAATACTGGCATTGTCTTTGTACTGTTCGCCTTTTGGCGTTCTGTGGTCTGACACTGGTAAGACTAGTCCATAGAGAAAGCTGTCTCTGCGGTAGGCCAATCAGTTTCACAGACAATGCCATGTAATAATTATTATAATTATCAGAGCACTTTTTTTATTTGCATGTTCACCACAAAAATGCAGAGGATTCCTTGAAAAGGGATTCTGTTTGGTGTTTTAACATCTTAACACCTGTTTTATTGCCAGAAGGGGTAAACCCTATTGTTATATTTTATTACTGGCAAGAAAGGTCCCATATTACCATGCATATCTTGTCAGAGCATGTCTGCGCTGTATGTTCACCACAATTCATGTGTGGTTAATGCAAACGTGATGCCTTGGCAAGCCTATTCGCTGTTTGAACATCTTAAAACCATATTCTTGGTTCTTTCGGTAAAGTAAAGTCACGTTGAAGGGAAACAATAAAATATATATTAAACAATAAAATTCTCACGACGTTTCGACTGCAACACAAACAGTCGACTGCTTGTGTTGCAGTCGAAACGTCGTGAGAATTTTATTGTTTAATATATATTTTATTATTTTATTGTTTCCTTTCAACGTGCCTTTACCGAAAGAACCAAGAATATGAATCACTGCAGTCACGAAAGCTTTAGATCAAAATCTTAAAACCAGTTTCATTGCCATAAAGGCAAAACCCGATTGTTATATTTTTTCTTTAGACTTCATATAAATATACCGTATATATAAAATGTATATATATTTATTGACACCGGGCACACATTTGGGGGGGGGTGTCCTTAGAACGTTGGGGAAGAGCGCGCGCAGTGTCGAGGCACCGGGGGCTGCGTGCGTTGCTCATCGCGAGCCCCGCGACTGAATGGGCTCAGGTGGTCGCGAGTGAGACGGCTCCCCTTGCATACGGCACACAGCTTGGAACTCAGAAGAAGTTGCCAGCTGTGCGCTCACCCACCCGCGGCAATGATGACAGCCCCCTCTCGCCCCCCCCCCCCCAGTGCCCATTCTTCAAACCCAATACGCTGTCTCATTGCCAGCAGCCGATGCACAATGTACGGCACTTTCCTGGCAATAGCTTAAGACGGGGGCCGTCAACATCACCCATTTTGAGCTCTCGTTCAACCAGGCCGACTGTTTCGTCGTCATCCGTACTGTGTTCAACCACCACCACAGCCGCAACCAGCAACCACAACAGACGCAATTCGCCACAAAGTGGCGCTGACGTCACCACGGCGCTCGTGCCAGGCTAGGTGCACGTTGAGGCCACACGTGAAGTGTCGGAGGCTCGCGCTGCGTGCAGCAGGAGGTCACGGGACAGAACCCGGGTGCCACGGGTTGTCTGACTGAGGATGAGTGGCGGACGCGCACCACCTGTGCCCCCTTCTGTGCCAACTCGCTGCAGGCCGCAAACCGCTGTGTCTGCATTTTCCCTCGCACCGCTCCACTGGGGAATTCCCTCTCCCCATCATCCTCCCTTTTACCCAAGCTCCGGTCACAGCCGTGCTCAGTTCAAGACGCGTGTTATAACTCTCATCTGCTATGACTTCGATGGCGCTGCGTGTTGGTGGCCGCTTGAAAGGATGTGGCCTCGTTTGGCCCTTGCTACTCAAGCACTGTTGACACGAAAAAAGAGAAGTCACCATCAATCCACTGCTGGATGGAGGCAGGCGTCCCTAAGCCGTCGCCATCTCTCACGATGTTGATAATACACTTGGAGAGCGGAACAGCACGAGCCGATTTCATCGCTCCGTCTCCTCCGTTTACGTCCTGCCGGGCACGGTGCATCTCTTGGCTACGCCTCCTTCACGAGCTTTGACCATCGGCCATCGTCAGATTGGAGTGCTGTGTTCTGCCCAAGCCCACTTACTTATATATTCATATGTAAAAATTATTTATTGAGGGAAAACCTCGTTGTCATGAGGTTTTCAGACACGGATCAGCATACCAAATACACGCTTCCGATAGAAATTCAGTGGGATCACTTTGTGTCCGAGTACACGTTTCCTGTTGTGTTTTCATTAGGCCTCAATTATTGCCTCCCTGTTCTGTCCACGGGCACTGCCTATAGAGGCATCAGTATCCAATCACAGTGTTCTCTCAGTACTACCTATAGAGGCATCAGTATCCAATCACGTTGTTCTCAGTACTACCTATAGAGGCATCAGTATCCAATCACGTTGTTCTCAGTACTACCTATAGAGGCATCAGTATCCAATCACGTTCTCTCAGTAATGCCTATAGAGGCATCAGTATCCAATCACGTTGTTCTCTCAGCACTACCTATAGAGGCATCAGTATCCAATCACATTGTTCTCTCAGTACTACCTATAGAGGCATCAGTATCCAATCACAGTGTTCTCTCAGTACTACCTATAGAGGCATCAGTATCCAATCACGTTGTTCTCTCAGTACTACCGATAGAGGCATCAGTATCCAATCACATTGTTCTCTCAGTACTACCTATAGAGGCATCAGTATCCAATCACGTTGTTCTCAGTACTACCTATAGAGGCATCAGTATCAAATCACGTTGTTCTCTCAGTACTACCTATAGAGGCATCAGTATCCAATCACGTTGTTTTCTCAGTACTACCGATAGAGGCATCAGTATCCAATCACGTTGTTCTCTCAGTACTACCGATAGAGGCATCAGTATCCAATCACAGTGTTCTCTCAGTACTACCTATAGAGGCATCAGTATCCAATCACATTGTTCTCTCAGTACTACCTATAGAGGCATCAGTGTCCAATCACGTTGAGCAGACACACAACTTAAATATGCATCAGCAGCCAATCAAAGCAAGCCAATCAATAGCCAATCACAGTGGTCTCTCACGCTACCTATCGAGGCATCATTAGCCAATTACATTTCTGTCACCTGGGTTGTGTGTCTTAGCAGTTGTAACCTTCATCAAGGCGCAATTACTGGGTTCCTACTGTGCAGCCAGGTATCAATATAGGATTATTGTTTACCCAGGAAAGCATCACTGAGTATCATGACTCATTTTCAGAAGGGTCTTGCTAAGTTTTCGCAGAAGTGTAGGGGGCAATTATTGGTATGTACAGTATATTCCATAATAGTAATTTGCGGGTATTTTTATTTTTAGCCCGTAGCATTGCTGTAACATCGTTCTCACGATACGATCATTGTGGACCTTAGCTTGTACGACATATCGTGGTATCGCCACATCGCGGCAACCCTAAGGAGCCAGTCACAATTCATCTCGCACAAGTGTCTCTGCACCGATATAAGTTTGACGCAACATTAGAGGCAGAATCGAGGAATTCGTTGTCACCATTGAGGTTATTCCCATCTTAGGCCAAGTACGTATACATTGTACTCCTAAATAATTACCGCATTCTCTGGATTTTGGGATGCGCCGGAAATTAAAACGCACACCCATCCCAGGCCTGTTGCTCAGTTGTCAATCAACATTCCCCCCCGCAAAATACGATCCCGTGCACGCACACAGCTGCCGGATTATAAGGCGCACGGCCCAACTTTGAGACGTAAGTTGTTTATTTGGTCCGTGCCCAAAGCCCTTGAGGGTTTAGAGATCGCGAGTGACAGAGATGGAGACAGGGAGGGTTGCTGCGTAGGTTCAGTGGACGCAGCAGCAGGGCCCTGTCACCATTGCGTGTAAACCGCCATTGTTATCATCATCTGAAGTCCCGCGGGGCACACGCACACACGCGCACACACGAACACCATTGTTTTTGTGCATCACCATTTACACGCAACAGGATTCGTGTGAACGTAAACATACGATTTTGTGATCACGCTTTCTAAACCAATGCACTTTGCTCAAGTGAAATTCACAGTCTGGTCATTCCAAGAACGTGCTTCTGGACAGTGCTGCAAATAGTATTGTATATTATTATTTTTTTCATCATCTGAAATACCCTCGTGGCCTACATCGTGAGCTGATTAAGGGAACCGTGCACAGTACTCGTTCGGCACGATTCCGGCACGATTCCGAGTCGATAGCTACCACGCAGGCCTTGTTTTCTCACTGAATATTGTCGGGGTCGTTAGTCGACCCGAGGAGTTACGTAGTTCGTAATTAGTAGCAACAGCCACAGCCGGGGGGGACATGTATGTATGTTGAACTTCTTTCGCACCGTACATAGCCAACCGTGCTAATCTGAGGTATACTGGATGTGGTGTGCCGGGTAATGGAATATTTTCCAGGGTTCCCTCCGACCCAGACAGACCCCGGCTGATATGAAGGCCCGACGCCATAACTCCATGTGACTCACACCACGGTTCATCGCCATTGGACGCTGTCTTCTGACACTCACAACATTTAACCAATTAACTGTCGCAACTTCAAGTGTAACTTGTTGGAACCACACTTGTGTCAACAATAAATTCAGTTGAGGTGTGTCTTGTAATAGACTCAATGACCAATATACGTATTATATAATTCGTGCTAACTTTACGGGCATCACACGCATATAACCAGAGAAACTGACAACACTTGCACAGTGAACCATATATCTTCTTTGGTTCTTTCGGTAAAGTCACGTAGAATGAGAATAAAATAATAAATTGATAAAATAAAATAACACAATAATATTATTGTAAGGATTCATCTTCTTTGGTTCTTTCGGTAAAGTCACGTAGAATGAGAAAAAAATAATAAATTGATAAAATAAAATAACACAATAATAATAACACAATAATAATAACACAATAATATTATTGTGTTATTTTATTTTATCAATTTATTATTTTATTCTCATTCTACGTGACTTTACCGAAAGAACCAAAGAAGATGAATCCTTGCAGTCACGAAAGCTTTAAATCGAAAAGTGAACCATATACTTTCACGGAGAACCAAGGACTTACATAGACAACCACATAGATACGTAGAAACTGGCAGACTTACACGTAGCACTATTGGCTTGCATTGGCAGTGACAGACTTACACAAAGAACCATAGATAAACATAAAGATCAATGAACTTACATCGATAGACTGATCGATGAATACAGGCAGATTACTTATTCTTAAATTTTTCACTATAGTCAATGATCGCGACATACATAAATAAAAGTCATCTGCCTGTGGCGATCAATCGGTCTATTGATGTAAATCTTTTGATAGGCAAACAGCAACGTGTATCGATTACTTGTACTGATGAGTAATAGCCTATTGGGGCCAGAGGTGTCACATTCAGTGGAGACCTGGAGTTGATGAACTACAGCGGCAAGGAGCCAGACGGAGAGCCGACACCAAAGACGATGAGATGAGTGTGTCGACAGCGAGGGCGGGGGACTATTTACTCGCTTCTTCTTCTTCATCGTCGTCGTCCGTACGGCTGATGTAGATGCAGAGAAAAGACCACAATTTCACATGCAGGTGGTCAAAGCCAGGCAAATGCGTCGGGAGCCGCAGTGCATCGCCGCTGCGATGTTTCCTTCGTATTTGTGGATCGGGGCAATTGCGTCGTTACACGTTGTTACGGTCTGTTCTGGATAACTGCAGTCGCATGCTACTGGAGAGTTAAAACATGTCCATTTGTGCATCATCAGGTATCCGCATCTGCTGCCATGGTTTGTGCGGATACGGTTTAGGGTGGACTGTGAGGTTTACTCATTCAGGGTCTAATAGAACTCTTGAAAACCTCTGGCAGTCCAACAACAACAACAGCCGCCATTCGCCACTAAGTGGCGGTGACATCACCACGACGCTTGTGCCAGGCTATGTGCACCTTGAGGCCACGTGAAGCGTTGAACGCCCGCTGGCAGGAGGTCACGGGGCAGACCCAGGTGCCACAGGTCGACTGACTGAGATGACTGGCTGATGCACCACCTGTGCCCCCTACTGTGCTTTAGCCACCCGGCGCTCCGCTCGTTGTTGTGAGCGTTGCTCCTCTGCCCTCCGTTGTTGTTGGAGGGCGACTACCTCCAACTGCCCAGTAGCGTCCTTCACAAGCCTCCTCCACAGAGGCCGATCTTGACACCGCTGGTACCAGTCATCGGGAAGTCCAATAAGCTCCACATCCTCCTGCACCACATCACTCCATCTCTTCTCTAGCCCGTGCCGTGCCCGTTTAGCCCCCTCGATCCGGCCGAACAAAAGCTGTTTAGGCATGCGGTGGCTGGGCATACAGGCTACATGACTCAGCCAACGCAGCCTTGCCTGCTGGAGGAGCTCACCGATGGGACTTTGTCCAGATCTTTCAATGATATGTGAGCTCCTCACGCAATCTAGCCTGGTTAAACCCAGGATGGATCGTAGGCAGGCCAGCCTAAATGTTTCTAACCGGTGAAGGTGATCCATTAGGGGGTCCACGTCATCTTACAGATGACAAGTCGATGGTCAGTGGGCAGATCAGCTCCACGGTAGGTCCTGGTGTAAAGGCCATGGGCCCGCATCCGCTGTTCCGTCACTATGTAGTCCAGCAGATGTTCTTGCTTGGACCCGGCATGCATTCATAATGTTTTGTGGATGCGCCGATGCTGGAACAGCATGTTGGTAATTACAAGCCCATGGGCTGCACAAAAATCTCGCAGCCTCCTACCGTTGTTATTGAGCTGATCTGGCCCATGCCTTCCAATCACTCCAGACCAGGTGTTAGCATCATGACCAACTTGGGCATTGAAGTCACCCAACAAGATGACTCTATCCCGAGGGGCCACTTTAGCCAGCACCTGTGACAGGAGATCATAGAAGGCATCTGACTCATCAGCCTTGCCTGCATCCCTCCACGGATGTTCGTCTTTGGTGGGGGCATAAGTAACCACGATCACCACTACTCACCTCTGGTTGATGGGAAGGTGAGCCCAAAGTAGCCTGGGGCTTACAGCTTCCCACACCTCACCACCACGCCCCCTTCATTCTTTCGTTCAGAAGAAGAGTCACTCCCTGTTGTTTGGCAGTCTACTGCCCTGAGTAAAGGACTGCCCACCACTCATGGTGGCAGGAGCCAGAGCCGGTCCACAGACCTCCTGAATACCACAGAGATCCAGGCGGTACCGGTCCAGTTACCGACAGAGGAGTGGCAGACTCTCCTCCGCAATGAGCGTTCGAACATTCCACGTGGCCATCCGTAGTGGCTTTTTGTTGTTTTTCGAGGAGCTCCGAGGGTAAGAATTCAGTCTCCTGGCTCCGCCAAATGGGATTTGACCAGGAGACGTCATAGACGCCTATCCCCACGGGGCCTCCGGCGTCATTCAAGAGTGATGCAACATACACTTAGGGTTACCCTTTACATGTGCCTGAGTACGCAAAAAATAGAAACACGGCTTTGTTGCCGGGTTAAAAAAATATTCCGCCCTCTAGTACCCAATTAGTACGACTAAGCTGCTGGCCATGATGGCTAAATATAGTTTTTACGGCCGTTCACAAGCGTGTGAACCGTCGAATTAGAGACTGCCATACTTACACAGAGAACCAAAAACTTACACAGAGACCCATTAACTCACATAGAGACCCACAGACTTCGGTCGAGACGAAAATGGACACTTAGAAGAACATGAATTGAGCTCCGTGTTCATTTGCTCAGATGTCCGTGTCACATGATAGTCTTTCCCTTGAATGTTTGTTCTCTATAGGAAGTAAATTCACAAATATTGCTCCACCCTCGAAATATATACAAGTTCAGGCTTTAATTTCATCCGGATCTCTATGGATCAGCGACCCGGAAAAACGTTCTCGCGCCCGGCACACCATGTCCAGTATGCGTCTCGCTCTGGCTGTGCGTGCCTACGAGACACGCGCCTCATCCCGTCTACGAGCTACCCGGAGAACGTCCAGTGAGAAGTTAAGCCCGGTATTGGTACCACGACCTTTTTTGTTTGTTTGTATAGTAGCTAAAGTAACATGTGTATGGAAGGGTACCGTATACCCATTGCATTATCATCTGAAACTTAACTTTGGAGGCCACTTCTCAAAGTTATTTGTGATGCAGTCGCTCGGTCTTCTTTCAGTATTGTTGAACTTTTTTCATACCATCGGCTTAGTCGTCACTTTGTCCTCAACAATGTCGATTTATTTACGAATTTAACCCTAAGCATAGCCAGAGTTTGACATCTCTATTTGGGGTGATAGGGGGGGTGGGGTCAAGGGTTCGCTTTTTCCCTCAAATTAGGAAGCGCGGGCGCAATTGATTAATTAATTAATTGAGCATTCCCTTAACTGCTGTAAATAAAATAATAAATGTGCCCAGTTTGGGTGGGGCGTTGCCCCCCGTGCCCCCCCTTCCCCGCAAACTCTGCCCATGACCCTAACCATAACAAATATAAATTCCCCTGAAAGTACGCATAAGTAGGCAGGAATGCATGCTCCCTGATTGGACTGATTATTTATTCCCGTAAAAAATATATTTATATTCAGAACCAACATTCATTTTACATGGAGCACTTGCAGAGATGGGGAGATGAGGTCGGATTGTGGCAAGAGGTGGCATCGGCGGGAGGTCTTCATCCAGCAGTGGATAGAACCTGGCTGACGATAGATGATGACGACGGCGACGATGATGATGATGATGTCGATTTGTGCGAAACACTTTAGTTGGAATCGGCCCCTCACTTTGTTATATAAGCGGCTCAAGTTCAGCGCGATTACCTTATGCAAATCAACGGGGCAGCTATCGAGTGTGCAGGCGGTGCAACTGCTTCTGGCCCCAGAGGCCACAGTGTCCAAGCGCTGGGGGGGAGGGGGCAGGGTGGAGGGACCCGTTCCCCGCTCCTCCCGCCCCCACAGAGATTCTACTGATTGTGACGATTCCGGAACGTGATTCAAGAAATCAATGAATGTATTAATTTCTCTCTCGTTTTTTGTTGTTGTTATACAATCTCATTTGTATTGTTTCTTGTTGATTCTGTCTCATCGGTATCGTTCCACTTTCTCACGTTCGCCTGAATCAAAACGGTGGCATCGGTTGGCGCAGTGTGTGGCTGGCACGGTCGCATTCATCGCACATAGAGCGCTTGCCACAAGTGAATCACAATAACTCGCAGCTCTGGTCAAGGAGCATGAACCGTCACGCAAACTCCGGTCATCCTCGCAGCTTTTGGTTGGCCATCGAACAAGGACGGTCACCGCACCGCGCGCTTTCAGATGCGATCTCCCGCAGGCCGTCTGGAACGCTCTTCCCTTCCGATATGAGGAAACCGCTGGAGCGATGCACTTTGACATCCAGGTTAAAAACTCGTTTTCTTTAGGACTGCTTTTTGTGTTTAGTTCGTTGTCCTTCCCCCGCACCTCCCGATTAGCACGGTTGGGTACGTACGGTGCAAAAGAAGTTCAACATGCGTACACAGCACACTCAATATCTACAGCCCTGATAAGCAAACAATTAACATAAATTAACATAAATGATCAACGATCGATGCGCATGCGCACAACGTCGTCGCGCAAATCGTGAGCGGTAAAAAAAAAATCTATTTTAATTAACGAACTGAAGCATCATTAGACATCAAGTAATTACACGGCGATGGTTAGGCACTCAGAGGAGGAGGTGGTGGGGGAGAGGAAATAGGACTAGGAGGAGGATTGAAGATGCTGCGAGAGATGGTTAGACTCGAGGAAGAGGAGATTGTGGGTGGGAGAGTGTCGACATCTCTTTACCTCTCATTATTTCACTCGCCGCCACTCTCTCTCCGTTACTCACTCTCCACCCCCTCTACCCCTATAGTACTTCAGCCCCACTCCCTCCCTCTCAGCGCCTTGCCCTCCCCACTCCCCTCTCCCTGCACCCCCCCACACAATCACCCCCTTGCTCCCGCGTAGCCCGTGGGGGGGGGGGCTACACGCAGCTGTGTTGGCCGCTCTGCCCAAGCGCTGCGCTCCCCCCCCACCTTCGCCATGAGCCCGTCGAGCGCGCTTAACATCAACGCGGATTGCTGTGGTGTTCCATTCTGCTTCAGTGCTGCCGTTTGTGCCGACACCCACCACCCCTCAATACACGATTCATTGGGGGGGGGGGGGGGTCTCATTTGTTTGGGGATGGACGGGGAGGTGGGGTGGATGGCTTGGGGAGGGAGAGAAAGGTATTGGGAATTGGGAATGCGGAGGGAGACGAAGTGCTGTGTGTGTGTGTGTGCCGCGGGCGGTCGCGATGGGTTCAGGAAACAGGGGAAACAGGCATCTGTTTGACTCTTGCAGCGTCTTCGAATGTTTACACTGCGATTATCGTCGTCGTCATCCATGTTCTATCCACTGCTGGGTGAAGTCCTCCCCCCCCCCACTCTCATCCTCCTGCTCGTCGTCAAACGTCAGCCACGATCTTATCCACTGCTGGATGAAGCTCCCCCCCCTCCCCCCGAGCTGCTGTTGCCATCCCTTCACGTGGGCTCGTGATGTGAAACGATCCGCCTCGCTCCTGCGAACCAGCCGATTTCATAGCTCCGTCTCTGTGGTGGACGTCCTCTCGGGCACGCTTCCTCTGTTGGCTGCCACTGCCCCGAGTCTCTCGCCACGGGCCATGAATCCCTCCTCTAGTCGCCGCGGTGGCTAGGAGCTGTTAACTTCCTCGCCTGGTATGCAGGAGGTCGTGGGTTCGATCCCGACCTTTACGCCTGCTACATATTGGGAGTTTGCGTGTCTCTCTCTTTCCCCGTGGCCGCGTAGAATATTTTCTCCTGGTCCTCCGTTTTTTCACTCCACGTTTAGAATCAACATCACGCGTTTAGTGTATTTGGCTGCTATAAATTTCCACACGATGAGCCACTTCGTTGAGCTATCGTTTGTCGCCAGGTCGCTTCTGAAAGCGAGCTAATAGCTCAGTGGCCTTTACCTGGTAAATAAAATAGTTTAGTTTTTAGTTTAGTTTTTGCCACGTGTGCTACAAAATGGATAATGCCCACGTACTATTTTTATTCACTATGAAGTCTTTAGCTTGCAAATCTTCCCAATTCCCAGGTTTCCCTCATTCTATCAGTGCAGTCACCTCGGATATAATATATAAAACGATATAATTAAATAAGAATTCAAATTATAATAATGTTTAGTTGTATATATGTGTGTGTGTATATATATCGCACTGTGAATGCAACTTGCATTTGACAGTCACTGAGGAACCACAGAATATGAATATTTAGTTAGACTAGAGGAATCCGATTAACTATGAAGCTGTGTTTCAAAGATATCCAGTATTGTCCACAGATAATCCAGAAGGCAGCAGCTAGGCGGTCTGTCAGCCAACGCCAATAATTTCTCAAGCTCTGCAGTCCTTTATACCCATTGAGTTGGATTCAGGGAATGCATGATGGACGTTTATGCACGTGGGATGAAACTGAGAGGTGCGAGGGGACAACACTCTACATCCCATAATAATAACACGTAGTAAACACGTTAATTTGTCCAGCGCCGTTCCATCCCCAGGGCTCGTACCAACACCACGATGTCACCGATATTCGTCCTTCTCCTGGCACGCCAGGCTATGGCGTTATCTCGATCCCCACGCGAAGAAAGTGTCACAGCGTTTGTGTGAAAAGGCGGCCACTGCATGCAGGCGAACTGGGCGGTCGCCTTGGGGCGCCAAGTTCAGTGGGGCGCCAAATTCGTGTGAAAAAAAATATAAATGCCAAAAACACCAGATAAAATAACGAAGATTCCCGTGCGCGTACAGAGGGAATATGAATTATAATTAATTTCTCAACATTTCTGAGAATGTATTGGTTGAACAGACAGACGGACGGACCCGATAATGATGCCTCTGTCCAATAAAAGTACGCAAAAAAAATAATTAAACGGAAAATAGGGGCAAAGTGTTCCCCAGTTTACCAAAAACCTCAGCGTAGATCTGACCTTGGGGCTTGGGTGGGGGGGCGCCGATTGCGTGGTTCGCCTTAGGGGCGCCAGTTGCTGGCAGCTAGTCAAGGGCCGCCCATGCTTGTCTGATCCACTAACCCTTTCCTCCAGATTACCAAGCTGCAGCGCATACAAATGTATCTGGCGCGTGTCCTGACAGGGACTGCAAGATCCGACCATGTCTGTCCAGTGCTCGCTGAGATGCATTGGTTTCCGGTTACCGAACGGATGCATTGTAAGGTCGCGCTCAACTACATAAACAGTGCTTGCCGCAAATGAACTGCAACACCTTACTCTTCTCGTCCAGGAGCGTAAACCACCACACGAGCTCCGGTCACCCTCGCAGCGGCTTTTGGCTAGCCATCGAACAAAGACGGTCACCGCATCGGGCACGTTCAGATGCCCTTCTGCAGCCGTCTGGACCGGCATTCCTTCCAATATTAGGAAGCCACTGAAGCTGTGCTTGAAAACTAATTTTATTTACAACTGCTTTTGTGTTTAGTTTGTTGCCCTTCCCCCTGCACCTCTGATTAACACGGTTGGATACGTATGGTGTGAGCGAAGTTCAACGTACATACATTTAGTGGATTACAGCCACGCGCCACCACCGCCTGGCAGCAAGGCCTCACAGAGTCTCAAGACACTCTTTCAGGAAAATCCTGAACTTTACAAAAAAAGAAAGCTGTCACCTAATAAAAAAAAACAGCTATTATCTTGTAGCTCCACACCAATAGGCTAAGTGTCATGGGTTCGTAGCACGCGAGTTTGAGGCTATGGGAACAAGATAGCATTGGTATATTTAAAGATGAGGTTTAACATGTGCGAGGAAACCGGAGTGCACAGAAAACAAACAAAAAAAACCCCACCGTGCACACGAGGAGACATCGCTGAAATATATACACACAAACGACTTACACGAGCCCACTTGCTGTACTTGCCAACTCCTGGCCACATCGCAACCTTGCGCGGTGTGGGTGTTTCACACACGACTGTGTGATCGCTCAACTCTTACCTTCTCCAAAGCAGTGCATTATGGTGCACGTTGGGAAGACCCTATACCCCTTACACACTGTGAGTCCATTAGGACGTGCACTAGACGAGAATAGGGACTTCTCACCCACGTGCACACGCATCGCAGCCACAAGCGTGATGTGAATTCACATCAAAATGACTCAACACGTTGTATCCTCAATAATCACACGTTTACACATATGCACCTCGACTTACATAGTCAAGCAAAGTGACCCATAGACTAACAAGGGGCCCAGTGGCTTAGGTGTCAACCGTGCAGGCAGTGCAAGTGAACCAGGGGCGTATGGATCAGAGGAGCACAAGTTCTGGACTATGAAAGGTTGAGGGAGGGTGGGGAACATGGGGGACCAGTTCCACTCTGGGCCAATGCTGCATACTGGTCTAGTTTACTGGAAATGTCATAAATTTCACACTCCCCTCTCCAATCATTTAATTAATTCAGAATCTGTATTTATCCTGGAGAAATCCGATGAGCTACGAAGTAACTTTTCCACAGATGTCCAGTAGAGGCGGGTCAGAACGTTACAGCAACAAACAATACAAAAAAACCCCGAGAGCAGTGCAAAGTATAGGCAAGGTAAGCAAATCACTAAATATAAATAGATAAAATAAATAAAGTAGATACGTTCAAATTGCATAAGTACACCAATTCCCAAGCGTGGCAAGGCAACAAAACAACAGCAAAACTGTCACGAATGTGGGCCCGTTATTCAAGAATTACAGAAATGGTCAATTTCTGTTTCGTTGTTGACCATATTCGCATTGGTTCTTGTTTATTTCGTCTCAACCACCGTCGAATGTATTGGCAATCAGGCCACACCACCGACGCTTGGGTTACGTTGAAGCGAATGCACGTGCTGCTGCTGCTCACCTGTACAGGTGAGGAGCCCTCCTTGCTGCCCATCCCCCCACGAGAGACGGCCAATCACGAGCAGGCGCGACGGCGGAGCGGCAGCTGCGAGCCGGTGGCTCAGCCAATCACAGGGCGCGAAACGGAGGCGCGCCCCTGTACCTGCAGACACAGAAGGAGAGGGCTGTTGGGTTAGCACGTCTTTGTCTGTGTGTGGAAGAGTAGGCCAAACACCCTCTAGAAGGGGCTCTCTACAGCTCCTTTCGGGGGAGGCCCTTCCACAAGCAGTGAATTAATTTCCACCGCGGGTGTTCTACATCGCCAGCTGATGACCTTAGCACGGACAATTTATAAGGGTTAGCTGTTGTGCCACTCCACTGCTGGATGAGGGACTCCACACCCTGTACAATTTGTGGCAGTGATATAACCACACTTCACCCCCGTGCATTCAGCAGTCCCCCTCCTTTACCTTCTTACGTTCCTCTCTCAAAACCTCACTTCTTCTCCCATTGCCCATTCCCATCCTCTTCCCTCCCCTCGCCCCTCCACTCCTCCCTATCCCTCCCCTGCCATTCCGTGACCCCCGACGTGCCTGCTATTGTGGTCACTCATTCCTCGGTCCTTGCACACTTTCTTTGCCGTCTAAATCACTCGCTTTGTGTTACAGCTTTTAAAACTATGTCATAGAGCGCCTTGAGCTAAGCAAAAACATGAAATAAGGTGGTCAGCCTAGATGTGGGATCCATAGCAGTACAGTACAACAATGGATTTTTGCTGCACTGCTATCTGCTCCACACCACGTGTAGCCCTGCTAGCCCTACCACATATCGGCGCTTTGTGCACGGTGACAAAGCCACGCGATCACTATCCAGGCTCAAAGCCTGCGTAGCTTCCGAGATATCGCGAGATTGGACGCATTCCAGGTCATTCGGTTGACAGGCTTAACCTTGATGACCGAACATGACCTTGATGACCGAACATCAATTTAATTAATCGAGATAGGAACGCGTAAAACAAAAAATCACAAATGGAGAAACCGCCGCTGACGATTACATCGTTGCACAATGCAATCCCATCCAGACACCGGCGAATGCGCGAAAGCCTTAATGGCACAAGCGTCTTTACGAATGATAGATCCTTCAAGGCATGAAGCAACATACAAAGCAAAGAGCTCCTATCTCGTAGCTACACACGGGTTAAACGTCTAGGGCTGTCTGACTCGAAGCCTAATGAATGTAAAGATCCACCAGGCATGGACTCAGTACCATCAGAAAATATATTAACACGATACAGTGTTTATAAAACGACACGATGCTGATTCGTAAATTATTTTGGGTTAGCTGATCGTGTCGTGCAAAATGTCATATTTTTGTTGTTGTTGTTAAACCATAACCCTCCACCCCGACAGAGACAATCAAAATCAAGTTGTGACGTTCCGGGGCAAATGTGTCAATTGCTTTGTTTGATCGCACAACAGTGGAGGAGGAATGTTGAAGAGCGAAAATCTATTTGTATTGTAATGTACACCGTAAATGTTTACGACGTTTCGTTGGAGATTACAACCAGCATCATAAGACGTTTAACAAAAGATGAGCTCTTGCGTGATGAGGCTTCCTTGATCCTCATTGCTGTGCAGAGCCCCGATCTACACGAGGATTCCCCAGTCCAGAAGGTGGGAGGTGGGGGGGCAGAGTTTTCATGTTGAACTTCTTTCGTACCGTACATAGCCAACCGTGCTAATCGGGGGGGGGGGGGTGCAATTAGCACGGTTAAGTTTGATCGAGAAGCAGGAATCACGGCTCCGTCCCAACTCGAGTGTGAAGAAGCCGAGGTGCCGTACAGCAAGGAGGTTTGTGCACGCACCCCCAATGTTTGCAGATGTTATTGTTTACTTTTGTCACATTCTCTGCTTGTGTGTGTCGTTGGTTTCTTCTTACGGGCACCGCGGGTTTCTTCCAACAAGAAGCGAAACAGTCTTAATAAATAAAGACACACATACAAATAATAAATAAATAATGACTGCTGTTACATATATGATAAATAATAAATAAAGTCGTGTTTGTAGAATAATAAATAAATAAGAAGAAAGACATACATAAAAACTCCATTGGCCAAACACCCAATGCAGAACCCTCCTGAAATAGTCTAATTAAGTTAGTCATAATATGTAGTAACAATAATCATGTTAATTTGTATTTGTATATAGCACCACGGTGGCTAGGAGATGTTAACTACCTCGCCTGGTATGCAGGAGGCCGTGAGTTCGATCCCGACCCTGATGCCTGCTGTATATTTGGAGCTTGCGTGTCTCTCTCTCTCATCATCATCACGGTGGCTGGGAGATGTTAACTACCTCGCCTGGAATACAGGAAGCCGTGAGTTCGATCCCGACCCTGACACCTGCTGTATATTTGGAGTTTGCGTGTCTCTCTCTCATCATCATCACCACGGTGGCTAGGAGATGTTAACTACCTCACCTGGTATACAGGAGGCCGTGAGTTCGATCCCGACCCTGATGCCTGCTATATATTTGCGTGTTTTCCCCGTGGTCGATTTTCCCCTCCACATTTCGAATCGACGTGCGTTTAGAGTATTAAGCTGCTCTACATTTCCACGTGATAAGCCACTTCGGTGAGCTATCATTTGTGGCCAGGTCGCTGCTGAAAAAGAGCTATATAGCTAAGTGGGCCTTACCTGAAAATAAAAGTCGTTAAAAGTTTTAGTTTTATAGTGTCGCGTCACAGACCAAGCAAGCAGCCAGGGAGTATGACAGCGCCAACGATTGTCCAAGATCTGCAGTCCTTTATATACATTAAGATGATTTCAGCCACTTGATGAGCGTTCTGTACAAGAGGGAGGGCACTGCAGAAAACCCACGTGCGCAAGGGGACAAATAATATTAGTCCGCAAAATAATTTTTGCCTTGAGACTCATCAGCGAAACTTTCCTGGTTAGACAGATGGCACATTTTATTGTTATTTCAGGCTGAGTCAACCTAGGGGAGGGAGCTTCAAAGCCATGCTCAAGGAACAATTTGCGACCCGCGTCGCGCACGGCTGCCCAGGGATCGATGTCGGGTCGATAGAGTCGTACAACGCTCTTGTTCGGCGCAATATGAACAAAGTAAAAATTTTAAGGTTCAGATTTATCACAATAAGATATTATGGACACCGCGTGCGTTTGTGTTTGAGACGGTGTCCCATTACCGCCCTTATTAATGTGATTGTACAGCACTGTTCAAAATTCGATTCGGGAATAGCTGCACGCCCCGCATGGCTGCAGCGAGAGGGATTTTTAGTTCACGGGCAATGGGATTTCATAAATCTTTGAGAACAGCCAATAGCACGAGGACATTAGTGTCAACGCATGCGCACCCATTCACGCGCCACACATACAAATATACCCCGTATAGCCTGAACAGCATGTTGGGGCAAGTGCTGTTAGTGAGCACGAGCGGGTGACTGGCCCCGCTCTGACTGGCCAAGACCACGCCCGATCGCCTTTGTCTCCCCAATGCTGACGGTTACACACTGAACCAGGTACTCATTTGTAAGGCTGAGTCGACAGACCTCGGGGAGGCACAGTTTAATGTTGGCCGTGAGCGGGAATCGAACTCGGGCCGCCGGATATCGTAGCACGTCTCCTCCCACCTCTATACTACTACTAATAGCGTGTAATGCGCCTGTATTTAGCCAACAGACAACAAAGACAATGATCCCCCCCTATAGCCAGCACCACGCCCGCCCGCCTTTGTCTCCCCCAGTGGCGATGTTCACACATCGCACCAGGTACTCATTATGAGGCTGATCGGTTCAGAAAATCGTCACCGGTGTTGGAATCGAACTCGGGTGGTCAGATTCGTAGCGCAGCGCGCTAACCGCTACACTACTGCTCCCCCCACACACACACACACGTACACACACACATGTACACACACACACGTACACACACACGTACACACACAGATACACAGAGGGAGGCGCAAACAAATAATTAAGCAATGTGCTGCACGCGTAATCAATCCGGAGAGTAATTTACAGGCGAGGGTCATCAAGAGCGAACCGCGCGAGCAGCGATCTGCGTCTGAGCACGGAGAGCAGCAGACGGAAAACTGGCGCTCTCCATCACCGTTATGGGCAGCGGGAGAGACACGGGGGAGGGATGGAGGGTGGCGGGGTGATTGGAGGGAGGGAGCGGGAGGGGTGATGGAAGGAGGGAGGGAGGGGGAGCGGTGATGGGGTGATGGAGGGCGGGGAGGGGGGAGAGTGATGGAGGGAGGGAGGAGAGAGTGAGAGAGAAAGATAAAATGAGGGAGAAAAGAGGAAAACTGGCGCTCTCCATCACCATAATGGGCAGCGAGAGAGTCACGGGGGAGGGGTGATAGAGGTAGGGAGGGGAAGAGAGAGAGAGAGAGAGCGATATAAGGGGGGTGATGGAGAAGTGAGAGAGGAGAAGGGGGGGGGGATTGAGTGAGAAGGGAGAGTAAGGAGAGAGAAAGAGAGGAGAGAGAGCGCGGTGGGAGGGCGGGAGGAGTGAGTAAGGGGAGTGAGCGAGAGGGGAAAGTCAGAGGAGAGGGGGAGAGTGGATAGAGCTGTTGTGATGAGCCCCTGAAGCCCTAACCCGGACCCCAACTTCATGCCTCAGATCACGACACAGACGCGCCACTGCAACAATCGAATTTACTATCGAGAGAAAAGAGAGAAGTCTTGTTGTAGATCGGAGACGAACGATGAATCACAGTGGTGCAGGATATTAAAATTAAGCAGACACTGAAATGATAAACAAAGCAAGGTTCACAAAATATAAACCAAGTGTCGTGTCCAGGGAGAGGAGAGAGTGCGAGAGAGGGGGCGAGACAGAGTGAGAGGGTGATGGAGTGAGCGCTCAGAGAAAATGAGAGAGTTGGAGAGAAATAAAAAAAAGAGAGAGAGGTGGGGGAGAGGAGAGCAGTACGCGTGGAGAGAGAGAGAGAGATCTCGACTTGAGAGGGAGCTTGGAGAGAGAGATATCTCGACTTGAGAGGGAGCTTGGAGAGAGAAAGAGAGATAGATCTCGACTTGAGAGGGAGCTTGGAGAGAGAGAGAGCATGCTCGGAGAGAGAAAAGGGAGAGTGAGAAAGTGAGAGAGTGAGGAAGATGAGGAGAGAGGTGAGAGGGAGAGAGATTTCCGAGAGAGAGATTGCGAGGAGAGAAAAGAGGGACGAGAGTGAGAAAGTGAGAGAGTGAGGGGAGAGGAGAGCACGAGAGAGGAGAGCTCAGCGATAGAGGGAGGGGTGGGATGGTGAGGGGGGGAGGAGGAGGATGGAGCTGCCCCCTTTTGCGCATCTGTATGCGCTGCACGTGTTTGCACAGCCCGGCTCCTCCTCCTCCTCTCTCGCCTCCTCCGCCTCTCTCTCCTCCAACCTCCTCCGCCTCTCTCTCCTCCAACCTCCTCCTCCTCTCTCGCCTCCTCCGCCTCTCTCGCCTCCTCCACCACCTCCTCCTCTCCCGCGCCTCCTCTCTCCCCCAGCTCGAGCCGCGCACACAATGCGCACAATGCAGCGCGAGGGAACCGTGGACGCGCAAACGCCGTGCATGACAAAAACAAAACAGTGCGGGGCATGAAGAGGAAGAGGAGGAAGAGGAGGCAGAGGGGGAGGAGGAGGAAGAAGAGAGGCGACTCTGGGAACTCCGAGTCTCTACCTCCGCGCATCCGACATGCGGCGCCGTGGAAGGGGCGCGCGGGGGGGGTGGGTAGCGCCTCGTGTACTCACTCGTTAATTAGCGACCCTTCGGTGCAACATTTTTTTTTAAATAATCGGCCACGATCTATCCACTTCTTGCATTAAGGCCGATTCCACTCTCCAAGCAGTCGCCGTCTACTCACGGTCGTGCGATGCAACAATCGATCCGTCGCAAAGCACCTGCACACACGGTGCGAGTTTAGTCAACCCGTGTCCACATCCCGCTGCCGGAGAACGTCCTCTCGGGAGTGTTACCCCCCCACCCCCCGGCCTCTCTCTCTCTCTTTGACTGCCACTCCGTCGTTAGTCTCGACCACGAGCCCCCTGAGAGCTCCGAGGCGCGATGGGGTCCTGCCCAGCCCTCCCTTAATGGTCCTGACGCTCAATATGGTAACACTTGCGCGTGTTTGCCACGCCGCGCGTTCCTCTCTCGGCATCATGTTCAAAGCATGCACCCCTACACGCTTCTTTGCGCACTTTGCAGCGTTTGTTTCAAGCAAAGGCCAACGAACCAAAAACTCCGCGCGCACGGAACCCGTTTGCGTGGCCGTGTTGCAGTGCGTGGCCGTGTTGCAGTGCGTGGTCGTGTTGCAGTGCGTGGTCGTGTTGCAGTGCGTGGTCGTGTTGCAGTGCGTGGTCGTGTTGCAGTGCGTGGTCGTGTTGCAGTGCGTGGCCGTGTTGCAGTGCGTGGTCGTGTTGCAGTGCGTGGTCGTGTTGCAGTGCGTGGTCGTGTTGCAGTGCGTGGTCGTGTTGCAGTGCGTGGTCGTGTTGCAGTGCGTGGTCGTGTTGCAGTGCGTGGTCGTGTTGCAGTGCGTGGTCGTGTTGCAGTGCGTGGCCGTGTTGCAGTGCGTGGTCGTGTTGCAGTGCGTGGTCGTGTTGCAATGCGTGGCCGTGTTGCAGTGCGTGGTCGTGTTGCAGTGCGTGGTCGTGTTGCAGTGCGTGGTCGTGTTGCAGTGCGTGGTCGTGTTGCAGTGCGTGGTCGTGTTGCAGTGCGTGGCCGTGTTGCAGTGCGTGGTCGTGTTGCAGTGCGTGGTCGTGTTGCAGTGCGTGGTCGTGTTGCAGTGCGTGGTCGTGTTGCAGTGCGTGGTCGTGTTGCAGTGCGTGGCCGTGTTGCAGTGCGTGGTCGTGTTGCAGTGCGTGGTCGTGTTGCAATGCGTGGCCGTGTTGCAGTGCGTGGTCGTGTTGCAGTGCGTGGTCGTGTTGCAGTGCGTGGTCGTGTTGCAGTGCGTGGTCGTGTTGCAGTGCGTGGCCGTGTTGCAGTGCGTGGCCGTGTTGCAGTGCGTGGTCGTGTTGCAGTGCGTGGCCGTGTTGCAGTGCGTGGTCGTGTTGCAGTGCGTGGTCGTGTTGCAGTACGTGGTCGTGTTGCAGTGCGTGGCCGTGTTGCAGTGCGTGGCCGTGTTGCAGTGCGTGGTCGTGTTGCAGTGCGTGGTCGCGTCGATTTGCGCGTCGATTTGCGTGGCCATGAGTTCAAGCTCACGAGTCGTTCAGCGAGACTCGAGCTCGATTCCCGCTTTTGCGACACGGTTCGAGTCCCGACCCCGGTCTGTCGAGTAAATAGTGCGAGAATTTGGCCAAAGCGTCTCCCCGGATGTCCCAGGGACTTTTACAGACGCCGTGCCGTCGATGTTCGAAAGTTTGGAACATTGTGCACCCATGGCGGAGCCCTTGGACACTATCATTAACGTTCATTTCCAGACCCTTTGTCAATCCAATGGGGAATTAAAGACCCACCCACCCCCCCTCTCCTCCTCCTCCCACACCCATTGCTCGTTAAGTCGCCGATGACCTACTTTATTTTAAGGTCACACCGTCTTATTATTATTGTTTTGATGATGATGATGATGATGATGATGTTGGCGAAGGTGTCGTCAATATTGAGAATGCGTTCTCGACACACGTCATCAGGTCGCAGTCATTACACGCAAAGTGCTCGTCACAAGTGAACCACAATGCCTCGCTGATCTCGTCAAGGAGCGCAAGCCATCACGCGAATTCCCGTCATCCTCGCAGGGGATTTTTTTGCTGGGCCATCGAACAAAGACGGCGGTCACCGCATTGCGCGCTTTCAGATGCGCTTCCGCGGCCGTCTGGAACGCTCTCCCTTCCGATAATAGGAAGCCACTGGAGCTATGCACTTTTTAAATCATCTAGATTGAAAACTCATCTCTTTAGCACTGAGTTTTGTGTTTAACTTGTTGTCCTTCCCCCGCACCAACGATTACCACGGTTGGCTACGTAGTTCAAAATACTTACACAAAAACTAAGACAAGGATCCCCCGTACAGCCTTAACAGCATGTTGGGCAAGTGCTGTTAGCGATCACCTATGAAGGCCGAAACGGCACACGAGGGGGTAGGTGGCCATCAGCACGCCCGGCCGCCTTTGTCTTCCATTGGCGATGTTTTTACAGAGCACATTAGGTACTCATTTGAGGCTGAGTCGACTTAGGGGAGGCCCAAGACCGGTTCAGATAATCGTCACTAGTGTTGGCCGTGAGCGGGAAATCGAACTCGAGTCGCCGGGTTCGTAGCGCGGCACGCTAACTGTTGCACTATCGCTCCAGGCAACATACTATACACACACAAAAGGCAAAGTTCCCCCCTATAGCCTGAACAGACTTATGGGGCAAGTGCTGTTAGCAAGCACCTATGAAGGCCGGCACGGCACACGAGGAAGTGGGTGGCCAGCACCACCGCCTTTGTACACACACATACACACACACACAGGTGTAGAGGAGTAGTTCATAGTTCATAGTTCATTTATTTGGTATAGCCCTGTGAACCATTCGGCTCTTGAATCGGGTGCAACCGCAACAAACAAAAAACATGAACAAGAAAACATCTTAAAGTGATTATGTGACTGTGCAAACAGAAAATACAGAAACCAATGAGGGGGTGAAAGGAAGGAAGTGCGAGCGGGTTGAGAATCAAGGATGACGTAACGTCACGGGTTACGTATGGGGCTTTTGGAAAGCACTTTCGGGAACGTGGGCGGAGCCGAGCTGGGGGGAGGAGCCGCCCAAGGGGTTCTTAAGGTTGACCCCGTGACGGGGGCGTGGTCGTCATGGGGAGCCAGGAGCGATGTTGGCTGATCCCCCGCTCCGAGCAGACGAGTGAGAGAGCCAAAGGGATAGCCGAGGGTAGGGTCTAAATAGTATTCAGTGTCCGGGTGAAGGACCGAGATAGAGTGTAGCTACACGGGTGTGAGTGTAGGATGCCGAGTGTGAGAGTGTATTAATAAACGGCAAAAGCCCTTGTAGTATTCTTCTTCTCCGCGTGGTTGTACTGCGCAACATTTGGTGCCAGAAGTGGTCTACAACCTTTGCCGTCGTCACGTCCAAGTCGGCTGCGAAGCGCAAGAACCCACCCATAGTGCAGTCGGAAGACGAGGACAGCCTAGATGTGGTCCCCACGATGCCACTGGAGTCCGGGGCCCTGGAGATGGCCGCCTTCAATGCTATCCCAGCCGTGGATCGAGCGACACTTCCTCGGGCGTGCGCTCAGATGGCCGCGATCTTTGATCCGCCATCTAACGCACGCCGAAGATTTTTGCTGCGGCGACGGGGGGAGGCCGAGACGCCTCTCGCCTTCCGCGGCGCGCTGCTGGCGCTCGGGCAGGCGGCCTACCCCACCATGGACACAGCGGTGCTCGTCTTCCTGGCGCTGGGGCGACTCCTTTGGCTGGCGCGGGAGCTGGCCTCCATCGCTGAGGAGGCCAAACTGTCCTCTCTTAAAGTGGCCCAGGGCGTTCAGGCCACCATCGGCCTGCGCCAGTGGCCTGGTGTGGCAGCGTGTGCAGGGCAACTGAAGCCAATGGAGGTCGTCACGCCACAGGAGGGTGAGCAGGCGTGCGCCTTCATCGGACGCGACCAAGCGCGGGAGGGGTGCTGGAGGACGTCGGCCGGGAGGGCAGTGGCGAGCGAGGGCTCCTCCCTTCGCCCACCACTCGGTTCAGGTGTGGCCAGCCAGGCCACATCGCCGGGGGCTGCCGCAACAACTTTGGAGCCTTCCTTAGGACGCCATCTTCCTCCGCCTCCACATCGACCGCTTCCTCTGGCATCGCTGTCGATGAGATGTTGGCGGCAGATATCATCTCTCCCTCTAATAGCCCATGGGGGCCCCCACAGTTTTGGTTAAGAAACTTGGATGGGGGTCTCTGGTTTTGCGTTGATTTTCGCAAAATTCACAAAATTTCCGTGGCAGATGCCTACCCACTTCTCCGCATGGACGACTTGCTGGATGCTCTCTCGGGTACGCGGTTCCGCACACCCAAGGGTTTGCTCCATTTTAATCGGCTCCTTATGGGCCTCCATTCTGCCCCGGCCACTTTTCAGTGCCTCATGGAGTTGGTCTTGGCGGGCCTACAGTGGGACTCGTGTCTCATATAACTGGATGACATTGTTTTCAGCCGCACATTTGAAGAGCATTTGCAATGCCTGTGATCGGTTTTCGTCAAGGTGCGCGCTGCTAACCTTCAATTTAAACCCCAGAAGTGCCACTTGTTGCAGTCGTCCGTGAAGAATTTGGATAATGTGAGCGCATCGGGGGTTGCCTCCGACCCTGACAAAACTGTGTTGGTGCTTGGCCAACCCCTACATCAGTTTCTGAGGTTCGCAGTTTCGTGGGGTTTGCCTCGTACTACCGCCGTTTTGTCCGGGATTTCGTGACCATTGCCAAGCCACTCCACGCGCTGTCCGCTGAGGGCCAAACATTTCGTTGGGGCAAGGAGGAGGAGGAGGAGGAAGTGTTTGTCGCGCTTCGGGATTCCCTTGCTGACGCGCCTCCCCTGGGTTACCCCGACTCCTCGTTGCCCTTTGTCCTGGATACCGACGCCAGCGACAAGGGCATAGGGGCTGTGCTTTCGCAGGTGGTCGACGGCGCCAAAAGAGTTGTAGCCTATGACGGCCGCTTGTTATCCTCCGCAGAGCAGCGTTATTGTGTAATGCGCAGAGAAACCTGCTGGCCATTGTTTACTTTGTACAGTTGTACAGGCCCTACTTGTATGGTAGGCGGTTTCTCGTTCGTACGGATCATGCCGCCTTGCAATACTCCCTGCGCATATATCAACCTTCCGGGTCAGCTGTCCCGCTGGCTCGAAGTGTTGCAGGAGTATTCCTTCGATGTCATTCACAGGAAGAGGGGCACAGCATGGTGATGCGGACGCCTTGTCTCGGCTGGCACCGCATGGTGGATGTGAATATGCGATGGCCGCTAGTCGTTGCAGGCCTGCAGTTGGGAGCGCGCCTCAGTTGCTAGCTCCTCCGCAGGGAGTGCCAATGCCCGCAGATCGCGGACTGGTCCTCACTCAAAGTAAAGGGTCCTGCCTACAGATGGAGGATACCTCTCTGTTGAAACTAAGAAGCCGCATTAAACCGGCCGACCATAAGACCGCTCCGGCGGCGTCCCCAGCCATTGCCCTTCATGATGGCCTCCTTATGCGATGGGACGCTGAGCTACAGAGGTACTGTGTTGTGGTACCCACAGTCCTCCGAGGGAAACTAACTCGCGTAATGCACGAGAATTGAATGCACTTGGGTGTTCGGAAAACTTTCTTAACCATCAAGCGTGACTATTATTGGCCGGGCATGGAGGACGATGTGGCACTGTTCATCAAGGGAGGTCAGGATTGCGCCCGCCGGAAGCCTCCGGTTTTGCACGATCGGCCCTCGCTGCAATGGATCAAGGTATCACGCGTTAACGAACTTTGTGGCCCTTGACATTTTAGACCCATTGCCAATTTCTCAAAGGGGCCACAAGTATCTCTTGGTCGGGGTGGAATATCTCACCCGCTGTCCCATGGCGTGGCCCCTGCCTGATCAGACGGCCGCTCGTATAAACACGTGCATACGTAACACACACGAGCTAACGCACGCGCGCAGGCACGCACGCACGCACCCACCCACTCACGCACGCACGCCTATGAAAAAAATCACTCGAAATTCGCATGAACTTTCGTCGCATCTCGAGCCAGCCAGCTGGGCGGTGGCGGCTATACGCACGTGGCCCATGATCAATAATCACGACAGCCTCTGCGGGCGCAGCAGAGGGGTTGGTTGGTGGATGGCACGAATGTTGCGCAACTCCCTTCCCGGTGGCTGTCGAAGCAGTTGCCATACCCTGACTCGCCAGGAGAATGCATCCTCCACCTCATTGTCCCGTCTTTTCGGGTGTTGTGTTGTGCCCTCGCGCGCGTCGTTTTTTTCTTTTGGACGATTAGGTTTCCTCCCACGTTAACTGCCTGAAAACATCTTAATTGTAAGAGGACTGCAGCCCTTGGGCAATTGTTGGTTCTCGGCGAACCGCCTTGCTGCTCATGATGATTTCCACCTCGTCTAAGGGTCCGCAACGAATGTGAGATGCAGTTTGTATCAATGACGATGAATACATTATAGTTATTATTATTATCTCGGTCGGCCTTCTCTCAAGCGTTTATCACGCACAACAGAAATGTTAACACATTCTTTCAATAACACCGTGGCCTTAAAATGGCACATATTGAACAGATGACGTTTCAGGAAGTGGGATTTTATTCCTCGTTCGTAAAACAATGTTACATGACGTAAAAAAGTTGCCGAAACGTCGCTGAATGTCTGTTTTATTTATTTGAAGACCACAGCGTTGTTATTGACGAATGTGTTAATGTTAATCGTACCTATGGAGCGCAGTAGCAGCAGCAGCATCACCAAATAGTTTATCATCGGTACCATCCGTGGTGGCAGATGCTATCAATTAGTTACTTTAAAGAACTGCACCTCTCGAGCACATATATGTATGGTAGCAAGCCCACTGTGGTAGCTTAGTATTAGAGAATAATATATATCGTGAAAGGAAATGTACCGTATTACGTTTTATGGAGAACACTGTTTAGGGAGAAACAAATAATGTGATATGACTCATACACAGCATGTGAAAATAAATATGCATCTATCCTTGAGGAAGACGATATATACACGTGAATTCAGCGTTTGCTAGTTATATATGCGGAATAACAACCAATACGAGTCAACAACAATAACTCTATAATCACACATTTCGGTTGCCACCACAGCTCTCTGTCGCAGCTCCGTGTTGCTTGAGTAGTGGGAGGTCGCTTTTTCTCCTCTGCTGCCCTCACGGACTGCAAGTAAATTCCTGCGTCCATCCGTGCTGTGTCCACTTTCTGTCCCCTGTTCAAGTTCAGGCTCAGGATCTTCCCTTTCACCTCGCCGACAATCACCGACTGCCTCTCTCTGCCTCTTTACGTTCAAAAAACATGCGGACCTTCTGTACAACTTCTGGAGGACGCTATATGAATACACATTGTCTTGTACTGTATGGAGACCCATAGACATCCATAGAGACCGAAGACTTACACAGACACCCATAGACTCACACGGGGACCCATATATCCACACAGACGCATAGACTTACACTGAGACCTAGACTCACACAGACACCTATGGACTCACAGAAGGACCGATATAGCCACACAGACGCATAGACTAACACTGACACCTACAGACTCACACAGAAACATATTGTACTCACAGAGAGATCCATACATTTACATAGAACTATAGACCCACAAAGAAACCAGCCATATTTTCTTTATGGGTGAGGCCATGCGGTCATTTTGTGGCAACATTCTTGTCATAACCCTGCTTGTTTTCACGTTCACAAAAAATATTGTGTTTATTCTGTACGTGCCAATGTAAGGGTCAAACTCTGAACGATAAAAGCTCCTCCTCCTTTACTTGTGGCTTAAAACTTTTAACTACCAAATTCCACATCAACGCACCACGACGCGTCACTCAGGCTGCCTGGGAGCTTAATCGTCCGATCGCAAGCTCTGAATTTGTGAAATGATCAGACTGCGCCGTCTCAAGCAGACTCTTGCATCTCACGTTAAGTTAAATGCATCCTCCCCACGTTTCCCGAAACGTCGTTCGCGACTAACGTGCTCTTATTTGTTGCTTGTGCGCCAGCGCTAACGCAACAGCAGCAATGGATGATTTGTTTCCTCGAAAATACAGTTCTGCTTAATGCCTCTTGACGGTCCGTTGAGAATCAACCATTTCTATGTCCTCGTTTTTTTTTACTAAGGCCCACTCAGACCTACTCGATCGTTATTTTTCAGAAGCGACCTGGCTATCACAAATGACAGCTCAAGAAAGTGGCTCATCATCATCGCGTGGAAATTTACAGCAGCCAAATACTCTCAACACGCGACGTTGACTCTGAATGTGGAGGACAAAGACCAGAGGACCTGGAAAAAAATCCACCGCGATCACGGAGGAAGAGAGAGACGCAAACTTGAAATATATAGCAGGTGTCAGGATCAGGATCGAACCCACGAACTACTGCATACCAGGCGAGGTAGTTAACATATCCTAGCCACCGTGATAATAATGATGATGATAGAGAGAGAGAGACACGCAAACTCCAAATATATAGCAGGCGTCAGGGTTTGGGATCGATCCCACGACCTCCTGTATACCAGGCGTGGTAATTAACATATCCTAGCCATCGTGATGATGATAAGAGAGAGAGAGAGACAAGCAAACTCCAAATATACAGCAGGCGTCAGGGTTGGGATCGATCCCACGACCTCCTGCATACCAGGCGTGGTTCGTTAACATCTCCTAGCCACCGTGGTGACTCCTCAAGGTGGGAGACCCCCATTCACCTCCATTCACAGCTCCGATGTAAATCCGCGAGAGCTGTCGTGGTGCCACAGCGTCAACACCGGCCAAAGCAAGGGGCTGTCGGTTAGATTCGATCTCCCGGCGCGACAGTTGAAGCAATGAGAAGAAAAAAGTTTCTTAACTCCCCCCCCCCATCCTCCTCCCACCCCCTACCTCTATCCATCGATTAAAGTTTTCGGAGGTGTATGTCAGTTCGTCGTGAGCAGTTCGCGTGTCGTGGGGTTAAAGTGAGGGTGCTCCAACCTCTTCCAGCTCCCAATAACGGAGGCCCTTCCACCAGCAGTGGCGTGAGCAAGCACTTGCAGGGCTGCGCCTTTACCTCGTCAGTCCACCACTGGATGAAGACTTTCCCCCCCACCGCTCCCCTCCCCCGAAGTAGCGTCCGACGTGGAGGCTTATTTAGCCATACTTCACCGCGCTAGTCACCGCGGGTTGGTGAAGGGAGGTGGAGGCGTCTCGGAGCAGTTCTGATATCACTCTCCACTCAGGCTGTCGAGGTCATCGCGCTGTGCGCTAATCACTGCGCCACCACTCCACCCGCTGGGATCCAGATGGACCGAATGGGTCCCCTCTCTCGTTTGTAATCCGTATAATCTTCGAACGTTATTATCATCTCCGTAAAACTTGCCACTGTGTGTGAGGCTATCATTGCGATGATGCTGACGATGGTGATGATGATGGGTATTTATACTAATTTGTATTTTAATGACGCACTTTTTATTTTTTGGCATGTTGGTCATGGAAAGGAACACAACGACACCAATGTTGTTGATAACGATTTTGATAACGATTTTGATAACGATTTTGATGAAAATGACGATGCTGATCACGATGCTGATGATGACGATGTTGCAGATGACGATGTTGATGTAAATAGCATTGGTCCCACTTTTCAGTGGTATGAGTTTTTTTAAAGAACTGATTATTTTCTATCAGTCCTATAAATATTCCAAGAGACTTTTTCATCTCGAATAAACGTAACTTGGTGGGGAGCGGCGGCGAAGCAGTGAACTAATTTACACTACGAACCAGGTTGTCTTTAGTTCGATTGACATAATCAGCGGCGAATGATATCATAACCGGTCCTGGACACCCACACATCTCTTCCAACCCGCAACTGACCAACGTGGTGAAGTATGGTCAAACAACAGCACCCCCCCCCCCCCATCATCAAAAGACTTTAGGAGGTCTTCATCCAGCAGTGGATTATAACTAGACAACTCGGAAACCCAGTCATTCAGAAAAAAAGTGTGCCCTTCTTCATGGCGCACAAGAAGAATTGAGGAAATCACTCACAACACTGCTGGTTCAACAGTGAAAATAATGAAATAAAATTACTTAAGCGACTGCGTTGGCAGTGGTGACACAAACACAGATTAGAAATCAGACCACGTCTCTCAATGAAGCTGCCGTCTTTCAACAGAGTTACTGGGTAGGAGTGGTGACGCAGTGATTAGCGCGCTGCACTATGAAGTTACAACCCGCCAACCGGATAAGTTAGATTCCTGGCCACGGCTAACAACATCATCATCGATGGCGAGAGACGTATAAACCAGTTCCTCGGACAAACCCCGAAACACACGGTCCGTAAAATCCGATAAGTATGAATTCTAAACGGTGAATAGGTCAACTGTATTCAGAGTGCGAAGAACGACCCTCCTACTATAAAGTCAATGCCCTAAGAATGACCATTGCGCAACATGTGAGCCAATTATTAGATTGTGTTATAATTATGCGACTTATGAGCAATTTGGCAAAGATTACTACTGGTTGAAGGCATTGCCACGCCATGCCAGTGGTGGAGTGGTGGGGGTGACCATACTTTGGCACGGTGGTCAATGCGGGTTGGTCAAGTTGGATGTGGAGGCAGAACCATTTCACATACAATACAGGATCATGCGTCAGTGATGTTAGCCGTAGCTAAAATAGAAATACACGTTTTCATACTACACGCATATACGTATGTGGGCTTGCCCGCGTGCGATCAGGTATAACAAAACATCGACAAAGATCCCCCGTGTTAGCCTTGAACAAACTGTTGGGGAAAGCACTATTAGCGAGCACCAGGGAGTGAGTGGTCGACACTACGCCCAGCCGCGTTTGTCTCTCATTTGAGGCCGAGTCGACCTAAAGCGAGGCTCATAACCTTTTAAAATATTCGCCAGATTTAAGTTGCGAATATTTCGCCAGGATCGTAGTGCAGCGCGCTGGCTACTACACTTTCCGACCTCCAAATACAGGTATACAGATACACAGATCCCCCGTATAGCCTTAACAGGATTTTGGGGCAAGTGCTTTTAGCGAAGCAGCACCTATGAAGGCCAGCACGGCACACGATGGGGTGGGTGGCCAGCACCCACACACAGAAACACGTGCATACGTACACATGTCACATATGCCCTCGGGTATGGAGCGCAGTGCACTAACTGCCGTGCCACCGCTCATTCCCCGTTCTAACCCGATGTAGCTGCCGTGCAACAACGACTATTTTACATTCAGGTGGTCAAGCCCAGACAACGGCGTCAGGAGTAGCGGGAGCGTACCGCTGTGATGTCTCCTTCGTATTTGTGGATGGGGCCATCGCGTCGTCTGGCTCGGGATGACCACCGGTATCAATGATCGACGCGTGGAGAGAGAGCGAGCATAAGTCGGGGAACCCATCCCCTTATCCTATCATCGTGACGGAGCCTCCTTTTTTCTGGGGATGCGGGATTCAATTCGCGCGGCTGTAGCACACGTTGCGCGTGTTATACGCTAGTGTGCCAGTGCTCACCTGTACATGTGTGTGTGGGGGGGTGTAGCCGTTAGCGCGCTGCGCTACGAACCCAACCACCCGACGCCCCGCTTACGGCCACCAACACCAGTGACGATTATCTGAACCGGTCCTGGGGCTCCTCTGTATCAACTCAGCCTTAAACGAGCACCTGGTGCGGTGTGTAAAAAAACAAAATCACTACTGGGGAGACCAAATGCGGCCGTGCGGGCAGTTGGCCACGGACCTTCTCCTTGCGCCGTTCCGACCTTAACAGGTGCTCGGTCACTGAACTTGCCCCCAACAGTCTGTCAAAGGCTATACGGGGGACCCTTATCTGCGTGTATGCATGTGTAAACGTGGTGTTTTCTGCGTACACACTCCTGTTCGTGTGTGCGAGATTGTGTGTTCTCGGGTCTGCGTGTGTGTGTGCGTGTTTTGTATGCGTGTTGCACGTGTTGCACGTGTGTGCTCGTGTACACGTGTGCGTCCAGTCGTTGAGCGTGTGCACGTGTTGAATATCGTGTGCCTGCACACACACGTTGCTTGCATGTGTTGCGTGTGCGCGCGCACGTGCGGCGTGATCAACGTGCGACAAATCACTCAACCTCGTTTGCCGAGACGCCGGGAAGACAAAGGCGGCCGGGAGGGGACTTCCGGCAGCTCCGAATGAAGAGACTCGTATGACAGAGATAATAGCGGCGGGGCTGAGAGTTACCGCTACTCCAGGAGAGGGAGGGAGAGAGAGATACTGAAGATGATGACCGTTGAATCTTGAACCACCACGCTTCAGTTGTAGCGACGCTGAGTCTTCTCTCTCTCTCTACTGAGAGAGAGAGATAGATGTATGTGTGTGCTTGAGTGAAAGAGATCTGTGTGTGTGTGTAAGTAAGTAAGAGAGAGAGAGGCAGACAAGTGCTGAAGTTCTGAGTCTGTCCGACTGGTTTAGTAAACCCGGTGCGCACTCTGAGCCTGCGAGTGGAGCTGAGCTCTGTGGGAGAGGGGCTTCTCTCTTCATTTAAAGCTCCGCCTCTCTCTCTCTCCCCTGCCCCCCCCTCTCTCTCCCCTCTCTCTCTCCTTCCTCCCTCCCTTCCTACGACTTCCCGAAGTGACCTACCTCTCCCTAACACTCTGCCTCCTTTTCCCCACCCACCCACCCCCCCCCCCAGGACAAGGATAAAGATCACCCGTGTAGCCTGCAAACGTCGTGGGCGCTGAAGAAGCAAGTGCCGCTTGCGAGCGTCCACGAAGTCCGGCGCGGTGTTTCACAGAACTCGTGTTTTTAGGGCGATGGGGAGGGAGGCATTGGACAGGTTAAGCTATCGCTGAGCCGTCCGTGGTTCGGGCATCCAACTCGGTTCCTGTCGCAGTGCGCTGAGCCCACAGCGCTCTACAAAGGCAAAGACTCCCCCACTTCAACAGACTGTCGGAGCAAATGCTGTTCGCGGCCACTCGCGAGTTGAACCCCGCACACGAGGGGGTGGTGTCGGCAGCACCGCGCCCGGCCACCTTTGGCTCACCAGTGGAGATGGAACTCGATAGCGCAGCGAGCTATAATCACTGCGCTACCGCTCCCAACACTAATCTATAACAAAGACAAAGATCCCCCGTGTAGCCTGTAATAGACTGTAGGGGCCATGTGCTGTCTGCGAGCACCTATTGAAGGTCGGCAGGGCACACGAGGAGGTGGGTGGCCAACACCACGCCCGGCCGCCTTTGTATCCCTAGTGGCGATGTTTACACATCGCACCAGGTACTCATTTGAGGCTGCGCCGACCTAGGGGAGGCCCAGGACCGGTTCAGATATAATCGTCACCGGTGTTGGCCGTGAGCAGGAAACGAACCCGGGGTCGCCAGGTTCGTAGCGCAACGCGATACACACACTTGCGCACACACTGCAACTACAGCTTCCACTACGCGACCACCACCATCAACCCCTTCGACATCCCACCCATGCCCTAACCCCCAACCTCCCAGCACTTACCCAAGCACCCGACTCCCCCCTTCCCCATTCCACCGCCGTGCCTCTGTGAGCTTGGAGGAAGCATTATTTGTGAAGGCTACGTGTAGGGGGGGTCGTGTCCACGCCTAATGTGCCGAATGTTGAACTTGCAACGTAACCATGCCACAAACACGGCCGGTCCACGCATGCATTCACTTCTCTAAAATGTCAAAAGAACACCGCAGTGGCTATTGTAATTCACCACCACCACCTTCCCGCGGCATCTATAGGGAAGAGCATTTAAATATTGGACCACCAACACCGCATACAAATGACGAAAACAATAACTTAATAATATATATTTTTTAAAGAAAAGGCTTGAACTCGACACATATTCCAAGGCATCGAGTCTGCATTAACCACACATGCCTGTGGTAAAACGTGCGAACAACTATGCCTTGATAATGTTTGCATTGCGCTAGAAAATTATTGGCCTACACCAGAGCCATCCTCCTATATGGCTTCGTCTCAGCGGTGCTATAGAGCAAAGGACGCCAAAATGAGTGCGTTAACTACTGCGCCACCGCTCTTTGATACACGCACGAATTAATACATCTGCCATACATATAGACATTCGTATACAAGAGACAAATGTCTACCCTTAACAGACTTTTGGGACAAGTGCTGTTAGCGAGCATCTACGAAGGCTGGTACAGAACACGAGAGGGTGAGTGGCCAGCGCCACTCCCGGCCGCCTTTGTCTCCCTCGTGGCGATGTTTACACATCGCAACAGGTACTCATTCGAGGCCGAGTCAACCTAGGGGGCAGCCCAGAACCGAATACGTACACGTGCACGCACCGTGAATGACGCTGACCCTTTGTCGGTCTCTGCTTGTGGCAGGAATCATTGAGCACTGCTCTTCTGAACTCCCTCCCACGCTCCCTCTGTCTCTCTCTCTCTCTGTCTCTCTCTGTCCCCGTGTCCACGTTGTTGCATGCGGCTCTTGCTCCCACGCTTATGTGAGTCAATCAGCGTCGGCTGTGACGCCTCTTGCCACCCCCACCCCACCTCCTCCCCCGACCCCAAGGCGCTATTAAAAAAAACCTCGAACTTTATTCGCTCAGTGAAAATGCAAAGTCCGTATACTCACTCAAACGCATACGCCAAAGAGACAAATATCAACAACCGTATAGCATTCGGCAGACTTTTTGTGGCAAGTGCTGTTAGCGAGAGACCTACAGATGCCGTCACGGCCAGCAGCATGCCCGGTCGTCTTTGTTTCCCTAACATGGATGCGTACACACCGCGCCAAGTACTAATTTGAGGCTGAGTCGAACTAGGGGAAGCCCAGGATTGGGTCGGATATGTTTCACCGCAGGATGTCAGTCGTGGTCGGGAGTCAAAAACTCAGATGCCCGAGATCGCAGCGCAGTCCAAAACCCCACCGTTTAAACCCACACAGAGATCCCCTTTAGAGCCCTAAGAGACTGGAAGAGCAATTTGCTGTAAGCGAGTCGCACCTAAGAAAGCCGGAACGGCACACGAGGGGATGGGTGGCCAACGCCACGCCCGGCCGTCTTTGTCTACCCCCAGTTCTGGTGTTCTACTCACCGAGAACGACCTACTGATTTAAGGTCGAGTCGATCTAGGGGAGGCAGAATCATACTGGTGGAATACGATGAGATATAAATCTAAATTTATTTTCCTCCACAAATGTCCATTGGAGGCACTCAGCCGATTCAGATAAACACCGCTGAGCTTTTGCCGTGCACGGAAATCGAACCTTGGAGGCCACCATTTATATAAAAACACGCATACGTCTACATCAACATCCTTATCAGCCATGATCAATCCACTGCTGGATAAAGGGCTCTCCACGAGCCATCTTCCACCGTCCTTTTCGTTCTCGCCATGCAAAAATGAATCTGCCTCCTGCCCACGAGTATGGGCGCCGAGGTGGTTTGCCCATACTGGGGGCTCGACAGGAGTTTCTGATACGGCGTGGACGATAATATCGTCTGTCCAATCTATAAGAAGGGATATAGTGTTGCTCCTTCGCACGTGTTTTTTTTAGGATGCTCGTGTGCCGTGGACTGCCTTCATAGGTGCTCGCTAACAGCACTTGTCCCAACAGTCTGTTAAGGCTATAGGGGGTGATACTTGTATTTTGTATACAAATGTGTATTTGCGTGGTGTAAATGCAGCATGTACGTTTTTTTTATATTTTACCAGATAAGGCCGACTGAGCTATATCGCTCTTTTTCAGAAGCAACCTGGCCACAAATGAGAGCTCGACGAAGTGGCTTATCACGTGTGAATTTAAAGCAGCCGAATACTCTAAGCGAATGTTGATCCTTAATTAATTCCTGTGTGCATCAAAGAGCGGTGGCGCAGTGGTTAATGCACTCCCCTACGAACCTGGGTTTCCAGAAATATATCAACGTGAAAACGAATGGCGACGAAATGACGTTGGTTGATCTCGAACGTCTCCTGTGAAGCTGGCGACGCACATTATTGCGGCTGCTAGGTAGACGCGCGGCAATAACCAGGGCGGACGGTCAGAACCTAACCGTGAATCTCTGCACTGAACGGCGCAACGACTCACACTGACTTATTGTCACCAGAAGAACGAACATGCGTGCACAAATATTTGGTTACTGTTCCCCCGCGCATTGCGTGTTTTCTCTGGGCACTCCGTGTTCTTTAAAAAGAAACAAAAAAAGGAATGCTTGTGCAATATACAAACTCGGTTTCCAACAATTTCCGCCGAACTAAGGCAGCTTATTAAAACAAGAACCCCCCCCCCCACCCACAAATATCATCACTATACGCATGGGTCGTGTATCGATTTCCAACGCGCGTTGAAAACGAATTTCTTGTTTAGATTGAAAACTCATTTCTTTTAGTACTGCCTGTTGTGTTTTAGTTTGTTGTCCTTCCGCCCCGCACCTCCGATGAGCACTGTAGGCTTGCGAAAGAAGTTCAAGGTACCGTATACATTGTGCTCGGAGGTAATTCGTTCATCAACTCGCAGGCCGCGATGAGACCACGGGGCTCGGAGAGTGGCGCCGCCGGGCAGGGCGCGCCTCGGCCGGCAGGGCCGCCACGCTAAGTGGCGCGCGTCCTTTTAGCGCTGGTTCGTGCCTTCAAAACCAGGGGACATGCCTCGGATCAATTGACCGGGGTGGTTTCATCAGGGGTACGTCTCAAATAGCAACACAGTTTGATGCAGAAGTTTGGTTTAATGTCGGATCATCTTCACGAGAGTTATATTTCCCCTACGTTAATTGTCCAGAATAAAATACATCTTCTGATCAAAATCAGGTAGGCTCGTGCGCAACAACGAATGAAAGTCGCAGTCGCCTCTCGAGATTTAAGGTTGAGATTCTATTCCAAAATCGATTGTGTAACATTGTGGTGAATGTAGCGGCCTCTAGTGGCTGGAATGGGTCACCATAACCCATTGTTTGCACCGTACTCAATCTAAAAGTTAAACAAATTATGTGATGACATTGCGTGAACAGTAGCGCACAAGCACAATTAACACAACTCCAGACATCCATTCGTCAAGAACACTGTAGAATAATATACATTAGGCGACGTTTCGGAAAACGGCCCTTCTTCATAGCACCTCCGATTAGCACGGTTGGCTACGTACGGTGCGAAAGAAGTTCAACGTACACACACACATAGCACAAACGTACCTAAAACGATCGTTTTCTCACGAGCGCGATTCGGTGCACGCATCGGTAGCTAAATCACACGTATCTATACATATATTAAATATATCAATCGATATAATAGTCATCCGTCACCGACATCAACCTCCGGCTGAAAACCTCTCCGCGTTATGGTTCCCAACCTCACCACCCCCCAGGGACTCTGCAATTCGGAATCCCCACTCACGAGTTTAATGTTTCAAGAAGAGGAACCTGCGGCGACTTCGTGCTTTCCAATGCAGTAATTGCCGTCACCAGACTCCTCGGCACTGCTGTGCCAACTCCCACCACCCACGTCCAGGGATCTTTGACTACTCTCGAGATGACTCACAGGGTATGGTCATCAACGCTGGGGAAAATACCATCTCCCTTTCGATGTGTGTCAATCAAATAAGCCAATCTCTCTCTTCCTATCTCTCTGGGAACCACTGGACTGACCCCACCCCCCCGTCTCATTGGGACTCACTTAAATGAGCCAATCTCTCCCTGTCTATCTGGGACTCACTCAACTGAGCCACTCTCCCCCTGTCTCTCTGGGACTCACTCAACTGAGTCACTCTTTCCCTGTCTCTCTGGGACTCACTCAACTGAGTCACTCTCTCCCTGTCTCTCTCGGACTCACTCAACTGAGTCACTCTCCCCCTGTCTCTCTGGGACTCACTCAACTGAGCCAATCTCCCCTGTCTCTCTGGGACTCACTCAACTGAGCCACTCTCTCCCTGTCTCTCTGGGACTCACTCAACTGAGTCACTCTCTCCCTGTCTCTCTGGGACTCACTCAACTGAGTCACTCTCCCCCTGTCTCTCTGGGACTCACTCAACTGAGTCACTCTCTCCCTGTCTCTCTGGGACTCACTCAACTGAGTCACTCTCCCCCTGTCTCTCTAGGACTCACTCAACTGAGTCACTCTCCCCTGTCTCTCTGGGACTCACTCAACTGAGCCAATCTCCCCTGTCTCTCTGGGACTCACTCAACTGAGCCACTCTCTCCCTGTCTCTCTGGGACTCACTCAACTGAGTCACTCTCTCCCTGTCTCTCTAGGACTCACTCAACTGAGCCAATCTCCCCCTGTCTCTCTAGGACTCACTCAACTGAGTCACTCTCTCCCTGTCTCTCTAGGACTCACTCAACTGAGTCACTCTCCCCCTGTCTCTCTGGGACTCACTCAACTGAGCCAATCTCCCCCTGTCTCTCTAGGACTCACTTAACTGGGCCAATCTCCCCTGTGTCTCTAGGACTTACTCAACTGAGTCACTTTCCCCCTGTCTCTCTGGGACTCACTCAACTGAGTCACTCTCCCCCTGTCTCTCTGGGACTTACTCAACTGTGCCAATCTCCCCTGTCTCTCTGGGACTCACTCAACTGAGCCAATCTCCCCCTGTCTCTCTAGGACTTACTCAACTGAGCCAATCTCCCCCTGTCTCTCTAAGACTTACTCAACTGAGCCACTCTCCCCCTGTCTCTCTGGGACTCACTCAACTGAGTCAATCTCCCCCTATCTGTCTGGGACTCACTCAAATAAGTCACTCTCCCCCTGTCTCTCTAGGACTCACTCAACTGAGCCAATCTCCCCCTGTCTCTCTGGGACTCACTCAACTGAGCCAATCTCCCCTGTCTCTCTGGGACTCACTCAACTGAGTCACTCTCCCCCTGTCTCTCTGGGACTTACTCAACTGAGTCACTCTCCCCCTGTCTCTCTGGGACTCACTCAACTGAGTCACTCTACCCCTGTCTCTCTGGGACTTACTCAACTGAGCCAATCTCCCCTGTCTCTCTGGGACTCACTCAACTGAGCCAATCTCCCCCTGTCTCTCTAGGACTCACTCAACTGAGTCACTCTCCCCCTGTCTCTCTGGGACTCACTCAAATAAGTCACTCTCTCCCTGTCTCTCTAGGACTTACTCAACTGAGCCACTCTCCCCCTGTCTCTCTGGGACTCACTCAACTGAGCCACTCTCCCCCTGTCTCTCTAGGACTCACTCAACTGAGTCACTCTCCCCCTGTCTCTCTGGGACTCACTCAAATAAGTCACTCTCTCCCTGTCTCTCTAGGACTTACTCAACTGAGCCAATCTCCCCTGTCTCTCTGGGACTCACTCAACTGAGTCACTCTCCCCCTGTCTCTCTAGGACTCACTCAACTGAGTCACTCTCCCCCTGTCTCTCTGGAACTCACTCAAATAAGTCACTCTCTCCCTGTCTCTCTAGGACTCACTCAACTGAGCCAATCTCCCCCTGTCTGTCTAGGACTCACTCAACTGAGTCACTCTCCCCCTGTCTCTCTAGGACTTACTCAACTGAGCCAATCTCCCCCTGTCTCTCTGGGACTCACTCAACTGAGCCACTCTCCCCCTGTCTCTCTGGGACTCACTCAACTGAGTCACTCTCCCCCTGTCTCTCTAGGACTCACTCAACTGAGTCACTCTCCCCCTGTCTCTCTGGGACTCACTCAAATAAGTCACTCTCTCCCTGTCTCTCTAGGACTCACTCAACTGAGCCAATCTCCCCCTGTCTGTCTAGGACTCACTCAACTGAGTCACTCTCCCCCTGTCTCTCTGGGACTCACTCAACTGAGCCAATCTCCCCCTGTCTCTCTGGGACTCACTCAACTGAGTCACTCTCCCCTGTCTCTCTGGGACTCACTCAACTGAGCCACTCTCCCCCTGTCTCTCTGGGACTCACTCAACTGAGTCACTCTACCCCTGTCTCTCTGGGACTCACTCAACTGAGCCACTCTCCCCCTGTCTCTCTGGGACTCACCCAGACGAGACTGCGATATCTTCTGAGAGTCCTGGACCACGAACCCAGGTCTCCATTGCCTTTCGCTTCTGCCGCTAAGAATGTTCCTTTGCTACTCCGGCTGCCCGGGTTGTGTAACGAAGGCACGGTGAGATTTCCATCTGCAATGGTCAGCGCTCCAAGCACAGCCGCTGCAGTTGTTGCTAAATACCGGGCAACTCGGCGTTTCTTTTAAATAACGCGCGCGCGTGCGTGTGTGCATGACGTGTATGTGTGCACATAGTGGGATCCCGAGTTCGATTTCCACTCACGGCCAACACCAGTGACCATTATCTGAACCTGGTTCTGGACCTCTCCTCTTGGTCGACTCAGCCTTAAATGAGTACCTGGTGCGATGTGTAAACATCACCACTGGGGAGACAAAGGCGGCCGGGCGTGGTGCTCGCCACCCACCACCTCGTGTGCCGTGCCGGCTTTCATCGCTAGCAGCACTTGCACCTAAAGCCAGTGAAGGCTATAGGAGGAAGATCTGTCTTTGTGTGGATGTGTGTACACAGTGTCTATGGAAAGACAGGGCCCTCTTTCAGCCGATGCTGTGCCAGGCTGAGATCCGGAATATGTCCATACCCGACACACCACATCCAGTACACCTCCTTCCTATGTCTATGGCTACTACAACCACGTGCCACCCCCCGATTTACAAGCGCTCCGAAAAAAATATTAAGTGGGACGTTGAGCCATGTATGTGGTAGGCGTGCTGCACTATTAAGCCGTCTAGTTGAGTTCAATTCCTGGCCACGCGGGCTTCCTACAGTATGATTTAACAACTTTCATGACGATCCTTTGGTAGACCTTGTGCCTGTTTGCATGGCCTCCTCTTCCCTACGGCTGCACCTATTTATCACTCATGCGCGCTAGCTCCACGTGGGGACACGTGGAGAATGTGTAGCTTCTGTGTGGCCTGTCCACGGCATGTCTGGACAGGAGACTTCTCCACACGCGTGGCATTTGGAAAAAAAAGCAATGAGCAGAGTTTATAACTCTTTGTGTGTGTGTGTGTGTTGAGTTTGGATATGTATTCGACAGCGTTAGGGGTAGCATGCCACATTCATTTGTAGGGTCCTTGAAAAACGCCCCCTGTAAGTATTACATTTCATAATTTACCTCTCATGGTGGTACAAAGACAAACACAAAGATCCACTGTATAGCCTTTACAGGCTGTTGGAGCAAGTTATGTTCGCGAGTAGCACTTATGAAGGCCGGGACGGTACACGAGGGGGTGGGTGGCCAACACCACGCCCGACCGCCTTTGTTTCCCCAGTGGCGAAGTTTACACACCGCCCTATTGTAAATGCCGAGCCGGGAGATCAAACCGACAAGCTCTGCACTGCAAAGCCAAGTGTGCCGAATAATTACATGGGCCACAAAATATCTGGACCACCCAGTATAACTGCTGCATTATAGAAAGAAAATAAATAAAGACATTAGTCGATAACACGAGAAAATATATACACAATAGGCGACGTTTCGGCTAATCCTTCTTATCCAATAAGGACAGTAGGCACTGTGCCTAGGGCCTAAATAAAAAAAAATTTGACCAGGTTTTTTTTGTATGATAAAAAAATGTAACCAAGATATCTTCTTGAATAAATATATTTATATAGCAAGGATAGCCACAGTGTTTATACAAAGAGGCAGAGTCATGTCAATGCCAATCGTTTTTTTCATGAGGTGAGACAAATTAACACCGGAGATGGAAATTTTTGGAGATTTTTTTGTCATCGTAAAATTATCAATAAGCATCTTCAACTGGTGTTTTTCGCACAACCTCAACAGAGAGTAGTGCTGCAAGGGAAGTCAAGGCGGCAATGTTGTGCTACGCGTGAAACAAGCGCGGTGACAGCGGCGGGAGTCGTGACATGGGGCAGCAGCGGCCGCAAATGTCTAGAAAGTTATCACTAAAGGCGTTCGAAACACAAGTACCTAGGGGTCTACAAGAACCTGAATCCGGCCCTGCGTTTCGGGAAATGTCCCTTCTTCTTACGTGAATTTCATTGCACTAGTAACACTGATAAAAGAGTTTATTGATTCTCGTACACACAAGAATGCATTGTAAGTAGTCGATAATATTTTTTTTAATCAAATATATTTATTCCACATCCTCCCTCACATCATACATTGCAACATCCTGACATTCTGGACGGCATTACCAGTTGCATCGACGGTGTCAGGGGAGGGGGCATTGCCATTCTGGGCCCAGCTATTTAAGACTGTTCTAAGGTTTAGGAATGGACCCCATGCACGTGCTGTATTCTTCTTCCTTGTCCCTGAGCTCATAGCTCAGATGCTGCAGTGCTGAGATTGGGCCTAATGGATACAGCCATTGAGTATGTGAGGGGGGGTGCGTGATTCTTCCACGTACTCAGTAGTCGATTATATTTTTTCCTTTTCCACATTTCAAATCATATTGATAAGCCACTTCCGTTGGGCTATCGTTTGTGATAGCCAGGTCGCTTCTTACGAAGCTCATCGGGTAAAAAAAAATAACATAACACGTTGGCTTTCGCGACCAATATCATCCAGAATGTAGGTTTTTTTGGGGGGGGGTTAAATATAAATGTGTCTAAATTTCGATTTAAAGCTTTCGTGACTGCAAGGATTTATCTTCTTTGGTTCTTTCGGTAAAGTCACGTAGAATGAGAATAAAATAATAAACTGATAAAATAAAAAAACAATAATATTCTCACGACGTTTTGACCACAACACAAGCGGCCTTCATCAGGTGAAGGGGACGAGACTGTTTGATAAAGGCCGCTTGTGTTGTGGCCGAAACGTCGTGAGAATATTATTGTGTTATTTTATCAATTTATTATTTTATTCTCATTCTTTAAATGTGTCGTTAAATCCGCCACCACCCGACACAGCCAATTAATAAGGTTTGTCACGTAAACAGAACATTCGTTACCAGTACAGCACACCGGTGTGTTGGGGATAAAATCCACGACATTATCAATCTGAGTACGACGTTTCGCCAGTAATTACAACCAGCATCATCAGGAGACAGTCAATCGATACATATTAAATCGTCGTCACCGTCATTATATCAGCGACGTCACCGCGCCACCGGTGACGTCATCTGTCCCTGATAGGCGCGCGAGTGCCGTAAAGACACCCAGCACGGCCCGGCCGCCCCCCCAGCCCCAGCTGCCGTAAAGCAGTCTCGGAGAAGAGTCGTAAAGCGTCGCGGATAACAAACATGGCGGGACCAGTTCCCGAAGTGGACGTGGAGGGAGATGGAGACGACGAGGCGGCCCTCCTGGGCCTCGGCCTCTCGGGGTACACAGCTCCCTTCCCCCCGTGCCACTGTCTCCCTGGTCCTCGTGGTTGTTCGCCCGTTTGGTCAGCGTGACGACACACGCTATACACCTTGGACACATACATTTTCGTTTGATTGTGTTGACGTGCGATTCGCCACCGTGACGCTGAATTGGCGCGCGTGCGTATGGCCATAATCATCGCCGTCGGTCATTGTCCAGCCACTGCTGGGTGAAAGCCTCCCCCATGGCGTTGCCAGTCTTCTCCCGTCGCTCCCTCTCCGCGGCGGTTTGTGTCTTCCTGGACGCGTTCCCTCCTTTGGCTGCCATTCCTTCACCAGTCTCGTCCATCGTAATTGCGGGTGTTTTGGGTCGCTGCACGCGTTCACCGACCGGCACCGACCAGCGTGGTGAAGTGCGATCCACCCCCACGACTTATCACGGAATTGTGAGGCCCTTCTTAAGCAGTGGAATTAATACAGCCCGCCTACATTATTATTATGATGATGCAAACTCGACTGCGTGTACAACATGCCGTGTTTACAGCACACGGCATTGTTACGACTGTACGTGGCAAAGATGCAATGCGAATCTGACGAACCATTGCAGCTGCATTTCTTCCTGTGCCCACTGTTGCGTTCGGAATATTTCGCATTGTTGGTGTCACCTCGCCGTAAAAAAAACGAATTCTCGCAATGCGTGTCAGTTGCGCTTTCATTTCAAAGTTATTTACTTCGGTTTTGGAATGGGTGAATAGTTGAACGCGTGCACAAAACTCCAATTTCCCCATCGCCATCACCTAAAACATGAAATGCATAACATAGGTAACGTGTTCAAGTCAACCAATTAAGCCCATAGTTCGTAATGCTAAGCAATTTGTATTTATGGATAAGGGAAACATTTTCTTTGATACCAGCGTGGGATGTTACTCAACACCACCCATTTCATTCATCCACGTTATCGTGTTTTGTATTGTATGTTGTAACTTTCTGACCCACTCCAACTGGATATCTTTGAAAAAAAGAGCTTCATAGTTAATCGGATTTCTTAAGGATAAATAACGATTCAGATTCTGACTTAATATGCCATGGTTACGATAGTGATTACGCATATCTTTAAACTGTCTTAATTGTACACACGTTTGTAATTTTTTGTGGAACTTCTCCATTGCTTCTTTGTGTGTGGCAGGAGTGGAGAGCTGGGTACTCAATCCCACGTCTTCCCCGGATGCCCATGGGGTCTCGGTGGTGATAACTCGGTGAGTTCACCGTGGGGCAGATGTATATGGTCTGCTTCAGGGGCATTTACGAAACTATTAAACGTTTAAACCATTTTTATTTTACCAGGTAAAAAAAAACAACAGCTGAGCTGTATAGCTATTTTTCAGAAGTGACCTGGCTATCACAAATGATCGCTCAACGAAGTGGCTTACGTGGAAATTTATAGCAGCCAAAATACTCTAAACGCACGTTGATTCGAAATTTAGAGGGAGAAACCGGAGGACCCGGAGGAAAATCCACGCGATCACGGGGAGAACGTGCAAACTCCAAATATACAGGCATCAGGGTCGGAATCAAACCTAGGACCTCCTTTATACCTGGCGAGGTAATTAACATCTTGCTACCGTGGCGCCTTTAACCAGTAATTAATTAAAGAAGAATTACACAGGGGAAATGTTAAGTTTCAAACGACACACAAATGAACTTCTTTCGCATTGTACTTCGCCAACTGTGCTAGTTGGAGGTGTTAAAAGGCACACCGCTTTTTTGTGCGTATGCAAAAAAACTATTTTCTAAAGAAGCACATTATGGTCCACTTGGCTTTGGCAACTATTAAAATATGAGCAAATGTGACCAATAGACAGCAGCAGTGATGCGGCGAGAGACAACTATGGATTGGTTTACCCATCATTCGGACCCATCAGCATAAATCATACACGTGGAGTACCCCACCTCGACTCTATGGGGCCCATTAGCATGGATAATGTGAACAATAATCTGGAAATGACAAGAAAAACCCATAACCGAATAAAAAGGCAGGCTGGAACAAAAAACACAAGTTTTCAAACAACATGCAGGAATGTGTCAGGATCACACAGCCTTTGTGCATGATGCAAAAAACATCACTATTTCCAGAAGAGGAACTGGTTACTCGTCCCTCCATTGTACACTTGAGGGATGATCACAGGGGTAAATCGTTTGGCCCAGGTGTTACGGAACCTGGCATAGGGATGTTTGGTGGGGACTTTTTGTTTAATCAGGAGGGCCTGCGCTTCTTTTCTGTAGTTCCACATCTTCTAAATACAAGATGTGTGTTTTTGGGATCGTGCGTTAAATCTGTTTGAGATGCATTAGAACCTCATTTACCACCTTGCCACGTTGTTCAATACATTTTCACGTGAAAACCAACATGGACATTTTTTAAACGACATTGTGGAAAATTTGCTACTTGGCACTAATCGAGTGGCATGAGGACAAATCGTATTGCAATATTGCATAATGTCAACCGAAAACACCATTTCACGTCACTTCCACTTCCCCCCCTCCCCCCACCAACAAACTGTCATCAGAAAAAAGATTGGTCAAGAACCTTAGAATGTGCTGTGAAGTGTGTCACACGCTGGCTGCCATCTTAAGATAGTGTTTCACGCCAGTACATCTGACACTTTGTGTCTGCAACATCGTCTCAGTCCGTCTTCTCTGTGTTTGCGGCATGAGTTTTGTTTTTTTATCGCCATTGCAACGACCGTATCCGTGCAGTGTGGAACAGCGTGTGGTCTAGAACACAATATGGTCCCACTGGGTCGCTACAGTAAGCCAAAGTGTTTTTTTGTTTTTTTAAGTGAAAAATCTTCGAGCCACAAAATGAACAAATTGCAACATTGCAAAACTTATGGGGGGTGACGCAAACCGTACTGCTCTTGAAATATTATAAAGCAACCCCGTGTGCTATTCAGAGGTTTGGAGGCACAGTTAGTGTTTCCAATTCTATTTACATATATGATGTATATTATATTCTTGGTTCTTTCGGTAAAGTCACGTAGAAGGGAAATAATACAAATAAAACAAGAAAATTATCACGACGTTTCGATTGCTTGTGTTGCAATCGAAACATCGTGAGGATTGTATTGTTTTATTTGCATTATTTCCCTTCTACATGGTGACTTTACCGAAAGAACCAAGAATATGAATCCCTGCAATCACGAAAGCTTTAAATCGAAATATGATGTATAATGTTCATGGTGTATAATGTCTAGAGATGTAGATGAATACACTGCATATTTTATGTAAACAAAAGTAGGTGGGCTTTGGCAGGATGTGTTGCCACAATGGATGATGGCCGGTGGTCAGTAGTAATAAAGGAGTGGTAGCAGAGGGGCGAACTTGGTGGAGTGAATGTCAGCTGTTGAGACAGTGCAATGCAATTAGCTCGTGTGCAGGTTCTGGGTGGATTGTTGGATTTCGAGACCTTGAGAGATGGTGACGGTTTGTCGAGCCCTTCATCCAGCAGTGGATTGACCATGGCTGATGATGCTATGTCTTCATATATTATAGAGCAATTTAGAATTTGCCTGCACAAATACACCTATTCAAGCATCAAGTCGGTTGGTCGTCACAATACGTGAATTCACTGATTAATTTCCCTTTATTTCAACAAACTCTGAGAGCCCAATGAGATTATGAAACTCTCTTTTCAAGGGAGATTTGCGGAACAGGGCAAATACAAGAGTAAAAGGCAGTTGCATAACAATGAAAAGTGAATGAAAAATACCATTAACCAATGATCCATTCATATAGGAAAACTATTAACACAAAGCTAAATGCAGCGTAACTTAACACGTAGATCTTCACAGGCAATAATATAATTACGGTTCATATTTGAATCAGGTCACCAAATCATCTGTCCACATTTGTGTCATTAAGGCAGTCCACCAATCCAGGAAGTCAACCTGTCATCCTGTATTTTTTATTCTGACTTCATAGATCTTCTGGAGATTCTTGACGTAGTCTTAATCAAAACCGTCCCATCATGTGATCTAATTGCTAGTCTTGGTTGTGAGAATTGTTCTTCAACTCACACAGGAGCTGAAATAATAATTGCCACTTTAAATGCTTGTGCATGACGCAGCATTTAAATCTGTTTGGTTATGACGTGTGGGGTAAGCGTTGTAACGACACATTTTAAGAAATTTACCCATTGTTTCAGCTGGATTTCAGAAACATTCCCGTTCTTGCAACTACCAAACCAGGAGTTTGCGGCATCTCTTAGATAGGGAATAGGGATTTGCAATTTTTGAGTGCTTAAAATGGCCCAGCATCTAAAAGGGCCTTGTGTGATAATTACATGTTATATCTTAACAGATGGTAAATAATCCAAATTATTTTGTATTGTACCCCAGCCTTTCCAGTACCAAAACACCTGTGGCACGGGCCAGCCTGGCCTAAGCGACAAATCGACAAAACGGTTATCAGCGCAGGTCTTGCGCGAGCACGCCACGCGCGTGCACCGTTAGCGCGATGGACGCCGTGTTCCAACCTGCGGTTAAATGGTTTGCTTTTTTTTTTTTAAAGTATATTGCCATCGGTCGCATTGACAATGTTACAGAGAGAGGACATGCGTTGAGATCAGGTTTTTAAAAAAGTTGTTTGAACTGCGTTCTGTCAAGTTGCGTCATGCAAATATCACTAATGGGAAACTGATATGCACAGTAATGGAGCGGTGTTGTGGGTGAAAATAAACAATACGTTTGTAATAATTATAACTCACAGATGAGTATTGTGCGCCAGTAGGGGGGTCGGGGGTTGGTTGCTATGTGGTTTTTCCCAATAATTTCGCGAGAAATCTTCAAATATGAAAAATGTGGACATCATGCCGGCACGCAATGGCTAACACTTTTTAAAAATATCGTTACGGAATCTGTAATGTCCACTGTGAAGAAGACGGCACATATTTTATTTGGTCAATGCACCGCAGTATTAACCTGGTGGTCGCTGGTAGTGTAGCGGTCAACATGCTGTGCTAAGAACCCGGAGAACCGAGTTCGATTCCCGCTCACGGCCAACGCCAGTGACAGTTATCTGAACCGGTCCTCGGTCGATGCAGGCTCAAATGAGCACCTGGTTCTGTGGGCTAACATCAGCACTGGGGAGACAAAGGCGACCGGGGCGTGGTGCTCGCCACCCATCACCTCATGTTCTTTTCCAGCTTTAATAGGTTCCCGCTAACAGCACTGGCCCCAACAGTCTGTTAAGGCTGGGGGATCTTTTTCTTTTTGTGCAGTTGTGTGTAGGTGCGTGTCGGAATGTTATCGGTGCTTTGTGCTGCTCCGTTAGCGCATGGTTCTACATTAACACACCAATTTTTACGTGCACATCTTTTTCCACGGCTCCAACCGTCGTAATAATCCACGCAGCATTCATCAGTTGCCGCTGAGTGGATTTTCAAGAAGCATAAAATAAAGTGCAACTGCTCGGTTATGCCCACACACAGGAAACGGCCAGCTTGGCCCCGTTACACTCTGCTGAGCAGTCGGCTGCGTTAATTACGCATTTGCATTTCGGTCCAGTGCACCATGCAGGCTCGTGGTCATTAAGCATGATTGTGCTGTAATAGGCTTATTTAGCTTGCAAATGCTGTCAGCTTTAGCAATCCATACCGTGAACACACCTGGCCGGTGGAGAGAATGCAGCACGCAAACGCCTTTTGAGCTAAATAAAAATGTGCATTTGTTTAAATATATTATTATCGCACGTGAATTGTCCTGAGTGTATGTGTGTGTGTGCGCGCATGTGTGAACAATCGTGAGGAATGGTAGTGTAGCGGTTAGCGTGCTGCGCTACAAGCCCAGCGACCCGAGTTCAATTTCGGCTCACGGCCAACACCAGTAACGATAATCTAATCCGGTCCTGTGCCTCCCCTAGGTCGACTTAGCTTCAAATGAGTACCTAGTGCAGTGTGTAAACTTCGCCACTAGGGATACAAAGGCGGCCGTGAGTGGTGCCGACCACCCACCCCCTTGTGTGCCGTGCTGGCCTTCATAGGTGCTCGCTAATAGCACTTGCCCCAACAGTCTGTTAAAGGGTATAATGGGGGATATTTTGGCTCTGTGTGAACAATAGGGCATGCACGTGCACGTATTTGTTTTGTATTTTTTTATTTAAACAAAAATATGCAACAAGCGTGTAAACAGTGCGACATGCTGTTCTCCGCTGTTGAACTAGCAGTTGCGTGCTTTTCCCCGATTCAGGGTTTGGCCCGTTCGCATACACGGCGTGTGCGTTTAAATATCCTTGCGTTTTTTTTATCGCACACGCGCACATGTTCTGCTCTTGCACGGTCAGGCTTGGACGTTGGATTACTCTATTGACGAGGAGAGCCGCGCTGTCATCAGGAAGATGTTGCAGGAAGAGGAGTATCCTTACAAAAGATCACATCGCTTGCGTGCACATCAATGCACCCTCTAACCTAATTGGCATCGTTGCGATCCACTGCCTTCCCGTCAGCAATTCACTGACTTGTCACAAATTGGAGTTGTGCGATGATAATTCAAGAATCAATTTTTTTAATGAAAAAAATCTTAATTTGTATTGCTTGTTTGTATCATCTGTCTTGTTCGTGCCATTTTGTCTGTACTGTTATTAGCACGGTTAGCTACCGTACGGTGCGAAAAAAGTTCAACATAGATACCTTTGTACAATCAGTTTCTTCTGTATTGTCTGCCCTTTTAGTACCGTCTCGTTTGTACTGTCTGTCTCATTTCTGCTGTGTATTTTGTTCTCTAATTTGTATTACTTGCAATGGATTGTCACGACCGTATCTCCCTTTTACTGTCTTATTCTCTGCAATATCCATTCACCTAAAGAGCTCTTTTAATTAATCGATATAACGATCGGGAATTAAACGTACGATCCGATGCACGTATCATGCGTGTGAGAAATTATTGTAATGATTCGCGAAGCCCCTCTTTGCACCTACCCCGCAAAGTGCAGTCGAGAAAAAATATTCGTGGCAAACGTCGCTTTGCTCGTTTGTGCCATGCGGTACTTTGCCCCTTAGCGCCACGTGTCCAGCTACTACCTGACTGGCAGGGGGCACTTGGATGAGCCGATGGAGCCCCTGGGGCCCCTAGTGTCACAAGACGCCTCATTGAGGTGAGTTGCTACCCCTGCTCGTCGTCCAACTTCTCGTCGCGGAAAGTCGCCAAGCGAACCTCAAAAAATCGCTTGATGTTGATAAGTTAATGACTCAATGTTCTTTTGATTACATGGAAATTCCACTTGTAGCCAGTTACCCAACTCGTCTACACGGCACAGAATAAGAACAACATCAACATCAGAGTGATCCGTATGGAGGAATATGCAGCAACGCTAATGGAACGCGTCAAGAGGTGCTGACAAAAAATATTGATTGTAGAACAGAAAATAACAATATAAACAGGCATGTTGCACCCAAATAGTTAGATGCTCAGCAGCCGTCAAGGTGAAAGGCTTCGGGACCGGTTCAGATATCACTCGCCACTGATATTAGCCGTGGCTGGCAATCAATCTCAGACCATTGACTTCGCAGCGCAGGGCACTGTGCCTTTTGTAACCTCTTTTTTTGTAACTTCTGGATGCTTTTTAAGTATCCAAAATGTAAAGATTAAGGTGCAGCTGTGCAATTTCATAATCACGCCACTGCTGGTGTAAAGGGCCTCCACTAGAGTGGGCTCTAGATAGCTGCCCCCTTGTTGAGGGTATTTGGCCTACTCTTCCACGCTGGCCAGACACAACCAACTGTGGGGGTATCCATTATTACTGCCGGGCAGAGAGAGGCAGTCGCAGTTTGAGAAAATGTACCCCACTGTTTCAACTGCCACGCCAGGAGATGGAATCGAACCGGCGACCTCTGGGTTACAAGTCCAAATGTGCTAACCGTTACACCATTTGTGGTAGCGTATCATACTGTGTGTGTGTGTAATCACTGGGTAGAGGTTTCATCCCTCCAGGGTAAAAGGCCTAAAAACACAGGAATGTAAATGCTCCGGCACTCTGCCACCTGTCCCTTGCCTCATGTGACAAGTGAAGTGCCGGGCCCACGGGTGATATACCCCTCCCCCCCTCGCACATGACAGGTCGCACTGACGGCTTTCGCGGCGTGCGCTCTCGAACAATTAGTCGTGCGCGTATTCACCACAGTGAACCACGGGTTGGTTTTCCTTTGTTCTTTAAGCCGAAAAGTTCGGCGAGCTTCAAGGTGGGCAAAATTGCAACTTTGCAAAACGTACATCGCTGTGGCACAACTCGAGGCTCTTGTTTTGATCACAAAGAGACCCCCCCCCATGTGTTATTCAGAGGTTTGAGATGGATAGGGTTGACGTTTTCTTAGATATATTCACGTTTGAAAAATACCCAGGATGAAGCCCTTAACACACCGTGTTTGTTTGTTTGATTATACTTCACCACGTTGGTCAGTGCGGGTTTTGGGGGGCACCGTGACTGGTTTAGGTATCACTCCTGATGGGATTAGAGCTCGGGTCGTTGCGTTCATAGTGTAGTGCGCTCACCACTGTCACCGCTCAACCGCCAAATATGGTCTGCTGATGTAAATGAACGCTATACATGTTTATTTGTATATTATAAACCAATAATAGAAGTTGCTTGTACAATAATCTGTTAAAGCATTTAGTCACTTGGACATGACATGTGCAAAATCTATATTTTCTTTATCTAAGCATTGAGACTACAAGTCTCTCAGTTGAGACCTAGGTAACTCACATGAGATTAAACAGTGAAGCAGTCATCACTCCCTCCTGGCAGACTAATGCCTGCGTGGAGGCAAGGGTCATTTTGTGCCACACAGGGTGAGCTGCCACACCGAGGAAGGGGGGTGGCCCTTTCAAACGTGTTGCGATGAGATGCAAGTCACCTCTCGTGTGTAAATCGCTCTGAGGCACCGCGGCGTGAAAAGGCGCCTTCTCAAAAACGAATCGCTGTCATTACGATTACAGGGCAGATACGAGGAGCACACAGCAATGTTGTAACGTTGAAAATCACAATGAGTGCAAGGTGTAGTTCGCCGATGTTTTCCGGTGGTGCCGCGTGTTGCCCAGCGTGATGTTCGACTTCTCGCTGCACGTGCCGGGAGCATCAGGAACGGAACCAAATTCGACATGCGTCACGCTGAAAAAGAAAAAACATCCAAAACACGTCGGAGAACTATGTGCAGGACCGCAAAAACTAAACGTCGTAAAAAATTGAAGGTGTCCATAAACCAAACTTATTAATGTTCGTGCGCGAACTGGCGACTTGCAGGCATTTTCTCAAACCCCCACGGCAGTGCACGTTGACAGCGTTCAAACAGAGCTCGTTTTTAATTTCGTGTTCTATCTCCTCCTCTTGGCAGCCCCGTGAAAAGAAAATCTGCCAAAGGCAAGGGGTGAGTAGATCGAAGTCACCGTCACTCGTGTACAAAGTAAAGTATGTATGTGTGTTTGTTGAACTTCTTTCGCATGGTACATAGCCAAGCGTGCTAATTGGAGGTGCACGCATTCACCAAACACATTTAATTGCTGACAGTAACAAGCAGTGCAGTCGTACAACATGTGTCACGTTGGGACGGTCATGTGAATACAGTAAAATGTATAGGTAGAGGAGCAGCCCTGCATCTTCTTGCTGACGCCACTGCTTGCGGAATGGCTAACGGTAGCCGGGAGCGCTAGATAGCACCTCCCTCTAGAGTCGAGAGGGTGTCTTAGCCTACTCTTTCACGCCGTCCAGATATCTGTAACAGGTCAGAGTACCCACATTTAACAAGCACCACGCGACCTTGCCGATCGACTAGCTGTTGTGGTGCACTCAGTTGTCCTGCTGGGTTGACAGAGGCGGGTGTGGGGTGCACCGGAAGATGAGATCGAACTGGGCGACCCCTAGATTGCAAGTTCAGCGTGCTAACAATTACACTGCGGCAGCGTCTCTTGAGGAATGTAGCGAAGGCATATTGAATAAGAGCAGCTGTGTTTGGCGAAAAGTGCAGTGATCTTTTTGTGGCAGCTACACGCTTAACGCAACGATGACGGATTCTGTTGGGGAAATCCTATATTTGACACAGATTAGGAAACTTGCTTTAAGACAACTCCGTGTTTAAAGGAAGACACAACTCAAAACACACAGCGCTTACCTTGTAGCTCAACGCCTAGCGGCTGTGTCCCAGGCGTTGCGACACAAATGTAATGTAAAGCTTCGTAATTAAATATAAAAAAAATGTAAGTAACAGCTCAGGCGAATACACGTCAATATACGCAGGAGTGATGCGACAGTTACTTAACTACCGCACACCTAACTGATACTTCAACAGAGGAATTTTTCATTATACAGGCTTTTTGGATTAGATCGCGTAAATATATGAATGTGCCCTTAAACCCGCCACCACCTGACACAGCCAATTAGTAAGGTTTGTCACGTAAACATAACATGCCAATTCGTTTAACGTCACATAAATTTACACGATCTAACCCAAGAAAAAAATCTGTATTACGGATGATATTGGTCGCGAAAGCCCACGTGTTAAGATTAATTTATGTTCACATTAATAAAGGGTCACACTCATGTCAGATAGCGATGGGCTGTGTGTTCTGGGCTACATTTATTTACTACTAGCTAAGTTACCCGGCTTCGCATGGGTCTCGGTAATACAGGCTGGGGAGGGTAATTAATTGAAGGCAGCTGAACCTTGCCACTGGAGCAGCATAGCCCTGTAGGTTGTCCTTTCCAGGTCATTGCATGGCAGTAGCTGCAAGAAGTAGACATGGAAGCAATACAAACTAATGGATCGGAAGCGAAGTGAGGGTAGTATGAAAAGGCAGACTTTTTCCTGAGTACTGTCTAGTATTATAGAACATTTCATAATGTGTTTGCGTGTGTGGCAAACCGGGAGTAGTGATAATGGCCTGGGCTTTTGCACGCGGTGAGAGAGAGGCATGGGGGAGGGCCGGGGGGGGGTGTACAGCGGCGGGCAGGTTGGACTGTAGGCGTTACACGTGTTGCAGGTGAACAGGGAAGTTAAAAATAGTGCTAAAACACACTCACACAGCCGTGAGTATGCATGGGAATTTTGGGGTGTGTCGGCTTCTTGGTGTTGGCGCAATTTGTTTCACACACACACACCCGCAAAGGCTACTTTATTTGTATAGATATAATAGCATTTTTGTTCTCGAAACACAACTGTACACATAGTTTGACTGTGACCAAATAACTCGGAATGCGCCTTATCTCACCAGATCTCAGAAGCTAGATAATGATGACCTGCGCGAATACCACGCATAATAGGTGCTATAGGTTGTGGAGCTATGTGGTGAGTAGCCGACGGCAGTTGTTGTACTATACTTTTATGCTACCAGGTCTATACTCCCAACCTCCACCAATGTGAAGTGTAACTCCCCTGACCATCACGGCGGGGGGCAGCCCACATCCACCAGTGGATTGACAAGCAAACTCTGCATGTACACATCACGTATCAGGGTAGTTGTTGACAAAAGTACACTATTTCGGTGTTTGGCAAAAACATGTATTATTTTGAACTTCTTTCGCACCGTACGTAGCCAACCGTGCTAATCGGGGGTGTGGGGGAAGGACAACAAACTAAAAAAAAAAGTAGTGTTCAATCTAAATTTAAAAGTGTATAGCTCCAGAAGGAAAAGGGTTTCAGATGGCTGCAGAAAAGCAATCTGAAAGCGCGCGAAGCGGTGACCGTCCTTGTTCGATGGCTCGCCAAAAGCCACTGCGAGGATGACCGGAGTTCGCATGATTGTTTATGTTCCTTGAAGAGATCGGCAAGGTAAAATGTCAATGTCTTCGTTACCAAGTGGCAGTGCAGCACCTTTACATTAAGATGTGAAGCTCGGGCAGTCTCAAGTGCTCAACACAAATAGCACGTGTAAGACCGACCGTCTGGATGACAGAGAAGCTTTGATACACACATCAAAGGAATCCAACCCAATGTGGATTTCGAGGGACCGAGTGATGGCACGGCTAAGCTGCGTGTGTGTGTCCTGTCGCAGGAAAGCGGCCGGTAAAACATGTGGTACCTCCTTCTCCACCGGTGGTGGCGGCAGTGGTGGTGGTGGCAGACACGGTCTCTGGAGCTCCTCGGAAAAGGCCGCATTTGAGGAAGGGCTGGTAAATGATGCGTGCAGTTGCCACGATTCCGTGATGGTTGTAATGAGCCTCGCTGACGCTTGTTATTGTGGCGACGGTCGTTAACTACGGTACTGTTCCTGTAACACTGAACCCACGGCCAAATCACCCAGAATAAGTTCCGATGTTTTCAGGCCTCGAGGAGATCACCATGCATAACAGGTGCTATAGGCTTCCCTGCAGTGCTGCATTCTGAGCTGTAGAGAGCCGTGCAGAAAAATCTGTTTCACTATACTACTATGCTTCTGCATACATGCTCCCCGCCTTCAATGACCTGCACTGACCAGCGTGGTGAAGTATGGTTGAATAACCCCCACACGACCCAAACAGCGTCGGGATTTCCTCATTCATTGGTGGAAAAAGGGCCGTTACATGTACATTGGAAGACAGAATGGCATTGAAGTGGAAAGGCCTTTTTTCTGCAGTGCATAGGTTATAGCCGCCTATGACGATGATCAACCCTAGAGTGATAGAGTTACTCCAGATGTAATGAATACCTGTTTATAGGGGTGTCAATATAATCACAATTCTCTCTGAATAGTCCTTCAACGCTGAGTTGATTGAGTGCTGGACTGGGTATCTTGGTGGTATGGTTGTTGCTTTATACAATCACATCCTGTTCTCATTTTTTTTTTAATTCAGAGAGCTTCTAAGGCTATCAATAAAGATCTCCGTCCAGCAGTGGCTGGATGAAAGTTGACGACGCTCATGGCGACGGTTTCTCTTTTTATCCAGGCACAGTATGGGAAGAGATGGACGAAGCTATCCGAGCTGATTCCGTCGCGCACGCTGCTGCAAGTCAGGAGCTACGCGCGGCACTACCTGAAGCACAAGGTGGGTCGCACGGGAGGCCATAGGCGCAGTTTATCTTCGTGCGTTGCAAGAGGGAGCCCCGAGTCGGACAGCGTAATGCAGCCGTGGCGTTTTAGTTAGACAATGGGAAATTATAACCTGACAACACTGGACAGGTTAGTTCCAGCAATTATCCATAAATTATCTGGATAATTGCGAAGTTTGTATGCCATGGTTTTTTATTAATTTTTTTTTTCGTTTTCAAAGTTACACATCTCATTGCCTGGTTCTCTGAGATAAAGAAGAATATTTTTTTAAGCTGTCTGAAAATGTTGAACATTTTTTTAGCTGACAAAATCTTTTTCTTGTTATTAGAGTTTTCAGGGTGGTCCTGGTTTGGGATATTTTTCCGGTTCCGTTTTATTTTCAAGGAGTGTTTTGATTGTGGGGACAAGAGCGGAGTACCTTGAGATACCCCCCCCCCCCCACCTGCATGAGAAGGAATATCACTCAAAAGATTCGCACAGGCATGATAATAAACCCGCTTGCCGTACTGCCATCTCTTGGTCCGTTGCCTCGCAGCGCAGCAGGTTTGGGAGTGTCACATATCTGCACGTGATCCACCCAACCCTTGCCTCCAAATCCGCTGCATCACAAGCATGTGCCACCCGGCCGCTCCTGATGTCTATGGTCCCATTTCTGTTGTATCTGACAGGGTTACTGCAGCATCTACAGTCGATGATAGATATGAAAACAGATGACGATATTGTATATTCTCGGGTTTCTCGAATGCCAATTCTTATGATGCACTCCATTCTGCCTTTTCACGTCTTCCAAACTTTCTTCGAATGCAAATTAAGTCATCACAGTAAAACCTTGGATTGCGAGCATTATTCGTTCCGGAAACGTGTTTGTAATCCAAAGCACCCGTATATCAAAGCACTCGTATATCAGTTGTGATCACGTGATGCTCGGCAGACAAAGCATATACGTACTACTCGTATTGCAAGACCTCGCTCGTTTATCAAATTAATATGTATTTAAAATTTTTGCTCGTCTTGCAAAACACTCGCAGACCAAGTTACTCGCAATCCAAGGTTTTACTGTATAAGCTACACGCGTACGATGATTACTAAACCGCGTCACGGGGAACACTCACGCGCGCGCCGTAGACGTCTTTGAAATCCAGCGCTCCATTCTTAGTGTGGCACATGGAGTAGTCCGGAGCAACAAAGTTTGTTTCGGTTACGCTTTTAATCAGCAGAATAGGTTAACCGGCAGCGGCGACGGCTCGGAGTTCACGGCGGGTTCCTCCGGCTCGGGCTCGGAGACTACCGTCGCTTCGGGCGACTCGACCCAGCCTCTGGTGGGCGGGCTGGCGGGGAGCGAGACGGTGCGCGTGCGGACGCTGTCCGACGGCTCCGACTCCGAGGTGGAGGTGGACGTCCTGGAGAATGAGCGGGGAACCGGCTCGGAAGCTTCCGACACAGAGGACGAGAGGGACGGTGGCGAGCGAGGAGGATGCGACGTGACTGGGCAGAGCGGTAGCCGTGGCGACACCGCTCCGGCTGCGTCGAGCAGCGAGCTGGATGACCACGCGGTGTCTCTCGAGCTGTGTCCGACACCACGTGGCGAATCTGACATGAAACAGAGAAAGGGGAACGATGCTGACGATGACAGTGGCGATGCTGGCGGTGGCGCGGGCAGCGGCGGCGGTGGTGGTGGTGGTGGTGGAGGTGGTGGTGACAGTGACAACTGTAACATTCCGGAAGAGAGAAACGTCGCGGACAAATTTGATGGCACGGAGCTCGCGGAGCCGTCTCAGCGGAAAGACGCGGACGACGACGCCGGCAGCAGCGGCGGGCGGCAGGACGACCAACACAAGAATAACGAGGAGTACGAGGAAGAGGAAGAGGAGGAGGAGAGCGAGGAGGTGGAGGAGGAGAGGGCGGCGGCACCTTTACAGGAGCTGGTGCTGGAGCCGGATGTGATCACTGATGCAGAGAGGAGAGCGAGCGAGGAGTTTTTCCAGGGGAGGCCTTCAAAGACTCCCGAGCGCTATTTAAAGATCCGCAACTACATTGTGGAGGAATGGTATGCTTGTTTAACGAGACGAATCCAGACAATTTGACAAAAGTCATGATGCATGTGCATGGATCCAACGTGTTTGTCCTTGAAAGTAGTTAGGGGCATGGAAGTTGACAGCTAACTGTATATTTGAATAAAAGTTTTCAGGCTGTTTTTTAACAGGGTAAGTCCCTAATAGCAACGCAACTTAATACTACAATTTCGTTCATATTTACTAATCTCTTAGAGAGGGTGTCCACTCCAGCGTTACAGATGGACATGGCTATTGCGTAAACACTTTCAGCTATTGGTTGGAGAGCGTTAAAGACAATGCTCTTGTAGCTACACACCGAGGCTGTTTGTGAGACCCTGCTCTGCCTGTGGGCAGCGGTAGTGCAGCGGTTAGCGTGCTCCGCTGCGGGTTCGATTTCCGCTCACCGTTAGCCTGGTACGGTGTGTAAATATCACCGCTAGCGAGACATAGGTGTGGTGGTAGCCACCCACCCGCTCGTGTGCCGTGCCGGCCTTCATAGGTGCTCGCTAACAGCACTTGCCCTAACAGGCTGTTCAAGGCTAATACGGGAGATATTTTTTATAGGTTTTGTTATATCTGTATGCACATGAGCAAGCCCACATATGTATTTGCTGTCTTAAGGCTATACGGGTGATCTTTGTCTGTTGGCTACCAGGGAGAGAATCCGTCCGCGCTACCTCAACAAGACGGCCGTGCGATCCGGCCTCAAGAACTGCGGTGACGTCAACTGCATCGGCCGCGTGCACACGGCTCTCGAGCTCCTCGGAGCCATCAACTTTGGCTGCGGTGAGCCCTGATGCAGCCCCGCCATCTGGGCTGGTGTAGCGGATGGGTGGGTCGGTGGGTGGGGGTGTGCGAGAATGAATGGGTGGATGATGTGAGGTATTAGGTAGGTAGATTGGTGGTGTGGTGATGCCATGGTTGGGTGAGTGGGTGGGTGGCTAGGTAGCAAGTAGGTGGGTAGCTAGTCTGGTGAGGGCATGGGTGGGTTGGTCGGTAGGTGGGTTGGTCGGTAGGTGGCTTTGTCGGTGGTTGAGTGGCTGTGTGGGTAGCTGCTGGTTGGTGTGGTGAGGGTGTGGGTGGGTGGGCTGGTAAGTGGGTGTTAGGGTTGCCACGGTTTGGCAATACTATGATACATCATACGATAACAGTATCCACAAAAATCATATCGTCGGTTTTGCTAAATGTTATGTCATGGTTGCCATTGCTTGTGCAGTTTTTCTTTTATATTTTTTTCTGGACAAAATATAAAAAAATATAGCAGACTCAATGAAAATTATACTCTTTGGTTCTTTCGGTAAAGTCACGTAGGTATAAAATAAAATAAATCACGACGTTTCAGGCGCAACACAAGCGCCCGTCATAAATCACCTACGTGATTTATTTTATTTTATACCTACGTGACTTTACCGAAAAAAACAAAGAGTGGATTCCTACAGTCACGAACGCTTCAAATCAAGATCAATGAAAATTGTATATGAATAGCTAGTATCCAATAAATTAATGATTGTTAAACTGTTTCCCCGAGTAACTGAAGGGGTGATGATGAGAGTTAAGTTCATTATTTTTGATGTAACTGACAGCATGTGCATTATAAGTGTTCTAGATTCCGATGACTGGAAAGCCATATGCCAATATTAAGTCGAGGGAACTACAGTTGAATAACTTTCGTGATCTATTTTGTACCCGAAGCACAGAGAAGCACACAAAGAATACAACATAAACGTGATGTGCAATCACGAGACTGTGAGAAACTGATATCGCGATATTTGTCATATCACAATTTTTTTTATCTTGTATCATATCGTGAAAAATTATATTGCCGCCACCCGAGTGAATGAGCGGGTGGGCAGGTCAGGAAGCTTAGAGGGGCCAGTAGGTGTGAGAGAGTGGAGAGGAGAGGGGCGGCAGTGGTGATGGGGAGAGGGACAGGGGGGGCAGGCAGGGGGAGATGGCGACAGACAGTAGTGGGCGAGAGGTCAGCAACCTCTCACTAGTCCTATCCGTCCCAGGCTAAGAAACTCTGTGTTCCGCACTGCTCCCGATTGAGTACGGGAATTGGCATCACATACCTCCCCCGCCTATTTGTAGCGGATGCATTTTAAAAATAACCGGGTGGCAGGTGGTGAAAGCCTTGAGGGTTGTGGCTGCCGTGACGTCACAAGCCGCTCCGCTTACTGTAGGCGATACTCGCTCCACTACGGTTTTGCTCCACGGTGATCGGCATCAACGCCGTTCCTCCCAACCTCACCCCCAAAAACCACCTCGGCCCCTCCCCTCTGTGTTGTTCCTCCACTGCAGAGCTGGCGGTGTGCAAGCGCCCGCGGGTGGTGGGTGGCACGCGTGGTGGTGTGGGGCGTGGTGGCACGGGCTGGCCTGATGGGGCTGACGATGATGGTTCCGTCGCGCTGGCACACAGGCTACAGTCCATGGTGAGTGGCCGTTTACTTTCTCGCTGAATATTCACAGGGCCACTGGTAGACTGTATGTATGTATGTTGAACTTATTTCGCACCGTACGTAGCCAACCGTGCTAATCGGAGACTTGAAGTGGGCATGTGCCTAATAGTCTTGATCGTATTCAAGTCCCTTGGCCTATTAGGGCCTTTGAGACATGACCGTTTCCTTTACTGATATCTCTTTCCAATTCTCTCACTATGGCTGTGACTAATAGCCGCAGCCATGGCAAGAGTTATAATGGTTGTGGTGTGTGCTGGGTATGGAAATATTTTATGGGTTCTCAACCCTGGACAAATCTGACTGAAGTTAAGCCTCGATGGTGAGTGGTGGTGGCAGTGGTTGCGATGGTGATTTTAGTCGCAGGGCAGTTTGCCCAGATTGAAAGGCATCTTGACAAAACCGGTGAAGGCTGCTCCACTCATCAGCAAAGCCTATGACGCCAACGGGGCGAGGTTATATGACTGTGTGGATTGGCTTTGTGGGCTGCATCATTTTTACATGGTTCAAACAGTGGTCAGGTAGAGCATTGTCGCTGGTTCCTGCTGTGGGCTACAAGTGTCTCCGTTGGTTCGACATTTAAGAAGATTTTGCTTGATCAGTAACGGCTTAACGAGTGGTGGTGGCATACAGTGCAGCGTATTTGATGATCAGTTTTTCTGAGAAGCTATAGCTATTCCTCCTGCACGGATCAATCAACTCGCCCCATTCGTAAATAACACTCCCATGGACCACAAAAAATATAAAACAGGATGAAATTTAATATGATTTAATTTTTTTATGCAGTCATTGATGAATGGGCTAAGTCCATAAACTCTGACTCATTTTCAATATTGAAAACTAATTTCTTTAAAACTGCTTTTTGTATTGAGTTTGTTGTCCTTCCCCCCGCACCTCCGATTTGCACAGTTGGCTACGTACGGTGCAAAAGTTCAACATACGCACATCCATACACTTGATAACTCGGTTTAATCACGGGTGGTGGCTTCCTGCATTCAAACGCCGAATCTCATCATGCGCCGACTCGACGTCCCTGAACTTCTGAGTCACCCCACCACCGGCAACTCTTCCTCCTTTTGACCTCCCACGATTTCTGCAGCGCACGAGAAAGCGACGTGTGAGAGACTCCTCGGGAAACTGGTGCAGCGAGCGCGAGCTGGAGGGGCAGACGTACGAGGTACGGAGACATTTCACTCGTGTTCCCCCCTCCTTCCCACGTACGTGAGTGTTCATTTACGGTGAAAGCCACAGCAGCCGCCACCGTCGTCCGCCGCGTGCACTCTGCTGTCGCAGCGTGACTCAATCAGAATCTTCATCTAGACTGCAGGAATCCAAAATTACCCAGAAATACGCTCGCACTCGTCAGATCTCAGAAACTGAGCGCGGGTAAGCCCCGGCTAGTGTTTTGGACGCGCGACCGCCATGCATAATCGTCGTTGAAGGCTCCTGCAGGGCTGCGTTGGGGGCATCGGAGGGCAGTGCACCAAAATCCATTGTCGTACTCCCGTATCTGTGTTCCCAGTCTTCACCAAATCCACATTAACCAGCGTGTTACAGTATGGCTAATTAACCCCCCATGCCCGGCACTCTCCCATCATTCGAGTGACAAAGGGCTACACGCGTACATATTTTTTTATTGTTATATTACATTGTTATTCTAATACCACACTTTTTTACAATCTCCACTACTGATAAAAAAAAAAACCATCCCTCAAACCTGAATAATTTTTCACCACCCAATATTATTGGCGAACGTCCATGGATCGGGGAGGCCTTCGTTTCGCCAGTGGGATAGAGCATGGCCCTTGCCGGTGCCGATGGTGACGAGTGCTGTGTGGCTGCAAAGCACCTGACGGCAGAGGAGCTGGCGGAGAGGAGACGACGCCAGGAGGCCGAAGAGGAGGCGCGGCGAGCAGAGCGCGGGACGCGGCCTCAAAAGCGACCGCGCGGGTGTGACCGCTCTCCCTGCTACCACTATCATAAACAACATCATATCCACAGCCACACGGTCATACACACATCATACACACCGCCACACCATTGTACAGGCCACACCGTCACACCACCGTACACACCGTCATAGCGCCACAGGCACAGAACCACACTGTCATGCACACCATCATACACACAGCCACACTGCCACACCATCATACTGTCACAGTCACACCCACACCGCCACACCATTGTACAGGCCACACCGTCACACCATCGTACACACCGTCGTAGCGCTACAGGCACACCACCACAACCACACTGTCATGCACACCATCATACACACAGCCACAGCCACACTGCCACACCATCATACTGTCACAGTCACACCCACACCGTCACACCACCACGGCCATACCGTCAAACCGTCATACACACCATCATACAAACCGTCACACCACTACAGCCACACAGTGATCCATAACCAACATTGTCCCACCACCACCCGAACACCAATAATATGTACCACCCTGCCCATTCCACCAACTCACTGCTCCACCGCCAACATTGCCCCATCGCCCTGTTACCTCCATTCATCCCACCACACTTACTGACTCACTGCCCCACTATATTCTTTCCCAATGACCCGTATATTCCACCACCATCGAAACCATTGGTATCCCTGCCACCATCCCATCAACGCTACCACCACCACCACCACCACAACCACAATAATAATATAATAAAACTATATACCCTGAGTTAACCTACATTTCAAATTAATTAAACTGATTGAGGGAATAAGGATCTTGATATAGCATATAATAATCGTTGTTGTCGTCATCCCTATGTAGTTCTCTGTGCCCCTTCCGGCTGGTGCCGTGTTCTTCGTTCACAGCAGACAGGCCGGTACGTCCACACAGCACAAGAGGCGTCCTGTTTCCATGCGGCATCGCTCTTTCTGCGTTCGTGTTGTTTCACCCCGCATTGTCGCACCCTCGAGATTCGACTTCACCGCATACCAGCGAACGACAGTAATGAACGACGCTGTCAATGGCATCGTCCTTGCTCATTTACCCTGCCACTCATTCGCCAGTTTCCAGAAATTGTTCGGTCGATAAGCCCCGGCAGCTCTTCGAGCCGTGCGAGAGAATGTCGGGGTGGGCATGCGTTGACTCGGAGGCAACAGATCTCGGTGCCCCTGACGCGTTTGCACGTTCGACCTGGCCGCGAAACATCGGTTAATTCCTCTCCCTGTCGCTTCCCCCCGTCGCAGGCTCCGTTCCGAGTTTTGGTGCGCGCAGACGCCTTGATCGTGATGGACATTGTGAGTGGCGCGCGCGTACGGTAACTTTGCTGGCAAATTGACGCGAGAAGCGTAAACCGTTCATGACTTAAAAACTAATTAAATAGGTAAGCAGGTTTGTTTTGACGGCAAGGCGCTTTGGTCAATCGATGAAATGTTATTTCCTTTGGGTAATGAATTGCCAACCTGGGTCACTGCCAATACCATTAAGGACACATCTTATCGAAGCAACTGGGTAGCTGGAGGGAGAGGTTGGTTGGGTGATTTGTCCAGGATTCCATTTGAGGTTTCAGCCATCTATGATTAAACCGGATTCTCATGAGCAACCAGATAATAGTCTGAGTCCAGTCACCAATAACAGTACAAAAAATACGATAAATATTTGTTTAATTGCTGATGCGACAAACACTCATTGCATGCCATATGTAATAGGTGTGCACCTAGTGTGGCTATAGAGCCCTATTAAAGTGACTTCAGATTTAAGTCATAATAATACAATTTATCAAACGCATATTTTCAGACAAAGCCAAAACTATTTCCAGCCAGGCTCGAGGATCCGCATATGCCCGACAAAAACAGATGAACGTCACTTTCATCATCATCATCACCACCATCATAATTTTCCGGGATTGTGCTCTGACGCAGAGTGGTGCACTGCTCGCCGCAACATTTCCGAGTATATATTTGTCATCTCTTGACGTTAACACCAGTGGCACAGCTGGCATATAATTCGAAGAAAGGAAACGCAAATAAAAGGGGGGGGGGGGGAGGAAGCATCTTCTAAAGAAGTGGACAAAAGCTGGGTGCAATGGCGGGCAAAGGCAGGGGGCCGAGTGACCGCGGTGCAAGAGCCGCTCGACCGTCAACAACGATTTAACGGGAAGCGCTGGATTTATTGACCCAAGCTGGAGAAAACATGTTTTCATTAATAACTTGGGACAATAAATAGTTTGGTGGCCGTGGTTAAAGCACTGACGCATCGACATAGAACAAGAAAATAGAAAGAGAAGGAACAACAACAAAACACAACGAAAATAAGAGAATCCGTGTTTTAATTTTCTTTCGGGGGTAAAGTTGAGCGGGTCGGTGCGGTGTGGGGGGAGATCGGGGCTTTGAAAGGGGACCCTGTTATCAGGGCCACCGGGAGAACTGAAGGTCGCAACCCCCGCGCTCCCGCTGTGCCCATCTCATCGTGACTGGGGGGGAGGGAAAAAAATGGCAAAGCCCGAGATGCGGTGTAACAACAAACACGGAGAGCGGGTTTAGCAGAGACTTCACAAGGGAAGTCAGGTGCAGAAACATGGTTCCTTCGTGTGGGTGCATGGGGTGGGGGTGGGGGTTGATCCTCCATTGCTTTTGCAACCTCAGTGTGTAAACACTGACATGTGGCTCGCACGATTCGTAACCAAGGGAGTTCGTGGGAAAACCAATATGTTCACCATCACAAAGTCGTCCCCTCCTGGTCCCTCCCATAGGAATGTGGAAGTTTTACTGCTGGTTGAGGACCGGCCGTGAAGATGAACATTGCCCAATGCTCTGTTGAGCATGGGGGTGTTTTGAGCGCTCGCTTAACCAACGTCAAACAATTGAATTGAGCTACAAGTGACAGAATTACGTCTGTTACTTATTTGACGTTGAGGTATTTTGGCAATTAATATACCTGCAGTCATAATAAAATATTTTTCCAGAAGTCCCTCAGTTTTTCAGAGGGATTCTGTTATTGAGATATTTTTGCCTCTACCTTTTGACTTCCGATCATGGGAGGAAATTGGAGTGGGCAGAGAAAATCTGCACACATGAGATGACATTCGAAGGTCTGTCTAGATCTGTTCCCAAGTCTGCTTGCTGTGCCGCTATAATCCTGACCGCCTCGCCGCCCGGTGGATTTGGAAGTCTCCAAACACCGCGACATCCGCCAGCCCCTGCCACCGATACGCTCGTTCACGGCCGTGCGCGCTCCCGACGCCCCCCTGCTGCACGTCGCAAACAACAACGGCAGCCCTTCGTCATTGCGTGGCATTGTCGCTGACCCGCTTGTTCCGCAGCACGCGCACGTGTCCAGCGCTGAGGTCATCGGGCTGCTGGGTGGCCACTTCCACCCGGACCAGCAGCAGCTGGAGGTGAGGAGCCGAGACGAGTGTGACAGGATTACCGTGTCAACAGAAGGCAGTGCATCGGTAGCCATTGTACTGTACTTGTATGCTCCGATGTCTACGCTCCACCCACCTTCAAGCGGTTCCGTTTCCCAGGCCCACCCCCCATCTTCACCAGCTTCACCAAGCCGCACTGACCAGCACGGTGAAGTATGGTCAAATAACTCCCCACGACCTGCACTTTAAGCGGAGGCCCTCATCCGGCAGTGGATTTTATTAGGACTGTTCATGCACACAAGACAGCTCATTGGCTGACAGCATGAAAACCTTTCCCTTGCGAGGCTACTGAACCAGCAAGTGTGTTGTGCTATCGCAGCAAGCGTGCATGCGTGTTTATTTCATGTGGGTGTGTGTGCGTGTACACATGACCAATGCAGCGTACTTATGTGTGGTGCATGTGTGCGACCACAGTCGGTGTATGTGCTGTATACAAATGATGTTCCCCTGCGTGTGACATCATCGGTGTCTTGCGTTTGTGAGCAATCGCAAGAGTTTGTGTGCGTGTGGCGTAATAATTAGCACGCTGTGTTACGAACCCGACGACCGGAGTTCAATTGCAGCTCATGTCAAACACCAATGGCAATAATCAGACACGGTCCCGGGCCTCGCCTAGGCCGACTCGGCCTTAAATGGTGTGATGTATAAACATCACCACTCGGGAGACAAAAGTTTGTCAAGCATGGTGTTGACCATCCACCCTCTCATGTGGCTGTGCCGGCCTTCATCGGTGCCATTCGCTAACAGCACTTGCCCCCAAAGGTCTTGTCAAAACCTACGCGGGGATCCTTTGTCTTTGTGCGTGCACGACTCCGCGGTGTGAAGGTGTGCGCGGCGGAGCCGTGCGATGGCGTCAGCACGGGGCTGCAGTGCGAGATGGACGCGGTGGCGCAAACGCGGGCGAGCGAGGCGCTGCGTGCGCGGGGACGAGCGGTGCTGGGCTGGTACCACTCCCACCCGGCCTTCCCGCCCAGCCCTTCGCTGCGCGACATCGACACGCAGGCCAAGTACCAGGTACGGCGGCGCGACCCGGCGTCGCTGAGCGCGAGCAGACGCGCGCCCCCGGTGCTTTTATCATGTGACGTGAACACGGGTTTCGGTGGCTTTGCTTGTTAAGCTCTTCCCATTGCGCTGTCCATTGCTGTGCTTCATCGTACGTTATTGAAAGTGGTGACATATAGTTAATCGTTTTGCTTCTCTGGGCAAAAATAGTACCTGCTATGACACATTGGATCAGAAAAAATTGTGTAACAATTGCCCCAGTTGCAACCGCATCGCAAATTGCCCGCTCCGCCACCCTGCTGGACACGTGTGTAAAGGATGCCGAGAGGCAACCACTATTCGGAAATGGATAAATATACACTCACCCGAGTCCTAACGGCTCCCCTGTCATTGGCGAGGAGCTATCGCAGGGTGGGGAGTTAACGTAGCGGGCACTCAATCGGATTTGAAGGTGGTGAGCCATTAAAATCGGATTGGTCGTCAAGGAAAAACTCAAAGGAAATGTCGGTTGAGACACCGTTATTGGGGGAAATTAATGGGATTGGTGGAGAGTCATGGAAAGTTCGGGAAAGGGTGGGAAAGAGTAGGGTGAGGAGTGGGTTCATGGTGCCTGAACGGGTTAATCCCCTGGTATGTGACGCGCTGTACGGAAGACGTAAGAATGACGACGTTCAAGACTCACCGGACTGGAACTCCTTCACAAATAACAATCGACCGGTTGTGTGTTCTCCTTCGCCCATACGTCCACGTATGCCAAACGCACACGCATGCACACACACACACATGCACACACACACGTGTCCCCGTGCCCCCGTGCCTGCGTTTGTCGTACGTTCACTCGTGTCGCCGTTGCTGCTGTGGGATCGTACCGTCTCTCTGCAGGGCTACTTTGCGCAGGGTGGAGCTCAGTTTGTGGGGATGATTATCAGCCCGTACGACCCGGGCCACCCCTCTCCGCACTCCCAGCTCATGTGCCTCACTGTGACTCACGACGTCAGCCTCGAAGGCCACCGTAAGACACTATTAAACTAGTAATAATAATCATCATTGGGTATTAATATACAGACCTTTGTCAATCTCTCGATTGCCTCCTAATCCAATCCCGGATCAATTTCAAGATCGCCCTCGCCATCATTAAGATCCTCTGCGGACTTGCCACTCTTTTATCTCACTTTTCTCCCCTGCATGCACTCTACCTTCTCTCATCTCATCTCTACACCCCTCTATGCATTCTATGCACTCTGCTAACTCTCTCCCTCTGCCCTCACTCTAATGCCCTCTGCAGTCCGGCAACTCAGGCTTTTTTTATCAAAACCTAGTCAACTTTCGATCATTGGGAGGTGGTCACTCATTCTCTCTCTGCTTCCCCGTGTTTCTGTTTGTGCTGCTGTCGACTCCGTGATCCTGTTCATGGCCAGGCGACTGTGCTCGTCTATTTACAGCCCCGAGCTAGCGGTGAAACATCCATTCATATGCCAAGTGGTGGTGGCGGCATCTGTGGAGAACAGCCACCCTCGTGTGCAAGACACTCGGCATTTGAAGATTCATAAAGCTGCATTGACAAAGACAACATTAAATTTTCCATGTCTCCTTGCCTTTGTCAACCGCTTCATCTTACGCCTTTTAACGAGCCCTGCGTGGCATTGTCAGTGACGAGTATGCAGGCGGTGTTACTGGATGGCACCACCGGCACATGGGCTGGAGGGCCCCAGGAGCCAGGCTACGAATAGGAGGGAAATTGGACAGTTTGGGGTGGGAGGGGGCAGTTAATTCCTCGCCACTGTCCGTGTACTAAAGGCCCGAAGCGCGTTTTCGCGACTTGGGTTACGTGCCCTGTGCCATATGCCGTGTGCCGTCCGTGCACGTGGGGTTTGATACGGCACAGCCATGCTTATAAATAAACCATATTCCCCCGAATCCTCGCGACGGATGGGATGGTTGGACATTTTCATTCATTCGCCGTGTCATACGTGCTACTCTCAATGCATGCCAGTAATTACAGCGGAACATTTTTACTATTTTAAATTGTGGCAGGGTGTGTGGGATGAAGTGGTCTGGTGAAAGCTATTGACACCAAAGCACCAATTTATGTTAGTGGTCACGATTGACATTGCACAACTCCAGGCGCTCGGATACATTTGGATGAAATGAATCGATTCCGTTTGTGTATACGGCTCTGTTTATAGCCATCTGTTCTTCAATTCAAAGCATTGACATTTTACTTGAAATGAGTATTAATAGTGTACGACTTTATTGCAGTATGTGCATGCATTCATGAATATTAGATTAAGCTCGTGATCCGAGCATCAAATCGACGTTCCCTCGCCCCCCCCCCCCCCCCCCCCGCGGCAGGTTTGCCATTTAGGCTGCAGACGGAGAAGACGGCTTACGTGTACGATCCGCTCGACGTGCTCACCAAGGCTAGGGCCATCGCGGAGAAATACTCGACGCTACACAGGTACTAAACATAATAGAAGACCAAACATACCAGCGTGCCCTAAAGGAGAACATTTGACTTGGTCCATATAGATCAGAAACGTTGACACTGATGGCGAATATAATTGAAAGTTGCAAAATACACAGTTGCCTAGAGAGAGACGCACACTTGAAAGTTTGAAGTCAAAAAATCTAAACATTGAAAATTAACAGTGGGCTTGGGCAGGACATGTCGCCAGAAGGGGGTGGTGGCCGGTGGTGGAGATGAATGACAGAGTGGCAGTCAAAGGAGAGAGCGTGCCCAAGAGGACGTCCGCCGAGTAGATGGAGCGATGAAATCAGCTCGTGTGCAGGTGTGAGATGGATTGTTACGTCGCAAGATGGCGATGGCGTGGGAAGGCCTTCATCAAGCACAGTGGGTTGATTGTGACTATAACGATGAAATTCATCGTTAAGACATTCCGATTATGTCACTGACATCACTACCATCCGGATTCATGCGTCAATGCAGTGATGTCACTGCAGTGCCATTTTGGGGGACCGTGATGATTACTTCAAGGTCTATTTTCAATTACAAAACATCAAACTCATGACAGACAGCAGGAACACACCGTTTAGGTATATATCGACAAGATAAGAGCTCTTTGTTTTTCTTTGCTTATGCCTTAAAATAAACAGTGCTGGAGAACATTGGTTTGGAAAGCCCATTGGCTCATTGACCTACATTTTACTTTTTAGTGATGAAACAGTCCCTTATCTCCTTATCAAGATAACACAATCTCTTACAATTAGCAGTGCTGGTGGTTCATCCTACTACTATGCCACCTCATGGTGATGCTGCATTACTTGCAGACCGCTCCATCACCATATTATGGTTGGTGTACTTTTCTGACATAACCCTACCAAAATGCTGACACAGAACTTCGGAAACCCGCGAGGTTGGGCGCTTCACTTAGCGATCACTTGGTGAACCACACAACTGCGTCAGCATCCGTGAATCTTCACAACACCAAAGTTATGTTTTTGTTCACCCGTGTCCGAATAAAATGTGGCGGCACGGGCATGTGGTTCGAGTTAAGAGTACAAAGCGACCGCTATGGCCGATGCAAACGACCGCATTTATTTGCTATTCCACGCGTCTGTTTATTTACACGGCGGGTGGATGGGTCGTGGGCTGACTAGAAATCATCCGTGCCTCGCAGCAGTATCTCCTGTGGATGGGTTTCTGGGTGAGACGGTGGAGGCATTGCCAGATTAAGTTTGATAGGGAGCCTGGGCTGGTATACTTTTGGGGGTGGGTGCCCTCTTTGTTTCATCATCAGCAGCAGCACCCACGGATCAATCCACTGCAGGATGAAGGTCTCCTCAAGCCACAACCACCTCTCATGAATCTTGGGATGAAAAATGTACATTGGTAATCGTGCACCTGAACTGTTTTCATCGCCCCATCTCCACGGTGGATGTCCATTCGGACGCATTCCCTCGTGCATATTACATTCTTTACCGTTTTACCACCACCAATGTCCAGTGTAAAAAAAAACTCCAGTTATATCGTCGTGATTTCAAGTTTTAGTTTTTAGATGTGATAGGCAAAACGTAAAGCTAACCTCTAAGTAAGAACACACTATTAAACATTGGCATAAGTGGTACTAATACACTTGGTAATAGTGACTTTAATGACAAAATCACCCACCATAGAATTTACAATTCAATGCAGTGTGCTGGGCCACAGCCCCCTAAAATGCTGCTGCGTTAACCCGGCCCTGGGTGCGGTGTGGGTGCACGCACCCCGCAAGTGCTGATCGTAGGCGTTTTGCACCGCCCCGTTTCTCTGCCAATTTTTTCGCTAACGTTGTTGGTCATCGTGCCCTTTTTTTCCACCCCCCCGCCCCTCTCCGTTACCGCCAGCGGGGTTCCTATGCTTCACCCGTGCCGGGGCTGCGCGGAGCTCACCTACCTGCAGAAGGTGACGTCCACACCTTGCGGCGCTAGCTACCCGTGCCTTGCCGCACACGGCGCAGCAAATTGGCAGGAATTGTTGCTTAGTAGTCTCAGTGTGAGCGACACGCACCGCTGGGTGATTGAGAGCGTTACACAACGCGTGCGACCCAGTTTGCCGTTGTTCGAGAAAGGTCTTTTCTGCTCGATTGTAGTGTTTGTGTAAAAAAACAAACGCAGCTACTTTCACAGAAAGAGATGCATGGCCAGAGCTACATTTTCCAAAAGGCATTTAAGAAACTAAAGAAGCACTATTCTGAAAAAAGCACTTTACCAGTAAATTGTCAAAATGTTTCTCAACTAGGATGGGAATGGGGGGCGAACAGCCTTTGTGTTTCGACAGCGGTGTTTTTGACGGGATGTGCTAAAAATACTCGTGCGTAGGGTTTTTGCCGTTGTGGTGTTTCGCTCTCCGATGTGTTTTCAGGCTGTATCACATGTTGTTTGGGAATGTCTGACGTTTCAATCCGCATCCCGGGAGCTTCTAAATTAAATTTTTAATTCAGTGGTTGAACTTACGCTCCCAGAACATGGAACTCGCAACACCTGGAGCCAAATGTCGCATGTCATTCCGAACAACACATAGCAACCTGAAAAAACATCAAAGAGTGTGATGAAAAAAAAGAATTCTTAAAAACCGAAGCAGGACATTCGCAAATAGTAAAGTCAGCGATTAAACAGAACCACGGGCTTAATAGTGGGGTACGTGTGTGTGTGTGTGCGCGCGACATATGCCGGACTGCACAGATGCTCGTCAGCCTGCGGCACTGGCTAGAGGTGGAGTCTGGAGAGGACGCAGGTGTGGGAGATGGAGCGGAAGACCCTGGAGAAGTCGTCGCCGAGGTGGAAAGGATCTTCACGGCGGTGTACGCGGCGGCGGCTGCCGAGACACTATCGCACACTCCTGCACTGTAGCGGAGAAGCGACTTGGCGATTAAAATCGATCGTTACACTCGCGATATTGCGCATTGAATCATCCGCATGAGGATCGATTATTTACAGTTTATGCTAGCTGTGCGCCATTTAGTCACTGTACAAACGTGCAGATAAGATAAATGAACAATACAAGTGATTTGGACAAGACCGGAAATAATATTTATCGCAACTCAAAATCGTGACATTTCATTGAATTGCCGAGGGAGGAGCAAATTGTTACAATGTTTTGTTTCATTACAATGTATTTTATACGTTATTTTTATATTTACAACCCCCTTAATTTTTTTTACTGAGATAACGATGTCCTGTCCGTGTGTGCTAGCAGGCGCAGTCATTAAAACGACAGTGACACTGCAATATGGAGGCGTTTAAAGTTTGTAAATAATTGATTGTGTGCATAAGCATTGTGGCACAGTTCACGTAAGCAAGAACCCGAGTGAGTATGTTGTTGATGTTTACCTAATAAAACAAAGCAACGCAGTACAAACTATGCATGAATTCAATCAATTAAAACCTGGTGTGGAATGTAAATGTCTATACAGCAGCTGCAACAAAATATACAAGAGATTAACTTGGTTTACAAGGATATTACGACATGGGCATATTATTCCATATAATCTATAAAGACATTGTTGAAACTTTATGTCCAAGCCAAGTATAAATCTTCATTCCATTACACGTTACACGTGGTGAAGCTAAAGCAACGTTGGGGCTTTTACTGTGGCCCTACGTCATGTTAACCCAACGGTTCTTAACCCCCCCCCCAAGGGTGCAAAAGTTTTTCATGGGGGGGGGCGCAGAGGCTGAATCATGGATACTGTGCAGGAGGAATCTTAATGCGTGCGGGGAACGTCGGCGCTGCACTGCGGCAACAATCATACACGACATGAAACGTGTTTGGCTTACACCGTGTTGATTAGAGACGTGATCTCTCTTGTCATGTGACCTTAGCAACCTTGTATTTGTCAACCCAAACGGTTTACCCGTATTCTTGTAAGGGAAATTGAGTTTCTAGGTCCATATGGCGTCCAGCCGTTTTAATCCTGGCAAAATGTTTTTGTCTTTTTGTGTTCCTGCCTTGTGATGGGACTTTATAGGATGAACGTTGAGATTTATAAGAGCACGTGGTGACCAATAAGGTCTGAATTGGTCTGTAATAACGTCGGCACTCAGGGGTTGATAGGTATGCAGGTACCATTAGTTTTTATTAGGGGGTCGCCATACCATAATTAAACTTTTTAATGCGTCGCAGTAGTTTTTGTGAATGCCGTTGTGAGTTTTCGCACGAAAATCTGTTGGTAGGATGGTTAGTTGGAGGTAGTGAAGTAACTTTTTTGTTATTTTATTTGAACCTACGTGACTTTACCGAAAGACCCAAGAATAAGCAACTTTTTATTTCAAGGAAAGCATTTGGCACGTGATGTCAAAATGTGTTGTCTTGTTGGAAGCTGCTGTACGCCATAGTTCTTGTCTGCATAGTTTACACACCGGTTCAAATGCAGACATGTCTCCGTGACCAATATGCTCGTGTCTGAAGAATGCGCGTCTCAATAGCCTGTGGACTGGTACGTGCATTGGCTTCGTACTATCTAGATTTGAAGTTTTCGTGACTGCAGGGATCCATACTCTTTGGTTCTTTCGGTAAAGTTACGTGGGTATAAAATAATTAAATCACGACGTTTCGGGTGCAACACAAGCGTCCGTCATCAGGTGGGACAACCATAGCAAGAAACAATTGAAGTGGGCAAACGGGCTGCTGTGCCTCTTGGCACTCTTGTCACGGCAGCCCTTTTGCCCACTCCAGCAAGTTTCTTGCTGTGCTTGTCCCACCTGATGATGGACGCTTGTGCTGCGCCCAAAACGTGATTTAATTTATTTTATACCTACGTGACTTTACCGAAAGAACCAAAGAGTATGGCTTTGTACCGTTTGCCTTTTGACGTTCTCTGGTCTAACACTGGTTGCGACTAAGCCTTAAAGAAGCCTGTCTGGTGTAGGCCAATCCGTTTCAAAGACTGCATATGTTACAGCATGTTTGTATGTTTACCACAAGTATATGTGGTTAATGCAGATGATTCCTTGCAAAAGGTTTCTTTATGGCGTTTAAACATTTTAACACCTGTTTTATTGTCAGAAAGGGTAAAACCTATTATTTTTTCATACTTTGTACTGGCAAAAAAGGTCCCATTTTGCATCTCTCTTTATCTACACTACTGGCGTCACTGTAGGCTACGTGTCTCAATTGTGTAAATGCTGATATCGCACAAAGACAACACGAGCTTTTATCGATGGTCATTAACAATGCATTTTGAGAAACCTAGTTCATCAGTCCATTGGTTCTGAACCTATTTACTATGGAGTAGCCCCTCAGCAGTCAAGACCACTGGTCCCTTCCTGCGAGAAACTGATCCACTGGGGTGGAACCATCCAGCACCATTCCTCTGCAAGTTTGACTCCCCAGTTTAGGGCTGGGTGACAGTGTCCAAGACATTTTCTTTGGCAGGGGCGGGGGGTGGTAGGCATCTGTCTAGGCATTGTGGGCAGATTGCATTGTGGTGGTGGTGATGACGATGAGACCGGTGCGTGGCTTCCTGCTAGTCGCTCAGGGGAGGTTCTGCTGCAGGTCGGCCACTTCTGCCCTCCACATGGCCCTGTGGGACGGGTTGCTCGTCAGCCCCGTCACCTTGGTGGCCTTGATGACAATGTCCGGGCCACAGGACACCACGGCGCCGTACACCAGCACGTACTCGCCTGGCAGGCGCATTCACAGCCACGTGCCACGCAAGAGACAACGACGCCATATAGAATCAGAACATTATCTTCTTTGGTTCTTTCGGTAAAGTCACGTAGAATGAGAATAAAATAATAAATTGATAAAATAAAATAACACAATAATATTCTCACAATATTATTGTGTGGTAAAGTCACGTAGAATGAGAATAAAATAATAAATTGATAAAATAAAATAACAATAATATTCTCACAATATTGTGTTATTTTATTTTATCAATTTATTATTTTATTCTCATTCTACGTGACTTTACCGAAAGAACCAAAGAAGATGAATCCTTGCAGTCACGAAAGCTTTAAATCGAAATCAGAACATTAATTTACACTGGAGGGATCCGATGAGCGACGAAGCTCTTTTTCACAGATGTCCAGTAAAATAATGGTACACATCAAGGTTTCAGAAGACGTGGTCCACAACAGTGATCATTATTATAATTCAACGATATTCAGCAACGATTTCAAGTAGTAGAAGAACCCTGTTGTATCACTTTTCTATTTGTAATAGAGTAATTGGTGAATTGTCAAACGGCATTCCAGGTCTGTAGTAAGGGTCGTATATAATTCGAGATTTGAAGCTTTCGTGACTGCAAGGATCCATACTCTTTGGTTTTATCGGTAAAGTTATTTTATTTTTTACCTACGTGACTTTACCGAATAAAACCAAAGAGTATGGTCGTATATAAGTTTACTTTGTTTAACAAGTCTCGTGACATTTTCACGACCTTAAAAAGGTGGATTTGCTCATTTTTCGGCTTTAACCAGCTGGCGCAGTTCCCTTTCAGCCGAGCCAACCTTAACATCAGCATGGGCCACCACTCGCCTGGAGCCAGGCAAGGGCTGCCCCTGGGCACGGAGTCCAACCCACGCGCTGTGAACTCCCCGGTGCCGTCAGAGATCCGGGCCGAGCCGCCGTGGCTCTCCTCCACGGCCACGACGTCTCCCTGCATCCACACGTACGACACCCGCAAGGGCGAGCAGTCGGGTCTGGGTTCGAACCCGGTCACCGTTGCTCCACGGTCCCGGGTCACGGCGCACGCGTGGGGCTGCTGCTCGTCGGGCCGGGCACCGGGGCAGGCGGAGAGCTGCCCGGCTAGGACCTTAAACGGCACGGCGATGACGGGCGCTGACATGCCCTCGTTTCTCCGTCTCTCTCCACTGCTGGATTGACTACAGCTTGGACGAGGAACCGAGGGATGGATGGAGTGTGGATTGGTGCAGTGAATTAACTACTGTGAAAGCGTCTCGAGTTAATGAAAGTGGGGTCATGGATGAAATCGAAGTGGCTTAAAAGTTAAGACAATGACGGTAGGCGGATGAAAGCGGCGCAGTGAATGAAGGCAGCTCAAGGAATGGAGCAGCTGCACTGTGGGCCGCACCAATGGAATAATGAATTGTGTGAATTGTGCCTCGTCTAAAAGAACCGAGTTTAAGCTTAGTGCGGGCTCGGGAGAAAGCAGCGAACGCAACTGAACGAATATAAGGCCGCTCAGGGGACAATCTAGCCACTTAATCGCCGTGACTCAATCGCAGAAGAAGGCAAGCGACGATAAGTTAGCGGCGGAAGGGGGGGGGAGAGTCGCGGGGAGAGCGGAGCTTAGGAAGCGTTCGTTGAGGCAGAGTGTGGGCCCCCGTCGGCTTCTTGGGCTTCGCGTTTCAACGTTTGTAGAGCCCAAGAGTTTGCAGCTCTCTCGATGCGTCGCTCGTAGCTACGCCTTCCCCGCAAACTTGCCCGTCGCATCGCCCCGACGCGAGTTTGAAGCTTTAATCAACGAGAGAGCGAGCGAGCGAGAGCCGTTAACGTGGGGGTGGGAGGAGAGGTGGGGGAGGAGCGCGCAAATGACGTCATAGTTTGTTAAGCGAGTCGGGTGACGTCATTTGGCGCGCTAGTTTAAAACATTTTCAAGAAATACTGTTTTAAAATCAAAACTCAGGCGAAATCACATCGTAATAGAGATGGACACTGTATTTTTTTTATTGTTTTTCCTTTTGTTGGAAACTCGCTTGTTTGCCCGTCCTAGGACGGAAGCTGAAATTGTATTGTTTTATATTTTTATTATTTTATTGTTTCCGTTCTACATGACTTTACCGAAAGAACCAAGAATATGTACAGTACATTTACGTTTTCTTGTGTGATTCATCCGCTCATGATTATTAATGACGGGGGGGGGGGGCTCAGTGACGTCACGTATGGATGTAGCACTGTGCTGCGTATATATTTTTTTTTACCGTCACTTTCTGTAAATAAGCGTCTGCGTATATTTAGTTTATTTGATTAACTTTCAATAAAGAAACGTAAAATTTAAACCGAATTTGTGTAAACAAATTTCTTTCCGCGGGAGCGTAAAAATCCAACCGCTCATTAATATTAATGAGGGGGGAGTGGGCCTCATGTGGAGTGACGTCACGCGGGGGGTGGGCCAAACGTGGAGTGACGTCACGCGCGGGACATTATTGTCTCATAGTAGTAATTACAACAAACAACGCGATATTAGAGTTGAAAGCACTCTGCGAGATTTGGTTCTTACAAAGTGCGATTCGTATTATGGACACCTGGTTAGTTTAACACTTAGTAGGCTTTCGCGACCAATATTATTCATAATAAACGTTTTTTGGGTTAGATCGCGTTATTTATAAATGTGTCGTAACCCTCCACCACCCGACACGGCTAATCAGCAAAAAATGTGTCACATGTGTCAACGTGACACATTTTTTTGCTTATTATGGACACTTGGTTAACTTTTGGTACGGCTAATTGACGTATTCCGGATCACTTTCCCACACCGCAGTGTCCATCATCCGCCAAGGTCTATCCACTGCTAGATGAACGCCTCCTCCCAATGACATACGTGGGCCACCCCTCATTACCCTGCGATTCTGCCGCACATAAGGCAATGTAATGAGTTCATCCTGTAGGTCTCTCTCGGGTCTGTTCCTTCCTTTGGCTGCCATTCCATCCATCACCTGCAGTCTCGACCACGGGTCATCATTGGTGCCATCCATGCAGTGGACGCGGTGGCTAGGAGATGTTAACTCCCTTGCCTGGTATACAGGAGGTTGTGGGTTCCATCCCGACCCTGACGCCTGCTGCTGTATATTTGGAGTTTGCGTGTCTCTCTCATCATCATCACGGTGGCTAGGAGATGTTAACTACCTCGCCTGGTATACAGGTGGTTGTGGGTTCCATCCCAACACTGACGCCTACTGTATATATTTGGTGTTTGCGTCTCTCTCTATCATCATCGCGGTGGCTAGGAGATGTTAACTCCCTCGCCTGGTGTACAGGAGGTCGTGGTGTGTGCGTCTCTCATCATCATCACGGTGGCCAGGAGATGTTAACTCCCTTGCCTGGTGTACAGGAGGTCGTGGGTTCCATCCCGACCCTGACGTCTGCTGTATATTTGGAGTTTGCGTGTCTCTCCCTCTCTCTCTCGTTCCCCGTGGTCGCGGTGGATTTTTCTCCGGGTCCTCCGATCTTTGTCCCTCCACATTCAGAATCGACGTCCCGCGTTCAGAGCATTTGACCGCTGTAAATTTCCACGCGATGATGATGATGAGCCACTCGGTTGAGCTACAATTTGTGACAAGTCGCTTCTGACAAAAGAGCTACATAGGGGCCGTCCATAAATGACGTCACGCGATTTTTTTCGCTTTTTGAGCCCCCCCCCCTCGTCACACGGCGTCACAAAAAGTCAGACCCCCACCCCCCTAAAATATGACGTCACAAAGCTCTGCCCCTCCCCCATATTTTCATTTTGAAAATAAAACATGCTTAGAATCTCTTTAAACTATTGTCATTGTAGTGCGTATTTAATGTGGCGCTGCACTCTGATGTTGTAGGAGTGTTGTTATAATATATAGTGTTGTTATAATAATTCTATATTTATTTAAAGTTGCGCATTTTGATTTGACGTCACATTTATTAACCCCCCTCCCGTCACATATCGTCACAAATGTCTGACCCCCCCCCCCCAGGTGCGTGACGTCATTAATGGACGGCCCCTTTCCTGGTAAATAAAATAGTTTAGTTTGATGTTCTCATGTCCAGCCCAACTTGCCTTCACACCACCCGCCTCCTCTCTTCACTCTCGCAGAACATCTGCAACTGTTACAGATAAGAACACATCTTGTGCGCCACAATGTCATTAATTTATTTACTTTGTGGTTTTTGATATTCGTTGCATCAATATAATTTACTCATTATAGATCTGCAATGTTTGAAAACGCGTTTACCATCCGTGTGTCAATTAAACACCCTCCCAAACAAAGATGTCCTGCCCCCCCACCCCCCCGATCGCATTATCCAAGTGAAGTACAGTTAACTTTAAAAATAAACTTTTAACATTGCAAGCGCTCGTGCACGTTGTAAAACTCCGATTACGACACGAGTTAAATTTCACAGTCTGGATAGGCAGCCCCGGGGGTGAGCCCCCCGAGTTGCGCTGCGCCTCGGCATGCGGGCGGAGTCGAGGCGGGGCCTATCCGCGCTGGGAAATCCGAAGCGCGGTCTCCATGGAGACGGGAGCCGCTGTCCCCTGTCGGTCGCCATGGCGTGAAAGCTGAAATTGGACATTGGCGCAGCCCGACATTTGAGCGGCGCGTACACACTAAATTACTTGTCAAGGTACGTAAACAAAATGCACACACCCACACACATACGTGTACTCACACAAACCCCAAAGACAAAGAATCCCCCCGTATAACCCGAACAAAAATATATACATATACTGTTGGTGCAAGTGATGTGAGCGAGCGCCTATCAAGGCCGGCACGGCGCACGAGGGAGTTGGGTGGTCCAGAACCACGCCCGGCCGCCTTTGTATCCCCAGTGGCGACGTTTACACACCGCACCAGGATACTCATTTGAGGCCGAGTCGACCTAGGGGAAGCCCGGGACCGGTTCCGATAATCGTCACCGGTATTGACCGTGGCCGCGTGATCGAACTCGGGACGCCGGGTTCGTAGCGCAGCGCGCGCCAACCCTGCTACTCCCCTACTTAGACAACAACAAGAACAACAACAAGAACAACAACAACACGTACGTTACCAGCGCACAGTCGGCAACGTGCGTCAATTCACTGCCCACGGGGTGACGGTCGTGTGTGTGCGTGGTGGGGAGCGGAGGTGGTTATTCGACGGTATGACATACTTCACCACGCAGGTCAATTGGGATTTGGTGAAAGTTGGGGATGGGGGGAGTCATAGAATGTGTGAGCATGGAAAGTTACTGTGCAGTACAACAATGGATTTTCTGGCGAATTGCCCGATGATGCTGGATGCAATTACCAGCGAAACGTCGTGCTCAAAAAATTGTAAATGTTGTGGTTTCACTCCTTCAACACACCGGTGGGCTAAAGTAGTGAACTATTTGTCTTTTGTCAAACGTGACACTTTTTTGCTGATTGGCCGTGTCGGGTGGTGGAGGGTTACGACACATTTATAAATAACGCGATCCCAAAAACGTTTATTATGAATGAATGTTGGCTGCACTGCCCGCTGCTCTCCAGGACCGCAGCCATCTGACAACCTGTTTCGTGCATTGGTGGGTCATCCATCCGAGCACTATTCCAGGACCAAACCCCTGCTTAGCTTCTGATATCTCACGAGATCGGGCACGTTCCGGCTGAACTGGCCATCATCACAGACTCACCGTATACAAACACAAATCCAGTACCGTATACAGAGTTGTACAGGGTGGTCCAGATGTCTTGTGACCCCTATTTAAAACTTTATATTGTTTGATACCAATGGGTGCGTAAAAAAAATCTTAGGGGTCAATTAATTGGGGGTCACGGTACATCTGGACCACCCTGTTTATATATATATATAAGTGCTGTTAGCAAGCGCCTATTACCGCCGGATTGGATCAACAACCACATCCGACCGCATTTGTCTCCGCAGTGTTGATGTTTACACAACTCAGTGTTGATGTTTACACAACTCAGTGTTGATGTTTACACAACTCAGCAGTTGCAAGGTTGAGTCGAACTCGGGGGAGAGCCAGGACAGCCTGTGATTCCACGCAAGGCCGTCATTATATTTATTTATTGGGGGGGGACACGTCCCCAATAAATTGGGGGGGGACACGTCCCCTTCTTTGTGGGACCACACGTCACTGGAAAGGACACGCCCCCCCCCAATAATCAAATATGCTCAAAATGTCCCCCCCCCAATATATTGCTATAAAATAGATTTCTGTTTATATGATTCTGGTTATGGTTGTACTTTATTAATCCCTAACATCTGCCATTACATACAATGAAACAAGAAAAGGTAAAAAAGAAACAAAACACAGCGATGTAATACAATACACTATTAGACATTATTGTAAAGTATTAATAAAAAGTCCATCCTATGTGTTAGTGATTTTTTAAATATTTTAGGCAGGAAATGGCAGGAAATTCGTTTTCAAATGTAGATTTTTTTTTCTGGGGGGGGACCCCCACACACCCTGGAAGATTTGGTCCCCCTAAATGTTGACTCCATGGCTACGGCCTTGATACCACGTGCTACTGATGTAAGCCGTGGCCTGAAATCGGACGCGGGTTTCAGTCACCCATGATGATTAAACCGGGCTCTCACGTGCGGTGAGATGATGGTCTCAACCCAGTCCCCAATGACTGGAAAAAAGGCATCACGTCAATTGGCTCTGTATTAATTTGTCTTAAATGTAGCTCTGATCATTTAAAAACAAATCCCGTCACCTGATTAACACTACTATCATGTGTGGGAAAATGCTGCCCCCTTCTTTGTGGGACCGCACGTCACTGGAAAGGATCTCGGAGATAGCTCTGTACATATCCATTTCCACGGGCCATTCCGTAGCATGATGAGATGCACTCTGTATGTATGTTGAACTGCTTTCGCACCGTATTTAGCCAACCGCGCTAATCGGAGGTGCGGATCTGTGAGAGATGCACATACATACCTAATTTCATGACATGCCACCAATAAGCACGACGGGGATAACGTTGGGGATAGATTACGATGTCATTAAATGCGCAACATCCAGCTCTTGTTTGAACACGGCGACGCTGACTTCGTTCTTTGACAGTGAGGGGACGGTGTTGGCAGCCGAGAGGAGGTCTCCTCCTGGGTTGCAATGGACACCGAGGTGTGGGCACTGCTGCCCGAGACCCTACCTGGAGAGAGCGTTCGCTCTCTGCGTGGCCTCGTTGACGACAGAACGTTCAGCTGCCCGGGTCCTGGCGGGTTCACCTTCACGTGAGTAGCACATCATACGTTAGCAATACGTGTGTATGTATGTATGTTCAACTTATTTTGCACCGTACGTAGCCCACCGTGCTAAAGGACAATAAACTAAAACAAAACGCATTGTTACGGTTAGTTTGTTGTCTAGGCCTTTAACAAAATCACCCAGAAGGTGCTCAAACTTGTCAGATCTTGATAAGCCGAGCAGAATTTAGCCTGGATAGCGCTGGAATGGATGACCACCGCATGTAATAAACATGCTTTAGGCTGCTGAGGGGCTAAGTTGTAGCAGCAGCGGATAGTGCAGCAAAATTCAACGTTGCACTGTACTTATCTTAACGTGATCTATACAGCGCCTTAACCAAGGCACTTTACAGAGAATTGAGAGCGGTACAAATGCATATAATGGCAGAGATGAGGTGAATAAAATAGATGAGAGGAAGCAATGGCAAATCTGTGATGCGTGAATTCGTGAAATCAAAATTTATTACAGTAAATGATGATGAATAGATTTAATGAATGAGTGATAGTCATATAATGAGAATATGAAGAGGGAACAGTAACGGTCGTGGTTATGGGGGAGAGATTAAGTGGTTGTGCGGTGAGCTAGAGAAAATAAGTGAGTATTGAGTGAGGAGCGGAAGCTAGTGAGCGAAGGTGGCTGTTTAATGTGGAGGGGAATTTCGTTCCAGTGAAGGGGATTGAGAAGAGAAAAAGAGCAAAAGCGTGATTGAGCACAAGGAGAAGGAGGAACATAGAGAGACAACAAAGATTGAGAACATCGAGGACAAGAAGGCATATAGAAAGATACATTATATGCTTTCATGACTATGTTCCCTGACTTCACGAACCCATATACACCAGAATGGTGAAGTCGAGTATACGTTGAAAAAGACATTGTGAATTTTGAATGACTCCTCGCTGATCTTCCCTACCCTGACCACAAACAGCTTTCGAGAGCTCCTCGGGGACACAGGCCGTACGTCACTGGGCCGCCTGCTCGATCCGCTGTTGGATGGCCTGCTCACAGGCCACAATAGCTGCATGCTACTGCTGGGGCCTACAGGCTCAGACAAGGAGAGGGTCCTGGCCGGCATGGTGCCCTCCCAGATGCAAGTCGTAGCCGGGGTCGGTGCTGGGCAGCAGCGGGCAACGGGGCTTGTGCCCCTTGCCATGCAGAGGCTGTTCGCCGCATTGGAGAGTGGTGCCATGCCTGGTACGGAGGAAGAGTTCCGAGTTGTCTTGCTGTTGCTGGTGGTGGCACTGTGGCTCCAGTTTAAGGATATAGCAATATCCGCCTTGGATTTTTGAGTCTCGGGTGACACATGCAAGGTAGATTAATTGATAATTGGAATAGGAAGGAATATATTGATTCATTGACTCATAATAGATTTTTTGATCAGACCATGTTAGTAAAATTCCTAGGCATGGCGTACAACCTCCTCCACCTGGCACAGATAAATAAAGTTGTCATTCATGACAAATGTGCCAATTTACTATTGCTTCAGCACAGTTTTATGTTGGAGAGAAATCCACGACATTCAACAATTTGGTAGGCCGTTTCACTGGTCGTTGCAACCAGGCATCATCAGGCAATTGCCATGCTGGTCAGTGCAGGTTGGTGAGGTTGGGAAGGGTGGGAGCTGAGGACTGTTTCATATATCACTAGCTGGGAATTGAACTCAGGTCATGTAATTCATAGTGCAGCACACTAACCGGTGCATGACTACTCCACTCCACATAGCCTTACAAAACATGTGCAATGGTTATGATAACTGTACAATAACAACTCTTAAAAATTGCATTAAACGTTAGTTCTTAAAACCTTAAACAATTCTCGAGAAACTAATTTACCAAATATAGTTTTTTTTTTTTATCAGGATCCAGCTTGGAAAGGATTCGTAATTGAAATTCACCTCTTTATCACTCTACTGTTCCATCGCTGTTTTGAGCGATTTGTTGGTCTATTGACTGTTTGTGCAGGGAGCCGTGCAGTGGCGCTGTCTCTGTGCGAGGTGAGCGCCGATGAGAGTGTGAGGGATCTCATGATGTGGGACCCGCCGGCCCCAGGAAACGAGGGAGTCCTGCAGCTCGACTTCAGCCCACAGGAGGGCATCTACGTGCGGGTGAGCCACCGCACTTACAAAGGTTTTAAAAAGAGATGTGGGGGGTTTTTTCTCCCCCCAATGTTATGCCGATTGTGCCTGTGATGTCACGTCATGAGACGTAGTAGCCTTTCGGATCTCTCAATTAACGGTGCAACCATTCGTGTTATGGCAGGAGTAGGGATCCAATTACCTAGTGAGGGCCAAATAGAAATTTTAAATGCATTCGGTGGACAACCACACGTTAACACACACCTCAGCATTATCCAATAATAGCGTGAAGAGTTCACCTCTACCTCACCAATGCAATGCCTACGCACCTCCAATTAGCACGGTTGGCTACATACGGTGCGAAAGAAGTTCAACATATGTGCTACGCCTACATTTTTCCTGAATTCAGTTCCTAAAGCACATGGGAGTGTAACGTTGGGACATCTTGCCAAGCAACACGCCGAGCAACCCGAAAACTACATCAGAGAGCCATACGGCAAAACCGCAAACACCTACGCAGTGGTAACAAGGGAGATGTTAGTCAGGACAAGGGCCCACGGGCTCGTGTGCTGATGGAGCATGGATGTGCCTGCCTGTGTCTGCGTCCCAGGGGTTGAGGCGGGTGGCCGTTGGCTCGGCGGCCGAGGCAAGCACGGTCTTCCGCCGCGGTTGGGCCCGACGGGCCGGGGCCGTTCCCTCTGAGTTTGGCATCAGCTCGCCCGGCTCCACGCTCATCCTCACCTTGCATCTGCACCTAGTAACTCCACTGCCCTCCCCGATGCACCGCTCTGCATGGAGTTCTGGCTTGTGTAGACAAATATCATAGTCCATGGGACCCGAGCAGATATTGACCTCATCTAAGAGGTGGCAGGACCAAGTATTTAGCATATGGCCCATTTTTGACATGGTTACCACATAAAGTAACTTCCAACTGGGCATTTATGTTGCGGTTATTGAGATGGTGGATTGAGGCAGTCGCTTTGGATGGATTCGGCCGTAGTCTGCACCTTCGGAAGGTAGACGTTGAGGTCAGTGCAGCAAAATAAATTATTGTTCTACACTCTCCCCACCTTCACCAACCCGCACTGACTAGTGTGGTGAGGAATGGCCAAATAACCCTTACTGTATGGGGAGGCCCTCTTCCATTAGTGGATTGACACATGCCTGAAAGGACGACCACTAGAGAGATTTGTAAGCGAAGAGCTAGTTGACATCAGGTTATGTCACTTATTAGCAGGAAGAGATCTGAAATTGTAATTGAAAATCAAACGTGTTTCATTCAAAACGTATCCATTGTGTAAAGTATTGAGCCACCTGGCAATTTCCACTGTGCTGATTTGGCATCATCTACATTTTGTTGTCACCACCGCTCGTCCCATGTAACAGCACGCACACGGGGACCCGCACGGTACGAGCTCGTGGCTCCGATTCGTCGAGCTGCCTGGCACCGAGGGGCTGCCCGGGGCGGAGGGCGAGGGGGGTGGGCACGAGCAGCCGGGCAGCAGGAGCCTCCGCGCTCTGGCTCGGGTCGCTGGCTCCCTGGCCGATTCGCCGGGTGCCGACCGCGTCATTGACTACAGGTGCGCGGGCTGGAGAGTGCCTGTGGATATCTGGCTTATGCAGACAAATAACATAGTCCATGGGACCCGATCAGATATTGAACTCATCGGGGTCACCTGAGAGGTGGCGGTACCTTAGTGAACACCTCGGCGATACCATTTCTTCTGCCTACAAACACAGGTAAAGGTGCAGCCCTGCAGATACTGCTGCCAGAAGGTTCTCTACTAAAGTGAGCTGCAGTAAGCCCCCCTAGAGGGTATTTTTGCCTACTTTTCCACTCTGGCCAGACATCTTCGTACAGGTTAGAGTACCCACATTTTACCCCACCACATATTACATCGCCGATCAAATAACTACGGTGTATCCAATTCTACTGCTCGGTGGACATATATTATGGACATATATTACAAAATCTACGCGTTGAAAAAACTTGAGCCATTGTTTCAACTGCCGTCCTTGGAGACTGGACCGGGGACCTCTGGACTTCAACTCCATTGTGCTAAGCATTACACCACCATCCAAAACATTAAAATAATCGTGTGCATGAGCGTACGAATCCATTTTAATCAATGAACAGACGAATATTTTACATCGCTAGTCGTAGCATTGAGGTTCCTCGCCGAGTGACGCCCTGCCGTGTGTCTTTGTCTCAGCGGCTCGGTGCTCACGGAGCTGCTGAGCGACGTGCTGGGTGGAAACTGCGCGACGCGCGTGCTATGCACCCTGCCCCGGGATCCCGCGCCCACGCCCCTCGTGGGTGCCACGTTGCGCCTGTGCGCGGCGCTGGCTCGGGTCTGCAACTTCCCAGCGTCCAACCATTACCATGTGCAGGTATGAGTAACTGCGGGCAGTGCCATACCAAGGGTGAGGTGGGGCGGGCGGGCGGGCGGGGGCAGCCGCCCCCGGTTGCCCCTTCCGAGTGAGGCGTTGTCCAAATGTGTAGCCAAATTGTTGCAGACGAAGCAAAAAGTGGCGGATGGTGGCTCAGATTTTTGGTGGGTGGTGCCCGCACCGTAGCAGCTAGGGGGTGGGTGTGGGGGTGAGATGGTGAGAGGATGGCACCCTGCCAGTTCTTTCAACATATCTACGGCTCTGACTGGGCAGAGCCATTACCACTTACAGGTATAAGTAACTGCAGGGCAGATCCATATCGGCGCGAAGCGGGGCTGTGTCCTGGAGAGAGAGTAGCCCTAGAGACGTAGCTACAGAGATACATAGAGAGAGATATGGGGTGAGGCTGACATGGAGAGAGCTGCACAAAGAGAGAAAGGAAACGTGGAGGGATACACACACACAATGACAGATATGAAAGTCAAACACAGAGACAAACATGAATAGACAGACACAGATCGAGAATCAGAGATATGCAGAGATACACAGAAAAAAAAAAAACACATTTAATTCTGGGGGGCCCTGAACACAAGCATGTACAGTGAGGGAAAAAGTATTTGATCCCCTGCTGATTTTGTACGTTTGCCCACTGCCAAATAAATGATCAGTCTATAATTTTAATGGTAGGTTTATGTGCAAAGTGATAGACAGAATAACAACAAAAATCCAGAAAAACGCATGTCAAAAATGTCATAAATTGATTTGCATTTTAATGAGGGAAATAAGTATTTGACCCCCTCTCAATCAGAAAGATTTCTGGCTCCTAGGTGTCTTTATACAGGTAACGAGCTGAGATTATGAGCACACTCTTAAAGGGAGTGCTCCTAATCTCAGTTTGTTACCTGTATAAGCGACACCTGTCCACAGAAGCAATCAATCAATCAGATTCCAAACTCTCCACCATGGCCAAGACCAAAGAGCTCTCCAAGGATGTCAGGGACAAGATTGTAGACCTACACAAGGCTGGAATGGGCTACACGACCATTGCCAAGCAGCTTGGTGAGAAGGTGACAACAGTTGGTGCGATTATTCGCAAATGGAAGAAACACAAAAGAACTGTCAATCTCCCTCGGCCTGGGGCTCCAAGCAAGATCTCACCTCGTGGAGTTGCAATGATCATGAGAACGGTGAGGAATCAGCCCAGAACTACACGGGAGGATCTTGTCAGTGATCTCAAGGCAGCTGGGACCATAGTCACCAAGAAAACAATTGGTAACACGCTACGCCGTGAAGGACTGAAATCCTGCAGCGCCCGCAAGGTCCCCCTGCTCAAGAAAGCACATATACATGCCCGTTTGAAGTTTGCCAATGAACATCTGAATGATTCAGAGGACAACTGGGTGAAAATGTTGTGGTCAGATGAGACCAAAATGGAGCTCTTTGGCATCAACTCAACTCGCCGTGTTTGGAGGAGGAGGAATGCTGCCTATGACCCCAAGAACACCATCCCCACCGTCAAACATGGAGGTGGAAACATTATGCTTTGGGGGTGTTTTTCTGCTAAGGGGACAGGACAACTTCACCGCATCAAAAGGACGATGGACGGGGCCATGTACCGTCAAATCTTGGGTGAGAACCTCCTTCCCTCAGCCAGGGCATTGAAAATGGGTCGTGGATGGGTATTCCAGCATGACAATGACCCAAAACACACAGCCAAGACAACAAAGGAGTGGCTCAAGAAGAAGCACATTAAGGTCCTGAAGTGGCCTAGCCAGTCTCCAGACCTTAATCCCATAGAAAATCTGTGGAGGGAGCTGAAGGTTCGAGTTGCCAAATGTCAGCCTCGAAACCTTAATGACTTGGAGAAGATCTGCAAAGAGGAGTGGGACAAAATCCCTCCTGAGATGTGTGCAAACCTGGTGGCCAACTACAAGAAACGTCTGACCTCTGTGATTGCCAACAAGGGTTTTGCCACCAAGTACTAAGTTATGTTTTGCAGAGGGGTCAAATACTTATTTCCCTCATTAAAATGCAAATCAATTTATAACATTTTTAACATGCGTTTTTCTGGATTTTGTTGTCTCTCACTGTTCAAATAATCCTACCATTAAAATTATAGACTGATAATTTCTTTGTCAGTGGGCAAACGTACAAAATCAGCAGGGGATCAAATACTTTTTTTCCCTCACTGTAGAGGGTTACTGCCTGTCGGTGCGTGGAATTCCTGCCTGTTGAGGTTGAAAGGTCAATGTGTGAGAGTAGCCAACAGGTGGCGGTAGGTTGATCCAGTGGCGAGGTGATACCCTGAGCAGGAACTTTAACGTCAGCGGCCAGGGGAATGTAATATTGGCCACATATGGTAAACGTTTTCCCACGTCAAGTGGTACAAATTCCTGCTGTGGTCCATAGATTTATACAAGATCACAACTTATTTTGCAAATTAGACTATGCTGATCTCTTGAGTTATAAGCTGGTTAAACAAAATTCTAAACGATTTAAACTATTTTTTTATTTTACCAGGTAAGGCCCACTGAGCTATAGAGCTCATTTTCAGAAGCGATCTGGCCACAATTGATAGCTCAGCGAAGTGGCTAATCACGTAGAGATTTATAGCAGCCAAATACTCTAAATGCATGTTTCTAAGTGTGGAGGGAATACCCGGAGAAAAATCCACGTGACCGCAGGGAGAGAGACTCAAACTCCAAATATACAGGCGTCACAGTCGGGATCGAACCCACGACCTCCTGTATACAATGCGAGGTAGTTAACATCTCACCATCGTGGCGAGATTACGAGATATTTTTCCATTTTAAACTTGAATTTCTCAGTTTGATGTCAGCATAGGATAGAGAATAACAAGTTTCAAGTTTCATTTATTAGGTACTAGCTGTACTACCCGGCTTCGCCCGGGACTTGGATCCACCACGAGTGGCGATGTTCACACACCACAACAGTTACTGGTTTGAGGCTGAGACGACCTAGGGGATGCCCAGGAGCGGTTTAAATAATCGTCACCGGTGGTGGCCGTGAGCGGGAATCGAACGTGGGTCGCCGGGTTCGTACCGCGGCGCGCTAACCACTACACTACAATGCGTTACGCTTCTACATGCGCGGGTCACATGACAGATTTGACGTCACAGCTCACTTGCCATGCAAAAAATAAATGCATTATTGAGCTCCCCCCCCCCCCCAAAAAAAAACCAAAAGCATATTTTTAGAATTGTTGCATAGTGTACAGTCTGGAAAGTACCCACATGGCAAATTTCAAGTTTGTTGCATGTCGGGAAGTACAGTAAACATTTTGAACAGACACACATATTCACAACTTTCCCTTTTATATATAGAGAGATAGCCCTGTGAGCCATGCGGCTCTTGAGTTGGTTGCAACCGCAACAAACGAAATGTGAACAGAGAAACATCTTGAAGCGACGACGCGCAACAGAAACATCCTGGATAAACCAGCAAATCTTACAGAAAAAAAAACACCATATTACAACGCTGTGTGCAAAAATCCCAGTGTGAGGCAAGTCAAACAATAACAACCATAAGATAATTTAGATTAAAGTTATAATAGCCTACCACATGACACAGAATAGCTTGGAATAGCATGGCTTAGTAAAGCAACACCACGGCACAGGACACTTGGCACATCTCAGTTCATTTATAGGGTTGGCATGTGCCCAATGTACATGCAGCATCTCATTTCACGCATCCTTCACGACCTTGCATGGGTAAATAAAAAGTTATGCAATGGGTAGCCATGGTGTGGGGGGAAGCCTTCAGCTGGCATTTCACGGGCAAAGGCTTGCTGTTGCTAATGATGATGAGGCTGACACTCATCATTTTGGTGATTTTACAAACAAAACTAATTGTATCTATTTGCCAGTGTCAAAAAGGTCCCATAGATGAGACAAGCCCATCAAGAAAGCTGTCTCTGGTGTAGGCCAATCAGTTACAAAGACAATGCTTATATAATTATAAGAGCAAATTTGTTTGCATGTTTTGCCACAAGTGTGTGGTTAATGGAGACTTGATGCCTTGCAAAATCTATCTACTTGGTGTTTGAACATTTTAACACCTGTTTCATTGCCAAAAATAATTGTGCAGTATATGTAGACAATTGTCAAATCAACATTTTGACTCATAGTCGCACCTTGCTTGCATACATGCACGAATGCATGCACGGCACGGCCCATTGAGTGCGGCGCATTGAGTGTGCCCATTGAGTGCACATTCCAGAGCAAATCTTTCGGTGAGTTTTGTTTGGTTTCTCGAGCGAGCACACCTTTGAGTCAACATCAGAGCTTCGCCACCAAGGGCTCTGGCCGTCCGGTTGCCTCGCTACCTCGCTACCTCGGCTACTCGGCGTCATGTTGTATTAGGGTTGCCCCGAGAGAAGAGGGTGAGTTTGTCGGCTTTTTAATTTATTAAATGCGCTCCTCTCTTTTGTTGTGTTGTTTGGTTTAATTTCCGTCCTCTTGGCACTGGAATCGCGGCCGTGAAATTTGCTCTCTTAGCCGTGGAGAAGACCAGCCACCGCACATAGATCGTGAGATCATGATGACACTAAAACGATAAACATCGGCAGTTATAAAAAAAAATCGTCTGTTGTGGATTGCTGCAATATAATGGACCGCCGTGCTTAGTTATTATCACCGGCTGTCGGATACAAAGGTACGTTTACATAGTTTGTGTGCATGTGAGTTTTGTGGGGGAATCGGTTGAAGTACAGTATTACGTTGAGAAAAAGCTATATTCCTATGAGTGTACCCTCCGAATTTAATTCTTACAAACCTGCATGACTTTCATTTGCACCTCGGATCCACGCGGTTGGCTACATACGGCGCAAAATAAGTTCACCATACATACAGCCCACTGAGAAAAACATTTCTTTTGCATGGGAGACCTGGGGTGCAAACAAATGCTGTGTAATTTTCAGCATTTCTCCCTTATCTCGAAAAGTGGACAAAGTACTTCTATCATAATTACAGTCCTAATTGGTTGACATGCCATGCCGAAGTAAAACGCCACTTCATGAATATGTTGAGTTCCCACATCTTGAAAGTGTCTGAAACGTACTTCTGAAATGGTGGAACTGCCCCTTGCTTCTTTCAGCGTTCTGTCACCTGTTTCTAAATAAAGTTCATCTTTGCATATATATGTGTAAAATCTAATATTTATCATGAAGCCTGTTTATTTTAAAGATTTCTTTAATTAACATGTATAATGCTGTGTTTCACGTACAAACCTTACTTTAAATTGATAAAAACTAAGCCTACCGAAACTGGCCTGTGCTTGCCTTTGATTAACTTAGCCTAAAATTAATGCCCTCTGTGGTAGCGGTGTGGCCATTAAATATCGGCAGTGGAGAGGCAATGCTCGCCTTTGCTGACTGCTGAGGCATCGGCGGCATTGGAGAGATGGTCATGCTGTCCATTATAGTGAGGTCACTGAATCATCACCCCCATATATGAATTTAAAGTAGTGAGCCTATGGCCAAATCATCCGGAATGCACCCGATCTCATCAGATCTCTGGAGTTGAGCTGGATTGAGCCTGGATAGTCCTTGAATCGGTGACTGCCTATGCATACTACGGGTTGTTAGAGGCTGCTGCAGGTCTACGTTGTGGGCAGCAGAGGGCAGTGCAGGAGAATCCATTTTTGTACTTCTGTACTTCCACATCTGTGCCTCCAACCTTTAGCAAGCTGCACTGACAAGCGTGGCGCAGTCTAATTAAATGACCAATGTTTCACTTGGCGTAGAGAGATCCTCGGTAGGTTCACAAAATGGCTCCACGTGTTATCTCATTAATGAAGCTTCAGACTCATGACAAAGCCTAGGTACATACGGTGTCTGCGGACTCAGAGCTGTATATTTTTTTGTCTCGTCTTCCTTTCATTGAGGGGAATGGCAAATGTACTTGCCGCTCATGTCCAAATATTTGGGGCCACCAGTCCTCTGAGCCCCCTTTATTCTCACGCCCACGCTGAAATAGATGTATACGCACAACCCTTTTGTCTATCCACTGCTGGATGTGGCCTCCCCACACACCGTGCATGTCGTGGAGGTTATTTTTTTTTCATACTTAAGTGCGGGTTGGTGAACGCAGGGAGGAGTATAGACATACAGTTGTACAGCACTACATCGTTTTTTCTTGCTCCGCTATGCTAACCATCACACAGCACCACCTCGCAGTTTGCCTTACGTAAAGAGATACGTGCACTCTATTGAGTTATCCTTTCCCCGTGTGCTGTGGTCCGTGTCGTGTCACAGGGGCTGCTTACTCAGCTGCGGGCGCGACTACAGGCGGCGCGTGGGGTCGCTGCGCTAGGCATGGGCCCCAAAGCGGACGAGGCCACCCAGGCCCTGCGGGAACATGTGCGACGGCTCACCAACGAGAACGTACGACGACAACAACATCAACAACAACGATAACAGCCGCAATTCCCCACTAAGTAGTGGTCACATCGTCATGGCGCCTGTGCCAGGTTAGGTGCACTTTGGCGACATGTGAGTGTCCAATTCTCGCTTCAGAATCAGAATATTTATTTATACTGGAGGAATCTGATGAGCTATGAAGCTATTTTTCACAGATGTCCAGTAATATTCATAAATGTCTGGTAATTTCGTTATATGTTACTTGACAAGCCCAGGTGTTATGGGCTAATTGACTGAGATGACTGGCAGATAAACCACCTGTGTTCCCCACTGCCAACAGCAACACACGACAGTACAAAGTAAGTAATAATAATAACCGAAGAAAATCTCACTATATCCCAAGACTCGTTTTCAGGAAGGTCCTGAATGATGGGATGTTTGACCGTTTCTGTGAACGATCATTAGATTCATGTGAGAGAGCGGTGGAGTAACTTGAGAAAATCTCTTAAATTAATAGGCAATAAATAGTCACATTAATTAGTATCCACTAGTAACTCGTGGATGCCCGACAGGGACGACCATGGTCAGTTATCCCACCACTGCACCTTTAATGTCCAAATTACCAAATAAAAAAAATACTCGTAAATTACTTCATTAGACAAAGATTCCCCATATAGCCTTAACAAACTGTAGGAGTAAGTGCTGTTAGCGAGCACCTATGAAGGCCGGCATGGCACACGAGGAGGTGGGTGGCCAGCACCATGCCCGGCTGCCTTTGTCTCTCTAGTGGCGATGTTTACACTCCACACCAGGTACTCATTTGAGGCTGAGTCGACCTAGGGGAGGCCAGGATTGGTTCAGATAACCGTCGCTGGTGTTGGCCGTGAGCGGTAATTGAACTCAGGTCACCGGGTTCGTTGTATAGTGGGCTAACCACTACACTATCGCTCCCACTACCTCATTATGTACAGTAACATACAAACATCGTGACTGACTGCGAAACTACTGTAGACTATACCCGTCTTGTGAAACGTAGCTCGTTTGTGATAGCCTTGCGCTCTTAGAACAGCGTGAATACCAAATGTACTCGTGATGTCGTTTGCTTTCCGCTGCAGGAGCAACTGCGGGACAAGAACGAGCGCGTGTACAACAAGCTGCAGGAGGCTCAGGAGCGCCTGGGACAACTGGCCGGGTCGCGTAGCGACCTGTCCAGCAAGCTGGTGATGAGCGAGGAGGAGAAGCTGAAGGTACTGACCGGACTTAGCGATGTATCCAGGTGTGGTGAGCAGGGTCAAGGATGCGTGTAGGAGTGGGGTAAATGTTACAGGTGTGGATGGTGTAGAGGAGACATACAGGTGTGGTGAGTGGGGTGAAGGATGCATGCAGGGTTGGGTGGGGTGAATGATACAGAGTTTGGCGTGATACAGGATACATACGGGCATAGGTGATGTGAAGGGTGCATGAAGATGTGGACAGGGCGAGGGTATTAACAAAATCGCAGCCTGTGCTACTGCACTGCCGCCAACTTTGACCCTGATATTCTATTGGGAGTAGAACACCAGTGCCCCCACAGTACACGTGTGTGTGTTGCCCGTGCAGATTTCCAAGGAACTCATCGAGCTGCAGATCCAAGCAAACCACATGCGTGAGCACTACGAGGCTGAGGGCTTTGAGCTCAAAAACACGGTGAGCGGTCGTGTTGCGTTGGCGACCACGTTTCGTCGGCGGGTCCAGATGAGATCGATTGTGAAATTCAACATAAATACATACATAATTCACTTGCCGGTAACACTGGAGGTGAATCCGATTCTGAGGTGGCTTGTAGGCATGCTGGCGCACGGTGACATCATTCCCATATGTTAAGCTCTCTCGCTTACAGACATCTATTACCGTCTCCGTGTTCGTGCCTGCCTGCGTCCATTGTTTGTGCCTCCCTTTGCTGCCCGACTCCCCCCCCCCCCCCGCAGGTGGTGTCGCTGGAGAGCCGTGTGCACGCGTTGGAGTCAGAGCGCGAGCGGATCGCGCGCGACGCCAAGGCGCTGCGCACGCGCCTTGGGGACGTGGAGCACAACCGCAAGCAGCTGGCGGACGAGTACATCGCTCTCAAGGGCAACTACATGGCGCTGTCCAAGGAGCACGAGAAGGAGGTGCGGGGCTCTGATGCACCACACCCACCCACCCACCCACACGGGGGGGTGTTGTCTCCTTACACCTCCTGATGAACATTACTGGAAGATGCAATCAGGTCTCCTTCAGCGGTCAGAGATTCTAAGCCGGTGCCTGAGATCCTCGGGTTCAGCCGCGCTGTGGTTAGACCAGGTTGTCAAGTGTGGGGAGTTTGCTGGTCTCAGTCCGGTAACCAGTGACTGCACAAAAATACCAATCGCATTGTACTGTAACCATGCTGCAACTTCTGTGCCGCCCGCCATAACCAGCTTGCACTAACCAGTGCTTGTGAATATTTTTTAACGCGACCGACAGGGCATGAGGATGCCTTCAACCATCAGTGGATTGTCACAGGTTATCAAGGCAAAATGCTTTATTGACGGGACCGGTTGCCGTGCCGTTCCTCGCATCTCACGGCGATTGCAGGTGGCCAAAACGGAGGAGCTGAGCATGGAACTGATGCGTGTGGCTGGGCAACACGAGGGCCTCGCGCGCTCACACGCCGCCTATCAGGAGGCCGCCGCTGAGCTGCAGCGCGTGCGGTCGCTCGTCAGCCGCCTCTCCGAGAGGGCGATCAAGGTGAGGCGCAAGAGGGGGAGGCGGAGGAAGAGCAGATGGAGGAAGCCGTCAAAGTGAAATATAGGAGGAGGAGGGGTAGGAGAAGTGGGAGAAGAACAGCCGAAAGAGGTGCAGAAGGTGGAGGTGAAAGGAAAGTGTGTGTGCGATGCTGTGGGGAGTGGTAGTGTCGTGGTTAGTGCGTTGTGCTACGAAATTGGCGATCCGAGTTCGAATCACACTCACGGCCAACACCGGTGACGATTACCTGAACCAATCCTGGGCTTCTCCTAGGTCGGCGCAACCTCGAATGAGTACCTGGTGCGGTGTGTAAACATCGTCACCGGGGAGACAAAGGCGGCCGGGCGTCGTGCTGGCCACCCACCACCTCGTGTACCATGCCGGCCTTCATAGGTGTTTGCTAACAGCATTTGCTCCTAAAGTCTGTTAAGGATATACAGAGTATCTTTGTTGAGAATAAAGAGAGAGTGAGTTAGCGATCGGTGTATGAGAAGAGAGAGTTGTGTACATCATATTTGTTAGCTGTATTTAACACATTTTTGCCTTCATATCAAATACGTGATTTCACTTCATCATAAGGGCTGAAGTCGATGACAACTACCCACACACTAACCATTTGTTTACCCGTAGTGTGCCATTGAAATATCTGCTTTTTGCTCTGTTAATGGTTTTCATATGTTGTTCTAGCCTGAAGATATCATAGCTTCGGAGCGGGAGCGAAGAGCCCTGGAGAGGAGCGTGAGTGAACTGACTCTACAGCTCTGTCTCACATTGCTTTAACCACAGCACCACCTCAAGCAATGAGGAGTGTGTCATTCATATTCTTAGCTCTTTCGGTAAAGTCACGTTGAAGGGAAACAATAAAATAATAAAATATATAACAATAAAACAATAAATATATAATAAAATAATAATAAATAATATATTGCTATATATTTCATTATTTGATTGCTTCCCTTCAACGTGACTTTACCGAAAGAGCTAAGAATATGAATTACTGCAGTCACGAAAGCTTTAAATCAAAGAGTGTGTCATTGTTTAACTCGGTTTACCATGCTGCATTATGATTCCCAGTGGATACTCAAAGTAGGACACTGCATCGAGCGCTTTTAAATGCGCTTCTGCGGACGTCTGGAACGCTCTTCCTCCTGATATTTCGAAGTCACTAGAACTTCGCACTTTTACATTATTTAGATTGTAAACTCATTTCTCTAAAACTGCTTTTTGTGTTTAAGTTTGTTGGCCTACCTTTGCAGCTCCGATTAGCACGGTTGGCTATGTACGGTGCGAAAGAAGCACAATATACGTACATCACTGTGACCTCTATTCCATGACGTGAGAAGACATTTTCACTGCAGGGATATTTTCATTTCCAAGGCTATTTTTGTCCGTAGATCTGCTCTTTATTTGTTTGGCCTGTTGTTATTACCATTGGAACATCTATAAAAAAGTTCCCAGATTATGCACACAATTCGGATCAAAAGCATTTAATGTAGCTGCCCCAAGGTTTTGGAACCACGTAGTGTCGTCTCTTGGCTTTTCCATTCTGCCCTATCTGTCCTCATTTAAACTTACTCGATTACAATAAATAACGTTTAAGTGTGAACGTAATTTTACAACATAATTGCGATCGTTAAGTTTTTTGTGTTTTTTTTAATCTATGATTATGGAATGCTTTGATGTTGTTTGCCGGCCAAGTCGCCCTTGAAAAATAGCTTCTTAGCTCAAGGGGCTTTTCTCGGGAAAATAAACTTCTGATTTTGACTTCTGTTGATGGGCCTGCGTGTGACCAGCTGTTCGGCAACCAGACTCAAATGCGGGGTGAGCTGGAGTCTCTGAAAAAGACATACGATGAGCAGCAGAAGAGGCTGGAGGACAAAGTGTGAGTCATTGCTCTCATGACCATCATTTTTTTTTCTACAGCACTCTCATGTATGTTCTTTTGCACTGTACGCAGCCAACCGTGTTAATCGGAGTTGCGGGGAAAGACAATAAACCAAACACAAAAAGCAGTTCTGTATAATTGACTTTTCAGTCTAGACTTAAAAGTGCATAGCTCCAGTGGCTTCCTCATATCGGAAGGAAGAGCGTTCCAGGCGGCCGCAGAAACGCATCTGAAAGCACGCGAACCGCCGCTGCGAGGATGACCGGAGTTCGTGTGATGGTTTATGTTCCTTGATGAGATCAGCAAGGTATTTATTTCCTGAGAAAAGCTGTTCACATAGTCATCAATTTAAATCAGGGTCATAACCTAAAAATGTACAACAACAATTATGCAAACACAAACAGATGGTGTGGTAAGTCTTTGCTCTGAAGAGCTTACAACACTGCACAGAAAAAAGGGGAAGAAATAAAAAGGAGGGCTCACTGGAAATCTGCCATGGAATGAGACCGGAACGAACCTGACAGAGGCCCCTAAGGCACCACGAGGTTGTGGAAATTCAGTTATTGACTCGGGCCTTGAGCCTTGGGTCGTCACATGAAACGCTGCGATTGATCGGTTGTTGTGGAGGTCGAAACGACCCACTGGCAGTCAAGGTCGGGATGACCCATCGCCGGTCAGGCACATCGGTAGTCGGGCGGGAAAGGTTACGCATAAGAGATACATTTTGAGCAAGAGTTTTTAATGACTCGCCGATATGTTTCGGGTTGTGCTGCGCGTTGTTCGGCTCGATGTCACAACGGCAAAAACCTACGCCAGGGAGGATCTAACGTTGATAGACAGATAACAGCAAGGCAGAGGGGTAGGGGAAGCGAGTTTCATCAGCAGAGTGCAGATATCGAGGAGTTGGTATTGCAAGCGAAACGATCAGCTGCCCACTCTGAGTTCAGACGCACATGGCAGCCCTCGCCAATGTCGCGGATTGCATCTCTACGTGGGACATTTTACCCTGTCCCCGTGTCAAGCAGGGTGTCAATGGGACGTGAGCTCCAGGAGGCACGGAGGTCCACTCGTGAAGCGCAGCACAAGCTGGCCGAGCAGGCCGCGGTACGTGCGGTGCTGCGTGGTGCTGCGTGGTGTTGTGTGGTGTTGCGTCGCGTCGCGCAGCTGAATGGTGCCACGTTGACCTAAAAGTGCAAAAGGTCAATAGTTTGTGACAGCCAATGCTCTCGCTCGTCACATCGAGCCAGGAGAAGTGGCTCACGTTTCTAATGCAGTGTTTTTGAGGAAAGGGGGTATCGCATAAATGTTTGAGAATCCCAAACACGCACGGCTGTGAATTGTACAGGAGATTGCAGCATATTAAGCAGGTTTGTGAACCCATCTGTGCGGACTTTTGAGTGTCTTATCTCTTTGTGAGCATGGTAGATTTTCTCTAGGTACTCTTTGTTTATCATTTGTAAAAGACAAACCTGCCTGGTTAATGTTCCTCTAACCTTGATCCGACGATCCCTTTGCTCTTGCCTCCTCACTCCCGACCCCTACAGGCGCTGCTCACGTCAGAGAGCAACCTGAAGGATGTGGAGGTGGAAAACTCTCGTCTACAGCTGCAGCTCAAGGAGCTTAATGAGGAGTACCGGTCACGGCTGCAGCGCTACGTGCGGGACCTCGCTGTAAGCTGGCAGCGGTGAAACATTCGGTCGCGTTCAGCGACCGACATTCACGTTCACACAAATCAACGTAGTTATTTGTCCAGAGTACTTTACTTCCAGTCTATCTAGTGCAGAATACCATTCAGTAATTTCACGTATCACATGGGATTCGCGATAGTTCATCTGATCAGTGGCGACAAGTTCCAAGATTGCTCTCGGATGTGTCTTTCTGGTTGTACCTTGACAGCATGCCAAACAACGTGCGGTACAACCCGAAAAGACGTCAACGCCATGCTTAACGACATGCGGTAAAACCTGGAAACATGCAAATGCCTTTGTCTGCCCGGTGAAGATGTTTACACACCGCACCGGGGTACTCATTTGAGGCCGATTCGACCGAGGGGAGGCCCAGAACCGATTCAAGTGATCGTCAATGGCGTTCGCTGTGAGCGGCAATCGAACTCGGGTCGACGGGTTCGTAGCGCGGCGCGCTAACCGCTACACTGCCGCACAACCACGCGTTGGCATGACCGTCGTTGCTCTGCCCGCGCTGCGCCACCTACGCCCCGGGCAGGACTACGTGGATGGGGCGGCGGCGCGGGGCGTGGGAGAGGGCGGTGGGCTGCAGGGCGCCCGAACGCGTCACTACGTGGACGCGATGCTGCAGGACGTGCGCGCGGCCCATCGAGCGCGCGAGGAACAGCTCGCGGCCGCCGCGCGGTCCTACAAGAAACGCGCGCGCAACTTGCTGAAACAACACGAGCCGCTGCTCATTGCCTACAGGTGTGGTGCGGGCGGGGGCGGGGCGGGGCGGGGCGGCGGCGGTCTCTTTTTTTATATGTTACCAGGTAAGGCCTACTGAGCTATGCAGCTCTTTTTCAGAAGCGACCAGAAATGATAGCTCAACGAAGTGGCTCATCGTGTGGACATTTATAGCGGACAAATACTCTAAACGCACGTTTCTAAATGCGGAGGGAAAAACCGGAGGACCCGGAGAAAAATCCACGCGACCACGGGGAGAACATGCAAACTACAAATATGCAGCAGGCGTCGGGGTCGGGAGGTAGTTAACATCTCAGTGAGTTGTGCTATACTGGGGACGTATGCAATTGCTCTGAAGTAAATTTTACGACGTTAATTTGTGTTTAGAGTACCCAACCTCAGTGAAGGTTGTTTACGTTCACCTGTGTCGCTCGTGAGCACAGCCAGAGGCCACGTGGACATTTGGGCTTTGTTAATGCATCATAGAAACGGCTACAGATTTGGGAAACCGCCAATATCGCGAAGAGGCACCTGGTCACCCATCCCACTGAAGAACCTCTGGGATTTCATCTCCACCTCAAAAAAATACATGGTCCACGTTAAATCCATTCCCCACGTTTCACGGCAGATCGGCCCACAACCTTCATAAGTGGAAATTCAAATAAAGCTTGCCGTGCGATTTTGGGAAACACCGACCAGACCATAGATTCTACAGCGGTGAAAATTCAACAGAGGCATCGAAGCAATCTGCCACACATCAACCGAAGCCATTTCCTGACCCTATTATTCCAGACATTGACTTGTAAGTTGCCATTCAATCCAATCCCCACATTTGGTCTCTATTTAAGACCGAAACAGGAGGATTTCTCCACAACTCTGGCTGTCGCCTGATGAGGTTGGTTGTAATTACTGGCGAAAGATCGTACTCGAATGGTAAATGTTGTTGGTTTACTCTCCAACAGACCGATGTGCTGTACTAGTAACGAATTGACGTGATTTACAAATTGGCTGTGTCGGGTGGTGGCGGATTTAACGACACATTTATATTTACGCGATCTAACAACAAAAACATCGATTATGGAAGTTGCTATTCATTGAGCCATACGCACGAGAGTGTGAAATGAAACGAGCGCGGTCCATGCGTTGTTCCCCCCCGCCCCGCCCGCACGCACGCGTGCAGGGTGCTGCGGGACCAGGTGGTGTCGCTGGGCCGCTCCGACGTGGACCCGGGTCCGCCCGAGGCGCGCTTCTCGCTCACGGACGCCGAACTGCAGACGGCTCACTCGCGCGAGCTCGTGCAGCTACGCGAGAACAAGGCGCAGCTGGAGGGGCGCGTCCGTGAGCTCAGCGACCAGGTGCGTCTCGGTGGGGGGGGGGGGCGGTCAAGGAGGGGGGGGGCTGTGAGATGACGGACGGGTAATGATTACAGCCGGGTTAGCTGATTAAGCAACGTGATTTTTTTTGGTGGTCGATTAACTTTTCTTTTGAACAATGGGGCTAAATTATCCCACCCATGTCGCCCGTGAATCAGACACGTCTGGCTGGTCGCGGTGGTCTCATCTGAGTCTCCACGTAAAGGCTCTGTAAGTCTATGGGTAGCGTTGTAGGTCTGTGTAAGTTTATAGGTCTGTGTGTAACTTTATGGGCGTTTATGCAAGTCTCTCGCATTCTATATAAAGGACGTCGTTTGTCGATTTGTCCCTGACCTGGTTATAAACGAATGTTACTTATTTCTGCTTGTATTAAATTAAACCTGGGCCACGGTAATTGTGTTTTAACGCTTGTGTGACCTCTATTCACAGCTGAAGGTTTCGGGAGGTACTCCAGCAGGAAACATCGAGTGAGTCAGGAGAAACGTGTCTGCTGATGCTTTTTACAAAGTCGTGTTTCAAGAAGTATACAATCCAACATTTTTTATTTTATGTTGAAGGAAACACAGAATGGCTGCATGTTCTGGGCTGTCACCCACACGTTTGAGGTTTATTTTTTGAGAAAACAAATGTTAGATTGATTTCAAGGAGAGCACCCTCGTGACATTGCTGCAGTGATGGTGGTGGAATAAAAATCACAGCAATCACACTTGTTGTGAGATTTTAAAGTCTTGTTTTTTCACGAGTGGATTGGTGAGTGGTCGTCGAGTGGTCAGCACATTGCACGACCTATGACCTGAGTTTGAGTCCCGGCCATGGCTAACATCTTTGGCCACCTCTTGGACCCCACCACCCCCAAACCAGTAGTAAAGCATGGTCAATTAACCCTCTTAGGAAGACTCATCCAGCAGTGGATTGGCAAAGGCTGCACAAAACAAAGCTTCACACTTTTCACACAGACCCAGGACACAGTCTAGGTACATATCTTTCAAAGTCATTAACTTGTTACTTGGGTTGCATCCCCCTCAATAATTGAAAGGTCACGCGTATATCCACAGCGCGGGGCACGGCGGCTGGGCCGAGCTGAAGAAACAGCTGAGAGAGTTCACGCACACCACGCAGGTGAGAGCCGAGCACCCGAGGGATGGGGTGGTAGCGGAGCGAGCGCGATTGCGATGTCTCGCGAGCGTGCGATTGCGATCATCGTTGATCGCGTCTTGTCTTTCGCTAACGCAGGAGGACCTGGAGCGGGAGCGCGCGCAGCTCCTGAGCCGAGCGCTCGTTGCGGAGGAGCAGCTGGCGGAGCTGCAGGAGTACGTGGACACTCACCTGATCAGGTGAGAACGTCTCTCGATCGGTCAAGTCTCCAAAAAATATCCCAGTCTCGTCAGGTGAAGCTCGAATCAAAGCTCTGCCTCACACCACCGTGCGCGCACCACGTGTAGCTGTGTGGCCGTCATTATGTAAAGTAGGCGTCTAACGATTTGCACAGGCAGGAGAATCGATTATTTGTCAGAATGCGAGGTCACGGTTTGATTCAGTGATCAATTCCTTTTTTTTACTTGTGTGTAGTCTCTTGTGTTCTGTGTAATTTGTATTTCATTTGTGTAATTTGTAGATATACGTTTAGATGTACGCAATAATTGTTTGCCAAATACCAATTAATTCAAGAATTTATATTTTCAGAGCTCCATCGAATAAGCCAAATTAAGTAACAAAATGGGAATTGTTTTACCATGCTTCATCACACTGCTCAGTGCGAGTCGTTGACGGCGGTGAGTACAGATGTTGGAGTACGGTAGAGTACAATGTGATGGAATTTTTTGGCTAGTCTATAGTGATGAAGCTGACACCATCACTTCGCTTCCACTTGAGAACCCAGGTGGCTGAAAGACGAATTCACCAGTGATATTAGCTGTGCCAACTGAGTCCTGATAATATTTATCATCCTCCTGAATCACTTGGCCACCTGCGAGTCATTTGTGTTACTTACCGCCGCCGTGCCCGCTACTCTCCCACTCCCGGCCGACCCCCCTTTCGCAGGTACAAGCAGGAGGTGACTCGGCTGCGAGGGATGTTGGGCCAGGAGGCCGGCCTCCCTCGAGTGTCCAGCGCCTCCACGCCCGAGCCTCCGGGCCGCGCTGCCAGACGCAGGGTCACTCTGCGCAGCCGGGAGTACTGACCCCCCCACCACCGTCCTTTTTGTGATCTCAGCGTTCGTACTGCGAGTGCTATCATTAGCATTGATACCGACAGTGCCATTGCCCGCATATGGCACAACTACACATTGTTCACGAAGATCGTTGGGAACAGAATAATGAAATGTTTAGAGGCCCACCAACCACGTGACCTAGCATGGTTTAAGAAAGGTTTCTCTACCAAATCAGATTCTCGATCCTAAGCATAATCAGCCCCACAGGTTTATGGTTTGTGTTCACACCTTGTATGGTCTATTAGTGATATACGTCATTCACGTACATTTGTCAAACAGGCCAATTCTTTCTTCCACTGACCAGGGTGGTTAAGTAGAATCAAAGAACCCTTACGAGCCACCTATTAGGGGCGGGCCCTCATCCAGCAGTGGATTGACAAAAACGCGTTGTTACATATACTTGTCCGACTGTCTCCATTAGAGATTACAGCACTCATTGCCAAGGAGACATGTTTTGGGCAATTTCATCAAAATGTGACTTTAGCCTAAAAGATCAAATATGTATTGCTGAAGCATGGGGTCCTGATATTTTATATTCACAAACGTTAGCCCACGGCGGAAATTCCTATGTCAGGCACAAGTCAAACCACTAGAATCTTGAGTGTACAGTGTATACATAGGATGCATGACATTAAATTAATTCACACCACTGGGGGACAAGAGCTTGGGGTGACCTTAATACAGCAGTGGCTTGATAATGACTGATGATGATGATAATAACATGCGGCATGCGTCAGAAAATGAACACAAGGAGGAGGTACATGTTGTAAATGTATACTTTTATATACATTATAATTTTAAATATGTTACACTTTTAGATTCCAGAAAGGTTCAAAGTGTTGTAAAAATTATATAATTAACCAACGTCTAAAGTTAAAGAGAAATCCCACAGCACCGACAACTGCACAATCCCCGAAATGTTAAAAATAGCTTTACAATATAATAAATAATGAATGGTGATTCATTATTAAATACTCAGAAGTGTATTTGAGGCGAATATTTAATTGTTAGTTTTAATAAAACTCTGTGCAAGAACTATATACAGTAAAACCTTGGATTGCGAGTAACTTGGTCTGCGAGTGTTTTGCAAGACGAGCAAATTTTTTTAATTATTATTAATTTGAAAAACGAGCGAGGTCTTGCAATACGAGTAGTACGTATACGCTTTGTCTGCCGAGCGTCACGTGATCACAACTGATATACGAGTGCTTTGGATTACAAACACGTTTCCGGAACAAATTATGCTCGCAATCCAAGGTTTTATTGTATTTTAAAATCTATGCTTCCATGAAATGTTATACCCATGCCATAAATAAATAATAAACATGCCTAAGGGTATAAGACGGTTTTAATTAGCTTCCCTGTCCAAATGTGTGCAAAAACTTGAAATTCCTGTTATCAGAGCACCTCACTGGAGTGACTGTAGACTGAACAAGAACGAAGGTTGCTCTGCAGGACTGCTACTACTTTCCACTCGGGTCCCCCGTGGTTCCTGGTTTGGGCAGGCTCTCCTCTTTCCCCTTTTCCACTGGCGCATCTGAGCCATGCCGAGCTTGACTGAAGCAGACCAGTGCGGCTCAGGAGGTGCACGTCGTTTTCCACTACGTAACCAAAACTGTGCCGCCAATGTCGCACACGTGACGTTTCACGTCGAGACGTGCGTAACTGACGTCGCGGGTAACCCTGCCTGACCCCCAGAGGTAGATTCAGATTTCTTGTGGTGCCAGCGTACTATGGTTTGGTCACGACTAGGCATGTCAAATAGCCAGTGGAAAAGAACCCGTACCGTGGGGGCCCCGCACTGGCTCGGCACGGATATACCAGCGTGAAGGGAGTACTCAGGTCCCCCCTTGGCAACCTGTAACCCGCGTCAACTGTCCTCTACATTTTGTCGTGGCTCCCTGGGAGTTGGCCTGGCTCCGCGTGGGTGCCGTCGGACCGCTGCACGTGGTAGAGCCAGGCCCGATGTTCCCCGTCTCCCGCTTGGGCCGCGGGGGCCCACGTCGGCAGCGGAAAGCGACCAGCGACCACGCGGGCCCCGTCCGGCAGCTCGGTGGCCAGCTTGTGCTCCAGCTGGTGCAGCTGGAGGGGGGGGGCGAGAGCGCAACCATGGCAGTGATGGCACAAAACCACAACATACGTGCAAATGTAGTCAGTTGGCTACCATTACAGTACATATGTGAACAGCTCTCCAATGTTTTTTCGGTTCTCCATGATGTCTGACATTTTGCTCCACGTGCCCACAGCGTGCCAGGAGCATGCCAGGAGCTTCAGTATTCAGTTGCTAAAGAAGCTTCCAGCATGTGGGGTGAAACGTTGGACACCATGGCTAATAACACACGCTATGACCCGAAATACATCAAGAGAGCCACACAGCTCAACTGCAAAAATCTATGCATTTGGTATATACGTGAATGTATTTTTTTTAATTGTCTCTTTCGTCAAATTAAAACCACACCATGTTGGCCACGGGTGTTGTTTTTGATCATACCTCACCGTGCTGGTCAATGCGATTTGGTGAAGGGGAGAGACCCACAGCAGTGGCCCAGTCCTTATCACTCTGTGCTATGAAGCCGTTCACCTGAGTTTGATTCCCAGCCACGATGGACATTGGTGGCGAGTGATATCTCAACCGATCCTGGGCCAACCCATCACCAACATGCAATGATCAGGGTGGTGAAATATGGTCAAACAACCCCCCCATAACCGATATAGCTTGCGGAAGCCTTCATCCAACAGTGAACTAACTTGAGCACGGTGTAATTTTATTTGTTACCAGTGATCACAAAGTGACTCGTGCTCTCTTCTTGAGTGAACATGCCAGATTCAAATCATCGTCCCTCCACTCACCACACTGGGGGCCAGGAATACCGTCACGTTATCGTAGTTCGAGAGGTCAACCTGCAGTGGGGGAAGAGATCGAGTAAAGGTGAAGCATTTCTATAACGTGATTCGTAAGCCATCAAGTAATAGAAGAAAAACGATAAGCAGACACGAATTGTAACTCCACGACTAGGCCGTGTTGTCCCTTGACATCTGACAAGCCACAAGCTTGGATGTTTAGGGAAAATCACTGATAAGCCCTCTGAAAGACAACTGGCAAGCTTCCCCAGGTGTCATGTTTGAAAAATGAATGGCGAAAAAGCAATTTCGCAGCTGGACTGACATTTACCGATGATCCCTAACAGACATTAATCCTATATGCAGTTGACACAAATGAGTCCCAAGACATCTGGCCAGCGTAGAAGAGTACGCTAAATACCCTCTACAGCTCCCTCTTGTGGAGACTTGCTAGTGAGCAAGACAATGCAAGGCTGCACTTTTGCCTGTTTACATTTGAAATGTATACGGTAACCTGGCTACGGTGCTTTGACAGTCCCTAAACATTTTTATTCCACGGCCCATCAGAATATACGTTTGAAGAACCCACGAGTTTGGGGTTAAAAGAGCCAAGGGTGGGCGCTCGACGCACCTTCCACAGGTCGCGTCGCTGGAAACTGGCCCTCCCACGTAGGCCGGCTCTCCAGGCTCGGAGGCGCGAAACGGCGAGGAGCCACGGGTTGAGCTCGTAGCCCATGGCCGGGGAGAAACCGCGGCGGCAAGCCTCCAGCACCTGCAGACACGCGCGGAGACCACGCGACGCCAGCGTCCGTTTTGTTTACCGGGAACACTCTCCAAAGCGTGTTGAGATATTGTGTGACGTACGCGCCTTTACGTTGCGAGCGGTGGACACTGAATGTAAACACTAATAATGTAGGTATCGGTTAATAGTTGAAGTACAGTGTGTATATGTACACTATTTCGCCTATTCCACTGGCACATCCGGGCCAACGCGGTGCCCTCACGGTACGGGTGGTTATCCATTGGCTATTTGCCACACCGAGCCAGAACCAAACAGCGACAACGCTGCCCTCATCAGTCATCTGAATTGGGCTCAGGTGGCCAATCAGGGTCAAGAGTGGGACTCGTGACGAGTATTTTGCATTCAACGTCAGCAGCACGGATCAGCTTCTGCAGTGGAAAAACAACCTGATGCCTTCTGCGCCCGGATCAGTTGTACAGCGGAGAAGACGGAATTTGTGAGCGGTGAGACCTGCACTCACGATCCGGCCGTCCCCAGACCCCAGGTCCGCGAGGGGTCCTGATCGACCCCCGAGCAGCCTCATCACGTTATTCACCTGCTGGGGGCTGGCAGGGAGGTAGGGGACCTGGGTGATAGGGGTGCAGGGATGGAGGGAACAGAGGGCAGAGAGGGTTTGAATGTGGAGGATTGAGGGATGGTCACGAGCTCCGCTTTTCGCCATCAACACCATCGTCGTTAACAGCCGTGAGTCTACTGCTGGATGGACTCTCCATAACGTGTCAATCACCGGGGGCTGTTTCGTCATACTTCACCACCTTGAGCAGTGTGGGTTGGTGGAGGCAGGGAGCATAGGTGCGGCAACATAGAAGCACTGCACCACATTGGGGTTTGCTGCATTGCCCGACGCTGCCCACATTGTATCCCCACAGGATCTAACATCTGTTATGCATCATGGTCACACCATTAAAACACAAGCCAGCCTCAAGTGTGTTTAGCTTCTGAGATCTGATGAAAACTGGCATCTCAAGGGTGTTGTACAGTACATCACATCAGATTTTAAAGGGCACCCCCAGTGGCAGATGCCCCTGTGGACGTTAGTCTGCCAGTAGGTGATGATGATTGCCGTGTATAATTAAAATCGAGTAATCTTGCATTCTGGGTGATTTGGCCATTGGTGTGGCCAATGTGTACCTGTACAGTATAATGAGATAATGCTCATCGGTCTTCAACAGGTCCTAATTAATTAAATTAGCATAGTACCCCTGAAAACTCCAGGATGCTTTTTTGGGCACAGACTAAAAAAAATAACATTTATACTATGTCCCACTTTTAGACCAAAAATGTAAGTTTGCATTTGCACGCAGTGATCTCTCACGCACCCTCCGTGGAGTTGAGCTACGCTACATATACAGGTCCCAGGAGGAATGAACTCCAAATAAGCAAAATTGCAAAACGTTAGGATACGTGGTGACGCAATTCAGAAGCGCAGGAGCGATCTGGGTGAGCGCGGATGACTCTCGCCACAGGCCGCTACTGTGACGCCGCATTTTTCCAACAAACACGGGCCTGGTGTAACCGGTTGCGTGGCTGAACACAGACAAAGACCCCCGGTGACAAAACAACAAAATACTCGCCGCCCGCCACCACCCTTCCACCACCCTCCTACCCCAGCCCTGAGCTGACGACGCATCTTCCGACATGACTCCGAACACATTTGAACAGAGTCGATCTGGTTTTCGATGTGAGGGCGTGTAGCTTCTGTTTTCAAGTGTTTTTGTGGATTTTTACCTATTAAACCCCATTAAACATGGCTAATAAATAGGGAAAAAACACACACACCGGCAAGTGATGTTTCTACTTTTACAACTGCCTATGGTAAAATAGGCTCCGATTTACGAAGGGCTTACCAGGAGCGCATTGTGTCGTAAAAGCGGTGACCGCCTGTAATGTCCTTTAATTCCATGTCGTGCCATGATGCTGAGCACACAAATGGTACCGTACATAAGTAAGTTGCGCCGCGTATTCTTGTGGGACCTTCATACCTGTCAACCGATACGGTTTACCCGAATTCTTGTGCAAGAACATTGAGTTTCAGGACCATACTGAGTACAACCGTTTTAATACGGGCAAAAACATTTTTTGTGTCTATTTGTTTGTGTTTCTCCCTTGTGATGGGACTTTGTAGGATGCACGTTGAGCACCGAGTTACCAATGAGGTCTGAACTGGTCTGTAATAAGGTAGGCATTGATCAGGGGTTGACAGGTATGGATCTTTCTCCGACACAAGGTGGTGCACACCTCGCTGAGAAACTTCCAGAAGTTTATTCTCGCCATGACGCGATGCCGATTATGCAATCGGATAATATTTGGGAGTCGCGAAATGAAGTGATTTTTTAGTTGTTGTTTTGTTTAAAGGGCACGGTAACCTTTAAACACACACACACCAATCATCGCAAACTCCTCTAACGGGGGGGGGGGGGGGGGCAGGAGGGTCAAAGCGTGACTGCTGCCCTCGATTAAACCAAGGATCGCGATCCCCATGAAGGCCCGCGTCGATCCCAATTCTCGAGTCATTTTAAGCGGCCAAAGAGATGAAAGCGCCGGTTGGATTTTTTTTTTTTAAGAAAAAATATCGGCTTCATTCTCTTTGATCGAGGTGTTTCTGTAAAAGTGGGGAGATGCGGAGGTGGGGGGGAGATGGGGCAAGGTGCTCGGAGAGGGGTGGTGTAAACGGGGCTCTGTGAAGTTTCCCATTTTAAGGCTGAGTGGATCTAGAGGAAAACGAGTAGCTTTGGCTGTCGACTGCCACTGGTAGTAGTGAGTAGTCCTATCTCTAACGGTAACTACCAACTAATTAAGTAAGCAATTGGTGAATTGATTATTTACTTGATTAACCTACGTAAAATGTGCAGGTTAGATGCATACATTACGGTGCTGCGGGTAAGGTGACAATCGTGTAAGTCACTGCACCAGAATCCGCAGCGGTTACAGTCGAGGTCTTCCCTTACAGACCCGTCCCACTCGTGTACCATTCTACACCGAGGCTGAGAATAATTGTAACTTTCTGACCCGCCCCTACTGGACATCTGTGAAAAAGAGCTTCATAGCTCATCAGATTCCTCCAGTCTAAATAAAGATTGTGATATGACTAGCCCCCCCCCATCCCACAATATTAGTAGCTGGTGACCCCCAATAGTAGGTTATCCCCCTTGTTAAATCTTGACTTTCAGCTTTTGTGACTGCAGGAATTAATATTCTTTGGGCCTTTGGGTAAAGTCACGTAGATAGGTTCACAGAAAATAACAAAAAACTACGACGTTTCGACCGCTTGTGTTGCGATCGAAACGTAGTCGTTCATTGTTATTTTCCTGGAACCTATCTACGTTGACTTTACCCAAAGACCCAAAGAATACATCCCCCTTGTTTACTGCGTTCTAGAATCACCACGGCCCACGGACGGGGGAATCGAACTCGGGCGTGGGAATGTTACCTGGAGGCGCAGGGGCACGCGGCGGAACCCCGGCATGAGTAGCAGGGCCCACACGGCGTAGCCGGACAGCGCGCAACAGCCGGCCGCCTGCATGAGGCCCCAGCCACCGAGCCTCTCTCCTCCTCTTGCTCGGCGTCCGACCCCATGCACCTCCTCGTGTGCGTCCACAGGCTCCATGCCTGTTCTCAATCTCTCTCTCTCTCTCTGCCACCCCTGCACGAGAATCAGCGCCGTTTATTGGCGTATTAGGCGAAAGATTTCCCGAATCTCCAGTCGCGGTTGACCTACCACGCAAGTCCACCTTTGCATGCCACTGCGAGATAGGAAGTTACACACAGCACAAGCCTGATGATTGCTAATGGTGACACCCACGTGGTGCAGAGGGCGCTGATTGAATTTGACCTTGATGTTAGGTGTGTGTGTATGGGTACTTGGTGAGTACCTGATGTGGCGTGTAAACATCACCACTGGGGAGACAAAGGCAGCCGGGCGTGGTGCAGGCCAACCACCCCCTCGTCTGCGGTCGTGACCTTCATAGGTGCTCGCTAACGGCACTGTAATCTGCAGTGCAACTTTTCAGCATTGGGACGTTGTTCATAGTTCATTTATTTGGTATAGCCCTGTGAGCCATTCGGCTCTTGAATCGGGTGCAACCGCAACAAACAAAAACATGAACAAGAAAACATCTTAAAGTTATTATGTGACCGTGCAAACAGAAAATCCAGGAAAAAAAACATCAAAATATTCCTGAAATAGCACCGTACACCAACGCTGTGTGCAAAAATCCCAGTGGGATGCAAGTCAAATAACAACAACAACCACAAGACAACTAAGATTAAGGCCATCAGTCTAACTCTGTACTACAATAAACAAAACATGGCCAAAACAAAAAAAAAGTTTTCGAAATCACCAAAATAAAAGCCATAAATGCAATGTAACAGTGATCATAGGGACTGTGACCGAATTTTTAACAATAAACTACATAAATTAATTATAACACCAAAATCTAGAGCCATATTTTAGGCCACTGAATAGCAGTGGCAGCTAGGGGTGTACAACTCCTCTAGAGCAGTTTTGAGTGAAGATCTCATAGCTAGTGATTCAAGTTACAGTTTATTGGCAATATCATTCCAGACCCTGGGGGTATCAATAGCAAAGGCCCTTCCTCCAGTTTTTGTACGGCAATAGGGAATGTGAAGCTGGTAAATGAGCGAAGACCTGAGGTCAAATTTGTTCTTTGAAAAGTTGTGCCCAACAATACCAGTTACAAGTGCATTTGTTTTTATTTTGCTTTAGCTATGCGGAAGGAACCAGGACATTCACCTAACACAGGCTCGCCATCCACAGTGCAGGCGTGTTAAACATTTTATAATCAAGGTTGCGCTGTGTGTCCCTCTCAGATGTGTGATCGGGCTGTTCGCATCCCGAGTCAACAGAATTCATTCCATTGTTGGCACAATGCGGGACACAAACCGCGTCTGTGTCCAGCGAGAGATGACATCGCCACGGACCGATAGCGATCAAAGATAAAGATTCCCCCTCCCCCCTATAGCCTTGGAGGCCGTCCATAAATGACGTCACGCACCTGGGGGGGGGGTCAAATATTTGTGACGATGTATGACGAGGGGGGGGGTTGAGAAATGTGACGTCACATCAAAATGCGCAACTTTAAATAAATATAAACAACACGTTCTACTAGCTAATTTAATTTAAATGTTATAACACAAATTTTGATTACTTAGTTAAATACGCACTACAATTCCACACGTTAAAGCGATTTCAAGAATGTTTAATTTTTTGGGAGGGGGGGGCGGGCAGAGCTTTGTGACGTCATATTTGAGGGGGGGGGGTCTGACTTTTTGTGATGCCGTGTGACGATAGGGGGGGGGCTCAAAAATCGTCCAAAATCGCGTGACGTCATTTATGGACGGCCCCTTGACAGACTTATTGTGGCAAGTGTTTGTTAGCGAGTAGGGGGGGGGGGGTGTGGGTGGGCAGCACCACGCCCGGCCGCCTTTGTCTCCCCCACCAGGTACTCATTTGAGGCTGAGTCGACCTAGGAGAGGCCCAGGACCAAGTCCACATGTTCGCCAAACCAACTGCGCCACACAGCCTCTAAGCGCGCACACACGCTGACCCTCCCACCCACCCCCTCTACTGGACACCTGCGGTCAAAAGAGCTTCATAGCTCATCGGATTCCTCCTGCAGTCGAAACAAACATTCTGACGCCGGCACTGGCGCCTGTCTTTGAGGCGTGCGCCGTGGCAGAGGCAACCCGTGGGTCCGTGAGAGGGCGCAGTGCGCTAACCACTGCCCCGCCACTCCCTTGATGGTGACCTGTAAGCACAAATGTTAAACGTACAATGTCTAAAACACACACGCACACGCACGCACGCATCCACCCGTAAAGACGCTTGGCCCAACGAACGAACTTTTCTGGGTCTCATCGGCACGGGCGGCTTGTTGATGTTACTCACGGGCAGGGTCAGCGCAGCGCTGGCTCGGTCGTGGGGGTGGTGGTGGTGATGGTAATGGGGGGTGGTGGTGATGGGGGTGGTGGTGATGGTAATGGGGGGTGGTGATGATGGGGGTGGTGGTGATGGTAATGGGGGGTGGTGATGATGGGGGTGGTGGTGGTGATGGGGGTGGTGGTGATGGGGGGTGGTGATGATGATGATGATGGGGGTGGTGATGGGGGTGGTGATGATGATGGGGGTGGTGATGATGATGGGGTGGTGGTGGTGATGGGGGGTGGTAATGATGGGGGTGGTGATGGGGGTGTGGTGATGATGATGATGGGGGTGGTGGTGGTGATGTTAAGGCGGTGGAAGGCGGCTCGGTGCTGCTGCTAGCGACAGCGATGATGACGACGATGACGTCATTGTTGTTGTCGCGTCGTCCACGTCTTGTGAGACTGAGCCCAGTGATTGGTCGGCTGCCGCTGGTGACGCGGGTGGGAGGTGTCAAAGGCGGTCACCGAGTCGCGTGTTCACAGCGGCTCGCCGGCGTCGAGCACGTGGTGTGTGTGCCTACATGGACATCCCCCACGTGTTGTCTATCCACTGCTGGATGAAACCCAAAAACCCTCGCACCTCCTCCCCCACCCAATGCCGTGACGGGCTCACGGCGGTTGGTTTTGATTTGTTTGGCCATACTTCACCACGATGGTGAGTCCGGGTTGGTGAAGGAGTGTGGCTCGGGATAGATTCGGATGTCACGCCACTGATGGTTCGCCGTGTTGACTGTATACTAGGGTACTGCACGTCAGCTATTTAGACACGCAGTGGTTGAATCGAGCCGCTGCCCAAGCTTAAGTGAATGAAGTTCTGAGCTGCAATGCCCTGGTCAATTAAGATGATCTGGTCATATTTCTCTGGGGATGTCCGACGAAACGTCGGAACGTCGGACATACCGAACAATGCATTGGAGAGCTATATACAGCACTAGCTGTACTATCCGGCTTCGCCCGGGATTTGGATCCACCACGGCCGGCCGCCTTTGTCTCCCCAGTGGCGATGTTAACACACCACAGCAGTTACTGGTTTGAGGCTGAGTCGACCTAGGGGAGGCCCAGGACCGGTTCAAATAATCGTCACCGGTGGTGGCCGTGAGCGGGAATCGAACTTTGGTCGCCGGGTTCATAGCACGGCGCGCTAACCACTACACTACAATGCGTTACGCTTCTACATGCGCGGGTCACATGACAGATTTGACGTCAGCTCACTTGCCGTGCAACTAATAAATGCATTATTGAGCTCCCCCCCCTAAAAAAAAGTGTATTTTTTATTTTTGCATGGTGTACAGTCTGTAAAGTACCCACATGGCAAATTTCCAGTTTGTTGCATGTCGGGAAGTACGCTAAACATTTTGAACAAACACATATTCACAACTTTGCCTTTTATATATGGAGATAACCGCAACAATAAAAAAAGTAAGCATTCATAAAATGAATGTACGGAAATACGTCAAAACAAAAATCGGTAGCCCCTATGTAAATCCACTGCTGGATGAAGGCCTATGCAGTACTCTGAATAGAGCGGAGTGGGTGGGGGGGGGAAGTACGCTGAGCGATGTGGGCATTGTTGATGGGCAGAGCCGGTTAATCGGGACGACCGCCCTGGGCCCCGCTTTCTTTGGGGGGGGGGGGCGCATGCGGTTTCGTGTTGAAGGCGTCAGAGGGGCCCACACAGTGTAATTTGCCCCTGGCCTCGCACCGTCCTATGGACGTCCCTGATTCAATGTGGAATCGTGTGGTTCCTTATTGGCGGTACTCACAAGAGAGAGACACATTGGGAGAGGAAGATACGGAGACAGGCAGGGAGAGATGGAGAGATCCAGACGGAGAGATAAGAGATCTGTGGAGAAGAATAAAAACACGCATACAAACAGACATACGGAGAGAGACAAACTCACAGACAATAGGTTCAGACACAGCGAGCAGCAGCAGCAGACAGAGCTACTGAGAGGGACAGGTAGCGACGGTGATTAATTAACAGGGTCAACAGGAAGACACCAGGAGAGACACGGGCAGACTTCGGAAAAGTACACAAAGATCCCCAAGTGTAGCCTGAACAGACTGTTGGGGCAAGAGCTGTTAGGGAGCACCTATGAAGGCCGGCACGGCACACGACGGGTGGGTGACCAGCACCACGCGCTGCCCGCCTTTGTCTTCCCCAGTGGCGATGTTTACACACCCGCACCAGGCACGCATTTGAGGCTGAGTCGACCTAGAACCGGTTAGGATAATTATCCTCACTGCTGTTGGCCGTGAACGGGAATCGAACTCGGGTGGCCGGGTTCGTGGCGCAGCTATACAAACACACGCCTTACGGAAACAGACACAGACAGGCACGTAAATAGACACGTGGGGGGGGAGAGACAGACAATATAACTTGAGCCACAAGTAGCAGACACTGTAGACGGAGAGCAACAGCTGACAGGTCTTTTAAAACGGCAACCACGTGTGTGTGTGTGCGTGACCCGTGAGTGGGTCTACCCGAGGTCGACTCAGCCTCAAACGAGCACTCTGCCTGGTGATGTGTGTAAAACATCGCCACGAGGGAGACAAAGGCGGCCGGGCCGGGCGTTGGCTACCTACCCACCCCCTACGCGCGACGTGGCGACCTTCATAGGTGCTCGCTAACAGCACTTGCCCCCAGAGGGGGCCATCCATAAATTACGTCACGGGGTTTTAGACGATTTTTGACCCCCCTTCCTCGTCACACGACGTCACAAAAAGTCAGACCTCCCCCTCAAATATGACGTCACAAAGCTCTGCCCCCCCCCAAAAAAAAACATGCTTCAAATCGCTTTAAACTATTGTTATTGTAGTGCGTATTTAATGTGCCGCTGCACTCTGATGTTGTAGGAGAAAAACATATTAAAAAGTCTATTTAATTAAGTAGAACGTGTTGTCTATATTTATTTAAAGTTGCGCATTTTGATGTGACGTCACATTTCTCAACCCCCCCCCCCCTTGTTACACATCGTCACAAATGTCTGACCCCCCCCCCCAGGTGCGTGACGTCATTTATGGACGGCCCACTAGAGTCAGTTAACGCTATACGGGGGGGGTTTGGTGTTTGTCTTTGTGCTGGGAAGTGACACGGGACATCCCTAATATTTATAACCAGGGGGGTATCCCACAGGTGCACACACGGCCAGTCTCTCGCGAGGGAGAGGTGGGATGGGGGAGCAGCCGATACCGGTGCGTGCCCGGAGGTGGCTGGACAGCCCCAAGAATGTTTAAGAGATGTACAGTAAAACCTTGGATTGCGAGCATAATTCGTTCGGGAAACGTGTTTGTAATCCAAAGCACTCGTATATCAAAGCGCTCGTCGTAGATCAGTTGTGATCACGTGACGCTCGGCAGTACAAAGCGTATACACGTCGTGAGAATTTTATTGTGTTATTTTATTTGATCAATTTATTATTTTATTCTCATTCTACATGACTTTACCGAAAGAACCAAAGAAGACGTATACACGTACTACTACTCGTATTGCAAGACCCCCTCACTCGTTTATCAAATTAATATTTATTTAACATTTTTGCTCGTCTTGCAAAACACTCGCAGACCAAGTTACTCGCAATCCCAAGGTTTTACTGTATATCTATAGTAACCGTGTCGCTACAAGACACCCCCAAACCTCGGCACGAAAATCGTGGTTTGGTGTTTTTCTCCCTTCAGCAAGGCGGACGCGATTCCGGTTGTGCTGATGACGGAATGTGTAAATACACAGGAGCACGCAAGCAGTTGGTTTTCAGTACTTGAGTCGGCATCCAATAGTTGGGCGGATTTAAGAATAACAATGCTTTTCTTAAATTCGCGTGGATTTCCATCACGGGAATTTACCTTCACGCCATTCATTCTGCACGTTGCGCCGTTATTGGCAATCGAGTTGAGACCGACTCGGCTTAACAGTGGCTGACTCGGGGTCTCTCTGGCGTGGCCACGATGAGTGCTCTGATAAACAGAGGCCAAGTCACTTATCGGTGGGTTTTTTATGTATTTATTATCGATAGTGGGGTTAGCTGGGAGCAGGACAAACCTGCAGGGACCAGGTGCTGACCGGATCCCACGAGGCTAACACTGGAGTCGGTGAAATGTCCAGTTCGATCCGGGACCCAGGAGGGTCGATGGTGGTGGGGGTTCTGCGATAGGCATAAGATGAATGTAGAAATCCTTCGAAGCGCTCCACTTTCCTGTTATTACGTCATCGAATGCAGGTTGTGATTTTGTAAATTCCGCAGATTTCTCTCATCGCCAACGGTGACTCACTCAATGCAAGCAAGGCACGTGTGGGGCGCATGGGTTCGACTCCCCAGCCTGCTCCCAGAGCATAAAATCCACCAAACCACCGACTCGCGATCAGACGGCTATCGCCACCATCCTCACAGCTTACACCAACACCACCAGCAACATCTACATACCACTACCATCACCAACACCACCACCCAGAGCCTCCACTGCAGACTCTGTGCAGGAGAGAGACACGTTTGGTCTGTGTAGGTACACAGCGGGGTTGCGTGTCTGCGGTGAAGTTCTGTTTAACGGCTCTCCGGGGGATCTGTGCCTTTATTTGGGTGGAGGTGCTCGTGTTTGCCGGGTGAGGCGCGTGCCCGGCCAGGAATGCTGCGTGGCCCGGGTCTGCTCCTTGCGCCACGGCCACCACCATCGCCACAGCACCGGGATGCGCTGACGGAGTTCCCACCACCCATCCGACTGCACCTGCTGCTGCTCCTGCCCTGAGCTGGGCAAGTGAGTCTCACAACATTCATAATGATGACTACAGATGTCGCGTATTTTTTTTCAACATAGACTAAAAGAAATGTTACCAGGTAAGGCCCTCCGAGCTATGTAGCTCTTTTTCAGAAGTGACCTGGCCACAACGAAATGGCTTATCACGTGGAAATGTAGAGCAGCCAAATACTCTGAACGCATGTTTCTAAATGTGGAGGGAAAAAACCGGAGGACCCACACGACCACGGAAAGAGAGACATGCAACCTCCAAATATACAGGCGTCAGGCTCGGGATCGAACGCACGACCTCCTGCGTACCAGGCAAGGTAGTTAACATCTTGCCACCGTGGCACCGTACATATCAGAATCTTTATCATAATCTGAATATGTATTTATCCTGGTGGAATCCGATGAGCCATGAAGCCCTTTTTCACAAATGTCCATTATATATAATAGAGAGGCTCAGAGAGTTTCATCGAGGCTTTTTAGGAGGGTCCTGCTACAGGGCATGGTTGGCCCAGTTTTGTATTTTTCTCCGTGTGTGGGAGGAATCCGGAGTATCAAGAGAGACTCCCTCACACATATGGGCGGGATGACACAGGTCCGCACAGATGGATTCAGCTCATTAGGTTTGGGAGGATTACAAATGTACGAGATCCACCAATCTTTGCTTCCAAAGTGCTGATTACAAGTCTTGATGCTAAAACCACACTATACATATAGGCTATTGTAACCTACTTTCTTTACTTCATTAGGTGGGCAAGTTCCAACCATATCATTGCCCTGAAGGTGGGTGCCTCGCACGTGCACCATCTCAGCATGATCCAGCAACCTAACTGCCTCTGAATCATTATTACAATGAATAATAATGATGCCCTTTTGGTACTCACGGCATCCTCATCGAGCCTCAAAATGTTTTCAGGGGTGTCCTGCATTGGCATATTTTCACAGTTTCATAATAGTAATGTGTTTGGGAGGAAACTGGAGTCACCTTACAAGATTCACCCGCATACAAGGGGAGCGATGCACACACCTCCTAAGAGATAGATTCAATAATCCATTTATGTACCTCCATCTCTTGGCCAACTCGCAACCCATGCCTACAACAGATGCTATTCCCAGGTGGTCTCCCATCTAAGCACGAACCGGGATCAACTCTGCTTAGCTTCCGAGATCTGACGAGATCTCAGGCACATTCAAAGGCTATCTGGCCATAGGCAATTAGTGCTCAATTAGCATCAAATTAGATGCAGACTCCAAAACAGATGGCACCTGCTCATCTCCTCCTCCTCCTGCCATCCCCGTCCAAATCCCTCTCGCCCGCTGCTCCCCCCCCCCCACCTCCTCTTTGCTGTGCTAATGAGGACCCGGCCGCGGTGCGCAGGAGGTGGTTTGATGTGCTGACCTTTAACGGGCGTCGAGGAGGTGCGGCGAAGGACGTGCAGTGAGGAGGTCCGGAGCAGAGGAGGAACCGCACGGATCCTGAGTGGGAGCCGCAGAGGAGGAGACGGTGCTGGTGGTGGTGGCCGAGATTCTCGGAGAGAGACGATCCCTGGCTCTTGTCCCCACGTGGACCGAGAGGTCACACTTGTCGTGGACCGGAGTGGGTGCAAGAGGTCGTGAGGACATCGCCGTTCGACGAGGTGAGGACATCGTGGCTACGTGCGCACTGCGTCCGTGTTAGTAACGCTGTCGTGATGTGTGCCGTGCAAGATGTTCGTGTTCATTAAGCAATCGCCATTCGATTTTTCGAAACTATTAAATGTATTAAAGATGTGTATAAAACGCACTATTAAATGGATAGTATGCACTGGTAGAATGGGTGAAGAGGCTTTACACACTTCAGAGGTGACGACAGGGGGGAAAAAGGAGGTGATTCCTCCTCGCTCACAATTTTTAGATGGTGCTTGTGTGATAAATCATGTTTTCGATTGTTCGGAAATGTTAAATTATAGGTCAATAATTTAGACTTCTTGCTGTTCATTTCATTTTAGGTACATTTTCTAAGTCATGGGAAGTCCTAATTTGCCTCCTCTGAATGTTTATCTGGGTGCGCCACTGACACACAGCAGTATTTTTAAAAATAAAAATTATTATGAAGTCCCCTACATTTAAGTCGATAAGTATAAATAAATACAGAACAAGGTTAGTATCTTCTTGGTTCTTTCGGTAAAGTCACGTAGAATGAGAATAAAACAATAAAACAAAATAAGACAATTAAATTCTCACGACGTTTCGGCCACAACACAAGTAGCCTTCTTCAGGTGAAGGAACAGAACTGTCGGGACGACAGCGCTTCAATGAACGCTGCTAAGATTCACAGCGTCTTTTAAGCTAGGTGGGAGAGGTAAAGCACCTTAACAAAGGAGTTTACATATCAAACAGGAGAATTTTGCATTGAAATAGCTGTGATAAAGTGTTGGATCAGCAGGGTGTTAAAGTCAGAAATTACCATGTAACTGGGAGATTAGCATGATATTGTGAGGGATTAGCATGTGACTGGTCACGAAAATAGCTATGTTAAAGTCAAAGTTTACATATCAACAGAGGCATTTAGTATATGGACGCTAAAGGACTGCAACTACCCACTATCATACAATAAACCGATGTGAAAAACCTAAGTATAAACTACATCAATATACTAAATGTACTCAATATATTATTCAATAAGTTGGACTATTAACATAAAGTAACTGGGTATACACTACACTATATAATGATTACCATATAGTAAACTAATAAAAACTAAAATATAAACTACATCAATGTTATCAATAAACATCTATATACTCTCCAATCAGCTGAGCTACTAACAATAAGTCGTTATACATTACAATGCTATATGGCGAAAAAATGGGTGGCGGTTTTTTCTTCTTTCCAACGTTAGCACCACGGACAGCGACGAGCTTTGTTCAGACGGACGAGTCCATCTATGCTCGGAACGGAGGAGGGGGGAGAAACAGCCACGATGCGCTGTTATACTCCATGTTATAAACCATACCATTAGTTTTTTTCACATCGGTTTAAAGTATGATAGTTGGGGTAGTTGCAGTCCTTTAGCGTCCATATACTAAATGCCTCTGTTGATGTGTAAACTTTGACTTTAACATAGCTATTTCCGTGACCAGTCACATGCTAATCCCTCACATTAACATCAAGCTAATCTCCCAGTTACATGGTAATTTCTGACTTTAACACCCTGCTGATCCAACACTTTTTCACAGCTATTTCAATGCTACATTCTCCTGTTTGATATGTAAACTCCTTTGTTAAGGTGCTTTACCTCTCCCACCTAGCCTAAAAGACGCTGAGAATCTTAGCAGCGTTCATTGAAGCGCTCTCGTCCCAACAGTTCTGTTTCTTCACCTGAAGAAGGCTACTTGTGTTGTGGCCGAAACGTCGTGAGAATTGTATTGTCTTATTTTGTTTTATTGCTTTATTCTCATTCTACGTGACTTTACCGAAAGAACCAAGAAGATGAATCCTTGCAGTCACGAAAGCTTTAAATCGAAAGGTTAGTATCCATTGTGAAATGCCCAACGTGGGCTGCTAACCGAGTTAGTATCCCCGTAAATTCTTTATTAGAATCTTTATTTAGACTGGAGAAATCCGATGAGCTATGAAGCTCTTTTTCACAGATGTTCCAGTAGGGGCGGGTCAGCAGGTTGCAACAATGAACAATAAAAAAAGCGTTTAAAAAACTAACGATGGGAGTGAAAAATACAGAAAAATAAAGCACATCACGAAAAATAAATAAGTATCAAATCAAGTATATTTGATACTTCAAGTATATTTGATACTTCAAATATACTTGTACAAATCGCATAAGTACAGAAATTCGTGATGATTTTTTGTTGACACGAAACGCAAGCTTTTTGGACAACGCAGAAAAACACCAAAACAGTCCCAGACCACACCAAGACAACAGCACACAGTCCCTCAATTAACTTGCACGTTAAAATTGAGCTATCGATACACGGGTGTTCAGGATACAAATAAATAAACAAATCACATTTCTAAACGTGATTGTATCCAGCACCAATATTCTGCCACACGGGAAGCAATGGGACAAGAGGCTTCTGTTCATCCAGCCCGACTACCTCCATGCTTCATCCCTCCGTATCGCTCCGTATCGCTTCATCACTCCGTCCATCCCGTCGTGTGATCATTTATACATCACACGCGGCGCATTGATGTAAGGTCAATGCCACGCTACACTGCCGGGGGTCCCATACTTAGCGCCTTCTGTTTACCCGGCGAAACCCCATAAACAAGCTGCCGGCCTAATTCGGGGTCAAGAACAATTAACATTCACGTAGAACAACAACAATAGCAACAAGAATGGCAAGAACAACAGCTAAACTATCAGCGTGCACCACGCTGTGGACGAGTGCGGTGGTGCACGTCTGCGACCCGGCCATTTGGAGATGGGGTTAGTGGATCATCAAGAGATCACGTGCGTGAGACACCCACTTTGCAAGCTTTTGTTTCTTTAAAATATTTCACGAAACAATATTTGTATATTTAAAAAAAATGTGTTCATTTTTTGTAAATTAAGGACCTTTTTTATAGAAAAGTGTACATTCACATTAAGATTCGTGTAGTTTGACAGCCTTCTTATTTCTTTCGTATGGCATTGTTTTTACAGCAAAGCGCAGTAAAAAAATATTGATTGCTCAGTGAAAAAGTCCTGGTAGCCTACGGCCCGTGGGTCAGATACAGTGCGCAGCTTCTCACGGCCACGTGAGGCCTGCCCCTTATGAACCAACGGCCCAAAAACGAACGACATTTGTCCGCAGGAATATTAGCCGCGCTAATCAGGTAGCAGAGGTGGGATATCTTCGTCCTGGGAAGAACTTTTTAGAGCTGCGCTCACTCGCTTCTGTCACTGCAGGACCCCTCCGTCGGTGTGTGTTTTATACGCCGCTTGTTTGTTGGATAGCGCCCAAGGTTCGTGTTAATGTACCTCGTGAAAGGTAATTTAGAAGTCCTACTCAGCCTTCAGTAAGTAAAAAAAAACTCCCCGCACATATCAACAACTTCAATACCGCGGAAGTGCAACCGCGTTTCTCAAGACACTTATAGCAACGAAGAGCTGCGCTCGGGTCATGGTGGTTTTGGCGGTGGTATTTGAAAGTCTCATAAATGTTTCCACACCCCCTGCCTTCACCCATCCAGGTGGTGGCATCTGTCTGCTGGTGGCACCAATCTGCTGGACTGACATCGGTTAGCCTTGAGCGATCGGATCCGCCGATCGTCCAATCCACTCCTCATAAATAAGGGGGGGGGCCTCATCATCATCATGCCTGGCACCGAGGGGGGCTCTGCGGGGGTCCCGGCGGGACGGCCTCGTTTTCGCGATGGGGTGAGGGTGCGCACAGCCATGGCAAGCAAATGTATGCGGGGGCTGACGGTGGCGGGCTTGAGGAGGTTCCTCGCCCGGAACGCCTTCGTCATTTTCACCCTGCTGGGAGTCGTCTTGGGTACGTACGTGCACGCGTACGTGTGATTGTGTCCGTGTGATTGTGTCCGTGTGATTGTGTCCGTGGTGGAGCGGTAGTGTAGCGGTTAGCGCGCTGTGCTACGAACCCGGCGAACACGAGTTCGATTCCCGCTCGCGGAAAACACCGGTGACGATTATCTGAACCGGTCCTGGGCCTCCCCTAGGTCGACTCAGCCTAAAATGAGTACCTAGTGCGATGTGTAAACATCGCCACTGGAGAGACAAAGACCGGCCGGACGTGGTGCTGGCCACTCACCCCCTTGTGGGTCGTGCCGGCCTTCAAATGTGCTCCGTAACAGCAGCACTTGTCCCAGCAGGCTGTTAAGGCTATTCGTGGGATCTTTTTGTGCGTACGTAACGAGCCAGAAGGGAAGTTGTTCGCAGGTTGTGCTACAATCTCGGCGACCTGGCTTTGACTACTGACCATAAGTGGCATCAAGGCTCTTCTTGCACAACGCTTGAGTTGACCCGCAATAAAATGAGGACTGAAATGTGTGGATGCCATCAGCAATTGTGTTGACAAAACGAAAATTATGATGAGACTACGTCCGTAAATTTGAGTATGAACCAAACAACAGAGGAGAGATTAATCTTGAATTGAGATTGAAACTGAGATGGAATTGTAGGGGGAGCGGTGGCACAGTAGTTAGCACACGGTGCAATGAACCCGGTTACCTAGGCTAAGGTGAGCAGCGAGTGATATTCAAACCGGTCCTGAATCCTACTTCGGTACTGGCCAGCGTGGTGAAGTATGGTCAAGCAACCCCCATGACCGACGCGGAATGGGGTGGCTTTCATCCAGCAGTGGATTGACAAACGGGCTTTGAATTATAGTAGGGTTATAGGCAGTGCCGGATTTTCCTCGTAGCAAAAGTAGCATTTGCTTCCAGGCCCCGCACTTTCAAGGGCCCCGCGCTAAATGCTTTCAAGCTATCAATTCCGATTCAGTGATTCTGCACTTGCTCTATTACTATAGTACTATACTGCCTTCAACTTTTATGAACGACTGGGTGTTTAAGGTTAGCGATTTGTCGTATTACCTGGCTGTATAGCAAATGAAGAAATACAACTACTTTACTATGCAAGTAAAAAATGTCTATTTTAATATTTGTGTTTTTTATTTTTAGGGCCCCTTTAAAACATATGCTACAGGCCTCGCACTAGCTTAATCCGGCACTGTTCATAGGTTAGATACAGGACTATCCAAACACCAGAGGAAATGTGAATTTTGAGTTCAGATTTAAACTCAATTACCTTTGCGGTGCTGGCAGTCAATGGGAGATGGACAGCTGCCAGGGGTGCACCACAGGAGAAGGGGGGACCACCCACCCCAATAAGTACGCACGGGTGACATTTGAGCGGCGCCAGGCACCGCGGCGAGACCCATGAATTATAAATGTGGTGACTCCACGGGGCACGGTGACACGCACGACTACGCTGACACGTGCAGAGAGATGCCGATTCATACAGCAACGCTGACACACGCAGAGTAACGCTGGCACACGGTGATGCGCGCACAGTGATACTGGTAACACATATTGATGAGGCACACACGGTGGTACAGACGAAGACACGCATAACAATTAAGACACACAGCAATACTGGGACAGAGACTCAAATGTAAGATTCCCCCGTATAGCCTCTAACAGGCCGTTGGGGCAACTGATGTTAACGAGGAACTATGAAGGTCGGCATGGCCCACAAAGTGGTGGGTGGCCAACACCACGCCCGGCCGCCTTCGTCTCCCCAGTGCTGATGTTTACACACCGCACCAAAGACAAAGATCCCCCCTATATCCCTAACGGACTGTTGGGGCAAGTGCTGTTAGCGAGCACCTATGGAGGCCGGATCGGCACACGAGGGGGTTGGTGGCCAGCACCTCGCCCGGCCGCTTTTGTCTCCCCAGTGCTGATGCACCACGTACTCAGACACACACAGTGACACTGGCACACAGTGATGCCACACACATCTCAGTGCGTGTGCTTTTCTCACCCCTGAGTAACACGACGTCCGTATTCCAATGCCCATGGGAAAGTGTTATTGTTCAAACTTAAGGCAATTAAGAGTTAGAGGTAGGATTAGGCTCAAAGTATGGATTAGTGTGGCAGCTCGAGTGAAGCTAAGTTGAGAGTTATAAATTATTAAAGACATCACCGAAATGTCATTACCTCCTCGTTACCCCCATGGATCACAGCTCCGTCCCCCAAGTGCGTGCCCAATCCTGGGCCTCCCCTCGACCAATTCAGCCTCAAATGGTACCTGGTGCGGTGCGTAGTAAACATCGCCACGGGGGGAGACAAAGGCAGCCGGGCGTAATTGCTGGCCACCCAACCCCCTTGTGTTGCCGTGTGGGCCTTTATAGATTGCTATTCGCCAACAGCACTTGCCCCATCCGTCTGTTAAAGGCTACGCTGGGGGGGTGGTGTGGAATCTTTGTCTTTGTGCCCACAGGTATCGTGATGGGCTTCTGCCTGCGCGTGTACCCGCTGTCTCGCCGCGAGGTGCGATACTTCCTCTTCCCGGGGGAACTGCTCATGCGCATGCTGCACATGCTCGTGTTGCCGCTCATCGTCTCCAGCCTCGTCACGGGTGCGAACCCAAGCGCTGGGACTCTCCATGGAGACCTCATGGAACGGGGGGTGGGGTGGAAAGGGGGGCTCAGGCAATGGGGGGGGGGACTGTTGTTAAAAAAGATGTATAATAATACATGTGCTTGTGTTGTTGGTCTGGAGACCGGGAGATCGATGATGATCGATGTTCGGTCGCCCGTGTTGATGGCATTCATCGTGATTTCTCACTTAACGGAGCGGGGCACGTGAGGGCTGCCATCTTCCGCTCCATGTACTGATGATGTGACACCCATCTCTCCCCCCCCCCCCCCCCCCCAATATCGAAGTGTATACTGGATGTGGCGTGCCGGGAATATTTTCCGGCATCCTGGTAGGCTGGAAGTAGGTGGCACGTGGCACGTGACTAGCAGCCACATCCCGTAGATTTCTCTGTTTAGTGGATGTGGTGTCCATAAAATGGATGTGGTGTGGATGTGGTGTGCCGGGGGTCCGTGTCATCTTAAAATGCCGCACGTGTGCACCGTGACGCCGCACGCATGGCCGCTCGGCATTTTCAACGTCCACAGTGAAGCAGACGGTGTGTTGTGATCTACGTTTTAACTCGTGGTTAATAACGTAAGCAAATATTAACCAGGGCAGCCGCCGGGCTCAAACCGAGCAGCTCTGGAAAATCAAAGCATTAGCACAATTTGGTGCGAGCAGTTTTATGGCGAGCAGCAAGTCTGTAACAAAGGAAGGCGCTATGTTTTGCCGGCATGGTCTGCAGTATTTTCGCAGAAGCAACCCATCAAATATGGAACGTTGGGCTAACGTTGGTCCAACGTTTCCAACCACCTGCCAACATTGATTGGCATATGGGGGGGGGGGCGCTGCCAAGCCTTTTCCCCCAACCGAGTGATCGCACCGAGCGGCGAATGCGCTTCCCCCAACTCAGCCGTGCCTGTGCCAAGCCAGGTGCACTCCGAGGCCACGTGAAGTGTCGAAGGCTCGCTGCGGGCAGGTCACAGGGCAGGCCCAGGGTGCCATGGTTTGACTGACTTGATATGACTGCCGGATGCACCACCTGTGTCCCCTGCTGTGCCGTGTCAAAGACAAAGATCCCCCGAATAGCCTGAACAGACTTTTGAAACAAGTGTTGTTAGCAAGCACCTATGAAGGCCGGAATGGCGCACCACTCCCGTCCGCCTTTATCTCCCCACCGCTGATGATTACTCACCAATTAGCACGGCTGGCAACGCACGGTGCGAAAGAAGTTCAACGTACAGAGTGCACCAGGTACTCCATATTGAGGCTGAGACGACCTCGGGGATGGTCCCAGGACCGGTTCAGACAATCGTCACCATTGGCAGCCGTGACGCTAGAATCGAACTCGGGTCTCCTGGGTTCGTAGCCCAGCGCGCTAACACACACAAACACGCACCGTCTCGCCCACCTCCCCCATCCATCTCCAAGGGATGTCGACGCTGGACCGCAATGCGTCAAGTCGCATGGGCGTGCGCGCCGCCGTATACTACATGATCACCACGCTGCTCGCCGTCTTCGTGGGCATCGTCATGGTGATGGCCATCCAGCCCGGCCGAGGGGGTCGCGACGCTCCCAGGGCGCACAACCAGCTGGAGCGCCTCCACGCCGCCGACGCGTTCCTCGACCTCATCCGGTGCGGTCGGAGCTCGGCTCTGGGATTTTAGCTCGACGCGAGCTATAAGTGGTTCTGATGCTCGCGTTGCCTTCGTACCACTTTTCGACCCTTTTTTGGCGTTGTTCTCTCGTCTAACGCCGGGGTGGTGAGACAAGGACGTGAAGAAAGTTGAACGCCGATCAGTTCCAAAGACAACGCGTATATTTGATTTGAAGATTTCGTGACTGCAGGAATTACTCCTTGGTTCTTTCGGTTAAGGCACGTAGAAATAAAATAAAATGAAAAATAATAGAATACACGACGTTTCGATTGCAACACAAGCAACCGTCATCAGGGGTGTCTCTCTTCCGAGCTTGCATTCTTTCGCACCTGATGACGGTTGCTTGTGTTGCAATCGAAACGTGTATTCTATTATTTTTATTTCTACGTGACTTTATCGAAAGAACCAAAGAGGAATGCGTATATTATTTATCACAGCATGTTTGTTTGCATGTTTTGCCACACGTACGTGTGGTTAATGCAGGCTCGACGCCTTAGGCTCGACGCCTTAGGCTCGATGCCTTGCAAAAGGTAACTTTTTGGTGTTTGAACCTCTTAGCACCGGTTTTATTGCCAGAAAAAGGTCAAACCTATTAGTTTTTTCATCATTTTGGATACTAGCAAAAAAGTTTGCGACCCTGACGCCTGCTGTATATTTGGAGTCTGCGTGTCTCTCTCATCATCATCATCACAGTGGATAGGAGATGTTAACTACCTCGCCTGGTCTACAGGAGGTCGCGGGGTTCGGTCCCGACCCTGACGCCTGCTGCTCTATATTTGGAGTCTGCGTGTCTCTCTCTCATCATCATCACAGTGGCTATGAGATGTGAGATGTTAACTACCTCGCCAGGTGTACAGGAGGTCGTGGGGTTCGGTCCCGACCCTGACACCTGCTGTATATTTGGAGTTTGCGTCTCTCTCTCTCCCCGTGATCACGTGGATTTTTCTCCAGGTCCTCCGTTTTTTTCCTCCAACATTTAGGAACATGCCTTTTAAAGTATTTGACTGCTTTAAATTTTCCCATGATGAGTCACTTCGTTGAGCTATCATTTGTGGCCAGGTCTGCTTCTGAAAATAAGCTACAGTATATAGCTCAGTGGGTCTTACCTCATACAATAAAATAATGTTTCGTTTTGGTTTAGATGATAACGTGACACAGAGGGCTATTGCCACGGCCCGTCTGATTCCTTCATCTCGGTCACATCGTCACGCTTTGTCTCTCGCCTCTCTGCCCCGCAGGAATATGTTTCCCCCAAACCTAGTGGAGGCGTGCTTCAAACAGGTGTGTAGACACACCTGCCATCCAGACACACACACGCACACGCGTAATGCGTACGTATACGCTACATGTATTCGCGCAGGATATGTATTTCAGAAGCAAATACGCAAAGAGCCCCGCCTAGGACACACGGCGATTTGGGGCGACAGCCCCGGGCCTCGCGCTGTGGGGGGGGGGCCCGCGCTTGGATGTCACGGCGTCATTTGTAATAATTCAGGTTTAGTTTGAAGGCTTCGGGGGGGGGGGCGGTTTGCCCCGGGCCCCTGCACCCCCTGCTCACCCCTCCCCCTATGTGCGGCCTTGCGTACATATTTCGTTTCACTTGACATCTGTGTTGCTTACATTTTTATCTTTAGCCTCAGTTTGCAGTCTTCTCCATTAGATTCTTCATTTGTCACCTCCAGTGCAGTTCCAGTGATATATTGCAACGCATTCTCTGCACACAAAAAAATACTTGGAGGGACACGGCACATAATTGATACAAGCACAATGCATACATGCATAGAATATAAGACGTACATACACATTATGTACATACGTGCATGCTTCCCAATGCATTGGCTGTAGATATCATACAGTCAGTTTAGACGTGAGGTCGCTCATTCTCCTCTGCTGGCCCCATTGTCTGAAATTCACTTCTTGCAGACGTCCGTGCTGTCGACTCCCTGCCCCGGTTCAAGTCCAGGCTCAAAACCTGCTCCTGTTTGCCTCTGACAGTGGACTGCCGCCACAAAATACGCATGCCCAGTGTGTCTGTACAGCACCTTGCATTCTATTGTGAAATCATTGTGACTGGCCGCATCAGCCCGAGCCCCCGGTGTTCTCCGCAATCATCGATTGAGATCACCCTCATGATCACCAATGTATTATTTACACTGCTTCCTCCCGTGCAGTACACAGACACTCTGCTTCCAATCTCCTCCGGTTAGCACGGTTGTCTACACACGCTGCAAAAGAAGTTCCGACGTACATTCACGCGTCCATAATCCCATCGCCCCTTCTCTTCTGACACCAACCCACACCGCAGTACAAGACTCAGTATGAGGCGGTGAAGATTCCAAGAGGCCACGCCACCACCACCGCAGCCACCGCCACCGCCGCAACAACAACAACAACAACCGAGCGCTTGAGCCTGACGGTCGCCGTGATGAACGCCACGGCCGAGCTGCTCCGGGGGAACGCGACCTCTGCGGAGGAGGCGGCCGGCTTCCTGCTCAACGCCACGGCGGCGCTGGCGGCGATGCGGCCCGGCGAGGCCGACCCGGCCGGCTCGGCGGCGCCAGTCGAGGAGGAGGAGGAGGAGCTGGTGCCCGCCGCCGGGTCCAGCAACGGCATGAACGTGCTGGGCCTCGTGGTGTTCTCCATGTGCTTCGGGCTGGTGTTGAGCAGCGTGCGCGAGCGCGGGCAGGTGGTGCGTGACTTCTTCGACAGCCTCAACGAGACCATCATGAAGCTCGTCACCATCATCATGTGGTGAGTGCGGAGTGTGGGGTACAGGGGGGGGGATGCTCGCTAACAGCACTTTCCCCCAACAGTCTGTTAAGGCTATACGGGGGACCTTTGTCTTTGTTTGGGAGGTGGTGGGGGGGCTGTATGGACAGCAAGTAGAGGGGACCGAGAGAGAGGTGGAAAGAGAATCAGGAAGAGAGATAGGTGGAGAGATGGAGATATACGGATGGGGAATTTCCACAGAGACAGAATATAAACATTGAGACACAGCTAGAGACATGGAGAGAGACACAGAGGGAGACACGCACAAGAGACGCAGACCTAAGTAATGGAGACAGCGAGAGACATGGAAACAAGTACAGAGACACACGCGCAGAGTGGTCACATAGACACAGGGACAGACACACGCACAGTAACAGGCAAGGGGAAATTCACAGAGACAGACACAGAGAGTCACAAAGACAATTGAGAGGCCTTCATCCAACAGATGATTGACAAAGGGACTGTACATAAGTATTATTACATTTGACTAGCAGTACAATTATACCTCGGTAAGTTTTTGCCACTGCATTTTCCATTGATCTCACATCTCAATTTTATATTCGCAATTTCTGAAGGCGATGCAGGAATCTAAACCTGAACACCACCTTGCCTGGACTAACAAAGACAAATATGCCCCGTATAGCCTTAACAGACTGGTGGGGCAAGTGCTGTTAGCGAGCGCCTATGAAGGCCGACACAGCACACGAGGGGATGGGTGGCCAGCACCACACCCGGCCACTCATGTCTCCCCACCAGGAACGATACTCATTTGAGGCTGAGTCAACCTAGGGGAGGCCCAGGATCAGTTCAGTTCAGATAATCGTCACTGGTGTTGGGCCGTGAGTGGGAATGGAACTCGGGGCACCGTGTTTGTAGCACGGCGCACCAACCGCTACACTACCCCCCCCCCGACGCCCGGACTGACACACGTGCGTCTCCAACAGGTACGCACCGGTGGGCATCATGTTCCTCATCACGGGCCGCATCCTGGAGATGGAGGACCTGGGCGCCGTCGGGGGCCAGCTGGGCCTCTACACGGTGACGGTGATTGCCGGCCTCGCCGTGCACTCCCTCGTGGTGCTGCCGCTGCTCTTCTTCCTCTTCACGCGACGCAACCCCTGGACGTACATCGGCGGAGTCCTGCAGGCCCTCGTCACGGCCCTGGGGACCTCGTCCAGGTGAGGGGGCAGGGTCTGGGGCAGGGTCAGGAAAAAGATCAGGGCGACCGGGGTATGGTCGGGACAAGGACAGGGAAAGATCAGGGTGCGGTGTGTAAACCACGCAGGAGACAAAGGCGGTCAGGCGTGGTACTGGCCACCCACTCCAACGTGTGCTGTGCCGGCCTTCATAGGTGCTACTTCCTAACAGTACTTGCCTCAACAGTCTTGTTAAGGCTATACGGGGGATTTTTGTCTTGTATAACATTGTGCGTTTGATAATCACTGGCCATTCCCCCCCCCCACCAGCTCTGCGACTTTACCCGTCACCTTCAAGTGCCTGGAAGAGAACCTCGGGGTGGACAAGAGGGTGACTCGCTTCGTGCTGCCCGTCGGGGCCACCATCAACATGGACGGCACGGCGCTGTACGAGGCCGTGGCAGCCATCTTCATAGCGCAGGTCAACGACTACGAGCTCAACCTGGGTCAGATCATCACCATCAGGTGCGGCGATAACGACGACGACGACGATTAACTATTACTGATGATTAACTTTATTCCCAACACCTCCGATTAGCACGGTTGGCTACGTACGGTGCGAAAGAAGTTCAACATACATACCTACGACATACATACACCGCTTCCATCATGCCGTCCTCACCTTCCCATCATCATCACACCACGACTCCTACCATAATTGTGATTTTAAAAATGCACCACTATCATTCCATCATCAACATAATCTTACCCTCACCACCACCAACACTAAGATCACCATTACAGCATCATAACCACTACCATGATCATCATGTGATTCTCACTGAGCATCTAACATTGTTATGCTGTGATACAGGTTGCTCAGGGCAGCACAGCGCTCGACACATCACTCGACCCGCACTAAGTGAGCGATCTTCTGTCTCCTCGTGTGCCGGTTACGTGCGGCGGGGGCCCAGTATCACGGCCACAGCCGCGAGCATCGGTGCGGCTGGAATACCGCAGGCCGGGCTGGTCACCATGATCATCGTCCTCACGTCTGTGGGGCTCCCCACAGAGGACATCACCCTCATCATCGCCGTGGACTGGTTCCTGTGAGTGCCGCTCCCGTCTCCTCACTCTGATCTCTCCATACAATCGGTTCCTTCCACCGAGACCTCCCTCCCCATCTCCTCTTGCCCCTCACCCTCCACATCCTCCTCCTTGTCCCCAACCACCTCCTCGCTATCTCCACCTAAATAACTCACTGGCCCCCCAGTCTCTGACTCCTGATCCACATAGCCACCTGAATGCATCTCTTGCAACCCCCTAGGTAATTGGGGTCAGCAACCTGCGGCTCTTTAAGGGCTACTTCGTCGTGACCTTATTCACGGGCATTGCGGCTCGTGAAAAATCTATTTCTTTTATTTTAACGGAATTCGAAAAAATGTCTCTGCTTGTTATTTTCGTTGCCGACCCCTGCGCTAGGCCGCGGGTGGATAACCTATGGCACTCAGGCCAGATAAGGCCCACAACTTCCATTAACGTGGCCAATAGCCACATGAGGTCCGCAAATGATATCTCTCCATCACCACAAGCATCTTAGCTGCACGAATCGGACACTACGACTCGGTCAGAATGCTTTTGGCTTCACGACACCACTCCATGTTTGGGGTTTCATTGCACTCAGTCACTACTGTCACTGCAAAAGCCTCTTTAAACTTGGTTTAACAGCCATGCTATTTTCTTGGTTTATTATTGGATCATGCTCGGGTGTGTCTGAACGTGTGGTCCGCAGAAATATATTTGATAGTGCTGTGCGGCCTTCCATAAGGAAGAGGTTTTCCTCTCCTTTCTTAAAGGAAGACACAATACATACAGTTATAAATATCTATGGTGAATCCACACCTAAGCTATGTATGGATTTCTGAAATGAGTTTGAAGCTTTATTTACGAAATATGCATTGAAATCATACTCAGGTCCTCCATCAGCACGCTAGTGATGTCATGTTGTGCTGCATTGGAGTGGCATAGTGATTTTACGGTTTATCGCGATACTATAACGTATTGTCTGATCATAATGTTAACGATCCTTATTTAATTACTGAAGCTGCAGATTCGTGTTAAACAATCCAGCTCAATCTAGCTCTCTTCTCGTAAATACATATCTTAGATGGGTATGTAAAGCTCTGTTCTACGTTTTTAACTTCTTCCACCCCATCTTCTCCCAATCTTCTTGCTCCTCATTACTACCCCTTTGCTTACACGTTCAGTGCTAAAGTTAAATTGATGTTTGGATTTGAGTCCCTCTCTCTGACAATCATGCCCACTTGTCTTTCTCACACCACATCACCATTACCACCAACACCACTTACCACTGTCATTATAATTAACATCGTAATATCACTCTTTCACCACCATCACCATCATGATCACTGATACTGAAATCACCACCGGCTCCACCACCACGTTAAATAATTATCATCACCACCACCACTATACAATCATGATCATTATTGCTGCCATCATCACACGACCACCACCACCATGATAACAAATATCATTCATTATTACTCCACCATAATACCATCACCACCATCACAACCATCATCACCATAACCATAAACATCACTGATGCCATAATCACTACGGGCACACCACCACTACCATAAACAATTGTAATAATTTCACCATCATGGCCACCACAATCACCACTATAATCGTGATCATCATTGCCACCACTACCACCACGACTATCACCTCCACTATCACCGCCACCATCATCCACCGCCTCCTGCCCGCGCGCAGGGACCGACTGCGCACCACCACGAACGTGCTGGGCGACTCGCTGGGCGCCGGCATCGTGGAGCACCTGTCCCGGCACGAGCTGGCGCGCCAGGACGCGCTCGAGATGGCGGAGGCCGGCATGGAGGGGGACGGCGGTGGCATCGCCCCCCGCAAGGGTTCCATGTACCAGCCCATCTGTCCCGAGGAGCCTCTCGGCTGCCGGGCACGCGTCCCACACGCCGGCGGCACCACCGCAGCCAGCAGCCTGGAGACCAACATGTGAAGCGTGGGGAGGGCCATGCGCTCGCAGGGCCGGCTGTGCTCGCAGGGCCGGCTGTGTTCGCAGGCCATGCGGCTGTGTTCGCAGGGCCATGCGCTCGCAGGGCCGGCTGTGCTCGCAGGGCCGGCTGTGTTCGCAGGGCCATGCGCTCGCAGGGCCGGCTGTGTTCGCAGGGCCGGCTGTGTTCGCAGGCCATGCGGCTGTGTTCGCTCGTAGCCATTGCAAGTGGGCCAGCTCGATCCAATAAGATCTGTTATATCAACACCATGTACAAGTCACCCGTGTTAAATCACAGCCATGGCAACTCAGCTCTATCCAATCAGATCGATTGTATTTGCCGTTGTAACTTGCTGACCCGGCCATACTGGACATCCGTGAAAAAGAGCTTTATAGCTCATCGGATTCCTCCAGTATAAATATTCTGATTTTGAACACCATGACAAGTCAGCTGTGTTGAATCGCAGCCATTAAAACGCTATTCAATTAGTACGTCTCCACAATATGAAGGCCTCCTTCACACGATGTGTTTTTGTGAAGGATGTGTATTGTTTGCTTATTTTGTTATATATATTCTCCACAAAGATGTTCGTGATTATTTTGTGTAATCTATTCGACCAAATCCACTACAAGTATTGATGTCTATTAAATCGCTTCCGTTAAATCGGACCTTACTCTTTGGTTCTTTCCGTAAAGTCACGTAGGTATAAAATATTAAAAATATATATAAACTATATTTAAAAAATGAAATAAATAGGAAATTATTTTATTTTTTATTTTCTACCTACGTGACTTTACCGAAAGAACCAAAGAGTATGGATACCTGCAGTCACGAAAACTTCAAATCTAGAATAATCGGACCTCTTACAATTTAAACACATCTGTGACAAACTGTCTTGGCAGTCGTGCACAAGCACACATGGCAAAAAGCAATTATTTCGTCAATGACATCCCTCAACAAGAAAAAATATAAATTTACATGAGTGACATTTGGGGGAATGGCTCTTCATCGCATCTCTCTGCTATGAATCTCTTTGCTATGCAGAAGGACCGTTGCCCAAAATGTCACCTAATATATCGTTTCCTCTCCAATGCCATGGTATTGATGAACGTGTTGAGTTTTTAGTGCAAGCCAGTTGTATTCATTCAGACCCATTGCAGACAAGTTCTCTATGGTCCGGGGCAATGAAGATGGGAGGAATCTACGATCAAGTCACCCAGAATGTGCCGCATCCTATCCTAGCAGAGCTCAGAAACTAAGCAGGGCTGAGTCTGGTTATTGCCTGGGTGGGAGACTGCCTGGGAATACAAGGTGGTGGTGTGAGCGATGACTGCATGGTGACCACGAGATGCAGTACAGCAAATAGATTCTTGAATGTATCTGTACAGAGCTTGGAGTGTAACCGCCACGTGCGCAAAGCATGTTGGGTCTACGAGCGGTTGTATCTTTGCACAGATAGGCCGGTAATCAACTTGCTGTACTACATCCCACTTATATTGTGTTTTTTTCTTCTATGGATGAATATCATATGCACACAATGGCTCAAAATTTGCGTGTGTAACAGTGCAGTAATATTGTGCTGCACACATTACTGTGCTGGGCAGCTTTAGAGGGAGTTCAACTTATTCCCACACGCGAAACCCAACAGCCTAATCACGACATTGTGTACTGTGCTGGATTCATATTTACTCAGGACTCAACCTTCTCTCTGAATATTTTCCCTGGTCACTGGTAGATTGGAGTGGGTGGTACGTGACTACTTTAGTAACCACAGCCATAAACGAGAGGTATACTGGATGTGGTGTGCAGGGTAAGGAAATATTTTACGCGTCGCCGACCTGGAGAGACCCGGTTGAAATGAATCCCTCTTGTGTATTATGTGGTAGGAGACTGTATTGCGTTCTATTACTGTGCCGGTGTAAAGGCTAGATTTGTGTACAATGTGCCTAAGTGCATATCTTGTGTGTGTGCAGTGGTCTGTAAAGAAGTAAAAGTTACACTAATCACATAACACGTTATACTCCATGCTTAATTTACTTAACACTAACTTGGTATACTATACATGAAGATGCAATTAACTTAAATACCAACTCATAACAACAATACGGTTTTGACTTTATAAACGTCTGTACGTGATCTCATTCTCTTAAAGTAAATCATGAAACAATTGTGGCGTGCTGATGAGCACTAAGAACATGAAGCCAGCATAAGTTGACAGTAATGTGCAATCTTTAATTGAAAATATAAAAACTAAATCAAATTAATTAAAATTAAAACAATGTTTGTATTATTTATTGTTTCCCTTCTACGTGACTTTACCTAAAGAACCAAGAATATGAATCTCTGCAGTCACGAAAGCTTTAAATCAAAATTTAACTAAAGTGATTTGTTTTAATTTAGTTGTTTTCATTCTAATTTATTTTACTTTGTTTTTTACCTACGTGACTTTACCGAAAAAAACCAACGGGTATGGATCCTTGCAGTCAGGAAAACTTCAAATCTAGAATTAAAATAAATGCTTTGGTTTAGTCTAACTCTACAAAATTGTGATAAAATATTCAAAATGTTCTAGATAACGACATTAATGCTTTCTCCATTTGTCTTATTATAAAGGAGTCGTGGGTATTATAGTGCGGCATCATAGTTATTAAGCACAACAAATATAAAACTACGTTAAAGTAAAATACATTAATGTAATATGGATGTATCAGTTGAGTTTGCGTCTAACCAACGTGTAGGCTATGTTATGCAAGCTGTGTAAGTGATGACAAAGCTAACCGGAGTAAAAAAAATATATGCGAAAGCAGTTTAAAACCGACGAGAATGATGTTTATTGAAGTGAGGTTATTTACGTGTATTGGCCAACCTTTTGAGATTGTAGCATAGAGTAAATTTTATTTAGCATTGTTTTTTTTTAGCAAAGTACTGTAACATATTTGTTTTTGTGTGATTACATTTTAATACTAAAATTCGTTCGCTATGCTTTGTGTCGAATATAAACGTTCATTATCCGTAAAGGAGAGCAATTTGCTTTGGGTGACTTGTTTTTTAATGACACGGAGATGCAGAAAGTTGAATACTCAAAGAAAACGCAGTCCTCGTTTAAAGCGGCAGATGCGTTCCTTAAAAAGTGCTGCGTTAAGTGAAAACAATTTCGCCGTAAGAATGAACGTAACAACGATAACGTTTGGCGAGATACGACGGACCCACACGCGGCGAGACGGTGGCACAAAACACATTCCTGCGGAGGGAGCTGGTAGGAACGTTGGGTTGCTCGGTCAATGGCCAGGGTCAACAGCACCACCACGTGGTGTATTCCGCAAATATGCCCGACTGTGAGGGTGGGCACCAGCGGCATGAGTAGGTTAAACGTTGAGTTTTATAAGGGCACCACGGGGTGACCAGCCCCTCCCCACCCAGCCCCACCCCCCTCCCAGCCCCACCCTCCCCACCCAGCCCCACCCTCCCCACCCAGCCCCTCCCCACCCTCCCCTCTCCACCCAGCCCCACCCCTCCCATTTTTGGATGCACGACGGATGGACGGACACAATGATCCCCTGTGGGCTGGTGGTGTAACCAGGAGGTTCCCACCAGTATAACGGAGGATATGCCACCGCGTTATTGTATCATTCCGCGTAAGGAGCCGTCCATAAATGACGTCACGCACCTCGGGGGGGGGGGGGGGGTCAGACATTTGTGACGATGTGTGACGAGGGGGGGGGGTGAGAAATGTGACGTCACCTCAAAATACGCAACTTTAAATAAATATAGACACGTTCTACTTAATTAAATCAACTTTTTAATGTTTTCTCCTACAACATCAGAGTGCAGCGGCACATTAAATACGCACTACAATGACAATAGTTTAAAGCGATTTGAAGTATATAGTAATAGGTTTTTACCCTTTTAACTGGCACAAAATGCAAACAAAAAAGACAACTCTGATAATAATATGCACTGTCCTTGAAATTGATTGGTCCACACCCGAGACAGCTTTCTTTAGAGCCTAGTCTCCACTGGTGTTGGACCAGAAGACGCCAAAAGGCGTACAACTCAAAAACAGCACACTATCAGAGTATTGAGAGCTCGGGGTGAGCATTTACATTATGAGACCTCCTTTGCCAGTAACAAGATATAGCAATAAGTTTTACCCTTTTAGCTGGCAGAGCCTAGTGGAGACTAGGCTCTAAGAAAAGCCGTCTCGGGTGTGGACCAATCAAATTCAAGGACAGTGCATATCATTATCAGAGTTGTCTCTTTTTGTTTGCATTTTTGACTGCTTGTGTTGTGGTTATTGCAGACATGATGCCTTGAATAAAGGTGTCAGTTTTTGTGCCAGCTAAAAGGGTGAAAACCTATTACTATATCTTGTTACTGTCAAAGGAGGTCTCATAATATAAACGATTTGAAGCATGTTTTATCTCTTTTTTTTGGTGGGGGGGGGGGGGCAGAGCATTGTGACGTCATATTTGACTTTTTGTGACGCAGTGTGACTAGGGGCGGGGGGGGGGTAAAAAATCGTCCAAAATCGCGTGACGTCATTTATGGACGGCCCCGAAGTAATTCCACAATTTTAAGTTTAAATTAAATGTTGGTCCAAAACCTGTCCCGTGCTGCCATCTCCCGTCCAATATGAGAATCAATGTGCACAAGAAGAGTAACATCGCCGTGCTGACGGACTCCCAGAATCAGAATGGCTATTCAGACTGCAGGAGGAGGAATCCGATGAGCTATGAAGCTCTTTTTCACAGACGTCCAATCGGGCCGCGGGGTCAGCTCGTTACAACAAGTAACAACATTACGTTTAACTCTTCTACAGACGGGAGAGCACAAACGTGAAAATAACTATTACATATTCTTAGCTCTTTCGGTAAAGTCACGTTGAAGGGAAACAATAAAATAATAAAATATAAATAAATACACCGTTTGAAAATAAATAAATTAATGCAAACCTACACACCTGATGACGACCGTTTGTGTTATGGTCGAAACGTCGTGAGAATGTTTATTGTTTTATATATATTTTATTATTTTATTGTTTCCCTTCAACGTGACTTTACCGAAAGAGCTAAGAATATGAATTACTGCAGTCACGAAAGCTTTAAATCAAAATAACTTTTACATTTCCGTCTATATAATAGCTAGGGTATACAATACACGTATAGTACTGTACTCTGAGACATTCACTACAATAATGACGTCATCGCATCGTCTCGCGCGGTGACGTCGTCACGTCGTCTCGCGCAGTTCGCGAGCGATGACGTCATCGCGCTGTGTCGCGTTCCCTCGCGCAGTTCTCGCGCGATGACGTCATCGCGTTTCCACGCGTCACATCCGCCCCTCGTGTCGCACTGTACCGAGAAGACGGGTGGCGTTTCCGTCACCACTACCATCAACAACATCAATAGCGATAATAAAAACCATCATCATAACAACGAAACAATCATCCTCATTATCACAGGCAACAGTTGTGATAGGTATAGTAATGCTTATAAGAGTGAACGTACATTTACGAAGCAAGTGAGCTCGTGAGTAAGACGAGCGACGACATGGCTACCCCGGTGAGCGCGCTACGTTCGTTCGTGTTTGCGGCTCGTATTTGTCTGTACCGTGGTCATGTTGAACTTCTTCTGCGCCGTACGTAGCCATCCTTTGCCAATCGCAGGTCCGGAATCTGGAGTCGGCTCTTGCTCTCATCCCCGTCGCGTGAGACGTAATCCCCGTGAATGGTATAAACTAACGAATCCATTGTCAAGTCGCGGGCTATTGTTGCTCTACGTAACGTCACTTCGGAGAAGCTTCGAAAGTACGGCGGCGGGTGTAGGGGGGTTGGCTTCGCAGTGACCGTCACGAGCGCCTTCTGTGACTTATAAAATATAATGTTTTCATTGACGAAGCTTCGTGTGGGGGACGTTCTGGGACGCGCAGCTACAAAGTGATTGTGTTGGATTTTTTTAGTCGTCATTATCAGACCGGTCGACTCGGTCTCAAATGAGTACCTGGTGCGGTGTGTAGTAAACATCGCCACTGGGGAGACAAAGGCGGCCGGGCGTGGTGTTGGCCACCCAACGCCTTGCGTTTCGTGCCGGCCTTCATAGGCGCTCGCTAACAGCACTGGTCCCAATCGTCTGTTACAGGATATACAGGGGATCTTTGTTTATTATAAGACCCGAGGTATCGTGCATTTCCTCCCATCGTCTCTTATCCCAAGCTCTCATAAACCTGTATTTCAATTCAAGAAACGTGTCATGCCGTGTCCATCACAACGTTGGTTGTGCTGTTTGTTGGTCGCTTGATGTTTTGTGTCCTTTGTTCAGCAACTGTGTAAGAAAACAAAGACCGCTTTAATTATGTCGACCTCAGTTCTGTTCAATTTGACAATTTTGTAAGATGACGTCTCTGGAAACCTTGTGGAGCGTGTGGCTGGAAGGAGGAGTGTTTGTGTTTTGCGAGAGTTCGTGTACCACAGGTGGTGTGCTCGAAGTTGCACCTAATTTTGGCACAAACATCTGGGTGACATGGCCGCCTCTTCGTGGCGGATGGCGTTGTTGTTGTTGTTACTTCATATGTCGTAGCGAACCCGATATCCTGAGCCACCCCGACTGAACCATCAACGAGTACCCGGTGCAATAAGTTAGCACCATGAATACGGTCAGACAATTCAATAGCCACAACACCCTTTCGCGTGCCATGCTGGCCTTAATAGGTGTTCACTCGTTTCAGTTTTCATTTATTTGGTTTTACCCTGTGAGCCAAGAGCCGGGTGCAACCGCAACAAACAATACAATTACAAGAGACATTTAAAATTTACTGCACGCAAATGTAAACATCCTCTATATATATATAAAAAAAACCACAATTAACAATGCTTTCCCCATACAGTATGTGCGTCTAAACGTGTGTGTGTGTGTGTGTATCCTGCAGGGAGGCAGCTCTAAGACAACGAGCACGGAGTATGTGGTGCGTGTGCCCAAGTGAGTTCCCAGTGCTCCCAATGTCGCAGTCATCGCTGTGGACACACAGCGATGACTGCAATCGCACGACATGACGAGGGTTCTATTTTATCCACAATCTACTGTTAGTGCCTTTATCATCAAGAACCCGGCCCCTGGGCTCTTGATGAACAGCATGAGAACATCTACAGCAGGGCATCTGAGCAAGGTGACACCGTGAATAAGAGGAAAATTTTTAAAAAAAAAACTGAAGCGGTAATGTGATGCCATCTTAAAGAGGTAGTTCACCAACATGGGGTGGTGACACAAGAGTTGTTTATGACATGAAGCCAATAACACCGTTACAATATAATTTGGGGAAAATACTACAAATAAAACGGTCAGAGGCCACCTTAGCAAAAAATGGTGGTTCTCTTTATGAAATTGACGTTTCCAGAAATGGCACAATTACAGAAATATAGTCATGTGGCTGTCAATGCACATTCACGCTTTAGCTTACGATAGAAATCATATTTCACTGATCCTCATTGATTCCCTCATTCGTCATCCGTACGTGAAAATATATATTTTTTCGGAAATATTTGGTGACAATTGCATTGCTTGTGTAATACTTGTGTCATTTTGAGCGTTTGGACACATCTGTTATTTGCGCAGAAACAACACGAAGAGGTTCAACCTCATGGCCTTCAACCCCGGTGACAAGGTGGACTTCTCTGCCTGGACACAGGTGCGTGTGTGCCTTCTCCCCTGTCTGTCGAGAATTGAGATGGTCGAGGGAATTTCAACTTTGGAGCTGTGGTTTTATCGTTTGAATTACTACGGTTATTTTTTACACAATGTACATTTACGTTTTTGTCTCATTTTCGTTTTTTTTTCATTTGCCTATTAACAAGTCACCCAGAATGGACCCAATATCAGATCTCGAAAGTTAAGCAGGGTTTTGTGAGCCTGGATAGTGCATGCATGGGTGACTACCAAGCACAAAAGACAGTTGCAATAAGCATTGCGGGCAGTAGAGGGCAGTGCAAAAAAAATATTTATGGTTTTGCACTCCCCCCATATTCAATTCGCACTGACCAGCGTGATGAAGTATGGTCAAATGTACCCCACTGCCTACAAAGCAGTGGGTTTAGAACGGGCTGTACAAGTACTTGTTGTAGTCCACTCTGTAACGACTGGCGCACAACCTCACGTAGGCGAAGATGGAACGGGACCTGACGAACAAGAAGATGTACGGTGAAGAGGAGTTGCCAGAGTTTGGTGCTGGCAGCGAGTTCAGGCGCAAGCAGCGTGAGGAGGCGCGGCGCAAAAAATACGGCATCACCCTGCGCCAGTTCAAGATCGAGGACCAGCCCTGGCTGCTCAAGGTCAACGGGAAGGCGGGCCGCAGGTGAGATCCATCGCTACGTGAGGCCTGGTGAGGCGCCGCGTGAGGCCCGATGGTGGCGAAGGAGAGATGGCGAGAGGGAATCGATCCTCCAATCGGAATTTTAACTCTCAAACATCCAGTTGTGTTGAGCGTTGTAAGCAAGCAACAATATATTTTGACTGGCCTATCATGGCCTTCTAAATATGTTAATGTTTTATGTATTTTTATTATAATTCACCTGCCATGACCATGAATCAACAACATAGACAATGGGAAAGAAAATTGAGCAAAAGCTTAAAAGTGTGAAAAGCGTGTAGAAATGCATGCTGGGAATTATACTGTGAGATAGAGCACTTTCAATAATCTCATATTTATACCACGACTCTTATGCAGTATATCTCAAGACGAATATGAAAACAAACGTCAGGTAGCAACATCATATTGACTGCTGTTAAATGTGGGCTTGGGTAGAACATTTTGCTAGAAGAGATTATGGCCTGTGGTCGAGACTTAACAATATTGTGGTAGCCAAAGAAGGAAACACTCAAAATGACACTCATCACAGATTCGCAGTGATGGGCTCAGCTCGTATGCATCGTGAAACTGGAAGAAATGGTCACAGCATGTGGCTGAAATGGTCACAGCATGTGGCTGTGACCATTTGATGATGAGTGGCTTCTTCGCTGTTTGCTGCAGGTACAAAGGTGTGAAGAAGGGCGGGGTGACGGAGAACGCCTGCTACTACGTGTTTGCGCAATGCGCTGACGGAGCGTTTGAGGCATTCCCCGTGAGCAGCTGGTACAACTTCACGGCGCAGTCCAAGCACCGCACGCTCACTGCCGAGGAGGCCGAGGAGGAGTGGGGGCGGTGAGACAGAGCGCACACACACCCTTGTGCATCTGGGTGATCATCGTCGTCATCAATTCGCTTGGACAGCTGGGGTCCTGTTAAATTGACTTTACAAAATAGTCTTGACTTAAAACTTTCATTACTGCAGGAATTTTTTGTTATTTTCTTTGAACCTATCTACGTGACTTTTCCGAAAGACCCAAAGAATAAAAATAGTGTTATGTCATGAGATTTATTATCCTTTTGGATCTCTCGCAGAGTAGTGCAACCCTTAATGCAGACAACGGCAAACGGAAGTGGATACCACAGACCCGACTCGGAAATCCCTTCAAGTGACTTCTCTTCCACACGGTCCAGAGTAAGGTTCATCACATGATAGTCAAACAGGTATTTTTAATTTTCAGAGCTGTAATTTTGCCAAATTAGTTGTAAAACCAGATTTACTCTGATGGTTGTGTAGTGCATTAATTGGCGACTGAGCTGAGACCATCAACTCTCTATACTTGAGAACCCGATTTAATCAAAGGTGGCAGTTGCCTGGATTCAAACCCCGGATCTTACCGGTGCTAACTCAGCACTGATCCTTTAGCAAGTGGGCTTCTGAAAGTTATATTTTTTGTTCTGTTTGATTGTCATATCCCAGCATCTAATATTAGCATTTATTTAACCCACAGAACATCAACAAATTTTTAAGGCACTTGTGATCCATTACCCTGGATGCAATGATTGGTGAATCATATACATTAGTGATTCCACCAACCTCCTCTGGACTGTGAGTTGGCTTAAGAGATGGCAGTACAGGCAGTGGATTAATGAACCTGTCTGTGAGAACCTCTGGATGGTATCCGCTTGTATGTGTGTGTGTGTTCTGTCCGGGTTCTCCGAGTTTTAGTAACCCTCTCCTTTCCTCTGTCCGTTTCGAGCAGGCGGAATAAGGTGCTGAATCACTTCGCGATCATGGTGCAGAAGCGGTTGAAAGAGGGTGGCGAAGAGGCCGATGATGTTGATGAGGATGGCAAGAAAGGGAAGAAAGGCAAGAAGAAGAGCGGTGACCTGCGCATCTCTGATCTGGAGGAGCACCTGCAGATGTCCTCAGATAGCGAGAAGGACTCCGATGACAATGGTGAGTGCGATTGTCCTGCTCCGAGTTGTTTAATTCACAATAAAGGGTTTTTGGGTTAGAGCGCATAAATATAAATGTGTCTCTCACCCCGCCACCACCCGACACAGCCAAATTAGAGAGTAAACCCACAAGATTTACATTTTAACTAATTAGCACATTTGCAAATGCGATTTGTAAATTTGATCCTTAATGTATGTTTCATTTTAATGTACAATTTTTCTTCAGGGACAGTGTGTTGTCTTGGTGTTGTCTGGGACTTTTGTGCCATTGTGTTGGTGTCTTTCCCAAGCTTGAGAATTGATGATGCAACTTATATTCTTTATTTATTTAAGGGGCACCATGGTCGTGTGATGTTATCTTCGCGTCTGCCGTGGCTGATCATTATTTTAATGCGGTTGGCTCACACGAAATTGATTTCTCTAAGACCAAAGATACTTTGTAAGCCCACTGGCTATCAACAAAGATTCGTTCATGAAGCCATCCACATATACAGACACAATTTCAACCGAGAGGATGGGTACAAACTCAGCGATCATTGGAAGGACGTCATCAACCAGTTTAAGTTAATAACTGGCTGTGATGTTCTCATCCTGCCACTTTCCGATGTTAGTTTTTATTTCCCCCGTAGCTTCGGCTCTCCGATTTCACATTAAGAGGTTAAAAAAATTTCACACCAACATAGCCACCTCCTCGCGCCGGCCTCAACGTGGCGGCGGCTCTGCCATCTTACATTAACATGCTGATCTCTCACATTAACACAGCCACCTCTGTGCCCTCGTCATAGAGGCCGCTCTATGATCTTACATTAACATGCTAATTTCTCACATTAACATCACTAGCCCCGCCCAAGTCGTTTGTGACCCTTGGGCTACACCCATTTTAAAGCTTTAAAACAGTCTGCCTCAGCAGCTTTCCCCCCTCTTCTGATGACGATCGCTTGTGTTGTGATCGAAACGTCGTTTTTTTATTTTATTTTCATTAATTTGAACCTATCTACCGAAAGACCCAAAGAATATGAATTCCTGCAGTCACGAAAGCTTTAAGTCAAGACTTGTTTCGTTCCTTATATAGAGGCGTAGATGTGGTGACCACTCTTCTGCGCTCTTGCGGAAAGTGTGGGGGGGGGGGGGCATTATGCGAGCCCTTTGATCTTGTCCTTCCTGTCTATTGTGTGTATTAAAATAGCTGTACCAACGGTAATCCCGATTGAAGTATGCTGCCCTTTATACGCATTAATTAAAAAAAAAAATTGTTGATTCGCTTCTACGCAGCACTAAGGCGGTAGCTATCCGAACGGTTAAAATTATTTTTATTTCTTTCAATTTCGATAGATTCTCTAATTAGGCTTGACAACCCTTACTAGTTGGCTGTGGCGGGTGGTGGCAGGTTTTAATTAAACATTTGAAAACCACGCGATCTAATCCAAAAAAACCTCTTATAGAGCGATATAGCTCAGTGGGTCTCACTTAGTAAAATAAAAAAGGGGTTTTTTTTCTATAGAAACATGACTGGTTGAGTTATCATGCACCACTTATGTAAGCCGTAGCCTGGTTCAGCATGCCAATTTCTGCATTGCTGCTCCAACTGGAAAATTATTTATGCTTTGTTAATTTGTGTACAGATGGACCTATGGGTAATGGCACAACGTTTTTGAAGGAAATTTCACTCGTAGCAAAGAAGTAGAATAAACACAGCACGTCTGCCTTGGTTCACATAATCCTGCCTGCGATAATTGCGCAGCCAAACTACCCCTCTCCCTCGGAGTTAACCTACACAATTTTTCCCCGCACGCCCTTCCCCGCTCCATCTCTCCCAATTTCAGAAGAGGGAAGCCAGAAGCGTCCAGACAAGGGCAAAGACAAGAAGGCCGCGGCCAAGAAGAAGAAGAAGAAAGGCAGCGACGAGGAGGACGTGCTCGAAGAGAGCGACGATGGCGATTACGAGGGGCTGGAGGTCGACTACTTTTCCGACGAGTCCAGGTCTCAGCTCCTTTAGCAACAGTGTACTTTTTCAAGCGTCGCTTCATGTTGATTGCGCGTGTGCATGGCACGATAGGCAAGTGCTGTTTTAATTGTGGAAAATAATACAAAAACGTCTGTGCTATCTTTCACATTGATATGTCAAAAAGGTATGTTGTCAACATATGCATCGATTGAACAGTTTAGAATTAATTGAGTGTCATTAGCAAGGTGTAGTCTGTTTGCCTGCGACCGAACCAATCGGAATAAGCCAGATCTCGGAAGCTAAACAGGATTAAGCTTGTACTTGGACTGGTGATCACCGTGTATATTCGGTATTATAGCGTGCACGGGCTATGCTAATTCATCGACAGCAGAGGGCGGTGCCGCAAAATCCATTGCTGTGTACCATACTTGTATGCTCCTACATATTCCTCGCTTTCACCAATCCGCACTGACTAGTATGGTCAAGTCAGAATCGGAATCAGAATGTTTAGACTGGAAGAATGGTCAAATAACCACCAGAATCTGTTTCGTGTGAGTAGGCCTTCTTCCAGCAGTGAATCGACAACAGGGTTTGTGCAAGTACATGCAATCTGTTCAAGAAATGCCATTCGGCAGAAATTATATGTGATCGTAAAATGTGTAAAAGTGTTGAACGTGATCGGTCGTTTGTTGCAGCGAGGAGGAGGAACTCGACAATGAGAAGCTGAAGCAGTCGACGGAGAAGGACGTACAAAAAGGTGAGGGAACCTCTCTCTTCGGGATATCTCTTTGGGCGGTCTTGTGGAACGGTCTCGTGAGCGGCGAACCTTGCAGTGCTGTGACGCGGTGCGATTGAAGGCTGCCGTTTGTGGTTGCCCTCGTGGCTGTGGGGCAGGCGTGGACGAGGAGGTGGGCAGCAGCGACGAGAGTGAATCTGAGCACGAGAATGAGGAGGAAAAGAAGGAAGAGGAGGAGGAGGAAGGAAAGAAAACACCGGTCTTGGAGAAGAAGGAAAAGAAAAAGAAAGGTTGAGATCTTGGGTTTTCCTCTTGTGCCCCACGATTGTGTATGCATGCTCACCTTCATTCAGCACATTATGCTTGCGCTGGGGTGGCTTAGAGCTCTGAGATGAGACTGCTGAGATCCTGAGCGCGAATCCGGGCAGCCGCCTGTGATTGAACTGGTTTCTGATGGTCTCACGAATGACTGCACACAAAAAAATCCACCACGTAAAATTTGGTTCTCCAACTAATCGAGCTACAAATATCGATGTGACTGTGTTGAACATCACTCGTTGTGGAAGAGAGGGGTAGTAAAGTCTTTCCCCTTACTGTGCGCCAGAGGACAGTTAAGGAGATCTCCGAGGTAGATCTGTGAAAATGAGCTTTCTCGCTTATTGGATTCCTCAATTATAAATAAAGATTCGTGATTCCATGGACCATTCTCTTACATTAAAGGTTATACTGCTCTGCGAGAGATCCGAATGGATACTTCATCTGATGCATAAGTTGCTCAATGCGGGATACAAATCGGGAAAAGGTATTATTACTTATACTGATGCGATGGCATTATGACTTTTTATTTTTAATCACTGTTAATGTGTGCACAGCCAGCGACACGGAGTCTTCGGAGGAAAGTGACATTGACGACGCCACATCCTCGGCCCTCTTCATTGCTGTAAGTTTACGTAATGCTGTTTCCCATGGCTAAGCCCTCTCAGTCTGGAATACCATCCTACTCCACACCGGATTCAATATTATTCAAACCTAAAACCAAGTGTCCTTTTTATTCATTCAGGTATATGCTGACAAAATAGATAATCACATTTTAAATAGTGGACCCATCGATATAAGAGTCGTAACATGTTGGAACTCCACCACCCCTCCTGTGCATTGGTTTGGTTGGGGAGTTAGGATTGTGGTCTGAAATATGTAGACCCCATGGACTAATTTATTTGTTGTGATAACTTTTTTTTCTGTTTATGCTTTTTGTTTTGGTGCCATTTCTTTATTCATTTTTGGCTTTGCTAGGTAGTAGGGTTTTCATAGTGGCTTATATGGGATTTGGTCCTTATATATAATTAATGTACAGCGTTATGGGATGCTATTGGCATGAATGGCACTTTACAAAATGAAAGTATCATTAATCCCACTCATTCCTGTTTTTTTTTTGTGGAATGGCATTGCCTCCCTGTTGCACATGCTTGCCCTACGCTGAAACGGAACAATACAAATGTAATAATTTCAGAAAAAGAAGCCGTCCCCACCGAAGCGGGCGAGGAAGCCGTCGGGGGGCAGCCGGAGCTCGAGCCGTGGGAATAGCCGCCCCAGCTCGCCCGCGGTGGAGAGCGGCACTTCCGCCACGCTGCGCGCCGCCGCCAACAAGCTCGAGCACGGCACGCCGGCTCGTATGTTACTCGTGCACACACGCAGACAAAGACAAAGATTCCCCTTCCCCCTATATAGTTTGAACGGTCTGTTGGGGCAAGTGCTGTTAGCGAGCACCTACGAAGGCCGACACGGCACACTTAGGGGGTGGGGTGACCATCAACACGCCTGGCCGTCTTTGTCTCCCCCAGTCAATATTTACACATCGCGCCAGGTACTCATTTGAGACTGAGTCGACCTAGGGGAATCCCAGGACCAGTTCAGATAATCGGGAATCGAACCTGGGTTGCCGGGCTCGTAGCGCAGTGCGCTTAACCGCTACACTACCGCTCCCCCGCATGCACATACACGTTGTGTTTACTCAAATCATGTGTGTGCTCACAACCGGTCACGCTCGCGCACGAGCACAAAGTTTCCGAGTTTCTCGCAAGGGTCACCTGACAACAGTTGGATGGTGAGTTGTAGGATAGGGGTGGGGAACACACGCTCTACAGACTGGATATGGCCTAGACTTCATTGCACGTGGCCCATGGCCACATGAGCCCAATCACTGAGAAACATCAGCCCAAACAATATTTAATTGTCACTGCAAGCATCTTAGTTGCACTGATCCGGTACTAAAGTGGAATGTTTTCAACCTGGCAGGAACACTTGATTCTAATTGCCCAGTCACTACTGGCACATTATTATTCGATAACACTCATGTGTGTGTTAATGTGTGGCTTGCTCAAGATATTTGGAAGTCCTATTTAGTCCTCAACAAAAAACATAACACAATCAATATCACTGCCTTAAAATAAAAATATATAATAGACAACATTTCAGGTAATGACCCTTCTTGAGAGCACCAAATAACTCTGAAAGGAAAAGGTTGGTGATGTGAATATAGAACAAATATATATCATCTGAATGCCACCACTTCTAAAGACTTTGCAAAAATGAGAAGCTACATTTAGAGTAGATGGATGGTGGGGGGGAGACGGAACAGGTAAACACCGGGAAGAGAAGAGAGATGCTGCGGCACAGCCCTTGAAGAAGCAACCAGGGCCCAGCACCGACAATATTAAGTCCCAGGGAAAAGCCGGCTCAGCCAGAGCATCACCAACGAGTCCCATTGCATCCTCCGGGTGGGCCGGAGCACTTCACTGGCAAGCCTCATTACAGATGACTTTGTAGCCAGGTACACAATACATTTACTGTGGTCTGAATTGTAAAGAACTGCATTGAGCTTTTGAATGTGGACCGGCGATGAATATTGTGCTGTTGCGGATGGTGTAGGTAAGCTGCTGGCGGAAGGCATGGACAAGCCGGCAGCTAAGCGACAGAAACTGGAGACTCCGCCCTCATCGGGGAAATCTACACCCAGCTCTGGGTAAGGCTGTTGTGCTGTATTGGTAGCAGAGTTAAGTGTAATGATTCATGCAAATTGTGATTTCTGGACAGCAAAAGTTGTGACCAATGGTTCAGTCCTCCCGTCATGCCTTGCATATCACATGGCATCGCCATACTGTGCCTGTATTATGGTAACTCAAAAGAGCCTTAGTGGCCATTTAATTTTATATAGCAGCAGGATAATTAGACAATCATGCAAAGTTTTCTACCTTGTTAGGAATCGGATTATATCCATCATTGCCCTACTGCTGCCTTATGCATCAGGCGCGAGATCTAGACAAGCTATTCCTCATACTTTTGTGGGGACAGTTGGGCACTGCCTAAGGGGCGACAATAAATCCAAACATTGAATGAATGGCTTTCATATTTTTTCTGTAATCGGTTTTGCACGATAACTGCGCACACACTGATGCACTTGCGCCCGTTTTCCTTCAGTGACGTGCAACTGACGGAGGACGCGGTGAGGAGGTATCTCTCCAGGAAGCCCATGACTACCAAGGACCTCCTCAAGAAGTTTCAGACCAAAAAGACGGGGCTGAGCAGCAACCAGACGGTGAACATCATCGCACAGATCCTTAAGAAGCTCAACCCCGAGCGCAAGCTCATCAGCGACAAGATGCACTTCTTTCTCAAGGAGTCCAGCGGCTGAAGTGTTCAGATGATGTTGGGGGGACGTCGGGGGCGATGGTCATTGCAGAGTAAGTGGGTCTTTAATAGAAGCAGTCCAGGGGAAATACAACTTGAGCAATTAGACCAAAGGTCTTGGCCATATTCAGGGCATTGGATGAAACAAATTCTTTCTCATACGTTTTTTTTATATATAACGTGATGAGCTTCCATTGCAGCTGTAGGATGTGTGAATGGATTTCATGTTCCCCAAAGTCATAGCATTTTGGCTGCTGTGTGTAAGATTCTCAGTGTTTGTCATAGGCAGTGTTGGTACCTGTAATGTCGGGACTCCTTTGAAAACAAACTTTCGAAGCGTCGTCTTTGTAAAGGGCTTTTCAATCCAGACGAGTCCGTGTTTTCACAAATTGTTTTTGGCTGTTCATCATAAATGCATCTCGTCTGCATGTCAGTGTCAGTGGGTAGAGTGATTCTCATCTTAACCATAGCTTTGCTGAACAGTTATTTTGACACATTCGATGAGTTTGCAGCAGTCCAGGTCCCAAGTGTAACGAAGTGTGGGACATCACACGGATGTGAGATGCCCAAGAGCTGTTAACAGAGCCGTGTTGTGTTTGTGTGTGCTCATTGCGAACTTGTAGAGCGAATTGCCGGCAGTATCGGAACTTGTCATGTTGAGTGTGTGACATATTTGTCAATCAAAACATTTTTCTTGCTGCTTTTCACGTCCACTTTGTGAATAAATAAACAAAAATGCACACTAAAGTTGACATCGCAAAAAGCCAATGTTGTTTACTCTACCAGATTTTGTGACATTTTGTAACTGACTTTTTTGTTCTCCAGAAATAAATGTTGTACCAATGCACACACCATTTGTGCATTTTTGTTATAAGGTCGTGCTCATTGCACACAAAGTGCTTACCACAAATGAACCACAATACCTTGCTAAATCTTGCCAAGGAACAAACCATCACACAAACTCTTGTTTTTGCGTAATGGTCCACTTCGAACGTCGACCACCAACTAAAGTGCGCAATTTCCTGCTGGGCACACCTGTTGTACTGAACTCGCAACGAATTGGCATGTTTTGTTTTTGCAACAAATCTTACTCATTGGTGGTGGCAGGTTTAACGACGTTTACGCAATCTAACCCAAAAAAGGATATTAGTCGCGAAAGCGTACGTGTTAAACTTCCTTCAGAAGTTTGCGCATCGCGACGGGCGATGTGTCCAAGAAGTGACAGCCGTCTCCCTCGAACTAAGCTCTCAATCGCTTTCGGAGACCGGTCGCAGATGCAATAGTGACATTTCTGACGAAGTCGAACCATCGGATGCCTTGAGTTCACACCCAGTTAAAATAAACTACCGTGTTCTTTGTCTTTCGGTAAAGTCACTTAGATAGTTTTAAAAATAATAAAATAAACAACAAACTACGATGTCTCGATTGCAGCACAAGCGACCGTCGTCAGGTGGGAAAAAAGGGGGCGAAAGCCACGAAAGGCGAGCTGTCTTTAAAGGTGTAAAATGGACGTAGCCCAAGCCTCCTGGAATCGGAACGAAGTGGGAAGGGCACAAGTGCCCTGGGGCCAGCACAAGCGGAAATGGTTATGTTAATGTGAAATCAGGAGAAGGGGAGCCGCATGAGACATGGAGACATTAACAACTTGTGTGGTACGTTTAATGCAGGGGCAACACCGCAGGAACTGGAATTGCTTGTCCCATCTTTAGTAAAGTAAAACTAACATCGGAAGGTGACAAGATGGAAACAGGCAATTATGACTTAAACTGGTTGATGACGTCCCTCCAATGATTGCTGAGTTTGTACCCATCCTCTCGGTTGAAATTGTGTATATGGATGGCTTCATGAACGAATCTTTGTTGATAGCCAGTGGGCTTGCAAAGTACCTTCGTCTTAGAGAAATCAATTTCTTGTGAGCTAACCGCATCAAAACAATGATCAGCCACGGCTGAAGTGTTGTTGGTCCTCTCGTGTTTCAAATCTACCGAATACTCACAAACACGTCAGGGATCTTATCCTTAACAGATGGGATCAGATCACGAATTTTATGCACTGTTAAATCGAACCTGCATCTTGTGTTTGCTCATGATTTGGGAAATATTTTTGGTGACCCCTGCTATGTATTGCAAGGTGATGGTTTTGATTGAGTCCTCAGATGACTCTTTCCCAACGGTTGAGGTGATAGCATTACGGATTGTGTAGTCCAAATATCCATTCGTCTGAGAGCCTGCTGCACGTGTTTCAGTTCACTGGCTAGGTGATGATGGTCGGAGATACATCGAGCTCTATGGTGTAGAATTTTGATGAGGGAATTCTTCTAGGATGGATGGTGGTGGGAGTCAGGTTTTACGTAGGCATCAGTATCGGTTGTTTTCATGTAGACAGTGGCCAATTGAGCCATCTGGTCTCTTCGAATGTGTGGATCTGGCTTCTTGGAAAGGAGGTTGAACTTGGAAATCAGGTTATCTTTACATTTAGCTGACATTGTAGCGGCTGACGAGGCTGTCATGTTATCTACATGTTCCCAATTAGATGTAGACATTTTTCTGTCAATGTTAAGTATGATTTCTAGAGTGTCTTGTTCACATGATCTAGTTCAATTCGGAGCAATCTAATTCTCTCTGAGATCAGCGCCAAGCCTGCCTTGAACAAGATTCGTTTAGCATTAAAAGATGTGACAGCAGCAGGCACCATTGCAATCATTGAAGATATGGTCCAGCAAGGATTGCATGCTGATGTACCGGCCCTAGTGAGACACTGCCTTACCAACACATACTTCACCGGGAATGGAACATTCTACAAACAAGTTGAAGGCACCCCAATGGGTTCTCCCTTATCTCCGGTTGTAGCCAATGTTTTCATGGAAAGATTTGAGACAGACGCCATCCAGGCATCCTCTCTACATCCGTCCTTGTGGAAGAGGTACATAGATGACACATTCGTTATCTGGCCACATGGCTGACCAGCTCTGAACCAATTGCTCAATCACATTAATTCCATACACCCAGCCATCAAATTCACCATGGATGACAAGCTACCATTCTTGGATGTGCTAATTTAGAAGAGACCAGATGGCTCAATGGGACACTGTCTACAGGAAAGCAACCCATACTGATGCCTACTTAAAACCTGACTCCCACCACCATCCATCCCAGAAGAATTCCCTCTTCAAAACTCTACACCATAGAGCTCGATGTATCTTCGACCATCATCACCTAGCCAGTGAACTGAAACACGTGCACCAGGCTCTCAGACGAATGGATATTCGGACTATACAATCCGTAATGCTATCACCTCAACCGTTGGGAAAGAGCCATCTGAGGACCCAATCAAAAGCATCACCTTGCAATACATAGCAGGGGTCACTAAAAAGATTTCCAAAATCATGAGCAAACACAAGATGCAGGTTCGATTTAAGTGCATAAAATTCGTGATCTGATCCCATCTGTGAAGGATAACATCCCTAACATGCAATACCCCGGCGTCGACAAACTAAGCTGTCTGCGGCAGTAGTTACATTGGGGAAACTAAGCGACATGTCTCGGACCGTGTTCGTGAGTATTCGGTAGATTTGAAACACGGGAGGACCAACACTTCAGCTGTGGCTGATCATTGTTGTAATGCGGTTGGCTCACACGAAATTGATTTCTCTAAGACGAAGGTACTTTGCAAGCCCACTGGCTATCAACATAGATTCGTTCATGAAGCCATCCATATATACAGACACTGACACAATTTCAACCGAGAGGATGGGTACAAACTATGTAATCATTGGAAGGACGTCATCAACCAGATTAAGTCACAACTGGCTATCATGTTTCCTTCTTGTCACCTTCCGATGTTAGTTTTACTTTACTAAAGATGGGACAAGCAATTCCAGTTCCTGCGGTGTTGCCCCTGCATTAAACGTAGCACACAAGCTGTTAATGTCTCCATGTCCCATGCGGCTCCCCTTCTCCTGATTTCACATTAACATAACCATCTCCGCTTGTGCTGGTCCCAGGGCACTTGTGCCCTGCCCACTTCGTTCTGATACCAGGACGCTTGCGCTACGTCCATTTTAACCCTTTAAAACAGCTCGCCTTTAGTGGCTTCCCTTTTTTTTCCACCAGATGACGGTCGCTTGTGTTGCGATCGAAACGTCGTAGTTTTTTTTTGTTGATTTCATTATTTTTGAACCAATCTACGTGACTTCACCGAAAGACTCCAAATAATATGAATTCCTGCAGTCATGACAGCTTTAAGACGGGTGGGGAACCTTTATTTCTGCCAAGGGCCATTTGGATATTTATAACATCATTCGCGGGCCACGTAAAATTATCAACTTAAAAATTAGCCTGTTATATTTGGTCATACATCGAATTAACTCACCCCCCCCCCCCCTAATGTGATGGCTGGAACAGACCAAATGATTTCGCGGGCCCCACACGGCCGGCGGGGCCGGGCGTTCCCCACCCAACTACCGTTGCACGTGAAAGTGACATGGAACCCCGGGCTCCACGTGTTTAGCGTGGAGCTGGCGGGTGACGTCACTCGTGGGTCCCGCGCGCCACGTGGAGGCGGCGGCGTCGTCACGTGGCGTGCCCGCGCGTGACGACGTCACGGCACTCGCCGCTACAGAAGCAGCGTGCGCGGATGCGAATGCGGGGTACGGTTCAACCGGTAGAAGGAAGAGCGAGGTAGCAGCAGAGTTGCAGTAGTTCGGTCCATGCAGCAACAGCAGCAGCAGCAAACAACAGTTGGTGTCAGCTGTCATTGATAGCTGTTGTCGCTTCGAGCAGCAGGAAGTGTTTTACGTGTTGCAGCAGCAGCAGCTCCCCTGTAGTCGTCAATTCAAGCAACAGCGGTGGTAGCAGCTTGCCACAGTCGTAGTAGTTGGTTGTTACGGGTAGCGGCAGTAGCAAGCAGCAGCAGCGAGTGATCTTATCCATGGCAGAGGAGGAGGAGAGCGATGCGGGGCAAGAGGCGAGCCTGCCGGAGTGGAGGCGCTTGGAGCGCGCTCTTCTCGCCAGTTTGCTGGGCGTGCGGGACGCGTACCGGAGGAGGTTTACGGCGGCAGCACGGGAGGAGACGGAACCACCACCACGGGAGGAGACGGAACCACCAGCCCCACCACGGGAGGAGATGGAACCACCAGCACAGGAGGAGCGGGACGCCCGGCAACCAGGCAGCGCGTTGGACTGGCTGCCAGTGCGTGTCTCAGCAGTCGCCGTGAAGCACGCGGCCACGCGACGCGCGTGTTGTTGTGAGTGTGTTGTTGTTGTTGTGAGTGTGTTGTGTGAGTGTGTTGTTGTTGTGAGTGTGTTGTTGTTGTGAGTGTGTTGTTGTTGTGAGTGTGTTGTTGTGTGAGTGTGTTGTTGTGTGAGTGTTGTTGTGTGAGTGTGTTGTTGTGTGAGTGTGTTGTTGTTGTGAGTGTGTTGTTGTTGTTGTGAGTGTGTTGTTGTGTGTTGTTGTTGTGAGTGTGGTGTTGTGTGAGTGTGTTGTTGGTGTGTGAGTGTGTTGTGTGTTGTTGTGTGAGTGTGTGAGTGTGTTGTTGTTGTGAGTGTGTTGTTGTGTGAGTGTGTTGTTGTTGTGAGTGTGTTGTTGTGTGAGTGTGTTGTTGGTGTGTGTGTGTTGTTGTGAGTGTGTTGTTGTGTGAGTGTGTTGGTGTGTGAGTGTGTTGTTGTTGGTGTGTGTTGTTGTTGGTGTGTGTTGTTGGTGTGTGTGTTGTTGTTGGTGTGTGTGTGTTGTTGTTGGTGTATGTGTGTTGTTGTGTGTTGTGTGAGTGTGTTGTTGGTGTGTGTTGTTGTTGTGAGTGTGTTGGTGTGTGTGTTGTTGTTGTTGTTGTGTGAGTGTGTTGTTGTTGTTGGTGTGTGTGTGTGTGTTGTTGTTGTTGTGTGAGTGTGTTGTTGTTGGTGTGTGTTGTTGGTGTATGTGTGTTGTTGGTGTGTGTTGTTGTGTGAGTGTGTTGTTGTGTGTTGTTGTTGTGAGTGTGTTGGTGTGTGTGTGTTGTTGAGGTCCGTTCCTTGACTTCCTGCCAGCGAGCCTTCCGACACTTCACGCGGACTCAAAATTGCACCTAGCCTGGCACAAGCGGCGTGGTAACGTCACCGCCACCTGGTGGCGAATGGTGATTGTTGTTCTTGCTGATTGTTGTTACTGTTATAGTTTTCCGTCGTTCTATAATGCGAGGTAAAGCTGGGAGATGGAGCAATTCGATCTAATCCATGGAATGTGTGTTCGCGTGCAGTACATGTCAACAATGTTTTATTTTGTATTGCATCGCAGTATCGCCAGAGGCTTTGGGGAGATCTTCATCCAGCAGTGGATTGACCATGGCCGATGATGATTTATTATAACATTACAATTGTGAAGGTTTGCCAGGAGCAGAGGGTGGTCTTGAATCTCTAAACGCGCTGAGGATTTGAGTGCCCGAGAGCACGTCCGGCGAGTAGATGTGTGGATTGTTCCACCGGATCGTTAGTTATCCTGGAGGAATCCGATGAGCTATGAAGCTCTTTGTTTTTGTTCGCAGATGTCCAGTACGTCATAGCGATGGTTATAGGGGAGGCCTTCATCCAGCAGTGGATAACATCGGATTACTTATTGTGTAACTGATGTTAGAAAATTATTTCCCTTCACTGAATTAATCTATAATCTTAGTTCTTTCGGTAAAGTCACGTTGAAGGGAAACAACAAAATAATAAAATATATATAAAACAATAAAAATTCTCACGACGTTTCGATCATAACACAAACGGTCGTCTTCTGGTGTGTTGGTTTTATTTTTAAACCAACACAAAGAACTAAGAATATGAATTACTGCAGTCACGAAAGCTTTAAATCAAAATTTGAATTAATCTAATTATACTCTTTGGTTCTATTGGGTAAAGTCACGTAGGTGAAAATAAATAGAACCAAAGAGTATGGATCCTAGCAGTCACGAAAGCTTTAAATCTAGAATTAATCTAATTATGTAGGCGTGCGTGACCACGCCAGCCGAGTGCAAACAAAGGTGACGTCATTCGTGTAATACTGAGCAGTGTAACCCTGGGTGACAATCGTTTACCTGATTACGGTTACGTCAATCTAAATTATTGCGATGACGTCACGTCCATGTGCTTAAACACACGGGCAGGCTTGTGACGTAACTCAGTTGCAATGACGTAATTTGAAACATACGGGTCACCGCAAGCACGTCGCCGATGACGTGTCCCAGTTCATTCGCCGGGTGGTGGCTGAGCGTCTTTAACAAAGGCGACGAGGAAACGCGCTGGTTATATCGACTTTAATTTGTTTTTAAAAGACCTAGCAGAGTTATGCGAGACGCGAATGCGCATGGCGTAGGCTACTTAAGGCTGCGTGAAGGTGTCAGGGCGTACCGGTTCCATGGTGTAATGGTTAGCACTCAGGACTCTGAATCCTGCGATCCGAGTTCAAATCTCGGTGGGACCTTCCGGTAATTTTTCTTTATTTTATTTTTCGGCAAGTTACTATATTTTTACTTATTTTTTAGAAGTGGAAAGAATGCTTTTTTCATGATGATATAAATAGGAATAATTTGAGTTGAAAGTGGTGCTTTTTGTTCTCGAGTTAATTTGGGGCCATCCATTTAGTAGTTACGCAAATATCTGTAAAAAATTTGACCCCTCCCCCCTCCCTGTACGCACGCGAACTTTTTACCCCCCCACCCACTGCGTACGTACGCCTGACGCACCCCCCCCCCCCCCCAATCCTATAGAACGGCCGATATTTAATCCACGCGGAAACGAGCAAGGATTCATATTAACGTGATTAAGCAAACAGATAGTCCACCGCTGGACTATCTAACTCATTTGAAGGCCAATGTAGACAAATTATTATCGAGACTTCACCCCCCCCCCCCCCACCGTTTTCTATGCGTGCATTATCAGCAGACCCCCCCCCCCCATACGCAAGCCAACGCATTTGGGTTAACCCCCCTCCCCCATCCATGCGTACGGACTAAATGGATGGGCCCTTCCTGGCCTGTGAATGTATTTTCTCGTGGTGAATAGATCGCACGTGCTAAGGTGGCCAGGAGAGGGCAGCACAGCAATGTGCTTTGATTCAAGTGTTCACCTTTTGAGTGTTTTTCTCCATATCCATACGTACTTGGGAGTGGTGCTTCCATCTGACTTTCCAAACACTCAATAATAGACCAAAAAAATGCAATACATTTGTCAATACCACTGTTGTGATTTAAAGCTTTCGTGACTGCAGGGATTCATATTATTGGTTATTTTATCATGTTATTGTTTCCCTTCGACGTGACTTTACCGAAAGTACCAAGAATATGAATACCACTGTTACCTTAAATAATTGGCGACGTTTCGGGCAATGGCCCTTCTCCATAGCCTGAAACGTCGCCTGATTTTCATTTGAAGGCCATCGCCAAATAATGTACAATACTCATTTAAAGAGTTAACCAAGCGTCCCAATGCAAGACACAGAATCATGATTCGTAACGAGCGAAGCCGCAATTCGAGATTGAATCCATGGTGGTGTTGATCGTATAATCCGTGCCTCAGGTGTGGCGGTTCCATGGTGTAATGGTTAGCACTCAGGACTTTGAATCCTGTGATCCGAGTTCAAATCTCGGTGGGACCTAGTCGTATTTAAAAAATATGTTTTTTGTAGTTTTGTCATAATTAAAATCACTATTTCTGAGTTATTATTTCAACTGAATATGATTCAGCTTCTTAGGCAGCCTGATTGACGAGTCAACAGTGAGTCCTGTCCTCCCAAAATCACTGCACATGACAACCACTAAATCTTTAATCACTGATCTGAATTCCACCATCCTGCTCAATTCCGAAATGCCACGGTTGCACCTGCCCATATCCCCTCTGTCATTTGTTTAAATTTACCTTCTCTTTTCTCAATTCTCTCTTATGTAATAATCGCAGGTCATCAGTCGGTTCCATGGTGTAATGGTTAGCACTCAGGACTTTGAATCCTGCGATCCGAGTTCAAATCTCGGTGGGACCTGTAAATGCAGTTTTTTGGTAAGTAGCAATTCTTAATTCAATAATCGTAATAGACATTGAGTTTCGTGATTGCTTTGGAGTCGTTCTCTTCTAGGGTGAGCAATCACTGTGCGTGTTACAAGTTCAAATTATTATTGAATGTTTAAGGATGGGCAGCATTTGTACGTTTAAATATGGCCAGGAGATGGCAGTACAGCGATGCACCGAGTCTATTGTGGTCCAGCAATGAGTAGTTTTCTCTAAGTATCGAACAATCGTCTTGTTTCCTCTCACTTGTTAGACACTTTGAACACTCAACGATAGTTGGACTAAAGTAAGTAATGTCTCATGTCCACCGAGCTGATTAAAGGAAACTGATTCACGGTGAAATATCCCAATGCAGGGAGGGGCCTGCTGAGAATCTTAACAAAGTACTTGGGAAATATCCTCCAAGAAAAACTTACCTGTATCTTATGCAGTCCATGGTCTAACAGAGTTCTGGGAGTGTATAATTTCAGCAGCATTGTTTCATAACAAACAATGCTGCTGAAATAACCGATGGGTTATGTAAGAAATAGTTTTATTTTCTCGCGCGGTATTTATATTCTCCACAAAGAGGCGAATTATTTTTCCCCATATGAAAAGTATTACCACGTTAATGAATGGATTCCGTAGAGTTTGATCGATCACACACACACTGGGGTTGGCTTATCGGCCCGGCAGTGTGTGGCGGTTCCATGGTGTAATGGTTAGCACTCAGGACTCTGAATCCTGCGATCCGAGTTCAAATCTCGGTGGGACCTGGAGTAATATATTTTTTTATTTGTGTAAGTTTTAATTCTGAATTCAATAATCCGAATAGAAATTGAGTCTCGTGCCGCATGTGCTCTCTAATTAGTTATTTGTAAACGTCAGTGCCCCTTTCTGTATTCTGTAATTGTATATATTTTTTAGCCACGCGATGGTGGCTACGCACACAAAATAATACAATCCAGCACTGTGGGGGCCGCGAGTGTGGTGATGTTGCGAAACTCCGTATCAGAATTTTCATTTAGACTGTGGGAATCCGATGAGCTATGAAGCTCCTTTTCACAGATGTCCAGGTATCCGTGGGCGTCGAGGTACCATAATCAGGAACGCCAAGAGAAGTCGGTACAGCAAATGTTGGGACTCCCACCCGTTCCATCTGTACGATTATCGAGTGTATATGAAGGAGACCTCTTATCTGCTTATCTAGTTGGTATTATATATTCTGGACAACGGCCCCAGATCAAGTGGGCCACCGTGTCAGTGGAAAGTTGCCGTTTCGAGTTTGATTGATCACACGGGGTTGCCTGATCAGCTGGGCAAGCGTGGAGGTTCCATGGTGTAATGGTTAGCACTCAGGACTCTGAATCCTGCGATCCGAGTTCAAATCTCGGTGGGACCTGCGAATAATATATATTTTTTGCCAGTTGTGATTCTCGACGAATAATAGTTGGAGAAATTGGCGTAGTCGTTGGAAAATGAGGCTCGCGCTTGTTCGGCTTGTTGAATTCGTTATTGGGCAACATTCGTTTCCTGTAGCGTATTCGGATGTGCAGTGGATGTATTGCACTTACTCTTTGGTTCTTTCGGCAAAGTCACGACGTCGTCCAGGCGTTCTGTCAAAGTCACGTGGTGACTTAATTTATTTAATTTTATACCCACGTGACTTTACCGAGTGCGGATCCCTGCAGTCACGAAAACTTAAAATCGATATTAGTATTGTGCTTGTTAAGGTGACCAGCAGATGGCAGCATCACTACAATGAGTTGAATCCAACCGGTGCTGAGCTTTGAGCATTCTCCCCCAACTCGTCTGGCTTCATGTCACTGACCAAACACTTCTGTATGGGGAGTCTTAAGACTTGGTGAGGCTCTCTTAGGAAAAAAGTGAAGTATCGTATTAACGAAAAGGCAGTGATGTTCACAGTGTCCACTATATATAATGCATACAGGTTGTGTGGTGGTTCCATGGTGTAATGGTTAGGGCTCAGGACTTTGAGAGACAAAGTGGGTTTAGCACGCACGTTATACACACATTTGGTAATGTTTTATGATTGTGTAATCGTATGACCAGGAGGCAGTACATTCATAAATTAAATCGAAGTGTGCTGGCTCAGGTTTTGAGTGCCCGAGAACATGGAGTGATTAAATAATCACGCATGCAGGCGCGAAATGGATAGTTGCTCCACAATGGATTGTTTTCTTCACCCGATGTTAATTTGCGGCAACTATGCGGATTTCTTCATCACAGCGGTGGATAGATCGTGGCCGCTGACGATGGAGGTTTTTTTTGTTTTTGTTGCACCAATGAAGTGTTCTCAATAAAATCCTGAATCGATTAATCACTGACCAACATGCAGAGCTTCAGCCCTTCCAAGGACTTGGTGCAGTAAAGACTTTTATTTGTCTGAAGGCCGTGAACTTTACAGTGCCACGTTAAAGGCGAACTAGAAAATGGCGCCTGCTAAGAAATCGTGAACTAAGCTGTGGTGCATTCAATGGTGTAATGGTTTAGCACTCAGGACTCTGAATCCTGCAGTCTGAGTTTAAGTCTCGGTCAGAGCCTGGCTAAATATATGCATTTTAAAAATATTATTCAGAACTCCAAATCCCTCGAACCAAGGACAAACTTTGGTAGGATCAAACAATGCATTTTGTAAACGGCTAATTGACTTGTAGTAAAATGACAGTGAAACTCCTCTGATGCACAACCTCAAAAATCCATATTATCCACCCTCCCTAATAGAATCCCCGTGGCACCACAGAAAAGTCGTTCTAATTATGCTTTCTGCATAAGAGCTGCACCTGGAAGTCTAGTCCATAGTTGCTAAATCATTTGCATTTGTTGAGGTTTAAAGTAAATCTTATTGAAAAATGAATCCTATTATATGCTTGGTAGAGACTGATAATTATGCAGTGAAAACTCAAGGCGGTAACGATGTCTTCCATAGAGCTGTAGCATTTAAATCAGCTCGTGTAAGAGCTCTATTAATTTCACGAAAAATTACTGGACTCAAAGAAATATTATTTTTCAAACAAGAACTAATACATTGATTGAATTCTACATACGGAGATGTATTTATTGCAACGTAAAAATACACTTGGTTCCACCGAGATTTGAACTCGGATCGCAGGATTCAAAGTCCTGAGTGCTAACCATTACACCATGGAACCTTCACACAGAAAGCTTATTACACAGTCAACACGAGAGTGGGTTCAATAAATTGTATTAAATCAATAATACAATAATGCTGCTTCGAACTTTTTTTAAGATTGAGTGGTTGCTTTTAAGAGATTATGAAGTTAGTAGGGCAAGTGTGCTGGTTCCAGAGTGTAATGGTTATTAGCACTCAGGGCTGTGAATCCTACGATCTGACATCGTCTTTGTGGCACCTGCAAATATATTTTTTTAATGTTCACGTTACAGCTGTGAGTTTAATTGTTTTTAAATCAGTGTCATTTGTTATGGTATTTAATCAATGAACAACGCTATTTGTTTCTGAATGTGTGGTAATATTTTGATGAGAAGATTATGGTCAGACATTGGCTGGGTACAGCCAGTGTGTTGGTACTGTGGGTGTAATGGTAAATACCCAGGATTCTGAATCCTGTGAGCGAGATTTCAAATCTCAATGGGACATGTCAGTTATAATTAGAATCCTGAGTTCTGAGTTATTATTTTAACTGAATATGCTTTAGGATTTAAGGCAGCCTGATTGTTGAGTCAGCTGTGAGTGCTGTCCTCCCAAAATCACTGCACATGACAACCACTAAATCTGCAATCACTGATCTGAATTCTAACATCGTGCTCAATTACTATTTGCCACGATTAGACCTTGCCACATCCCCGCTGTCACTTGTTTCTATTTTCCTTCTCTTTCTCTCAATTCTCACTTGTGTGATGAGCACAGGTCAACAGTTGGTTCCATGGTGTAATGGTTAGCACTCAGGACTCTGAATCCTGCGATCTGAGTTCAAAGCTCGGTGGGACCTTTCTGTGATTTGATAAACATTTATATTGTAGTTTTGTTATTATTAGAATCCTGAGTTTTAAGTTATTATTTTAACGAATATGATTCAGCTTCTACGGCAGCCTGATTGTTGAGTCAGCAGTGAGTCCTGTCCTCCCAAAATCACTCCGCATGACAACCACTAAATCTGCAATCACTGAAGAATTCCAACATCGTGCTCAATTACTATTTGCCACGGTTACACCTGCCCATATCCCCTCTGTCATTTGGTTCTATTTGCCTTCTCTTTCTCTCAATTCTCACTTGTGTAATAAGCACATTTCATCATTTGGTTCCATGGTGTAATGGTTAGCACTCAGGACTTTGAATCTGGCGATCCGAGTTCAAGTCTCGGTGGAGCCAGGTATGTGTTTTTATTACGATATTCCTATTAATATGGATTGAATCCTGTATAGAATGTAATTTGCAGGCCATGTCGCCCTTGACGAAGAGCATTATAGCTCAATGGGCTTTGAATCTTTGCATTTTTGTTTGTTTTTACACAAATGAACTATTCTTCTTTGGAATTTTGTAGTGAATCATGGTTGCCCAACACACTGAGCTCTTATACATTGTTTGTGACTTACAGGTTGATTCAGGGCTCAGCAACAATGTTTACAAAATGGGGACAGAAACTACTGCAGGAAGAGTGCATCGTTCTGCAACCATGGGTGTTTGTCCCATGGTGTCATGGTTACCACTCAGGACTCTGAATCCTGCAATCAGAGTTTAAACCTCAGTGGGACCTAGCCATGTTTAAAAAATGTTTCTATTAGTTTTGTCATAATTAAAATCACGATTTCTGAATTATTATTTTAACTGAATATGATTCAGCTTCTAAGGCAGCCTGATTGATGAGTCAACATTGTCCTCCCAAAATCACTGCACATGACAACCACTAAATCTGCAATCACTGATCTGAATTCGAACATCGTGCTCAATTACTTTTTGCCACGATTAGACCTGGCCACGTTCCCGCTGTCATTTGGTTCTATTTTCCTTCTCTTTCTCTCAGTTTTCACTCGTGTGATGAGTGCAGGTTATCAGTTGGTTCCATGGTGTAATGGTTAGCAATCAGGACTCTGAATCCTGCGATCCAAGTTCAAATCTCGGTGGGACCTTCCCTTAATTTGACAAATATTTATATTGTAGTCTTGTTAATATTAAATTCCTGAGTTCTGAGTTATTATTTCAACTGAATATGCTTCAGGATCTAAGGCAGCCTGATTGTTGAGTAAACAGTGAGTCCTGTCCTCCCAAAATCACTCCGCATGACAATCACTAAATCTGCAATCTCTGATCTGAATTCCAACATCGTGCTCCATTACTATATGCCACGATTATACCTGGCCACATCCGCACTGTCATTTGGTTCTATTTTCCTTCTCTTTCAGTTTTCACTCGTGTGATGAGTGCAGGTTATCAGTTGGTTCCATGGTGTAATGGTTAGCACTCAGGACTCTGAATCCTGCGATCCGAGTTCAAATCTCGGTGGAACCTTCCCGTGATCTAACAAAGGTGCATATTGAAGTTTTGTTAATATTAGAGTTCTGAGTTATTATTTTAAATGAATATGCTTCAGGATCTAAGGCAGCTTGACTGTTGAGTTAGCAGTGAGTGCTGTGCTCCTACACTTGACAACCACTAAATCTGCAATCACTGATCTGAATTCCAACATCGTGCTGAATTCCTATATGCCACGGTTACACCTCCCCTCATCCCCTCTGCCATTTGATTCTATTTGCCTTCTCTTTCTCTCAATTCTCACTTGTGTAATAATCACAGGTCAGCAGTTGGTTCCATGGTGTAATGCTTAGCACACAGGACTCTGAATCCTGTGACCCGAGTTCAAAGCTCGGTGGGACCTTCCCGTGATTTAACAAATATTTATATTGTAGTTTTGTTAATATTGAAATCCTGAATTCTGAGTTATTAACTTAACTAAATATGCTTCAGCATCTAAGGCAGCCTGACTGTTGAGTCAGCAGTGAGTGCTGTGCTCACAAAATCACTCATCATGACAACCACTAAATCTGCAATCACTGATCTGAATTCTAACATCGTGCTGAATTCCTATAGAGCACGGTTACACCTGCCCATATCCCCGCTGTATTTGGCTCTATTTGCCTTCACTTTTTCTCAATTCTCATTGTGTAATGACCCGTGTTCATCAGGTGGTTCCATGGTGGAACCAGGTATGTGTTTTTATTACGACATTCCTAGTAATATGGATTGAATCCTGTATAGAATGTAATTTTCAGGCCATGTCGCCCTTGACGAAGAGCATTATAGCTCAATGGGCATTGAAACTTTGATTTTTTTGTTTTTCCACAAATGAACTATTCTTCTTTGGAATTTTGTAGTGAATCATGGTTGCCCAACACACTGAGCTCTTATGCATTGTTTGTGACTTACAGGTTGATTCAGGGCTCAGCAACAATGTTTACAAAATGGGGACAGAAACTACTGCAGGAAGAGTGCATCGTTCTGCAACCATGGGTGTTTGTCCCATGGTGTCATGGTTAGCACTCAGGATTCTGAATCCTGCGATCAGAGTTCAAACCCCCGTGGGAGCAAGCCATGTTTAAAAAAATGTTTTGTAGTTTTATTATCATTAAAATCACGATTTCTGAGTTATTATTTTAACCGGATATGATTCAGCTTCTAAGGCAGCCTGATTGATGAGTCAACAGCGTCCTCCCAAAATCACTCCACATCACAACCACTAAATCTGAAATCACTGATCTTAGTTCCAACATCGTACTCAATTACTATTTGCCACGATAAGACCTGGCCTCATCCCCGCTGTCATTTGGTTCTATTTTCCTTCTCTTTTTCATCAGTTTTCATTGGTGTGATGAGCATATGTCATCAGTTGGTGCCATGGTGTAATGGTTAGCACTCAGGACTCTGAATCCTGCGATCTGAGTTCATATCTCGGTGGGACCTTCCCTTAATTTGTCAAATATTTATTTTGTACTTTTGTTATAATTAGAATCCTGAGTTCTGAGTGATTATTTTAACTGAATATGCTTCAGGATCTAAGGCAGCCTGACTGTTAGTCAACACTGAGTGCTGTGCTCCCAAAATCACTGCACATGACAACCACTAAATCTGCAATCACTCATCTGAATTCCAACATCGTGCTCAATTACTATTTGCCACGATAAGACCTGGCCTCATCCCCGCTGTCATTTGGTTCTATTTTCCTTCTCTTTTTCATCAGTTTTCATTGGTGTGATGAGCATATGTCATCAGTTGGTGCCATGGTGTAATGGTTAGCACTCAGGACTCTGAATCCTGCGATCTGAGTTCATATCTCGGTGGGACCTTCCCTTAATTTGTCAAATATTTATTTTGTACTTTTGTTATAATTAGAATCCTGAGTTCTGAGTGATTATTTTAACTGAATATGCTTCAGGATCTAAGGCAGCCTGACTGTTAGTCAACACTGAGTGCTGTGCTCCCAAAATCACTGCACATGACAACCACTAAATCTGCAATCACTCATCTGAATTCCAACATCGTGCTCAATTACTATTTGCCACGATTAGACCTGGCCAGATCCCCGCCGTCATTTGGTTCTATTTGCCTTCACTTTTTCTCAATTCTCACTTGTGTAATGACCCGTGTTCATTAGTTGGTTCCATGGTGTAATGGTTAGTACGCAGGACTCTGAATCCAGCGATCCGAGTTCAAATCTCGGTGGGACCTTGCTGTGATTTGACAAAAAAATTTTTTGTTATAATTTGAGTTCTAAGTCGTTATTTTAACTGAATATGCTTCAGGATCGAAGGCAGCTTGATCGATGAGCCAACAGTGAGTCCTGTCCTCCGAAAATCACTCCACATGACTACCACTAAATCTGCAATCACTGATCTGAATTCCAACATCGTGCTGAATTCCTATATGCTACGGTTATACCTGCCCATATCCCCTCTGTATTTGGCTGTATTTGCCTTCACTTTTTCTCAATTCTCATTGTGTAATGACCCGTGTTTATCAGGTGGTTCCATGGTGTAATGGTTAGCACTCAGGACTTTGAATCCTGCGATCCGCGTTCAAGTCTCGGTGGAACCAGATATGTGTTTTTATTACGATATTCCTAGTAATATGGATTGAATCCTGTATAGAATGTAATTTTCAGGCCATGTCGCCCTTGACGAAGAGCATTATAGCTCAATGGGCATTGAAACTTTGAATTTTTTGTTTTTCCACAAATGAACTATTCTTCTTTAGAATTTTCTAGTGAATCATGGTTGCCCAACACACTGAGCTCTTATGCATTGTTTGTGACTTACAGGTTGATTCAGGGCTCAGCAACAATGTTTAAAAAATGGGGACAGAAAGTACTGCAGGAAGAGTGCATCGTTCTGCAACCATGGGTGTTTGTCCCATGGTGTCATAGTTAGCACTCAGGACTCTGAATCCTGCGATCCGAGTCAACAGTTTCCTCCCAAAATCACTCCACATCACAACCACTAAATCTGCAATCACTGATCTGAGTTCCAACATCGTGCTCAATTACTATTTGCCACGATAAGACCTGGCCTCATCCCCACTGTCATTTGGTTTTATTTTCCTTCTCTTTCCATCAGTTTTCATTGGTGTGATGAGCACATGTCATCAGTTGGTTCCATGGTGTAATGGTTAGCACTCAGGACTCTGAATCCTGCGATCTGAGTTCAAATCTCGGTGGGACCTTCCCTTAATTTGTCAAATATTTATTTTGTACTTTTGTTATAATTAGAATCCTGAGTTCTGAGTTATTATTTTAACTAAATATGCTTCAGGATCTAAAGCAGCGTGACTGTTAGTCAACACTGAGTGCTGTGCTCCCAAAATCACTGCACATGACAACCACTAAATCTGCAATCACTCATCTGAATTCCAACATCGTGCTCAATTACTATTTGCCACGATTAGACCTGGCCACATCCCCGCTGTCATTTGGTTCTATTTGCCTTCTCTTTTTCTCAATTCTCACTTGTGTAATGACCCGTGTTTATCAGTTGGTTCCATGGTGTAATGGTTAGTACTCAGTATTCAGGACTCTGAATCCTGCGATCCGAGTTAAAATCTCGGTGGGACCTTGCTGTGATTTGACATATTTTTGTTTTGTTATAATTTGAGTTCTGAGTCATTATTTTAAGTGAATATGCTTCAGGATCGAAGGCAGCTTGATCTACGAGTCAACAGTGAGTCCTGTCCTCCCAAAATCACTCATCATGACAACCACTAAATCTCCAATCACTGATCTGAATTCCAACATCGTGCTCAATTCCTATATGCCACGATTATACCTGCCCATATCCCCTCTGTATTTCGCTCTATTTGCCTTCACTTTTTCTCAATTCTCATTGTGTAATGATCCGTGTTGATCAGGTGGTTCCATGGTGTAATGGTTAGCACTCAGGACTTTGAATCCTGAGATCCGAGTTCAAGTCTCGGTGGAGCCAGGTATGTGTTTTTATTACGATATTCCTAGTAATATGGATTGAATCCTGTATAGAATGTAATTTGCAGGCTATGTCGCCCTTGACGAAGAGCATTATAGCTCAATGGGCATTGATGCTTTGAATTTTTTGTTTTTCCACAAATGAACTATTCTTCTTTGGAATTTTGTAGTGAATCATGGTTGCCCAACACACTGAGCTCTTATGCATTGTTTGTGACTTACAGGTTGATTCAGGGCTCAGCAACAATGTTTAAAAAATGGGGACAGAAAGTACTGCAGGAAGAGTGCATCGCTCTGCAGCCATGGGTGTTTGTCCCATGGTGTCATGGTTAGCACTCAGGATTCTGAATCTTGCGATCAGAGTTCAAACCCCCGTGGGACCAAGCTATGTTTAAAAAAATGTTTTTGTAGTTTTATTATCATTAAAATCACGATTTTTGAGTTATTATTTTAACTGAATATGATTCAGCTTCTAAGGCAGCCTGATTGATGAGTCAACAGCGTCCTCCCAAAATCACTCCACATCACAACCACTAAATCTGCAATCACTGATCTGAGTTCCAACATCGTGCTCAATTACTATTTGCCACGATAAGACCTGGCCTCATCCCCGCTGTCATTTGGTTCTATTTTCCTTCTCTTTCCATCAGTTTTCATTGGTGTGATGAGCATATGTCATCAGTTGGTTCCATGGTGTAATGGTTAGCACCCAGGACTCTGAATCCTGCGAGCTGAGTTCAAATCTCGGTGGGACCTTCCCTTAATTTGTCAAATATTTATTTTGTACTTTTCTTATAATTAGAATCCTGAGTTCCGAGTTATTATTTTAACTAAATATGCTTCAGGATCTAAGGCAGCATGACTGTTGAGTCAACACTGAGTCCTGTCCTCCCAAAATCACTCATCATGACAACCACTAAATCTCCAATCACTGATCTGAATTCCAACATCGTGCTCAATTACTAATTTGCACGATTAGACTTGGCCACAACCCCGCTGTCATTTGTTTCTATTTTACTTCTCTTTCACTCAATTCTCACTTGTGTAATAATCACAGGCCATCAGTTGGTTCCATGGTGTATTGGTTAGCACTCATGACTCTGAATCCTGCAATCTGAGTCAACAGTGTCCTCCCAAAATCACTCCACATCACAACCACTAAATCTGCAATCACTGATCTGAGTTCCAACATCGTGCTCAATTACTATTTGCCACGATGAGACCTGGCCTCATCGCCGCAGTCATTTTGTTCTATTTTCCTTCTCTTTCCATCAGTTTTCATTGGTGTGATGAGCACATGTCATCAGTTGGTTCCATGGTGTAATGGTTAGCACTCAGGACTCTGAATCCTGCGATCCGAGTTCAAATCTCAAGGGGACCTTCCCTTAATTTGTCAAATATTTATTTTGTACTTTTGTTATAATTAGAATCCAGAGTTCCGAGTTATTATTTTAACTAAATATGCTTCAGGATCTAAGGCAGCATGACTGTTGAGTCAACACTGAGTCCTGTCCTCCCAAAATCACTGCACATGACAACCACTAAATCTGCAATCACTCATCTGAATTCCAACATCGTGCTCAATGACTATTTGCCACGATTAGACCTGGCCTCATCCCCGCCGTCATTTGGTTCTATTTGCCTTCATTTTTTCTCAATTCTCCCTTGTGAAATGACCCGTGTTTATCAGTTGGTTCCATGGTGTAATGGTTAGTACTCAGTACTCAGGACTCTGAATCCTGCGATCTGAGTTCAAATCTCGGTGGGACCTTGCTGTGATTTGACATATTTTTGATTTGTTATAATTTGAGTTCTGAGTCATTATTTTAAGTGAATATGCTTCAGAATCGAAGGCAGCTTGATCGATGAGTCAACAGTGAGTCCTGTCCTCCCAAAATCACTCATCATGACAACCACTAAATCTCCAATCACTGATCTGAATTCCAACATCGTGCTCAATTCCTATATGCCACGATTATACCTGCCCATATCCCCTCTGTATTTGGCTCTATTTGCCTTCACTTTTTCTCAATTCTCATTGTGTAATGACCGATGTTCATCAGGTGGTTCCATGGTGTAATGGTTAGCACTCAGGACTTTGAATCCTGCGATCCGAGGTCAAGTCTCGGTGGAGCCAGGTATGTGTTTTTATTACGATATTCCTAGTAATATGGATTGAATCCTGTATAGAATGTAATTTTCAGGCCATGTCGCCCTTGACGAAGAGCATTATAGCTCAATGGGCATTGAAACTTTTAATTTTTTGTTTTTCCACAAATGAACAATTCTTCTTTGGAATTTTGTAGTGAATCATGGTTGCCCAACACACTGAGCTCTTATGCATTGTTTGTGACTTACAGGTTGATTCAGGGCTCAGCAACAATGTTTAAAAAATGGGGACAGAAACTACTGCAGGAAGAGTGCATCGTTCTGCAACCATGGGTGTTTGTCCCATGGTGTCATGGTTAGCACTCAGGATTCTGAATCCTTCAATCAGAGTTCAAACCCCCGTGGGACCAAGCCATGTTTAAAAAATGTTTTTGGTCTGAGTTCTTATTTTAACCGGATATGATTCAGCTTCTAAGGCAGCCTGATTGATGAGTCAACAGCGTCCTCCCAAAATCACTCCACATCACAACCACTAAATCTGAAATCACTGATCTGAGTTCCAACATCGTACTCAATTACTATTTGCCACGATAAGACCTGGCCTCATCCCTGCTGTTAGTTGGTTCTATTTTCCTTCTCTTTCCATCAGTTTTCATTGGTGTGATGAGCATATGTCATCAGTTGGTTCCATGGTGTAATGGGTAGCACTCAGGACTCTGAATCCTGCAATCCGAGTTCAAATCTCGGTGGGACCTTCCCTTAATTCGTCAAATATTTATTTTGTACTTTTGTTATCATTAGAATCCTGAGTTTTGAGTGATTATTTTAACTGAATATGCTTCAGGATCTAAGGCAGCCTGACTGTTAGTCAACACTGAGTGCTGTGCTCCCAAAATCACTGCACATGACAACCACTAAATCTGCAATCACTCATCTGAATTCCAACATCGTGCTCAATGACTATTTGCCACGATTAGACCTGGCCACATCCCCGCCGTCATTTGGTTCTATTTGCCTTCACTTTTTCTCAATTCTCACTTGTGTAATGACCCGTGTTCATTAGTTGGTTCCATGGTGTAATGGTTAGTAAGCAGGACTCTGAATCCTGCGATCCGAGTTCAAAGCTTGGTGGGACCTTACTGTGATTTGACAACTATTGGTTTTGTTATAATTTGAGTTCTGAGTCATTATTTTAACTGAATATGCTTCAGGATCGAAGGCAGCTTGATCGATGAGTCAACAGTGAGTCCTGTCCTCCCAAAATCACTCATCATGACAACCACTAAATCTGCAATCATTGATCTGAGTTCCAAGAACGTGCTCAATTACTATTTGCCACGATAAGACCTGGCCTCATCCCCGCTGTCATTTGGTTCTCTTTTCCTTCTCTTTCCATCAGTTTTCATTGGTGTGATGAGCACATGTCATCAGCTGGTTCCATGGTGTAATGGTTAGCACTCAGGACTCTGAATCCTGCGATCCGAGTTCAAATGTCGGTGGGACCTTCCCTTAATTTGTCAACTATTTATTTTGTACTTTAGTTATAATTAGAATCCTGAGTTCTGAGTGATTATTTTAACTGAATATGCTTCAGGATCTAAGGCAGCCTGACTGTTAGTCAACACTGAGTGCTGTGCTCCCAAAATCACTGCACATGACAACCACTAAATCTGCAATCACTCATCTGAATTCCAACATCGTGCTCAATGACTATTTGCCACGATTAGACCTGGCCACATCCCCGCCGTCATTTGGTTCTATTTGCCTTCACTTTTTCTCAATTCTCACTTGTGTAATGACCCGTGTTCATTAGTTGGTTCCATGGTGTAATGGTTACTACGCAGGACTCTGAATCCTGCGTTCCGAGTTCAAATCTCGGTGGGACCTTGCTGTGATTTGACATATTTGTGATTTTTTATAATTTGAGTTCTGAGTCATTATTTTAAGTGAATATGCTTCAGAATCGAAGGCAGCTTGATCGATGAGTCAACAGTGAGTCCTGTCCTCCCAAAATCACTCATCATGACAACCACTAAATCTCCAATCACTGATCTGAATTCCAACATCGTGCTCAATTCCTATATGCCACGATTATACCTGCCCATATCCCCTCTGTATTTGGCTCTATTTGCCTTCACTTTTTCTCAATTCTCATTGTGTAATGACCGATGTGCATCAGGTGGTTCCATGGTGTAATGGTTAGCACTCAGGACTTTGAATCCTGCGATACGAGGTCAAGTCTCGGTGGAGCCAGGTATGTGTTTTTATTACGATATTCCTAGTAATATGGATTGATTCCTGTATAGAATGTAATTTTCAGGCCATGTCGCCCTTGACGAAGAGCATTATAGCTCAATGGGCATTGAAACTTTTAATTTTTTGTTTTTCCACAAATGAACTATTCTTCTTTGGAATTTTGTAGTGAATCATGGTTGCCCAACACACTGAGCTCTTATACATTGTTTGTGACTTACAGGTTGATTCAGGGCTCAGCAACAATGTTTAAAAAATGGGGACAGAAACTACTGCAGGAAGAGTGCATCGTACTGCAACCATGGGTGTTTGTTCCATGGTGTCATGGTTAGCACTCAGGATTCTGAATCCTGCGATCAGAGTTTAAACCCCCGTGGTACTAAGCCATGTTTAAAAAATGTTTTTGGTAGTTTTATTATCATTAAAATCACGATTTCTGAGTTCTTATTTTAACCGAATATGATTCAGCTTCTAAGGCAGCCTGATTGATGAGTCAACAGCGTCCACCCAAAATCACTCCACATCACAACCACTAAATCTGAAATCACTGATCTGAGTTCCAACATCGTACTCAATTACTATTTGCCACGATAAGACCTGGCCTCATCCCCGCTGTCATTTGGTTCTCTTTTCCTTCTTTTTCCATCAGTTTTCATTGCTGTGATGAGCACATGTCATCAGCTGGTTCCATGGTGTAATGGTTAGCACTCAGTACTCTGAATCCTGCGATCCGAGTTCAAATCTCGGTGGGACCTTCCCTTAATTCGTCAAATAGTTATTTTGTACTTTTGTTATCATTAGAATCCTGAGTTCTGAGTGATTATTTTAACTGAATATGCTTCAGGATCTAAGGCAGCCTGACTGTTAGTCAACACTGAGTGCTGTGCTCCCAAATTCACTGCACATGACAACCACTAAATCTGCAATCACTCATCTGAATTCCAACATCGTGCTCAATTACTATTTGCCACGATTAGACCTGGCCACATCCCCGCCGTCATTTGGTTCTATTTGCCTTCACTTTTTCTCAATTCTCACTTGTGTAATGACCCGTGTTCATTAGTTGGTTCCATGGTGTAATGGTTAGTAAGCAGGACTCTGAATCCTGCGATCCGAGTTCATATCTTGCTGGGACCTTGCTGTGATTTGACATATTTTTGATTTGTTATAATTTGAGTTCTGAGTCATTATTTTAAGTGAATATGCTTCAGAATCGAAGGCAGCTTGATCGATGAGTCAACAGTGAGTCCTGTCCTCCCAAAATCACTCATCATGACAACCACTAAATCTCCAATCACTGATCTGAATTCCAACATCGTGCTCAATTCCTATATGCCACGATTATACCTGCCCATATCCCCTCTGTATTTGGCTCTATTTGCCTTCACTTTTTCTCAATTCTCATTGTGTAATGACCAATGTTCATCAGGTGGTTCCATGGTGTAATGGTTAGCACTCAGGACTTTGAATCCTGCGATCCGAGGTCAAGTCTCGGTGGAGCCAGATATGTGTTTTTATTACGATATTCCTAGTAATATGGATTGATTCCTGTATAGAATGTAATTTTCAGGCCATGTCGCCCTTGACGAAGAGCATTATAGCTCAATGGGCACTGAAACTTTGAATTTTTTGTTTTTCCACAAATGAACTATTCTTCTTTGGAATTTTGTAGTGAATCATGGTTGCCCAACACACTGAGTTCTTATACATTGTTTGTGACTTACAGGTTGATTCAGGGCTCAGCAACAATGTATAAAAAATGGGGACAGAAACTACTGCAGGAAGAGTGCATCGTACTGCAACCATGGGTGTTTGTCCCATGGTGTCATGGTTAGCACTCAGGATTCTGAATCCTGCGATCAGAGTTCAAACCCCCGTGGAACCAAGCCATGTTTAAAAAATGTTTTTGTAGTTTTATTATCATTAAAATCACGATTTCTGAGTTATTATTTTAACCGAATATGATTCAGCTTCTAAGGCAGCCTGATTGATGAGTCAACAGCGTCCTCCCAAAATCACTCCACATGACAACCACTAAATCTGAAATCACTGATCTGAGTTCCAACATCGTACTCAATTACTATTTGCCACGATAAGACCTGGCCTCATCCCTGCTGTTATTTGGTTCTATTTTCCTTCTCTTTCCATCAGTTTTCATTGGTGTGATGAGCATATGTCATCAGTTGGTTCCATGGTGTAATGGTTAGCGCTCAGGACTCTGAATCCTGCGATCCGAGTTCAAATCTCGGTGGGACCTTCCCTTAATTCGTCAAATAGTTATTTTGTACTTTTGTTATCATTAGAATCCTGAGTTCTGAGTGATTATTTTAACTGAATATGCTTCAGGATCTAAGGCAGCCTGACTGTTAGTCAACACTGAGTGCTGTGCTCCCAAAATCACTGCACATGACAACCACTAAATCTGCAATCACTCATCTGAATTCCAACATCGTGCTCAATGACTATTTGCCACGATTAGACCTGGCCACATCCCCGCCGTCATTTGGTTCTATTTGCCTTCACTTTTTCTCAATTCTCACTTGTGTAATGACCCGTGTTCATTAGTTGGTTCCATGGTGTAATGGTTACTACGCAGGACTCTGAATCCTGCGTTCCGAGTTCAAATCTCGGTGGGACCTTGCTGTGATTTGACATATTTGTGATTTTTTATAATTTGAGTTCTGAGTCATTATTTTAAGTGAATATGCTTCAGAATCGAAGGCAGCTTGATCGATGAGTCAACAGTGAGTCCTGTCCTCCCAAAATCACTCATCATGACAACCACTAAATCTCCAATCACTGATCTGAATTCCAACATCGTGCTCAATTCCTATATGCCACGATTATACCTGCCCATATCCCCTCTGTATTTGGCTCTATTTGCCTTCACTTTTTCTCAATTCTCATTGTGTAATGACCGATGTGCATCAGGTGGTTCCATGGTGTAATGGTTAGCACTCAGGACTTTGAATCCTGCGATACGAGGTCAAGTCTCGGTGGAGCCAGGTATGTGTTTTTATTACGATATTCCTAGTAATATGGATTGATTCCTGTATAGAATGTAATTTTCAGGCCATGTCGCCCTTGACGAAGAGCATTATAGCTCAATGGGCATTGAAACTTTTAATTTTTTGTTTTTCCACAAATGAACTATTCTTCTTTGGAATTTTGTAGTGAATCATGGTTGCCCAACACACTGAGCTCTTATACATTGTTTGTGACTTACAGGTTGATTCAGGGCTCAGCAACAATGTTTAAAAAATGGGGACAGAAACTACTGCAGGAAGAGTGCATCGTACTGCAACCATGGGTGTTTGTCCCATGGTGTCATGGTTAGCACTCAGGATTCTGAATCCTGCGATCAGAGTTTAAACCCCCGTGGGACTAAGCCATGTTTAAAAAATGTTTTTGGTAGTTTTATTATCATTAAAATCACGATTTCTGAGTTCTTATTTTAACCGAATATGATTCAGCTTCTAAGGCAGCCTGATTGATGAGTCAACAGCGTCCACCCAAAATCACTCCACATCACAACCACTAAATCTGAAATCACTGATCTGAGTTCCAACATCGTACTCAATTACTATTTGCCACGATAAGACCTGGCCTCATCCCCGCTGTCATTTGGTTCTCTTTTCCTTCTCTTTCCATCAGTTTTCATTGCTGTGATGAGCACATGTCATCAGCTGGTTCCATGGTGTAATGGTTAGCACTCAGTACTCTGAATCCTGCGATCCGAGTTCAAATCTCGGTGGGACCTTCTCTTAATTCGTCAAATAGTTATTTTGTACTTTTGTTATCATTAGAATCCTGAGTTCTGAGTGATTATTTTAACTGAATATGCTTCAGGATCTAAGGCAGCCTGACTGTTAGTCAACACTGAGTGCTGTGCTCCCAAATTCACTGCACATGACAACCACTAAATCTGCAATCACTCATCTGAATTCCAACATCGTGCTCAATGACTATTTGCCACGATTAGACCTGGCCACATCCCCGCCGTCATTTGGTTCTATTTGCCTTCACTTTTTCTCAATTCTCACTTGTGTAATGACCCGTGTTCATTAGTTGGTTCCATGGTGTAATGGTTAGTAAGCAGGACTCTGAATCCTGCGATCCGAGTTCATATCTCGCTGGGACCTTGCTGTGATTTGACATATTTTTGATTTGTTATAATTTGAGTTCTGAGTCATTATTTTAAGTGAATATGCTTCAGAATCGAAGGCAGCTTGATCGATGAGTCAACAGTGAGTCCTGTCCTCCCAAAATCACTCATCATGACAACCACTAAATCTCCAATCACTGATCTGAATTCCAACATCGTGCTCAATTCCTATATGCCACGATTATACCTGCCCATATCCCCTCTGTATTTGGCTCTATTTGCCTTCACTTTTTCTCAATTCTCATTGTGTAATGACCAATGTTCATCAGGTGGTTCCATGGTGTAATGATTAGCACTCAGGACTTTGAATCCTGCGAGCCGAGTTCAAGTCTCGGTGGAGCCAGGTATGTGTTTTTATTACGATATTCCTAGTAATATGGATTGAATCCTGTATAGAATGTAATTTGCAGGCCATGTCGCCCTTGACGAAGAGCATTAAAGCTCAATGGGCATTGAAACTTTGAATTTTTTGTTTTTCCACAAATGAACTATTCTTCTCTGGAATTTTGTAGTGAATCATGGTTGCCCAACACACTGAGCTCTTATGCATTGTTTGTGACTTACAGGTTGATTCAGGGCTCAGCAACAATGTTTAAAAAACGGGGACAGAAACTACTGCAGGAAGAGTGCATCGTTCTGCAACCATTGGGTGTTTGTCCCATGGTGTCATGGTTAGCACTCAGGACTCTGAATACTGCGATCCGAGTCAACAGTGTCCTCCCAGAATCACTCCACATCACAACCACTAAATCTGCAATCACTGATCTGAGTTCCAACATCGTGCTCAATTACTATTTGCCACGATAAGACCTGGCCTCATCCCCGCTGTCATTTTGTTCTATTTTCCTTCTCTTTCCATCAGTTTTCATTGGTGTGATGAGCACATGTCATCAGTTGGTTCCATGGTGTAATGGTTAGCACTCAGGACTCTGAATCCTGCGATCCGAGTTCAAATCTCGGTGGGACCTTCCCTTAATTTGTCAAATATTTATTTTGTACTTTTGTTATGATTAGAATTCTGAGTTCTGAGTGATTATTTTAACTGAATATGCTTCAGGATCTAAGGCAGCCTGACTGTTAGTCAACACTGAGTGCTGTGCTCCCAAAATCACTGCACATGACAACCACTAAATCTGCAATCACTCATCTGAATTCCAACATCGTGCTCAATGACTATTTGCCACGATTAGACCTGGCCTCATCCCCGCCGTCATTTGGTTCTATTTGCCTTCACTTTTTCTCAATTCTCACTTGTGTAATGACCCGTGTTTATCAGTTGGTTCCATGGTGTAATGGTTAGTAAGCAGGACTCTGAATCCTGCGATCCGAGTTCAAATCGCGGTGGGACCTTGCTGTGATTTGACAAATTTTTGTTTTGTTATAATTTGAGTTCTGAGTCATTATTTTAAGTGAATATGCTTCAGGATCGAAGGCAGCTTGATCGATGAGTCAACAGTGAGTCCTGTCCTCCCAAAATCGCTCATCATGACAACCATTAAATCTGCAATCACTGATCTGAGTTCCAACATCGTGCTCAATGACTATTTGCCACGATTAGACCTGGCCACATCCCCGCCGTCATTTGGTTCTATTTGCCTTCACTTTTTCTCAATTCTCACTTGTGTAATGACCCGTGTTCATTAGTTTGTTCCATGGTGTAATGGTTAGTACGCAGGACTCTGAATCCTGCGATCCGAGTTCAAAGCTCGGTGGGGCCTTGCTGTGATTTGACAAATATTGGTTTTGTTATGATTTGAGTTCTAAGTCGTTATTTTAACTGAATATGCTTCAGGATCGAAGGCAGCTTGATCGATGAGTCAACAGTGAGTCCTGTCCTCCCAAAATCACTCATCATGACAACCACTAAATCTCCAATCACTGATCTGCATTCCAACATCGTGCTCAATTACTATATGCCACGATTATACCTGCCCATATCCCCTCTGTATTTGGCTCTATTTGCCTTCACTTTTTCTCAATTCTCATTGTGTAATGACCGATGTTCATCAGGTGGTTCCATGGTGTAATGGTTAGCACTCAGGACTCTGAATCCTGCGATCCGAGTTCAAACCTCGGTGGGACCTTCCCTTAATTTGTCAACTATTTATTTTGTACTTTTGTTATAATTAGAATCCTGAGTTCTGAGTGATTATTTTAACTGAATATGCTTCAGGATCTAAGGCAGACTGACTGTTAGTCAACACTGAGTGCTGTGCTCCCAAAATCACTGCACATGACAACCACTAAATCTGCAATCACTCATCTGAATTCCAACATCGTGCTCAATTACTATTTGCCACGATTAGACCTCGCCACATCCCCGCTGTCATTTGGTTCTATTTGCCTTCTCTTTCTATCATTTTTCACTCGTGTGATGAGCACGTGTCATCAGTTGGGTTCCATGGTATAATGAGTAACACTCAGGACTCTGAATCCAGCGATCCGAGTTCAAATCTCGGTGGGACCTTGCTGTGATTTGACAAATTTTTGTTTTGTTATAATTTGAGTTCTGAGTCGTTATTTTAAGTGAATATGCTTCAGGATCGAAGGCAGCTTGATCGATGAGTCAACAGTGAGTCCTGTCCTCCCAAAATCACTCATCATGACAACCACTAAATCTCCAATCACTGATCTGAATTCCAACATCGTGCTCAATTACTATTTTGCACGATTAGACTTGGCCACAACCCCGCTGTCATTTGTTTCTATTTTCCCTCTCTTTCACTCAATTCTCACTTGTGTAATAATCACAGGCCATCAGTTGGTTCCATGGTGTATTGGTTAGCACTCATGACTCTGAATCCTGCGATCCGAGTCAACAGTGTCCTCCCAAATCACTCCGCATCACAACCACTAAATCTGCAATCACTGATCTGAATTCCAACATCGTGCTCAATTACTATTTGCCACGATTAGACCTGGCCACATCCCCGCTGTCATTTGGTTCTATTTGCCTTCTCTTTTTCTCAATTCTCACTTGTGTAATGACCCGTGTTTATCAGTTGGTTCCATGGTGTAATGGTTAGTACTCAGTACTCAGCACTCTGAATCCTGCGATCCGAGTTCAAATGTCGGTGGGACCTTGCTGTGATTTGACATATTTTTGATTTGTTATAATTTGAGTTCTGAGTCATTATTTTAAGTGAATATGCTTCAGGATCGAAGGCAGCTTGATCGATGAGTCAACAGTGAGTCCTGTCCTCCCAAAATCACTCATCATGACAACCACTAAATCTCCAATCACTGATCTGAATTCCAACATCGTGCTCAATTCCTATATGCCACGATTATACCTGCCCATATCCCCTCTGTATTTGGCTCTATTTGCCTTCACTTTTTCTCAATTCTCATTGTGTAATGACCGATGTTCATCAGTTGGTTCCATGGTGTAATGGTTAGCACTCAGGACTTTGAATCCTGCGAGCCGAGTTCAAGTCTCGGTGGAGCCAGGTATGTGTTTTTATTACGATATTCCTAGTAATATGGATTGAATCCTGTATAGAATGTAATTTGCAGGCCATGTCGCCCTTGACGAAGAGCATTAAAGCTGAATGGGCATTGAAACTTTGAATTTTTTGTTTTTCCACAAATGAACTATTCTTCTTTGGAATTTTGTAGTGAATCATGGTTGCCCAACACACTGAGCTCTTATGCATTGTTTGTGACTTACAGGTTGGTTCAGGGCTCAGCAACAATGTTTAAAAAATGGGGACAGAAAGTACTGCAGGAAGAGTGCATCGTTCTGCAACCATGGGTGTTTGTTCCGTGGTGTCATGGTTAGCACTCAGGATTCTGAATCCTGCGATCAGAGTTCAAACCCCCGTGGGACCAAGCCATGTTTAAAAAATGTTTTTCTAGTTTTATTATCATTAAAATCACGATTTCTGAGTTATTATTTTAACTGAATATGATTCAGCTTCTAAGGCAGCCTGATTGATGAGTCAACAGCATCCTCCCAAAATCACTCCACATCACAACCACTAAATCTGAAATCACTGATCTGACTTCCAACATCGTACTCAATTACTATTTGCCACGATAAAACCTGGCCTCATCCCCGCTGTCATTTGGTTCTATTTCCCTTCTCTTTCCATCAGTTTTCATTGGTGTGATGAGCAGTTGTCATAAGTTGGTTCCATGGTGTAATGGTTAGCACTCAGGACTCTGAATCCTGCGATCCGAGTTCAAATCTCGGTGGGACCTTCCCTTAATTTGTCAAATATTTATTTTGTACTTTTGTTATAATTAGAATCCTGAGTTCTGAGTGATTATTTTAACTGAATATGCTTCAGGATCTAAGGCAGCCTGACTGTTAGGCAACACTGAGTGCTGTGCTCCCAAATCACTGCACATGACAACCACTAAATCTGCAATCACTCATCTGAATTCCAACATCGTGCTCAATGACTATTTGCCACGATTAGACCTGGCCACATCCCCACCGTCATTTGGTTCTATTTGCCTTCACTTTTTCTCAATTCTCACTTGTGTAATGACCCGTGTTCATTAGTTTGTTCCATGGTGTAATGGTTAGTACGCAGGACTCTGAATCCTGCGATCCGAGTTCAAAGCTCGGTGGGACCTTACTGTGATTTGACAAATATTGGTTTTGTTATGATTTGAGTTCTAAGTCGTTATTTTAACTGAATATGCTTCAGGATCGAAGGCAGCTTGATCGATGAGTCAACAGTGAGTCCTGTCCTCCCAAAATCACTCATCATGACAACCACTAAATCTCCAATCACTGATCTGCATTCCAACATCGTGCTCAATTACTATATGCCACGATTATACCTGCCCATATCCCCTCTGTATTTGGCTCTATTTGCCTTCACTTTTTCTCAATTCTCATTGTGTAATGACCGATGTTCATCAGTTGGTTCCATGGTGTAATGGTTAGCACTCAGGACTTTGAATCCTGCGATCCGAGTTCAAGTCTTGGTGGAGCCAGGTATGTGTTTTTATTACGATATTCCTAGTAATATGGATTGAATCCTGTATAGAATGTAATTTTCAGGCCATGTCGCCCTTGACGAAGAGCATTATAGCTCAATGGGCATTGAAACTTTGATTTTTTTGTTTTTCCACAAATGAACTATTCTTCTTTGGAATTTTGTAGTGAATCATGGTTGCCCAACACACTGAGCTCTTATGCATTGTTTGTGACTTACAGGTTGATTCAGGGCTCAGCAACAATGTTTAAAAAACGGGGACAGAAACTACTGCAGGAAGAGTGCATCGTTCTGCAACCATTGGGTGTTTGTCCCATGGTGTCATGGTTAGCACTCAGGACTCTGAATACTGCGATCCGAGTCAACAGTGTCCTCCCAGAATCACTCCACATCACAACCACTAAATCTGCAATCACTGATCTGAGTTCCAACATCGTGCTCAATTACTATTTGCCACGATAAGACCTGGCCTCATCCCCGCTGTCATTTTGTTCTATTTTCCTTCTCTTTCCATCAGTTTTCATTGGTGTGATGAGCACATGTCATCAGTTGGTTCCATGGTGTAATGGTTAGCACTCAGGACTCTGAATCCTGCGATCCGAGTTCAAATCTCGGTGGGACCTTCCCTTAATTTGTCAAATATTTATTTTGTACTTTTGTTATGATTAGAATTCTGAGTTCTGAGTGATTATTTTAACTGAATATGCTTCAGGATCTAAGGCAGCCTGACTGTTAGTCAACACTGAGTGCTGTGCTCCCAAAATCACTGCACATGACAACCACTAAATCTGCAATCACTCATCTGAATTCCAACATCGTGCTCAATGACTATTTGCCACGATTAGACCTGGCCTCATCCCCGCCGTCATTTGGTTCTATTTGCCTTCACTTTTTCTCAATTCTCACTTGTGTAATGACCCGTGTTTATCAGTTGGTTCCATGGTGTAATGGTTAGTAAGCAGGACTCTGAATCCTGCAATCCGAGTTCAAATCGCGGTGGGACCTTGCTGTGATTTGACAAATTTTTGTTTTGTTATAATTTGAGTTCTGAGTCATTATTTTAAGTGAATATGCTTCAGGATCGAAGGCAGCTTGATCGATGAGTCAACAGTGAGTCCTGTCCTCCCAAAATCGCTCATCATGACAACCATTAAATCTGCAATCACTGATCTGAGTTCCAACATCGTGCTCAATGACTATTTGCCACGATTAGACCTGGCCACATCCCCGCCGTCATTTGGTTCTATTTGCCTTCACTTTTTCTCAATTCTCACTTGTGTAATGACCCGTGTTCATTAGTTTGTTCCATGGTGTAATGGTTAGTACGCAGGACTCTGAATCCTGCGATCCGAGTTCAAAGCTCGGTGGGACCTTACTGTGATTTGACAAATATTGGTTTTGTTATGATTTGAGTTCTAAGTCGTTATTTTAACTGAATATGCTTCAGGATCGAAGGCAGCTTGATCGATGAGTCAACAGTGAGTCCTGTCCTCCCAAAATCACTCATCATGACAACCACTAAATCTCCAATCACTGATCTGCATTCCAACATCGTGCTCAATTACTATATGCCACGATTATACCTGCCCATATCCCCTCTGTATTTGGCTCTATTTGCCTTCACTTTTTCTCAATTCTCATTGTGTAATGACCGATGTTCATCAGGTGGTTCCATGGTGTAATGGTTAGCACTCAGGACTCTGAATCCTGCGATCCGAGTTCAAATCTCGGTGGGACCTTCCCTTAATTTGTCAACTATTTATTTTGTACTTTTGTTATAATTAGAATCCTGAGTTCTGAGTTATTATTTTAACTGAATATGCTTCAGGATCTAAGGCAGACTGACTGTTAGTCAACACTGAGTGCTGTGCTCCCAAAATCACTGCACATGACAACCACTAAATCTGCAATCACTCATCTGAATTCCAACATCGTGCTCAATTACTATTTGCCACGATTAGACCTCGCCACATCCCCGCTGTCATTTGGTTCTATTTGCCTTCTCTTTCTATCATTTTTCACTCGTGTGATGAGCACATGTCATCAGTTGGGTTCCATGGTATAATGAGTAACACTCAGGACTCTGAATCCAGCGATCCGAGTTCAAATCTCCGTGGGACCTTGCTGTGATTTGACAAATTTTTGTTTTGTTATAATTTGAGTTCTGAGTCGTTATTTTAAGTGAATATGCTTCAGGATCGAAGGCAGCTTGATCGATGAGTCAACAGTGAGTCCTGTCCTCCCAAAATCACTCATCATGACAACCACTAAATCTCCAATCACTGATCTGAATTCCAACATCGTGCTCAATTACTATTTTGCACGATTAGACTTGGCCACAACCCCGCTGTCATTTGTTTCTATTTTCCCTCTCTTTCACTCAATTCTCACTTGTGTAATAATCACAGGCCATCAGTTGGTTCCATGGTGTATTGGTTAGCACTCATGACTCTGAATCCTGCGATCCGAGTCAACAGTGTCCTCCCAAATCACTCCGCATCACAACCACTAAATCTGCAATCACTGATCTGAATTCCAACATCGTGCTCAATTACTATTTGCCACGATTAGACCTGGCCACATCCCCGCTGTCATTTGGTTCTATTTGCCTTCTCTTTTTCTCAATTCTCACTTGTGTAATGACCCGTGTTTATCAGTTGGTTCCATGGTGTAATGGTTAGTACTCAGTACTCAGCACTCTGAATCCTGCGATCCGAGTTCAAATGTCGGTGGGACCTTGCTGTGATTTGACATATTTTTGATTTGTTATAATTTGAGTTCTGAGTCATTATTTTAAGTGAATATGCTTCAGGATCGAAGGCAGCTTGATCGATGAGTCAACAGTGAGTCCTGTCCTCCCAAAATCACTCATCATGACAACCACTAAATCTCCAATCACTGATCTGAATTCCAACATCGTGCTCAATTCCTATATGCCACGATTATACCTGCCCATATCCCCTCTGTATTTGGCTCTATTTGCCTTCACTTTTTCTCAATTCTCATTGTGTAATGACCGATGTTCATCAGTTGGTTCCATGGTGTAATGGTTAGCACTCAGGACTTTGAATCCTGCGATCCGAGTTCAAGTCTCGGTGGAGCCAGGTATGTGTTTTTATTACGATATTCCTAGTAATATGGATTGAATCCTGTATAGAATGTAATTTTCAGGCCATGTCGCCCTTGACGAAGAGCATTATAGCTCAATGGGCATTGAAACTTTGATTTTTTTGTTTTTCCACAAATGAACTATTCTTCTTTGGAATTTTGTAGTGAATCATGGTTGCCCAACACACTGAGCTCTTATGCATTGTTTGTGACTTACAGGTTGATTCAGGGCTCAGCAACAATGTTTAAAAAACGGGGACAGAAACTACTGCAGGAAGAGTGCATCGTTCTGCAACCATTGGGTGTTTGTCCCATGGTGTCATGGTTAGCACTCAGGACTCTGAATACTGCGATCCGAGTCAACAGTGTCCTCCCAGAATCACTCCACATCACAACCACTAAATCTGCAATCACTGATCTGAGTTCCAACATCGTGCTCAATTACTATTTGCCACGATAAGACCTGGCCTCATCCCCGCTGTCATTTTGTTCTATTTTCCTTCTCTTTCCATCAGTTTTCATTGGTGTGATGAGCACATGTCATCAGTTGGTTCCATGGTGTAATGGTTAGCACTCAGGACTCTGAATCCTGCGATCTGAGTTCAAATCTCGGTGGGACCTTCCCTTAATTTGTCAAATATTTATTTTGTACTTTTGTTATGATTAGAATTCTGAGTTCTGAGTGATTATTTTAACTGAATATGCTTCAGGATCTAAGGCAGCCTGACTGTTAGTCAACACTGAGTGCTGTGCTCCCAAAATCACTGCACATGACAACCACTAAATCTGCAATCACTCATCTGAATTCCAACATCGTGCTCAATGACTATTTGCCACGATTAGACCTGGCCTCATCCCCGCCGTCATTTGGTTCTATTTGCCTTCACTTTTTCTCAATTCTCACTTGTGTAATGACCCGTGTTTATCAGTTGGTTCCATGGTGTAATGGTTAGTAAGCAGGACTCTGAATCCTGCAATCCGAGTTCAAATCGCGGTGGGACCTTGCTGTGATTTGACAAATTTTTGTTTTGTTATAATTTGAGTTCTGAGTCATTATTTTAAGTGAATATGCTTCAGGATCGAAGGCAGCTTGATCGATGAGTCAACAGTGAGTCCTGTCCTCCCAAAATCGCTCATCATGACAACCATTAAATCTGCAATCACTGATCTGAGTTCCAACATCGTGCTCAATTACTATTTGCCACGATAAGACCTGGCCTCATCCCCGCTGTCATTTGGTTCTCTTTTCCTTCTCTTTCCATCAGTTTTCATTGGTGTGATGAGCGCATGTCATCAGTTGGTTCCATGGTGTAATGGTTAGCACTCAGGACTCTGAATCCTGCGATCCGAGTTCAAATCTCGGTGGGACCTTGCTGTGATTTGACAAATTTTTGTTTTGTTATAATTTGAGTTCTGAGTCGTTATTTTAAGTGAATATGCTTCAGGATCGAAGGCAGCTTGATCGATGAGTCAACAGTGAGTCCTGTCCTCCCAAAATCACTCATCATGACAACCACTAAATCTCCAATCACTGATCTGAATTCCAACATCGTGCTCAATTACTATTTTGCACGATTAGACTTGGCCACAACCCCGCTGTCATTTGTTTCTATTTTCCCTCTCTTTCACTCAATTCTCACTTGTGTAATAATCACAGGCCATCAGTTGGTTCCATGGTGTATTGGTTAGCACTCATGACTCTGAATCCTGCGATCCGAGTCAACAGTGTCCTCCCAAAATCACTCCGCATCACAACCACTAAATCTGCAATCACTGATCTGAATTCCAACATCGTGCTCAATTACTATTTGCCACGATAAGACCTGGCCTCATCCCCGCTGTCATTTGGTTCTCTTTTCCTTCTCTTTCCATCAGTTTTCATTGGTGTGATGAGCACATGTCATCAGTTGGTTCCATGGTGTAATGGTTAGCACTCAGGACTCTGAATCCTGCGATCCGAGTTCAAATCTCGGTGGGACCTTCCCTTAATTTGACAAATATTACTTTTGTTATAATTAGAATCCTGAGTTCTGAGTCGTTATGTTAAGTGAATATGCTTCAGGATCGAAGGCAGCTTGATCGATGAGTCAACAGTGAGTCCTGTCCTCCCAAAATCACTCATCATGACAACCACTAAATCTCCAATCACTGATCTGAATTCCAACATCGTGCTCAATTACTATATGCCACGATTATACCTGCCCATATCCCCTCTGTATTTGGCTCTATTTGCCTTCACTTTTTCTCAATTCTCATTGTGTAATGACCGATGTTCATCAGGTGGTTCCATGGTGTAATGGTTAGCACTCAGGACTCTGAATCCTGCGATCCGAGTTCAAATCTCGGTGGGACCTTCCCTTAATTTGTCAACTATTTATTTTGTACTTTTGTTATAATTAGAATCCTGAGTTCTGAGTGATTATTTTAACTAAATATGCCTCAGGATCTAAGGCAGACTGACTGTTAGTCAACACTGAGTGCTGTGCTCCCAAAATCACTGCACATGACAACCACTAAATCTGCAATCACTCATCTGAATTCCAACATCGTGCTCAATTACTATTTGCCACGATTAGACCTCGCCACATCCCCGCTGTCATTTGGTTCTATTTGCCTTCTCTTTCTATCATTTTTCACTCGTGTGATGAGCACATGTCATCAGTTGGGTTCCATGGTATAATGAGTAACACTCAGGACTCTGAATCCTGCGATCCGAGTTCAAATCTCGGTGGGACCTTGCTGTGATTTGACAAATTTTTGTTTTGTTATAATTTGAGTTCTGAGTCGTTATTTTAAGTGAATATGCTTCAGGATCGAAGGCAGCTTGATCGATGAGTCAACAGTGAGTCCTGTCCTCCCAAAATCACTCATCATGACAACCACTAAATCTCCAATCACTGATCTGAATTCCAACATCGTGCTCAATTACTATTTTGCACGATTAGACTTGGCCACAACCCCGCTGTCATTTGTTTCTATTTTCCCTCTCTTTCACTCAATTCTCACTTGTGTAATAATCACAGGCCATCAGTTGGTTCCATGGTGTATTGGTTAGCACTCATGACTCTGAATCCTGCGATCCGAGTCAACAGTGTCCTCCCAAATCACTCCGCATCACAACCACTAAATCTGCAATCACTGATCTGAATTCCAACATCGTGCTCAATTACTATTTGCCACGATTAGACCTGGCCACATCCCCGCTGTCATTTGGTTCTATTTGCCTTCTCTTTTTCTCAATTCTCACTTGTGTAATGACACGTGTTTATCAGTTGGTTCCATGGTGTAATGGTTAGTACTCAGTACTCAGCACTCTGAATCCTGCGATCCGAGTTCAAATGTCGGGGGGACCTTGCTGTGATTTGACATATTTTTGATTTGTTATAATTTGAGTTCTGAGTCATTATTTTAAGTGAATATGCTTCAGGATCGAAGGCAGCTTGATCGATGAGTCAACAGTGAGTCCTGTCCTCCCAAAATCACTCATCATGACAACCACTAAATCTCCAATCACTGATCTGAATTCCAACATCGTGCTCAATTCCTATATGCCACGATTATACCTGCCCATATCCCCTCTGTATTTGGCTCTATTTGCCTTCACTTTTTCTCAATTCTCATTGTGTAATGACCGATGTTCATCAGTTGGTTCCATGGTGTAATGGTTAGCACTCAGGACTTTGAATCCTGCGATCCGAGTTCAAGTCTCGGTGGAGCCAGGTATGTGTTTTTATTACGATATTCCTAGTAATATGGATTGAATCCTGTATAGAATGTAATTTTCAGGCCATGTCGCCCTTGACGAAGAGCATTATAGCTCAATGGGCATTGAAACTTTGATTTTTTTGTTTTTCCACAAATGAACTATTCTTCTTTGGAATTTTGTAGTGAATCATGGTTGCCCAACACACTGAGCTCTTATGCATTGTTTGTGACTTACAGGTTGATTCAGGGCTCAGCAACAATGTTTAAAAAACGGGGACAGAAACTACTGCAGGAAGAGTGCATCGTTCTGCAACCATTGGGTGTTTGTCCCATGGTGTCATGGTTAGCACTCAGGACTCTGAATACTGCGATCCGAGTCAACAGTGTCCTCCCAGAATCACTCCACATCACAACCACTAAATCTGCAATCACTGATCTGAGTTCCAACATCGTGCTCAATTACTATTTGCCACGATAAGACCTGGCCTCATCCCCGCTGTCATTTGGTTCTCTTTTCCTTCTCTTTCCATCAGTTTTCATTGGTGTGATGAGCACATGTCATCAGTTGGTTCCATGGTGTAATGGTTAGCACTCAGGACTCTGAATCCTGCGATCCGAGTTCAAATCTCGGTGGGACCTTCCCTTAATTTGACAAATATTACTTTTGTTATAATTAGAATCCTGAGTTCTGAGTCGTTATGTTAAGTGAATATGCTTCAGGATCGAAGGCAGCTTGATCGATGAGTCAACAGTGAGTCCTGTCCTCCCAAAATCACTCATCATGACAACCACTAAATCTCCAATCACTGATCTGAATTCCAACATCGTGCTCAATTACTATATGCCACGATTATACCTGCCCATATCCCCTCTGTATTTGGCTCTATTTGCCTTCACTTTTTCTCAATTCTCATTGTGTAATGACCGATGTTCATCAGGTGGTTCCATGGTGTAATGGTTAGCACTCAGGACTCTGAATCCTGCGATCCGAGTTCAAATCTCGGTGGGACCTTCCCTTAATTTGTCAACTATTTATGTTGTACTTTTGTTATAATTAGAATCCTGAGTTCTGAGTGATTATTTTAACTGAATATGCTTCAGGATCTAAGGCAGACTGACTGTTAATCAACACTGAGTGCTGTGCTCCCAAAATCACTGCACATGACAACCACTAAATCTGCAATCACTCATCTGAATTCCAACATCGTGCTCAATTACTATTTGCCACGATTAGACCTCGCCACATCCCCGCTGTCATTTGGTTCTATTTGCCTTCTCTTTCTATCATTTTTCACTCGTGTGATGAGCACATGTCATCAGTTGGGTTCCATGGTATAATGAGTAACACTCAGGACTCTGAATCCTGCGATCCGAGTTCAAATCTCGGTGGGACCTTGCTGTGATTTGACAAATTTTTGTTTTGTTATAATTTGAGTTCTGAGTCGTTATTTTAAGTGAATATGCTTCAGGATCGAAGGCAGCTTGATCGATGAGTCAACAGTGAGTCCTGTCCTCCCAAAATCACTCATCATGACAACCACTAAATCTCCAATCACTGATCTGAATTCCAACATCGTGCTCAATTACTATTTTGCACGATTAGACTTGGCCACAACCCCGCTGTCATTTGTTTCTATTTTCCCTCTCTTTCACTCAATTCTCACTTGTGTAATAATCACAGGCCATCAGTTGGTTCCATGGTGTATTGGTTAGCACTCATGACTCTGAATCCTGCGATCCGAGTCAACAGTGTCCTCCCAAATCACTCCGCATCACAACCACTAAATCTGCAATCACTGATCTGAATTCCAACATCGTGCTCAATTACTATTTGCCACGATTAGACCTGGCCACATCCCCGCTGTCATTTGGTTCTATTTGCCTTCTCTTTTTCTCAATTCTCACTTGTGTAATGACCCGTGTTTATCAGTTGGTTCCATGGTGTAATGGTTAGTACTCAGTACTCAGCACTCTGAATCCTGCGATCCGAGTTCAAATGTCGGGGGGACCTTGCTGTGATTTGACATATTTTTGATTTGTTATAATTTGAGTTCTGAGTCATTATTTTAAGTGAATATGCTTCAGGATCGAAGGCAGCTTGATCGATGAGTCAACAGTGAGTCCTGTCCTCCCAAAATCACTCATCATGACAACCACTAAATCTCCAATCACTGATCTGAATTCCAACATCGTGCTCAATTCCTATATGCCACGATTATACCTGCCCATATCCCCTCTGTATTTGGCTCTATTTGCCTTCACTTTTTCTCAATTCTCATTGTGTAATGACCGATGTTCATCAGTTGGTTCCATGGTGTAATGGTTAGCACTCAGGACTTTGAATCCTGCGATCCGAGTTCAAGTCTCGGTGGAGCCAGGTATGTGTTTTTATTACGATATTCCTAGTAATATGGATTGAATCCTGTATAGAATGTAATTTTCAGGCCATGTTGCCCTTGACGAAGAGCATTATAGCTCAATGGGCATTGAAACTTTGATTTTTTTGTTTTTCCACAAATGAACTATTCTTCTTTGGAATTTTGTAGTGAATCATGGTTGCCCAACACACTGAGCTCTTATGCATTGTTTGTGACTTACAGGTTGATTCAGGGCTCAGCAACAATGTTTAAAAAACGGGGACAGAAACTACTGCAGGAAGAGTGCATCGTTCTGCAACCATTGGGTGTTTGTCCCATGGTGTCATGGTTAGCACTCAGGACTCTGAATACTGCGATCCGAGTCAACAGTGTCCTCCCAGAATCACTCCACATCACAACCACTAAATCTGCAATCACTGATCTGAGTTCCAACATCGTGCTCAATTACTATTTGCCACGATAAGACCTGGCCTCATCCCCGCTGTCATTTTGTTCTATTTTCCTTCTCTTTCCATCAGTTTTCATTGGTGTGATGAGCACATGTCATCAGTTGGTTCCATGGTGTAATGGTTAGCACTCAGGACTCTGAATCCTGCGATCCGAGTTCAAATCTCGGTGGGACCTTTCCTTAATTTGACAAATATTACTTTTGTTATAATTAGAATCCTGAGTTCTGAGTCGTTATGTTAAGTGAATATGCTTCAGGATCGAAGGCAGCTTGATCGATGAGTCAACAGTGAGTCCTCTCCTCCCAAAATCACTCATCATGACAACCACTAAATCTCCAATCACTGATCTGAATTCCAACATCGTGCTCAATTACTATATGCCACGATTATACCTCGCCACATCCCCGCTGTCATTTGGTTCTATTTGCCTTCTCTTTCTATCATTTTTCACTCGTATGATGAGCACATGTCATCAGTTGGGTTCCATGGTATAATGAGTAACACTCAGGACTCTGAATCCTGCGATCCGAGTTCAAATCTCGGTGGGACCTTGCTGTGATTTGACAAATTTTTGTTTTGTTATAATTTGAGTTCTGAGTCGTTATTTTAAGTGAATATGCTTCAGGATCGAAGGCAGCTTGATCGATGAGTCAACAGTGAGTCCTGTCCTCCCAAAATCACTCATCATGACAACCACTAAATCTCCAATCACTGATCTGAATTCCAACATCGTGCTCAATTACTATTTTGCACGATTAGACTTGGCCACAACCCCGCTGTCATTTGTTTCTATTTTCCCTCTCTTTCACTCAATTCTCACTTGTGTAATAATCACAGGCCATCAGTTGGTTCCATGGTGTATTGGTTAGCACTCATGACTCTGAATCCTGCGATCCGAGTCAACAGTGTCCTCCCAAAATCACTCCGCATCACAACCACTAAATCTGCAATCACTGATCTGAGTTCCAACATCGTGCTCAATTACTATTTGCCACGATAAGACCTGGCCTCATCCCCGCTGTCATTTTGTTCTATTTTCCTTCTCTTTCCATCAGTTTTCATTGGTGTGATGAGCACATGTCATCAGTTGGTTCCATGGTGTAATGGTTAGCACTCAGGACTCTGAATCCTGCGATCCGAGTTCAAATCTCGGTGGGACCTTTCCTTAATTTGACAAATATTACTTTTGTTATAATTAGAATCCTGAGTTCTGAGTCGTTATGTTAAGTGAATATGCTTCAGGATCGAAGGCAGCTTGATCGATGAGTCAACAGTGAGTCCTCTCCTCCCAAAATCACTCATCATGACAACCACTAAATCTCCAATCACTGATCTGAATTCCAACATCGTGCTCAATTACTATATGCCACGATTATACCTGCCCATATCCCCTCTGTATTTGGCTCTATTTGCCTTCACTTTTTCTCAATTCTCATTGTGTAATGACCAATGTTCATCAGGTGGTTCCATGGTGTAATGGTTAGCACTCAGGACTCTGAATCCTGCGATCCGAGTTCAAATCTCGGTGGGACCTTCCCTTAATTTGTCAACTATTTATTTTGTACTTTTGTTATAATTAGAATCCTGAGTTCTGAGTGATTATTTTAACTGAATATGCTTCAGGATCTAAGGCAGACTGACTGTTAGTCAACACTGAGTGCTGTGCTCCCAAAATCACTGCACATGACAACCACTAAATCTGCAATCACTCATCTGAATTCCAACATCGTGCTCAATTACTATTTGCCACGATTAGACCTCGCCACATCCCCGCTGTCATTTGGTTCTATTTGCCTTCTCTTTCTATCATTTTTCACTCGTATGATGAGCACATGTCATCAGTTGGGTTCCATGGTATAATGAGTAACACTCAGGACTCTGAATCCTGCGATCCGAGTTCAAATCTCGGTGGGACCTTGCTGTGATTTGACAAATTTTTGTTTTGTTATAATTTGAGTTCTGAGTCGTTATTTTAAGTGAATATGCTTCAGGATCGAAGGCAGCTTGATCGATGAGTCAACAGTGAGTCCTGTCCTCCCAAAATCACTCATCATGACAACCACTAAATCTCCAATCACTGATCTGAATTCCAACATCGTGCTCAATTACTATTTTGCACGATTAGACTTGGCCACAACCCCGCTGTCATTTGTTTCTATTTTCCCTCTCTTTCACTCAATTCTCACTTGTGTAATAATCACAGGCCATCAGTTGGTTCCATGGTGTATTGGTTAGCACTCATGACTCTGAATCCTGCGATCCGAGTCAACAGTGTCCTCCCAAAATCACTCCGCATCACAACCACTAAATCTGCAATCACTGATCTGAATTCCAACATCGTGCTCAATTACTATTTGCCACGATAAGACCTGGCCTCATCCCCGCTGTCATTTGGTTCTCTTTTCCTTCTCTTTCCATCAGTTTTCATTGGTGTGATGAGCACATGTCATCAGTTGGTTCCATGGTGTAATGGTTAGCACTCAGGACTCTGAATCCTGCGATCCGAGTTCAAATCTCGGTGGGACCTTCCCTTAATTTGACAAATATTACTTTTGTTATAATTAGAATCCTGAGTTCTGAGTCGTTATGTTAAGTGAATATGCTTCAGGATCGAAGGCAGCTTGATCGATGAGTCAACAGTGAGTCCTGTCCTCCCAAAATCACTCATCATGACAACCACTAAATCTCCAATCACTGATCTGAATTCCAACATCGTGCTCAATTACTATATGCCACGATTATACCTCGCCACATCCCCGCTGTCATTTGGTTCTATTTGCCTTCTCTTTCTATCATTTTTCACTCGTATGATGAGCACATGTCATCAGTTGGGTTCCATGGTATAATGAGTAACACTCAGGACTCTGAATCCTGCGATCCGAGTTCAAATCTCGGTGGGACCTTGCTGTGATTTGACAAATTTTTGTTTTGTTATAATTTGAGTTCTGAGTCGTTATTTTAAGTGAATATGCTTCAGGATCGAAGGCAGCTTGATCGATGAGTCAACAGTGAGTCCTGTCCTCCCAAAATCACTCATCATGACAACCACTAAATCTCCAATCACTGATCTGAATTCCAACATCGTGCTCAATTACTATTTTGCACGATTAGACTTGGCCACAACCCCGCTGTCATTTGTTTCTATTTTCCCTCTCTTTCACTCAATTCTCACTTGTGTAATAATCACAGGCCATCAGTTGGTTCCATGGTGTATTGGTTAGCACTCATGACTCTGAATCCTGCGATCCGAGTCAACAGTGTCCTCCCAAAATCACTCCGCATCACAACCACTAAATCTGCAATCACTGATCTGAGTTCCAACATCGTGCTCAATTACTATTTGCCACGATAAGACCTGGCCTCATCCCCGCTGTCATTTTGTTCTATTTTCCTTCTCTTTCCATCAGTTTTCATTGGTGTGATGAGCACATGTCATCAGTTGGTTCCATGGTGTAATGGTTAGCACTCAGGACTCTGAATCCTGCGATCCGAGTTCAAATCTCGGTGGGACCTTTCCTTAATTTGACAAATATTACTTTTGTTATAATTAGAATCCTGAGTTCTGAGTCGTTATGTTAAGTGAATATGCTTCAGGATCGAAGGCAGCTTGATCGATGAGTCAACAGTGAGTCCTCTCCTCCCAAAATCACTCATCATGACAACCACTAAATCTCCAATCACTGATCTGAATTCCAACATCGTGCTCAATTACTATATGCCACGATTATACCTGCCCATATCCCCTCTGTATTTGGCTCTATTTGCCTTCACTTTTTCTCAATTCTCATTGTGTAATGACCAATGTTCATCAGGTGGTTCCATGGTGTAATGGTTAGCACTCAGGACTCTGAATCCTGCGATCTGAGTTCAAATCTCGGTGGGACCTTCCCTTAATTTGTCAACTATTTATTTTGTACTTTTGTTATAATTAGAATCCTGAGTTCTGAGTGATTATTTTAACTGAATATGCTTCAGGATCTAAGGCAGACTGACTGTTAGTCAACACTGAGTGCTGTGCTCCCAAAATCACTGCACATGACAACCACTAAATCTGCAATCACTCATCTGAATTCCAACATCGTGCTCAATTACTATTTGCCACGATTAGACCTCGCCACATCCCCGCTGTCATTTGGTTCTATTTGCCTTCTCTTTCTATCATTTTTCACTCGTATGATGAGCACATGTCATCAGTTGGGTTCCATGGTATAATGAGTAACACTCAGGACTCTGAATCCTGCGATCCGAGTTCAAATCTCGGTGGGACCTTGCTGTGATTTGACAAATTTTTGTTTTGTTATAATTTGAGTTCTGAGTCGTTATTTTAAGTGAATATGCTTCAGGATCGAAGGCAGCTTGATCGATGAGTCAACAGTGAGTCCTGTCCTCCCAAAATCACTCATCATGACAACCACTAAATCTCCAATCACTGATCTGAATTCCAACATCGTGCTCAATTACTATTTTGCACGATTAGACTTGGCCACAACCCCGCTGTCATTTGTTTCTATTTTCCCTCTCTTTCACTCAATTCTCACTTGTGTAATAATCACAGGCCATCAGTTGGTTCCATGGTGTATTGGTTAGCACTCATGACTCTGAATCCTGCGATCCGAGTCAACAGTGTCCTCCCAAAATCACTCCGCATCACAACCACTAAATCTGCAATCACTGATCTGAATTCCAACATCGTGCTCAATTACTATTTGCCACGATAAGACCTGGCCTCATCCCCGCTGTCATTTGGTTCTCTTTTCCTTCTCTTTCCATCAGTTTTCATTGGTGTGATGAGCACATGTCATCAGTTGGTTCCATGGTGTAATGGTTAGCACTCAGGACTCTGAATCCTGCGATCCGAGTTCAAATCTCGGTGGGACCTTCCCTTAATTTGACAAATATTACTTTTGTTATAATTAGAATCCTGAGTTCTGAGTCGTTATGTTAAGTGAATATGCTTCAGGATCGAAGGCAGCTTGATCGATGAGTCAACAGTGAGTCCTGTCCTCCCAACATCACTCATCATGACAACCACTAAATCTCCAATCACTGATCTGAATTCCAACATCGTGCTCAATTACTATATGCCACGATTATACCTGCCCATATCCCCTCTGTATTTGGCTCTATTTGCCTTCACTTTTTCTCAATTCTCATTGTGTAATGACCGATGTTCATCAGGTGGTTCCATGGTGTAATGGTTAGCACTCAGGACTCTGAATCCTGCGATCCGAGTTCAAATGTCGGGGGGACCTTGCTGTGATTTGACATATTTTTGATTTGTTATAATTTGAGTTCTGAGTCATTATTTTAAGTGAATATGCTTCAGGATCGAAGGCAGCTTGATCGATGAGTCAACAGTGAGTCCTGTCCTCCCAAAATCACTCATCATGACAACCACTAAATCTCCAATCACTGATCTGAATTCCAACATCGTGCTCAATTCCTATATGCCACGATTATACCTGCCCATATCCCCTCTGTATTTGGCTCTATTTGCCTTCACTTTTTCTCAATTCTCATTGTGTAATGACCGATGTTCATCAGTTGGTTCCATGGTGTAATGGTTAGCACTCAGGACTTTGAATCCTGCGATCCGAGTTCAAGTCTCGGTGGAGCCAGGTATGTGTTTTTATTACGATATTCCTAGTAATATGGATTGAATCCTGTATAGAATGTAATTTTCAGGCCATGTCGCTCTTGACGAAGAGCATTATAGCTCAATGGGCATTGAAACTTTGATTTTTTTGTTTTTCCACAAATGAACTATTCTTCTTTGGAATTTTGTAGTGAATCATGGTTGCCCAACACACTGAGCTCTTATGCATTGTTTGTGACTTACAGGTTGATTCAGGGCTCAGCAACAATGTTTAAAAAACGGGGACAGAAACTACTGCAGGAAGAGTGCATCGTTCTGCAACCATTGGGTGTTTGTCCCATGGTGTCATGGTTAGCACTCAGGACTCTGAATACTGCGATCCGAGTCAACAGTGTCCTCCCAGAATCACTCCACATCACAACCACTAAATCTGCAATCACTGATCTGAGTTCCAACATCGTGCTCAATTACTATTTGCCACGATAAGACCTGGCCTCATCCCCGCTGTCATTTTGTTCTATTTTCCTTCTCTTTCCATCAGTTTTCATTGGTGTGATGAGCACATGTCATCAGTTGGTTCCATGGTGTAATGGTTAGCACTCAGGACTCTGAATCCTGCGATCCGAGTTCAAATCTCGGTGGGACCTTCCCTTAATTTGTCAAATATTTCTTTTGTACTTTTGTTATGATTAGAATCCTGAGTTCTGAGTGATTATTTTAACTGAATATGCTTCAGGATCTAAGGCAGCCTGACTGTTAGTCAACACTGAGTGCTGTGCTCCCAAAATCACTGCACATGACAACCACTAAATCTGCAATCACTCATCTGAATTCCAACATCGTGCTCAATGACTATTTGCCACGATTAGACCTGGCCTCATCCCCGCCGTCATTTGGTTCTATTTGACTTCACTTTTTCTCAATTCTCACTTGTGTAATGACCCGTGTTTATCAGTTGGTTCCATGGTGTAATGGTTAGTAAGCAGGACTCTGAATCCTGTGATCCGAGTTCAAATCGCGGTGGGACCTTGCTGTGATTTGACAAATTTTTGTTTTGTTATAATTTGAGTTCTGAGTCATTATTTTAAGTGAATATGCTTCAGGATCGAAGGCAGCTTGATCGATGAGTCAACAGTGAGTCCTGTCCTCCCAAAATCGCTCATCATGACAACCATTAAATCTGCAATCACTGATCTGAGTTCCAACATCGTGCTCAATTACTATTTGCCACGATAAGACCTGGCCTCATCCCCGCTGTCATTTGGTTCTCTTTTCCTTCTCTTTCCATCAGTTTTCATTGGTGTGATGAGCACATGTCATCAGTTGGTTCCATGGTGTAATGGTTAGCACTCAGGACTCTGAATCCTGCGATCCGAGTTCAAATCTCGGTGGAACCTTCCCTTAATTTGACAAATATTACTTTTGTTATAATTAGAATCCTGAGTTCTAAGTCGTTATGTTAAGTGAATATGCTTCAGGATCGAAGGCAGCTTGATCGATGAGTCAACAGTGAGTCCTGTCCTCACAAAATCACTCATCATGACAACCACTAAATCTCCAATCACTGATCTGAATTCCAACATCGTGCTCAATTACTATATGCCACGATTATACCTGCCCATATCCCCTCTGTATTTGGCTCTATTTGCCTTCACTTTTTCTCAATTCTCATTGTGTAATGACCAATGTTCATCAGGTGGTTCCATGGTGTAATGGTTAGCACTCAGGACTCTGAATCCTGCGATCCGAGTTCAAATCTCGGTGGGACCTTCCCTTAATTTGTCAGCTATTTATTTTGTACTTTTGTTATAATTAGAATCCTGAGTTCTGAATGATTATTTTAACTGAATATGCTTCAGGATCTAAGGCAGACTGACTGTTAGTCAACACTGAGTGCTGTGCTCCCAAAATCACTGCACATGACAACCACTAAATCTGCAATCACTCATCTGAATTCCAACATCGTGCTCAATTACTATTTGCCACGATTAGACCTCGCCACATCCCCGCTGTCATTTGGTTCTATTTGCCTTCTCTTTCTATCATTTTTCACTCGTGTGATGAGCACATGTCATCAGTTGGGTTCCATGGTATAATGAGTAACACTCAGGACTCTGAATCCTGCGATCCGAGTTCAAATCTCGGTGGGACCTTGCTGTGATTTGACAAATTTTTGTTTTGTTATAATTTGAGTTGTGAGTCGTTATTTTAAGTGAATATGCTTCAGGATCGAAGGCAGCTTGATCGATGAGTCAACAGTGAGTCCTGTCCTCCCAAAATCACTCATCATGACAACCACTAAATCTCCAATCACTGATCTGAATTCCAACATCGTGCTCAATTACTATTTTGCACGATTAGACTTGGCCACAACCCCGCTGTCATTTGTTTCTATTTTCCCTCTCTTTCACTCAATTCTCACTTGTGTAATAATCACAGGCCATCAGTTGGTTCCATGGTGTATTGGTTAGCACTCATGACTCTGAATCCTGCGATCCGAGTCAACAGTGTCCTCCCAAAATCACTCCGCATCACAACCACTAAATCTGCAATCACTGATCTGAATTCCAACATCGTGCTCAATTACTATTTGCCACGATTAGACCTGGCCACATCCCCGCTGTCATTTGGTTCTATTTGCCTTCTCTTTTTCTCAATTCTCACTTGTGTAATGACCCGTGTTTATCAGTTGGTTCCATGGTGTAATGGTTAGTACTCAGTACTCAGCACTCTGAATCCTGCGATCCGAGTTCAAATGTCGGTGGGACCTTGCTGTGATTTGACATATTTTTGATTTGTTATAATTTGAGTTCTGAGTCATTATTTTGAGTGAATATGCTTCAGGATCGAAGGCAGCTTGATCGATGAGTCAACAGTGAGTCCTGTCCTCCCAAAATCACTCATCATGACAACCACTAAATCTCCAATCACTGATCTGAATTCCAACATCGTGCTCAATTCCTATATGCCACGATTATACCTGCCCATATCCCCTCTGTATTTGGCTCTATTTGCCTTCACTTTTTCTCAATTCTCATTGTGTAATGACCGATGTTCATCAGTTGGTTCCATGGTGTAATGGTTAGCACTCAGGACTTTGAATCCTGCGATCCGAGTTCAAGTCTCGGTGGAGCCAGGTATGTGTTTTTATTACGATATTCCTAGTAATATGGATTGAATCCTGTATAGAATGTAATTTTCAGGCCATGTCGCCCTTGACGAAGAGCATTATAGCTCAATGGGCATTGAAACTTTGATTTTTTTGTTTTTCCACAAATGAACTATTCTTCTTTGGAATTTTGTAGTGAATCATGGTTGCCCAACACACTGAGCTCTTATGCATTGTTTGTGACTTACAGGTTGATTCAGGGCTCAGCAACAATGTTTAAAAAACGGGGACAGAAACTACTGCAGGAAGAGTGCATCGTTCTGCAACCATGGGTGTTTGTCCCATGGTGTCATGGTTAGCACTCAGGACTCTGAATACTGCGATCCGAGTCAACAGTGTCCTCCCAGAATCACTCCACATCACAACCACTAAATCTGCAATCACTGATCTGAGTTCCAACATCGTGCTCAATTACTATTTGCCACGATAAGACCTGGCCTCATCCCCGCTGTCATTTTGTTCTATTTTCCTTCTCTTTCCATCAGTTTTCATTGGTGTGATGAGCACATGTCATCAGTTGGTTCCATGGTGTAATGGTTAGCACTCAGGACTCTGAATCCTGCGATCTGAGTTCAAATCTCGGTGGGACCTTCCCTTAATTTGTCAAATATTTCTTTTGTACTTTTGTTATGATTAGAATCCTGAGTTCTGAGTGATTATTTTAACTGAATATGCTTCAGGATCTAAGGCAGCCTGACTGTTAGTCAACACTGAGTGCTGTGCTCCCAAAATCACTGCACATGACAACCACTAAATCTGCAATCACTCATCTGAATTCCAACATCGTGCTCAATGACTATTTGCCACGATTAGACCTGGCCTCATCCCCGCCGTCATTTGGTTCTATTTGCCTTCACTTTTTCTCAATTCTCACTTGTGTAATGACCCGTGTTTATCAGTTGGTTCCATGGTGTAATGGTTAGTAAGCAGGACTCTCAATCCTGCGATCCGGGTTCAAATCGCGGTGGTACCTTGCTGTGATTTGACAAATTTTTGTTTTGTTATAATTTGAGTTCTGAGTCATTATTTTAAGTGAATATGCTTCAGGATCGAAGGCAGCTTGATCGATGAGTCAACAGTGAGTCCTGTCCTCCCAAAATCGCTCATCATGACAACCATTAAATCTGCAATCACTGATCTGAGTTCCAACATCGTCCTCAATTACTATTTGCCACGATAAGACCTGGCCTCATCCCCGCTGTCATTTGGTTCTCTTTTCCTTCTCTTTCCATCAGTTTTCATTGGTGTGATGAGCACATGTCATCAGTTGGTTCCATGGTGTAATGGTTAGCACTCAGGACTCTGAATCCTGCGATCCGAGTTCAAATCTCGGTGGGACCTTTCCTTAATTTGACAAATATTACTTTTGTTATAATTAGAATCCTGAGTTCTGAGTCGTTATGTTAAGTGAATATGCTTCAGGATCGAAGGCAGCTTGATCGATGAGTCAACAGTGAGTCCTCTCCTCCCAAAATCACTCATCATGACAACCACTAAATCTCCAATCACTGATCTGAATTCCAACATCGTGCTCAATTACTATATGCCACGATTATACCTGCCCATATCCCCTCTGTATTTGGCTCTATTTGCCTTCACTTTTTCTCAATTCTCATTGTGTAATGACCAATGTTCATCAGGTGGTTCCATGGTGTAATGGTTAGCACTCAGGACTCTGAATCCTGCGATCCGAGTTCAAATCTCGGTGGGACCTTCCCTTAATTTGTCAGCTATTTATTTTGTACTTTTGTTATAATTAGAATCCTGAGTTCTGAATGATTATTTTAACTGAATATGCTTCAGGATCTAAGGCAGACTGACTGTTAGTCAACACTGAGTGCTGTGCTCCCAAAATCACTGCACATGACAACCACTAAATCTCCAATCACTGATCTGAATTCCAACATCGTGCTCAATTACTATTTTGCACGATTAGACTTGGCCACAACCCCGCTGTCATTTGTTTCTATTTTCCCTCTCTTTCACTCAATTCTCACTTGTGTAATAATCACAGGCCATCAGTTGGTTCCATGGTGTATTGGTTAGCACTCATGACTCTGAATCCTGCGATCCGAGTCAACAGTGTCCTCCCAAAATCACTCCGCATCACAACCACTAAATCTGCAATCACTGATCTGAATCCCAACATCGTGCTCAATTACTATTTGCCACGATTAGACCTGGCCACATCCCCGCTGTCATTTGGTTCTATTTGCCTTCTCTTTTTCTCAATTCTCACTTGTGTAATGACCCGTGTTTATCAGTTGGTTCCATGGTGTAATGGTTAGTACTCAGTACTCAGCACTCTGAATCCTGCGATCCGAGTTCAAATGTCGGTGGGACCTTGCTGTGATTTGACATATTTTTGATTTGTTATAATTTGAGTTCTGAGTCATTATTTTGAGTGAATATGCTTCAGGATCGAAGGCAGCTTGATCGATGAGTCAACAGTGAGTCCTGTCCTCCCAAAATCACTCATCATGACAACCACTAAATCTCCAATCACTGATCTGAATTCCAACATCGTGCTCAATTCCTATATGCCACGATTATACCTGCCCATATCCCCTCTGTATTTGGCTCTATTTGCCTTCACTTTTTCTCAATTCTCATTGTGTAATGACCGATGTTCATCAGTTGGTTCCATGGTGTAATGGTTAGCACTCAGGACTTTGAATCCTGCGATCCGAGTTCAAGTCTCGGTGGAGCCAGGTATGTGTTTTTATTACGATATTCCTAGTAATATGGATTGAATCCTGTATAGAATGTAATTTTCAGGCCATGTCGCCCTTGACGAAGAGCATTATAGCTCAATGGGCATTGAAACTTTGATTTTTTTGTTTTTCCACAAATGAACTATTCTTCTTTGGAATTTTGTAGTGAATCATGGTTGCCCAACACACTGAGCTCTTATGCATTGTTTGTGACTTACAGGTTGATTCAGGGCTCAGCAACAATGTTTAAAAAACGGGGACAGAAACTACTGCAGGAAGAGTGCATCGTTCTGCAACCATGGGTGTTTGTCCCATGGTGTCATGGTTAGCACTCAGGACTCTGAATACTGCGATCCGAGTCAACAGTGTCCTCCCAGAATCACTCCACATCACAACCACTAAATCTGCAATCACTGATCTGAGTTCCAACATCGTGCTCAATTACTATTTGCCACGATAAGACCTGGCCTCATCCCCGCTGTCATTTTGTTCTATTTTCCTTCTCTTTCCATCAGTTTTCATTGGTGTGATGAGCACATGTCATCAGTTGGTTCCATGGTGTAATGGTTAGCACTCAGGACTCTGAATCCTGCGATCTGAGTTCAAATCTCGGTGGGACCTTCCCTTAATTTGTCAAATATTTCTTTTGTACTTTTGTTATGATTAGAATCCTGAGTTCTGAGTGATTATTTTAACTGAATATGCTTCAGGATCTAAGGCAGCCTGACTGTTAGTCAACACTGAGTGCTGTGCTCCCAAAATCACTGCACATGACAACCACTAAATCTGCAATCACTCATCTGAATTCCAACATCGTGCTCAATGACTATTTGCCACGATTAGACCTGGCCTCATCCCCGCCGTCATTTGGTTCTATTTGCCTTCACTTTTTCTCAATTCTCACTTGTGTAATGACCCGTGTTTATCAGTTGGTTCCATGGTGTAATGGTTAGTAAGCAGGACTCTCAATCCTGCGATCCGAGTTCAAATCGCGGTGGTACCTTGCTGTGATTTGACAAATTTTTGTTTTGTTATAATTTGAGTTCTGAGTCATTATTTTAAGTGAATATGCTTCAGGATCGAAGGCAGCTTGATCGATGAGTCAACAGTGAGTCCTGTCCTCCCAAAATCGCTCATCATGACAACCATTAAATCTGCAATCACTGATCTGAGTTCCAACATCGTCCTCAATTACTATTTGCCACGATAAGACCTGGCCTCATCCCCGCTGTCATTTGGTTCTCTTTTCCTTCTCTTTCCATCAGTTTTCATTGGTGTGATGAGCACATGTCATCAGTTGGTTCCATGGTGTAATGGTTAGCACTCAGGACTCTGAATCCTGCGATCCGAGTTCAAATCTCGGTGGAACCTTCCCTTAATTTGACAAATATTACTTTTGTTATAATTAGAATCCTGAGTTCTAAGTCGTTATGTTAAGTGAATATGCTTCAGGATCGAAGGCAGCTTGATCGATGAGTCAACAGTGAGTCCTGTCCTCACAAAATCACTCATCATGACAACCACTAAATCTCCAATCACTGATCTGAATTCCAACATCGTGCTCAATTACTATATGCCACGATTATACCTGCCCATATCCCCTCTGTATTTGGCTCTATTTGCCTTCACTTTTTCTCAATTCTCATTGTGTAATGACCAATGTTCATCAGGTGGTTCCATGGTGTAATGGTTAGCACTCAGGACTCTGAATCCTGCGATCCGAGTTCAAATCTCGGTGGGACCTTCCCTTAATTTGTCAGCTATTTATTTTGTACTTTTGTTATAATTAGAATCCTGAGTTCTGAATGATTATTTTAACTGAATATGCTTCAGGATCTAAGGCAGACTGACTGTTAGTCAACACTGAGTGCTGTGCTCCCAAAATCACTGCACATGACAACCACTAAATCTGCAATCACTCATCTGAATTCCAACATCGTGCTCAATTACTATTTGCCACGATTAGACCTCGCCACATCCCCGCTGTCATTTGGTTCTATTTGCCTTCTCTTTCTATCATTTTTCACTCGTGTGATGAGCACATGTCATCAGTTGGGTTCCATGGTATAATGAGTAACACTCAGGACTCTGAATCCTGCGATCCGAGTTCAAATCTCGGTGGGACCTTGCTGTGATTTGACAAATTTTTGTTTTGTTATAATTTGAGTTGTGAGTCGTTATTTTAAGTGAATATGCTTCAGGATCGAAGGCAGCTTGATCGATGAGTCAACAGTGAGTCCTGTCCTCCCAAAATCACTCATCATGACAACCACTAAATCTCCAATCACTGATCTGAATTCCAACATCGTGCTCAATTACTATTTTGCACGATTAGACTTGGCCACAACCCCGCTGTCATTTGTTTCTATTTTCCCTCTCTTTCACTCAATTCTCACTTGTGTAATAATCACAGGCCATCAGTTGGTTCCATGGTGTATTGGTTAGCACTCATGACTCTGAATCCTGCGATCCGAGTCAACAGTGTCCTCCCAAAATCACTCCGCATCACAACCACTAAATCTGCAATCACTGATCTGAATTCCAACATCGTGCTCAATTACTATTTGCCACGATTAGACCTGGCCACATCCCCGCTGTCATTTGGTTCTATTTGCCTTCTCTTTTTCTCAATTCTCACTTGTGTAATGACCCGTGTTTATCAGTTGGTTCCATGGTGTAATGGTTAGTACTCAGTACTCAGCACTCTGAATCCTGCGATCCGAGTTCAAATGTCGGTGGGACCTTCCCTTAATTTGACAAATATTACTTTTGTTATAATTAGAATCCTGAGTTCTGAGTCGTTATGTTAAGTGAATATGCTTCAGGATCGAAGGCAGCTTGATCGATGAGTCAACAGTGAGTCCTGTCCTCCCAAAATCACTCATCATGACAACCACTAAATCTCCAATCACTGATCTGAATTCCAACATCGTGCTCAATTACTATATGCCACGATTATACCTGCCCATATCCCCTCTGTATTTGGCTCTATTTGCCTTCACTTTTTCTCAATTCTCATTGTGTAATGACCGATGTTCATCAGGTGGTTCCATGGTGTAATGGTTAGCACTCAGGACTCTGAATCCTGCGATCCGAGTTCAAATGTCGGGGGGACCTTGCTGTGATTTGACATATTTTTGATTTGTTATAATTTGAGTTCTGAGTCATTATTTTAAGTGAATATGCTTCAGGATCGAAGGCAGCTTGATCGATGAGTCAACAGTGAGTCCTGTCCTCCCAAAATCACTCATCATGACAACCACTAAATCTCCAATCACTGATCTGAATTCCAACATCGTGCTCAATTCCTATATGCCACGATTATACCTGCCCATATCCCCTCTGTATTTGGCTCTATTTGCCTTCACTTTTTCTCAATTCTCATTGTGTAATGACCGATGTTCATCAGTTGGTTCCATGGTGTAATGGTTAGCACTCAGGACTTTGAATCCTGCGATCCGAGTTCAAGTCTCGGTGGAGCCAGGTATGTGTTTTTATTACGATATTCCTAGTAATATGGATTGAATCCTGTATAGAATGTAATTTTCAGGCCATGTTGCTCTTGACGAAGAGCATTATAGCTCAATGGGCATTGAAACTTTGATTTTTTTGTTTTTCCACAAATGAACTATTCTTCTTTGGAATTTTGTAGTGAATCATGGTTGCCCAACACACTGAGCTCTTATGCATTGTTTGTGACTTACAGGTTGATTCAGGGCTCAGCAACAATGTTTAAAAAACGGGGACAGAAACTACTGCAGGAAGAGTGCATCGTTCTGCAACCATTGGGTGTTTGTCCCATGGTGTCATGGTTAGCACTCAGGACTCTGAATACTGCGATCCGAGTCAACAGTGTCCTCCCAGAATCACTCCACATCACAACCACTAAATCTGCAATCACTGATCTGAGTTCCAACATCGTGCTCAATTACTATTTGCCACGATAAGACCTGGCCTCATCCCCGCTGTCATTTTGTTCTATTTTCCTTCTCTTTCCATCAGTTTTCATTGGTGTGATGAGCACATGTCATCAGTTGGTTCCATGGTGTAATGGTTAGCACTCAGGACTCTGAATCCTGCGATCCGAGTTCAAATCTCGGTGGGACCTTCCCTTAATTTGTCAAATATTTCTTTTGTACTTTTGTTATGATTAGAATCCTGAGTTCTGAGTGATTATTTTAACTGAATATGCTTCAGGATCTAAGGCAGCCTGACTGTTAGTCAACACTGAGTGCTGTGCTCCCAAAATCACTGCACATGACAACCACTAAATCTGCAATCACTCATCTGAATTCCAACATCGTGCTCAATGACTATTTGCCACGATTAGACCTGGCCTCATCCCCGCCGTCATTTGGTTCTATTTGACTTCACTTTTTCTCAATTCTCACTTGTGTAATGACCCGTGTTTATCAGTTGGTTCCATGGTGTAATGGTTAGTAAGCAGGACTCTGAATCCTGTGATCCGAGTTCAAATCGCGGTGGGACCTTGCTGTGATTTGACAAAATTTTGTTTTGTTATAATTTGAGTTCTGAGTCATTATTTTAAGTGAATATGCTTCAGGATCGAAGGCAGCTTGATCGATGAGTCAACAGTGAGTCCTGTCCTCCCAAAATCGCTCATCATGACAACCATTAAATCTGCAATCACTGATCTGAGTTCCAACATCGTGCTCAATTACTATTTGCCACGATAAGACCTGGCCTCATCCCCGCTGTCATTTGGTTCTCTTTTCCTTCTCTTTCCATCAGTTTTCATTGGTGTGATGAGCACATGTCATCAGTTGGTTCCATGGTGTAATGGTTAGCACTCAGGACTCTGAATCCTGCGATCCGAGTTCAAATCTCGGTGGAACCTTCCCTTAATTTGACAAATATTACTTTTGTTATAATTAGAATCCTGAGTTCTAAGTCGTTATGTTAAGTGAATATGCTTCAGGATCGAAGGCAGCTTGATCGATGAGTCAACAGTGAGTCCTGTCCTCACAAAATCACTCATCATGACAACCACTAAATCTCCAATCACTGATCTGAATTCCAACATCGTGCTCAATTACTATATGCCACGATTATACCTGCCCATATCCCCTCTGTATTTGGCTCTATTTGCCTTCACTTTTTCTCAATTCTCATTGTGTAATGACCAATGTTCATCAGGTGGTTCCATGGTGTAATGGTTAGCACTCAGGACTCTGAATCCTGCGATCCGAGTTCAAATCTCGGTGGGACCTTCCCTTAATTTGTCAGCTATTTATTTTGTACTTTTGTTATAATTAGAATCCTGAGTTCTGAATGATTATTTTAACTGAATATGCTTCAGGATCTAAGGCAGACTGACTGTTAGTCAACACTGAGTGCTGTGCTCCCAAAATCACTGCACATGACAACCACTAAATCTGCAATCACTCATCTGAATTCCAACATCGTGCTCAATTACTATTTGCCACGATTAGACCTCGCCACATCCCCGCTGTCATTTGGTTCTATTTGCCTTCTCTTTCTATCATTTTTCACTCGTGTGATGAGCACATGTCATCAGTTGGGTTCCATGGTATAATGAGTAACACTCAGGACTCTGAATCCTGCGAGCTGAGTTCAAATCTCGGTGGGACCTTGCTGTGATTTGACAAATTTTTGTTTTGTTATAATTTGAGTTGTGAGTCGTTATTTTAAGTGAATATGCTTCAGGATCGAAGGCAGCTTGATCGATGAGTCAACAGTGAGTCCTGTCCTCCCAAAATCACTCATCATGACAACCACTAAATCTCCAATCACTGATCTGAATTCCAACATCGTGCTCAATTACTATTTTGCACGATTAGACTTGGCCACAACCCCGCTGTCATTTGTTTCTATTTTCCCTCTCTTTCACTCAATTCTCACTTGTGTAATAATCACAGGCCATCAGTTGGTTCCATGGTGTATTGGTTAGCACTCATGACTCTGAATCCTGCGATCCGAGTCAACAGTGTCCTCCCAAAATCACTCCGCATCACAACCACTAAATCTGCAATCACTGATCTGAATTCCAACATCGTGCTCAATTACTATTTGCCACGATTAGACCTGGCCACATCCCCGCTGTCATTTGGTTCTATTTGCCTTCTCTTTTTCTCAATTCTCACTTGTGTAATGACCCGTGTTTATCAGTTGGTTCCATGGTGTAATGGTTAGTACTCAGTACTCAGCACTCTGAATCCTGCGATCCGAGTTCAAATGTCGGTGGGACCTTGCTGTGATTTGACATATTTTTGATTTGTTATAATTTGAGTTCTGAGTCATTATTTTGAGTGAATATGCTTCAGGATCGAAGGCAGCTTGATCGATGAGTCAACAGTGAGTCCTGTCCTCCCAAAATCACTCATCATGACAACCACTAAATCTCCAATCACTGATCTGAATTCCAACATCGTGCTCAATTCCTATATGCCACGATTATACCTGCCCATATCCCCTCTGTATTTGGCTCTATTTGCCTTCACTTTTTCTCAATTCTCATTGTGTAATGACCGATGTTCATCAGTTGGTTCCATGGTGTAATGGTTAGCACTCAGGACTTTGAATCCTGCGATCCGAGTTCAAGTCTCGGTGGAGCCAGGTATGTGTTTTTATTACGATATTCCTAGTAATATGGATTGAATCCTGTATAGAATGTAATTTTCAGGCCATGTCGCCCTTGACGAAGAGCATTATAGCTCAATGGGCATTGAAACTTTGATTTTTTTGTTTTTCCACAAATGAACTATTCTTCTTTGGAATTTTGTAGTGAATCATGGTTGCCCAACACACTGAGCTCTTATGCATTGTTTGTGACTTACAGGTTGATTCAGGGCTCAGCAACAATGTTTAAAAAACGGGGACAGAAACTACTGCAGGAAGAGTGCATCGTTCTGCAACCATGGGTGTTTGTCCCATGGTGTCATGGTTAGCACTCAGGACTCTGAATACTGCGATCCGAGTCAACAGTGTCCTCCCAGAATCACTCCACATCACAACCACTAAATCTGCAATCACTGATCTGAGTTCCAACATCGTGCTCAATTACTATTTGCCACGATAAGACCTGGCCTCATCCCCGCTGTCATTTTGTTCTATTTTCCTTCTCTTTCCATCAGTTTTCATTGGTGTGATGAGCACATGTCATCAGTTGGTTCCATGGTGTAATGGTTAGCACTCAGGACTCTGAATCCTGCGATCTGAGTTCAAATCTCGGTGGGACCTTCCCTTAATTTGTCAAATATTTCTTTTGTACTTTTGTTATGATTAGAATCCTGAGTTCTGAGTGATTATTTTAACTGAATATGCTTCAGGATCTAAGGCAGCCTGACTGTTAGTCAACACTGAGTGCTGTGCTCCCAAAATCACTGCACATGACAACCACTAAATCTGCAATCACTCATCTGAATTCCAACATCGTGCTCAATGACTATTTGCCACGATTAGACCTGGCCTCATCCCCGCCGTCATTTGGTTCTATTTGCCTTCACTTTTTCTCAATTCTCACTTGTGTAATGACCCGTGTTTATCAGTTGGTTCCATGGTGTAATGGTTAGTAAGCAGGACTCTCAATCCTGCGATCCGAGTTCAAATCGCGGTGGTACCTTGCTGTGATTTGACAAATTTTTGTTTTGTTATAATTTGAGTTCTGAGTCATTATTTTAAGTGAATATGCTTCAGGATCGAAGGCAGCTTGATCGATGAGTCAACAGTGAGTCCTGTCCTCCCAAAATCGCTCATCATGACAACCATTAAATCTGCAATCACTGATCTGAGTTCCAACATCGTCCTCAATTACTATTTGCCACGATAAGACCTGGCCTCATCCCCGCTGTCATTTGGTTCTCTTTTCCTTCTCTTTCCATCAGTTTTCATTGGTGTGATGAGCACATGTCATCAGTTGGTTCCATGGTGTAATGGTTAGCACTCAGGACTCTGAATCCTGCGATCCGAGTTCAAATCTCGGTGGGACCTTTCCTTAATTTGACAAATATTACTTTTGTTATAATTAGAATCCTGAGTTCTGAGTCGTTATGTTAAGTGAATATGCTTCAGGATCGAAGGCAGCTTGATCGATGAGTCAACAGTGAGTCCTCTCCTCCCAAAATCACTCATCATGACAACCACTAAATCTCCAATCACTGATCTGAATTCCAACATCGTGCTCAATTACTATATGCCACGATTATACCTGCCCATATCCCCTCTGTATTTGGCTCTATTTGCCTTCACTTTTTCTCAATTCTCATTGTGTAATGACCAATGTTCATCAGGTGGTTCCATGGTGTAATGGTTAGCACTCAGGACTCTGAATCCTGCGATCCGAGTTCAAATCTCGGTGGGACGTTCCCTTAATTTGTCAACTATTTATTTTGTACTTTTGTTATAATTAGAATCCTGAGTTCTGACTGATTATTTTAACTGAATATGCTTCAGGATCTAAGGCAGACTGACTGTTAGTCAACACTGAGTGCTGTGCTCCCAAAATCACTGCACATGACAACCACTAAATCTGCAATCACTCATCTGAATTCCAACATCGTGCTCAATTACTATTTGCCACGATTAGACCTCGCCACATCCCCGCTGTCATTTGGTTCTATTTGCCTTCTCTTTCTATCATTTTTCACTCGTATGATGAGCACATGTCATCAGTTGGGTTCCATGGTATAATGAGTAACACTCAGGACTCTGAATCCTGCGATCCGAGTTCAAATCTCGGTGGGACCTTGCTGTGATTTGACAAATTTTTGTTTTGTTATAATTTGAGTTCTGAGTCGTTATTTTAAGTGAATATGCTTCAGGATCGAAGGCAGCTTGATCGATGAGTCAACAGTGAGTCCTGTCCTCCCAAAATCACTCATCATGACAACCACTAAATCTCCAATCACTGATCTGAATTCCAACATCGTGCTCAATTACTATTTTGCACGATTAGACTTGGCCACAACCCCGCTGTCATTTGTTTCTATTTTCCCTCTCTTTCACTCAATTCTCACTTGTGTAATAATCACAGGCCATCAGTTGGTTCCATGGTGTATTGGTTAGCACTCATGACTCTGAATCCTGCGATCCGAGTCAACAGTGTCCTCCCAAAATCACTCGGCATCACAACCACTAAATCTGCAATCACTGATCTGAATTCCAACATCGTGCTCAATTACTATTTGCCACGATAAGACCTGGCCTCATCCCCGCTGTCATTTGGTTCTCTTTTCCTTCTCTTTCCATCAGTTTTCATTGGTGTGATGAGCACATGTCATCAGTTGGTTCCATGGTGTAATGGTTAGCACTCAGGACTCTGAATCCTGCGATCCGAGTTCAAATCTCGGTGGGACCTTCCCTTAATTTGACAAATATTACTTTTGTTATAATTAGAATCCTGAGTTCTGAGTCGTTATGTTAAGTGAATATGCTTCAGGATCGAAGGCAGCTTGATCGATGAGTCAACAGTGAGTCCTGTCCTCCCAAAATCACTCCACATCACAACCACTAAATCTGCAATCACTGATCTGAGTTCCAACATCGTGCTCAATTACTATTTGCCACGATTATACCTGCCCATATCCCCTCTGTATTTGGCTCTATTTGCCTTCTCTTTCCATCAGTTTTCATTGGTGTGATGAGCATATGCTATCAGTTGGTTCCATGGTGTAATGGTTAGCACTCAGGACTCTGAATCCTGCGATCTGAGTTCAAATCTCGGTGGGACCTTCCCTTTATTTGTCTACTACTTATTTTGTACTTTTGTTATAAGTAGAATCCTGAGTTCTGAGTGATTATTTTAACTGAATATGCTTCAGGATCTAAGGCAGACTGACTGTTAGTCAACACTGAGTGCTGTGCTCCCAAAATCACTGCACATGACAACCACTAAATCTGCAATCACTCATCTGAATTCCAAAATCGTGCTCAATGACTATTTGCCACGATTAGACCTGGCCACATCCCCGCCGTCATTTGGTTCTATTTGCCTTCACTTTTTCTCAATTCTCACTTGTGTAATGACCCGTGTTTATCAGTTGGTTCCATGGTGTAATGGTTAGTACTCAGGACTCTGAATCCTGCGATCCGAGTTCAAATCTCGGTGGGACCTTGCTGTGATTTGACAAATATTGGTTTTGTTATAATTTGAGTTCTGAGTCATTATTTTAAGTGAATATGCTTCAGGATCGAAGGCAGCTTGATCGATGAGTCAACAGTGAGTCCTGTCCTCCCAAAATCTCTCCGCATGACAACCACTAAATTTGCAATCACTGATCTGAATTCCAACATCGTGCTGAATTCCTATACGCTACGGTTATACCTGCCCATATCCCCGCTGTATTTGGCTCTATTTGCCTTCACTTTTTCTCAATTCTCATTGTGTAATGACCCGTGCTCATCAGTTGGTTCCATGGTGTAATGGTTAGCACTCAGGACTTTGAATCCTGCGATCCGAGTTCAAGTCTCGGTGGAGCCAGGTATGTGTTTTTATTACGATATTCCTAGTAATATGGATTGAATCCTGTATAGAATCTAATTTGCAGGCCATGTCGCCCTTGACGAAGAGCATTATAGCTCAATGGGCATTGAAACTTTGAATTTTTTTGTTTTTCCACAAATGAACTATTCTTCTTTGGAATTTTGTAGTGAATCATGGTTGCCCAACACACTGAGCTCTTATGCATTGTTTGTGACTTACAGGTTGGTTCAGGGCTCAGCAAAAATGTTTAATAAATGGGGACAGAAAGTACTGCAGGAAGAGTGCATCGTTCTGCAACCATGGGTGTTTGTCCCATGGTGTCATGGTTAGCACTCAGGATTCTGAATCCTGCGATCAGAGTTCAAACCCCTGTGGGACCAAGCCATGTGTAAAAAATCTTTTTCTAGTTTTATTATCATTAAAATCACGATTTCTGAGTTATTATTTTAACTGAATATGATTCAGCTTCTAAGGCAGCCTGATTGATGAGTCAACAGCGTCCTCCCAAAATCACTCCACATCACAACCACTAAATCTGAAATCACTGATCTGACTTCCAACATCGTACTCAATTACTATTTGCCACGATAAGACCTGGCCTCATCCCCGCTGTCATTTGGTTCTATTTTCCTTCTCTTTCCATCAGTTTTCATTGGTGTGATTAGCATGTGTCATCAGTTGGCTCCATGGTGTGATGGTTAGCACTCAGGACTCTGAATCCTGCGATCCGAGTTCAAACCTCGGTGGGAAAATCTCGGTGGGACCTTCCCTTAATTTGTCAAATATTTATTTTGTACTTTTGTTATAATTAGAATCCTGAGTTCTGAGTGATTATTTTAACTGAATATGCTTCAGGATCTAAGGCAGCCTGACTGTTAGTCAACACTGAGTGCTGTGCTCCCAAAATCACTGCACATGACAACCACTAAATCTGCAATCACTCATCTGAATTCCAACATCGTGCTCAATTACTATTTGCCACGATTAGACCTGGCCACATCCCCGCCGTCATTTGGTTCTATTTGCCTTCACTTTTTCTCAATTCTCACTTGTGTAATGACCCGTGTTTATCAGTTGGTTCCATGGTGTAATGGTTAGTACTCAGTACTCAGAACTCTGAATCCTGCCATCCGAGTTCAAATGTCGGTGGGACCTTAGCTGTCATTTGACACGAAATTTTTTTTGTTATAATTTGAGTTCTGATTCATTATTTTAAGTGAATATGCTTCAGGATCGAAGGCAACTTGATCGATGAGTCAACAGTGAGTCCTGTCCTCCCAAAATCACTCATCATGACAACCATTAAATCTGCAATCACTGATCTGACTTCCAACATCGTGCTCAATTACTATTTTCCACGATAAGACCTGGCCTCATCCCCGCTGTCATTTGGTTTTCTTTTCCTTCTCTTTCCATCAGTTTTCATTGGTGTGATGAGCACATGTCATCAGTTGGTTCCATGGTGTAATGGTTAGCACTCAGGACTTTGAATCCTGCGATCCGAGTTCAAGTCTCGGTGGAGCCAGGTATGTGTTTTTATTACGATATTCCTAGTAATATGGATTGAATCCTGTATAGAATGTAATTTGCAGGCCATGTCGCCCTTGACGAAGAGCATTATAGCTCAATGGGCATTGAAACTTTGAATTTTTTGTTTTTCCTCAAATGAACTATTCTTCTTTGGAATTTTGTAGTGAATCATGGTTGCCCAACACACTGAGCTCTTATGCATTGTTTGTGACTTACAGGTTGGTTCAGGGCTCAGCAACAATGTTTAAAAAATGGGGACAGAAAGTACTGCAGGAAGAGTGCATCGTTCTGCAACCATGGGTGTTTGTCCCATGGTGTCATGGTTAGCACTCAGGACTCTGAATCCTGCGATCAGAGTTCAAACCCCCGTGGGACCAAGCCTTGTTTAAAAAATGTTTTTGTAGTTTTATTATTAAAATCACGATTTCTGAGTTATTATTTTAACTGAATATGATTCAGCTTCTAAGGCAGCCTGATTGATGAGTCAACAGCGTCCTCCCAAAATCACTCCACATCACAAACACTAAATCTGAAATCACTGATCTGAGTTCCAACATCGTACTCAATTACTATTTGCCACGATAAGACCTGGCCTCATCCCCTCTGTCATTTGGTTCTATTTTCCTTCTCTTTCCATCAGTTTTCATTGGTGTGATGAGCACATGTCATCAGTTGGTTCCATGGTGTAATGGTTAGCACTCAGGACTCTGAATCCTGTGATCCGAGTTCAAATCTCGGTGGGACCTTCCCTTAATTTGACAAATATTGCTTTTGTTATAATTAGAATCCTGAGTTCTGAGTTATTATTTTAACTAAATATGCTTCAGGATCTAAGGCAGCACGACTGTTGAGTCAACACTGAGTGCTGTGCTCCCAAAATCACTGCACATGACAAACACTAAATCTGCAATCACTAATCTGAATTCCAACATCGTGCTCAATTACTATTTGCCACGATTAGACCTCGCCACATCCCCGCTGTCATTTGGTTCTATTTGCCTTGTCTTTCTATCATTTTTCACTGGTGTGATGAGCACATGCCATCAGTTGGTTCCATGGTATAATGAGTAACACTCAGGACTCTGTATCCTGCGAACCAAGTTCAAATCTCGGTGGGACCTTGCTGTGATTTGACACATTTTTGTTTTGTTATAATTTGAGTTCTGAGTCGTTATTTTAAGTGAATATGCTTCAGGATTGAAGGCAGCTTGATCGATGAGTCAACAGTGAGTCCTGTCCTCCCAAAATCACTCCGCATGACAACCACTAAATCTCCAATCACTGATCTGAATTCCAACATCGTGCTCAATTACTATTTTGCACGATTAGACCTGGCCACAACCCCGCTGTCATTTGTTTCTATTTTCCTTCTCTTTCACTCAATTCTCACTTGTGTAATAATCACAGGCCATCAGTTGGTTCCATGGTGTATTGGTTAGCACTCATGACTCTGAATCCTGCGATCCGAGTCAACAGTGTCCTCCCAACATCACTCCACATCACAACCACTAAATCTGCAATAACTGATCTGAATTCCAACATCGTGCTCAATTACTATTTGCCACGATTGGACCTGGCCACATCCCCGCTGTCATTTCGTTCTATTTGCCTTCTCTTTTTCTCAATTCTCACTTGTGTAATGACCCGTGTTTATCAGTTGGTTCCATGGTGTAATGGTTAGCACTCAGGACTTTGAATCCTGCGATCCGAGTTCAAGTCTCGGTGGAGCCAGGTATGTGTGTCCATTACTATAGTCCTAGTAATATGGATTGAATCCTGTATAGAATGTAATTTGCAGGCCATGTCGCCCTTGACGAAGAGCATTATAGCTCAATGGGCATTGAAACTTTGAATTTTTTTTCCACAAATGAACTATTCTTCTTTGGAATTTTGTAGTGAATCATGGTTGCCCAACACACTGAGCTTTTATGCATTGTTTGCGACTTACAGGTTAATTCAGGGCTCAGCAACAATGTTTAAAAAATGGGGACAGAAAGTACTGCAGGAAGAGTGCATTGTTCTGCAACCATTGGTGTTTGTCCCATGGTGTCATGGTTAGCACTCAGGATTCTGAATCCTGCGCGCAGAGTTCAAACCCCCGTGGGACCAAGCCATGTTTAAAAAATGTTTTTTGTAGTTCTATTATCATTAAAATCACGATTTCTGAGTTATTATTTTAACTGAATATGATTCAGCTTCTAAGGCAGCCTGATTGATGAGTCAACAGCGTCCTCCCAAAATCACTCCACATCACAACCACTAAATCTGAAATCACTGATCTGACTTCCAACATCGTACTCAATTACTATTTGCCACGATAAGACCTGGCCTCATCCCCGCTGTCATTTGGTTCTATTTTCCTTCTCTTTCCATCAGTTTTCATTGGTGTGATGAGCACATGTCATCAGTTGGTTCCATGGTGTAATGGTTAGCACTCAGGACTCTGAATCCTGCGTTCCGAGTTCAAATCTCGGTGGGACCTTCCCTTAATTTGTCAAATATTTATTTTGTACTTTTGTTATAATTAGAATCCTGAGTTCTGAGTTATTATTTTAACTAAATATGCTTCAGGATCTAAGGCAGCACGACTGTTGAGTCAACACTGAGTGCTGTGCTCCCAAAATCACTGCACATGACAAACACTAAATCTGCAATCACTAATCTGAATTCCAACATCGTGCTCAATTACTATTTGCCACGATTAGACCTGGCCACATCCCCGCCGTCATTTGGTTCTATTTGCCTTCACTTTTTCTCAATTCTCACTTGTGTAATGACCCGTGTTCATTAGTTGGTTCCATGGTGTAATGGTTAGTACACAGGACTCTGAATCCTGCGATCCGAGTTCAAAGCTCAGTGGGACCTTACTGTGATTTGACAAATATTGGTTTTGTTTTAATTTGAGTTCTAAGTCATTATTTTAAGTGAATATGCTTCAGGATCGAAGGCAGCTTGATCGATGAGTCAACAGTGAGTCCTGTCCTCCCAAAATCACTCCGCATGATAACCACTAAATCTCCAATCACTGATCTGAATTCCAACATCGTGCTCAATTCCTATATGCCACGATTATACCTGCCCATATCCCCGCTGTATTTGGCTTTATTTGCCTTCACTTTTTCTCAATTCTCATTGTGTAATGACCCATGTTCATCAGGTGGTTCCATGGTGTAATGGTTAGCACTCAGGACTTTGAATCCTGCGATCCGAGTTCAAGTCTCGGTGGAGCCAGGTTTGTGTTTTTATTACGATATTCCTAGTAATATGGATTGAATCTTGTATAGAATGTCATTTGCAGGCCATGTCGCCCTTGACGAAGAGCATTATAGCTCAATGGGTATTGAAACTTTGATTTTTTAGTTTTTCCACAAATGAACTATTCTTCTTTGGAATTTTGTAGTGAATCATGGTTGCCCAACACACTGAGCTCTTATTCATTGTTTGTGACTTACAGGTTGATTCAGGGCTCAGCAACAATGTTTAAAAAATGGGGACAGAAAGTACTGCAGTAAGAGTGCATCGCTCTGCAACCATGGGTGATTGTCCCATGGTGTCATGGTTAGCACATCAGGATTCTGAATCCTGCGATCAGAGTTCAAACCCCCGTTGGACCAAACCATGTTTAAAAATGTTTTTGTAGTTTTATTATCATTAAAATCACGATTTCTGAGTTATTATTTTAACTGAATATGATTCAGCTTCTAAGGCAGCCTGATTGATGAGTCAACAGCGTCCTCCCAAAATCACTCCACATCACAACCACTAAATCTGAAATCACTGATCTGACTTCCAACATCGTACTCAATTACTATTTGCCACGATAAGACCTGGCCTCATCCCCGCTGTCATTTGGTTCTCTTTTCCTTCTCTTTCCATCAGTTTTCATTGGTGTGATGAGCACATGTCATCAGCTGGTTCCATGGTGTAATGGTTAGCACTCAGGACTCTGAATCCTGCGATCCGAGTTCAAATCTCGGTGGGACCGTCCTTTAATTTGTCAACTGTTTATTTTGTACTTTTGTTATAATTAGAATCCTGAGTTCTGAGTGATTATTTTAACTGAATATGTTTCAGGATCTAAGGCAGCCTGACTGTTAGTCAACACTGAGTGCTGTGCTCCCAAAATCACTGCACATGACAACCACTAAATCTGCAATCACTCATCTGAATTCCAACATCGTGGTCAATTACTATTTGCCACGATTAGACCTGGCCACATCCCCGCCGTCATTTGGTTCTATTTGCCTTCACTTTTTCTCAATTCTCACTTGTGTAATGACCCGTGTTCATTAGTTGGTTCCATGGTGTAATGGTTAGTACGCAGGACTCTGAATCCTGCGATCCGAGTTCAAAGCTCGGTGGGACCTTACTGTGATTTGACAAATATTGGTTTTGTTATAATTTGAGTTCTAAGTCATTATTTTAAGTGAATATGCTTCAGGATCGAAGGCAGCTTGATCGATGAGTCAACAGTGAGTCCTGTCCTCCCAAAATCACTCCGCATGATAACCACTAAATCTCCAATCACTGATCTGAATTCCAACATCGTGCTCAATTCCTATATGCCACGATTATACCTGCCCATATCCCCGCTGCATTTGGCTTTATTTGCCTTCACTTTTTCTCAATTCTCATTGTGTAATGACCCGTGTTCATCAGGTGGTTCCATGGTGTAATGGTTAGCACTCAGGACTTTGAATCCTGCGATCCGAGTTCAAGTCTCGGTGGAGCCAGGTTGTGTTTTTATTACGATATTCCTAGTAATATGGATTGAATCTTGTATAGAATGTCATTTGCAGGCCATGTCGCCCTTGACGAAGAGCATTATAGCTCAATGGGTATTGAAACTTTGATTTTTTTGTTTTTCCACAAATGAACTATTCTTCTTTGGAATTTTGTAGTGAATCATGGTTGCCCAACACACTGAGGTCTTATGCATTGTTTGTGACTTACAGGTTGGTTCAGGGCTCAGCAACAATGTTTAAAAAATGGGGACAGAAAGTACTGCAGGAAGAGTGCATCGTTCTGCAACCATGGGTGTTTGTTCCGTGGTGTCATGGTTAGCACTCAGGATTCTAAATCCTGCGATCAGAGTTCAAACCCCCGTGGGACCAAGCCATGTTTAAAAATGTTTTTGTAGTTTTATTATCATTAAAATCACAATTTCTGAGTTATTATTTTAACTGAATATGATTCAGCTTCTAAGGCAGCCTGATTGATGAGTCAACAGCGTCCTCCCAAAATCACTCCACATCACCACCACTAAATCTGAAATCACTGATCTGACTTCCAACATCGTACTCAATTACTATTTGCCACGATAAGACCTGGCCTCATCCCCGCTGTCATTTGGTTCTATTTTCCTTCTCTTTCCATCAGTTTTCATTGGTGTGATGAGCATATGTCATCAGCTGGTTCCATGATGTAATGGTTAGCACTCAGGACTCTGAATCCTGCGATCCGAGTTCAAATCTCGGTGGGACCTTCCCTTAATTTGTCAAATATTTATTTTGTACTTTTGTTATTATTAGAATCCTGAGTTCTGAGTGATTATTTTAACTGAATATGCTTTAGGATCTAAGGCAGCCTGACTGTTAGTCAACACTGAGAGCTGTGCTCCCAAAATCACTGCACATGACAACCACTAAATCTGCAATCACTCATCTGAATTCCAACATCGTGCTCAATTACTATTTGCCACGATTAGACCTGGCCACATCCCCGCCATCATTTGGTTCTATTTGCCTTCACTTTTTCTGAATTCTCACTTGTGTAATGACCCGTGTTCGTTAGTTGGGTCCATGGTGTAATGGTTAGTACGCAGGACTCTGAATCCTGCGATCCGAGTTCAAAGCTCGGTGGGACCTTACCGTGATTTGACAAATATTGGGTTTGTTATAATATGAGTTCTAAGTCGTTATTTTAACTGAATATGCTTCAGGATCGAAGGCAGCTTGATCGATGAGTCAACAGTGAGTCCTGTCCTCCCAAAATCACTCCGCATGACAACCACTAATTTTGCAATCACTGATCTGAATTCCAACATCGTGCTGAATTCCTATATGCTACGGTTATACCTGCCCATATCCCCGCTGTATTTGCCTTCACTTTTTCTCAATTCTCATTGTGTAATGACCCATGTTCATCAGTTGGTTCCATGGTGTAATGGTTAGCACTCAGGACTTTGAATCCTGCGATCCGAGTTCAAGTCTCGGTGGAGCCAGGTATGTGTTTTTAGTACGATATTCCTAGTAATATGGATTGAATCCTGTATAGAATGTAATTTGCAGGCCATGTCGCCCTTGACGAAGAGCATTATAGCTCAATGGGCATTGAAACTTTGAATTTTTTGTTTTTCCACAAATGAACTATTCTTCTTTGGAATTTTGTAGTGAATCATGGTTGCCCAATACACTGAGGTCTTATGCATTGTTTGTGACTTACAGGTTGATTCAGGGCTCAGCAACAATGTTTAAAAAATGGGGACAGAAAGTACTGCAGGAAGAGTGCATTGCTCTGCAACCATGGGTGTTTGTCCCATGGTGTCATGGTTAGCACTCAGGATTCTGAATCCTGTGATCAGAGTTCAAACCCCCGTGGGACCAAGCCATGTTTAAAAAATGTTTTTGTAGTTTTATTATCATTAAAATCACGATTTCTGAGTTATTATTTTAACTGAATATGATTCAGCTTCTAAGGCAGCCTGATTGATGAGTCAACAACGTCCTCCCAAAATCACTCCACATCACCACCACTAAATCTGAAATCACTGATCTGACTTCCAACATCGTACTCAATTACTATTTGCCACGATAAGACCTGGCCTCATCCCCGCTGTCATTTGGTTCTATTTTCCTTCTCTTTCCATCAGTTTTCATTGGTGTGATGAGCATATGTCATCAGCTGGTTCCATGATGTAATGGTTAGCACTCAGGACTCTGAATCCTGCGATCCGAGTTCAAATCTTGGTGGGACCTTCCCTTAATTTGTCAAATATTTATTTTGTACTTTTGTTATTATTAGAATCCTGAGTTCTGATTTTATTATTTTAACTGAATATGCTTCAGGATCTAAGGCAGCCTGACTGTTAGTCAACACTGAGAGCTGTGCTCCCAAAATCACTGCACATGACAACCACTAAATCTGCAATCACTCATCTGAATTCCAACATCGTGCTCAATTACTATTTGCCACGATTAGACCTGGCCACATCCCCGCCATCATTTGGTTCTATTTGCCTTCACTTTTTCTGAATTCTCACTTGTGTAATGACCCGTGTTCATTAGTTGGGTCCATGGTGTAATGGTTAGTACGCAGGACTCTGAATCCTGCGATCCGAGTTCAAAGCTCGGTGGGACCTTACTGTGATTTGACAAATATTGGTTTTGTTATAATATGAGTTCTAAGTCGTTATTTTAACTGAATATGCTTCAGGATCGAAGGCAGCTTGATCGATGAGTCAACAGTGAGTCCTGTCCTCCCAAAATCACTCCGCATGACAACCACTAAATTTGCAATCACTGATCTGAATTCCAACATCGTGCTGAATTCCTATATGCTACGGTTATACCTGCCCATATCCCCGCTGTATTTGCCTTCACTTTTTCTCAATTCTCATTGTGTAATGACCCATGTTCATCAGTTGGTTCCATGGTGTAATGGTTAGCACTCAGGACTTTGAATCCTGCGATCCGAGTTCAAGTCTCGGTGGAGCCAGGTATGTGTTTTTAGTACGATATTCCTAGTAATATGGATTGAATCCTGTATAGAATGTAATTTGCAGGCCATGTCGCCCTTGACGAAGAGCATTATAGCTCAATGGGCATTGAAACTTTGAATTTTTTGTTTTTCCACAAATGAACTATTCTTCTTTGGAATTTTGTAGTGAATCATGGTTGCCCAATACACTGAGGTCTTATGCATTGTTTGTGACTTACAGGTTGATTCAGGGCTCAGCAACAATGTTTAAAAAATGGGGACAGAAAGTACTGCAGGAAGAGTGCATTGCTCTGCAACCATGGGTGTTTGTCCCATGGTGTCATGGTTAGCACTCAGGATTCTGAATCCTGTGATCAGAGTTCAAACCCCCGTGGGACCAAGCCATGTTTAAAAAATGTTTTTGTAGTTTTATTATCATTAAAATCACGATTTCTGAGTTATTATTTTAACTGAATATGATTCAGCTTCTAAGGCAGCCTGATTGATGAGTCAACAACGTCCTCCCAAAATCACTCCACATCACCACCACTAAATCTGAAATCACTGATCTGACTTCCAACATCGTACTCAATTACTATTTGCCACGATAAGACCTGGCCTCATCCCCGCTGTCATTTGGTTCTATTTTCCTTCTCTTTCCATCAGTTTTCATTGGTGTGATGAGCATATGTCATCAGCTGGTTCCATGATGTAATGGTTAGCACTCAGGACTCTGAATCCTGCGATCCGAGTTCAAATCTTGGTGGGACCTTCCCTTAATTTGTCAAATATTTATTTTGTACTTTTGTTATTATTAGAATCCTGAGTTCTGATTTTATTATTTTAACTGAATATGCTTCAGGATCTAAGGCAGCCTGACTGTTAGTCAACACTGAGAGCTGTGCTCCCAAAATCACTGCACATGACAACCACTAAATCTGCAATCACTCATCTGAATTCCAACATCGTGCTCAATTACTATTTGCCACGATTAGACCTGGCCACATCCCCGCCATCATTTGGTTCTATTTGCCTTCACTTTTTCTGAATTCTCACTTGTGTAATGACCCGTGTTCATTAGTTGGGTCCATGGTGTAATGGTTAGTACGCAGGACTCTGAATCCTGCGATCCGAGTTCAAAGCTCGGTGGGACCTTACTGTGATTTGACAAATATTGGTTTTGTTATAATATGAGTTCTAAGTCGTTATTTTAACTGAATATGCTTCAGGATCGAAGGCAGCTTGATCGATGAGTCAACAGTGAGTCCTGTCCTCCCAAAATCACTCCGCATGACAACCACTAAATTTGCAATCACTGATCTGAATTCCAACATCGTGCTGAATTCCTATATGCTACGGTTATACCTGCCCATATCCCCGCTGCATTTGGCTGTATTTGCCTTCACTTTTTCTCAATTCTCATTGTGTAATGACCCATGTTCATCAGTTGGTTCCATGGTTTAATGGTTAGCACTCAGGACTTTGAATCCTGCGATCCGAGTTCAAGTCTCGGTGGAGCCAGGTATGTGTTTTTAGTACGATATTCCTAGTAATATGGATTGAATCCTGTATAGAATGTAATTTGCAGGCCATGTCGCCCTTGACGAAGAGCATTATAGCTCAATGGGCATTGAAACTTTGAATTTTTTGTTTTTCCACAAATGAACTATTCTTCTTTGGAATTTTGTAGTGAATCATGGTTGCCCAATACACTGAGGTCTTATGCATTGTTTGTGACTTACAGGTTGATTCAGGGCTCAGCAACAATGTTTAAAAAATGGGGACAGAAAGTACTGCAGGAAGAGTGCATTGCTCTGCAACCATGGGTGTTTGTCCCATGGTGTCATGGTTAGCACTCAGGATTCTGAATCCTGCGATCAGAGTTCAAACCCCCGTGGGACCAAGCCATGTTTAAAAAATGTTTTTGTAGTTTTATTATCATTAAAATCACGATTTCTGAGTTATTATTTTAACTGAATATGATTCAGCTTCTAAGGCAGCCTGATTGATGAGTCAACAACGTCCTCCCAAAATCACTCCACATCACCACCACTAAATCTGAAATCACTGATCTGACTTCCAACATCGTACTCAATTACTATTTGCCACGATAAGACCTGGCCTCATCCCCGCTGTCATTTGGTTCTATTTTCCTTCTCTTTCCATCAGTTTTCATTGGTGTGATGAGCATATGTCATCAGCTGGTTCCATGATGTAATGGTTAGCACTCAGGACTCTGAATCCTGCGATCCGAGTTCAAATCTCGGTGGGACCTTCCCTTAATTTGTCAAATATTTATTTTGTACTTTTGTTATTAGAATCCTGAGTTCTGATTTTATTATTTTAACTGAATATGCTTCAGGATCTAAGGCAGCCTGACTGTTAGTCAACACTGAGTGCTGTGCTCCCAAAATCACTGCACATGACAACCACTAAATCTGCAATCACTCATCTGAATTCCAACATCGTGCTCAATTACTATTTGCCACGATTAGACCTGGCCACATCCCCGCCATCATTTGGTTCTATTTGCCTTCACTTTTTCTCAATTCTCACTTGTGTAATGACCCGTGTTTATCAGTTGGTTCCATGGTGTAATGGTTAGTACTCAGGACTCTGAATCCTGCGATCCGAGTTCAAATCTCGGTGGGACCTTGCTGTGATTTGACAAAAAAAATTTGTTATAATTTGAGTTCTGAGTCATTATTTTAAGTGAATATGCTTCAGGATCGAAGGCAGCTTGATCGATGAGTCAACAGTGATTCCTGTCCTCCCAAAATCACTCATCATGACAACCATTAAATCTTCAATCACTGATCTGAGTTCCAACATCGTGCTCAATTACTATTTGCCACGATAAGACCTGGCCTCATCCCCGCTGTCATTTGGTTATCTTTTCCTTCTCTTTCCATCAGTTTTCATTGGTGTGATGAGCACATGTCATCAGTTGGTTCCATGGTGTAATGGTTAGCACTCAGGACTTTGAATCCTGCGATCCGAGTTCAAGTCTCGGTGGAGCCAGGTATGTGTTTTGATTACGATATTCCTAGTAATATGGATTGAATCCTGTATAGAATGTAATTTGCAGGCCATGTCGCCCTTGACGAAGAGCATTATAGCTCAATGGGCATTGAAATTTTGATTTTTTTTGTTTTTCCACAAATGAACTATTCTTCTTTGGAATTTTGTAGTGAATCATGGTTGCCCAACACACTGGGCTCTTATGCATTGTTTGTGACTTACAGGTTGGTTCAGGGCTCAGCAACAATGTTTATAAAATGGGGACAGAAAGTACTGCAGGAAGAGTGCATCGTTCTGCAACCATGGGTGTTTGTCCCATGGTGTCATGGTTAGCACTCAGGATTCTGAATCCTGCGATCAGAGTTCAAACCCCCGTGGGACCAAGCCATGTTTAAAAAATGTTTCTGTAGTTTTATTATCATTAAAATCACGATTTTTGAGTTATTATTTTAACTGAATATGATTCAGCTTCTAAGGCAGCCTGATTGATGAGTCAACAGCGTCCTCCCAAAATCACTCCACATCACAACCACTAAATCTGAAATCACTGATCTGACTTCCAACATCGTACTCAATTACTATTTGCCACGATAAGACCTGGCCTCATCCCCGCTGTCATTTGGTTCTATTTTCCTTCTCTTTCCATCAGTTTTCATTGGTGTGATGAGCACATGTCATCAGTTGGTTCCATGGTGTAATGGTTAGCACTCAGGACTCTGAATCCTGCGATCCGAGTTCAAGTCTCGGTGGGACCTTCCCTTAATTTGTCAAATATTTATTTTGTACTTTTGTTATAATTAGAATCCTGAGTTCTGAGTGATTATTTTAACTGAATATGCTTCAGGATCTAAGGCAGCCTGACTGTTAGTCAACACTGAGTGCTGTGCTCCCAAAATCACTGCACATGACAACCACTAAATCTGCAATCACTCATCTGAATTCCAACATCGTGCTCAATTACTATTTTCCACGATTAGACCTGGCCACATCCCCGCCGTCATTTGGTTCTATTTGCCTTCACTTTTTCTCAATTCTCACTTGTGTAATGACCCGTGTTCATTAGTTGGTTCCATGGTGTAATGGTTATTACGCAGGACTCTGAATCCTGCAATCCGAGTTCAAAGCTCGGTGAGGCCTTACTGTGATTTGACAAATTTTGGTTTTGTTATAATTTGAGTTCTAAGTCATTATTTTAACTGAATATGCTTCAGGATCGAAGGCAGCTTGATCGATGAGTCAACATTGAGTCCTGTCCTCCCAAAATCACTCCGCATGACAACCACTAAATTTGCAATCACTGATCTGAATTCCAACATCGTGCTGAATTCCTATATGCTACGGTTATACCTGCCCATATCCCCGCTGTATTTGGCTGTTTTTGCCTTCACTTTTTCTCAATTCTCATTGTGTAATGACCCGTGTTCATCAGGTGGGTCCATGGTGTAATGGTTAGCACTCAGGACTTTGAATCTTGCGATCCGAGTTCAAGTCTCGGTGGAACCAGGTATGTGTTTTTATTACGACATTCCTAGTGATATGGATTGAATCCTGTATAGAATGTAATTTTCAGGCCATGTCGCCCTTGACGAAGAGCATTATAGCTTAATGGGCATTGAAACTTTGAATTTTTTGTTTTTCCACAAATAAACTATTCTTCTTTGGAATTTTGTAGTGAATCATGGTTGCCCAACACACTGAGCTCTTATGCATTGTTTGTGACTTACAGGTTGATTCAGGGCTCAGCAACAATGTTTACAAAACGGGGACAGAAACTACTGCAGGAAGAGTGCATCGTACTGCAACCATGGGTGTTTGTCCCATGGTGTCATGGTTAGCATTCAGGATTCTGAATCCTGCGATCAGAGTTCAAACCCCCGTGGGACCAAGCCATGTTTAAAAAAAATTTTTGTAGTTTTATTATTATTAAAATCACGATTTCTGAGTTATTATTTTAACCGAATATGATTCAGCTTCTAAGGCAGCCTGATTGATGAGTCAACAGCGTCCTCCCAAAATCACTCCACATCACAACCACTAAATCTGAAATCACTGATCTGACTTCCAACATCGTACTCAATTACTATTTGCCACGATAAGACCTGGCCTCATCCCCGCTGTCATTTGGTTCTATTTTCCTTCTCTTTCCATCAGTTTTCATTGGTGTGATGAGCACATGTCATCAGTTGGTTCCATGGTGTAATGGTTAGCACTCAGGACTCTGAATCCTGCGATCCGAGTTCAAGTCTCGGTGGGACCTTCCCTTAATTTGTCAAATATTTATTTTGTACTTTTGTTATAATTAGAATCCTGAGTTCTGAGTGATTATTTTAACTGAATATGCTTCAGGATCTAAGGCAGCCTGACTGTTAGTCAACACTGAGTGCTGTGCTCCCAAAATCACTGCACATGACAACCACTAAATCTGCAATCACTCATCTGAATTCCAACATCGTGCTCAATTACTATTTGCCACGATTAGACCTGGCCACATCCCCGCCGTCATTTGGTTCTATTTGCCTTCACTTTTTCTCAATTCTCACTTGTGTAATGACCCGTGTTCATCAGTTGGTGCCATGGTGTAATGGTTAGCACTCAGGACTCTGAATCCTGCGATCCGAGTTCAAATCTCGGTGGGACCTTCCCTTAATTTGTCAAATATTTATTTTGTACTTTTATTATAATGAGAATCCTGAGTTCTGAGTTATTATTTTAACTGAATATGCTTCAGGATCTAAGGCAGCCTGACTGTTAGTCAACACTGAGTGCTGTGCTCCCAAAATCACTGCACATGACAACACTAAATCTGCAATCACTCATCTGAATTCCAACATCGTGCTCAATAACTATTTGCCACGATTAGACCTGGCCACATCCCCGCCGTCATTTGGTTCTATTTGCCTTCACTTTTTCTCAATTCTCACTTGTGTAATGACCCGTGTTCATTAGTTGGTTCCATGGTGTAATGGTTAGTATGCAGGACTTTGAATCTTGCAATCCGAGTTCAAAGCTCGGTGGGACCTTACTGTGATTTGACAAATTTTGGTTTTGTTATAATTTGAGTTCTAAGTCATTATTTTAACTGAATATGCTTCAGGATCGAAGGCAGCTTGATCGATGAGTCAACAGTGAGTCCTGTCCTCCCAAAATCACTCCGCATGACAACCACTAAATTTGCAATCACTGATCTGAATTCCAACATCGTGCTGAATTCCTATATGCTACGGTTATACCTGCCCATATCCCCGCTGTATTTGGCTGTTTTTGCCTTCACTTTTTCTCAATTCTCATTGTGTAATGACCCGTGTTCATCAGGTGGTTCCATGGTGTAATGGTTAGCACTCAGGACTTTGAATCTTGCGATCCGAGTTCAAGTCTCGGTGGAACCAGGTATGTGTTTTTATTACGACATTCCTAGTGATATGGATTGAATCCTGTATAGAATGTAATTTTCAGGCCATGTCACCCTTGACAAAGAGCATTATAGCTTAATGGGCATTGAAACTTTGAATTTTTTGTTTTTCCACAAATAAACTATTCTTCTTTGGAATTTTTTAGTGAATCATGGTTGCCCAACACACTGAGCTCTTATGCATTGTTTGTGACTTACAGGTTGATTCAGGGCTCAGCAACAATGTTTACAAAACGGGGACAGAAACTACTGCAGGAAGAGTGCATCGTACTGCAACCATGGGTGTTTGTCCCATGGTGTCATGGTTAGCATTCAGGATTCTGAATCCTGCGATCAGAGTTCAAACCCCCGTGGGACCAAGCCATGTTTAAAAACATTTTTTGTAGTTTTATTATTATTAAAATCACGATTTCTGAGTTATTATTTTAACCGAATATGATTCAGCTTCTAAGGCAGCCTGATTGATGAGTCAACAGCGTCCTCCCAAAATCACTCCACATCACAACCACTAAATCTGAAATCACTGATCTGACTTCCAACATCGTACTCAATTACTATTTGCCACGATAAGACCTGGCCTCATCCCCGCTGTCATTTGGTTCTATTTTCCTTCTCTTTCCATCAGTTTTCATTGGTGTGATGAGCACATGTCATCAGATGGTTCCATGGTGTAATGGTTAGCACTCAGGACTCTGAATCCTGCGATCCGAGTTCAAGTCTCGGTGGGACCTTCCCTTAATTTGTCAAATATTTATTTTGTACTTTTGTTATAATTAGAATCCTGAGTTCTGAGTGATTATTTTAACTGAATATGCTTCAGGATCTAAGGCAGCCTGACTGTTAGTCAACACTGAGTGCTGTGCTCCCAAAATCACTGCACATGACAACCACTAAATCTGCAATCACTCATCTGAATTCCAACATCGTGCTCAATTACTATTTGCCACGATTAGACCTGGCCACATCCCCGCCGTCATTTGGTTCTATTTGCCTTCACTTTTTCTCAATTCTCACTTGTGTAATGACCCGTGTTCATCAGTTGGTGCCATGGTGTAATGGTTAGCACTCAGGACCCTGAATCCTGCGATCCGAGTTCAAATCTCGGTGGGACCTTCCCTTAATTTGTCAAATATTTATTTTGTACTTTTGTTATAATGAGAATCCTGAGTTCTGAGTTATTATTTTAACTGAATATGCTTCAGGATCTAAGGCAGCCTGACTGTTAGTCAACACTGAGTGCTGTGCTCCCAAAATCACTGCACATGACAACACTAAATCTGCAATCACTCATCTGAATTCCAACATCGTGCTCAATAACTATTTGCCACGATTAGACCTGGCCACATCCCCGCCGTCATTTGGTTCTATTTGCCTTCACTTTTTCTCAATTCTCACTTGTGTAATGACCCGTGTTCATTAGTTGGTTCCATGGTGTAATGGTTAGTATGCAGGACTCTGAATCCTGCGATCCGAGTTCAAAGCTCGGTGAGACCTTGCTGTAATTTGACAAATATTTGTTTTGTTATCATTTGAGTTCTGAGTCGTTATTTTAACTGAATATGCTTCAGGATCGAAGGCAGCTTGATCGATGAGTCAATAGTGAGTCCTGTCCTCCCAAAATCACTCCCCAATACAACCACTAAATCTGCAATCACTGATCTGAATTCCAACATCGTGCTGAATTCCTATATGCTACGGTTATACCTGCCCATATCCCCTCTGTATTTGGCTGTATTTGCCTTCACTTTTTCTCAATTCTCACTTGTGTAATCACCCGTGCTCATCAGTTGGTTCCATGGTGTAATGGTTAGCACTCAGCACTCAGCATTCTGAATCCTGCGATCAAAGTTCAAACCCCTGTGGGACCAAGCCATGTTTAAAAAATGTTTTTGTAGTTTTATTATCATTAAAATCACGATTTCTGAGTTATTATTTTAACTGAATTTGATTCAGCTTCTAAGGCAGCCTAATTGATGAGTCAACAGCGTCCTCCCAAAATCACTCCACATCACAACCACTAAATCTGAAATCACTGATCTGACTTCCAACATCGTACTCAATTACTATTTGCCACGATAAGACCTGGCCTCATCCCCGCTGTCATTTGGTTCTCTTTTCCTTCTCTTTCCATCAGTTTTCATTGCTGTGATGAGCATATGTCATCAGCTGGTTCCATGATGTAATGGTTAGCACTCAGGACTCTGAATCCTGCGATCCGAGTTCAAATCTCGGTGGGACCTTCCCTTAATTTGTCAAATATTTATTTTGTACTTTTGTTATTAGAATCCTGAGTTCTGATTTTATTATTTTAACTGAATATGCTTCAGGATCTAAGGCAGCCTGACTGTTAGTCAACACTGAGTGCTGTGCTCCCAAAATCACTGCACATGACAACCACTAAATCTGCAATCACTCATCTGAATTCCAACATCGTGCTCAATTACTATTTGCCACGATTAGACCTGGCCACATCCCCGCCATCATTTGGTTCTATTTGCCTTCACTTTTTCTCAATTCTCACTTGTGTAATGACCCGTGTTTATCAGTTGGTTCCATGGTGTAATGGTTAGTACTCAGGACTCTGAATCCTGCGATCCGAGTTCAAATCTCGGTGGGACCTTGCTGTGATTTGACAAAAAAAAATTGTTATAATTTGAGTTCTGAGTCATTATTTTAAGTGAATATGCTTCAGGATCGAAGGCAGCTTGATCGATGAGTCAACAGTGATTCCTGTCCTCCCAAAATCACTCATCATGACAACCATTAAATCTTCAATCACTGATCTGAGTTCCAACATCGTGCTCAATTACTATTTGCCACGATAAGACCTGGCCTCATCCCCGCTGTCATTTGGTTATCTTTTCCTTCTCTTTCCATCAGTTTTCATTGGTGTGATGAGCACATGTCATCAGTTGGTTCCATGGTGTAATGGTTAGCACTCAGGACTTTGAATCCTGCGATCCGAGTTCAAGTCTCGGTGGAGCCAGGTATGTGTTTTGATTACGATATTCCTAGTAATATGGATTGAATCCTGTATAGAATGTAATTTGCAGGCCATGTCGCCCTTGACGAAGAGCATTATAGCTCAATGGGCATTGAAATTTTGATTTTTTTTGTTTTTCCACAAATGAACTATTCTTCTTTGGAATTTTGTAGTGAATCATGGTTGCCCAACACACTGAGCTCTTATGCATTGTTTGTGACTTACAGGTTGGTTCAGGGCTCAGCAACAATGTTTATAAAATGGGGACAGAAAGTACTGCAGGAAGAGTGCATCGTTCTGCAACCATGGGTGTTTGTCCCATGGTGTCATGGTTAGCACTCAGGATTCTGAATCCTGCGATCAGAGTTCAAACCCCCGTGGGACCAAGCCATGTTTAAAAAATGTTTCTGTAGTTTTATTATCATTAAAATCACGATTTTTGAGTTATTATTTTAACTGAATATGATTCAGCTTCTAAGGCAGCCTGATTGATGAGTCAACAGCGTCCTCCCAAAATCACTCCACATCACAACCACTAAATCTGAAATCACTGATCTGACTTCCAACATCGTACTCAATTACTATTTGCCACGATAAGACCTGGCCTCATCCCCGCTGTCATTTGGTTCTATTTTCCTTCTCTTTCCATCAGTTTTCATTGGTGTGATGAGCACATGTCATCAGTTGGTTCCATGGTGTAATGGTTAGCACTCAGGACTCTGAATCCTGCGATCCGAGTTCAAGTCTCGGTGGGACCTTCCCTTAATTTGTCAAATATTTATTTTGTACTTTTGTTATAATTAGAATCCTGAGTTCTGAGTGATTATTTTAACTGAATATGCTTCAGGATCTAAGGCAGCCTGACTGTTAGTCAACACTGAGTGCTGTGCTCCCAAAATCACTGCACATGACAACCACTAAATCTGCAATCACTCATCTGAATTCCAACATCGTGCTCAATTACTATTTTCCACGATTAGACCTGGCCACATCCCCGCCGTCATTTGGTTCTATTTGCCTTCACTTTTTCTCAATTCTCACTTGTGTAATGACCCGTGTTCATTAGTTGGTTCCATGGTGTAATGGTTATTACGCAGGACTCTGAATCCTGCAATCCGAGTTCAAAGCTCGGTGAGGCCTTACTGTGATTTGACAAATTTTGGTTTTGTTATAATTTGAGTTCTAAGTCATTATTTTAACTGAATATGCTTCAGGATCGAAGGCAGCTTGATCGATGAGTCAACAGTGAGTCCTGTCCTCCCAAAATCACTCCGCATGACAACCACTAAATTTGCAATCACTGATCTGAATTCCAACATCGTGCTGAATTCCTATATGCTACGGTTATACCTGCCCATATCCCCGCTGTATTTGGCTGTTTTTGCCTTCACTTTTTCTCAATTCTCATTGTGTAATGACCCGTGTTCATCAGGTGGGTCCATGGTGTAATGGTTAGCACTCAGGACTTTGAATCTTGCGATCCGAGTTCAAGTCTCGGTGGAACCAGGTATGTGTTTTTATTACGACATTCCTAGTGATATGGATTGAATCCTGTATAGAATGTAATTTTCAGGCCATGTCGCCCTTGACGAAGAGCATTATAGCTTAATGGGCATTGAAACTTTGAATTTTTTGTTTTTCCACAAATAAACTATTCTTCTTTGGAATTTTGTAGTGAATCATGGTTGCCCAACACACTGAGCTCTTATGCATTGTTTGTGACTTACAGGTTGATTCAGGGCTCAGCAACAATGTTTACAAAACGGGGACAGAAACTACTGCAGGAAGAGTGCATCGTACTGCAACCATGGGTGTTTGTCCCATGGTGTCATGGTTAGCATTCAGGATTCTGAATCCTGCGATCAGAGTTCAAACCCCCGTGGGACCAAGCCATGTTTAAAATTTTTTTTTGTAGTTTTATTATTATTAAAATCACGATTTCTGAGTTATTATTTTAACCGAATATGATTCAGCTTCTAAGGCAGCCTGATTGATGAGTCAACAGCGTCCTCCCAAAATCACTCCACATCACAACCACTAAATCTGAAATCACTGATCTGACTTCCAACATCGTACTCAATTACTATTTGCCACGATAAGACCTGGCCTCATCCCCGCTGTCATTTGGTTCTATTTTCCTTCTCTTTCCATCAGTTTTCATTGGTGTGATGAGCACATGTCATCAGTTGGTTCCATGGTGTAATGGTTAGCACTCAGGACTCTGAATCCTGCGATCCGAGTTCAAGTCTCGGTGGGACCTTCCCTTAATTTGTCAAATATTTATTTTGTACTTTTGTTATAATTAGAATCCTGAGTTCTGAGTGATTATTTTAACTGAATATGCTTCAGGATCTAAGGCAGCCTGACTGTTAGTCAACACTGAGTGCTGTGCTCCCAAAATCACTGCACATGACAACCACTAAATCTGCAATCACTCATCTGAATTCCAACATCGTGCTCAATAACTATTTGCCACGATTAGACCTGGCCACATCCCCGCCGTCATTTGGTTCTATTTGCCTTCACTTTTTCTCAATTCTCACTTGTGTAATGACCCGTGTTCATTAGTTGGTTCCATGGTGTAATGGTTAGTATGCAGGACTTTGAATCTTGCAATCCGAGTTCAAAGCTCGGTGGGACTTTACTGTGATTTGACAAATTTTGGTTTTGTTATAATTTGAGTTCTAAGTCATTATTTTAACTGAATATGCTTCAGGATCGAAGGCAGCTTGATCGATGAGTCAACAGTGAGTCCTGTCCTCCCAAAATCACTCCGCATGACAACCACTAAATTTGCAATCACTGATCTGAATTCCAACATCGTGCTGAATTCCTATATGCTACGGTTATACCTGCCCATATCCCCGCTGTATTTGGCTGTTTTTGCCTTCACTTTTTCTCAATTCTCATTGTGTAATGACCCGTGTTCATCAGGTGGTTCCATGGTGTAATGGTTAGCACTCAGGACTTTGAATCTTGCGATCCGAGTTCAAGTCTCGGTGGAACCAGGTATGTGTTTTTATTACGACATTCCTAGTGATATGGATTGAATCCTGTATAGAATGTAATTTTCAGGCCATGTCGCCCTTGACAAAGAGCATTATAGCTTAATGGGCATTGAAACTTTGAATTTTTTGTTTTTCCACAAATAAACTATTCTTCTTTGGAATTTTTTAGTGAATCATGGTTGCCCAACACACTGAGCTCTTATGCATTGTTTGTGACTTACAGGTTGATTCAGGGCTCAGCAACAATGTTTACAAAACGGGGACAGAAACTACTGCAGGAAGAGTGCATCGTACTGCAACCATGGGTGTTTGTCCCATGGTGTCATGGTTAGCACTCAGGATTCTGAATCCTGCGATCAGAGTTCAAACCCCCGTGGGACCAAGCCATGTTTAAAAACATTTTTTGTAGTTTTATTATTATTAAAATCACGATTTCTGAGTTATTATTTTAACCGAATATGATTCAGCTTCTAAGGCAGCCTGATTGATGAGTCAACAGCGTCCTCCCAAAATCACTGCACATGACAACCACTAAATCTGCAATCACTCATCTGAATTCCAACATCGTGCTCAATTACTATTTGCCACGATTAGACCTGGCCACATCCCCGCCGTCATTTGGTTCTATTTGCCTTCACTTTTTCTCAATTCTCACTTGTGTAATGACCCGTGTTCATCAGTTGGTGCCATGGTGTAATGGTTAGCACTCAGGACCCTGAATCCTGCGATCCGAGTTCAAGTCTCGGTGGGACCTTCCCTTAATTTGTCAAATATTTATTTTGTACTTTTGTTATAATGAGAATCCTGAGTTCTGAGTTATTATTTTAACTGAATATGCTTCAGGATCTAAGGCAGCCTGACTGTTAGTCAACACTGAGTGCTGTGCTCCCAAAATCACTGCACATGACAACACTAAATCTGCAATCACTCATCTGAATTCCAACATCGTGCTCAATAACTATTTGCCACGATTAGACCTGGCCACATCCCCGCCGTCATTTGGTTCTATTTGCCTTCACTTTTTCTCAATTCTCACTTGTGTAATGACCCGTGTTCATTAGTTGGTTCCATGGTGTAATGGTTAGTATGCAGGACTCTGAATCCTGCGATCCGAGTTCAAAGCTCGGTGAGACCTTGCTGTAATTTGACAAATATTTGTTTTGTTATCATTTGAGTTCTGAGTCGTTATTTTAACTGAATATGCTTCAGGATCGAAGGCAGCTTGATCGATGAGTCAATAGTGAGTCCTGTCCTCCCAAAATCACTCCCCATGACAACCACTAAATCTGCAATCACTGATCTGAATTCCAACATCGTGCTGAATTCCTATATGCTACGGTTATACCTGCCCATATCCCCTCTGTATTTGGCTGTATTTGCCTTCACTTTTTCTCAATTCTCACTTGTGTAATCACCCGTGCTCATCAGTTGGTTCCATGGTGTAATGGTTAGCACTCAGCACTCAGCATTCTGAATCCTGCGATCAAAGTTCAAACCCCTGTGGGACCAAGCCATGTTTAAAAAATGTTTTTGTAGTTTTATTATCATTAAAATCACGATTTCTGAGTTATTATTTTAACTGAATTTGATTCAGCTTCTAAGGCAGCCTAATTGATGAGTCAACAGCGTCCTCCCAAAATCACTCCACATCACAACCACTAAATCTGAAATCACTGATCTGACTTCCAACATCGTACTCAATTACTATTTGCCACGATAAGACCTGGCCTCATCCCCGCTGTCATTTGGTTCTCTTTTCCTTCTCTTTCCATCAGTTTTCATTGCTGTGATGAGCACGTCATCAGTTGGTTCCATGGTGTAATGGTTAGCACTCAGGACTCTGAATCCTGTGATCCGAGTTCAAATCTCGGTGGAGCCAGGTATGTGTGTTCATTACTATAGTCCTAGTAATATGGATTGAATCCTGTATAGAATGTAATTTGCAGGCCATGTCGCCCTTGACGAAGTTTGAGACTGACGCCATCCAGACTGCCACTCTGCGCCCAACCTTATGGAAGAGGTACGTGGATGACACTTTTGTCATCTGGCCACATGGCCGGCCTGCTCTAGACCAATTCTTCGACCACATCAATTCCATACACCCAGCCATCAGATTTACCATGGAAGTCGAAATAGATGGCAAGATACCTTTTGTGGATGTCCTAATTAAAAAGAGACCTGATGGTTCAATGACCCACTCTGTCTACAGGAAAGCTACCCATACGGATGCTTATCTGAAACCGGATTCCCACCACCATCCATCACAGAAGAATTCTCTCATCAAGACTCTGTATCATAGAGCCCAATGCATATCCGACCAGGAACACATAAGCAGTGAACTCAAGCACGTACACCAAGCTCTTAGGGCTAATGGTTACTCCGACTATACAATCCGCAAAGCTATCACTCAAACCATGAAGAAGAACCCTCTTGAGGAGCCTTTCAAAACCATCACTTTACCCTACATTGCGGGGATCACAAAAAAGATCTCCAAAATCTTGAATAAACACAAGATCCAGGTCCGTTTCAACACATTACATAAAATCCGTGATCTGGTTCCGTCTGTAAAAGATGTGATTCCGGACATACTATACCCTGGTGTCTACAAACTTAGTTGCCTCTGTGGTAGTAGTTACATTGGAGAAACCAAACGCCATGTCTCGGACCGCATTCGTGAACACAAAGCAGACCTTAAACACGGTAGGACCAACACCTCGGCCGTGGCAGATCATTGTTCTAATTCAGTAGGCTCACATGCCATTGACTTTTCCAAGACAGAGGTTCTTTGTAAGCCATCTGGCTTCCATGAGAGATTCGTTCATGAGGCTATCCACATATACAAGCACAGAGACAATTTCAACCGAGAAGATGGATTCTATCTTAGCAATCATTGGAAAGATTTGATAAACCATTTCAGGTCTTAATTGATTGTTCACGCTTACAGTGGCTTTCAGACAGCATACATTATAAAAAATTTCGTCTCCCCCCTCCTCTTTTCAGAATATAGATGGACTAGTCCTAAATAAACTGCCAAATCGTTGCGCGTGGCGCTAAGGTTTTTTTATAAATAAATAAATGCGCCGTTTAAAAATAAAATTATGCAAACCAACACACCTGAAGACGACCGTTTGAGTTATGGTCGAAACGTCGTGAGAATGTTTTATTGTTTTATATATTTTTTATTATTTTGTTGTTTCCCTTCAACGTGACTTTACCGAAAAAACTAAGAATATGATTCAGTTTCTAAGACATCCTGATTGCTCAGTACAGAACTGAGCCCAGTTGTTACTTGCCACGATTACACCTGCCCCACATCCCTCCTGTCGTTTGTCGCAACTCTCTCTCTCCATTCCCACTTGTGTCGTGTGATGGGTTTTCGAGGTGGTTCCATCGTGTTATGGTTAGCACTCAGGGCCCTGAATCCTGCAGTTTGAGTTCCATTCTCAACGGGTTCTTCCAAAACGTTGGCATACGTTTGCAAAGCTTCCAATGTTTTCATCTTGATTTGAAGCTTTCGTGACTGCAGGAATCCATACTCTTTGGTTTCGGTAAAGTATGGATTCCAATGTTTTGTTTATATCATTATGAAAATTACGAGTTTTCAGTTTTTTTTTTACTTGTGATGGAAAGATTCTTTATTATAATGGCTATTGGAAATATTTCAATAAGTGTGTTTGACCGGGGAATGGTACAGCTCAGATTCTTTAATTTATCACGAGGAGAGGAACGTTTGGGTGACTGGAACAAGGCACATGGAGAAAAGTCACGAGGTATTTCCTTAAATAAGAATCCTTTTTGATATTTACATTTAATACAGTCACAACAACGATAATAAGAATATTACTGTCTAAACAAACTAACTTAAATTTCTAACCGTGGCCTTTTCATTAAAATAATATTTCCCTTTTATCAAGGAGTCTCAGTGAGGCCTAAGATCCTCTTTCAGAAGGTTCCTGCTTTGGGATGTTTGAAAAGTGGTAAGAAACTAAAGTGTTCAGAGAAAACCCGTGCAATACGAGGGGGGAAATACCAAAAGCTCAGCTAAATTTAAATTCAATTAATTTCTGTACTAACATCTCCATAAGACCTTCGCATGTGTATTAAATGTATCATTACTGGACACATGCAAATACATCATTACACATGCAACTACATAACTTCACATGCAACTTCACCATTATACATTAAAACACGTAATTTCACTTGCAAATGCGTACCCAGGAGGTGACTTTGCCTCGTAACTTAATTCGAGAGGACAAAAAGCTGAACATTTTACTTCGATCCAGTAAGCTTATGCAATTGAATGTTGGATTTTCTTTTTTTTATTAAAACCTAAAATAAATTAGCTTTTAGGTCCCACCGAGATTTGAACTCGGATCGCAGGATTCAGAGTCCTGAGTGCTAACCATTACACCATGGAACCACCACGTAGGCCTACCTCATTGCACCACCCCTTGGCAGCAGCTGCTGAGCCCAAATTTAGAAAAGTATTTTCTGAGAACCGAGCCATCTGCACTTGCTCGTTCCACTGCATATCCTTTCTGTACTGCCATCTGCTGGCCAGCTTCACAAAGATAATTCATATTAATATCAAACACGTGAAGGGGCATTACTCTTTCGTTAATTCATTTTTTTTAAAACGTAACTCAATTTTTGTTTATTTAATTAAGTTTAATTTTGAGTTATTTTTATGGAACTATACATTTAAAACGCTACTAAAATATTTACACCTGACACAATCACAGGGGCTACCAACAGAAACCGCACATGACATGAGTGCACACTCATCAAGAAATCAACACACTCACCATTGCACAATCCCTCAGAGGAAATTTAGAAAAATCTTCAATTAGTCCAACGTGAGAATGTTTTCTCTTTATAACCCTTGAATCTTGAGTTCAAGTTTCAGTGTGACCTCCTGGTTTTATATTTTACGCTATGTTCAAAAAATGGTTGGATTTTGAATTTAAATGTAGTTAAGTCTTACTGGATCGTGATAAAATGTCACTCTTTTCCAGGGGCGGAGCCACAGGGAGGCTGGGGGGGGGGCTCAGCCCCCCCTGAAATTTTGGGAAAGTCGGTAATCGGGATAACCGGATATCCAGCTGCTGCAAAATGCTGCAGGCTGCCACCTCGTGCTGCCCTGCAGGCTGCCACCTTGTGCTGCCCTGCAGGCTGCCACCTTGTGCTGCCCTGCAGGCTGCCACCTTGTGCTGCCCTGCAGGCTGCCACCTTGTGCTGCCCTGCAGGCTGCCACCTCGTGTGCTGCCCTGCAGGCTGCCACCTTGTGCTGCCTTGCAGGCTGCCACCTTGTGCTGCCCTGCAGGCTGCCACCTTGTGCTGCCACCTTGTGCTGCCCTGCAGGCTGCCACCTTGTGTGCTGCCCTGCAGGCTGCCACCTTGTGCTGCCCTGCAGGCTGCTTGAGCGGCAGCCTTTCGAGTTTATCGAACTTATTAGCCACATCAGCGGCTCCGACCTATTAATAAACTCCGCGTTCAAATCCAATAAGATTTGTTTTATACATTTGTCGCGCCCACTGAAAAACATAAACACTGGATATCTCAGAATATTGAAGTCAGCCCCCCCAAGGTCAAAATCCTGGCTCCGCCCCTTCTCTTTTCGTCTTCTCGAATTAGTTCAACGCAGTAAGCCCCTTTTTACATGCTAATATATTCCTGACCAGGAGATGGCAGTAGAGCAACGATTACATCTAAATGTGTTGAGCTTTTGAGTTTTACTCCCTCCGATCTTGGGTGTTCCTCCAGGCTCTCTGGTGTCCTCTCGCTTGTCAAATAACAACAACAACACGATTGGCCACACCATTAATTTGCTAGGTGGGGGGGTTTTAGTTCAAACTCTGGTGGTGCCTGACAATATTAATGTTTCACAGCTGGAGTTTGACATTGCTCTAAAGTTCCATCAATAACCGCAATTACTTTTTCTGATTAGAACCTTTGGCGGATTAATGACTAAAATTGGTTCGTCCTCAAGCACTCGTAATAGTTTCAGGATGTAAACGTTTGCTACACTTAGGCTGAGCAACTTCTGCCAAAAGTTTGTGGTGTCAGTGGTATAGTGGTTAGCACTCCGGGCTTTGATTCCTGTACTCTGGTAGCTCAAATTGCAATGAAACTGGCAGTAATTTATGTTATTAACATAATGTAGCTAGAGACACTGCTGAACAGAGATCACGTTGCATGGCGATGCGGTGTGATGGTCCTATGATGTAATGGTTTGCACTCAGGACAAAATCATGCGATCTGAGTTCAACCCTCGGCTAACTTCGATTGAGTTTTGCAACTCTCAATTTCACAGTTTCTTCATCATGAAAATCGTGAGTTAAGATTTTAACGGTGAAGATTATCGTGGCTTTTTTTTTTCTCTCTTAAGGCAGCTTGATTTCGCAGTCAACAGTGGGAAGGAAATGAGCCTCGCTTGAATCTGCACTCACCGACCCGGACTCCAACACTGTGCTTGAGCGGTGTTTTGGCACAATCTAAGCGGCCCCGCTGCCTGCTGCTCTCTCCTGTTCAGTGAGGAGGTCGAAGCCGACGGCTGCTCAGTGTACCGCGGAGTACTCGGGACTCTGGATGCAGCGAGCGGAATGCGAATCTCAGTAAAATTAGGAAACGCCGTCTTTTTTTTCCCACGAGAACGACACGATCTACAATCCGTGCTCATTACCACGTAACAATTTCAATAACCGCAGTCCGTTTTTGCTCGTTGGAACCTTCAATGGGATTCATGACTCACCCACCAAGTGCCTTAGAGGCACTGTTAACACGATCAGGCCCGATGAGCATTCATGCGGAACATTTGCGACTGCTGCCAAGGAGATTGTGTGGTGAGTGAGTGGTTGACAAGGGAAGGCATCAGTCGGTTCAACGGTGTAATGGTTAGCACTCATGATTTTGAATCACGTGATCCAAGTTCAAAGCCTTGGTGGAAACTGCATTCTTTTATTTCAATGAAATTACCGGCAGCATAAGTGAATATTGTACTCGGTATAATGTAGTTATTACACTATTCTTTTTCAGTGCGAACCTCGGCGGATTTATGACTAGCCAACAGTTCTCAAGCACTCGAAGAAACTACAAATTGGTGCTAAGCTAACGGAGTTTAAACACTTTAAAGCCAGAGAGACTGCGGTAGAGAGGTTGCATCGCGAAGTGATGAAGTGCGGCACTCAGGACTCTGAAGCCTTTCGATCTTGGTCTTGGACGTACCTCACATTTTTCCTCAAACACCAAACAATGGGAGGACTGAGCTCTATACGAGTGCACTGGAATGATCTCCCTTCCGTGCTCTGTTTTCTGCCCAATCTGGAGATGCGTTGCATTCAGGCCATCGATCCACTGTTGAACGAAGGCCTACCCAGGGCACCCACACCGATCCCCGTTCTCGTGATGCAAGAATCCATCCCGAGCTCATCTCATCGCTCCATCTCTTGCGGCGTGCCCCCATTTTGACTCCCGCACCGCCCCCCCCCACCCCCCCCCCCCCAACACCGTTAATCTCGACCGCTCGCTTCACGATTCCAAATGTTCTTGCGTCGTGCTCCCGTGCAGCTGGGCGTGCAGCTCTACACGATGTCCTTCCTGGGCGCCCGCGACCTGGCGGCTCTGGGCTCCGTCAGCCGCCTCTGGCGCTGCCTGGCCTCCGACCCGCTGCTGTGGCGCCGGCTGCTGCTGAAGGACGCGTTGGCGTGGCGCTGCGTGGGCCGTGTCGGCATGCCCGATGTGCACGCACTCACGCGGGCCCACCTAGCCGTCGCCGCCGACTTCAAGGCCATGTGCGTGCATTGGAAGGGGGGTGCTGCAGGAGTGAGGGGAGGGGGGCACAATCGCCTTCCAGTTCTTAAATCTGATGCGAGGTTGGCAAAGGTGGTCATCGCGCTGAGCTGGTAGCGCTGACGCTCTGCGTTTGAATCTGGGTTTCGGCTGGCTGTAAATAAGCCAGGTACTTTGAAATAGCAAAGGTTGTGAATTCACCAGTGAATGCATAAAAAAAAAATCCATTTCATTTGTTCTCGATGCATTCTATCTTTTGAGAAAATAGCGGTTTGACTGTTATTAGTCAATAATTACACTAAGTCAGGGCTCGGCAAACTCAAATAAGAAGAGCCGTTTTGTTCTAATTCGGTCAACAAAAAAAAAACACTAAAAAAGAGCCGCAAGGCACGTGAATACGAGACGCTGGTGGTGCTTAATAAATAACGCGTCACGAAGCAGTCTCTTAAAGAACCGTACGCGGCTGCGCAGCCGCAGGTTGCCGAACCCCTGCACTAAGTGCTCTGTGAGATGGTCAGCCGCCGGGACTCACGGTGGAGTGGCAGCCAAAGGACGAGACCAGCCACGCTCGCAGGCGCCGGATGGTTCGTCGGGTATCGCACGACCCGTTACGTAGGGGCGCCATGGTGGCGAGATGCTATCTGCCTCGCATGCAGGAGGTCATGGGTTTGACCCCGACCCCGACACCTGTATATTTGGAGTTTGAATGTTCTGTCCGTGGTTGCGTGGATTTTTATGCGGGTCCTCCGTTTTTTCTCCCTCCGTGCGTTGCGAGTTATTTGGCTGCTGTACATTTCCACACGATGATGATGAGCCACTTCGTCGAGCTGTCATTTGTGGCCAGGTCGCTTCCGAAAAAGAGCTATAGAGCTCAGTGGGGCCTTACCTGGTAAAATAAAAAAATAATAGTTTAAATGGCAATCGCCAGACCGCGAGAGTAACCGCGGCGTTCTTTGAGAGGAGGAGGCCCGTCACTCGGCGAGCAGCATCGATCGCGGCCGAAGCGCAATTTGCACCTTTGTACGCGCAGGTATGCTCGGGGCCACGCGGACAATCCGTCGCGCGCGGGGTCGCGCAGGGCTGCGCCGGGCGTCGTTGCCCGGCTGCCGCAGCTGCTGAGGGCGGCGCTGGGCGCGCGCAGCGAGCCACGCTTTGCGATGTTCGGGCCGGGCCTGGAGCGCCTGCGCGTGTCCCTGGTGCGGCAGCTGCTGAGCAGTCCCAACGAGTTCCGCGTCGCGCCGTCACTGCAGCAACACCCTCATGGTGAGCGGCTGTCCCTCCGTCCGTCCGTAACGTTATAGTTTACAAAGTGTTCCGCTTTCCCGGGATGTATTTTGTGGAATTTTTTGTTGAAAAATATTTCGATATGATCCCAAAGTTTGGGTACCATCTTACGCTCCAGAGTATCTAATAATCCGGAGGATATGGTAATTGACCGGGTTGTGGATGAACCGTCATTGCAACATTTTTAATGAAGATTAATTATATGCTGCTCGTGACTCTTCAAGGGTCAGTGACTCCTCGCTTTTGCCAGAGGTGCAAACGGAATCCCAGACACCCATCAAACGGCTTCTCCAAACTCAACACACGCTTTTAAACTCTGTCGACTCCTTTTAAAATGCCATACAAGAAAATAATATTACAATAGACATTAGGCAAAACGTAGCAAATTTACAGAAACCTGAAAAAAAGAGTCTTGAGGCACGTGAAAGTTCTTCGAGAGTGACTTTTGGGCTGAGGCCTTCATTCGTCCGATCGCCCGTTGCTGCCCGTGTCGTTCCCCGCAGCCGGTGTGGGATCCGGAATCTCGTTTGTGTTCGACGAGGACCGAACCTTCAACATCCTCACCCTCTACTCGGCCACCAAGTAACGGCACGCACCCACTCGTCCCTACGCCTGAACGCTTGAACCCACGCGTTCTTGTTGTCACCGTCTTTACCGGTTCCCTTGCACCTGCTGCGGGCCTGGCCTGGCCTGCTTTTTAAAATCGGTCATTTGACCATAGCCCTGTGACGCGTTTTCGCGTGGTGCCGAGAGCTTCTTCGGTTCTTAAAGAGCAGCTCCCGGCACATGCAGCGTAACCTATGCAGGGAGCGACACTTTAAGATTAAATACTGTACGCAGGCTGCAAGGCCCCCTGCTGATAGGTACAAAACACATTCGTCAATAGCGCTGTAAAAAAATATATAGTAGGTGACGTTCCGGGCAGTGGCCCTTCGTCATAGCACGTGATGAAGGTGTTCCGTGCCGTGAAAAAGGTCCCTTGGCCAAAACGTTGCCTTTTATAAATTTATATTCCATTTTAAGGCCACAGTGTTTTTGACGTGTTGAGTTTGTTGACTATTGTGCTCCCCTGCCAACGCAACAGAGGCAGCATCACCAAACAATGTTTTGTTACGGATGCTTGTGTGCGTACAGGCCTGTCAGAAGACACGTGCTTTGCGTCTAACTGTGGGTGTTAGTTTAAGCTCATGTCACAGACGCGGTTAATATCCTCGGATTTTTGCACGTGATATTTCGTCGCCTTTTTTTGGACGGATGTGGGCGGATTTTAAGCGAACCGACGTTGCGCCGTCGCGTGCCGCGTAGGAGCGAGCGCGAGCGCGGCGCGGATGCGGCGAGTGTCGGCGCGGCGCCTGACAAGCTGCTGGTGCTGGACGGGGGCGCGAGCGGGGTCAGAGGTCAAGGGGACGGCGAGCGGCCGCCCTCCCGCGCCTCTCGTCGCTACCGCCCGACGGCGCACGTGCAGGACGCGTGCCGCCACGTGGACGCCTTCATCTACGTCGCCAACGCGGAAGCCGGGCCAGGTGCTTGTGAATCATATACCCCCTTAGCCTCCCCGTTCTCCCCTCTCCCCTCCCTCCGTTCATCTCCCGCTTCCGATCGTTGACCCCACCGTTGTCAGGGTAGTGAACCGGGTGAACTCTAGCCGGCACCCATTCGGGGGAGAATCGCGCAGAGGGGGCGGCTTCCGTCCACCTGTTTCCGGCACGCGAATTTGTGTAACCTCTGTTGTGTTCGTATTCCGGGGTTCAATAAAAAAAATAAAAATATATACATAGTAAAAACATATTTTTGTCCTTTAGCCCAGTGTTATCCCGATTTTACAATCGTGGCAATGTGCTGAAATATCATCGCTCAGGGCACACAGCCACGACACGCGCGAGCATCTTCCTTTGAAGTTGGGGAGCCTTGCGTAGTGAAGGTGCATCGTGAAACCGCGTCATGTTCACGTAACGAGAAATTATAAAAAAACTGGCAGATTTCTCAAACCACGTCCACGTCACGTGCCCCCCCCCCCGCACTTTGTTCTTGTTCACGGTGTGCGGACCACGCTCGTTGTAGACGCGTGGGCACACACGGCTAACCGTGAGATCAGCCGAGGTTACGCGCGTCGCCATTCCGAGTGAATCGTCGCAGCAAATTTGCCACGTGGCTTACAGGGGAGCCGGAGACGGCGGAGGGGGAGAAGGGGGAGGGCGGCGGCGGCGGCGGCGCGGACGAGACGGCCCGTGTGTCGGCCATGCTGGAGGCCGGTCCGCCGGGGAGCCCTCTGCTCGTGCTGGCCTGCACGTCCGAGCCGTCCACCGTGCGCGTGCCTTCCCTGCTGCTGGCACATCGCCTGCGACTGCAGGCCCTGCCTCGGGCCTGGCTGGTACCCCGTGACAATCCTTCCTGCACACGTCTCTCCGCGCTCGATGACAGCACTCGTCTTATCACTGCTCGTAGATGTTTTCACCTTTCGGTCTTACAGGGGACTTTCCGTCACTTGCAATTCCCGAAACCGCTCTCAGTGTGTGCCATCCTTGCCCTGACTCTTTCACTGACCATCAACTCGCACCTGCTTTATAACTCACTGTTGCCTGCGCGAGGGTGTGTAGCGGTTAGCGCACTGCGTGACCAACCCGGTGACCCGAGTTCGATTCCCGCTCACGACCAACAGCAGTGAAGATTATCTGAACCGGTCCTGGGCCTCACCTAGGTCGACTCGGCCTCAAATGAGCACCTGGCGCAGCGTGTAAACATCGCCACTGGAGACACAAAGACGGCCGGTCGTGGTGCTGGCCCACCCACCCCCTCGTGTGCCGTGCCAGCCTTCATAGGTGCTCGCTAACAGCACTTGCCCCTACAGTCTATTAAGGCTACACGGGGGATCCTTGTCTTTGTTTGTGCGTGAACTATAGGTGTGCGCAGCGGACGCGAGCTCGCTGGGAGGCGTGCGGGAGGGCATCTCGTGGCTGCTGCACAGCTTGAGCGGTGGGGATTGGCTGTCGGGAGACTGAACGTAGAGGGCTGTGTCCTGGGTCTCCAAAAGGAAGGAAAAACATAAAAAAACACAAACTTTACGTTTGTTTTTGTTATCCATTTCACGTTTATGCCATTGCTTTTCTCTCTCTCTCTCTCTCGATTATCTTCCACTTGCGCTCTCAAGCGTCGTCACAAGACGAAGGTAGTTTGAATTGGGAGAAACGTGCGCACTGAGCATTACCATTTCCGGATAAATGTTTTCTCTTAATATGGCATCAGAGTGGCTAGGGTGTGGAATGTAATACGGGGTATAAGGTCACAAACGACATCACGACACCTCCAGCGCATTGTCACCCGATGCAACGCGCCACGGTCACTACGCATAAAGCACCTCTGATGCAGGGCATCGCAAACTGTCACGGTAATGAGATTCAATAACGAGCTGGTCCAACGTGCGACTACTTAATGCGTGCTAATAAAACTGAGAATAACGCAAACCATGGTGGAGTGAATGGCCGGTACTTGCAGAACATGGTACTTGTTGCACAGGGGTCGGAAACCAAAAACAACAACAACAAGAAGAGCCGTCTTGCTTCGAATTCGATTAAAAAAACTTCAGCATTTCAAGAGCCGCATGTGGTGAATACGAGACGGTGATACTTAAAAAATAACGTCATGAAACAGTCCTGAATGAGCCGCATGCGTCTCCCGGAGACGCATGATGGTAAGCTGCACTTCCACGGTGAACTGGACTTCCACGGTGAACTGGACTTCCATGGTCAGGGGTCGGCAACCAAAATAACAAGGGACATTTTTTTTTTTATTCGAAAAGGCCGCACGGCAGTCCTTATAGAGCCGCGTAACGGCTCCGGAAGTCTAGCAAGACTGCTCCGCTTGAATGCTTGTGGTCAAACATGTAGGGGCATGGCCCAGTAGCCTGCGTGCTCATCTTTGGCCAATTTGTGCAAGTCGCCGGTTCACGTTCCACACGTGGCTGTGGGGCATTGTTAGCTTGTGCTGTCTGCTCTTAAAGACCCGAATTGACATGATTCGTAAAGGCAGACCACAATGTGTGTGTCTTATAACCTCCACAACCGGAAGATGGTCTTCAAACTAAATTGTGAACAGAATAATTAAGTGGTTTTCAGAATAAGAAACTTTATTTATACTGGAGGAATCCGATGAGCTATAAAGCTCTTTTTCACACGTCCAGTAGGGATGGGTCAGAACAACAACAAACAATATAAAAACACGATCGGAGTGCAAAGTAGAGGAAAAGTAAGCAAACCACCATAAAGACTAACAAACCCTCTCTTTATTTTACTAGTTAAAGTGCACTGAGCTATTAGCCCCTTTTTCAGAAACGACCTGGCCAACAAGGATAGCGCAGCGAAGTGGCTTATATCATGTGGACATTTATAGCAGTCAAACGCATGTTGATTCTAAATTCCGGAGGACCCACGCAACCACGAGGAAAAGACGTGCAAACTCCAAATATACAACAGGCGTCAGCGGTGGGGGGGGGGGTGGGAGGGGGGGATCGAACCCCCCTGACTTCTACATCTTCGCCGTATTTCTCAATGGCCCCTCTCGAAGGGGGTGGTGTGGGGGGGGCAAAGGCAGCTGAATGAAACCAACACGAAGCGCTTCGTCTCGGTGACAACTTTCCTACGGCGTCTCAGGGAGGGAGGCGGCCGCCCGTCACACGAAAATTGCGTTGACGCCGCGCTCGGGCAGCGAAAAATCCTTGAGTGGGTCACGTGGCGGCAGAGCCACCGACTGTGACGCGCACGACGCCGAGGCAGGCGGCACGTGGTTATTGCACGCGGGGTGGTGTCTGGACGTCGTCGTCCTGCTTACGGCGAAGAGAACAACGGGATTTGTACACGCTCACACGCACAGTGTACGGGCACGCCGTGGGGGCATCGGCCCTCGCTTCTCAGGGGAGGAAGAATATGCACGACGGGTACGTGAACTCTCGAACTTCCAGGGCCATGCGAATGGTGTGACGCTGAAATGTTGTGAGACTTTGCAATAAAGTAATAGATTAGTTCGTTGGGGTTGACTGCTTGCCTTGTGCTTGTGTGGCAGCATGATGCTCGGATTTTTATTGTCTATTAGGCTGGCCGATTATAATCACTTGATGTTTTTTTTCCCCCTGAAATAATTGAAACTGTTAATTCTATTGGCAATAATAATTTATTCAAGTTTAAAACTTATAAATTGCACGTTCAGACTATGGAAAAAAGAAATGCCAAATGTATGAAACAATTATGTGAACACGTTTGCGTCAATTATAGCCAACATCAAGATAAAATAAATATATAGAGTGGCTTAGGGTTGCACCGGATGTTGTTTTGCCGTTTCTCTCCACGTGCTCGGGAGGTGGGGGGGGGGGGTTTCTTTTGGAACTTCACGAACCGAAGGAGGCGCCTGTGCAACGAGAGGCAAAGCGGAGACTGAGAGAAGCTGCCCCCGTCGTTGAGCATAGCGTCCCTTGCGAAATCCTACGCAAGTGTCAATAATTTCACTCGATGTACCAGCAGGCCTTTTATATATTTAAAAAATCAATTGGAGTAAAAAAAAATCGGTGTGGCCAAAAGTGACTGAGTTGAAAGGAAGTGCAAATATATTGAGACTGCATCACGGGGCAAAGCCGGAGGAGCAAGCCTGGCACTGCCACCCCGAAACCGGGCATCTGTCCCGTCTGCTCATCGGGGGTCGGGAAGGGGGGGGGGGGTCTCTGGACGTGGAGGAGTCACCATCTGGCCCAGGGGCAGCCTCCAAGCCCTTAACAAGCGAGGAGGGGGGCGGCGTGGAGCGATGAACCGCGCAGAGCACGGCACCTGACAAATGAGCAATCGCATTGGGAACTCGCGCACGTTTAACACACAAAAAAAACACCAGGAGAATACAAAAAAAACGACGAATCAAACAAAATCAAACAATCAACAAAATCTACTCGAGTCAGAACGCACAGCAGCCGCAGTTTATTAATCACAAGTCACTATCGAAGCCCGGTACAGGGTGTTCTACATCACAACCGTGGCAAACTGCGTTGGTTGTTGTTCTGGGTCTGCCACTCGGATGGCTGTACCCAACAACCCCTCCTTCTTTGGATCTGGAAGAGACTCGTGTGGAAAAGAATGGCATTAACGAGCACCTGCTATGACCAGCGTGGCGCATGACGAGTTGGCCGGGCCAACACCTAGCACGGCCCACCCACTGTGCGTCTTCATCGCTGGCGTTAACTCCACCACCAACCACGGGCACTTTGCGTTCCGCATCCCCGCATCGCTACCGATCGCTGTTCACGGGTACCGGACCAAGAGTGATGTATGGTTCCCCGAGGCTGGGACTTTCTCGTGTACCATTAAACCACGGAATGCAACGCATTTCAGAGGCCCGTAACGTCCACCAAGCAGATGGAGTAATGAGGTGCTCGGTGAGGTTACATCGCAGGATCGCGAGAGATTGGCAACAGCCTTGGGGAAGCCTTCGTCCAGTAGTGGATTGATCGTGGTTGATGATGATGATGATAATGTTTGGCGGAGCCAACAGCTGAGAATAAACTTTGATCACGCTGGGACTGTGCTTTGACCATGTAGGCTCAGAATGACTTGATTGACAATAGGTGACCGATTGCGCAAAAAATTATAAACGGTGTTGCCAGGTGGGCTATATTGCCCTTAAGTAGGCGATTAAGTGCGGCTAAGATATTTCGCATTGAAGGATACTCCCCGTTCGTGGGCCGTTTCAAAGTGTAAGGCCTCATGTGGCCACAGCTACCGTATGAAGTAATATTCTGACCCGCAGGTCAAAGAGGTTCGTCACCCGCCGCTGTGTGTGGTAACCTGCGATGTCACCACAACCGCACCACATCCCTCGCCCCCCACAAACCCCCCCCACCACCACGGGCCACGTTTCACCGGCGGCGTGCGGACAACACGGACGGACGGTGCCACTGCCGTGGGTTGTGCACCCCGGGGTGCGCTTTATCCCAGCTGGTGGTGGCGCAGATAATAAGACACAGATCCCCCGTATAGCTTAATTATTTGGAGGGCAAAGTGCTGCTAGCGAACGCCTATAAAGATCTGGCACTGCACAGGGGGGTGGGGAGGGGCCAACACCCACGTTAGGTACTCATATGAGGCTGAGTCGACCTAGGGAAGGCCCAGGACCGGTTCAGAAAATCCATCACCAACTCGGGAGGACGCCGGGTTCGTAGTGCAAGCTCGCTAAACCGTTGCGCCACCGCTCCCCAAACGCGCTCCCTGTGGTTGGTGGCGCAGGGAACATCACGCGCTGGCCTTGTGCCCTCCTACCGTGAGCCGCGCGTGGGTTTGAACAAACCAAGCAAGACCCAATTAGCGACTTCATGCAGTCACAACAATAATGATGGATATGAACCCGATGCCTCTCCATGAAGCTGGCATTATACTGATGATTTGCGTCTATTGATATTTCCCTGCCCGGAAATCTCGCGAGGCTAAGAACAAGGCAGCAAAAAATTGGGGTGCATCATCCATTCGAAGCATTTGCTCGAATTCCAACTGCAGTAAATATCTGTAGCAATTGCATGTGGGCAAGACAAGTTCACCAATGACATTCTTCTTGGGTAGGGGTTGCCATCTGTCCAGGCTTGCCCTGGACAGTCTGAGAATTGGCATGTGTTCGGGTGGCAGGAATTTATTTGAACCGAGGTCTGGTACCGGTATTGTGTTAAACGTTATTGCAGTCTACTATACCTGAGACCCATAGACTCACACCGAGACCCATAGACATACACGGAGTCCCATAGACACACAGAGACCAATAGACTCACACAGAGAACCATATAATAATCACATAGATACCCATTGATTCAAACAGAGCCAATGTTCTAGATTTGAAGCTTTCGTGACTGCAAGGATCCATACTCTTTGGTTCTATTCGGTAAAGTCACGTAGGTAAAAAATAAAATAACAAAAATCACGACGTTTCGGCCACAACACAAGTGGCCTTCATCAGGTGAAGGGACCGTGCTGTCATGAGGACAGCGTTGGAGTGAAAACAGCCAAGCCCAGGTCGCGTCCTTTAAGCTGTGTGGGAGGAAGCAAAACGCTTGACAAAGGAATTAGCGTAAAAATGAGCACGATGTACGTAGGAGGTGCATGGGTCATGATGGACCAGGAGCGGGTGGGGACCATGACGGACCAGCAGCGGGGTGGGGTAGAGTGAGTCCGTCATGGTCCCCACCCGCTCCTGGTCCATCATGGTCCATGCACCTCCTACGTACTTCGTACTCATTTTTACGCTAATTCCTTTGTCAAGCGTTTTGCTTCCTCCCACACAGCTTAAAGGACGCGACCTGGGCTTGGCTGTTTTCACTCCAACGCTGTCTTCATGACAGCACGGTCCCTTCACCTGATGAAGGCCACTTGTGATGTGGCCGAAATGTCGTGATTTTTATTTTATTTTTTTACCTACGTGACTTTACCGAATAGAGCCAATATTGCTCAAATACCCAGATTCACAAAAAAACCTATAGGCTCACACAGATAGAGACCCTTAGACTCACGGAGAGACCTATAGACTCGCACAGATACCCAGATCAATACTAGGTACCATGTATCACCAAGCGAACTGGCTCCGTTTCGACGTTCTGGGTCTCAACAACAGTCCGGCTTGTTAAATAATGTTTCTGATTTGCCAGATGTTATTGTCAAGAAGCCTGCATTATAAACGCGAAATGCAATACCGTGCAATGCAAATGCGAACATTGGTCTGGAAAGTAGGGAAGCGAATTGGCTGTGGGACTAAGACATGATTGGCACATGGCTCACTTTGACCAATGATTTGTTTGGCTCTTGAAGAAGGGTCAATGCCGTAAACGTTGCCTGTTCGACATATTTCTACATTTCTTGCTCAGGGCAGCGTTTACTGACCAATTTGTTAGGTTTCAGCGATGTGTGCTTGTGCAACGCTGCCAACGCAGCAGCAGCAAAAAAAATATGTTATTCCCTTTGGAGGATCCAGCGCCTCATTTGTCGACTAAAAAGCAGTGGAACTGGGTCAGGGCTAGCGAGAGAGCGGGGGACGAGACGAAATAAACTGGGAGCGCGACTCGTCGAGGAGAGTCCAAACGAATAAAAAAAGCTTAAACCGCGCATACCAGGAGCAGGGGGGGGGGGGGGGTGCTGGCGGCTAAAGCGAGCTTCACTACAGCAGCAGCAGAGGGGGGGGGGGGGGGGCACGCGATTTAGCAATCTGAAGACCCCGTGGCAGACACCACGCGGTTACTCCCGCTTCTGTAGCAAGGAGGCAGTCAGTTGTGGTGTCAATGGTGGTGAGCACGCTGGACTTGCAATTCGTGTGGCTGGACTTGCAATTCGTGTGGTTGGACTTGCAATCCATGTGGCTGGACTTGCAATCCATGTGGCTGGACTTGCAATCCATGTGGCTGGACTTGCAATCCGTGTGGCTGGACTTGCAATCCGTGTGGCTGGACTTGCAATCCGCGTGGCTGGACTTGCAATCCATGTGGTTGGACTTGCAATCCGTGTGGTTGGACTTGCAATCCATGTGGTTGGACTTGCAATCCATGTGGTTGGACTTGCAATCCGTGTGGTTGGACTTGCAATCCATGTGGTTGGACTTGCAATCCATGTGGTTGGACTTGCAATCCGTGTGGTTGGACTTGCAATCCATGTGGCTGGACTTGCAATTCGTGTGGTTGGACTTGCAATCCGTGTGGCTGGACTTGCAATCCATTTCGATGCTATCCCCGCCTGCCGCCCGCGACGATCCAGCAGTGTCCACGAGTCCTCCTCCAGGGCGCCTGCGGTTTCGTGGAAGAGTAGGCCAACAGCAACTCTTGTGGCAGCGCTGCGCCTTCAACCTCTTAACCAACGAGGCGAGACCGATGAACAAACCTCGTGACACGAATCGCAAACCGCTGCACTACAGGGAGGGTTGGTGGGGGGGGGGCTGGTGGGGAGGGGGGGGGCTGATGTGGGGGGGATGGCTGGTGGGAGGGGGGGCTGATGGGGGGGGGGCTGGAGTAGGGGCGGGGCTGTGGGTGGAGGGGCGGGGCTGGGGTGCTGTGGGTGGAGGTGGACCTAGAGAAATGAACACCTTCAACAGAACACATCGATGTGGGACGGCAAAGAGACTCCGACTTGTGGCGGGGGGGGGGGTGGTGAGGGTGCGGGGGGGGGTGGTGTGGGGTTTGGGATTGGTGGTGGGGGCGCTTCTCAGGTGTGGGGGGTTTGGGATTGGTGGTGGGGGCGCTTCTCAGGTGTGGGGGGCTTTTCATTTGGGGGCTTCACCGATGTCGACCGACGTTCCGCGCGGCGACCCCTCCTCGCTCGGCCGTTTGTTCAATAAACACCTTTAATAAAAAAACAACGATTTTATAAACAACTTCGTTTAATCTTCTTCTTTGGTTATGTCGACAAGGTCACGTAGAATGAGAATAAAGTAATAAAATAACACAATAAAATAACACAATCAAATAACACAATAAAATATCACAATAAATATCAAAATAAAATAACACAATAAAATATCACAATTAAATATCACAATAAAATAACACAATAAAATATCACAAAAAAATAACACAATAAAATAACACAATAAAATAACACAATAAAATATCACAATAAAATATCAAAATAAAATAACACAATAAAATAACACAATAAAATATCACAATAAAATATCACAATAAAACAACACAATAAAATAACACAATAAAATAACACAATAAAATATCACAATAAAATATCAAAATAAAATAACACAATAAAATATCACAATAAAACAACACAATAAAATAACACAATAAAATAACACAATAAAATAACACAATAAAATAACAATAAAATAACAATGAAATAACACAATAAAATAACACAATAAATAACAATAAAATAACACAATAAAATAACACAGTAAAATATCACAATAAAATAACACAATAAAATATCACAATAAAATAACACAATAAAATAACACAATGAAATAACACAATAAAATAACACAATAAAATATCACAATAAAATAACACAATAAAATAACTGACGGTCTTTGATGACCGTTTGAGTTATGGTCGAAACGTCGTGAGAATTTTTTATTGTTTTATATATATTTTGTTATTTTGTTGTTTCTCTTCAACGTGACTTTACCGAAAAAACTAAGAATATGAATTACTGCAGTCACGAAAGCTTTAAATCAAAATTTAGGTCTTTGAGGAGTTCGTCAATGTCGCCTGAGGCACGCGGCGCCTGCTTCTCGTGCGAGCCGATTCCACAGCTTAGGGACCGCGGCGTTTTTACATCTACACACACAAACATATAAATATAAATAATAAGGCGTCCTTACTACATGTAAATTGCTTTAAAGGAGCGAATAAATTGATGAATTGATGCCGATTTTGATACAGGCAATGCATTGTCACCGGATCTGAGTAAGTGTGCAAAATTGTGGAATTGATTACAAGATTTGACCCACGGCAAACAGAGGAATAAAGTTTAGTTAAAAAAAAACAATCTAGATTTTAAGTAAAACCCCTTGAAAAAGAGCCAGGTCCACTCTCTCACGAGACATCGGTGTTGTTATCCTTTTGATTTAAAGCTTTCGTGACAACAAGGATAACAATATTCTTGGTTCTTTCGGTAAAGTCACCACCACGTAGAAGGGAAACGATAAAATAATAAAAAGTAATAAAAATATAAAACAATGAAATTCTCACGACGTTTCGACTGCAACACAAGCAACCATCATCAGGTGTGAAAACCACACAGCAAGAAAATTTCAAACCACACAGCCAAGAAAACTTCAGCAAGAAAATTTCAAATTTTAAAACGTTTCTTGCTGCGGTTTTCACACCTGATGATGATTGCTTGTGTTGCAGTCGCAACGTCGTGAGAATTTTATTGTTTTATATTTGTATTTTTTTACTGTTCCCCTTCCTACGTGGTGACTTTATCGAAAGAACCGATAATAATAAAAAAATACATTGTGGATGCATTTCCTCGTCCTGCGGGTTGGTTTATACTTTTGTAAGGAACTATATTTGAATACGAATTCACTACTACTAATAATAATACATCGATTATTACAGTTTTATAAGTTACAGATTGCAGATTCACCGAGTTCTCTCCAAACTCTTCGTAAATGTAACGTGAGAGGTTTAAAGGACTGTGTGGCGAGCGTGAAAGGTGTGACGGGTTCCATGGTGTAATGGTTAGCACTCAGGACTCTGAATCCTGCGATCCGAGTTCAAATCTCGGTGGGACCTTCATGAAGTATATATATTTTTTAAAAAAAATGCACAGCGTTTATTTTTTTTGTAATGAATTAAAATCGTAATTCAGTGTTCGCATGTTAAGTTAAATAAGCCAACGCGAATAAGCCGTGGAGAGGGCCTTGACCAAAGGGCCCAGTGTACGTTGATCTTGTTTTTAAAACGTTTCCTTTTGAAGGTATACGGTATTACATTTAAACCCATCTCTTACCGTGTATCCATCCCCCACCTCGCTCCAAACACACACCTCTCTTCTTACGATCGACAACAAAAAGTACAGTACACGTGCAACTCCCCCAACAGTGTCCAGTCTATAAAGCACATGCCATCATGTGTTACTGTACACGCAACCTATCATCCTACAGACAGTTTGGGCAAGGGCTGTTAGCGATCACCAATTCTTGTTCGTGTTTTTGTTTTTTTGTTTGTTGTGGTTGCACCAGATTCAAGAGCCGAATGGCTCACAGGGCTATACCAAAATAAATAAACTGAAACTGAGGGTGTTGTGTGACCAGCACCACGCCCGGCCACCTTTGTATCCCCTGTGGCGGTGTTTACACGTTGCACCACGTGCAGTACTCATATCAGACTGAATCTAACAAAGGGGAAGGGGCCAGAACAAGTTGAGATCATTATCGCCACTGATAGTTATAGCCCGTAACCAGCAACCAATCTAGGGACAAAATAGATTTTCACAAAGGCTTGGTAATACCGGGAAGAGGCTTTCTGAAACCAGAAGTTGTCCCGGCAAACCGCGGCGTTTGGTGGCCTCAAGTTACTCGCGTGATGCCACAAAGATGTGCTGCTGCATTTGCCTTCGTTTCTCTAAAAAGAAAACATCACTTGCGTCAGGATAGCCTGCGGACACGACACCCAGACGTGGAGCCACAGAACAAGAGCAATTACTTTTTGGGTTAAGCTGATGTCAACCATACCGGGCTTGTCTTTTAAGTCAAAGTGATTTCTTGCTCAAGTGAGCATTGAGGACAGTGGTCATCTTCTGTTAACATCTCTGAGCGAGGGAGGAGACATTCCACATTCCTATGGTGGGGGGTCGAGTCTATTTCTTAGTAAAACATATATTACAATTTTCTTTCCAGGTCCCACCGAGGTTTGAATTCAGATCACAGGATTCAGTCCTGAATGCTAAACATTACACAATTGAACCACGCGACTGGGTAGATCATTTAACTTGTATTAAATGTAAACTTCACTTGAGTGACAGCTCACACGTTCACGGGGTCTACGCTGTGCAATTTCCTTTCACGGGTGAATAGGAAATCACGGTATGTGTGAAGGCGGCTGCGTGCTTTGCTAAATACCCCACGCATCCATCACTGATCTGGCATGGCAGATTGGGAAGAGAAATGAGATCTTGCCGCTGAGAATCCAGGGTCTCCAATGTTTCAAGTGACCTTGCACCTCACAGCTCCCACACGATTATAAATACAAGAATTCATTGATCCATCCATTCCATCCAAAGGCTTTTAAATGCCACGTTAAGAGTTGAAGGCTTGCGTTGTGGCTCATTGTTCGTCCCCGAGGACAGTCAGCCGCAGGTGGACTCGAGATCAAGATGTGTGCACTCAATGTCTTAATGCAGTAGGTTCTTAACCTTTAATGCAGCCTTGCATCCCTTTGGTTCTGTCGTAAAAAAAGTATGTGAATAAATACATCTAGTTTGATGAAACAAAGTAATTGTACTTTACGTGCCCGTGCTGAAATTGTTTCTATTAATCCTGCTTAAAAAATGTCTCGCACCCCAAGTTGAGAACCACTGTCTTAATGTGTTCGTTAAAAGACCATGTCCATGCAACTGGCATCACATCTTTTCCCAATATTTTTTTAAAAATGTACATACGTGAGTTTTTACTAAAAACGTATTATTTTGCTGATAGCAATTGACACAAAAATGCATTGCTCAGGAGTTACTTTTGCAACGGAAACTGAGACGGTTTCTTTTGGATATGGAGCAACTAATAATAATGTGCAGATTACATTCTGGTTTGCTTGGACACGGAGCTGGGACATTTTGGAGTACGACACTCATTAAACCGCCAGCAGGTTACCATTTAATTCCAATATCCGTTGTTTCAGAAAAAAAGTGCAGCCCTGCAATTTCTTGTTCAAGCCACTGCTGGGAGATGTGCCTTCACTGGAGGAGGCTTGCAGAGAAATCCCCTCTCAAAAAATATGGCCTACTCTTCCACACTGGTTATACATCTTGGAAGAGGTGGAAGCACCTACACTTCACCCTGATGGTCTGTAGTGCACACATGCATCCTGATAGGTGGACCGAGATGTGGGGGGCTTTTTAAGAAACGTGCCCCTTTATTTCAACGGCCACGCCAGGAGATTGAACCGGCGACATCTGGATTGAAATTTCAGTGCACTAAACCCATTACACACCATGGCAGCGAATGTACGAGAGTTAAAATGTGGCGGATTGTCTTCCTTTCTCGGTTGACCTTGCCCCATGTACCGCTGGGGAAGAGCCATAGCCACCAGAGGAGCCCACCGTGGTTTTACCACGCACAGCCAAACCAACTGCCAGTTTGCGATGACATCACCTGTGTGGGACTGGGGGGCCCTGTGGTCAATTATTAATGCAATGCGTTCAACCCTCCCGCACAGATTTTCGTTTCGGTCCCTAATGACCACAGGCGTGTGCAATGCAAACTACACTCACGCCTTCAATCTCGCCCGGGAGGGGGGTGGGGGGTAGAAAAAAAGCATACAAAACGATCAGAGCATTCTGTAAATGAACAAAATATTGTAGTCTTTATTGTTGTTTAAGCAGGTATAGACAATTATTATATCATGTAACGGTTAGAGCACAACAGCATCACGAGAAGGGAAAGCAACAGTAAACGTATAAAGAAAATGGTATGCATGAAGTCACACGCGCTCTCTTAAATATAATTTTTTAAACAGTCTTGCAACCTCTACATCACAAAAACAGAACGAGCCATTAATGCCAGTTTTTTTTTAGTGATGCTGTATACCTGCTGAGGTGCGATACAGGGTTCCGAAAGCGGAGGCGGCATTTAAATTTGTAACGAGAAAAGTAAAATTGAAATCAATCCAGAGCTGGTCTAGTGCACAGCTATAGGATTTTTTTTTACTTTAAAGAGCAAAACGTAAGAAGAGGACAAAAAGAAACAAAAAATCGTCTGAAAAAAATGTTATCTATTTAACAACGTACCATTTATTAAAAGCAAAAAATCAAGTAATCGAGCAATACAGATGGACTTTGTTTTGCAGAGCACTGCAGCCACAGCTGTTCTTTGCACTGTACACAAAAGCGTGAACTTTGCACACAAGCGCATTGCCTTTCTCGCACAAGGCAACGAAAAGAAAATTACACCTAGGAGACCGCGACTTCAAAAGGAACCCGCCTCACTCATGCCCTTGCAGTCTCAGTAATAACTCAATGGCAGCCAGCCCCTCTTTTGTTTTTGACCGATATGAGCAAGCGTTCAGTTTAACAGGACGTATGGGCGAGGCTCCAATGAACAAATCGCAAAAAATGCTCGATGCTTGCTCTCAACGCGCCGATTGAGGTGTCAGTTGTCGTCGTCAAAAATTACATTTAATTTCGCATCCCGTCCAACACCTACGCCCCCCCGCCCCCGCCCCAAAAAACGCGAGCGTTTTCAGGCCGCGGATAAAGTTGTATCCGTTGACTTAACGCGCTTGTTTATCACGACGTTTTATATATATATATATTTTTGTATGTTATTTTACTAACGTTCATTAATGTTAATTAAAAAGAAACATCCCGATTAAGAACGGCACGAGCCCGATACGTCCTGTTAACGGCACTGTGGACACAGGCAAGTGCGTGGGAACCAAGTGTGAGACGGGTGCAAGCAGCTGGGCCGTTCCTTCTGCTCCACAGCGCGTGAACACGCTCCTCGTTCATCCCGGCTCCTCATTTACCAAGGATTCAAGCGCCTCAATATTCTATTTGAAAGGCTAAATATGGGAAAACATGGGGAGGGGGGGCGAAGGGCTAGAGCTTCGGCTAGGTCTACCCCTAACTCCTCGGTCCAAACGACAGAGGAGGCATAGCAGTAGCCTCATCGTCAAATAAGCTTGGCGTAATTAGGAGTGCACGTCTGCAACATCATAATGCTTACTGCGCCTTTGGGAGGGGGGGGGGGCCTTGTGTTTCGACCCGTCCACCTACGAGCGGCTTTACAAAAAAACACGCCACAGTCGCGGCACTGGGAAGCGAACGTGGTCTCGGTTTTTTTATCCCCGGTCATTTTTACGCAGTTGGGGAAAAAAAATGTCACGCGTAAATTGGTTGAACCTGCCTGGCCCACGCCACCTCTTTAAGCCGTGATTGCATCAAATGAATGAGAGAAAAAAAATAACAACATAAAAGTAACTGTGAATCTAGCGAATTTTTTATCCCGGTGGCCAGAGGTCCGCAGGTAAAAAGCAAAAGATGTACTGGATATCGCTGGCAGTTGCCCGCCAGACGCTGCCGCAACATTTGGCTGACACCGGCAAATAGGCGCGTAGGGCGCAGAGCCACTGTGGCAAGGCGGTTGAGAGTTCGTCGTGAAATGTATTAGCAGTCGTTTAGGTTACATTCTGAAATGCTGGGTATATTTATTTCAAATTGTAATGCCTTTTTTTTATTATAATCATAGATAACTTTGAGGTGCTATGAACCCAAGACAAATTTAATTAGTTTCAATGGGGTAATATTTTGGAATCACTGTACCATCAAAACATAAATTACAAAAACTAACTTTGCTCTAATGTTGAGGACAAATTAATCTCCAGTAAAGTTCGCTTAAAAATAAAACTTTGATGTGGTTAAAATTGTTTTTTTTATGTTTACAAAACTGATTAAGATCCAAACAGTCCGGAAACATCAGCCTTGAGGTCCAGTACATCTGCTAAACGTAAGCGAGTGCGTTTCAAGAGAGGCTTTTACACTGCCAACAAAAAAAAACAACTTTAATCACCCGCAAGACTCAGAACGGGGAAAGACAAAACAATGTTTTCTGCTACAATACAAAAAAAAATGAATAGATGCAAGAGCGTTCATGCAAAGTCACAGTATTGCTAATATCTTATATTTCTGATTGCCCCATAATGCTCTGCTTTTTGTTTTTAACTTTTTTGTTTCTTTTTTTTGTTTTTTAGGATTTTTTTATATTTTAATTTTTTACAAATCTTATATTAAACAAATAAAAAAAACAGAAAGTCTTTAATCATCCCCCCCCCCCCCCCCCCAAGGTACATTCCAGATTTTTCGCCTGCCTCGCAGTGGGAGACAGAACACATTCAAAGCGTTGGGTCCGTGAGTGCGTGCGCGTGTGTGCGTGCGTGCGCGTGTGCCATGTGCCAGTTTAACAGTTGCTGTGAACACGATGTACAACTGCACGACCCATCCCTGCTCCCTCCCATCCCACCTCCGCACACCCTCGCTACTCCCTAACACCCACCCCCCCTCCCACCCCAACCCAATCTCTTTCCCTTGCACCCTCTCTCTCTCTCTGTGCCGATGTCACCTGTGCAAGTATCAATATTAAAATCGCCGTCTTCTTTAATCCTTTGCCGTAAATCACCTTGCCAATGGCTGTGCACCAATGATCCTTTTTTGTAAGCGCTGGGTGCGAAAGCAAGCAGATCCTTCATGTCTTTGGAACAGGTTCTGTGTGGCCGAGTGGCTACGGGGGGCGCCCGTTTGCTAAAAGCGGGTGCCGTTTTTCTTTTTGGGGTGACGCACGGCATCCAGGAAGTCGCAAAGTCGCGGCTAACACTTTCGCTTTTGTTGTTCTTATCATCTCCTCCGCCGTTGTCATCATCGCTGCCACAAGTTCATCTCTTTTTAGATTTCTGTTTTTACCTTATATTATTTCTTTTTCTCAAAATCAACAGACGCACCAGAACAGAGAAGAGTGCACTAATAACAAAAAAAAATAAAGCAAAGGTTAACGTATTAAAGGTTAAAGTGATATGGTTCAACTTCACTGTTCCAAGACTCCTTATCTTTAAGGCTGAGAATGGCCATTGAAGGAGTTTTGGAATTGAACAAAATAAACAATGACAACAAATAAAAAAAAACATCAACATACGAAAATACCTAAGAGCCAAGGTAAGCACCACTTAACTTCTTGCAAAAGTCACATTTCAACAAGAACTCAATCATAACTTGAAATGTTTTGCTTGAAGTTAGAGTTTGGCAGGAAAAAAAATATACACAATGGCCAAACCTCCCCCCTAACGCAAAGAGTTAAAGTTCGGTCTTTTAAACGTCCCAAACTCCTCCAAAACGTGAACACGAACCAAGACTAAAAAAACGATCGCACTCAGTCATTGCACACTAGATGAGTATTTAAGGCTAGCGAATCTAGCACCGAGCTCAGAGCTGAAGAGCAAGTTACGTGTCGCCTAAGAAAGGAGCATTTCGCGTACGCGGGGTTTTCCCGTAGCACTGGCACACGCAAAACTTTTAAACAAATACTGTTGAGTTCTACTCTAACGTCTCTTGATCAGTTTATAAAAAAAAAAAACAACAAAATTTGAAAAAATATACCAATAAAAAAACGACGACGACGACGACAAAAGAAAAGTCCTCATAACGACAAACGCAGCAGGCTTCTTACACGTACATGCGGGTTTTAGGGCTGTCTGTGGGGGGGGAGCGAAGGTCAGAAAAGGAGAAGAGGTTTAAAAGAATGCCGAAAGCTGTCGGCACAACAAAAAAAACGGGAACATCTGAAAAATATTTACAATGAGTTCATCAACCCAGCTCTGCCAGAGTACCGTCTAAAACGCGCTTCTCTCTCGTTTAATTCTATCGAGAATTCAAACACTGCTCATAGCTACAGTACGTCAGGTTTGTCATTACAAGAAAACCAAAAATAACGACGCAAATAAACTATAACCGAGAAAAAAATGTCTGACCCTCTCCACACCCCACATCCATCTCCGCCATCCCAGACAAACATTTCACAATAAATGCGTCTGTTTCAGTCAAAACTTCTCCGTGTGGGCTCCACTGGATGCACAAGTGCTCTCTGAATCGATGTTGAGACGCAGAAAAAAATATAATGCAAGTGGCCCGTTTTTTAAGTTTCATTTTTTTTATTTTAGTAGTAAAAAGAGCTACATGAGATATTATATCGTTGCCTTTTTTTTTATCCTGCTTTTGCTTGTCCACTTGCTAGTGCCAGTCCTAATCACCCTGCAGAGTGTTCACAAAGCCCAGACACAGGTTGTAAGACAGGATTGTAGCACCATAGGCAAGGCATCTGGAACAATCCAATTGTTTTAAGTCGCACGCTTACCACGACGGGAAGGGTTCCAGACAGAGAGAAATGCGTACGTTGGTTTTGCTTTAACGTTACCGTTACGGTTTCTCTCTTTCTCGCATCACGGTGCGCGTCTTACAAACGTCGTTTTAGGTCCCACGACAAAACGAGCCCGACCGACTCTCAGCCGCGATCTTCCGAAAGGGGAATCAAAATTCCCAACGCCAATAAATGTTTCGCCTGTCTTTCAAAGCCTTTCTTCTGTGTTTCGCTTGCTTGTGCAAAAAAAAAAAGAATTGTACGATTATAAAAAAAAACAACTAAAAAAATGAAAATAATTATCAACAAAGCAAAAGTAACTATGTACAGGCGTGTCATTTCGGAAAAAAACACTCGCTGGCTTACTCGGGGAAGGGGGGTCCTGTCGCGTGGGGCAAATAGATCATCCGGTGGGTCGGCACGACCCTCTTTTTTTCTCAAAAAATCCAGCGCACGAACTTTTCACCTGCGCACCGCCGTAGGCTGCTGCGAGGGTTGAGAGTGCACGGGGTGCGCTAGCGTGACGTTCAGCGAGTCGTTGTGCTGCACGAGCGAGGTCTGTTGGTAGTGCAGGACGAGTTCACGCAGCGAGCCGTACAGGTTGTAGGGCTCGGCAAAGCCGTAGCCGGTGGACGTGCTGAAGATCATGCAGTGCTTCACCTCGCCATCCACGCTGCGCAGGCCAAGCGGTGGGCCAAGCGTGGGCCAGCGGTAGAGAGACGCCACCGGGGGGTCGGGGGGAAACGCGCCACAAGACAAAACGCAACGGAAGACACGGACAACACAACGGGTATAAGTTAAGGATGACGCGCACACCACTGACGTGACATGAGGTTTCATAGCTGCTATCGCAACAAAAAAAAAAACTCCCCTCTCCGAAACGATTATCGGATATATAAGCGATGAGATTATCATTTTTGTAAAGGAGATCAAGGTGTGCTTGTGAAAATAACGTCGTGTTGTTTAACGATACGCTTGATTAACTCCTCGGAGAAACTGGCAGGCTGTGGTGATTTTGACAATCAAACGATCTTTTTGGTTTGCGACCTTCCAAAGAGCCGAACTCTAGGATTTTTGTCCGCCTCCAAAAATGCAAATAGCTTGGAACAATCAAATAATATGGTGACACACATCTCAAGGAAGCTGTATACAAAGTAGTGGGCATATTTTATAGACAGAGACACAGTCAGTCATAAGGAGAGGAGAAAAAGCAATATCTGTGAGCCTGGGCAGGGGAGTTGGACAGCACAAATGGCTGGGGTAAGGGATTTCCAGCATATGCGGGGGTATATCAGAGGAGATTGAGTGACCTACCCCTGAGCTAATGTTGGCATGTAGAAATAAAAAAAATATGGAGTGCGTTTTCCAATAACATCTGGTAACCCAGCAGCATGTGTTTAAAAAGCCTGACTGCCGAGACTCAAAAGGTTGAAACTGGTCCAGTTAATTTGCTAAAACAAATGCAGCTTGATAACATTGGTCTAGATATCCAATAAGCTGAAGGACTACAAAAAAAGTGTATTTATGTGGAGACACAGAACATTTTGCTTATGTATTCTTTTACAAACGAAAAGTAACGCAATAATCTGTGGCATGGTGGGTTCATCGAGGGGCCAAGGGCTACGTGTATCAAATGCGCGAGTGTGTTTGTGCGTGTGTGCGCGTCACTCACACGACGGAACAGGCATAGAAGCCGTGCTTGCTGCTCTTGCGGATCAGGAAGGTGCCGTTGGCTCGGTCCCTGAGCATATCCTCGGCCTTCTCGCGGTTGATGTCGGGCACGTACCAGCTCTTCTCATCCTGATGGGGCAGGTTCTCCTCCTCGTCGATGATCGAGTATGGGCTGCTAAAGGGGCCGCGCACACAAACGGCCTCGGTTAGCAGTGGACGTGCGACGTCACACCGCGCGCACGTGTGTGTGTGTGTGTGCGACGTTTGTTTAACACGTAGGCTTTCGCGACCAATGTTATCCATAATAATTTTTTTGGGTTATATCGCAAAAATAGAAATGTGTCGTTAAACCCGCCACCACCCCACACAGCCAATTAGTAAGCTTTGTTACTAGTACAGCACACCGGTGTGTTGGAGGGTCAACTCACATTTACAATTCGAGTACAATGTGTGATGTTTGTTCGTTAACCCATAGCATCTAGGTCCTTCCTACCCAGTGTGCTTTGGCACTTCACGTGGTTGCAACACGCTGAGAGTGACGTCACTACTAATTTGTGGCGAATGGCCGTTGTTGTTCTAGGTCATGTGGTGGAGCGGTATTAGGTTAACGCACTTTACTTTGGATCCCGCGGCTAGCACCGGTGACAATTATCTGAACCGGTCCTGGGCCTTGACTAGGACAACTCAGCCTTAAACTAGTACCTAGTGTGATATGTAAGCACCAGCAATGGGAAGACAGAGGTCCTGGCCAAACTACCCTTTCATGCACCGTGTCGGCCTTAATGAGACGCTTATTCACGGCGCCTACCCCAACCACCTATGCAGGCAAATCGCTGGGTATGTCTGCGCCACACAAAAGGAGCGAAGCAGTGTCTGCATGTGTGCGTGTCGCTGGGCACTGCAGTGGAGTGGCCGCGGGTGGCGCGACACTCACTCTTCTGTGTTGTCGTTCTTGATGCCGAGCCACTCGTTGATTTTCTTCTGCCGCACTCCTTTGTGCGTGAGCCACCTGCACGGCAAAATACGGACCGGTAAGTATAGCGGTAAGAGGGGGAGCAGTGCACTTTAGTTATTTTGAGCGAAACTGTCGGGCGTGCAAAGTAGCAAGAGTTGGCGTAGTGACGTACGTACATTAGGTACTGGTCGCGGATCTTTCTGAGCTGGATTAGGTCCGGTTTGATGCTGTTCATTAGCTTGTCGATCTCTCGGTTCTCAGTCGCTTGCTTCTTGAGGTCCTGCTCGAGCCGGAGTTTGCTGTCCCGGATCTCGCTCAGCCGAGACTGCAGCTTCTCGTAGTTGAGCATGATCCTGCGAAGAAGAAACACAACCATACTCGCATGTAAGCGAGCTAACGGACCACATGCGTGGGCAGGGGGGGGGACCCAGAGTTTAGAGGAGGGTGAGTGGGTGGCTTTCCACAATGGTCTTAGAGGTCATGCCACATATGGACATGCTGCTTATGAACAGAACACGGCACGCAATACGAATATGCTGTAAATGAGAACACGCTGTGTTGCGTGGGATGCCCCCCCCCCCACCGCCGGTATCCTCGGCGCTCACCTCTCGATCTCCTTCTCGTTGCCCTCCCTCTTGAAGCGCTCGATGTACTCCTTGGTGTAGCGCTCCTGCGTGTGCCGCTGCTCCTCAAATATCTTGATCGTCTCGTTGAACGCCTCGATTGCCGTCCTCTTCATCTGGATCTCCTGTGGAACGGTGTGCGGGGAGAGGGGGGTTGGAGGGCAACATTAAACGAATCGCCCACCAAAGCATGAAGCAGCAATAGAGAGTGTGGTTGTGTGCAGGGTTACTGGCTCAGGTGGCTTGTAGTCCAGGGAAATTCCCTGACTGGACAGTAACTGCAATTGTAATAAATCTGATGGTAAAACCTAAACGAATGCACAGGATATACAAATATAAAAAAATATTATAATAAATTACAGCCCTTTGTGAATTTACCGCTAGAAGAATGCACATCCACAAACGAGTACTGGTCATTTGACCATATTAAAGATGCTGGTAAGTGTGGGGGTTAGTGAAGTGGGGAGGGCTACCCAGTACCAGTTCAGATATCACCGGCCACTGATGTTAGCTGTGGCCAGGAATTAAATTTAGGTCACCGGGTCTATAGCACAGTGCCCTGACTGCTGAGCCACCGCTCCACCCAACGTCATATTTACACACACAAAACGCCTGACCACTAAACAAACAAGACAAGCATGCTGTGTGGGGGCTGGGATCCAGGGCTGTCTATTTGCGCTGGACAGGTGTCGTGCGAGTTGGCCAGGTACTGTGGCGAGACCGGGAGGGTGGCGAGGGCGGCGGCGTATATGGGTACGCACGCCAGGTGCTGCGCACAATTACGTGCTGTGGTGATCCGTAGGGAACCTCTGCTGCGTGCCCGTTGAACAGGTGTGCTGTACGAACGTTCGACAGGTGCGCTATATACGATTTTGTGCGTGTGTATGTGCTCGCGTGTGTGTGTGTGTGTGACCATTGGCACAGCCGGGGCCACAGCTGGTGCATCTGCCAGTCACCCCATAGCACCTGGGTCTGTCCCGTGGCCTCCTCTTGTCAGCGAGCCTTCGACACTTCACGTGGCCTCAAAGTGCACCTGGCCTGGCACAGGCGTCGTGGTGACGTCACCGAGTGGCGGTTATTGCTAAGTGACCGTGTGTACGTGACCACGTGCACACGAGATTGGTGGTGCCTGGGGTTCCCATAGTGTGCTACAATCCCGTCGTCCCACATTTGAGTCTCGGAAATGCACATCAGCCACCATCGGCATGTGATGCAGGTCTGTGCTTGCCCTTGCCCGACTCGGCTTGAACTGTTGGGCCACATAAGAACGCTGCTTAAATGTATGGCGTGCGCAGGCGGCTGTGCGGACCGGCGCCACGTACCTGCGAGGTGCGAGTGTACTCCTCGTAGAGCTTGTCGTAATCGTGGCTTTTGTCCTGGTAGTCTTTGTGCAGCTCCTGGAGCTTCTTGCCAACCGCATCTATGTTGTCCTCCTTCACCACCTGGTCCTGTAGCCACGTGCCCAACGCAACCAGACCGCAACAAACGTCAAGTTTAGTTTCATCAATTCATTTCGTACCACAATTGCAACAACACGCTTCGCAGACCATTTAAACCACCGGTCGCTGACTCTCTCAGCGGTCGACAATGACGCCACCCGTGAGCCACCTCTCTCTTGTGGCCGGAAGCAATGCGCTGCTGCTGCGCAGGACGGGCTCTGACGAACTTCCCATCGCTCTGCGCACGGGCCTACGAGTGCACTGGGGGGCTGAGGTCAGCAGGAAACCCTTTCTGGTGCGGCTTGTTTGACGAAGGGGAAGTCACGTCTCAACTGCGGTTTGCACGCGCGGGGGTGTGGGAGCGCAAGGATTCTTATCGCTCGTGCCACGGCGGTGAGAGCGCGAGTCTTGGCGCATACGTGGGCACGGAAGCTCTTCCACCAACGCACTGTCCGTGCAGACCGGGTGGATTATGACCGGCAGCAATGTAGTAGATTTGAAGAGCTCGCAAGAGTAACTAAATAAAAATTGTCTTACGACCCTTCCACCTTATGACTACATTCTGGGCCTGGTGAGGAATGGATGGAGCTGGTGACGGTGTTGTAGAGGTGCATAAAAAAGACTATGGAGTGATTACACTGGGTTTTAAAATAAATACAATTGCTGACCACAATGCCAAAGGCCCAAAACGTCAAACGGCAAAAAAAACCCCAGCAATGTTAAAGAGTTGGAACAAAAAAGAGTTAACATATTATATTAAGTATGAAAGGTTCTAAGACCTTTAAAAACACAGACAATGGGACGGAACTCCAAAGTCGATCAGTGTGAGGGAGAAGCAGCAAGCCAAAAGTTGGGACCTGCAAGTGTGATGATGTCACGCAGTATGGATAAGAGTGAAAGTCAGTCTGGTAGACAGTCCTTACAATGGGTAGAGGAATCATTAACTGAAGTTTACGGGAACAGCAATCACGGTATTAACGATAAAAAAGTGATGAGGAGTGTGTATATTTCTGCATGCTAAGCATGTATGTCTTCATATGTATTCTATATTCTGACTCTGAAGGTAATATAATTCTACGAGGTAAAAAAAATAGTATCTCACACCAGCCAAGCTGCACAAGTATGCGGGGCGTGAGAGAGTTGGTGTGTGCGTGCGTTTTTGTTTGCTTGCATACGTGTGTGTATGTGTGAATGTGCCTCGGTCCCGTTCGTGGTAATTGGCACAGTGGGGAGCAAAGGTGGTGCGCATCTGCCAGTCATCTCAGTCAGTCAAGACATGGCACCTGGGTGTGTCCAGTGAGCTCCTGCCAGCGAGCGTTCGACAGTTCATGCGACCACGAGGTGCACCTAGCCTGTCACAAGCACCGTGGTGACGCGTGCCACTGCTACTTGGTGGTGGTGGTTGTTGTTGTGCATGTGGCCAAGTGTCTGGCACCTGCTGTGACTTGGAGACCGGGTATTGCAGCTTCACGTCGAGCTTGGGGTTGTACTGCGCCAGCGACTCGTGCCTGTAGTGGGTGATGAGCTCCACGACGGAGTTGAACGTGAGCGGCTCCGAGAAGCCGTACTTGGAGTCGCGGTGAAATATTTTGATTAGCTTATTGTTGCCGCCCTTTCTGTGGAGTTTAAAAGGGGAGGTATCGGAGGGAGAGCGGAGAAGACAGGACAAAAACGTTAAGAGATCGCACCATTTTAACATGCGACAAGTGTGAGAGTAGACTAAAAACTGTTGTGATCATGTGCATAATATTCTGAGATGTAATAATTTTAATCACACGTTTTGTTAACCAAGAAAACCACAGTCTTAAAACACTTATTTAGGAGGTTCCTGCTTTAGGTTGTTTTGTTAAATATTAAGGAACATAATGCAAGTGTTTCACCATTCAGATGGAATGGCAGTGTGTAAAACTTGGCGATTTCTTAAGAAGAAGACTCATGGGCTGTTATCTGATCACATTGCATACAACTTTTGTTGGGACGATCACAAGACCCATTTCACTGATTATGGTTCAAATCCAGAGATTTGCTTACATGTTTGTTTCCATGGTCACGCTATGAAGCAAATGGAATAGGCATTGTAACATGTGCTCACGATGCATGGATAATGGCCCCTTTATGTATATATGTTTAAATGATGACTTGAATGAGAATGTGCAATGGTCACGTATGTACACGTGACCATTGCACAGTGCGCGTGTGTGCACAGTGCCACCAACACAATCGCGTGATAAGTCTCTTGGATAGGTAACCAAATACAAGAGGGTAAACATTCGGGCTGACAGGCCTCAATTAGAAGGCGTTTCTATATATATACACAAAGAGCATTTGTGAAGACTAAATATAGAATGGTCAAAGTATCAAAACGGTATTTGCTTTCAGGATTTTTTAAAGTTTTTGGAGAAACGGCTGTGATAAGAGCTACTGGAACACGAACACATGCATCATGGAGATCGTATATTGTGATGGCTTTAATTTGTAAGATGATCTAGCCTCATTTCATTGTGGCTCCTGTGTCGAGTACTATTAACCAACCGGTTTCTAATCAAAGTGCACACATAGAGATGCAAACAAGCACAGCCACACGCACACAAAGATCCCCCATATAGTCTTAACAAGCCGTTGGGGCAAGAGCTGTCAGCGAGCCCCTACTTAGGACGACGAAGCGCACGAGGGGGTGGTGTGACCAAGATCACTCTGGCCCGCCTTCCGTCTCACCAGTGGTGATGTTTACACACTGCAACAGCTACTCATTTAAGGTTGAGTTTGAGTTAGGGAAAGCCCAGGAATGGTTCAGATATTTTTCACTGCTGTGAGCAGTAGCCAGGAATAAAAGTCAAGCCACCAGGTTCGTAGCGCAGCGTGATAATCGCTACGCTACTGCTCCACCCACAGACACACACAGACGAGCAAAGACGGACACACACTCGCAAATTGAAGCGCATCCACCTCAGCATGGTGGCATCACAACGTGGCACAGAGTTTCTCCATTTTGAACCCCATCAACGCTCTGCAGATGTTTCCTCTGGAGCAGATATGGCGTGGCATCGCCCGAGGAAACCTGTTCCACTCCTAAACTCATTTTGTTGCAAACGTGGCGAGGGCGCTCGCACGCAAACTAGTTTGGACGCCAGGGCGCTGTTGTGCCACCAGCAAAGTGTCTGCGAAGCATCTGCCAGCCCCGGGGCCATCTTCCCACAGGTTAACTCCATGCTGGCACTGCCACAAAGCTCCTTGTCTGCCCTGCACCTCTCGTCACCTCCTCCCCAACCCGCCGCCTACTGCTCTCGCTGCTTTCATCTCCTGCAACAGCTCCAATCCCCTTTTCCAACATCTGGAAGGTTTCTTTGGCCCCGGGGGCGACGAAACAGAGAATTAAATAAATATTGGAACGCAATAACCAGAGCGGCGTAGAGACAATGCTTGAGATATTACTGGAGCATCTGGCAGGTGAGAGCCTAAGCGGGTTTTAAAAAAACTAATTAAAGGTTAAAGCGGGGGAAAGCCGCAGGGCTCCAACAGCAAGCGTTGCGGTTGACTTTCTTGTGTGCGACAAAAGGCACCGATACAATACCCCCATTGCCTACAGGACACCGAGTTAATTTCTGCAGTGTGTGAAATTATTGCCCGATGGAAGGTGCCAAGATATATGCTGGGTAACTGCCGCAAAGGAAACCGAGGCACAAGCGCGAGGACGAAAAGCGCGGAGAAAGAGCACGGTCACGGCGCGGAGCAATGCAGGACGGGAATGAGGGCATTTCGAGGGTTAGAGGTTAGGGGGTAAAGGTCAGTCAGTCAGCCAGGATTAAGCTCATGGAAAACTGTTAAATGAGAACGAGGGAAAGGCACGCTTTCATTCGCGTTGAAATTCGGGCAAAGTGCTCGGAGCCAAATTTTGGGTTGGTAAAGGTGTGGAGGGAGCACAGACGTAGGAGGGATAGTACAGCGCAACAATGTATCTTGCTACAAATGACCTCCGCTGCCCCACAACGTAGTCATGCAACAGCCTGTTGTTTTATGAATGGGGGTCACCCATCCAAGTATCTTATCTAGGCACAACCCGGCTTTAGTTTTGGAGATTGGGCGCATTCCGTGTTGATGAGTACGGTCAAATTACAACTGGCGCACCCGCGGGAAAACTGTCATCCAGCAGAAAACTGACAAAAGGGCTGCGCATGGACATGTTTGGCCGCCCGTTAGCGGACAGAGGACATTGGGAGGAAACTGAAAGGAAAACGTCACTCAAGCCGTTTGATGCAACAGACAGACACCTGTGCATTAGTTAGGGTGGTGGTTGGGATGTGTACAAGGCAGGGCCCTCCTGGGAGTTAGGCTGATGGGGGTGATGTTTACGGTGTGACTGTGGCGCGGTGCTGAAGTGTACCTGAGCGTTAGCGTATAGTCGCCCTGCATTTTGGTGGAGGCATCTCGCACCAGGTAAGTGCCATCGGGAGTGTTCCGCAGTTTCTCGTTCACCTCCTCCCTGCAGGTGTCACGCACGCACGGACACGCGAAGGGAAGAAAAAAAAAACAAAGATTACATTCACCGCAGGGACCGGCACACACACATGGTTACTTGCGGAAATATAATGGGAACAAGATTGGACACAGTGGGAGGCGAAGTTTGTAAATTATAAGCGAACTTTGGCATCCCCGCATCCAAAGCTGTTTTTTTTGTAACAAGTTACAAAATGTTCAGATAATTTTTACCCTTTTCACAACACACACAAATTACAGCCGAAACATAGGGGTGAGAAGATGTCTGTATTCGAGGTAAGTCTTCATCATCACTATCACGATCAGCAGTCCACTGCAGAGATGTAGCGACGAAATCGGCTCATGTGGATAAGCTATGGATTGTTGCATCACGAGGCCATGAGGTTTGGCAACGGCTTAGGGAGGAGGCCTTCCATCCAGCAGTGGCTAGAGGTAGGTTTCATGGCGCAAATCGTCATGGGACCGAATCACACGTCAGCCTAAGGGAAGGAATTTTGAGAGGGACGCGTGGCCAAGGGTAAAAAGAGCTATAGTCAAGAGGTGAGCGAAAGGGGAGAGTTAGCACGTCTGGTTCATTCTCCTTGGCTGCAGGAGCATGGCACAAAAAGGGCAAGTGCTGCACGTCTGCACTACAATCGGGGGGGGGGGGGGGGGGGAGATGGGCTCGTTAGCATGCGGCAATCGCATCGATCGGCCGACCTTTGAACCAGCAAGAGCGCGGGGTGAATTGCACTCAATGCAGTCAAAAAGTACTTTAAATGCTCTTGTAGTCAAACAAATCAATAATGATAATAAAACTCTTATAATAATGATACTGTAATATCGGTTAGGATGCTTTTAGACTACAAATTAGCAGGCTGTTACAATAAGAGATGGCAGCGTCTTGTCAATCAACTACCACATGAATGTCTCCCTCTGGTCAGTCATGGGGGTTGTTACGCCATTCTTCACCACGCTGCTCAGTGCAGGGTGGTGAAGGGGAGGACCAGGACTGGTTCAAATATCGCTTGCTAATGATGTTATGCATCAAAACTGGGTGCATAGTGCATTGTGCTAATCACTGCACCACCACTCTTCCCACTGACCTTTTATCACTAATTTATCTTATAAAACAAAGTAGTTAATTTTTGCCAACAAGCTACAATCAAAAAGTTAACTGTACGTTTATGCTCCGTGTATTATTCATTTACCATGAAAACCGTTAATTCGTTTTCACAGTCGCCGAGTCTGGAGTTCTGTTTTAAACCCGATCATTGACTTGAAAAAAAAGAACCAATGAACTTCCTCTGAAATAAAACTTGACAGGACTGCGCTGGTGGCAGTGCAGAAGCACAGAGCGAAAAAACTGCGCCAAAATAAATTTCAGCCCACATCTCTTTTTAAAACACGCACGTTGAATACAAAAAAGGATAAAGCACAGTCAGTTACAAAACTATTTTCCTTTATGCGTTTAGGCGTGTAAGTAAACGATTGCAATGAAGTGGCAGTAATTGTTTCTTAATCAAGGATTTGCTTATTGTGCCATCAAGATTTTCCACTTGCTCAGTGTTGTTACAGTGGGGGGAAAAAAGTATTTGATCCCCTGCTGATTTTGTACGTTTGCTCACTGACAAAGAAATGTTCAGTCTATAATTTTAATAGTAGGTTTATTTGAACAGTGAGAGACAGAAGAACCACAAAAAAATCCAGAAAAACGCACGTCAAAAATGTTATAAATTGATTTGCATTTTAATGAGGGAAATAAGTATTTGATCCCCTCTCAATCAGAAAGATTTCTGGCTCCCAGGTGTCTTTTATACAGGTAACGAGCTGAGATTAGGAGCACACTCTTAAAGGGAGTGCTCATAATCTCAGCTTGTTACCTGTATAAAAGACACCTGTCCACAGAAGCAATCAATCAGATTCCAAACTCTCCACCATGGCCAAGACCAAACAGCTCTCCAAGCATGTCAGGGACAATATTGCAGACCTACACAAGGCTGGAATGGGCTAGAAGACCATTGCCAAACAGCTTGGTGAGAAGGTGACAACAGTTGGTGCGATTATTCGCAAATGGAAGAAACACAAAAGAACTGTCAATCTCCCTCGGCCTGGGTCTCCATGCAAGATCTCACCTCGTGGAGTTTCAATGATCATGAGAACGGTGAGGAATTAGCCCAAAACTACACGGGAGGATCTTGTCAATGATCTCAAGGCAGCTGGGACCAGTCACCAAGAAAACAATTGGTAACACACTACGCCGTGAAGGACTGAAATCTTGCAGCGCCCGCAAGGTCCCCCTGCCCGTCTGAAGTTTGCCAATGAACATCTGAATGATTCAGAGGACAACTGGGTGAAAGTGTTGTGGTCAGATGAGACCAAAATGGAGCTCTTTGGCATAAACTCAACTCGCCGTGTTTGGAGGAGGAGTAAAGCTGCCTATGACCAAGAACACCATCCCCTTGTGTAGGTCTACAATATTGTCCCTGACATCCTTGCAGAGCTCTTTGGTCTTGGCCATGGTGGAGAGTTTGGAATCTGATTGATTGATTGCTTCTGTGGACAGATGTCTTTTATACAGGTAACAAGCTGAGTTTAGGAGCACTCCATTTAAGAGTGTGCTCCTAATCTCAGCTCATTACCTGTATAAAAGACACCTGGGAGCCAGAAATCTTTCTGATTGAGAGGGGGTCAAATGCTTATTTCCCTCATTAAAATGCAAATCAATTTATAACAGTTTTGACATGCGTTTTTCTGGATTTTTGTTATTCTGTCTCTCACTGTTCAAATAAACCTACCATTACAATTATAGACTGATCATTTCTTTGTCAGTGGGCAAACGTACAAAATCATCAGGGGATCAAATACTTTTTTCCCCTCACTGTATATGGTGGTGCCCTCTATTGTCATTACAAACGACAAGTCACTCAAAGCCAGGGCAACATGGTAGATGAAACGTACTGGCTTATTGTCTCAACTGAGAATGCTTAGCATGTGTAACTAGAAAACCTTTTATTTGCGGGTGATGGGAGGTACTTTTATTTCCCCAAACCTTTGGATAACAGCCACTGCACCGTGTCGGCATGTAACGATATCGGGACACCTTTGGTATTGTGCAACTACAGAGAGTAATCTATTTTGCAAAATGCTAAGAAAAACTCCTAACGTCTTCTCGGGCAAAACACCAATGAAAATTTCAGCGGGGGAAGAAAATATCACTTAAAAATATGGCTTGAAAAAAAAAGACCCTTCCGATTTTTATCGGCACTTGCAATCTTCTTTTTAATTCAACAGGGGACGAATGCTGCGAATGTACTGCACAGACATTGGTGGAGAGAATGGGGAAATTGTGGTAGAACATTGTGTCCCCAAAATGTCGCGGAAAAAGGGGATGCTTAACAGTCGAGCTAATTTTGTAAAATGTAGAATCAAAATAAAAAGCAAGAAAATTGAACAGCATGCAAAGCAATCGGGACTTGGAGGCTGTGTCTTCATGCTGCGTAGAAACTTCACACGCCAGGCAGTCCCAGTTTGGTTCTGTACAGTACTGTACTACTACTGGATTCCATGTTCTAGTATTTGCTTTTCAGTGGCATATTTTTTTTTACTTTTTTGAGGACATTACTGTAGGTGGCGTGGTGTATAAACACCACCACACCGGTGTATGAACACCAGTGTGGTGGTGTCGTACGGCCGGCGTGTGTGATGGGGGCGGCAGGCGAGCGGAGTGACGCGGGTGCGAAGATGCTCACCTGGAGATGTCGCCCCAGTACCACTCGGCGTCCTGTAGCAAAGTGCTGCTCGTCTCCTTGATGCCGTTGCTGTTTGGCAGCGGTGCTGGAGTCTTTGGCGGCTTCGGAGGGAGCGCTGTGTGGGAAATAAGCAGAGACCAAGCACGGAGCACGTTAATCAACAGGAAAACATTGATACAACTGTTATGTTGCAGAAAGAGTTGGTGGTGTGGGCACAAAACATTTTGGAAAGAACACCGATTGGAGGTCACACAAGTTCTCGTGATAGGCAACATTTTTTGGCCACTTTTATGCCGACATAGGCTGCCACCCAATCCCATTAGCGGTGTTCACCAGCTGTGGGAATACAGGGCAAGCCATGCTTAAACGCACTTTTTTTTATCACAAGCGCCACGCGAAAACACTTTTTGTCGTACGGTCCACCATAGCGTTTCATTGTACGGCAAAGCATTTCATTCTATTCGGTGCCAGTCTTTGAGATGCGCATCTTTTTCACATATCCTGGCCTGTCTGCTTTGTATCAAAACCATCGGTCGGGAGTTGGACTGAAAAAAAAGCCTCCTTTTCCTTTCAGACCCCACCACTCCCCCCCCCCACATCTAACTTTTTTTTATTTTGGCTCCACTTTATGGAAACTTTAACAGACTTAAGTTTAGCCAAAAGGAAAAGGGGGAATGGAGATAGAAGCTTGGCCAGGGGTCAAGCTGAGTTGAGGCTTCGCGACTGCGGCCTTATGCAGGTGCGGTTGAGACTTGCAATTTGATTTACCCGTCCAATTATACCTGCCCTGAGTAACGGTTGAGCACTGGGACTCGCTTCTTCTCGTTTGCACTGCAGGATGTCGCACAGGCTTGCAGGCCAGCTTTCAATTACTGGATATTATTGGATATTGCACCAAAAATTCCTCAAAACGAAACCATAATGAAATGGTTAATTAGGTTGGTCTGGTATTGGAGCAAGACCCAGGGCACATGGGCTGCCATAAATCCTATGTCCTCGCTGTAACGTCTCGGAAACTTTAATCTGCCCACTCTTTATTCAATGGCCACAACGCAAAAAGAAAGACACCACCAGTTGCCAACAACATGTAGCATTGAGTGAATTTGGAGAAGGAAACAACAGTTTGCACGCAACTTGCCATCATGTGTCTAGAACGATTATTCAAAGAATAATATCCTACCATATACATTGTTGCACACACATGCGCATGTGCGTACGATAAAAGGCAACAGCCCTGAAAATGCTTGCTCACGCTGCTGCTGGCAGAACGATCTCCAATAGAAGCTCTACGAAAGCCCCCTCTGGAGGGTATTTGGCTTACTCTTTTAAGCAGGCCAGATGTCTTGGAAGAAGCTGTGAGAGTACCCACATTTAAACCTACCTCGCACAACCCGCTGATCGACTAACTTGGACGTATCCATTTGTTCTGCCAGGTGGACTGAGGTGGCTGGGGGGGGATTTCATAAACTTTCTCATTTTACATACAGTACTGGGTACGGAACTGGACAAAGAAGGGCGGAAAGCAATGGGTGGAGGAGTGGTTGGGGGGGGGGGGGAGAAGGACTCTCCACCCATGAACCAGTTGCACAAAAGACGCCTCTTTCTCAACAGCGCTCAAAAGTTTTGGCATGGCGTCCAAGCGCGCCTCTTGGCTTGCGACGGATCCCCCTGCCTGACCCGCTGGCTTTCGTTACGCCGGAACACATGGTTCTCCTCCGCCAGTCGTCTCGCTTATTTCATTAATTCACGTTCGGCAGCGGAGAGAAGGAGAAAAGGGCGAGCTCTGCACAAGGGCGGTGCGCGAATGTGGCCACGCCGCCGCCGAAATTTACAAAACTCCATGTACAGCTTTGCTAAGTGATTAATGATTCTGCCTGTGGTACAGTTTTGTACCTTTTCCCATTATTATGTAATCTGGCCACGAGCTGCTTCCTTTTTTTAGTAAGGTTAAGTATAGAAACAAAATATTTGTATGATGACCTCTCTCAAACCAAACTCTTGCGAGTTTTCATTGCATTTCATCCGTCCATTCACTGGATGTTCATTTGTTCGATTGGCCGTTCACTCATTAATTCATTTCAATTCATCATTCGTTTCAATTTGCCTGGCCTTGAACACCGCACATCCCAGGCCAGAGATTCTCGTGGTAACGTTGAAAGCGAAGCGCCCCCGAGCTTAGTTCTCACTGCGCCTCGCTACACACTCCACCTTGCACTGCGCCCGTTACTCAGCCAAAGCGCTCACAGAGCCCCCATTCAACGAAGCACACGAGTGATTTTTTTTACATCCCCGCCTCTTTCTTTCCACTGAAGAATCTTTTTCAGGCCACTGACTCACTAAGCCTGTGGTTCCTGGCACCAGCTGAGCGAGATTTATTTATTTATTATTGTAATTTGTCACGCGATGGACTTGCGCAATGTCTACGTGCTGCCATCAGCTTTTTTTTACGTGCACCCACTGCCCCCATTTCTCCTCCCTCATCCGCACACCATAATAAATAACGGTCCAGGGCTTTTGCTACATTAATACCCAACTGCTGAGCAGCACGCACATGACCCAAACGCACGAAGAAATGATCACCCGCAACTGGTTCCAAAGTTTGTTATGTGCCATCATAGTTAAAAGGTATTCAGGTAGCACACCAGATCTGTTCTAAAAAGTAATGTGGGGTTTACTGATGTCTCCACAGAACTTAAGGCCAAATGTGTCCTGCATTTTGTAATTTCACATATTAGAAATTCGAGCATGACTTGTGAAACTACTCAAAGAGGGGCAAAAAAAAGTTATTTGAAGGCAGCAAATTTTGTCTGCCGGTGAAGTTATATTAAAGTGGCCTCACTGGAACTCATAAGAAATGGGGGGAATGACAATGTAGGCCAATTTTAAGGACTAAGTGCGGCAGGCCATTGCCACGTCTAGCGATGAAAGGCAGCTAACATTCATTCCACTCGATTAACTTGGGTGGGGAGCTCCTCTTCGAGAGGAAGTGGCAGGAGATTAAAAGTTCAAACGACGGCTCCACCCGGAGGTAAATCCTAGGGAGTGAGGCCCCGGTGACGTGGCTGGGGTTGTCGGAGAGGCACTGGATGAGTGCTCGCTCATTGGCCAGACAAGCAGCAGCAGCTAAAATTACGTCTTCGTTAATGGAGCCTCCTGTGAGTTGAGCAATGCCGTGCACTCCCCTCCCTTGCCACCACTGCCCCCCCCCCTCTTTGCCCATAAGAAGCATTTGCCTTCCCGTGTGCGTGCATCCCCTGCGTGTGCCCCTTTGTTTAACGATCCCTGGATATGTTACCAGTGGTCCTGTAAACGAGGCGCTGCCCCATTTGTGCGCTACCGGCTGCCCCTCCCCCACAGCAACTTCCTTCCACCGCCATAGTTTTACTTTATAATCCTGGTTCCGAGAGGAAAAGTGGGCGAGTGCTGGACAGTGACAAAGGCCGCTATCGAGATGGTTTGGCTCTCTAATCACCCACTGTGCTCAACGATTCCAATGCCCTGGGCCATAAACTCGCAGATTTTCACTGCAGGCAAGTGATCGACACACGTGGCTTGCTTTGTTAACATAAATTTGTTACGACATTAGTCGTTCACTGCTTCTATATAAAAAAAAACTTTAGTTTTCTTGTTTTGCTTTGTTCTGTGGATGCTGCCGTTGGAACATTCATTTTGTGCAATGTAAGTTCTGGGGAAGAAATGGAAAATGCTGAGAACAAACATCTTAGACAAATCCCTCATTAATTTCTACATAAAATGCAACTCATCGGACTAATGTGCAATACGACACCGCACAGGCAAACCGAGTTGAACCAAACACTTCCAATGACGGGAAGTTTGAGAAATGAAACATCGATAGTGGCAAGTTTATGCGAGCAAAACACTGCGGTTTTACACACAAGTGCCCGAACAGTTTGTAATCACAACTGCGTGCCATGGACGAGCCAACATTTCGCCAATTCTGTGGAAGATTTACTAAATGGCAGACGAGGCATCATACACATCCTGGGCATGTCCACATAGCACCAGTAACCCATTCCTCAAATTAACCAATACATTAATTGTTGAATCCTGAACCACCGTGAGGCTCAAAGGTTAATAAAGACAGACTTTCGTGATAAAATAAAGAAACGCACTGTTTTTTGACGTGAAGGCCTCTGGGCAGCAATTCCGAAAGCGCAATGGTATCGCCGAATGCTGAAACTCAATCGTGCGGCAGGAAATTTGTCAACTGGTTGCTCCAACGTAGAGGGGAAAACTTTTACCTCAATATCCACAACCTCAATGAGACTTAATTCCCAATGACCCTGCAGAGGCATGTGACCACACGCACCTTAAGTCGGACACAGCGCTCAATAAAACAAGGCTTTGACTGTAGCCGAAATATGTCAATGTTATTTTAACTCAAAAGTCACAAAAAAAAGATAATTAAAGCTGTAATTAAAAGCAGCCAGGCACATTCGCAATAAATAAATACAGCAGGATCAAGCGTGGGAATTTTACTCTATGCCAGGACATGGCTGCAGAACGAGTCCACATACCACACAGGCTCGAAAAGGCTAACTTAAGCAGCTAGGCCCCCAAATCCTACACAAGGCCGACTGTTTGCAGAAGTCCCTCAGGAGTCATGCTAAGCCCAGCGGACCGGGCGTGGCCCCCAGAAGAAATGGGGAAAAATAAATAAAAGCGGAGTTTTTTTTGTTGCAAACCTCACGTTCCAGGAAGTACCAGGTGTGAGGTTCTGGGGAGCTAGGAGGGCGCAGGTGTAACGCTAATGAAAGAGCCATTGTAGCCAGGTGTACGGTTGCTACAAGTCCTCTTCCTCACCCTGAGCACCCCCCCCTACTCCACAATTCCCTCCTCCCCCCCCCCAACTTTCAACCTTTTAGTTGCAGTAGTGAAATAGAATTGAAAGTAAAAAACCATTGTAAGACCCTTTTTTTGCTCTTAGAATTTTTAAATTATGGTCACCCTCTGGGCACGTATACAACTAACCACATGTGGATTGTAGCCATGGGCCTGAGTGTAGTTTGTGCTGAGTGATAAAAGCTCCATTCTCAGCCCAGTCACGCGCTAGGGAAGTGAAACTGGGAAGGGTGGCCTTAAAAATAAATAATATAACCATGTGTCTATTCGTTTTGTGCAAAACGACATCTGCCGTAAGTTTGCTCGTATTTGCGGAGCTTAACATTAAATAATTTGCGGAAGATGTGCATCGCCAACTGCGTGAAGCTGAAAATATGCAACATTTAATTTAAAAAGGGGGTGTGCTGTACAACTTTACCCGCAGTTAGAGGTTGCTGCTGTCGATAGGCCTAGTCACATGAGCTTCTGGTTCGTCAAGGTTCCCAAAGTATGTCTCTTCGCATACAAACTAGTAATCCTGTCTGACACAAGTACAAGCCATCTGACAACGAAAAGCTCCACTTCGGTATTAAATGCGGTGTAGTCGTGCTGAAAACCTGCTCGGTACATCACGCCCGCACACGCCAATGAACAAGCATGCCCGTGCCAAGATTAAAACAAACCTTTCAACAGCTGAGCCACAAAAAGGCCATTCTTAGCATGTACAGGATTTTTGTTCTTTCGCAAGGGACATTTTCCAGATGCGAACGCCTAAAGGTGCATATGGAAGCCAATTAAATGTTCATGTATGAATTGTTTCAAGTTTGTATACCCATATATACCTTATATAAAGGCTTTGCTTAGCCTTAAATAAATAAAAATGCACTCGGTCAAACACAATGACGATTTTACCACACAACGTCCAAATTCTGTTTCACGACAAGCCGATGGACCGACCCACTTTCATTATAGGGGAAAACACAGTTTGAAGGGAAATACCCTTAACACAATGTACGGCGCACACATTTTGGCTTAAAGCTGAACGCACACTGTTAGGCATTCAAAATTCCACCGGTAAAACGCGCTGGAATCTGACGCACTGATGTACGCCGGCTCTCGGAGGCTTTCATGTGTAGAGAATTAAAGCCAAATGCCGACCAGATTTCTTACTCGACCAACTGTCAAAATAGGTAATTGTGAAAAGCTGCATCTCTGATTTCTATCGCGCCCCTGAACGGCCTGGCTTATCGGCGTCGCGAACAAACAAAAAAAATATCTACTGTACAACCTCCGGAGGGCCGCGTTGCTCGCAGATGGGAAAAGCTAAAAATACAGAGCCGCCCGTGGGCCTTCTCACAGACATGAGGCCACCGCATCCTAATCCCGCAAGGGAAGTCCTTGGGTTTTTTTTTACAAAAAATCCCCCGACTGGTTACAGTCAGATTCGAAATATCTTATCATCTCTGTACATCCAAGATTCCACCTACTGTGGATCGAAGGCGAGAGCTCTGCTGCACCGTGATTCTAAGCAATTGGGCAGAGAGCTTCCACCTTGCCATGAAGATTGGCAAGAGGTTGAAGAAACCGCTGGCGTTTCTATTTTTCTTTGGTATTATGTAGGGTTCTGCATGAACATTGGATAATTCTCTGGCAAGCATGGGGATCGCGAGTTCCCCCCCCACACTCACACACACACACATCCATCTCTCTGTAATTCGTTCTGAAAGAGTGTGACGAACTTTTGTTTGCCAGTTTCTAGGTCGCGCATAATATTTAAATATACTTTAAAATAATCGCCATTGCCAGGTGCGGGCAAAGCGAATCCAGGTGAGTGTGGCAGTTTGACACTCAACATTGACGAGACGCCAAATCTTTTTTCATCCATATCGTCAAGCACGTTGACGGCGCCCGTTTAGCACCCACCGCCGAAGAGGGAGGGAGGTCTGCGATTGCGACGGCACCGCTTCTTATAACGCCGTCGCTCTCGACGAACTTTGATGGAACGTTTCTCCAGAAGCCTTGGCGCCATCACCTCACAAACCGTTCCTCGGCCATGTTGACCCAAAATCCGCCCCCCCCCCTCTCTCTCTCTTCCTATATTCTTTGTTAGCCTGTGTTCGTGGTGGGGTTAACGTACTCACAAACTGGAAGTGGTAGACATTAACCCTTCGATAGAGCAGGTGTGGGGGGCCTCGCCGCAAGGTTTTAGCGAGTAAGTTTATCCAGGGCCAATAGTGTTGAAACACAAAAAAAAAGCTGAACGACTTTTCTCTCGAAACGAAACTACCAAAGCATTACCAAGGGGGCGAGCCGTGGAGTGGATGTCAAAGATCCTGTTTTGTGATTTGCAAGAGCAGGCCCTTGTGAGTGGGCACCGTGACCTACATTTACTAAGCCGAACAACTCTGCGCCATGATTAACTTTGCCCGGATAAAAAGTCATCCCCCTGCTGAGGACGAATGTCTGAGAAATGGACGCAACAACTCGCATGATCCATCCTCCTGATCAAATCAAGGATTTAGGAGGAGAAATACAAGATTGTGGTATTATCTTTTATTTTTTTGGGGGGGATGGGGGTTCGGGATCGAGATGGCAGGGGTGGTGGTGGTGGTGGGATCATCCCAGAAGCAAGCCCAAAGCAAAATGGCACCCAACGTTGCACTGCACTGCGCAACCCATATTAATAAAAAACCTTGTCCGAATAAACTTCACACGAGTCGAACCAAACTGAGAGTTAACTTTTCTAAGCAGACGAGCCCCCCCCCCCAACCAGGAGGAAGGAAAGCGTGACTGTCAGTGATGATTGGGAAGGTAATACTGGTAATAATCGGTCATCCTCCATCTAATATGTCCATTCATATTTGAGATTGAATATCTAACCCGAATGATCAAGTATTCGAAAAACTCTTGTCATCTATGATGGTCTAAAGGTCTTTTTTTAATGGCCATTCACAGGTGGCAAGTTTTATGAAGAGATTAACGCAAGCTGAGAAACCCTCCCCCTGGTCTTAAGACACCTCCACTGGCCCAGTTAAAACATTGCCTAACCACGTCACGGAAATATCAATGGATTCAATTTTACTGAACAAAAACGATCTGCAAACTAGACTTAAGCCCATCGAACCTGAAGGGAAGACGCAGGCTCTATCCCGACTCACTAAGAAATGTATTAACCAATACGCTGTATGTATAATTTAGCAACAGAAATCGTTGCACTTATACGAGTCAAAGCCACAGGGCAAGGCAACGCACAGTAACATCGTCCAATTTGCTAATGAGCTTGCGCTCTGCTTTTGCAATCTTTGGATAAATGTCCCAAGCTGCTTCGGCGGCTCTACCTGGTAACCAGACATGAGATTCTGCACTTTTTGCATGCAACAGGGAAATATTGTATCCGGGAGAGCCAAGACTTTAATCATTTTGGGCGAAATCCTTTATCTCGTTATTTAAGGTAGATGTTAACACCGACGAGCTGCACCAATGATATATAACGGTGGTCTCTGGACGTTCACATTTTTGCAGGTCACATGCATTACACTGTGTAACACAATGTTTTGTTCCTGGGTAGTAAGTGTTATTTTGTAATTGCTCATGCCTATAAAGTATAGAAAATGGCTATTATTCCCCCACAAACTTTGCTTTGTGACCACGACTTTACGTGAGAACGCAAGACACAAATGCACACCACGTTTTCTCATTGAAAATAGGTAAATTTCAAAATATCACTGTCCTGGTCACAAAAGCAAAGTTTGTGGGGAATAATAGCCATTTTCTGTACTTTTGAGGCATAAGCAATTAAGGAAATAACACTTACTACCCAGAAACACATTTTTTTGTTCCACAGTGTTATAATACTATCATTTAGAACGCGTCTCGTTAAAATGTAGCTGCGGATAACTTTGAGATTCTATTGTAATTGGAACCGCGACAGCTACCCATGGCCAATTGCTTGCAAGTGATGTCATGGGTCTTCCCGAATACAACAGTGCCGAGCCATATCAAGCTTTGGCTCAAGGTCTGTCACAGAGATCATCTGTGCAAAAGTAGTCTCCATTCCCGTGAAACAAAAGCGTATTCAACGCAGGGTTACCGCACATTACAAAATACTGCACATTTGCAACATGACCACACACGCACACACACGCACACACGGGCACTCGAATATAAAACGTGCGCACAAAATATGCGCGCACAAGAAGAGACGCAATTTGTGCCGTTGTCACAAGAATGAATAGCTCATTAAAGGAGGGGTCCACGACGATCGTGAAAGCAAACTGCACGTCCGGAAGGGAGCGAACAAGTCCGAATCGCTGTAGCGCACACGAAAGGCTACACACGGGGAGTGAATGAACGTGAGGTTTGCTGCTGCTGCTGCTGAATGAACAATGGGGGTAGGGAAGCGTGCACACAAGCCACCCTTACCTGGGGGGTCCATCTCCATGTAAAATATCGGCTCGGTGCAGTAAGGGAGACCCGCCAGCCCCCATTCGTCCTCCGACTCGTCCATTCTCAAGCCAGTGTTATACATCTTTTTTTTAAATTAAATAACGCAACTTAACATTAAAAAAGGGGAAGGAGAGCGGGGGGAAAAAAAAACGACGCAAAAAATTCACTACGGGAGGGGGGTGGTGGTGGAAAAAGTGCTTCGCTTTGTTTTAGTAAAAAAAAAATTTCTTCAGTTTCTTAAATTACTATTATTACAAAAAAATATTATAACGACGCAGAGAGAAAGAGAGGAGAGAGAGAGAGAGACAAAAAAAAGAGCTGACCGGTTTCAGCAGTGCAAACGATTCAAGTGTTGAAGGATAAGAGGGGGGGGGGCCCTAACAGCCTGCGCCAAGATCCCCCTCCGTAATCCTGCCTCCGCGCAAACTCATAGAAAGACCCTCCTCGGCCTGCCACACGCTTTCTTATGACAGCGGCCCGGGCGACTTCATCTCAAGAGCTGCGAGTAGGGGCGGGCAAAGGGGGTGGGGGGTGTCAGCCAGTAACCTATTACATCATCGGGAAAGACCATTGCGAGTTTGAGTAAAAAAGGGGGGGGGGTGGTGGAGGGAGAGTTGAGAGTTACTACGAGAGAGGGAGTGTAAGAAAGACGGAGTGATTTCTGGGGGGGGGGGGGGGGATGGGTAAAGCAGAGAGACCCCCCCCCCCCACGTCTCATTTTCACACGACGTTTCGTTTTCGCGTTTAAAACAGGCGTGCGCGCTCTCGCGCAAGCTCGGAGTGGTTCCCATTAATGTGAATGCGCCACACAAAAAAAAAACAATTTCCACGATTACGTTTGTAAAATATACGGAAAATTATCCGGTCTCTGATTGTACCAATGCATGGTCGTAAATATGAACTTAATTTCTATTGAGAGTTGTACTTATTTATTTACCCCCCATTGTTCCTTCGCATGCAGGAGCGATGCATTATATATGCATTAGGTAATGTTAACGTGCAGTGCAGGTTATACAGCACCATACTTTCCCGATCTAACGGTACGATATTCCCATTTACTCACTTTGCAAATTTTTAATCATTTCTGAATTACCGCATACAGATGATGAAACCCACATTAATTGTGCATGCGATACTAAACCAGGTCAACCTTCTACAAAGTGTCACTCCCATCCCAATGATTCCTCCACCGTGTAAAACAAAACAAAAAAATAACGCGAGGCGACAATGAACATGACGACGTGGATCTTACTACGACTTGGCGTTGCAAACATCTCTCTCGTCTCCCAACAAGCACAGTGAGATTGCTAACGCAGGACAAACGATAAAGGAATGACGAAACAAATGATACAATTCCCCCCCCCCTACCCCCGCGTGCAGTTGGTAGGTTCCGTGGCCCTTCAGAGGCCTGCCAGGGGCTGCCTGTGCACCCATTGCCCCCCTTCCAGCACGTAGCCTTCGATTACAGCAGGCGGGGCACGTGGGGGGGGGGGGGGGTAGGGATGAACGCGCGAATGAGATTAGTCCACAACGTTGCCAACCAACCAGTCAACGGGCTTTACTCGTGACGTATTTAAATACAAAATAAATATATAAAGCTTTTTTTTTTTTAAAATGCATACACGCGCTGGGAATGTTTTTTTTCTTGTTCTTGTCGTACTTTCCTTCCACATGCACGATTTGTGCAAATTGCAGGCAGTGGATAATAGTACACATTTCATGTAACACACCCGCCAACACAGACCCACCCCGATCACCCCGTCCTCCCCCCCCCACCCAAACGTTCAGTTGGTCTCCGCCACCCTCCCCAACCAAGCCGTCTGAAGTGAAACCTCCAGCCAATGGGAAGAGAGCCGTGGCGGCCGCCTGCCTTCTAATTGGCCATCCGGTTGCTAGGAGGGAGCGAAGGCAAGAACAGCTTTGGAATGGTAACAGCGCTCCGGCAAGCCCCCATTGGCTGGCAGGCGGTCGGGCTGAACCAACCTGTCCGGTAGACGAGGGGGGTTTGGTGGCGAGAGGGCTGTTCCAACTGACCGGCAAGCAGCGGTTGGGTTGGTTGGTGGTGGTATTCTCAAGCCGAGAACGCACCAGCAGCGTTTGCGATGCACATTTGAAATATAATTTAAGACAATGGGCACGTGTTTATTCAAGGTGATGTGGGACAGAGGCCTCGGGGTTCAAATTGTGGTCTTGCTAATGTGTTCCAACGCAACAAGTATAACGGAGCGGATATTTATAGACGGTCTGGGAACGTTTTGACAACCCGGCCGGCCCTGTTTTCATCTCTCAGGAGCTAAATATTGAGCAGGCAATTTGGGCGAAATCGCGCAAACGCCGCATTTGTTAAACGCAATTTTCTCCCAATTCAAATATGCCCCCACTCCTCGAACGCGTGGGTTTGTTGCTTCGTTGCCTCGCCTTTCCGAAAGGATACACGAGGGGGTAGCGGGGGGATGACAGCACGAAAGACAAATTACGGATTTGAGACCGCCACAGTACCTGCGCCTATCACCTGCGGTAGTGCACAACGCCTATCACCTGCAGTAGTGCACAACGCCTATCACCTGCAGTAGTGCACAACGCCTCTCACATGCAGTAGTGCACAACGCCTCTCACCTGCAGTAGTGCACAACGCCTCTCACCTGCAGTAGTGCACAACGCCTATCACCTCCAGTAGTGCACAACGCCTATCACATGCAGTAGTGCACAACGCCTATCACCTGCAGTAGTGCACAACGCCCATCACCTGCAGTATGCACAACGCCTCTCACCTGCAGTAGTGCACAACGCCTCTCACCTGCAGTAGTGCACAACGCCTATCACCTGCAGTAGTGCACAACGCCTCTCACCTGCAGTAGTGCACAACGCCTATCACCTCCAGTAGTGCACAACGCCTCTCACCTCCAGTAGTGCACAACGCCTATCACCTGCAGTAGTGCACAACGCCTATCACCTGCAGTAGTGCACAACGCCTATCACCTGCAGTAGTGCACAACGCCTATCACCTGCAGTAGTGCACAACGCCTCTCACCTGCAGTAGTGCACAACGCCTCTCACCTGCAGTAGTGCACAACGCCTATCACCTGCAGTAGTGCACAACGCCTCTCACCTGCAGTAGTGCACAACGCCTCTCACCTGCAGTAGTGCACAACGCTTCAGCGAAAAAAAGAGGGGCCCCTGAAAAAAGCCCTCTTTAAAGTGCACAAATGCGGGCAATGTTTTGCTGAGCGTGGACGTGCGAACGATATTTCGAACTTTAAAAGCACGTGACACAAAGCAGAACCAGCCCTCCCCAATTCTTCCTTCCTGCTGCTTTCCCCCTATCCCTCTCTGCAAGATGAAATTTTGCTCACGCATTAAACCAGCGGTGTAACACTAGCAGGCACAATTAAAGCTGCATGTCCCCGAGTATTACGATACCGCCAGTAGCAACGACCTGAATTGGCCCGCGTGTGTAATTGGTCACATTGCCCAATGTGTAAAGTCTACGGGCCGCGTTGTGTCGATTTAATGCAACGAGCACCGCGCGCCGTTAGCACAGTCACCATGAAGTTACACGAGATTTTAAATGACAATAAAAAAACACCCCAAAACAATGTACGCATGTTGAACTTCTTTCGCACCGTACGTAGCCAACCGCGCTAATCGGAAGTGCGGGGTAAGGACAACAAACTAAACACAAAAAGCAGTTCTAAAGAAATTAGTTTTCAATCCAAATTATTTAAAAGTGCAATAGCTCCCCAGTGGCTCCCCTAACATCGGAAGGAAGAACGCTCCAGCCGGCCTTCAGAAGCGCATCTGAAAGCGCGAGCGATGCGGTGAGCGGTCTTTGTTCGATGGCCCAGCCAATGCAACCAACACCACCACCACCATCACCTATCTATCACATGGCCTTGGCGAGGCGTTTTTATTTCAGTGTCTCTCCCATGCTCGACGACAACAACAAAAAAGGATAACATTACCATTTCAATGCTACTTGCAAAAGTGAAGCTTTTTGTTCTTTGGACATTAAAACAAAATTCCTGAAACACAAGTGGTAATTTACAACAAAAAAACCCGTCTCTAAAGAGTTTTCAAAAATGCACCGATAGCAGCAGGAATGGAACAGACTTCTTTACAGATAGAAACAAATTAGAACTATCCAGAAGTACTGCCACAAACACATTGTTGCATTTACAAAGCTTATTATTCGCATAACTGTAATTATATAGAGGGTTAAGACTGTTTAAGTTAAACATTGTTGCTAAGTGTCTACACGCAAGCTCATTAAAGACAATAATATGTAATTTTCTCTCTGGGGAAACATGTATCCCACTTTAAATAAATGCATTATCTATTCAACACATGGACAAAGACCCTCCCCTCGTGTATACATTGCAACTTATTTGGAGAAAGTGTCGTAAGTAAACATTGATTAAGGTATGTACACAAATATGCAGACAAAGATCCCACATATAGCTTTAACATACTGTTGGGGAAAGTGCTGTTAACAAGCATCTATGAAGGCCCACACGGCACACGAGGATGTAGGTGGCCAGCACTACGCCCGACCGCCTTTGTCTCCCCGGTGGCAATGTTTACAACACACCGCACTAGGTATCCATTTGAGGCCGAGCATACCTAGGAGAGGCCCAGGAACCGATTCAGATAATCGCCAATGGTGTTTGGCCGTGAGCGGGAATCACACACACACGTGCATGCAAGCAAACGCACGCTATTTGCAGAGTAAGTAACATTCGGCTCGGCGGTGGTGAGCGGTACTACACACAGCCTACGTAGGGAGTGTACGACGAGCGGTCATCACTCATCGTTATGTGGCTCTCGGCCACACGAGCTGGTGACGCGAATGTAAACCAGGTGCTGAGGAGTGGGGGTCGGTTTCATTGTGTGTGTGTGAGCACGTGTGCGTTTCACCACCCCGGCCAGCACGCTTTGCCACCCCCATTCGTGCACCGCCCAGAAATACGAACGACTTGGCATTGTTTCGCCTTCTAACCAATACAATGTCGACACCGACCTTCGCACTGCCACCATTCCACTCGTCACCACGCCACGGTGTAGAAGAAGCTGCCACGAAAGCGCAACGCGGCGGATTTTCTTTGCGCGGTTTAATTTGCTTCGGCGTGGCGCGAACACGACACCTGGTTCTCCCCGAGCCGAGCCAGGTTAAGCTGGGGGGAAAGGCGGCTGCCCGATACAAGGGACGCTTCGACCCCGTGGCAGGTTCCGACTCGATCGTGTGACGCACAGTCTGCGTCAAGACTCCTCTCTCGAGCTGACCGACTTAACGTCACCGTGAAATCTTGAGTGGCTCGGCTACACTTGAAAGCCAGCTGGGGCAGTCGAGGGGTCTGCACATTTTGCTGCTGCTGGTCCGGTCTGCAGTGGTGGTGGCAGCAGCTCTAAGTTTCCTCCAAAGTGTCATCTGACACCATGCACCGTGACCAGGTATCGCACCAAGGGTGATCGAGCAATCCGCTAACCACCCCACTAAGATTCCCACCATATCGCGACCAGGTGCTGAACCCGGGTCACCAGGATCAATCCCAAATCGGCCTAAGACTTCACTACCATTCCCTATATATACCACGATCAGTTACCAAACCCAAGTTCCCTGACCTGTAGTACAATACATTCACCACTTCACTATAACAATGCATTCGTGGACAAGCAAACACATGCAGAATTTTTATTTATAACTCAGCGAGAGTTCATTTAGATCAGTGATCCACTTTTCAGAGCGCAAGCACATTTAATGATGGGCACATACAATGACCCGAGTAAAATTCCCAACCACACCTAAAACCAGTGTCCAGTGATATTTGAACTAGGTGCTAGGCGTTCCACTTCACCAACTTTCGCTGGCCAGGATGGTGAAGTATGGTCAAACAACCACCACGACCGAACACGGTGCGGGATTGGGCATTCATCCCATTGACAAAGGGCTGCACATATATAATGGTTCTTTTACGCAAACATACAAAACAAACTCGCGCATGGCGCTGCATATACGTAAGTAAACGTGGCAGTAAATTACCCCCAGTGGCTGATCATACACATACACACGGAGGATGAAAGTAGACGAATGAAACGCATGCACAAGCCGAGGACAAAGGCTGACCGCAAACACCGCGGGGGCACGGAGTGTCCGCACCCCGAGTATGTAAAGGTCGAGGCGTGAGGAGCCACTGCTGTGTTTGCTTGCGTCCTGACCCCTCCGCTCGGCCAGCAGTAATTACCCCGCTGACCGCTAACCGCCGTCACGGGGGTTACAGCGCCGTCCAGACACTCAGATTCTATCTGGACCAGATAACCTCTGGCTTCAACTCATTACAATGTACAAGCCTGCATGCATGGGCTGCGGGGAGGGCGGGTGGTGCTGTGGCTGAGTGGTCCTGTGGCTGGGTAAGCATTCTGTGGCTGGGTGATCAGCAGCAGCAGGCAGAAGGGACTCTTTTGTTCACAAAGTACCATAATTCATAATTGGTTTTTGGAAATGTGTAGGATTCTTTGCATGTTCAACCAAATATACAGAAAATGTACCTCTGTTATCCAGGGCAAGAGTCGGGGTTTTTATAATTTATTTGGGAGTTTCAATACATTGCAGTGGCTCGCATGATACTGGGAACAACCTGGACTATTATTATAAGCGTTTGGCTGACACTCTTCAAGGGTCGATCTTTCTCTACCCTTTATGCTCTTCAGCTCTACAGAAGTCCATGGTGCCTTTTTGCCGATTAATTGCTCAGAGCTGGCAAAGGGCAAACCGAGTTGAACATAACATTTATACGAATAATTATTTTCTCCACTCATCAATACCCAAGAGAAAGTTATCAACTATACCACACTTGGGAACTTGGTTTAATCGTAGGTGGCCACCAAGACTGAAAGTAAGCATTCTAAGGCGGTCCTAGCTCATTGCTCTGAACTCCCTAATCAAACAAGTCATATTTCACAATGACCACTGTTTAAAACGGCCTGAAAATGTTGTTTATGAAGAGCACTAGCCGCTTTAAAATGACAAAAATGTTAGCGTAATTTACAATCCTTTGTCAATCTACTGCTGGATGTAATCCTTCCCACGCCATGTTGGTCATGCAGCTGTTTAACCATACTTCTCCATAATGTATGGGTTGGCGAAGCGTGGACTTCACCTCGGACGACAGGTTTAGATATCGCTCACCACTGGTGTTAACCGTAGCTGGACATGAAACGTGGGTTACTGGGTTCATAGCGCAGTTTGGTAACCACTGCACCCACCACTCCACTCCAGAAAAGGCAAAGTGTAGTGGATTAATAGGCGGCCGTACGCTGTTCCACTGCGACACACCAAATACAATGGGCCTCAAAGTCATAATCGGCCAACAATGCGGAGCAGAAGGAGCGCGCTGCAGCTGAGGACGCCTGCCCATGCCGTGCGCACAATAGCGGCCGTTCCACGCACCAACTGGAACAAAGAACATTAATCCTCCCGCGCAGCATCGTTCAAGAACGTACTACTTCAGGGCGGCAGTGACAGCCATTTCTCCCGCAATACTGGGGATACCTTAACCACCTCGTCTACAGATACCGCGCCGTATGTCGCTCGAACACATTTTTTGTTCCACTACACTGGAACCCGTTTACGTTCTTTTATTATTGCCAACACACCACACGTGTCTAGTCGGGGGGGTCTGACTCCCTGGGGAAAGTGTGTCGCGACTGTGGCTTGGACTACGACTAAAAGATGGGTCGGAGCACGGCTGTACCTTACTAGTTGCCAGGGTTGAGCTTTGATGTATGCGTGACAGCATGGGGTTAATGAGGGCGAGGGAGGGGAAGAGTGTGGCTGGACCTCTTCCAATTTCTCGCAAGTACTAAACCGAAACCTGGGCTACTGGCTCAAACTTGTTCGTCCTTATAAATAGCAACGGTCCAGATTATTAAGGGGGTTGAAAATTAATTACAAAGCATTGGGCTACGCATTTAAGTCACCTAATTACTGGCGGCAGACTCCCGTTCTTTCAGGGTCAATCAATTCACTGTCCGAGAATGTGCACGTACATTGGCACATGCCGGCATTGCTCAGGCAAACAGAATGGCCTAAAAACTTTGAACATCCGCCGACATGCCATCTTCAAAATAAAAACTCTCTAGGGTTGTTTGATATTACATTTACAATGCACAGTTAATGGAAGACGAGTCGGGCCAAAGCAGTGTTTTGTCAGGCATACCGGCCGGGGTCAGACTTTCGCTCGGATGGCAGGGCACTAGGGGGGGGGGGCCTGTATCAAGTGGGTACATTCAAGAGTGGAGACTGCTGACTCGGCAATTTGAGAGACCAGGCTGAGGGTGGATGACCAACAAAATTATGCCAGGTTGCTTCACTACTATACAGGTCTGTTATAAAAAAATGGCCTAAAGTCTAACACTCCTTTCAGAATATTTGTTCTCTTGTACCATAAGCCAAAACACAACTAAACGTGCTTTATATCCTCCTCATTGTGCATATACGGTGTTATATAACGTTCGATTTTTTTTATGCCACTCGTTTTCAGGTTTTGGCAATTCGATAGCCACCGCTTTGCACGGAGACCTTCTGCTTCAATTAGCTAAACACATTTGACACAGTTTGTTAAACAAATAAAAAATGGGGGGGGGGGGAAGAAATATGTTTTTGTTACGTACTGCCCTCTAAACACCAAGGCCTGCCTGAACAAGTTTGGGGGATTGCAGCCGTACAATGGGGGCAGCTGTGAGAATGGAGGGCCCCAACAAGCTGAGACCTGTCTCAGATGGAGCCTGGGCCCGGGGAACCCCCACGCTCTAATTCTGTGCGCTGAGTGGCTCAGATTAACCCGCAGCTGTCGGCTAGCCCTCCCCAACCCAACCCCAGCCTTCCATGCCTCTCTTACACCTCCCAGAAACGTCCCCCCCAGTTATCCTCCTCCTCCTCCCCCTCCATTCTCCTAACCGATGCCTCCTCCTCCTCTCTCTCCTCCGGCTGGGGTTTTTCCCCACCCTGAGCAATGTCAAATTTTTTTGGGGCGTGTTAAATAAATAAATGCAGTCCCCCCCCCCCCCACGCCTGTCCTAACTAGAGTCCCCTGAGTCTCTCAGGGGGACTGGCAGTGGCTGTAGTGGTGGTGCAATCATGCCGTGTTGCATGTATGTTGAACTTCTTTCTCACTGTACGTAGCCAACCGTACTAATCGTAGATTTAGGCCCGACGCAGCGCTGTAAACGGAAAGTTAAATGTGCAGCCCTGCAATTGCTTGATCACGCCACTGCTCGTGGAAGGGCTTCCCACGAGAGGGAAATCAAGTGGGCCCCTGTAGAGGGCATTTTTTCTACTCTTCCACGTTGGCCAGGCAAATTGGCAGGGTTGGGAACGACGAGGGGGTTAGAGGGTGCTGGAAAAGAAGACGACAGTTTTGTGAGTCACAAAACTCGAGTTTTGTGACTCACTACACTCGAATGATTTCCAACAGTTGCATCAAATTACTCTGCCGAAACATTTCGGGTAGCGTGAGAGCGTGCACGTAACTTGTTTATTCAGCCTTCTCAGTAACACATATGCTTCAAGGTCTTTCTCATTCTGAGTTCAGCCTGCGAGAAATAAACACAATATGCGAGACTGCAAAGAAAATTATTGCCTATTTTCGCAACAAACCTGAAATATCACTGCACTCCGGGACACAACGTTATAAGTTTTAAGATGCAGAGATCTGTTTTTATTTTGTTAAAGTTTAATCCCTGAAAAGTTGGTTAACTTACAATATTAACTGTTCCTATATCAAACAGCCAGGCTCAATCATGACCCAGAAACACAAATAGCACACTGGCCATCAACGCTTGTGTTCCTCTGCGTGACGGATGGACTTCCACGAAGCCCAAAAACAGCACAGCGAGGGTGAGTGCAAGCCGAGGATATTGCACCACATGTGAGCTCACGAGGCTTGGCTGCCTCCCCGAGCCAAAACTCTGCTACCCGGACATTCAACGTAAATGACGGCAAGGTCGTTCATAATTCATTCAATAGCCATAATTCCAAAGCCGGGCTTGTCCCCGGTTGGCGACCCTGTAGATATTTCTGCACCCGGAACAACCACGTTCAAGTGCAACTCTCGCTATGGCCGCGGTTACTGGTCACGTGCCGCCTAATCCAGTCGACCGGCGACTTTAGAAAATATTCAATGAGAAATTAATCCCTGCGCGGGCTTCTCTCCGTCGCCCTCCTTTGCCTTTGCCGCCACCTGTGCCGGAGCAGTTGCGGACGAAGGGAAGAGCGACACGACGCGCCACCGCACACGTGCCATGGGGAACGCAACTGCTGCCTGGCGCACCTCCCAAAGCGTGGCCCACCCAGCATATCTTGACGGCCGCCGTCAGCAATTAAAACATAATACCCGGGGATAAACGATGATGCAGTGACAGGAGACGCTGGGGTACGGGAGGAAGGGGGGGGCAAAAACTCAGTGGTTTCTTTGTTTCAGTATCATCGTGCACATGTAAGCATTGCACTTTTGTCAGTCCACTGCTGGATGAGGGCCTCTCCACGTGTGCGGGTCGTGGAGGTTATATGACCATACTTCACTGCTTAGCTGATCAGTGCGGGTTGGTGAAGGTGGGAAGCATGTATGTGAAGGCATAGTACAGTATAACATGCATTTTGCTGCACTCCTCTCTCCTACCAACAGTATAGCCCATTGCAGCCCATAACATCTGTTGTGTGCATGTTAGTCAACCAACCATGCACTATCCTTGCTAAAACTGCACGGCTTCCGAGTTCTGATGAGATCGGACACATTCCCGGTGATTTAGTCACAGTGTGATCGTGGTGCGGTGTGAATTTGGAGTTCTTTAGCATTTAAGATGCCCGTCTAAAAACACTAACAAAGTGTGATGCAGATTTTACAAAGGTTGGATATTCGTGCCTGTGGGCCTCTCTCAGCTGTGCAAACTGTTAAAATAATGTGCGGGCATACAAATAAAAGTTCTTGATTGAGGAATGCGAAAAAAATCAGAGATGTGAAACAAACAAAATGAATAGTTTATATAAACAAACATAAAAGGTGTCAAAATCCATAGTGTTTGAGGAGCCTGGACAGGATATTGTATTCATTACCGAAAAGTGAGGGAAATGAAAAGTTGCCTCTGTTAGGAGACAGTTGAAACGCCTAAGCAAAAAAAAGCAGTGGGGGTTTTTAATACTCTTTGAGAATGTAACTTTTACATCACTGGGATTTATTTCAATTAATGCCGCAGTCCAGATTTGAAACGTCTTGCACGCATGCCAACGTTTTTTTAAACTCCTTTTTTGCCCTTTCTTTTTCGAGGCCACAATAACCGTCGGCCTTCGTGAAGGCATTAACAACACACCAAAGAACCTTCATTAATACCATTATTCAGCATTTATTTCAAATAATCTGGCCTTAAAAGGGCTTTTTCCCCATGTTTATATGCCTGCTGACCTAAAATATAATCATTGTTGTCAGGATGCAAGTAGGACTATAATAAGATAACTCATTTTACCGCTTAAATATTTTTAAAGCTAACCAAAGCACAATAATTACGCAGTATTTTCAGACTTAAATACAGCAGAGCTCCCTCTTATCCACAACACATTACCCATGACTCATAAGAACCATGGGAGCTCTACAGTCTGCAAAAACTCCTATTATTCATTCTATTATCAACTATTATTTGCAATTATCTCACAGACAAGTCGAGTGAATTCTCGGGTAACATTGTGGATAATAGGATCCGCAATGTTCGTGCCGCATATCACTGCGGCGGATAAGAGGAGTTTATATTGGAAATAATATAAGTTAAAGCTCAGTATTTAACCATAAACTGAAGAAACGCACAACAAATATGGTCGCCTTAGAGGAAAAAGTATATGGCGTTGTTCTACGGAGCTCCAATTTCCGACCCGGCCGGGATTTAAAACCCAGCCACAGTCTCACTTGAGGGGCCAAAACACTTTCCGCTCGCTGCCTTGATATCTCTCTCCTCACCCCCCCCCCCACAAGAACAAAAATTCCGCACACTATCGGATTCTGTGACACTGGCAAGTAGCGGAATACGAACCATGGTGCTACGCACATCAAAGGAATTCAGCTCAATAACCACGGTAACCTGACCGCCGGCCGCTGGACAGGCGCCCCTGTAAAGAGGCGAAAATCTGCCAAACCGCTAAAATTCTGTCCCACTTACCGAGTGCCATTCACATTGGTTGGGATCCATTAACGTGACTGCCAGTCACTTTTGGGAAAGAATCTGTCAAGAGAGGTCTCCCAAGAATTACGATACAATAAGTTATATTCGTTTACAGCCCTTGGCCAATCTGCTGAAGAAAGAAGTCGTGAGGTTTGTTTGACCATGCGTAATACCATACTGATCAGTGCGGGTTGGTCAAGAGGGATGCATAGGACCGGTTCAGATATTTTCGTGTTCCAAGAACCCTGATTATAAGCTAGTGCAACAGTAAGTCATTTTAACACAACACCAATGCAACAGAATGCTTGGAGGTCGCTTAAAAAAATAATTCAAGTGAACGGCGGTCACTTTATGAAAGTGAATTAGAGAGGACACGACAACCAGCGGAGGGCCGACTATGTGAAACGAACTTAAGCTTTGACAAACCCGACAAAGTATGGCTTGGGGAAAGCAGCATCAAATTGTTATAGACACCCGTTGGAGAGAGAAAACGTGCGAGCGGTGCAGGTAGGCGCCAACTCAACAGGGACTTGGGCCAGCACGAGGCCTGCACGATGGGGCGCGCTACCTTGGCAGACACTTCGGATTAACCTACGTCATGCCACACAACTCGATCTGTGGTTCCCGATTGCACGCTATTTCTCTTTTCATTCATCGGGGCAAGAAGGAAGGTTGTCATGCCTATTTGTTAATTTAATCCCCCTTTCCTTCAAAGCAAAAAAATATATACCCCTACGGAATGAGCGCGATTACATATTGTTACAGGTAGGTGGTAATGGGTGCGGATTAACAATGCGCGTTTACTGCTCTGTCATCTATATGCTAATGCCTGTTCAGAGATGATTTAAAAAAAAAACACATTAGCACCAAAAGTGTGTGTGCATGTATAAATAAAAAGTCCACCGCCATGCATTTTTAGTTGCAATACTTATTCTTCTCCATTTCTTTTTCTCTCTCTCTCTCTCTCGCAATCTGATAAAAAATATATATCACCGCACATTCGGGACAGCGCGTCAACGTGGGGATGCGCCATCGCCACGACATGCCGTGGCGTTTGTTTCCATTTTGCGCAAAAATGTGTCCGTGTTTCGCACACCCTGCCCTCTAACAAAATTAAGCCAAAAAAAACGCCTGCAGAGGTGCAGGGCAATTGGGCGGTGGAGAGGGGGGGGGGCGATGAAGATAGCGGGTGCAAATGTAAAGGGCAAAGGTTGTATTCCTAATGGCACTCGCTAATGAATAGGACCACCCTGGGCAACCCCCACGTAATAAATCTACGAATAAATAAAAATCGATTGCGGCTCCCTCCGTATGTCTAAATCCTGGCACGTAATCAGACGCAAACTGAAGACGAACGAAGGCGTTAATCCTGGGAAGGCCGCGAGTCCAAAAGTCATCCTTAAAGACTTCTTAAACATTATTTATTGGCTCCAGGCACAACATCAGAGACGGGAGCCCGACACTCAGCTCGCTGTGTCCCATTGCGTCTCGTGCTCTCACCTCCCGTCTCAGAAATAAATAAATACGGATAAAATCGATGCTTATTAAAAAATACTACACAACACATTTTAACGACAAGCCATACACAAAGAGCAATATGTGGTGATATAAAATGCAGGTTTCCAGTCATTATTATTTACTTTAAGAAATAGATCTTGCGAAATTAATGAGTGAGGAGTGGAGGGAAATGGGTGACCCATGTCAGCGTGTCCTGTTGACAAAAAGTAGCTTTCATAAACATTAGTCTCGGCTATAAAACATGGGATATAAATAAAATCCCTCCCACCTACACTCTTCAAAGCCATCCGTTGTCCTCAACTGGGAGCGTATGAAAAAAGCGCGCACTTTAATTACGTCACGCTTTAAACTGCACCCATTTCACTGGCGTTATAAATTCACGTTGCTAAAAATAACGACGTGAAATAAACCACGCCACTGGCACAGGCATTCTGGGCAACTGCAACTTGTGCGATACCTGGGAAAACCGAGAGCAGTAACTCCTGACTAGCGCACTTGAGGTTTCACCGCTTACGCTCAACCTCGAAGGTTTGTTCACGAGTGTCTGGGAGGGCAGTCGGGTATGTGAGGCGACGGTGGTGGGGTGGTGGTGATGGTGGCGGCGGCGGCGGCGGCAGTAGTGGAGCGAGAGGGCGTGCACTCTGACCCTTTGGCTGGACGTACAATGCGTCTGGGTCAGCGCAAGCCGTGCGCACACAAAGGCCGGTCGTGCCACGAACAAGGAAAACAAAGCGGGGGAAGAGCAGCTAACTGCGGCGTGGTCAGCTGGGCATGCTGGCCCCTCCATTGTGCGGGCTTACGATGAGGGCGCGAAGCGGTGTTCTGAAACAATGCGAGACGGGGTGGTGCGGCCCGGAGAGAGGGGGGTGAGACATGGGGGTAGGAAAACGCCGCCTTCGGGAAGGGCAGGTTGACCTGGGCGGAGACCGAGTTACAAGAGGTCATCCACCCCTATTGCCTTTGACCCTTGGCTGCAAAGTCGGCCCTGCCACCACACAAGTCCTCCGTGCACAGGCAGAGGCGGGGGTGGGCAAGGGGGGAGAGGGGGGGATTGGTTGAACGCGTCAACGTGTCATCTGTGCGTTCATGGGATCCCTGCCCATGGGCACTTGACTGCATTAACGGCACAAAGCGACGAGGCCTCCTACAGAAGCCATCAAAACGACCCCCCCCCCCCCCCGCCACCCCCACCGCAACCAACCTCCAACAATAAAATTAATGAAGTGCTGACATTTTTAGGGCGATTTAATAAGCATCATGCATGCAAAATAACTCTTCGATAGCCTCGCGTATATCTCTGCCGATGCAAAAAAAAAAGAATGCACAGGAGATTCACGAACACTGCAGCCAAAATATGCAGTGTGTATTTATTATTTAATTTCAAGTGTGTAAAAGGTAAAGGTTCATCCCTCCAATTAATTTCACATGCCACTGTTGGCAGAAGGGCTTCCACTCGAGGGCGTTTTAGAGGGTGTTGGTCTACTCTTCCATGCCGGTGGGAGTACCCACACGAATACGATAAGATACACGTCGAGGGCTTTAAGGGGAAACGGGGATTGGCAGGGCGTTGATAAGGCCAGGGTCATCTCAGACTCGCTGCACGTTTCACGAGATACGTTTTTAGCAGAGCGGAGTGTGCAATTTACCCACCACACACAACCTGCCCATCGACCACTTTGTGCTGCTGGGGGGGGGGGGGGGTTATTTAAGAAGCTTGTCCCATTGTTTCAGCTGCTGCTGCGCCGCGAGGCCGTAGCGATTCGGAGGACCTCTGGATTCTTTGCAAGCTCGAGTGTGCTGACCATTTAACACGCCGCGAGTGTGTCTATTATATATGTGTCCTCAAACCCATGCCAAAAACCATAGGCAGAAAAATGGCTATCAATATTTTCGCAAGCCGAAATCATTTGTATTCTGATCTCAAGTTGCTGGTTGTACTTCATCATCACAGCTTAAGACAACTTTTTTTCCTCTGCCCCCCCCAGTTTGGCTCGCGTACCATGAACACAAGGGCAAGGGGGCATGGCGACTTCAAAGCATCCCTTTAATTAATTCGCTCCCAAGTAGCACCCCGTAATTTTGCCAAGAGACCGTGGCCTGTGCCATGTCAATGCGTAAACAAATCACACATGGGCTTTTTGATGACCGAGACGCTAAACCGTAACTTTGTGTCCCGATTTTTACATCGAGGGGTCATCTGAAGGCAACCGTTATTTCATAAGCAAAGTTTATTTGCAGTTAAAACTGTGGTAGATTTAGAGGAATTAGATAAATGAACGTAACACTTTTGAGATATGTGCAATATTTGTACTATTTCCGATTAACATGTTTGGCTACGTACGGTGCGAAAGAAGTTCGACATACATGCAGTGGTTCCTGGCCACAGCTAAGCGTCAGTGATATCCAAACCCATCCTGGGCCCTCCCATCTTTTCAAATCTGCACTGACTAAGCATGGGGAGTGTACGGTCTAACAACCTCCATGCACAACCACCGTGCGAGGGAATTCTTCCTCTTGCATTGGATCGAAAAAGGGCTGTACTTTTATGTTCACAAAAACTGATGCAATGGAATACATTTGCAGATATTTAGCAGCCAAGATAGGAAAGGGGGTCGTGATTTGGCGGGTAATTTCAATATCCCGACTCAGTGTAGTAATCACCCTTTGGTAAGTGGACACAGCGCAATTTTGAATTCAATAAGCAACAGCAAATGTAACTATACAAGCGCATAAATGTGCTGCGCTCTTTCAAACCGGTAAATGTGCTTTTTTTGTTGCTTTGAAAGAATGTGGCTCAAACTTTGAAAAGTACACAGTGTGCTGTGGCTTAGGACCACTGTCCAGCAACACTTAAGCCGTGCCAAAGATTGACCGTAGATTTAAGTGGCGGAGAACAGAGGAGAGGGCTGGCCGACGTTCCCCTGGCCACCCCCGCCACCACCAACTTTTTGATTTGCTAAGATGTCACGCCTTCTCGCATTCGAAGGTAGGGCCCTCTCTCTCAGCTCGGCAACGTGTTCCTGTCGGTTGAGAAAGAAGAGCTGCCTCCAGCAAGAAATTACGATCGTCTTAAATTCTCCATGCGCACCGCGGATGGTAAAACGGAGCGCGTAACGAATATACACAAAAAAAATCTTACACTTTTAACAAAAAACAACAAGTTACACGTCGAACAAAAATTCCAACTGGAAATGATTGACGTTCCAATATTGAGCATCCGTTTACGAAAAACGTTTTGCCATTAACGCAAATTTAAAACTGGCTTCATGTTTTTTTCCTCTCGAGCACAAGCTTTAATGCAAAGCGAAGAAGACGGGCGGGTCAACGACAAAAAAATGTTAACGGCGAAAAACGGACGGCAAAAGTGGCTGCGAAACACACACACAAAGGTTGTAAGGAAGGAAAATCCACAGAGGGACAAAGTGACAGAGAGAGAGAGATGGACAGAGCACGGGGACGGGTGGGGTGGGTGGTGAACAATGAAACGAACAAAGGAGAGTTGAGAGACATCAGCGGGGAAGAGGCAGGTACAAACGAGTGGCTGGCTCTGACTGGTTTGATCCCGCCACTGACTCGAGTCACGTGCCCAGCAACACAGGAGAGGAGCGAGGTGGTGGGGGAGGAGGCGAGGGCAGCGACGTGATTGGTTGGGGAGAGGCGAGTGGCTTCAACCGAGCAGGGCGGGGATTTGAAAGCAGCAGAGCACAAAGAAAAGGGAGGTTTGGGGGGGGGAAATTACAGGCGCCAGCGAGAGGCTTTCCCTGCGTTCTATGCTACGTTAGTTTCGTGGGTATATATGGGAATCGGGAGGGGAGCAAGCGCAGGGTTGAAAAGTAAGCGGTGTTTGGTTAACGCAATGCACAAAAACAAGGCGGAAAGCAACGGAAACTCTCGCCGCACTGCACGAGATTGTGGGGGAGTTTTTTTTTTGTTGCCAGCTAAGCACGTTCAGTGGCGAGGGCTAAGCATCAGGCTGACTGCTGCGTACACGGACATGCACGTGGGCATGCGCACTGCATAAACTATTGTGCGTGATATACTTGGTTCTTTCGGTAAAGTCACGTAGAAGGGACATGATAACATAATGTTTTATTTTTCATTTCTCTTCCACGTGACTTTACCGAAAGAACCATGAATACGAATCCCTGCAGTCACCAAAGCTTTAAAACGAGATTGTGCGTGAGCCACATCCACACGAAGACATGTGACGCGTTCGCACGTCTCTGTGTACGCGTCCCGAGCGCAGAGAGACGTGTGCATGGCAATGCGTGCAGAGGCGTGCGCGTGGATATGTGGGGCAGTGAGACGCGCGCACAGAGATGCGAGCACAAGCTTTGGGCATGGGTGAAACAAGTTGGAGGATGTGGTCCGGCTTGGTTAGATCGTTGGTGTGGAGGTCGGTTTTTGGTTGAGACTGCGAGCATTTCTTAACACTTTTTGAAAAAATCAAGTCAAAATAAATGCAGTAAATTTTTTTGTCCAAGTTTCTCGAATTAAGTTGGCCAACCGTGGTGGTTGACGAGGCAAATTTTGGAAAATAATTACCTTTTTTTACGTTCAGAAAACTAACAAACTGTATATTAAAGTTTGTGGATTTGTTTTACAGGAAAAAATAAATTCGGTGAAATTATTATTAGAATGCACACATAGGGTGTGTGCCTTAGCCAGGGGCTGTCATAAGCTTTTTGGGTCTCCAATGCCACTCGCTGCTTAACTTTATGTACACACACCGCACTTGGATGTACATATACGTCAAGCCATTGCTGAATGAGGCCTCTCCATGTTGTGTGGCTCATGAGGGTTGTTTGACCATGCTTCACCACACTGGTCAGTGCAGGTTAGCGAAACGGGCCAGTACCGGATCAAATAAAACTCGCCACTGTTAGCCGTGGTTGGTAATCTAACTCAGGACAGCGGGTTCACGGTGCATTGTTGCTAACCGATGCACCAGTAAATAAACTTGGGTAAATAAGCTACAGGGTTTTATTACAGCCACCCCCAATGCAACAGTCAAGATACACCCCTCCTCCTCCTCCTCTCAAATCAGACACGAACCCTTCTCTCTCCCACCACCGCCCCCCCCACCGTGGGCCCTAAGGCTTTTCTGATGGGCGAGACCGCCTCTGATCAACCACAAGGCACTGTTGAGACGGTAGGCGAGAGAGGGCCCCCAAAGCTAGACGCAGATTAAATAACTCCCGTGCATCTCTAAGCGGCTGCCGGCACGCGAGGGGTAGTCGGCTGTCAGGGCGGTTAAAATGCAAATGAAAGCAAACAGCCAGCAACTACCGAAGGCCGCCGCCACCGCTGCCGTCACAGCAACACGCCAGGCTATTTTTACTGTAGATTTGTTATTCATTGTGCAGAGAAGACATGTTTGGCTCCCATCAGGAGCCGGTCCAAAGCGCTGCCCCCCCCCCTCTCCACCGCCAGTAAAAAAAAACTATGTTGGAACGGGTATTAACGCGGACGGTGCAAGCTAGAGACAGACACGTGATAGATAAAAGTAAATCACATCGTTATTCATTACTTTAAAGTTTGTTTAACATCGACTGTGTTGTGCTCCCCCCCCCCTCTTTAAACCCCCTCTTTAAAGGAGGTTAATCAACAGGGGTTGATCGGGAGCTAAACTGCAGAGGGGCAACAGCCAAACTAAGAGACGTAGGCCATCGGCAGAGGTTCGCTTATGATCAACAATCAACCAATTCACCCGATTCTGTGTGATCTCGAAAGTTAAGCTGAGTTGAGACGGGTTAGGACCTAGATGGGTTATATAATGACGAGGAATACTAAGCCTTGAAGGCTTGGCCTACCAGATAGTCAGACGGTGGAAGTACAACAGTAAACGCTTGAATCTATCTGCGTGGAGTTTTGAGTGTTACCCCCCCCCCGCACCTCCACTCGTATGCTTCTAGGGTTTCCCCTGGTCAATCCGGTTTATTGCTACATACAAGAATCTGAACGAACACACAGCACCCTCCTAACAGACTTTCGATGACAATGCATTTGTGTATGCTGCGTGTATATAAAGTGGAAAGCGGTAGTGTGACGGTGAGTGCGCTGCGCTACGAACCCGGCAACCCGAGTTGGGATTCCCGCTAACGGCCAATACCAGTGACGAACATCTCAACCGGTCCTCCCCTAGGTCGACTCAGCCTCAAATGAGTACATGGTGCGGTGTGTAAACATCGCCACTAGGGAGACAAAGGCGGCCGGGCGTGGTGCTGGCCACCCACCCCTTCGTGTGCCATGCCGGCCTTCATAGGTGCTCGCTAACAGCCCTTGCTCCTAGTCTGTTAAGGCTATACGGGGGATCGTTGTCTTATATATATAAGTACAAACCAGCGTGTGGCGTTGAACAATGACGTCACCAAACTTACCAAGGGATTTTGTCACTTACTTGCCATTAAATAAACTTCGTTATCTTCCTCTGCACATGATGCAAACAGTGCGCACACTGCCCTCCCAACCCAACTCCGCCACCTCTGGGTTAACGGTACGCGAGTGAGCAACAGGTACGCAAATCTGCATTGCAGAAGTGATCAAATTATTATCAAAAGGGCCCCCCCCACCCCCCCTGCACGTGTTCCGTAGGTACAAATGGGGACACAAAAAATAAATATTATCGGCGAGCCAGAGCGAAGCCGTTTTAGCGACTGTGCACGGGTGTCGAAACTCACGGACACTAGAATTAAGCGATCGTTTTTGCACAAAGAGGCCTTTCATACAAACGTCAACTTTTCCAGATTTTTTGTTTTATAAATAGGCACCCACACCAGATAATTTTAATTATCGTCGTAAACTCGGTCCAGTGCCCGTATAAATTCATTGTGCTTCCAGCTCAATGCACACGAATACGATAAGATACACGTCGAGGGCTTTAAGGGGAAGCGGGGATTGGCAGGGCGTTGATAAGGCCAGGGTCATCTCAGACTCGCTGCACGTTTCACGAGATACGTTTTTAGCAGAGCAGAGTGTGCAATTTAAAGGAGACGGTTTAGGATTCCCGAGAGAGGTCATTTTCTGGAGTCAAACCGACGCGTCGAGCCCTCCGTGGTCTCGAGGAGAAAACACGGAGAAATATTAAAGAAAAGTTTGCTTGAACACGATGAGCACGAACCACAGAGGCGTGTTGTGCGACTGAAAGGCGATTATAACTGGAGCACTTCCAAGGGCTTTGTCCAAATGCACGGCAATTTCCCCCCCACCCTCACCGCCTCCCTAGCCTTGTTTGTTACCCCTTCCCGCAAACCACAAGCCTACACCTCCTCCTCTCACCTCCTCCTCTCACCTCCTCTGCACAGCTCCCCCCTCTTGCTCCCTGCGCGCACACGCACCCTCCCACTGTACCCCCCCCCCCACTCTAACCTGCTTCAATCCTGCTTCATGCCAAGATCGGGCCAACAAGACAGTGGCCAACATATTTGCTGCCTGGTCCAGATAACCCGACATCAGTTTGCCTCTCCCCGTCCCCTACCTCCTTGAAACACCCCCCCCCCGCCCACCTCACATCCCCATATAACCCCTCTCTCTCTCCTCCTCTTTCCCAATCCCATCCCGCTGTCTTTCGCACCCCTTATTAAGGGACCCAATCACCCTGAATGCACCCGATCGTGTCAGATCTCCGAGGATAAGCAGTTTGAGCCTGGTTAGTGTTTAAATCGGTGACCATCTGGGAATACCGGGTACTGTAAAGCTTGGCCTAGAAGATGGTCCGGAGATGGTGGTACAGAAATGGATTATTGAATATATCAATATGGAGCCTAGAATGCATGAATATTGTGGCTTTTCTCCAGGTACTACGATTTCAACTCGCCTGATATTGGCCGCGAAAGCCTACGTGTTAAACTGACCAAATACTACAATTGGCCCAAGATCTCAATGCAGGACCCTCCTGAAAAACTAGAGTTGAGACTCGGTGAGGAATTTCCTTAACAATTAAAGGCCTTTATTATTAAGCCTCACATTTATGAGATAAAATAATCAATCGTAGCTGAATTCGACAAAAAGTGACGTGAAGTTAATATTGTAAAATGGCATTTGCTAAAAATTTAAATGCATTCCATTGCCCCCAGCAAAAATTTTTTTTTTTACAAAAACACACATGCAAAACATGCAGGCGGGCATCCTGAAAATAACAACGATCGCCACCGCTATTTCACGGGGGACAAAGGGTTTAACTGTGAGAACAAAGAGGCTCAGGTCAGCCAGCTCCTTTCTCTGCCCCTCCCCCCCAATGTCTTGATTTAACATTAGCAGCGCTCAGGAGTCCAACTACGTCACTCTCAGAAGCGTTGTGCTCGCTGCACGCGGGGAAAACAAAATAACAACCCAAACGTGTACGCAGAAACGCGATAGGTTTGAAATAATGCGGGCGAAAGACAAATACGCATCCTTTAGCCAACCAGGTTAGAGCCCTTTATAGGATATAGGTTATCTCATTTGCAAGGGAGGCACATGTTAAACTGTACATGTACACACAGGAAATGTTTTCTGTTGCTCGTGGATTGCGGAGTGGTCGTTTTGCCAAGAAAGGAGGAAAATGTGCGTTGAGACAAGGACATTACAGCTGTAACGATGAGGGGCACATAATGTTCCAGTGATTCTTATTTCAAGAAACGTACACTGATTTGAGCTTTGAATAATATATTTCCTAATTTATGCAAACTATATGCAAGTTACATGTGAATTTACTCGTTGTGGTAACAAGACGAACAGGATTGAACAAACAAGACAAGGAGATAGACAATATAAATGAGATGGTGAAACGAGACACAAGTCCACACGTTTCATGCACTGAATTGTGACTTCAAATTATAATTTTACAAATAGCTTGGGTAGGCACGGCAATTGTAACTTGCATAGTACCCATTATATAGATTTTCTTTTTAATTATTATAAGCACGGCAGATGAAACAAAAAGTGGGAATTTGTTGGTATTTTGGCACCAAAGTTGTGGAACAGCTTACTTGGCAACATTATTAATGCACCAATAAATCATCAATTTTAGACTAAATTACGGACATTATTTTCAGAAAGCGTCTGAGTAAACGAGATAAGATTGTGAGCACAGTTTAACTTTTCAAATCAGTAAAAGTTTTCTCGCTGTGTACATTGTCTTTGCATTGTTTTTGAAGTTTGGTCTATAATCATTTCCTAATTGAGTAACTTACTCAAACATCATCTCCCCTTCCCTTTGTTCTCTGGAACTTCCAGACAATCATAAACTGCAGCTACCTTTGGCAAACTGACCCCTAAACAGGACCAATGTGACAGAAACCCCCACTTCTCGTTTTATGAAGGGCCCATCCAGCAAACTGTTGAGTAACTCACCACCACTTCCCAACACCACTCATCGTCCCACGTCCCCACCGCACCTCCTTCTCCACTTCTCTTCATCAACTTTAAACACTTGGAATACAGTTTTTTCAAAGTGGCTGCTAATAAAATAAAATAACTTATTCACTCACAAAAGCCTCGCTGAGTCTACAGACACCTTTTCTAAGAGGGTTCCCCGTTTGTTAAGTTTGACCAAAGGATAGGGGGTTAAGTTTTTTGTGGAGGGTCCAGAGAAAATCTACAAATACCAGGGGAGAACACTTCAACTCTACAGTTTTGGCGTAAGTAAAATAATCATTACCCTCCAGGTGGGTGTGTTACACGTGACAGCTTAATCTATGAGTGATCCAGTGACCCCCCCCCCCCGCCGCGTCAAGTTGATGGACTACAGGTACACCTAGTATAAAATAAACTATATGTTAAACTCTTGTTTATTTTACCAGGTAAGGCCCACTGAGATATATAGCTCTTTTTCAGAAGTGACCTTGCCACAAATGATTGCTCAACTAAGTGGCTTATCACGTGGAACTTTTTACAGCAGCCAAACACTCTAAAAAGCTTGTCGAGTCTGAATGTGGATGGAAAAACCAGAGAAACCTGGGAAAAAGCCCTACGAGCACGGGGAGAACACGCAAACTCTAAATATATAGGCGTCACGGTCGGGATCGAACCCACGCGCTCCTCTATACCGGGGGAGGTAGTCAACATCTCGCCACCGTGGCGCCACTCTCGCCACCGTAGCACCACCACAACTGACAGGGTAAGAGGCTGTCTTGCTGGTCGGTCACGTAAACTGCCCGCCTCTTCCTGATCCAACCACACCCCACATCCACCTCCTCCACCCTTGTGTGCCAGCGTCACGCGAAACAAGTGCCTGCTGGTTGTACTTTTGCTGTGCTCAGTACGGTCTTGGAGAGGTGGGATTTTAATGGAAGTCCTCCTGCCTATTAGTACTGCACAATGTGATTATCCTGGCTAACGAGGCCACTGTCAAGCGGTCATCCGGACGATTATTCTTCTGGTTGGAGAGGAACTTTACGCAGAGTCTTTGTGTAGAGCTCACGAGGGCCGACTGGGTATTTTAGCCAAAGGCCCTCTGTGCTGCCACGTTGCGCTGCGGGTTTTACGCGGCACAGGTTAGGGGAGTCAATCCGTGGCAGTGTTTGTCCTGCGGGCAGCAAATCCACACTCCGTCTGTACATCCTGCGAGCCAGCGGTTCACACTGCCTCCTCCCACATTGGCCTGACTCTTCTTCGCATTGTGGCTTTCGGAATTTTAAAGCCCTAACGACTCTGCATTCTAAGCAAAACTAATGTCTGACAACTCTCAACATACAGGCCTATGGAGTTGGCTCTGTAATACGCAACGGGAGTCGAGTTGGACGTTAGCATCGAGCCTAGTCCACTTATACGAGAGGGGACAGCTCCCCTAGAGGTCCTGCATATGCAAAGCTTCGGGGCTTTCTGCTGCTGGCAATGGGTGAGACCAGGTCCACAATGAGGATCTGGTGCATCCCACAGCCATCAGGGTCCAATTTCTCAGAAGCCAGAGCTTGTGCGCCTCACATGTGCTTCACAACGGATTGAATGCTTTAATGGCAGTACCCCGAAAATAAAGGGAACAAGGTGGCTCTGGACAAGGTCCCGGGTGAGGGCCCAACGTGACTGGCCTTAATCTAAGCTTGGGTGTATGGCCGATTATTAAACCAGCGTGCCCACCACAACGAAGAAACCATGGCCTAAAAAAAAAAAAATCAGGCGTCTCTTCAGCGCCAGCAGTTGGACCGTCTCGCGTCCACGCCGGACAAAGAGCCACTGTGAAAAGGGTATCCCCCCCCCCTCCCCCCTTGAGCAGAGAGATGCACCATTGGCGATTACAACCGCAATGAGTAACGTCTTCTGTGCAGTTCGAGGCTGCACCGAAAAAAGGCTGACTCGGTGGCAACTGGAAGAAGAAACAAACGCACGCACGCAAGCACAGGGGGCTTCATGAAAGCGGGGGCTGTGCCGGTGGTGCAGATGCATGGCAAAAACCGACGACTTGGCTCAGAGCCTGGAAGTCAAGGGGGGTGGGGGGCAACACAATAGAGCCTTGACGTACACGGGCCCGGCTATCTTTAAACTCCTCCCTTCGTTTGTTACTTTTTTCCCCATTACATTGCTTTATTTTGTGCCCCCCCCCCCATCTCACCGTTGAGCGCTGGCGAAACCGAGAAGCAGAAATACCGAACGTGTCTATCCCCATCACCCCCCCCCCTGCCCCCGCACACAAGAAACCCCACTCACCGAGCACTTTTGAGACATTCATCTGCAGCGTCAACAGTTTCCTTTGTCATTTCCCAGTCTGACAACCATGAAAGTCACATGTTATAAATATGTTGCACATATTAAACCCATACGTATATACACGTTTTCGCGTATATACAAGCACGTGTTGGTATATTATTATCATACCAACATTTTGCATGAACGCGCAATTATCCAAAATTATTGTGATTACGATTATTTAAATACTTAACGTTTTTCTGGCGGAACACTTCATCGAGTTTTGAAAAGACGTCGGTGAATACGTGATCGAAGTTCACGCTGGGAAAATTGTAGCAAGAATGCATTGCGCGGGATCCTATTCAGTTATTAATTTAAATAGCAGGGCTTTATTTATTTATATAACCCCGGAGATTGTGGGCCGTCAACTGCAGCATGCCAGCCACGGGGGTGGCGTGTACTGCGAGGGCTTTTGATAAGTAGCGTTCATCACCGGGCGGGCGGGCGGCTGAGTGGGGGATTATTTCTCATTATCATTAGGAGGGGAGCGGGCGGCGGCGGGGGGGATTGAAGTAAGGAGTCGGCGGGTACACGATGTGCGTGTGAGGGGGGCGGTGGATGTGGGCGGCCGTGTTGGTACACTCGTGCACACGAGCTGATACGTCGTCGCCGCCGCACAGCAGCGTCAAGGTTGAAGGATAACTACAGACGGGGCAGAGGCAGACGTGCCGAATAGCGAGGGCAATTGAGGACAGCGCGGAGAGAGAGAGAGAAACTCAGGATCGCTTCGCCCTGGTCACAACAGCTGCTCCCACTAAATATAAGAGGGGGATTATGACATAATTTCTTGCGAGGAGCAATAAAGTCTCTCGCCTGCTGCTCTTAGTTTGTGCTCCATTTAATATTTGTCCCTAAAAACGTGACACTAGCGTGTGTAAACTGGGTGCGTGAGCGAGTGTGCGCGTCCAGCATATTAATGCCCTGGACGATCAACGCGGTTGGCCGTTACGAGATGATTAATTGAAATACAATGCAAATTCATGATTTGCATACTGCCCTTCACCGAATACCGCCAAACTGATTTTTTTCTTCCAAGGGCCGCATTTAACACCACATACAAAGCAGCGTTTCAAGGTGCTCGCTTTTTTGTTCATGCCACCAAGTTTCAGGTAGGTCAATAAGACACGGTTGGTAAACATATATCGTGGGGGCGGGGGGGATAAACAGATCAGAGTTTCAGCGAATGATGTGGAATGTTTTAGAGATTGATTCTCTGCACAGGCATTAATGCATTATCATTAATTTATTGTAAGGTGCTTTTATATAGCAATGCGTTGGCTTAAGGAAAACTATCCAGGTACTTATTATGTTGGCCATCCCCCACCGATTATAATGTTCACGGAACCGTTTCTAAATGCAACAGTTGTTTTTGCACAGATTTCTATCTACTTTAATGTTGTACTTTATTTTGTTTCGCGTTTGTCTTTTTGGTGACCCTGCTTCCTCTTGAGTTATCGCCTGGTTAAACAAATAATCTTGAAACCTGAGGCCGTTCTGCTATTTCAGTCTAAGTTCAAGCACTTCCCCCTCCCATCTGCCTATGACTCTCTCTATAAAGTGCCTTCTTCCCCACTCTCGTTCTCTGAAAGTAACCTAAAAAAAGCCCCATTTTCTCCCTTGCTCTCATAATGCACCTTCCTTCTCCTCCCCTCCCCCCATTTCAGGAGATGGTCTAAAGTGAATGGATTATTGAATTGATTAGCGACTCCCAAATTATGACTCAATGACAAATCCCTGTGCCCATTTCACATCATCTGCTTTCGTCACCCCCCCCCCCCCGCTGCTGTTTAACACCACAGTGCCACAAACCAATATCTTAAAGGCCAACTCAACCTAGGCCGAGAAAGTCCACCGCGCCAGGTTTAACTGCGAATTATCACCGGCAAATAAATTATCCCTGGGTTTATGCGGGCGATGCCCTGGACTACAACAGCACACCGACGCATCTCACCCACACGGAGATGTGCGGGTGACATTATGGCGGTCGGCTCAGCGACTGCTTTAGCCGCAGAGCATCGTCCTGGACGTCGTTCACGCAGCCTCGTGGAAAGCGCGCAGCAAGGCAGCTGCCTGGCCTGTCCAGACGAACACGAACGGAACTGCTCTTCGCCGTCCATCCCTCTTCAGCCCCCCACCGGTCCCACCCCCTCCTCACATCCACAATACAAGCCGCTGGAGATAAGACAAGTGTTTATGGCTGTCTTCATTAACGCATCTCCAGGGGAAGGCACTGAGGACCACAGCCCTCTCCCAATCAAAGCTTACTCGCACGCAGAGACGAATGGGGGGGGGGGGGTGGGGGGGGCAGTTCATTATTTGTACGCTACCCTCATATTTATCTGTTGCTCAACAAAATGTACACCGAATGTCCTCTGTGTATGCTGGTTGGTTCATTTACACGTGGTTAATAACTATCATACTGCAGAGCCACGTTTGGCGAGTGGGTATTTATGACAAGCAAGGCGTGCAGGATGAGGTAGTGGAGCCAGCACAATGCCTGCCCGAGGCGTCGTCTCCCCACTGATGCTGTTAGCAGACCGAAGCAGGCACTGATTTTAGGTCGAGTCAACTTAGGGGGGAGACGCTCGTTAGGCAACAAGCCCGGGTTGTGGCTTTGGTAGTGCAGAGCACTTACTTTTAACTGCTGCGCCATCGTGCCCCAGCATGCAATCCACGTGTGCACGCATGCACGCACTCCAAATATAGCACAAACAAAAACTAAATAGGCAACAGTATTATAATACGGCAAAGCTTAGTGCTTACATATTTATTCATGTCTTGAGGCTACGGGCTGCCCGGGGGCGGGCAGTATCAACACTCATCCAATTATATTTTCAACGAGCGGAGAGTGATTTAATGCTCGTTTTTTTTTCTTTTACGCACGGGTCGCTTTATAAGGCTAGCGCTAGCCGGAATGACCGGGGCTTTTGCCCAGGGCGACCTGCCCACAGCGCCGAGCAGCACGAACGCCCCCCGCCCCCCCGCCAACCCACGCAAAATGCCCGGGAGTCCCTTTGCGCCAGCGAGATGCATCTCTTCTCCCGCGATGAGCGAGACAGACAGACAGACGAATAATTGACCCAAAAACTCGGCAAAAAAAATCCAGCGCCGGCCCCATCGATGATTAAGGGGAGGGGGGGGGGGCACAGCGGACCAGATGCGTCGCGTTCGGAGGGCACCGCCAATCCCGTGCGAGCATTTGCGCTCACGTGACGGCTTCGAGACCAATTATAGAGCGCCAGCTGTTGCTAGAAGGCAACGGGCACGTGCCGAGGGATGACACGTGGTTGGGGGGCATCATCTACTCATCGATTAAAATCGATGGCTTACAACACCGCATGCATGGAATCAAGTGTTCATTTGTACGATGAAACCTGCGAGACACTAAATAATTTGCATTCTTTGCAATGGTAAGTGGGGGGGGAAAGAGAGGTGGAGCGGGTGGGTGGTACAAGCTTCAAGAGGTGGGTTGTGGGTGTGAGAGATGGATGGGTAGGGGCGAAAACGTCCCGGGTAAATATTTCTTAGACGCAGTAGAAACGCTCAGGGATCAGGCAGTCAAATAAAGGTGTTTTAATGAAGAAAAATAAATAACAGGGAAGGACATATGGCATAAATCGACACAAAAGAACCAGCACAACTTTACCAGTCCCAACAGGGGGGAAAAACGCCACGATGATTTATTTTATGAGAAGCTGAGGTTTTTTGTGGAGGGACCGGGTGTGTAGGTGGTGAGGAGGAGGGGTGAGAAAACGCGTCGCGGGTTTCTCGGATGCCCCTGGGGAGAAATGCTCACAGGCCGCTCCGTTAGAACACGGCCGGGGTGAAAAAACGGGGGCAGCCGCACCCCCTAACCGCCTTATTGCATTTGGGGTAGGCCAGGACCGATGCCCTCCAAAATAGGGGCAACGGCAGGACCCTCGTCGCGAATTCAATCCCGGTGGGAGACGTGTGGCGAGCGGTCGCCACGGTGGAGGGAGTGACACAGAGCGGCGCAGATAATTCTCTTAAGCTTCCTAAAGAAAACTGCAGAACGCCGCTAAGCGGGGGTTGGCTGAGGACACCGCGGGCTCGTTTTATTTTTATTACGTCTCATACAGTACTTTGAGAGAAAAACCCGAGATTTTTTTTTCGCACGAGGCCGCAGAGCGTGCCTGCAGAACTGTCTGCCAATAACGGCTTCAATTTATGAGCCACGCGAGGATGCAACATCCTTTTTTTTTCTCCCAGCGTTCCATCCCTGCAACCCACCGGTCCCCCCACCATGACCACACCGCCTCCTCCCTCCTGCAGCTCCCCCCCCCACCACTCGTGAGCGCAAGCCATCTTTCGAGGTCACCAACTGATACCGAACCGATTTAAATGCACAATAAAACCAGGACGAGTTTCATTAAGTGCCACACATTCATATCATGAAGTTTTACGGCACGGCAACTAGGTCACCTCCTTTTAAAAAAATTTTTTTTAACTAATTCGCTGAGAATGGGTGTCCGTGGGGGATATTTGGTTTATTTAAAGTTTTATTTGCCCGACATGAAAATAAATGCTGAGTTGGCGTCGCTTGGTTGGCAGTACCAGCGAGGCTCCCAAACACAAGGCACACGAGTTAAATCCCAGCCGGATTCAACTTGGTTCCCCGTTGCCATCATCGGCAACAATCATACAAATCACGATTGACAGTGAATATTATGATCAATCATGATCATAATTTTCTTTATCAATCATCACGATTGAATATTACAAACAGCCGTTATCATTAATTGCCGTCACAATTCGGCCAGGCTCGCGAAAGTGAGCGCAGTTGGTTAAGCTGCACACCTTCGTGTTAAGTTACCAATGACTGTCCTATACTGAGATTGGTCCGTCCCCCTTAGGAACTAAATCCTTTGTATTGATCACAGCCTCTGAAAAAAAACTTACAGGGAGAGTGTTAGTTACTCGGGGCCCATCGAAGTCCTGCATACAGAATGAATTACGTCATGCCGGGCCCAAGGGAGCCTTGATGGCACGCTACTTGCGATGCTCCGGCCAGGGATGGAGAGGCTCTACTCTCATGCGATTGATGGGTCTTTATACGACTCACCTACCTAGCGTGTGGGGTGGGTGGGTGGGCTCTTAACGAATGAACCGACGGAGACGCTTTCCACCCACGAATTACGAGAATGCAAGCTGCACACTTACTGGAATACGGCTCCACAGCAAAGTGCTCGCGAGCCTTAGAAATCCTTCGGCGTGGTTTGCTTAATGTCTTGTCAAAGAGCGCTGCGCTCTAACAACGCGCGGTTGGCTCGTGGGTCTCCCTTTCGATTGACAGGGAATGGCAAGGCTCTTTAATGATGGGAGTCATGTGGACCGTCGCATGTCAGTGAATGGTATGGAACGCCATTGATATGACGACTGGAATGACTTCCCTATGGCTGGGAAAGCCAGTATCGATCTCCAATGGCATGATGGCTCGTATGGATTCCTCACCGATTTTCTTTTGATCCTAGTGGATCCCGAGTGGCTCGGCGGTCAGAGTGCTAACCACGAGGGCTGCTCGAATGGAACCGAATCGTTCGATTTCTGCAGATGCCCAGAAATTACTGCGGCAGAGGGGTCTGCTTTATTAAAATAGACATTAAAAGCCCAACGATGTTACCATTTGGAATGGCCCATTGTGTGGTGTATGCAACCCTAATGTCAAATTTGAAAATTACCTGCAACTAAGTTAAGGAAAATAACCGCTCCTGCATAACCAAAATGTCCAAGGTCTCTTACGAAGCATTAATCTTGACGGGCTCTCACGTGGTAACATGGCAACGATTCAGCACAATGCAAAGTCATGTCAAAATGTTTGGAGAATTCACGATAACGACTGCTCACAGTGTGCCATGCTGCGGTCCGTAACGCTCCATCTGTGAACACAAACGCGCTCGCGACATCCCCCCCCCCCCCCAAGTGATTGCGGAAACTAAGAAGCGGTCGACGAAAATGGAGCGGTTGCCGCTGCTGCTGCACACAACTAGAGCGTGCAATAAACACATTGAAGCGGTGAACCCAAGTGCCCATGTTCCTCAGCCGCAGAGTTACACCTGCGTCGCAGAAATGCAAATTTACAAAAGTTCGACTATAAATAGAATGTAAATTCAGAGTTGCGGACAAGTGCACACATGCAGCAAGTCATGTGCGGTTGGCAGCCACCTACAATGATTTAATTAGTCGCACGACTTGCATTGACAATGGGCATAGGGCTGATGACTTTAAAAAAAAAGTAACGAAACAGGAAAATAAAACAATGGTGACAACTATCTTTCGGCATAACCATTTTATTGGTTTTCCAAGTGAGCGAGCAAATTGGCAGTGGCCCGGATATAGTGCCGTATACGAAGGTGCTGCTGCCCTGGATTTCTACTGCAGCTTCCCTAGATTTCTACTGCAGCTTCCCTAGATTTCTACCGCCACGAAATAAAACCAGACAGGGACCTATATATATGGCCCCGGAGAGCCAGCAGGCAGGACACTTGCAACAAACACGCGAGCCCTATCTGTTAGTGCCAGTATTGAGCCGACGCTGTTTACTCTACAAGAGTATCTTTTTTATTTATAAAAGGAGGCGTGTGTTTGTGAACAGGGTTTCTAATACTCTCATTGTCAAAGTATCTTGTTCCATATTACCCAACATTTCGGCGAGCTCCCGATTGTCTCCATGGTATCCCTTATCTTATCCCACTTACTCTGATTGCCAGGGTCTGGGAGGATCAGACATTTGCTGTTCTACCTTGACACAGGCTTGTGCCTCTCGACTCTGAACGCACCTGACTTCTGCGGTTGCAGAGTCAGGGCTTTTTGGTCCACACACACACACACGCGCGCGCGCGTACGTTACGCTTGTGCTTACTGCCATGCCATCTTCACGTGGTCCACCAAACCCAGACCGCGGGTGGCGGGGGATGCTGGGGGCTTGTCGACACACGCCCGGTCATGCGTGGCCCCGCCGTCACGACGGTTCTCGGGATTTTTTTTTTCAGTCCCTGAGACTCACGGCTGTGAGGCAGAGTGCGTGGGTGCAGCAATGGTTTGTACCCCATACGAATGGGGATGCGTCTCAACCCACCCGCCCCCCCCTCCTCTCCCCGATGAACGCTCAGCCCAACCACGGGTTACAAGTGGCATTCGGTCCCGAATTTCAGACAGCGGTCGGGCAATCTAACTCCTCAGACGGCACAGGGCAATTATAAATGTGGTTATTTTTAAAAGCCAAATAAAACCTACGCCTCCTCTCGCCGCTGCTCCTCGTTTAGGCAGAGCCCACGCGTTAAATGACGGCAGCCTTAACGAGAGCAGCTTTTCTCATTATTAACTACATTTAAGCGAACACATCAGTGATGAAGTAAGGAATTAAGGGACTGCGCGTCGGCTGTGTTGCACGGGCACGTACCCAAAAAAAATCCAACACGTTCATCTTTAACGCCGTCCTAGAACAGAATACTGTACAGCACTGTATACTGTATATATGCACATAAGGCTAATGTTTGACTCGAAAGGACCACCACTGCGTAAAACATTTGCACATTTCTTGGATTCTGTTACAAGGCAGTGTTAATGTTTAAAGCGACGGGTTTTTTTTTTATTCGCGCAAATCAGGCTATTTATAAATTCCGCGTATTGATAATATACGTAAATGTCACAATATTGTATGCAAGCAAACAAAAAGGAGTTGATGCCCCCCTCCCCCCCCCGCCTGCATCCACAGTAGCCCCCATACTTTACCACTTCTCTCCTCCATCTATTCCTTCGCCAGCTCTCGCCGCCCCCGCCAGCTCCCCCCATCGGTGCCTCCCTGCAGCATGTGCCTTGCGTCGATGACATCACCCCATGGGCAGGCACGTACGCAACCGCGCACACTCCTCCGCACGTGCCGCGCACGTGCCGCGCACGGGGCCCTACAGATATTTATCTGCGACGTGTTCACAACAATTCCTCCCAAACCGCCCCCCCTATACCACAAAGCGCCGCACCCCCACCCCCCCCACCTCTCTACCCCCCCACACTTCGCGAGCACCAACCTCCTCCCGTAGACCATTCGTGCCCCATTTTGCAAGTGTGAAAAAAAAAATGCCTCTCCCTCAAATCCCAGTAGGGTCTCGCTCGACAAATCGATTGCGCTTTGTTTCACACAAATCCCGTCCACCTTCGACGCTGCGGAATTGGAATGCGATGCAAAATTGGAATAATTGGGACTCGAGCTCAAGTGCCAATCAGATCGGCGGGCCCGAAGATGCACGCCGATAACGCTAGTTGCCCCCACCCACGGGCGAGGGGCCGCAGTTTGCATGCGAAGAAACCCGTTGGAAACAGCACGGGGGTGGGGGTGTCGGGAGCGGACGACGAGATGGAGACGCATGGAGGAGGGAGAGAGGCGAAAGATGATGAGGGTGGTGCGGGGGTGGAGAAGCGAGGACCAGTGGTGCGAAAGGGGGGGGGGGGGGGGGGGAAATCACTCGAAGTGAAAGAGTAAAAATTTGACATTGCGCTACAGAGGCTCATTTCCATGTTAACAAAACGTATGCTTTATCGGGCCTGATGCAAACAGGAATACGGAAAAAAAGCTCTGCGCGATAGGAATATCGCAGGCGAAGGCCGGAAGACCCACTTCGTGCTGCCAGGCGCCACATTCGCGTTACTATAATGCCTTAGAATTCCCAAACAAATCCGGCTCAAGTTGAAGGGCGCCAATTACCGAATTCAGCGCGATATATTTCCCCACACGCCACAAAACGGCCTCCGGGCTGGCCATTGTGCACTGCGGTTGCTCGTAAAGAGGAGCTGAAAGGGTGCATTCGAGTGCACTAATGTCTCCAGTTTGTGCTCATGGAGCCTCGGATGACCAGCGCGCCCCCCTGCACCCCCCCACCCCAAACCCACACCACCTCCTCACTGCAACCTTCAACCCCTACAGGGACGGCACGAGTGGGCGGATGCTTTGCAGCGAAAATAGAGCCCACGACTTGTCACGTTGGCAAGGCGAACGATCATCAGGTGCCACTCAGCACAGGGCAGGGAGATGCCACTTTCCGTCACTATGGCGTCTCAGGATCGCGACAGGGCCTGCCCTTGTCTCCCCGCCGTGCCCGCGCGGGTATTTATAACCATACGCCGGCAAAGAAACGGGTCAAATTATGCAAACCGCGGCAGGCCCCATTGTTTACGTCTGGCCGAGAGCTAGCTTGTGCCGAACACAGGTCACCGCCGCATCTGCCTTAAAGGATTGCTTGCCACTCAGCCTTTCCCACCACCCACCCCCGTCCCTCAAAAGCTCAACCCCTCACTCCCAACCCCTGCCAATTAACAAAACAGCTGTTTCTGCCCTCCTCTCCCTTGGCAGTCGCAGGGGACACGCGTGCACATTCAGACGAGGCAGGGATAGGCAGCCAGACTGAAGTATTCGAGACAGACGAGGGACATGCAAGGGATGCCAGCCTTCTGTGTAAACAGGCAGGAGACAGACATGCAGACAGCTCAGGGCCCTTGGATATAGACATAGGGAAGGCGGAAACAAACAGAGCAGAGATGCTCGGTTGTTGAAAGGGGGGGGGGGGGGGGCGGGTGCAGGGAAAGAAAATGGGTACAACTGACAAGGATGTTCTCGACAGCGAAATACAAACCACATCGTTACTCGGACACATGGTCAGCAGGCCGGACGTGGACAAGACGCGTAGAAAACAGCGAGACAGAAAAAAAAACACGAAAAAAGGGAGACAGAGGTGGGACACTCAAAGACGAACGAGGCTGACGAGATGGAGACAGGCCAAAAAGTGGGGAGTAAGAGACGTTGAGGAGGAAAAAAAACTAATAAATCATGGTCAGCAGCACGCAGGGCCTCATAAATCATTGTGGAGCGTGCAAGAGGCCGGCCTGATATCAGCAATGACTTGCTGACCCCCGCGACCCTTTTCCTGGTGCCCGCACGCACATACGCGCTGCATGCGCAGCGTTCCAATGAAAGATTTTCCTTTAATCCCGTCCCCAGCACCGCACCAATGCCCTCTCCCCGATTACAGTCGCCCAATGCCTCTCCCAGCAGCCAAAGCACCCACCACACAGATGCAACAAGAAGAACAAACGCACTGCAAACACCTAAAAAAATCCACAGGCAAAGTAACGATTCTGCATGGCTGCGATTCGACGAATGGCCATGGTTCAGGGTCACGATTTAATTGACGAATTGATTTTTTATTTGCCCTCACGGTACATCTATAAATATATCGAATCAATAGCGACATATGATTTGTAGAGGCGCATGAGAATTGAAAATAACACATTTTCACAAGCAATCCTTAATGCATGCACTTAAGGTTATAAGAGTCGATTTAAGTTGAATAATCATTACGTACATACTAACGTGGATTTATCAAGATTTTGGGGGGAATTTGCTCAACGAGTTGGAGGTTACGGCGCAGCGACTCGAGAGGAGGACAGGCGGCGATCAAACGATCAAAGCCACCGACCCTCCCACGCGGTTGCAAAACTAGCGGCCATCGCACGGCCTACACACAAAGGGCGGTACTCAAACCCACGTGGACTGTCCGATACTTTAACGAGGTAATTACACGCTGCCGTTGTTGTGGCCACAAGAGCAGCCGCTGGACCTATTAGGGATGCGACGTGCTGGGATGTGGACACGGGGTGGTGGTGGTGGAATGGTCGGGCGTGCGTCGGGAGTGGGAAGTCGGGAATGGGGAGGAGGGCGGCACGGTGGGTGGTGGGGGGCAGCTGTTACCTGGAGCAGCTGGTGTCTCCTCGTGTTCACATGACCGGATGAGGGCCTCCAGGATGCGAGCCGGATGGTCGGCCTTGGACTCGTCACTGTTGGCAGTGGAGGATGAGGAGGTTGATGGGGGTGCACACGAGTTCGCACGTATTCACACACACATGGACACGCACACAGACACGCACACACAGGGGCACGCATGCAAAGGGAGGGAAACAACACATGTAATTCCGTGTTGCCAGAGATTACTGTACATCACCGAAATCTTTCAGTTGATTAAGTTTGTATTTTCTTGCTACTCGAAGGAGATTTGAAGGTAATGCATTGCCATTAAGTTGCTCCGCTGTATCAGATTGAAGAGGCAAAACAGTTTACAAATAAATAATGCAGAATCATGAAAAATTTATCAAAAATATATCAGTGCAAGTTGGCAACAATTTCATTGTCACAAGTCACATGTATGTACGTTACAAAGGATGAAGTTTGTTCAGCAATACAGGTGCATGCACCCTTATTTAATTTTTACCTGTAACTCGGACAGAATGCAGTGACAATTGAGACAATAAAGTGACAATGGGCCATTAACAATATACCGATTCTCAGCCTGTGTTAGTCACCGTGAGCCCAATATGGAACATTACTCGGGGGATATGGATGCAAGGGAGAGACTTTCCACCATCAGCCTTCTCTCTCAAGGGGGGCAACAAGGAAACAACACTGCACTGGAAGCGTGGGAAACACGGTCCGAATTCTCAAATTCCTCCTTAACCCTGGCAGATGCCCACGTACTGCACAGGTGTCAAAACAATTCTGGCTTTAGCCACTGCCAGGGGCAGGGTTGCCACCTCTGCGATAGACAATAAAACACCACATCATGTGAACAAGACTAGCTAACAATGAATTATGTTTCATGTTCCCAGACAGCTACATCCAGAAGAGGAAGATGCAGTTGGCAAACCTGCTGCGCAACTCACAAGACGGCGCCAGCCTCGGTTTAGACGGCACGATGGTTCATCTCACTCGGTGCCACACCCTTTCCCAGCGGCCATGCCAGCGCTCAAACCCGAGTAGCTCCCTAGGAATATAAGCCTTGCGCTGGAGGTCGACCTGTCGCTTCCTTCCTCAGCTGCCAGGGCAACCGACAAGGTTGCTAGAATCCGGGATGGAAGAATGAGGCGGCTAGGAGTTGCTCGTGTTCGTTGCCCGCTCACCCGCTTAGCCTGCACAGCTACCCAGCGTGGGGAAAACCAGTGCCCGGGGTTATCTGGGTACCTTGGCGACCGCTCGGTTGCCATGAGCAACCATCTGCTGATTCAGAGCAGCCCGCAGAGGAGTGCGTGAGGGGTGGCACTGGGCCAAGAGCATGATGTCATACTACGCTATACAGAAAGGTGACCTCATCCAGTAAAGCGGCAAAGGGAGGGAGATACAGGGATGGGGGGAGCGAAGTGGAGGGTGGAAAGAAGCATTAACGGGAGACAGGAGTCCGTTGAGGGAATGGATAAATTAAATAAAAAATCAAAACCAATTAGGCCAATCTGTCATGCTTTCAGCCGATAGCACGTGCATGGGGGAGGTTTTGGGCTTTCGAAATGTATCGATTGGGCTTATTTTATTATCGGTATTATTTTTCCTCCCTCTGCCTTATGTTTGTGTATCGGCAGGAATTCAGTGTGGGGAGAAGGAGCTCTTCTCATACACGCTCCTTGCCCGCCGAGCGAATGAGATTTACGCTGCGCAGAGACGGCGCGGCGAAGGACGCGCAGTCGGGAACGGAGAAGGGTGATGATGTGTGATGACGATGATGAGCGAAACCCTGCTACTGCAGGTGAACGTCGCTGAAGGGAAAGATGTTGTTGAAGGAATGAGAATTAAAAAAATGGGGAAATAAATCGCTAAATATATTTCAAATATTGCAGAACTAATATTATTTCATCAAAACGAAACCAAATGCATGGTCTTAACATATTACATAGCTGAACATTTCTGGCATGGATTACATTTTTGGGTAAATATTATCTTTACAGTAGGGAATGATATTGTAGGTGAAATGCAGACAACACGGTATATGTATTCATACGGCGCACACACATGCATATATGTACACGTCTCCGCTAAAAAAAACCTTCACGCTCAATATTTTCGCACAACCACTGCAGAGGAGAAAGCTGCCCCATAGTGAAATTGACGCCTGGCCCATTCATTAACTTGCAAGGTCACTCCAACAACTAGACCAGTCACAGTCTGACGTGCCACACACACACCACCACCAACCGTTTCGACGAGCTGAGAACCAGTGCTGCGAAATGGTGTGATTTTGCACACAAATGGGCATTCATTTTTATGGTTGTGAAAAATAAATTTTCAAAAAAATTGCGTGCTATATTTGAGGCTCCACTCTACCAAAACGATTACTTTGGGGCTCTTATTGCCAGAGGTTCGTTCGGGTGCGGTACAACCCAACGAACATCCAACAGCCCCGAGTCAAATCAAAACACCCCCTAACTTACAGTCAACAACCACTTAGCTCGCAAGTCTTTCCCACTGCACAAACGAGCCGCGACGTGGCCAGCCTGGCTTTGGTCGAGCCGGGTTGTTTTTCTCCACTGCAGAAGCCTAGCAGAGCCATGCCACTGACATCACATTGCCATAAACGAGGCAAGACGCATGTAGATGACGTGGTGGACTCACGAAATTCGCACACACGATGAACGCTTCATTAGCCCCGGCTCTGGTGCTACTTGGGTCAGATTCAGATGTACTGCGAGGCTGGCGCATCGAGGTTTGGTTCCAGGTTGGCATGGCAGTGGAAAAACCATTCCTTACCATGAGAGCCCTGCATTGGTTTGGATTAGATGTGCCAGTGGAAAAGTTTTCTCCGGCTTCATGGCAAAACGAGCCAAAGATCGAGTGACTGACCTGGCACGGAAGATGAGCGGGCCGAGGCTCTGGGCGAGCGCACGTTGGGTGATGCGCCCGCGCGCCGCGTGGCAAGCCCGCGCCAGGTGGCGGAGCAAGTACCGCAGGGCCAGGCCGTGCTGGATCGGAACGTCCACGCCGCCGCCGCCGCCGCCACCTCCCTCCAGCAGGCTCCGCACCATCTCCGCGCAATCGTTCGCGTTGAACGCCTCTGTGTCGCACACACGAATGGCAGGAGAACACAAATCAGGGATCCGCATGCTTTAAGCCCTGCAGACTGTCAATGCAGGCGATGGGACAGCAACGGCATTGTGGAAGAAAGTGGCGGCAAGTTTCAGAGATATTGGCTGCTAACAATAATGCACTTGGGCAGGACACATCACGAATAGGGATGATGGTCAGGGGTTGAGTCTAACAACAAAGAGGCAGCTTGGACTGGTTCAGATATCACTCGCTATTGATGTTATTTGTGGCCAGGAATTTACCTCAGGTCACCAATTCATAGGCCAGTGTGTTAACTACTGCACCACTGCTCCATCCATATATGATAAAATATTTTATTAATCCATGAAATCCTCATGCAGTGTCAATACTCTTTCAGTATGGCCCTGCATTGGAATGTTTGGCAAACTTAATCAATATTTGGCTTACAAATATAAAGGTATGACCAGTAGAGTGTGCACGTATAACAACACGGCCTACAAACTGTACACAGCCACCGGGAATCACGTTGGGGCAGGAAGGAAATAAATGACAAATAACGACAAACACAAAAAAACAAGTACGGCAATAACATTGAAGGAAAGGATTTCCTGCAAAAATAGGTAAAAAAAGGGAAGGTTCCACAAAGCCAAATGGCCCTACGAAATGACTCTAATTGCGAGCGGTTGTTTCGCAGCTTGCGTTAAGCTTAGGGGGCAAGGCTGGGCGACCGGGGAAACAAGCCCCGGTGGTCTTTTTTCCCCGTCACGTCATTCAAATGAAGAAAACTGGGTACCCACGTTGGGAGGAGCCAGGCCAACAAGGGACGGCACGCCGATGAATAATTAACGGTGAGATTTTGGCTTCGTCCCCCGTGGAATTGAAGCCGAGTTTTCGGCCACGTGGCGATTGGCTCCGGGGGGTATCAGGGGAAGGGGGCTTCTCCTCTCACATGCCAGGTTCTCCTCTATTTAGCTTATAAGATACCCCCACATTCTGATTCGCTAAATTGTGTCAAAAAGGCACGCAACCTTTGCCAGCTGCCGAATAGACAATTTCCCAGCAGCACGTAAACCGTCACACGTTAAGGCGTCTCCTTTGAAAAGAAAATGTACGTCGAAATAATGTTGTGGAATGAATAGACTACTCGGGGGGACTTTGGGTCAATATGGCTTTAGAGAGCACACGTGACAATTGAAGAAAAAAAAGAGAAACTTAATTTTTACGCTCATGTATTTGAAAAATTAAGTGCACGTATTTGTATTGACCGTTTTGTCAATCCACTGCTGGATAAGGGCCCTCCCCATGCCACGCGGGCCGTGTGGGTTAATTGACCATGTTTTACCACTCTAGCCAGTAATGAGGAAGAGTACAGATGTGGGAGCGCGGAAGTATGGATTTTGCTTGCATTGCTTTTTGTTCCCTGCATCCCTGCAGCCTGTAACATCTGTTTTCTGTACAGCGCTCATCCACCCAAGCACTACTCAGGCTCAACAGTGCTTCGAATCCAAGACCTGGATGATGACAGCGGGCGCATTCCGGGTGAATTGGTCAGAGGCTTTTGGTTATTATAGAGTCGTAATAACCCACAAGGAATGTGCCGAGCATCACGGCGGTTGATTTTATTATTTTCAACGTGCAGTCGCGATCGTGTTACCGCCTTAGCGACTGTAGTGACGAGCGGCAACGGAAGTGATCGCGCTAACGCCACGGCAATGGATGGACCCGGTGCCTGCCATGAACTACAACTCTGGCAGGAACACTTCATCGAGCTGGAGCTATATAGTTGTTATGTGTGTATGCTGAACTTCTTTGGTACCGTACGCAGCCGACCGTGCTAATAAAGTCATGATAACCTCAGGTTATAAGAGTTGCGCGTTTTTAAATGCACTTACATTATGGCCAGCTAAGACATTTGGCCGGTGCGGAAGAGTTTTCTGAATACCCTCGGGAGGGTGTCTTTGCAGTTCCCTCTTTCCAAGGCCTTCCGTGAACATAGGCACGGCAAACAATTGCATGGCTACACCTTTACTTATGTCTGTGCCTAGAACAAGCCAAAGTTTCTGCTTCTCTGATATCAGCTGTATAGTTGGCACCAACTGCAGCCCCAGCGCATCATGTAACTCGTCAGTACTAGCCACGGCACGGCAGCACCAGATGCTGTGCATCACTTTCACCGTGCGCTGCCAAGCGGTGGCGGATGTCAGAAAAATAATAAAATGATAGTAGGGATAGATAACAAAATGGTATCGGGTATTGAGGCACGGGTTGAGTTTCGGCCCTGAAAACAAAATACTGGCTCACGAAGAAAGAGATAAAGTAACTCGAAAAAACAAGGAGAAGCAAAGATGTCATCTGTGAGTGTATTCGTGCCAATACTGGCAGCACTGGAGATCCAGGCCACGGTTAAAATCCGCAGCCAATGATATCCAAGCTGGTCATGGCACAACCCTTCACAACGTTGTACTAGCTGGCTTCGTGAGGTATCATCAAAAATGCTGATCACATACACGGTATGAAAACACCTTCATCCAGCAGTGGATTGACAAAAAGCTATACATTATTATTTTTACATTCTTGGATTCAGAATAGTTTGCTGGTGGAGGCAGCAGTAACATTGTGGAGACAAAGCACCATTGTTACATTTGCCCATTTAAAGAATAACAATGGTACTGTCCTGTGCTTTTACTGCATCCAGCAGTAGATGGACAATGGGATGCAAAAGTAGAATCATAAAACAATTAAATAATAGTCATTTTGAAATTATTGATGAGGCGGTTGAACCCTCCTTTGTACCCTGTTCCGGATGCACAGATGGAAGTGAATTGTGGGTGACGGATCCTAGGGGAGATAAGTGTCACGATGGTCCCTGTCCCGTGCCCGTGGAGATTTGCATACGTCACGAATAACGGGCGGACCGACCTGTCGTTTTGAAGATGACGTCGCTGACGGAGGTGGGCACAAGTGGGTTGGGCAGCTCCTGCAGGTAGCACTTCAGTGCGTCGCCCACGGCGTTCACATCCAGCTGGTCCACGTCCACCGCACTAAGGTCTGAGATGCCGACAAAGCGCAAGGAGAGACAACGTCAAGGTCGCGATGGAGATCAAGGTCACGGGCCTCAAAATGAGATGCCCAAGCAAGCATTTCTCTCTGGCGGCCTGCGCCTTGACACTGCGAATTCACGAAGTTTGACTCTGGTGATCCTCCCATGTTCATTGATACAGGCGGGAGAAAGAGGCTTGTAGTTCAATATCTCTTTTGGCTGTCGTGTTTTTGTTGTAAGCCGTTATAACTGTATAAAAATGGCACGAATAAGTGTAACTAAAAAAATCTACACTCGCACACAGTTTTGCATTCAGTAGCCTCAAAACACTTACAAGATAATGCGTGTGACGAAGATTGATAAGTATAAGAACAATTTCTAAAATACAGTACTAGTGAAAATAAAATGAATCTAAACGCGTTAACCGGATTAAAAATGTTCTAAAGAAATGCTGTTCACCCCAACGGAAATGAAATTCCCTGCCGTTTTGGCACGCGGTTATTTTCCTTGGGCCTTCCATCGGATCCTGTGGCCTAGAAGGTCTCGCAAACTCACGCCAACCCTGGCCAATAACGGCAGGGACTATTTCTTGCCTTCCCGCCATGTGAATACCTGCGAGCATATTTCTAATCTAAAAAAAACTAACATCCACGACACTCCCAATCCACATGCCTTCAACAGGAAGAGCAGGAATGTGGCATCACTGTCATGTTAACCTTGACCCCCGCTATCAAACTTTAGCCATGTAATTCACGGAGATCACAAAACATGTAACGGAAAAGGCGTGCCTTGCTATCTCCTGCGTTTCATTTGGGACAGGTGGCGATAACAGACTCCTTAATGGGCTCCTGCCCCGCTTTTAAGAAAATCAATTGATAATCTGGCTTTAGCTGTTCAATAAATAGCAAGTGCCGTGTCCAGTTAATTTCCGTTAATGCTTCACAATTTGAATGTATAAAGCACCTACGTGTGACCGCGTCTCATGATGATGCACAGAGACACGAGGAGGAGGGCATGCAGATCAGGGGGACGAGCGCTGAAAAATGGGAGTTTATTGTAGAATTGATTATTTGATCGAATTGATTGAATTGATCTTCACGCATCGATTGCAATGCTTGAGAATAGCTTATTTTCAATTTGTATTTGTTGTAATCTCGTTCGGAAGTTACGTTACGAGCAAAATCACTTGGAAGTTACATCACGTTTTGACTTTGTTTTTGGGCTGTACCTGTGGCGTTGTTCGTCATGATGCCTGACGTTTTGCTCTACAAGCCAGAAGCTTCCTCTTAAACTGAACAACACACGGTGCTAAAAACTAATTTATTTAGGAACTGCTATTTGTGTTTAGTTGGTTGTCCTTCCCCCGCACCTCCAATTAGCATGATTGTTCTACGTACAGTGTGAAAGAAGTTCTACACACGCATGTACTTGCGACTCGAAAACACACCGCAGTGCTACTCTGCTTCAGCATTGCCCTCGCGTATGAATTACCCAGGCCTCCGCTACCATATCAACTGACTCGACTAATTCCCCCCACCCATCCATTCCCTTTGCTATGTTGCGCCACTTCGCGATTAAAGGGAAAGAGTTAAGAGGGTTTTTTTTTCTTTTTTGCAGAACCTCACACGACACCTGAGCACAAGTACAAGAGGGGATTGATGGGGGGGGGGGCAGGTTAAGCTGCCTGAAATATCTTGGCAGCGGGCGGCTTAATTATTTATTAAAAGACTATGTATAATTAAAAGTGCGCGGTGAACGGGCGTATTCTTGAGGGCAACGTGAGACTACGACCGTGTGCCGATGCTCAATGCATTCATTTATAATATCTTCCCCGTCCCACATCCAGCCCGTTATCACTGATAACCGCCACAGTATACTCATTGTGCCATTTCGCACTGTAACGTGCAGGTGAGTTTGCGCGAATTATAACAAAAAAAAACCCTCGTTACTGCGCTGACACTACCGTTGACCGGAGCGCTTTTAATTACCGCTCCCCTTAACTAGTGGCCGTTTTACCAAACTCAAACTCTTATCATGTAGATTAAAAAAAAATTGTACGTGGATGCCGTGTTGCCTGAGCTGTCCGTCCCCTTGTGATTGAGTTTCATCAGGGCGCCCAAAGTTAGCCCGGGTATCTCCTCCCCAAGCCATTTTCGTCCGCTCGAAGGACAAGAATTGCAATCCTGCTCAGCAACAGAACTCTCTCCCCTATTCGCACAATGTCCTTGCCACTCACGGTAACCAAAGGCTTGGGTTTTCTTTATTTCTTTCTTCGCATTTGGTGCCGAGATGAATAATTGCCATTTTAATTATTTAAATTTGAGCATGACATTCGTGCTACAGACTCAATCATGGCGACAATTTTTATAGATGGTGGTTGGACTGCATCGTAACCATTTATATATGACACGCTGTAACAGTTATTTTATTGATTTCTTTTCTGGCATGCATTAAGTCCATTATAAATTTGTAAAACATACTTTGCTTCTTGCATTCTCCGTCTTCAAGGCACTACACTCTAACATTCACACAGATTACTCGATAACCGCTCGGCACGTGTTTTTTTATTGTGGTATTTTTATTTATTTTAAATTCAAACAATATACCCCACAATTCTCAGCTGTCAGTAAGAAACATTTGATTTTATGCAGTTGCATAGGCAACATAAAACTGTTCTAAATTATTTGCCGCTACTTTGACAAATTCTGGCATTTCAAGTAAAGTCGCGTGCTCCCATGCGACCGTACACGCACCAAACCGTGAAACAAAACCACGTGTGCTTTGTTCCTCCAAACATTTGGCCCACAATTATTTTTGAAAGCGGCGCGGTCGAGAGTCCAGGAACATGTGGCCCGTATGGCCCTCGGAGGCCCTAATGAGCCTCAGCTTGCATAACATCACGCTGATAAATTGTGCATGCGACCGAGCGGCATGCAAAAGTAATGGGGAGATGGGAGGCGACTGCAAGCCAAAAATCGTCCCGTAACAAGTATGTGACTGCGCTAGACTGGCCAAGTGCTGTAAAGAGATAAATAAAAAAATGTAAGGGGACAGTACACACCTCTTACACCAATGCACAGGTATGCCCACAGCCACCCATTACAGCAAAGGAGATAAAAAGGTAATGGCCGTAGAATTTGGGATTAAAGAATGGTCCACAAAAAGCAGCACTGTGCATGATGGAGTGCTGCACGAATTGGCGGTGACTCATTAAAGAACATTCAGGGATTCCTCAGGCATAATCCAGACATTGTAATCCCCGGCTCCCAGCGTTCGGCAGTGCAGCGCAACTGCCATGCCTGGCACAGAGCCAGAGCGAACTGAAATAACCCTGTAAAGCTCGCCTGTTCCTTATCCACCAATCCCAGCACAAAAGTGCCCACGTGCTTCCAGAAATAAAAAAAAAATAGATAAAAAAATAAAGGCACACACTGGGTTTTAAGGATACAGGCACGCGCAATGAATATTTGTTTCTGCGGTTTTCTTTCGTGACGTAAACGGTACGAGGACACAAGTTGCGGTGGGGCTGTTAAGTGCGGTAATGGAAAACAAAAATCCACACCCACCTACGCATTTTTTACAAATTCAAATAAAAATCGCAAAAACCTGTGAATGGTAGCAGTGGGATGTAATGTGCCTGTTCTGTCATAGGTGAGGAATGTAAATAAATATGTCCACCATATTTAACTTGTCAAAATTACCACCAAACGGTTATTATAATACCACCAAAAATGGGGCTCTCGAAAAAGTTTGCAATCTAATATTTACAGGAATAAAACAGATTGTTAGCCAGCATATCATTATCAAAAACAAGATTTTTTAAAATTGCTAATTTACTTGAGACCTTTCCTACATTGGGAGACTTTTTATGGCACCCTTTTGCGACAAAAAGAATGAATCGATACAAACCCAATAAGGGTAAGCATGAGTAATTCGGCACTCTCTCGGGTGGACATCAGAGGCTTTTTAAAATTCGATTACCAATTTTATGGCTATTCGTTTAAGCCTGCTTTTCACGCACGCACCGCACGGCTGAAAGGTGGTGGTGGGAATTATCACCGCTGACCCGGTCAGTCTTATCAGGGCCACCAAGGCCCCGGGCACAGCCATCTTGGGCCCATAGATCAGCCAGTCTACGACAGCGCAGGTCTGGCCAGGAATATCAGCACTCCTCCGCCCGCTCAGAGAGCCATCCATCCTCCCCCTCCTCTTCTCTGGGTCATGACCGACTGCTGGCACTGCAATCGCCTCCCCCCCCCCCCGCCCTCAAGTCAGCACGCAATGCCTTTGTGTGTGCGTGTGATCAGAGTTCAATTCCTGGCCATGGGTAACATCAGTGGTGAGCGATATCCGACTGAACCGGCCCTGGCCTCCCCCTCAAGTTGACTTAACCTTAAACAAGTACCTACTACACCTTCGCGACAGCATTTGTGCTATAATCTCCAATGCCCTTCTAATTTCAATTGCTTTTGTCTCTTCTCAACACGTGATCAAACCATCGAACTCAAGTCTCTCTGGCCTTGGAGTCCACGAATAACCTATGTCAAGGCTCTAACCTATTACTTCCTTCTCCTTTCTCTTTGAGATATATTCCCAACATCCACTTTGCACAGACTATTAATAGTGTTAGGTATTAATTTGTGCGTGGTACTACACATGGCGGGTTGCATACGATATTGTGAAGCTCTTTCAGGTGGTCCTCCTCGAAAGGGCAAGGAACTATGATCTCAGAGATTTAAATCTGCACACAGCTGATGGGTGCGCAGCTTCAGTTGAGCACAGACTGGCCGTGTGTGTGTGTGAGGATGTGCGCGCAAAAGAGCACAGACATTGTTCAGGCAAAGCCTCAACGAGCGAGAGACATTCGGGGCTCTGTCACGCGAGCGCCGTCCGCAAGCAAGCAAGCAAGCACCATGGCCGACTCGGGGTGTCTGCTCAAGTGAGGCCTCAGGGGCCAATACCTACAAGGGCACACGTCAGGACAGGATCGTTCTGGGATTACTCGCTTTAAAAAAATAAAAAATAAACGCAACATGTTCGGTTCGTCGTTATTCAAGTGACGTGTCTATGCAGGTCACGCTGAATTGCAGGGTACAAGATGGTAACTTTCGCGTGGTCGCCCCGGTCAATGTATCCACCTGCCGATCCTTCTTACTACTCGTGACTGCAGCAGGTGCCGTCAACAGTCCTCGGACATGGCCTTGTTGATCTCCTGGTACGAAAGAAGACGGCACTGGAGGCAGACCCCACCCCGCTAGGCTGGCAAGCAAGGCTTCCTTCTCTAACCAGTGCACACAAACAAAGGAATACTAACACCAAGCATCACAGGTGCTATTCCACATAATTGGTTTAAATGAAAGGCCTGCTGCTTTATCACGTTCCCAATTTTACTCCCACCTTAAATAGAATGCAGTATCTAGTGTTTCCCTTAATGAGTTATTAAAAAGCTGATCGATTCCAAGTAGATTTAAGAGATGCCATTACAAAGGGTATGGGGGAAGCAGCCAAATTACATTAAAGGATAACGGCGAATCTCAGGCTGTCCAAGGAAAATCCCAGGTCAAAGGGTCACTGCCAGCATTCCTATTAGCCAAGAGGGCATCTGACCGTGTGCAAGACTTTGGGTTCGGCCTATATGCGGCGAGGCTGACCTTCCAGATCCCCCATGGGGACCTGGGGGATTGGGTTATCAGCCACAGCCATCCCTAGCGACCTGGGTTATTAGCTTAGCCGAGGTCAGAGCAGAAAGAGGAAGGATCAAGGAGGACAGGGTGGGGGGGGGAGAAAAAAAAGAGAAAAGCAACAGCCATACCACTCAGGCTTCGGCAGTGATCAATTTCACATCAGACTCCATCGCATTCATAATGACACTTTTGGCAGCAATGAACTTCGACCGGGCGCAATGGACAATGTGCGGTAAACGCAATCGCTGCGGATTCTGGGTGATCGCCCATCAGATGGTGCACTAAACCAAATCCATTGACCAAAAAGCATAAACCCTGACAATGAGGGACGGCGAGAGTTCGGCGCAGGCCTCGGTAGCGTTCTATTTATTGCCCACGCAGGAATCAATGTTTAAATAAACTAATTACTGAAATGAAGTATTCATAATGTATTTATTTTACAACTCTTGTGTGGCAATTCTCTGGCAAACTTTTTATTAGGCAATCACTTCTAGGTAATAACAAATAAACGTTTTCTCTGCGAACCCATTTTTTTTAAATAAATATGCGTACACAGCTCAGGATGCTACTCTATTTCGTTTTTTTACGGTCGTTGTGACTGCCAAGCAGAGTGGTACGGTGGCCAAGTCCAAGTCAAAGATTTCATTTACTACCACCACATGGTTAGCGTTTTTGCTGGTCCAATTTTATAACAAGGTCCGACCACTTCCTTCCTCTTGTGTCATTTTTGTGTGGCGCATTTGAGGCTTACGCAACGTGCTGTATGGACATGGCCCAATGGAAATTGTGGACCCCGCCAAGAAAATACTAATTTTTTATTCTCATTCTGGCAGGGCGTAACAGGCGAGTCCCAGCGCCCAATTGCTCTCAACACAGCCGGAAATAAAATCTTCCACCATCACATGGCAGAATAACTGAGCGCGAGCCATTCAAGGGAGATAATAAAACCCAAGAACGTAACATTCAATGTAAACTCCCGACTCTATTCTTTTGAAATCGCGCGAAATTAGTTGCGGCATTAATAACGAAATCATGGGGAGGTATGGGGGGGGGGGGGTACGAGCTTAACAGCAAACGGTTTCCAGAAACGTGAGAGTGAGCGCCAGCCCGACGCATGCACCTGGCTCACTCGACATCTCCCTCGGGAAAACAGACAGAAGGCCACAAATGTGCACCATAGCCGACCACCCCTCTCGCTGCGAGAATGGCGAGAGAAGGTAGAAAGGGGATTAATGCCGAGGCGTCGTCCCGGCGCTCTCCTTTTCCCGTGCTTTGTCAAAGGTTTACCTCGCACGGGGATCTAACCTGTCGAGGCCTGCACGCAGTTTGAGGCCTGCGCGGGGGGCGCCAATGCGAGTGTCTCGGGTTCTCAAGATGGTGGTGACAGTTGGTTACATTTGTAATGTGTGGAAGTTTTAATATTGTGAGAGGATACTCCTTCTGCTCTGCTGCCCCCATTGTCTGGAACTCCCTCCAACCAAACCATCCTTGCTGTCCACTCAATGCCCAAGTCCAAGTTGAAGACCTTCGTTTTCTGCACTGCCTATTAATAGCTCTCTTCTCTTAAAAAGAGTACATGATCGTCTCCTCATTCCCCATTATGCACACGTCAAAAGACAAAGTCTTGAGATGCAGTTGCATTTAGATGCCATAAAAATCCAAATTGAATTTAATTGAATAAATAAACGATATGGGTCTACCTGCACGGAAAATAATTTGGCATTAACTCAGCAGCAGCATACGATTCACCCGCTTGATGAACACTATTAACTGGCCGGAAACAAGTTTGGCCTGGTAGAGCAGCAGCACCGTTAATCACGAGTTCCAACTCCAAACCAAGGCTAACGTTATACTCATCAATGTGACTGCCATCATCGAAATCTGCACCACCTGCTGAGGCTACAGGACCGCGGTGGTGAGATGTTAACTACCTCGCCTGGTGCGGAGGAGGTCGTGGGTTCGATATCGACCCTGATGCCTGTATGTGTGGAGTTTGCGTGTTTGCTCTCCCCTTGGTCACGTGGATATTTCTCCGGTTCCTCCAGTTTTTCCCTCGACATGAAGAAACGCACGTTTAGAATATTTGGCTGTTATACATTTCCACATTATGAGCAAATTCGCATCGTTGAGCTTTCATTTGTGGCCAGGTCACTTCTGAAAGAGAGCTGTATAAGTTCAGTGGGCCTCACCTGGTTAAAAAAAAAGTTTATAGGTTTAGTTTACGCTTTGGTTCTTTCAGTAAAGTAACGTAGCAAGGGTAGGAATATTTATTTATTTTATTTCTGCGTAAAATAATCATTTTATTTTCTTTCTACGTGACTTTACCATAAGAACCAAAGAGTAATTCCTGCAGTCACGAAAGCTTCAAAACAGGTTAAGTTTAGTTTAAATCAATGGCAATCGTCCTACAGAGGAGGAATACATCCCCAATGCTCGTTTGATTACGACACCACGGCCTTCTGTTGTGCTATAATTAACACCCGCTTATTCCACGTGTGCACTGTATGCTACACGAGCATGTGTTTAAAAAAAAAGCACAAGGCTCATTTAAATAGGGGTCTTTAATACATGTGAATAAGAGCAATTTTGACCACAAAAAATGTCGAGCAATAAACATGTCGCGTTTGTGGCCGCATTTGGTTTGTCCTGTCTTGCGGGGGCTTGCTGTCTTTGCTGTCGCACACTACAACTGTACACACGGATTTAGAAACAACGCACAAAGACAGAGATCCCCCTTGTATAACCTTTAACAGACTGTAGGGGCAAGTGCTGTTAGCGAGCACCTATGAAGGCTGGCACGGTACACGAGGGGGTGGGTGGCCAGCACCACACCCGACCGCCTTTGTCTCCCAAGTGGCAATGTTTACTACACACCGCACCAGGTACTCATTTGAGGCTGAGCCGACCTAGGGGAGGCCCGGGACCGGTTCAGATAATCGTCACTGGTGTTGGCCGTGAGCGAGAATCGAACCCGAGTCGCCAGGTTCGTAGCGCAGCGTAGCGCTAACCGCTACACCACCGCTCCCCACACGGGCACACACACACACACAGGCACACACGCACACAGGCACACACGCACACACACACACAGGCACACACACACGCAGGCACACCCACGCAGGCACACACGCAGGCACACACACACACACGCAGGCACACACACACAGGCACACACACACAGGCACACACACACGCAGGTACACACCCACACACAGGCACACACACACAGGCACACACACACAGGCAAACACACACAGGTACACAGGCACACACGCACAGGCACACCCACGCAGGCACACACACACACACGGGCACACACACACAGGCACACCCACGCAGGCACACACACACACACGGGCACACACACACGCACACCCACACGCAGGCACACACACACACGCACACACGGGCACACGCACACGCAACCATCCTTCGCTTTTGAACTTATGCTTTGAACCCCCCCCACCACCCCCGCCTACGGAAATCCTTTACTGTGCGATTTAAATAAAAAAAACTCCGCGCCTCCTGGGCTGTCACGTATCGCCCTCCATTTGTATTATTTACTAATTTATTTCATCATTCAATAATAATTTGCTTATTCACTTATTTAGAGCGTTGCAGCTCTCGCTGAAAGAAAGAAAGACGTGTAGGGCCGGCGGGGCGGCGGGGAGCTTTATCTGCTCAAGAGCGCCACACTCAAGGCCACGGAGCAGAGGCAGCTGCAGTTGCCACGGCGACCACGAAATCCCTTTCCCCACTGCTATTGGCTGCGGTGCAAGCAAACGCCTCTCCCGATTGGACGCGCGCGGAGTCTCGGTGGACCAATCGGGAACACGGATGAGACAGCGGTGGCTTTGGGTTGTCTTGCGTTGGCGAGGTGGATGGATGGGGTGGGGGGCAGCAAGTGGTTTACGAATGAGTGAGCAAAGAAAAAAATGACCCCCGTCTTCATCATCATCATCCTTATCCTTGAAGACACTTATACTTCCCACTGCGATGGCATTTGTCTCACTTGCCGCGTGATTGCATTGTTTTTTTGGCCGAATACATATTTTAAATGTAACGCTCCTCGGGTAAGATGGGTGGGTGGGTAAAAATGCACGGTGACGAACGCCACACGCGTGCACGACGCACGTGGCAACACGACACGCACGCGCACGCGCAATTCTGCGGCTGATTAATAAAAAAAAGAATATACACAATCAACATTTTAATTCGCACTTCTTCTCTCCATGGCAGCGACACGACACAAGGCAACCTCCCTCCCCCCCCCCTCCTTCCACAGCAGTGGCGACAAAGCGGTCAGGGCGCGTGAGCACAAAGCCACATTCACAAGGGATGAATATGCCGCCGCCGCCGTGTGGCAAGGGCTTTGTGTGCCAGGCGTTGCCGGTGCTGCCCACTGGTGGCATCGGCTGCACATTGGCAGCGCCACGGCCGCGCGTCGGGCTGAGAGAACATCCACAGTGCCCTCTCGTGGATGGGAGAACTCAGAGGGGGACGAACTAAATCTGCAGTTCCCCCGGCCCCGCGTCCCCCCAAACTACAGATCGTGCGATCCCCGCAACGCTGAAACTCCAAGGTACCAAATGTTGATCGTGATGTGAAATTAAGTTCTGAATCTCAATTATATTTGTTTTACCATGGAACTGACCACACGCAGCTTTTAACGTGCATCCTTACACGCGTCTATTCTACAGCCCTAAAGCAGAGCTGCACAGAACACATTAAGTGAAAACCTCGCTCGACACTGATTTGTGTTTAAGTTTGTCCTTCCCCTGCAATCAGGATGAGCAAAGTTGGCTACGCAAGGTGCGAAAGAAGTTCGACATACATACATCACAAAGTGGCTCAGAGAAATTTGCACTGTAGATGTTTTAAGCAATCTCAGGCGCCCAGGACTGTAGTAGACATAGCCGATAACCCAGTGTCCGCAGGGGTTTGGTTTATGTCTCGCAATACTCTACTCCTGAAGGCGGTGGGAGGAGACTTCGCCCGGCCTCCTTTGTCTCCCCCAGTGGTGATGTTTACACACCGCACCAGGTACTCGTTTCAGGCCGAGTCAACCAGGGGGGGGGGGACCTGGACCGGTTCAGATAATCGTCACTGGTGTTGGCAGTGAACGGGAATCGAACTCGGGTCGCCGGGTCCGTTGCGTAGCGCGCTAACCACGACGCCACTGGTCTCCTCCCACACATGCCACACTTCCACCCACACCGTGCAAGTGCTGACACGGGAAGTGCAGCCGCCCAGTTAACAGCTTCGATTTTTTGTTTTGTTTACCGTTCGTGTTGTAGACGCATTTCAAATACATTATGCACGCGTGCGTGGGTGTCTTTACTAAGATAAATGTGAGCGTACGTCACAGCCATCAAATCTCATGGGACATAACGGGGCTTAGGGTATTGGTTAACACCATGCACGGCTTGCTTCTGTCGGATGCGAGTCAGACTGAACTAGGTATTCGTTTAAGGACAGGTCAACAATTGGGAGGCCAAGGTCAAATCAGATTCTCATTGCCATCGAAGTGGTGCAATGCTAGAAAATGTGTTTAAGTGTAATGTTAACAAAAACACTTAGTATGTACTATCTCATTAGTGATTACATTTGGTTTGGCAATTCCCATCAGATTGGTACAAATGTCACTTCATAAACGGTTTTCGTTTCCATGAGTTGACACCGCCGTTAAGGCCAAGCTAGTATGGATCTCAAACAAAGTTTAAAAAAAAAGGTGGATATTAAGGCAATGAGCGCCGCTTTGTGGTTGACGGAGCGTTTGCTGCACAGCGTTTTTTTTTTTCTGCGTTAGTGGTGTAGCAGCTATTGAGTGCAGGCAGTGCAATTGCACTGTGGGTCCAGAGGCTGGAGGGGGTTTTATTGGACGGGGGACTCCGTTTAATTATTTGCACCATGGCCCATACTAAAAGCACACTAGGCCGCTGGTCTGCATAATATACAAACATCGCAAGTCTGTACTTCCGAGTGCAGTTGTCACACTCTCTGGTTTTCTTTGGTTCTTTCGGTAAAGTCACGTAGAATGAGAATAAAATAATAAATTGGTAAAATAAAATAACACAATAATATTCTCACGACGTTTCGGCCACAACACAAGCAGACTTCATCAGGTGAAGGGACGAGACTGTCTGGTAGGACAGCGCTGTCCTGATGAAGTCCGCTTGTGTTGTGGCCGAAACGTCGGCCACAACACAATACCAGACAGTCTCGTCCCTTCACCTGATGAAGGCCGCTTGTGTTGTGGCCGAAACGTCGTGAGAATATTATTGTGTTATTTTATTTTATCAATTTATTATTTTATTCTCATTCTACGTGACTTTACCGAAAGAACCAAAGAAGATTAATCCTTGCAGTCACGAAAGCTTTAAATCGAAATTTATACTCTTTGGTTCTTTCGGTAAAGTCACGCAGGTGTAAAATAAAATAAATTAAATCACGACGTTTCGGGCGCAACACAAGCGTCCGTCATCAGGTGGAACAACCACAGCTGATGACTTTACCGAAAGAACCAAAGATCCCTGCAGTCATGAAAACTTTTCTACATGGATGTGACACGATATTACATAATCTCATGACCCTTCCTCCAAAATCAATGAGCTATAAATAATACCGTTTCAAGAACATTGCGATCTTGTGGAACCCTCCTACGTCTCGGCTTAACATGTCAAATTCTCTGCATCGCCGTTGTCAAGTGCTGACAGTATACGCTCATGCAAATGGACGTGTGCTCGCGAACATTTCACGTGCTAAAAAAAGGCACCAGAATGAAACAGAATTAGATTCCAAGTCGTTGCTGTTTGGCAAGACACAAACCAAACGCAAGTACGAGCGCAGAATTGGTCAAGCGGTTTTGAGCGAACGTTACGTCGGCAGTTTACGCAAACTTCCACGAGTACATCGGCGGCGATTGAGCATGCGAGACACTCACCGGTTTCCAGGGACTGCAGGAGCTCCATGCCGCCCTGGGAGCCCAGTGGGTGGCGGTAGACCCCCTCGCAGTCCAGACCTTTTCCCCCCGCAGATGACCACGCATCAGGGATTGACGCGCGGGCAGACGAGTGAAGCGGGAGACAAACGGTGGAGGGATCGAGACAAAAACGCACACACACAGACACACGCGACAGTCAGTGACGATGGGCCCGCCAGCTGCAAGTCAGGTGCACACTTGTTCACATACGATATAAGAATATTTGCTTATAAACAACGTCTAAATGCGACCGCATCTCAAAGCGCTTTATGGTTTGTGATGTAAATATATCATTTATAATGAGCATGTTCATTACTGTTGTAGGATGTAGCTTTTAAAATGGTCATTGGGCACTTTGTTGTATGCAACACAAATAACCCGAGCGCTAATGTCGGTGCCTGGTGGTTGTCCAAATGTCCAAAAGTATGTACACTTTAAATCATACTAACAGAAGAAGTTCAAGTATACACTTGCGATCTTATTAGTTATAGGTTTCAAACACTATAAATGCATCATTATGTGTTTAAACTAACTTCATTAGATGTTTATATAAAACAGTCGACCATTTAAATTTAAAAGGCAGTTAATGAACAACAACAGCAATGTAAAAATCAGCCAGATTAGCTATCGCAACAACATTACCTTAAAACAACATTCAGGCTCCTCTTTATTAGGCGTGTAAGAACTTCATGGCATTGGATGCTCAACACCCTTCAGTGGAGAATCATCAGTAGCCCACTATTCTCGTAGCAATGCACCTTATATATACACACACACATCCTTTACACTGTGCATTTAATTGAGCAAGAGCGCCCCCCCCACTCAACTTTTCAATCTTCACTCAACACGCCATGGGAGTTCGGCACAAAACTCCAGCGTGGCCTAACAAGGTGTTCATTACGCGCCTGATGCATGACAAAAAAAAATCCATCCCTCAAGCCCTGCGCTGCTTCAAACGTTGTGACACTAACCCCCTTCCCTCCCCTCGAGATCTCCCACACACAAATAAAAATCCCTCTGGCATCCCCTCGATCGCAACAACCAACGGGCCCCTCGCTCTCACCTCCACGTTCGATCGACTCCACCAGCTTGACCAATATGGGAGGGGCCCTTTCCGTAGGGCCGAACTGTTCCATGAGGTCTTGGCACACGTAGGCTACAAATAAAAACGGGGTTTTGAGGTGGGTAGGGGGGGGGGTTGGGCAATGGGGAGAAGGGTGGAGAAAAGGAGGTGGGGGACAGGGCAGGAGAAAATGGCAACACATTAAGGCACAATTCACAAATAGCGCAACAACAAAAAATTGACCACGTCAGTTTAAGAAAGTAATAACTATGAACCTTGTTTTTCACCACCGCACTCACTGGTTTCTGTTTTGTGTCCGTTTAACGCTTACTTTGGTGCCGGGCGTGGCAATATTTACAGCATTTCTTAAATTACGGCTTGCCCATCGATTGGTGAACTCGGTAACCCTGCAGGCCCGTACCGGGCTGGTTTTGCAGTGTGAGCCATGGAGACTGCAAAGTGGTTTAAGGAAACGGGACGAGACCTTAAAATAGTGAAGAACAAGCCGTCCTCCTGCTTAACATTAAATTTCAGTAGGGCACAAGTAGGGTCAGGTTGTTGAGTCATGCCGCGATGCTTCTTAATGAAGGGAGGAAACGTTATCACTCTGGCTGGACACGCGAGAGACTTGTGAGCGCACTGGCACGCCATTTCCACGTGCCATATTAGCAAGTGTGTTTGCACTCGCGTGATCTTTAGATTTGAGACGTCAAAAAGTTCGATAGAATCTGAATTGGGACGTATAAATCCTTTGCAACAAATGGTAAGTTAACATTTAACTGCTTTCTGATCGCAAGACAAGTTTGGCTCACTTACGTTAAACCTGATTTTCTTAGGTGGTCACTTACATGCTATTGGCTCGGCAACATTTGGTTACATTTTTACATTTCTGAGTGCTCAGCAGCGCAGGACTGAGTTCAATTGGCACAGAGCCGGAGTGTGTCGGTGACCACCATATTAAGAAAATGCAACGGGCAACGAAAGTTTGAAACATTTTTAAGTTCTTCCATCAACCTACTCAATAGCAGCCTTCTCAAGCCACGTTGGCCATGGGGGTTTGTCTTATCAATACTTTTACAAGTTGGCCAGTGCGGGTTTTGTGTTAGCCATGACCGGGAAATGAGCTCAGATTCCTGGGACCAGTCGGTGAACTACTCATGTGATCGCTTTCCAACACTAAATAATTAATATTTTCATGATGCGAAATGTACGTAAATAATAATGGTAATGCTATAAAAAACTAGTAAATTCAAATAACTCCACTAAACATAGGTAAGTCGAAAATAAAACTACTCTACAACAACGCATCAGCAAAAATCTGAAGCTGACACGCTACAAAACACATGGTTTGGAGGACAGCGATCTTTAAAAGCCATGTGCAATGTCTGAAAATGTGTGGACCCAATGAGAGACACTGTGACCCAGAGGCTAACTTACAAGTCACAGGGCCCAAACGGTCTGCCAAATGGCCATTCAATGCTTGGTACGAGAAGCGCACTCTGCGAGAATGCTGACGGCGTGCTCATGTGTTTTTACTCAAATAAATATGTAATAATTTCAAAAGGAAGCCAGTTTGTCAAATGAAATATTCCACGCGGATCACACCATAGTATTTTGTTGGCTATTTAATCCGATTCGGTTTTGTTTTTTAAATATTTCGTAACAAAAAACTGCTTTTGATTACCAGAAATCAGAATAAAAAAACTGCAGTGAGAGTTACGCAAGGGGTACAAATTGGCCGCAATGTTGACTGCCGAGAGCTATTTGGCAGGGCATGGACGCCAAGCAACTGGAACGTGTCGCACACAGCACCCACAGTGGGGGTAACATGGAAATTTAAATGAACACATAAAACACACTTCAAAATAGTGCTCCATGCGTGAGTGTTGCCCGGCATTGGAGTAATTGACGGGATGCTTGGTATCATCTCAAGGGCCGCATTGATTTAGAACGCAGACTGTGGACCATCTTCTGATTGCTAAACATTTGGCGGAAGTCACTGGTGGCTTGTGGAACCAAACCAAAGGCAAATCACTGGATTTATGAGTGAGTGGAAAATAGTCAGAGCTCAACAGAGTCAAACTAAGGTACCCGATGGATTAATGAAAATGTCCGAGGCTCAGGAGGTCAAACCCAGGCACCCTTAGGAGTATGGGAAATGCCGAAAGCTTAGAGCCAAATTAAGGCACCTGAGGGATTTCAAGGATTCCGCAGAGATGACAACTTTTTTTGTTAGCAAATACTAAGAACTAGATAATGAAATAAACTGCACAACTTGAGCAGTTCAGGGTCAACAATTGGGGACTCGGCTTTGGATCAAAACATTTGAAAAACTCAATACACTCATGCATTCTTAGTTCTACTCGAAATTTACACTAACGCAAAAGGACATTTACAACTCACGCCATCGAAGAGATAATCACATTTGAGAATCCCTGGATATGGAATTTCATGCAGGATACGAGAACACAAACGGTGGTGCAATTACGCACACTGTGTATCCCCCCCTCCCCCATTGTGACACTGAGTTTTTAATCACACGTATAGGAGTGGCTACACAGCTTTGCACTTTGTGTTCAAGCAAAGCTGAAAATCGAGGGGTCCACTTTTGGGGAAAAGCTCCGCCGTCGCTGGCACTGGCAACGGTTTATAATTTTGGGGTGACAGACGCAATCTTAAATACGTAATCTTCTCTCTTTTGGAAAATGGGGTAAACAATGGCTTAGGGCACGATGCAAACCCAAAAAGCACTTAATCCGCTTTTCCAGCCTGCGGAGGCCAGAGCATCTGTTCTCGCCCTCGACCGCCCACTTGTCCGCCCGCCCGCTTGTCCGCCCGCCCGCCTGCATGCTCTGGCAGTGAACACTCCCGCCGCTGCCGTTGGCCATTTGCAAAAAGTGAAAAAATTATTGCAGAAACGCCCAATTTGTTGCCAGTAGCGCGGCGGGCATCATTCGTTCCACCCCGCTGGCTGCGCACAATGGGGCCCCCCGCTGGGTCGCCAATTTCGACGGGAGAGGCGAGCCCTGGCACCGCGCAAAGTCAACTGCGATCGACGATCGTCCGTGGAATGCCTTGGTTACAAAGCAAAGCCGCAAGTGCTTGCGACGCGGAAAGAACTCGACAGTGTTGATTTCACACTGCGGGCTGGAATGGCGTGCCGCTGCCATTGGTGGAAAGAACCTCTGCAGTTAGTTTAAGCCATTTCATCAGTTCCGTTATAGACCGGTGGACAGCAGGCCATGTTTGTGCAAGAGGATGTGATTGAGAAATATAAAAAAAAACTAATCAAAATGAATTGGTCGCTGTAAAGTAAATGCCGCTCCGCTGTCTAAAGTTACTGAAGGATCCAACGCTGAGAGAGACAACGGTTTCATTTGTACTCCCAAACCCTCGGCAAACATTTTCCCTGGTGGTGAACATCTGCTCGCCAAAAGGCCGAGGGAGACAGCAAGAAAAAAAGGAGTTGGCAAGGTGGGGGGGGGGGGGAAAGAGAGCAGGGCTGAGGTGTAAAAAAGCTCACAGTGCCAGTACGCATGTGTCTATTTTAAGTGGGTTGTTGCATCGTGGTTAACACACTGCACTCGACGACCCGAGCTCAAATGCCGCTCACGGCCAACATCAGTGACGCATATCTAAACCACTGTAGGGCCTCCTCTATCTCGACTCGGCCTTAAATGAGTACCTGGTGCAATATGTAAGCATGAGCACCGGAGAGACAAAGGCAGCCAGGTGTGAAACTGGCCACATTACCCTGCCATGCACCGTCCCAGCCTTCATAGGTGCACTAAAAGTATTTCGCACAAAAGCCTATATGGTAATGATTATATGGGTTAGTCTTTGTCTTCGTGTGTGTGTGTGTATATGGATGAGTTGGGAGCGGTAGTACAACAGTTGACGTGCTGTGCCATGAACCCAGCCACCCGAGTTAAAATCCTGCTCATGGCCTACACCAGTGACGATTATCTGAACCGCAAGGTCGAGTAGGCCTCAAACAAGTAGGTGGTGCAGTGTGTAAACATAGCCTTTAGCGAGACCACGGCAGCCATCGTGTGCCGTGCCGGCCCTTCATCAGTGCACTTGCCCCAACAGTCTGTTAAGGCTATATGGGGGGGGGGGGGTCTTTGTCTTTGTGATTTGGGGGGGTGGAGAAGGGCAAGGTGTCTGGTGGGAGGAGGAGGAAGAGGGGGGAAAGTCTCCCACCACGTGTGCGCGCATGTGCGCCTGTCATTCCGCACCATCGCGCGAACGAGGCTCCCCCCCCCGCCCCATGGCTCGGCCTGGCCACTCCGCGCATCGCCGGCGACGGCCTGCGGATGGCGCCCGCTCCACACTCGGCGAGGCCACCAGTTGTGCCATTTGCAACGCAAGAGGGGGGCGCGCCGGGCTATTGTTTATTTATATAAACATCAAGTTTTCTTTCTTGCGAAACCTGAAAGATGATTGTGCAAGAGCTACCGATTCATCACTTGATCCTTATGGCGGTACCCCGGGGTACCAAATAATACCAAAAGGCCGAGGCAATTAAATATTTTATTTCTGGGACACTATTTTTTTTTTCCAGGGGTGTTACTTAACTCCGCGTCTGGGGTAACCACTGAATCCTCAGTCGGTGGTGCTACTCCGCGATGTCGAAACGCAGCGAGGACGCTTGCGCTAATAGTGCATCGTAGTGTACAGCTCGTCGAGATGAGTCGATTGCCGCATCGCCGACCATCAACAAACTAAAAATGACTGCATCACGGACATTACGCGGTACCCCGGGGAACTCTGGTTCCCCGGGGTACCGCCTTAAGGTTCACTTGGCCCAGGCATCCGTGCTAACACGTCTTTGCCGTTTGTTGTTCGGTTATACTGTATTCATGTTTTCTCGTTATATCGATACATTTAAAGGGGCACTGGGTAAATGGGAACATCAGCAACTCCGTGGTTGGTGACGGTGGTTGTTTGACCATCCGTGAACCATGCTGGCGGTCAGTTTGAGTTGGCAAAGGCGAGTGGGCCAGGACTGGTTCACATATCAGTCGCTGCTGTAGCCTTGACCAGAAATCACTCAAGAGTTAAAAAGCGCCGTGGGCTAATTTATGGTTCGGCCGTTTCAAACGTTTTATATTATACTAGTTCACGAAGCCTGTCTTCGCCAGGCAAAAGTTTTCAATAAATATAATTAACCTGATATGATTTCTTACAATTTTGATCTACGATCAGACACTAACAACTACTCCAAGATTTTGTATTTTTCCGCAAAAAATAAAATTGTTGACTTGATTCAACTTCTTATATTTAAAGATGTACCCATTGGAAACCGCCTAATTTAAAGATTCCGTTATTTTTTTATTAGAAAGAACAAAAATGAATTAACTTAATATTCTGAGGGGAAGCTCCTATCTTTTAACGTTTTCGAATTATTCACATCATAAAGTGTATTTTTTTGTTCAAAACCGCTTTAATCCGAAATATCTCAAAAACAAAGATAGAACAATGGTTATCACTTTAATTAAATTTGCTGTTTAATGATCTATCAAACTAACACAACCACAATCTTATATTATGAACGGTTTCTGAATGCCACGCACCAAACAATAAACTTAAAATCGATATTTGGGGGCCTTAATATGAAAAATCTCGGATTTTCAGATTCCCCCCCCCCCCCCCCGTTGTGTGCATCCTAAAAGCTACCTATGTACCAAATTACAGCTTTCTACCTTGTCAGGAAGTACCCTAAAGGTTTTTGAGACAGATTGAGGCCTTTATTTATATATAAGATACCATTGAAAGCACTTATTCCTAAAAGTCTATAATTATACTATGACTTTTAAAAGTGTGCTCAGTAACGATAGTATACGTATACTTATTTAAAAAAAAAGTCTATCACAGAATGCCGAGGCTTGTTAGGAGAATCCCACTTTAAAAAATAAATCTGCCCAATTCTTTTATTAAATATGTTTTTGCTACCCCCAGGGGAAACCTGAGCATCTGGACCAAACCCCCCCCCCCCCCCCAGCTAAACCCAGAGAACACTCAAACTCCAGACACAAAATTAGCTGGTCAGCAAACTACTTGTGCAGTACTGCCCACTAAACATTTGTTAAAACAAGGGGGGTGTCGCCAAAAAGTACACTTCTCAACAAGAAAAAAAAAGAAATAAGCCCGACTGTTATCTCTCTCGGCAGTGGCGCGGCACTTGAAAGCAGTCCCGCATGGCAGGACATGAATGGCCCGGTTTTGATGTCGTTTGGTCACGACGGGTAACGGGATGGGGAGAATGGTAAACGACCCCTTTATGCGCCCACCCACCCGCCCGCCCGCCCGCCCGCCCGCCCGCCCGCCCGCCCGCCCGCGTCAACGTCTGTCACCGCACTGACCTGTGAAGCTGTGGCCAGCCCAGCCGCTCTTCCCACTCTCCTGAAATTATTACACTAATTGGTGTCTCACAGCCCATCAGCCCTAATTAACTTGGCCTAAAAGCTCAGGGCTCTGGTTATTTGTGCCTATTTTTGTACTTGCTTCTCTAAGCGCTTTAAAACGGAGACTGATGCAATTTAGAGGCGCGTTTATGCAACGTGGAGTGCCACGCGGGCCCTGGTAATTGTGAAATTAAATACGCTGGCATGAAGCACTGGATTGGCACTCAACTTTATGGCGCGCCAGCACCTTTTGTAAATATAGTTTCAAACCAAAATAATTTTGGATGGGTCCTTATTTTAACATGGCTTCCTACGTTTCATCATCATCATCATCCATTGACAAACCATTGCTGTATGACGGCCTTCCCCCACGCTGATGCCATCCTTCACGTGACGTCATGCCATAATCTGTAATTGGTTACAGCAATTCAATGTTTTAATTACTTGACTTGAATACAAATTTGCTTCAATTTAGAGGGGGGGAAACCTTGAAAATTAATGCAGCCACAATATAACCGTCCCCCACAAAGATTCTTGGCACGTGGACACACGCTTGACGCACGTGCGAGCGAGTGAGGACGTGTGTATTTTCGAACCCGCGCCACATTCCTCGGCAAGGAGCACCGAAGGTTCAAGTTTGATACGAAGCCAGACGCGCAAGCAATTACTAAACACGTACCCCTGTGTTGCTTTAACCCTGGGTCAAGGATAGGCCAGGAAGCAATTACGAAAAAGTCCTCCGAGCTGGCAAACAAAGATGCTCCCTTTACTGGCTCCACAGATGCCGCTCTGTGCGTGTGACGGCGGTCCGAGCTGCGGTCTTCGGGCCACCTTCTTCCTGCTGAGTGTGGTCCACACGCGGCTATTTTCAGCTCTGCCGTTCCAAGAAATAAAAACTCATGACCCGAAAATGGCGGCCTCGGACCAACTTCCAAAAAACGGTAGTGGCGGCGTTCGTCGGCAGGTACAACCCAAAGGTCCACAGCGGCTTCTTTTAGACTCTCAAAACGTGGGGGTCTTTTTTTTTTTAGGAAATAAACAAATGCCACACGAAGGGGTTTTCATGCATTCATTCCCTTCAAAAAAACCTACACGTAAAAATGAACTTTAAAAAACCCCACAAAATTCGTGAGAGCATTTTGACAGGCCCCCCCCCACCTCCTCAAAATGGCCAAAGAGGAGTTGGGTTTATTTGGTTTAATAGTACAGCTGGCGCGCCTACACACCGATCTGCCCGTCTTTTACTGACGCGCTGCCTTCATCCTCGACCACCGCAGTCCTCACCGCTGCACTCCGTGTGCCCGTTGTTTTTGTAGGTGCTCATTTGGATGCCTTATAGAGGCACCCGCCCCTCCAACTCTTTCTCCCTCTCCCCCTTTGCCCGCCTGCCCACATGCCCGGCCGTCCTCCCCGTGGCCCGGCCAGGCGTTGCTCTTGGCAGGAGGCTGCGAGCGTTCCGTGCCAGGGAGTGGAGATTGCTCAAATGAAAGCCGCCATTGAGAGCGTGTGCGCGAGCAGGCTCCAACACGTCCGCCCGATTGTTAGCAGATTTAGGGGCTCCTGGAAGCTCTGGCTGTGCGCAGAAGGCTTTTTGTGCCAAGAGTACATTCTGTTCCATTCAAAGTCAAACTGAGAAGAGGAGGATTTTTTGTTTAACGAGTGACAAGACGCGAGTATGGATTGATTCTCGCACTGTGTTCGCTCACACACGCATGTGCACACACGCATGTGCACACACGCATGTGCACACACGCATGTGCACACACGCATGTGCACACACGCATGTGCACACACGCATGTGCACACACGCATGTGCACACACAACTTACTTGCAGCCAATTCGGCGACCAAAAATAAAACATGCAGATTTGCTTAACGATTTGCGCAACACTCAAATGTTGCACAAGCTGCGTCGTGGACTTGAGGGACTGGACTCTGCTTCTCATTAGGACAAGAGCCTTGCAAAAGCAACTTCCTGCGCTCATGAAAGCTCCAAACGTGTATAAAGTGTTGCTTGTTGTGGATTTTTTTTGTTGCGCTGACGACGACGATGACACCGACACAACCCGCACAGCGTTTTTTTTTACGACCGTAATAAATTTCTTGCATTTCTGTGTAGTCAATTAAATTGGCATAACAGACGCGGTTCATGAAGTATTGTGACATACAAGCAAGTTGGGGTATTTTTCAGCCGGCCAGGGAAAATATAAAACGAGGCATTCAACAGCTGGTGTAACATTAGAGTTGCGTCGGCAAGAATGTAATTATGAGGAAAAATTTTCTTTCCACTCTTTGTGCAACTCATTCGTCAAAATACGGCTTTACCGTGTGGGCGGTATCACTGTGCGGAGCCAGTGGGGGGGGGGGGGGGCATGTGCCCCCCCAATGATCCGATCAAAATCCTTAATTTCGATCGGATCATTGCGGTTTATTAGTAATAAATCGGCATTTTGCGACCCCCACTGCCACTGTGTAGCCTATTATTATGTTCCAGGGACTCTATGAGGTGATAGGACTGAGTCCATAATTGGCAATAAGTAACGGCAAAGCAGTTATAAAGACTCACAGAATTGTGCGCAGTTGCGTATACAGTACACACGACTTCCCTGAAGGCGAACACCTTCAGCGAGCGCAATGCCGATCACACAACATGGTTCGAATTTGACCCTCGATCGATGGCTGTGCCATCGCCGCACACGAGTCGAATAAAAAGCAAGGGACAAGTCCTTACTAACTAACAACTCCTTACTTACTAACAAGTCCTTACTAACTAACAACTCCTTACTTACTAACAAGTCCTCACTAACTAACAACTCCTTACTTACTAACAAGTCCTCACTAACTAACAACTCATCATTTTTCATTGGAGGGGGTTTCCCCCCCTTACCTGAAAATCCTGGCTCCGCCATTGGGCGATGTGAGCTACCACCATCAACCCGGCCTATCAATTAGCCGCTATTGTGCTTGTTTCAATGTTGAAAATGGATTATTAAAATATTTTTTTTCCTCCTCAAACGTCAAAAGAATACTGGTGGATAATATAGGGTGAAAAATAACCCTGTAAAACACAAAAAAATAATCATTCAAATTTATAATGCGCATTCCATCCTAGGTTTAAGGAAATTCCAATTAATGCTCTTGATTCATAACTTAGTTGCAGGAAGATCTTCAATTGACTTAATGGTCATTTATCACAATCACAAATAAGCTTATGTAGATGTCTGTGTGGTGAAATTGTGAACGGTGCCTCTTCTAGCTGTGAGGAATGTTTTGCTCATCAGAAAAAAATAAAATCCTGACCTTATCGCCGACTTCCCTTCTGCAGAAAATAAAATAGCATCGATTTTTTAAAAATAAAACAAAATTCCCTCACGTAAAAAAAGATCCAGCAGTCAAACCGTCAGAAGAACATGGAATACTTTTTTTTTAGTGGCTAGCTCTGGGTGACAAACATTTTATGTTGCTCTCAGCAATGAGAAAATTCAACTCCTCCTTTCGGTTCTATGAATCTGGACAAGATCCCGAAACCGTAATAGTTTAAACTCGTTACATTGGGATGCGTGTACGCCTAGGTGTGGAATAACACAACAACGGTGTCTAAGGGAGGAGATCTGCGCACGTCTAGTGCACTGCAGGCCACATTCCCAGGGAACACAACTTTCCTCCAAAAACTTCGCTCTCTCGCAGATTAAAAATTTTACCGCGCGGAGAATGGAAAAGCCGCAAGCGCCATAGCCCGCTGGCGTTGAAGAGACCCACTGGCATATGACACCACCCCTGTGTCAGTTTCCTAAAGAACCGCTACAGCTTCACTTCTTTTCCTCTCTCTCAAGGCAACTTGAAATTATAACAGACAAAATCACCCGCAAGTTTTGTTTTTCTAAGGAGAGAAAATGTAATTTATTCGTCAGGACAAGTTTATGTAATGAATCCTGCGAGGGAAGACACTCGCAGGAGCAGGCATTTTGGGGAGGTTGTTACTTTTTTTAAAGCAATATTTAAAAACAGATTTATAAATTTGGATTTGAGACAATTTGACATGACACAACATCCAATGGCCGAATAATGACATCGCAGGATCTGTAATGTCCACTTTCTGCAACAACAAAAAACAAGCGGCTTGAGTAGGATCGAACAATTACCGGTGTGCTGTCTGGTGTGGCACAGGAGGCTAAAGGTGGTTTATCCACTGCAGAGGCAAAGCCATAACGCTGACGTCACGTCAACGAACGAGTCGAGTCGCATGCAGAAGATACTCGTGATGAGAATGATTAATGCCATCCCTGGGCCCTGCTTGGCCCTGAGCCAGATTCAGATGTCAAGAGTATCACGGTCTGGTTCCTGTTTGGCTGGCAAAAAGGCAGTGGAAAAACTGCTCGTCCTGTGAGGGCACCCACACTGACATGGCTCAGATGTACCGGCAGAAAAGGGTTATAAGGCCCCAAAGGCCGGCACGGCCTTCATTCACACAACCCACGATTATTATACAATTATACCGAGCTACCACCCTAATGCAATCCGAAACAAATATCCAATATCACAGATAGTGGCGTTATTATCCGCCCCTAAACTACGCAATAACACATATTTGAAAGACGCAGCAAGTTTTTTTTGTTATTGAAATCTCAGCTGCTGTATCAGCAATTCCCAGCTGATCTTGCTTAACACCGATTAATTATCACTGGATATTAAAGCTGGATTCCGATTGTGATGCTGGCAGATTAGTGAAGCCGAGATAACCTCAGGAATCGGCTTGTGATCAGGGAATAGGTTTCAAGGTGTCACGGCCTGGTCACACAAGTGTTGTTATTTGATCAAGCGGCATTAAAACATGTATAAAGTGCTGCCAGTGCTGTATCACATTAATAGCTATTGACAGCTCGCGTTCATCACTTGACCAACGTTAATTTTAAACGTGCCAGACGTATATGTTCATATTCTAAAAAATTATAATCAAGCCGACTCTGTGCTGAAACAGGAAGCAGTGTTTCTCCCTCCCCGGTTCGCCGAGGTTCATGCGCGCGCACGTACGGTTACGTACGCGTTGTTTGTAACACCGCCTTATAACAGTTGACAATAACAGAACCGCTTGATTTTCCTTCGCTCCCACCCACCATGTCGCCGCCGCCGCCCTCCCCGCATCAGAACAAGAAAAGCAGCGCAATCGTTTTCAACGTTGTCTACGTCTGGGCCAGAGGGCAGGAGGGGGAGGTAAAGAACGTGCAATAAAATGTACAGCGTCGCGACGCGTTATTGCCCAAGGTGAATGCACGCGAGCACACCTAATCGCAACCTCCGATGAGCACGGCTGGCTGCGTAACGGTGTGAAAGAAGCTTGATGTACACACACAACGAAGTCGTTGGCTGCTGCTGCTGCTGCTGCAGGGCCACGTGGTGGACAGCAGAGGGCAGCGCAACAAAATTAATTTTGTTTGCGATGCACTTTCGTTGCGCCAATGTCCTGGATATGGTTGCCCTGCGCCCTCCTTCACCAACCCACTCGATAACGCAGTGTGTAGGGGGGGGGGCTCATCCAGCAGTGGATTTACAAAATGACTGTACATGTTCAAGGAACTTATTCGATTATTAAATGGGCACCGACGTGGATCCAATGAGCGAACTGTAGGCCCAGCGATTGCGAAGACATTAACATAGATCTATACCCCACATCAAGGTATTCCAGGTGTTGCCCAACACATGATGTAGGGTTTGTACTTTTGTAAAACACAAACTAATTTATTGTACAGCAGCACCTCTAGTGTTCAGTGCACCCATTACAGCATCGCTCAGCTTACAGTTGTTTCTCAATCGTGATGAAAACCCTGTGCTGTAATTTTAATCAAGCGAGGGCCACGTGGGATTCATTATCCCCTTTCGCAAAGCAGACTTGTGTAGACAGATATTTAAAGGGGTTTTGTTGTTGTTGTTGTTGTACGATTTACGTAAGGGTAATTTTCAATTTTGTGGATTTGGGTCCCGATAGCAGCAAGCTTCTGAGAAGTCATGTTACCACGAAATTACGTGCAAATATATTTTGATCATAAATAAGCCGTCCATACAAAATGTTAATTGCTTTAAAGGAGCCAATTAATTGATGCCGATTTTGATACAGGCATGCATTGTCACCGGATCTGAGTACGTGCGCAAAATTTGGAATTGATTGGACAACGGGAAGTGGATGAAATTTAGATTACAAGATTTGACCACGACAAACATAGGAATCACGTTAAATAAAACCGCTGAAAAAAGACAATAACCAGATGGCTTTAGCGGGAATCGAACTTTTCAATCGCTGAGCACAGAGCTATCCAGCCTCCACTTATGGTGATGATTAAACATAGCACCAACTGTTCATAGTTAAATGACCTGGCACCAGAGGCACAATGCTTAAGTCGAACACATTTTACATTTGGGGGAAAAAAGGGAGGAGGGGGGGGGGCATGAAAAAAATTAAACACACAAAGTACTTGCTTATTTCAGATCATTTTACTGCTGGTAAGATATCTACATATTTGATGCAAGCCAAGTTCCTTTCCAGGACACGAGGGTCTCTCTCGGGGTGCCTCTGTGACCGATTCCCATGCAGGTCGCAGGCTTATCTATACACACACATGAGTGGACAAGCCTGGGTTGGTAGGTGGGCACAATGAAAGCCCGCATCAAAGGTCGCAATTTTTAAAAACGTTACATTTTTTTCTTTTAAGGCGAGCAGGAGCACGACGTATTACCACCACCCACACAGGCGGCGGCCAAAGGCTGTTCCACAAACCCAAGCAAAGAATATATAGGTTTGCAGCAAACCGTGGCCTAACTACATATCAACAAAGACCAAAGGCAACCCATGTGCGGTTTTGAACTGTTTATCATCCAAGCATAAATCGCCGTAAACAAAACCATTATATTTTATTTCCCCTGGGATGGAAATGTATATCTGCGTGGGGATTGCTTTGTGCGAGAACAGAACATGAAATGACTTTCCTTGGTATTACTGCACAGCGGATGCAATGAGGGACACGGGTCAATCGTGCGGGAGAGCAAGTGGACACAAATTGAATTAAAGTTGCATGATGGTCAATCAAATGTCCCGTCAAGCCACCGTCAGTTAGGGCCAGCACAAACAACGTGCAGAAATAATCCACAAACAAGTGCCTGTGATGAGTTCAGAGCATAGGTTCATGTTGAACGTGTAAATACATAATGTATTTCCAGATAGCCAACTTGTCTAATAAGTGTGCAACGAAACAACATGTGCATATACGACAAGACTCGGAACGTGTTCTGGAGGTGGCTTCTCTTGGCTTAAGCACTCGCATGCTTTATTATTAATGAGCTGCAATACACCAGCGTGTACAGTGCCAGATTCCACACATGGGATGTAATGAAAGTCAAACCAAGCTCAGTGTTATCACACAAGACGCACCGAGGCCGAGATAGGACCCATGAATTAAAAGTGCCCATCAATACAACGATCAGCATTTCATAATCTATATAAAACACACACACATTAAAAATTCCACTGTTATTTCGTATTTTTGCAGACCTTGAACCAATTCAAAGTATTATTAAAGTATCAAGGGACTTACATGAAGTAATCGCGGTAAGTGTCGCGAATACAGTACTTCGTGACACACAGTGCTACTGCTTAAAGAAGACACGGGGGGGGGGGGGGGGCCCGTGCGTTCCACACAGGCACTGGCCTCTGTGCTTTCACAAAAGCGTGTGGCCATGCCGCAACATAGCAAGTAATTAAAAGCGTTCGCTTGTGGCCAGGCAAGTCAGAGCTCCGTGTTCCCGTCGTCGGTGATTAATCGCATGTCCTCTAACCTCCCCTCCTCTCCGGCCTCCGCTTTTTATTGCACGCGCCCCCACACCCTCCCCCCAGCCACTACCGCAGTCTACGCGGCAAGACTTTCACGTTCACCGTGGGCGGAGCGTGGCCTCGGGTTGCCACCTTGGAGGTACAAAAAAAGACCGGGGACGTATCGTGGGAAGAAGAAAATCTCACAACACTGGATGAGGGGAGAAGGTGCGTATCGATTGCATCGTAACGAGTGAGGATTTCGTTTACGTAACTGGCAAACACCGAGACTCTTTGAACATGCCCGGAAAACTTGGGTGAAATCGCAGGACATCTTCCACAAAAAGACGACGCCCTGGGAACACCAGGACAGGTGGCAACCCGAAAGCGACCATGTGGCGTGGACGGCTCTGTGGCATGCTTGACAGCTTGACTTGGGTTCACCATCAATTGATTGATCGCGCGAAGGAACGAATGTAAGTGCAGTGGGCTCTGGCACCGCACTCTGGCAGAGGGGGTCCGTACCAGATATGCTGCCTACACAGCCGTCCTCCAGTGGCGACGCTGTCATCGGCGCCGCTTCTGCCAATGCCGCTGCCTGCCTGCTGGGATTCGGGGAAACTATTTGAAAGCCCTGGCGGGCGAAAAACTCTCAACTGTTAAGTCATCCATCCCCGCAGGATTTCCTCGAGGAGTGCATGGTCAGTTCCTCGAGTGTGCTTAAAAATAAACATACGTGTACACGAACGTGAAATCAGAGCGTCGTTTACGGGCCTGCGTTCACATGAACGATGACGGAAGGAACGCAGACCTCTGCCCGGGCTTGAGGATGCACCATTACTAAAGTTCACAAGAAACAAACCCAGGAGCGAAGAAAGTGCCGGAAAGAACATTGCCCGCCAATCTCACGAACACCACTCCATTCTGCTTTCCTGTGCCCGACGTAGATTGGGGATTAAACCCTGCCCACCCCCACCCACAAATAAGGGTTAAGGTTCAACGTATATTCCGCCAAAAATGCACACACACACATACACACAGGGGGCAGTGTGACACAGCTTTGAAAGAGCATGACAATTAAATGAATTTCAAGTGAGAATCAGGATGAAATAATACATTTGCGAGTAAATTGTTTCGAGGAACACAAAACTTTTGCCCGGAAGCATCACCACTGTGGCCCAAGAGTAATAGAAAAGTAAGAAAAAAACAAACCAAGCGGCTGTTTGCGAGCGGAGGTGAGAAAATGCACCCCCCCCCCCCCCAACTCCCGTCTCCACGGGTGCACCTTTTACCGGCGAGGCGATGGGGGAGGCAGGACGGGTCCGAGCCGAGATTTACAGGTGGCGGCCGACCCCGGCGATTACCCGTGGCGTCAATCGGATTACATTAGCGTTTACCGTTGCCGCTAATGTGCTGCGCTGGCCCGTCGCCCCGAGCATCGCGCCCGACCGCGCGCAAAGCAAGAGCCGCGCCCACCCCCCCACCTGCCCCCCCCCTTCCCCCGAGGCCAGCGGCGGGCCCACAGGAATACTCGCGTCTCGCTCTCAATGCCGCGCAAACACGCGGCGCGCCCGCCCGCAAGCTCAGCGGCGAGTGACTGGCACGTGCCCGCCTGTCCGCACGCCACCGACGACTTGCCCAAACATGCCACGGTGGGCGTGGCAAGTTTAGGGGGAGAAGGGGAGCGGGAGCTCACCTTTACCGGGTCTAACCCAACTTTGCGAGCAATGTGTCACACGTACGAGGGTGATCCATTAATAGATACTCCCACAAAAACAGTGAGGAGCAATGAAGAGGAAACGGATCCGTGAATCTCCGTCCGTGCCACCGCCTCCCTTCTCTGTGCCTCTGTAATATTCAGAGCCATCGCATAGGCAACATTCAATCATATTTGAGAGGTAAGACAGATGGGGTTTTGAGAAATTAGTGGATATCTATAAAACACTTTAGTCGGCTGCAAATTATAGCTGGCAAAAAGTTAAGTGCAAACTTTTGCAGTTTTGAAATTGATTTTATCTTAAAAATCAGTGCAGACAGTAATTCCTTGTTTACCGCGGTAAATGCGTTCCTGAAAAGTGCCGTGTTAAGCGAAAACGCGCGAGGCGAAAAACTATTTCCCCATAAGAAAGGTGGGGGTTGCGTTATAAGGGTAACTTTTTTTTTTAAAAAGCCAGAACTTATCAGTGTCTCCCCGACAGACAACCAATATGTTACATTTCCGACAGCCTCGCCATGCGGTGTTCATTTCAACCGACTCAGGACAGGTGCATCAAGATGGGACCGAATCGACCCTGGGACGAGGATTTCCACGCACAATCTCACACTTGCGAATTCCGCCGCTGCTACAGAACACCGGCGGCCGTGGTCTTCAGCGTCGGGGAGCCGTGACAGCGTCGCGAATTGTGCGAGTGTCAGCAGTGTGTGCGCGAGCGACACGGCCGTTTCAGACTCTGGCAAAAAAAAAATATAATAATAATAATCCAGGGCCCCTTGTCGCCCGGTGTGTTTGCACGAACTCGTCTCAGCCCCGACATTATGCACACAGCAGCTGGCACGTAATGTTTAGCCAAAGAATTCAAACTTCACGGGTGGCGCATTGGTCACTTGAGCTCTATTCTTGAGCAAATAATGGTCGAGGAAAAAAAAAAGATTCACAAAAAAAACAAGGTCTAGTTCACTGAACCGGTTGGACAAAACCATTAAAAGATGCACACACACACATGCACAGTGATGGACTTGAATCCTCCAATATTCAAGAAACAGGGTATATTTATTACTTGCAATGATATACGGATCATAAACATAAGGCACTGACAAACAAATTGGAATGAAATAAGAAAACTGTGCAAAGAAGCAAAGAGAGGTGCATGCTTAGAAATACACCCAGAGACAGAAACCAGAATACATAGATCAGAGGACATCCATGCAAGTTAGAGAAATCGTATCCACTTAAGAAAAGTTGGCTTGGCGAGGACACATCGCTATAAGCGACGAAGACGATGGTTGGAGGGGTCCAGACCAAGGACGGCGCAGCCAGCAGCCAAAAGAGAAACTTGAGAGGACGTCCACTAAAGATATTGAGCGTTGATATCAGTTCGTGTGCAGGTGCTAGACAGTTACACAACAGGGCTGAGAGTGTGGGGAGGGGCCTTCCGTAAAGCAGTGGATTAACCATGGCTGAATGATGTCATTTATGATGGGAGCAAATTCCCTCTGCAGCTGTTTGCACGATACATATTTATTTAATGCAAGGACCTGCATCACAATTTGGAACAAAATCCAAACGGCAGTAGCGTGCAGCCATAGGACTTTGTGTTGTTCTCAATACAGTAAACAGTCGGCTAACATTTGTGGACATTTCTGAATGGCTAAAAGCGAATTTGGTATACCAAATAAATGTATGCTGTAAGGCATACCACAACTATTGAGTTGATTTTGGGTCTGGGCTTGTAGATACAAAATTGCCAATACATTTTTCATTACTTTTATGCCAATGTATTCTGATTGTGCTATTAGCATCTTGACATACAATTTCTGAGAAGTTGCATCCATAGTGTCACAGCGGCTGTGGCATACAATTTGCACAGGAATTTCCTAAAATAGCCTTGAAGTGAACTTCTTATCCTTCACACAACAAGGGATAAACTTTTCCACGGCACCGCTCTATGACATTGCCGCATGACAGTCAAAATATTTTTTTGTTTATTCTCAGAGCTTTTACTTAGCCAAATTAAGTATAAACCCAAGTCATTGACGACCTGGCTGGTACCATCAACTAACTACACTTGAGAATCCGCTTTAAATGCAGGTAGCTGAAATCCGGATTAGACCCCAGGGTCTCAGTGGTGCCGGATCAGCGCTCTGACCTGTGAGCCACCTGGCTATATCCCAAAGAGGTCCTCTTAAGTTAGACAGTCAAACGTTGATGCCAAACGAGAGTGCCTTTATTATTAGGGAACGTGAGTCACCTTGAGAGCGGTAGTGACCTGGGCACACCGGGAAGGCAGGAGATAAACAGGGGGGGGGGGGGGGGGACGACATACGTACTCGCCACATACCGTATTAAATTAGAATTTTGATGGCGTATGCATCTGGAATTCATCGCATGTAATTACTGCCAGGTGCGCGCGGTGCGGGTTGTTGCTGCGAAATACGCCGACTCTTCAAAGCGTTTGGAGCACAGAGCAAAGGCTCGCTTTTTTCGGACTCGTGCGCCGGTTTTGGAACTCGGCAGCAATTCCTCAACCCTGTAGCCTAAGGAGAGGAAACCGATCTCTGAAGGTACCCCGCTCGGATATGGATTTCTTTTTTTAAACACATAATGTGATAATTCACGCAAAAACTCTAAATGGTTTGAGGTGGCTGGTTTCTTTTGGCGCAGGACACAAGTCATTGCATGAAAACACGTCAGACCTTTTTTTTAAGCATTTTTTTTACAAATACATAAAGGAATATATATTTTTTTACTTTTCTGTTAAGAGTTGAAAATATCAGTGTATATCAAATGACCGACATTATACGCTTGCATTATCAAAGGCTGCAGCTTTCACAACGGCTCTATAGGAGACCCCATTACCATACACATTTAAAAGCATTGGGCCAACCACCCAGTGATTGCTGGTTTTATTTGCAATGAAAACAGGAATGTTCCAATCTAGTGGGAAAATTATTCTCTGTGGGGAAGATAATGCATACTTGCAATTAACTAAGGAGAGTCATGTGCACGGCACACACTCGTTTATTCCCTCGACAGCAACAACTCAGCAGTGTAAACCTTACAGAGGAGGCACCTACGCGGGTAAGCCACCACTGAAGAATAAAAATCCAAATCGGTGCACTAAACTGCACCTTCCCCCCTCCACCCATGCACCACCTGCCAAGTGTGAGCGCAGTGCCAGCCAACAAACGCACCGCCTGGACTTATTGCACCGGCACGCTGTAATTTACATCAATAAATAATGCCGATGCTGCAACATTATTAAATACATACTCTTTGGTTCTTTCGGTAAAGTCACGTAGGTATAAAATGAAATAAAATCACGACGTTGTGATTAATTTAATTTTATACCTACGTGACTTTACCGAAAGAACCAAAGAGTTTGGATTCCTGCAGTCACGAAAACTTCAAATCAAGATTATTAAACACGTAAATACCATAAACACATGCAAGCCTACTCTGACATTTAAAAGCAGCACTTAGCAAAGTACAGTATTTTTATTAAGTTATTTATTTTCCTTTGCCTTTTTACCAAAGGGCACATTTTTTTCTTCGGATTTTTTTTTCGTTTCATGCATTCAATGATTCTTTCCTTAAAACTTTCTTCCGACTTGCAGTGACGCAGGAACTGCTGACCCGGTTGCATGGCTCAGTGAAGCTCTACCAATTTTGTGCACCCAGAATGCACAACGAAAAGCATCTGGTTATGATAAGCGAGGGCAAAGGCCAGCCACACACTCACGCACACACACACACTCCCGTCAACTCAAACGCATGAAAACGTTTAACTATCTGTCCAAAGTAAATGAGAAAGTTCCCCTGTCCTGCACTTCACATTGACGGGTTCCGCGCTCTGTTCGCGAGCGCCTATCGCGAGGAGCATTGCCATCGGTGGTACAGCACCACGGCCGCGAATCGAACCCGGATCACGATGATTGCAGTGTCGGATGCCCCACGGAACAATGGGACATACGCACACGCACGCCATGCTCGACGTTTTCTTTAAATCGTGGTGCTTTGGCAAAGAAAGCAAAACCGCTCGGTGCAGGAGGGCATTCTGCGGGACTTCGACGGCGATTACGCGCCCACTGCTGCCGAGGCAGCAGCAGCGTGCGAGCGGCGTGCTTAACGCGTCTTGGCCGGCAGCCAGCCCACCTCCCCCCTCCCCCCCTTGCCTCCTCTCCAAAGCCTTGGAGATGCGGGCGCTGTCACGCGAAGGCCACTCACGCATGGACTGAACCATCGCGCAAGAGTACACGGGGGGGGGGGAGGATGGGGAGGGGTGGCACGGAATGGTGTTGACTGAAAAGGAGGAGGGGTGGATTAGAGTGGTGTGGAGTGATGGTGCGACTGGTATGGAGTAGGGCTGAACGATTAATTGATTTTAAATCGCAATTTGAAACAATGCGATTAGCAAATCGCAAAGGCTGCAATTTTTTTGCGATTTGAATAGTCCTATGACTTTCTTATTGGAATTGTTAAAAAAATTTGATTATTATAACTTTATTTATTTAACGAACAATTGTTCGATGTTTAATTGTTCTATTTAAATTAAAACAATTTAATAAATAGATGTTGGAAGCAATTAATATATTTTAAGTTCTCATCCTTGCATTAGAATATATAGAGTAGTTAATATGTTGATGGTACCACGTGGTAATGCTCCATCACATGTTTTAAATCTATTACACAGTGAATATCGAACTGAAGCTTGACTTAATTTTTTTTATCGCAAATCAAAACGCAATCGCATTACCTGTCAGAAAAATCACAATTAGATTTTTCCCCAAATCGTTCAGCCCTAGTTTGGAGATGGTTACGCCATACCGCTAGAGAGAGAAAAAAACAGATGTATAACAGGGAGTCAAATAATGTTGCTGGTTAAAATACAATTTTTCTAAATATTTATTCTATCACTGTGACGGTAATTAGTTGGTTAATATATTTAAAAATATACAAATATTTCCCGAAGATGAACATTTATTTGGTCAAAACCGTTGGCAAAATGTCTACATGTTTTAGATACGTGTAAAAAAAAGGTTTGCTGGGCTCTTGAAAAGTTTCGCAAAGTACATTGAGAACTTTTGTGATAGCATCGTGCCATGCACTGCAATAAAGTGCCATGATTTCGATAAAACAAAAATGTTTGGAAAGTTCACAGAAATAATTTAATAAAATGTAAACGTCCTTCCACAAAACTAAACCTACTCGCCAAGACTATGAAACTGTACACACCCTTATATTTGGTCAAATAAATGCATTTAGGAGACAGTGAATATCTACCTCAAAATCGGCTACACGTGAGGGATACCATCCAATTACAGTCATAATATGCTGCTACTGTAAAAGAAACGCATCAATCATAGAACACTAGGCCAGTAGTGGCCATTAAAAGAGACTAGAATTCTGTTTTGGCAACAGAACACATTTGATTAGAATAAATTTTGACTTAAAGCTTTCGTGACTGCAGGAATTCATATTCTTTGGGTCTTTCGGTAAAGCCACGTAGATAGAAAAATAATAATAAAATAATAAAAATAATAGCGATATTACGACGTTTCAATCGCAACACAAGCAATCGTCATCAGGTGAAAAATATAGCGGGAGAGCTGCTGAGCTGCCTCAGCGATCGAAACGTCGTGATATTGTTGTTATTTTTTATTATTTTTTAAAATTATTTTTCTATCTACGTGGCTTTACCGAGAGACCCAAAGAATATTGATTAGAATAATCCGGGTTATTTCTCGTCCCCGATTACTGGAAAACCAGTGACCGAACTTGTTCCCCATTTGGTTCAGTGGCGAGGCCCGAGTCTGCAACACAATATGGTGGCAATCGAGGAAGGGTAAAGGAGCCGAGTTCAGGCTCCCTCTATGTACCGAGACGACAGCCATGCGAATGTGTGGGTGCATATAATACAGTCCAACAATGGATTTTGCTTCACTGCCGATAACATAGCCCCCCCCCCCCCGCCGCCGCCAGCGGCCTATAACATTTGTTTTGCATCGTGGTCGCCCCATCCAAGCACCATCGAGACTCAATCCTTCCCCTTCTTAGCTTCCGAGATCTGACAGTGTCGGCCGGACTTGACACAGGCGCTCATTCTGGTAATGTGCGGTGATGGTCATGGCTCGGGGCTCAAGGGGCCCAAGCGACTGGGGTAGAAGGAACCGTTCAGGGGACGTTTTTCCTTAAATGCACAAACCCACGGAGTCACCTTCATCAAAAGCCGATTGCCCCCTTTGATGGCCGGCCGATGTCGCCGTGTAAATCCTCACTTCAAAAGAGCTTACTGTTTTTTTTAAGTCGCTCCGTTTGCAGTTCCAGAATAAAAAAAATTGATGGGCAAACTTCCAAATTCCATGCAATTTTTACTTTCTGTTTGCATTATTCCAGGAAGTAAGTATCTGCACGCAGGTCTCGGAGGACATGCGACGTTAAAACTTTTTTTTTAATGAAAAAAAGGCTTCCGGGCAAAGCTTGTGGTCTAGGACTCTTGCCACAGCCAGTTCTGTACAATTTCAATCGTTCGATTCCTGTAGATGCTTGCCAACGCTGCCAGACGAAATAACCAAAGAATAATTACCACTGCACGTTGCCCAATGGCTGCAGAGTAAAACATGCTAAGACACCGACAGCACTGACACAGGAGGCCATTGTGTACAAAGCTGTTGCTGCTGCCAATATCGCAAACCAAATGTAAATGTTACCTGCAAGTAACCAAAGGGGGGTGTGGATCACAAACCCGGCAACGTGAATTGGATTGCCAGCCGCGGTAAACATCTGTGGTGAGTGATATTTTAACTTGTCCTGGACACCCACCCACCCTCTTCTGCAACCCGCATTAACCAGCGTGAAGTATGGTCAAACAAGCCTGATGACCGACATGACATGGGGGAAGCCTTCATCCACCAATCAATTTGCAATGGCCACAGGATTAAATAAGAATGCAATGCATAAAAAAATTCGTAAATTAAAAAAATACGCTTGCTCTTTAAGCAGCTGCAACATCGCAGTAAACAAGACGTAAACTCTTTGCGGGTCTATCCATCGCGGAAGGGGTTTCAAAATTAAGTAAATAAAACGCGATCTGCGCTCGCAATACCTTGCGCGTAGATGGAGGCACGGGAGAGTGGAGTGGGGTGTGCATTCCGAAAAGCCACACGTCCACTCGAGGCATCCCACAACAGGGCAGCCACAGAGAGTATGCCAAGACCACAACTCGCTGCAGCAATGCTTGCCATTCCTCAACACCCAAAAAAATGACATCATGGGTCACTTATAATTTATACAGTGGACTTCTGATACGAAAAGTCGGTATAAATAAATTGGTTTGCACTCAACGAAATGAAGAGAGAGAAATACACGCCACAGGGTGAAGTACCCAAAGCTGTGGAATGATGCCTCCTCGATCGTTGTTTCATTTAACAAGGGAGACAAAACTGTGTAACACTTGTTCATGGAAATCGCATGCCAACCAACACTGAGCAAGCTGGACCTAGAAATTAGGATCTTCTACCACTGTACATATAACAAAATAAGATCCGAAAAGAGACAAATGACTATTAAATGCCAACACGCTCGGTTTGTAATAGACGATGAATGGGCATTCGACTCAGTGGAAACATAATCAAACCAAGCTGTCACAAACCCAGGTGGCGGGCACGGGGAGGCCCTCATTCAGCAGTGGATACAAAGTGTTGATTCTGAGCTTTCAGAATTTGATTTTCTGAACATATAAGCATCATATAATAGGCAGCAGAAGTTACGTTTTAATTAGCACCAAGACATTTTGACAAAAACTGTCAAAATATTCGAATTAGGTTCCTCAAGCGTTTATTCATGCCCACACATGGAAAGTGTTCCTGCCAACGCAAACTCATCCAACAACTCTGGAGGTGGCGTTGTTTTGGCTGGCACGTTAAGAGCCAGACGCAGCCAAGCGGCAACCGCCTTCCTTGCTCGCACCCAAGAGGCATGGTTGCTGCATGGCGTGGCGATGCACCGCTGCCCACAATGAGCCCTTCCCAGCCAGCCGGGCCAATAAAACTCACCGCCGGGCGATTTCCAAAAAAAAATCTATTCTCTGGGGGGGGGGGGCGGGGGGGGTCTGGCTGCTCTCCAAGCCTCCCTTAAATTAAGCTGTCCCTCTCGGGGGACGCGTGAACATCAGCGGGCACACAGCGCCGTCGCCATCTCTGTTTTATGTAAAATCTAAGTCGTTTCAATTAGGTTACTGAGTTGGTTTTCGAGGGCGTGCTGTACACAGCTCTCTCCGATACATATTTTTTTGGTTGGACTTTGGCGCAATTGTTTCGCCGATGATGAGCTTTTCGGGAACTTTTTCGGTTTCTGAAGAAGCTCCCGGCACGAGGAGTGAAACGGCGGACGTAATGCCGAACGCAAGGTACAATCCGAAAACACATCACAGTGAGCTCGTTTAATGAGGAATACTATCGTCATTGGCCGTGAGCCGCGTGGTGTACTGCAAACTGTCAGTGTCTCACGGCATACCTTCTCCTCATTGCAAGAAGGGGCAGAAGAGAAGAGCAATTTGGAGGAGTAAATTCTGGAGGCACTCTAGTTGGTCACCAACCTTCTCTGCTAATGACCACAGGGATGCAGCCTGCGTAATCTCTCCAGCTCCGCTAATCGTCTCGTAATGAAGCCTAAACTGAGGGCCGGGAGCTGCTTTTGTGATTAACCAAAGCCTGGCACAGTAATCTAGGACGCTCAAGAGAACCGATACCGCAATTTTCCATTCCACCGGCCTAAGCCGCTTTTGATAGCAGAATCTCCTGCGAAATTATGGTGGACCCGCGATGGCACACCAGCCCATCCTCTCCCCTCCGCGAGATAAAATGCAGGCCTGCGGTGCGCACGTTCCCGTAAGCTAGCGCTTACCACGAAAGAAAATTAAGTTCTGCAGTTTTTCAGAGTACATGCAAATGCTACGGGGGGGTGGGGCAAGTTACAATTAGTAACAAGAACACGCACACAGGATTCATGCATCGTCTGCACGCTGTTACTTGTGTGTGCGAGTAATGCATGTAAGTATTTAAACACAGCCAAAGAAGTCAACTATAAGTGGAAGGTTCATATCCCCCCCTACTGTCTTATGGATTCGCCCAATTTTAATCCATATCACCTGGCCTACAGTCCTTGGCTATGGTCTTGTATGGTGAGGATTTCAAGACCGTCTTGACAACGGAATTCCTTCACAATCTTCGATTATTGGTGGCAAACTCAACTATGGCATAGTTTAACATTGCACTTACTCCAACAAAGCATATGCCACTTTTAACATATAATATTGAAGCAAAAAAAAAATGCAACGCTACGAAGTGCACAACGGGGCTATAATAATCTATTTCAGAAAAATTCCATTGCGCAAAATAAAAACCTTACATAACACAGCATCAACATTCCTCTAGCCCAGCAACATAAAATTCGGCACGGATTTGCGAGCCGACAGATTTACGCTATGTTCCGGGCATCCTGCCGCCTCTCAATGACGAGGGTAACACGCCTATTGTGCCGCGAGTGTTATTCATGGCACAGTACAGCCCGAGTGGTCCCCGTTCCCCCGCGGCTGGTACAGTTAATCTGGGAAGTTAAAAAAGCTGGGTGGCTGCAGCCATTCTTGGGGGTTGTCCAGAAACTCATTCAGTTGATAGCTGCTTTTGTCCCAAGTGAACTTTTTGTTCGTTTAAACTCTGGAAATATAAATGTATAGCATACTCTTTGGTTCTTTCGGTAAAGTCAGTAGAAGACGGTCGCTTGTTGTTGTGATCGAAACGTCGTGATCTATCATTACTTTTCTACCTACGTGACTTTACCGAGAGAACCAAAGAGTATGGATTCCTGCAGTCACGAAAGCTTCAAATCAAAATGTATAGGATCTTTGATAAAAAATGATATGCTGTTTTTGTTGTTGTAAATTAGGCACCAAAAGAGACGGGGCCGAATCTCCTGACCTCAATTTCTGAATAAAAAGAACACAGCTTTTTAAAAGCTTTATCCATGAAAGCGTAAACAACGTTTTCAAGACTTTTTCTTTTTTCCAGACATTTCCTTCTTAGGATGCCGGGTTCATTTCCCCTTTGACTCGAGCGTTTTTTTTTGGTGCGTGCAAATTAAGCGGAGAACAGCAGCGTCACATGCCTTCCTTCAAGGAAGGCTCCCTCGGCCCTACCCTTCTGCTGCTCTGTGGCTCTAGGTTCAGGCAGACAGGTCACAGCTGACGCTACCAACCCCGGGCTTACGCTCTCGCCGGTTGTGCTGTATAGCCGTCCGATGTGTTTTCCCCGGTACACCCAGAAACATGCATTGGAGAGCAGCTCCTTGGTGGGCCGAGCTGTTCCCTTCCCATGTGCGAGAGGAAGGGGTCAAAAGGGGCCGAGAGAGGTCGGTGGGGGGAGCAAGCGCGTGATGGCTTTTGGGGTGAAAGGCCTCGTAAAAGGAGACTCCGTTATGGGAGCACAGGGTGTCAGGGGGGACTAAATGTGCCATCTGTGTGGCGCTCATAAAAAAAGCAACAAAAAAATCCACTACTCACAGTTTCCCGCCGGTACCATTTCACGATAATACCCACGACGATCCGCCTACCCCGATTTTCACGGCTCATAAACCTACATCGCCCATCTCACGGCCATCCATCCTGGAAAGGGATTCCATCAACGGTAACCACCTGTAATTAATTACATCCCGTTTCTCTCGCAGGGGGAGCGCGAGCACCAAGTCTAGGACTGATCATTTAATATTTAAAAGGATCGTGTAGAATTAAATGGTGGTTCTGAATGTACTTGGCAATGTTCAAGGGACTCATTTAAAGCGTGACGACTATTCACTTGGTTGGACGTATAGCCCCGTACCAAAAGTATAGCGAACGGTCATCGTTGTACAATGCTGCCTGTGCTTTACGCCCACCAATAAGCAAACGTCTTATTTCTATGTTGCTGAATTAAGTCGGTGTTCAGACATGCAATTACGTTTCTCCAGCTATAATTAAAAACAAAGACAGTAACCACTACGTAAAAGCCAGTTTTAATATACGATCGCATACATCATTTTTACCCTCCGGCAAAGGAGTTATCCCGAAGTTTTCTACATCAGACCAATTGGTCTTAAGGACCTTTTTTTGACCACTGTGGGCTCTGCACCCGGTATCTATGAAGTTTAAATGTTGAGTGCTGCTGCAATACACCACGAAACTTACAAACAGAAACAAAAAAATCTCCAACTGAAAGTAATTTTCATTGACATATTCATGTTCTGAAAAAGTTATTCTCATGCTGTGCAAAAAAACGAATAAAAAAAAGAAAAAAATATATAAAATGCGGAACCAGCAAAATTTCCGTGGTGTGAAATCGCAAGTCGTAACAGTGCACGCCGCCCACGTGTCAATAACTTTGATGCAATATTATGGGCGGCTGCTGCGGGCGACGCTTGACTCATTAGCGGCAAGTGAAGGAGTAGTGGGGGGGGCGTGCTGGACTTGACACCAACGGGCTCACATGAGACCCCCTGTCAAGCACCCAGCGCTGGCATCCATCCAACCCGCCTGGCTAATCCAAAGCGTCAGCAACTTTGAAAAAAAATATTATTTAAAAAGTAAAAAAAAATTCATTCGAGGCCTAGAAACTTAAAAGGGTATAGGACTACATGTGTGACCTGAAAGGAGACTCCTCCCTGACCTTTAGACGAGCCCTAGAGACAAAGGCTTGACCTCGTGATTCCCGCTGCCGCTGATTTGCGCTCGTTGAAAGAACGTGCTATTTTTTATTCAAGTGTTTTTTTACGGAAAGCTGGAAATGAAAGAAAAGTATTTTCTTGCTGGCTGGAGAATTAAGTTCGGGTGGTGGTTTTTGATTCGGATTTTAGAAAAATAACATTGAAGTGCTGCCGACAATGACGGAGCAGAAACGGCATGCGGGCAGAGATCGTTATCAGCTCGTGATGCTAACGCCTCGTTCACAAACTCCCCACATTTTTTTGTAAAAATGCCAACAGTTTTATGTATTTCAGGATCAAATTTGGCTATTTTATTAAGTTCCATGAACCACTGAGTAGTCATTAAATAATGTGCATTTACCTTTATTATGCATTGCTTTCCCCGTCCTAAAAACATAAATACATCCCATTAGTTTTGCTAGCTCTTCGGATGACTGCGCAAGCATTTTGTCACCAAGATGTTCATGCACATCGGATCAGTCGGATGCAGGCAGAGGCAACAAGCCACATCGGAGACCGTCTGCGAAAATCATCGGGCCCATCGAGTTCATTAACAAACCCAGGAGGAATGTTACGAACATGCCAACAGACCTCATGTAGTGTTGTCGACCAACGCATTCTCACGTGCACAAAAGCGAAAATCCTTCACAAGGGTAAACCGGTTTGAAATGAAACAATGTAAGATCTAAGCCGCAAATATAAAATAAAGAAGCACTGAACAAATACCAAGTTTAGTGTGACTACACAACAAGGCATACGATTTGGATTTACGATTTCCTTCATGAATGAGGATATAAAAACACCTGCCCCATTTCAGACACCCCCATGGCCAGCAAGAGAATGATCTCTCCTTGTCTCAGTGGATCACAGAGAGTCACTTGAGAGCCTGCGCTCGATGTTGAAGGCCCTCTCCAGACAGTGTTGTTCACCCGCTCATAAATTCAACCAAGTGACGATATTAAATGGGCACAAGGAGCAGTAAAACATGACAACCCGGACGTGTCTATGAAGAGGCTAGAGTTTTCTGAAAGGACTGGGTTTTTTTTAAAGTCCCAGGCAAGCACAGCTCTTCAAATACCACAAAAAAACCCAATCTAATATCTGCAAGATCATTTTTTTCATATTTTTATTTTTAAAAGGTAGGCTCACAGCTTTTGTTTAACCTAAGGGGCTAAGGAGCAAGCAAGTGAATCGCAATCACCAGCATTCCTCCACTTCCTCTGTGGAAGCCAGACGTTGGTGGTGGTGGTGGTGATCAGATCGACAGTAGAGTTCTTGTCTACTGAGAATGAGGTCACAGACATCACGGGTTTGAAGGTGATAATTAACCAAGCTGGGGATTGTCTGAGCAAGTTCCAGTGGTACAGGACTGCATGCAGATAAATACTTTATTTTCACATCACATGGTTGGGCAATGGTGCCAACAATTCACAGCCAATCATTAACTTCCTCGGCCCTGTGTCATTGCACCATGACCAAAGATCAAAGCTCATCAAGTGATACTATTTTAGATGACAGAGGTATCCATGCAATGAATTAAACTTTAACAAAAATTAAATACTGCCTCTCCAACTTTCCTGCAATGTAACATTGGCAACGAAGTAAAGCAATGTTACCGACTGCTATATTCCATCCACCAAGCCAAATTGAAATTAATAATTGTAATGGCAAATGTGCAAATGTTAATGGCCGGTATATCTCAATACATCTCACTTAACTTTTAATATATTATAACTTTAGCTCAGAGTACATTCCAGGTCTTTAAAAAAGCCCAAAAAAAGGTGGCAATGTTGTTTTTTTACCCTGAACATCTGGCAGGTTTGGTTACATTCCCAAAAACGTCCCAGCAATGCGGGCCTACCACATGAATGACTGGAGTATTTTCACTGCTCTGCACTTGAAATCCGAAATTTCGTTTAACTTAAGCGTAAAAAGGAAGACCCATGTGCTGAGCCAAAGATGTGCGGTCTTGTGGATTTATGACGCAAATCGAACACGGGACATGAAACTCAAATTACATGCACCGCTCTATCGCGACAGGGGTGACGATTTCAAGGCGGCAATGCCATCGTACGCGACATTGGTAGCATGTCCCCCCCCCGCGCTCCCCCTTTAATGAAACCCTGTGAATTACACATGGAGAAATTTCACGCCAGACTTTTGTTCCAATTTTTTTTCTTTCTGCAATATTTCAGGACATGCCGTCATACGAACGGAGCAATACAAACGGGAGTCGTCATCCAAGGGGCTGGGGGCCCTGAATGGGTACTTGAAGCCACTGGCTGTGTGCTACCACTCACACACTTGGCTCAAAGTCTCTTTCGCAAGTCATGCTCCTGCACGAAAGAAATCAACTGCACTAAATCTCTTGTCGACTGTATCTCTCAATTTGTGAAGAGACGAGCACACACACGGAGAAGGACATCGTAATCCCACTGGTCGTTTTCATCGAGCAACTGATGCAATTGGGTGTATATTTTGTTATCTAGCTTTACATATTTAAGACCCTCGGTCTCTCCCCAGTAATTGGGCACAACAGTGATTGTTATCAGCAAAAAAAAAAACCCGCTCGAGGCTCCTGACTGTGGCAAATAAGCAGCAAACGGGAGGCTTTGTACAACCTGTATGGATTTTTTCGCCATCACTTCATTCGAGAGGCAATGTGGTGTGGCAATGGTGAAATGGATCCTGTGCTCACAATTCCCACATTAATCATTAGCTCGAGACCTCTTCTCAAGGGGCTCTCAGACCAAGAGTCGCCTCGCCCTGCTTTGTGAAACTTTGTACGCAAGCAGACCTTTGGATTGCTCAGGGTTGTTTTTATTTTATTGAGCTGTACGAAGGCCCGCGCATCACTGAGCAGTCTGAAAAAAAAACCCAGCTTCGGCAGCATTCCGCTCCATGATGATAGTTATTATTTAACGGTAAAATACAGGGTGTATGTAAAGGTATCATCCAATATAGAATTGCATTTTACAGCAGTTTGAACTGTGTTATTGAATGTCGGGGGGTTTATGAGAAATAGTTTTCCAATAAACAAAAAAAAAACAAATAGCGAGCGATCTTCCACAGCACATGACAAAAGAATTCAAAAAAACGACCACAGCACAAAAACCTAAATAAAAAAAATATTTCTCGGCCAGCAAGTTGCCAAACACCTTTGAGTCGAATTTCGGTGTGATGTGTGTGTCACCCAATGCCATTGGAGACACGTAGAGGTTTAGAGAGGGATGAGTCTAATGCCATATAATCTTTACACTACCAAGTGTGCGTAGTTTTATCAACCAAGCTCAAACTGCTGTCCGATTATAATTCTTTAATAGAACCCTGACGAACACCATGCACAATCTAATGTCAAGTGCGCGCAGCACTGTCAGGAATGAATACACCCACACATCAACCTTCAGTCTTGCAGTTCCCCCCCTCCCTCCAGGCTGCAGTAAACGCTCTCCCCGGCTTAAAATCGCTCAGCGGTGTGGCGTGCGGTCTTGTGGTTGTGGCGAGTTGAGATAGCGACCTATCGAAGCCAGGAGTTTCAAGCTTATTTTATTTAAACAGGTGGGAACTGAGGAGACCAGGAGGATTTCATTTGCATGGGGCGTCGCGGTGGCAAGATGTTAACTACCTCACCTGATATAAAGGAGGTCGTGGGTTCGGTGCCGACCCCGACGCCTGCATATTTGGAGTATGCATGTTCTTCCCGTGGCCATGTGGATTTTTCTCCGGGTCCTTCGGTTTTCCACCTCCACATTGAAACATGCGTTTAGAGTATTTGGCTGCTATAAATTTCCACAAGATAAGCCACTTCATTGGGCGATCCTTTGTGGCCAGGTTACATCTGAAACGGAGCTATATTCGTCAGTGGGCCTTACCTGGTAAAATTAATACAAATAGTTTGGTTTAGTTCCTGCATGTGACCTGAGGAATTAGTCTGCCATTAAGGGGGTGGCATTTTTCTAATTTGGCAGGTTTGGACCCTGACGCCGGCACACAATGGTCTGCGCCCTGCTGGACGTCTGTAAAACACAGCTTTGTAGCTCATCGGATTCCTCCAGTATAAATACATATTCTCATACAGACTGTGGCCCAACTCTTGCGAATTATGTCAGGTGATCTTTAACGTCCACTGTGATAGCAGACGGCGTGCGTACTATTATTTTGGACGCCGCACCCCCAAGTTGTCAGTACCGGCTGCTGGATTCAAACCGTGGGAAGCTCTGTAACGAGTGGAGAACACCATTCGTAAGACACTGTGTGTGTCTCTCTCTCTCTGTGGGAGGAATTCCTGTGATTGCGTGAGCGACGACGACGACGACGCTCCATTCTGAGAGCACAATTGTACAAGGGCAGAAAAATAAATAAGTAGAAAATAATGAAATAAGTGAAACGCACGCTACGTCGCACAAATAATAATAGTCACCTAGCAATGGGCCTTCCCCTCCCCGTTTCACCCCCAGCCTCGGCGTTGGAAGGGTAAAGAGATTTGGTGGTCATGTCGACCATCCACCGTCGCACGAAGGTTTTATTTAAACAATGGTCCCTGTCATTCACACAATCAGTGCTGCCTAAAATCCACCTGAACTCAGCCCATGGGCCAATGCAGCTTCTCCCGAGAAATGGTAAAAAAAAAGTTAACTAAAAGGAGGCATTTAACATTTCGCAAAAGAGAGCGCATTTTTTTCCCCCCTCAAACATCTGGCTGCATTTGCTCACAGTATTTTTAAAAAAATTCTCACTTTGTACACGTGCAGTTATTGCAAAATACGGTGCAGCACTACGTTTATTTTTCATGTATAGCTTTGAAAAAAAGGCAATTGTATACCAAGATTGGAATGTTAGTTTCTGGCCAATAATGGAACTAATGACAAAAAAGTTTTGATAATTATAAACATCTCATGATCAAACTTACTGAAACAGACTTCAAAGAATATATTATTAAACATATAATACAAAACTGCCAGTTTTATTTTTTTCATCTCAATATTAAGGGAATACAGACAATGTTACTAACAACCAACCGCACCATTTGGATTTGTGAAGACAAAAAAAAAGAACATTCTTGCAAAAGTTTCCATTTGAACGATGCTGCGCGATGCAAAGGCTCAAGGCCTGGCCAGCGTGGCACCACACAGGCTAGAACGCCATTGGCTGAACACCTGAAATGTCTCACGTGCAAACCCCCCCACTCCCAACCCCCCCCCCCCCAAATCCCACCACCCCACCCTCACACCCTCCCCCCCTCTCAGGATCAAATCCTCACAAACACAGCGGCCCCTGTGTTTGCCGTGACCATGCCCTCGAATGACCAGTGACCTATTGCGTTTCTCCCGAATTCAACCGGGAGCGCTCTCTCCGTGGACACTTCTAAAGCCCTCGAGGAGGACCAGCTCGAGTCCTTTTCTGTTTGTTAAATAAATAAATGTGAAATGCCAACTGCTGTGCCAGCAGTGGAATTATAAAGAAAACTCGAAGTGTTAAAGGGGGGAGGGTTCAGTAAAAAAAAAAGCAATTTTATTTAAGTGGTGTCTACGCACGCAGACCGTGGACAAATGTTTGGCCTCCGTCATTTTAACCAAACGACCGCAAGCTGGTAGCTCACTTTTGAGTCCGAGCCGATTTAACAACGGTGCAAAACAACTGTTCCAAGTGGCCCTGTAGCTAAGACGCCAGAGCACTGAGCTGGCACTGGCTGAGATCCTGGGTTTGTATCCAGGCAGCTGCCTGTATTTATACTGGGTCCTCAAGCATAGTGAGCCGATGGTCTCAGCCCCCATCATAATTCCAGCTCTTGAGAATGAATGACTGGTTTTACAGTTATTTGCGAACACGACATTCACGTGCAGAGCAAGTATTAAGTGTTTACCTCTACTGTGTCGACTAGGAGGTACCAATTGAGGGGAATTCTAACAGGACGACATTCGCAGTATTCAATCTCCACAGACTTTGAAGACACTTCAAAGTCCCCACCTCTTTCGCTCAGTTTTCAAGCAACACAGAGCTTGGCTCTGCGAATCAGTCGCAGTTATTTATGTCTGGAATTATTATTATAACCTCATGTCAAGATGCCAACTGCACAATCGGGATTATATTGGAGGAAAGTTACAGCTTTTATTTAAAAAAAAAACAGCAGTGCAACTGGTGCCACCTGCCGGAGGCCCCCCCCCCCCTCCGCCGTGGCTGAAGCAGGGCCACTTGGGTGGCGATGGCAAAGTTTTGCCAAAGAGGGATCCCGAAGTGTTCTGGCGCCAGGACCCCTGGAAGGCCTTGAAACGGGCACTGGTCGTGCCATGTGTCGTACGCAGTTTTTTTTTCCTCTACAGGGATTGGTTACTTTGAAAGCAAATGCAACGGAAGTTGCTCACACACAGGGCCTCCGTGTACCCTTTTGTCAATCGAACGCCACGTGTGAGAGAGCCACTCGGAGCAAAAAAAAAACTCTTCGCGTCACCACCACCGTGGCCCGCTCTTGCATCTGTGTGCCCAAGTTTTTTTTTACTATCCTTCCACGATAGACTGTTAAAATTTTCACTGTTTTTTTCCCCCCTTCCAACAAACAATTTGCCCAAAGAATTAAAGCTTCTCGGAAGTGTAGGAATTTGCGTACTTGTTTAGTCACTTTTTTACTATTTGTTTTTAAAGCTTAGCCGCTTTGGTTTTTAAAATGCCATGTATATGTGTGCGTGTACCCATCTGAAATGCATGCTCACCTTGCTTCTGTTCATTTATATTTTTTGTCAAGAATTGTATCAGTTTAATTACCGAGGTCTTACTTATAAAGATTTTTTTTTTATTAATGGCCTCTCAACACTTTCCAAATATCAATTCCTGGCAATACATATATTAAATGTAAAACTGAATCTCTTCCACAGCAGTTAGTGAAACTAAAACACTTGCCAACTTTTTAAAATCGACTAAATGATTGCAACTTTTTAATGGAAGGTCTTTAAAATGCTGTTGTCCCCCCCACCTCCTCCACACTCCCACTTACAAGACACACTGAAAAATGCACACGCATGGGTCACGATTATCTTTAAGCAGCAAAATAGCAGCCAGAGAGAGAGGAGAGAGAGAGAGAATCGACTGGAGGTGAAAAATCATCGCGGAGGCAAGAGAAGAGCAGGCGCGAGCGGCGGGCAGCCCTGCCGGAGGCCCCCGCGAGTCCTGGCGCAGGAAACGCGCACACTTGGTATGCAACGTGGGGCCTCTCAGAGGCAGCCCCGACTATAAATCATGCGCGCATGCCCGGAGCTAAACCAAACAACCAGGCCGGGGCCGGACTGTCGGGTACACGCGCATCGGCGCACGCACGCGCAAATACACATGTGCACGCACATATGCGGAGTTCAACCAATCAGGCTTTGCTGAAAAGCAGGCTGCTAAACAAAACAAATAAGTGGGCTTGGGTCAGAGAAGGAATGAGATCCCAGTCTGCCCTGGGTGCAAAGCGGCAAGGATAGACGAATGAATAAATGGAAGGAAAAGTTAAAAGGTGTGAAAAACAGCAAGGATAGATGCATGCTTGAATTTACACTGGGAGACAAAGAAGAACATGGATTAAAGAACATACGCAGGATAGAGATATATTGAATGTTAAATTAAGTGAGTCGACCTGGGAAGGACGCGTTGTGAAAATGGCCAAATGCGAGAACACGCACGCGCCCTGGAAGAAAGTCCACCGTGGAGACGGAGCGATGAGATAAGATCGTGCGCCGTTGCCAAACGGACTGCCGCATCGCAATGCCGTGTGACAGTGGTGGGTTTGGGGATGAGGCCTTTATCCAGCAGTAGATTGATCATGGCCGACAAAGACGGTTTTGAAAAGCAGACGAGGTGGAAGCGAGGGGGATTCTGTTACGATGCGAAGGGGTAGGCATTGAGGTGGGGGTCGTTGTGGCGAGGGTGGGAGCTTTGGCGGGGAGAGTGCGGATGGGCGGTGATAATGGTAGAGAAGCGAGGGCTTGGACCGTGCGAGTCTCTCTCGTACAAGCCGAGGTGCTTGCATTTTTGCAAGCACCTCGGCTTGTACCACATTCAGATGCAGTCCTTGGTTCTTATTACCCTAATTTCAAGGTTGACGTATTTAATGTCCGTGTGATACGCCAAACTTCGATGCGCGAAGTCAAAACACAATGAAAATCAATACAATTATGTTTTCGCAAATGACGTTTTTTCTTGGCAAACTGCCACAACCCATCAAAAATAATCTTGGTGTGCGATTGTAAACATTTCAAACTCAATCATTAGGGATCAGTAAATATTTCTCTATACATAATGCACTTTTGCATCTCAAATCTCTTAGGTTTGTTATAGCAAAGACACTGAAAACTTGGCCATGTTGACAATATATACTGCTATTTAGTGCCTTGTGACATTACTGAATATAGTTGACGGTTTTCGTTTGAATTTTTCATCAACTATGGCCAGTTATGTCCTCAGCATCTACGTGAAAAGCAAAGGGAAAGTCATTTGGGATCGACCAACAAAAGCCATACATCCCTTTGCCCCATACAACCCTTTGTCGAGAGGCAAGACAAAGAGGTGATTTTATAGGGCTAGGCTCCAACATCCTTCCAGGGCCTTTCATACAGAAATGCAACAGAAGCCATCCAAACCAAAAACAGAGCCATGGGGACGTAGTCTTCTGAATCCAAGAAAAAAAGAGCCCCCTTCAAATTTGCTTTGCTATGCACCATTGGAATTGTCAAACAGCAAATAAGTTCTAAAGACAAATGAAATCCTGGAGACAAAGTTATCTTAGTGAAAAGCATTGCCGTATACACACGCAGCATGCAGCCCATCCATCTCTTTCCGTGCGCAGTGTTCGCATTTTTTTAATGTAAATTCACCACTAGCGTGCACCCACAAAGCTAAGGATGCGCACGCAACTGCACCGTGCACTTCTCTGGCTTTGTCGTGCATCCACTGGCTGCTGCTGCTATAGCTTTACCCGTGTGATGCAGCCACCGATGCAAGATGGTGCTGTACAATTCCGCTGCAAGGCTATAGATAAAGAAGTGGTGTGTGCGTTGCAGAGAATTGGCCCCCAGAGACAGATTGCACGTGACTTTTTATTGGCGATGTGTAACGAACAATCGCATCTCTACTCGCACGAGAGACGGCACGGTGTGCACTCGGATGACTCCATTTTAGAACTGTCTGGGTCACGTGAATAAAAAAAATAAATAATCCGGTAACGTTACTAATAAAAGAAACACCACCACAGTCGGTGTGGTTGGGTTTCCAGTGCAAATTACAACTGAACATTTAGTTGAAAAAATGAAGTGATTTTACATTAACATTTTGCACGGAAAAAACGTAGAAAAAATTATCCGAGTTTATCCAGCAAAACGTCACCAAGTCTTAAGAAATTCAGAAGGGTCCTGCCAAGTTTTTTCCCCATCGGTGGCTAAGTTGAAGTGTAATCCCAACTGAGTAATTTGCGGGAAACATTGTCAGCATTTGGATATCTGGGCCAATCGATACCAGTTACGGTGTATGCTTCTTAGCTATGGGAGGAGACTGGATAACCTGGAGTAAAACAATACAGAACACATGAACGGGAACATAAAAACTCCACACACGGAACATACAAAACTCCACACAGAAAGGAACCCAAGTCAGGAAGGCGGACCCAAACCCTTTTTGCTGTGAGGCACGAGTGAAAGTAATGCGCCACCACCCTGCCGCCCAAATTAAATAAAGCGAGTTGAGAATCAAAGCGATGCATCATATTTCACGTTAACTGTCGTTCAAATATCTGCATTGGTTTGCCACGCCATATTCTCGCACGGCGTTCTTAATGGTACTCCAGGTCACCCTTGAAAAAGAGTCTTTAATCGGCTTTCATCAGCGTTCTCATCTGGCTTGGCAATCCACCCACCTGCTTACCAGGCAGCGTGCGAAGCAAATATGTCAACGTCACCCTCGTTTTAAAAAAAAGCAAAATTCCCCCATGTACCACAAGGGACGGCGACGATGACTTTGCCCGCGGCCCGGTTAAACAAAACATTTGGGAACGTCACACACGGTGGCTTCTGCCCGCTCCGCACGCAAAGTCGCGGTCCCAACTGGCTCCAACGGAGGGAGCACCGGAGCGATTGTTATGCACAACGCACTTTACGCTCGCGCTGGGGGCATGGGAAAGCAAGCTCAAGGGCACGTGGGGCTGCCAACTGAAGTTGGCTTCTCGTTTGTTGGTTCGGGCCGAGATTTTTCTTTTCTTTTTCTCTCCCTCCGCACACCCCATCCCCCCCCAAAAAAACCTCACCCTCCCAACTTGCCGGTGACCTTGCACCGTGCACTTTCCCAAACGCGGATCAATGGCCTGCACTGAACCATCACACGAGCGCTATTTGCATCACAATTAGCGTGACCGTGGCATTTTCGTTGATTCTATCGCCCGGGTTTTTTTTATTTGTCGTGGCAAATGGCCCGGAAATAATCAAGCCAATCGGCAAACACCTATCACTTATTTAGTTATTTATTTGCTAGAATTGAAACTTTGAATGCGCGTGGCGAACATTAAGTGATTTAAAAATGCTTCGTTATATTCTGTATTGTTACCGGTAAAGCACCCGAAAACCTGGGCCAGATTAAATCTTGCCGAGTGATGTGCCAGCAAAAAAAGAAATAAAAACAACTCCTGCAGGTTCTTTAAGGACACCCAACTAAACGAGCTTAAAAATATAACCCTTGTTCCTGTAGGGCAATATCTTGTGAAAGATAAGCATTAGTTAGGCATTAATGTCTAACAAATACAATTTACTGTAAAACAAAACCGCAAGGGGTGGCCAACTTAGTCAACCAAACGTAGACACGAACTAAGTCCGCTTTTAATATGTTGCCTAAATCACAAGATGACTTAGTGGCACAGAAACCTTAGAAGGTGTGGGGGCAATTGTGAAGCTAAGGGACAACATTTTGCTGATGGTTTCTCTGTCAAACGTTTCTCTCCCCACACTTCATCGGAGAAAATCTGCCTTTTAACTGCACTTATTATCCTCACGGGTGGAGCAGTGGCACACTGTTTCAGTACACTGCCCTACGAACCCAGCGATCCGAGTTCAATTACTGGCCAAAGCTAACATGAGCGGCGAGTGATATCCGAACAGGTGGTTCATGGCCGGCACAGCATGGATCGACCTTCATCCAGCAGTGGCTTGACAATGTGTTGTTAGATATTATCTAAGTCACAAGCCATCATCCAAACAAATCACGTTCAGTTGCATGGCATCTGACGACTCCCTTATTGAACCGCAATCCTCAAGACCCGTGAAACACTTGAGCCGAGCGCAGCACCATCCCGCACCACCCCCCCCCCAAAGCCCTACTAGGTCAGGTACGGGCCACACGAGCGAGCAACGAGACACAAGCAGACTCCCACGTACACACACACACGCGAGGCACTGCACGCTATACTGCACGTGACTGGCGGTTCCACGAAAAGTGCCAAGGCGGCAATAACGCAGGACAGCAGAAGTTGCGGTATTCATTTACGACAGTGCAGGCCCCACACCCCTACCACGCTCCCTCCCCATCCCCCCCTCTCCCCATACTTGTCTTGGCAATAATCTCATCACATATAAATGGTGTTTAACAATGGAGATTTAAGTTAATACGGTATCAAGTATTTCGTGTTATTTATTGTATGAAGCACAATTACATAAAAAAACCTAACAATTGTAAATAATGCCGCCTTAAAAGAAAAAAAATAACCAATATATTATCACGTGGTTGAATTTGTTTGTTAATTGTGCTTGCACACCACTGCCAATGCAGCAGAAGCTGCATCACTTACTAGGGTCGCTGGACATGCACGGTCACAGTTTTATGAAACCTGCCGCATTATGCAGCAAGTGAGTACGAGTCAGAGGCTTGTGCGCTCAGCACGTGCTGCAGTTCACGTGCTGATGAATTAAAAGGAAAACATTCAGTACCCTTGATGGGAAGGGAAGTACAACATTGCAAACACGATTGGTAATCAGCACTTCCCTAAAGCGTGGCGATGCCACACTGGTGTTTGCTCAGTTGACAAATAAGCCCTTTATATGGAAATTAACATAAACTCCACATATATAAACTATTTGGCTAAAGCATCTGTATAAGAGTAGGATAATGCGATTCATTTACCAAAGCAGTGCAAGTCCTAACCCCACCAAAGAGCTCATTAAGATTCATTCAAACATTTTGGCTGCGTTAAACTGATTAACTCGCAAAAAAAAGGGGGGGGGGCTTGTAATTCCTTTGAGATTTAAAACAGAAAGATGTTCATATATATTTTATTATTTTGTTATTTCCCTTCAACGTGACTTGACCGAAACAAAAAAAACTAAGAAGATGTTCATACCCTTTGGTGCTTTCGGTGAAGTCGCGTAGGTATAAAATAAAAGAAACAAATCACGGCGTTTCGGGCGCAACACACCTGATGACGGACGCTTGCGTTGCGCCCGAAAAGTCGCGAATTATTTTATTTCACACCTACCACGTGACTTTACCGAAAGAAGCAAAGAGAGCATGGATTCCTGCAGTCACGAAAACTTCAAATCAAGAAGGAAAGATTTTCGTCGCACGCTTTGTGCTGCAAGGCTGCTCAGTGGCAACGGCGTGGCGCTGTCTTTTAAAAACGCGTCTGCCCGATTAATTTTCTATTTTTACGTTGCGTCCACTCGCTCTTTGCTACAGGCCGTTAATTTAGCCACGACGCCGGCCGATCACTGGACCCGGCAAAAGAGAGTCACGGGATCCTTGAAGCCCGGAAGCAGACGGGACAGCCGAGGTCTCTCCGTGTCTTACACCTCCAGAGCGTCTGCGCCCTTGGGGGGGGATGGGGAAACTCAACGGTGAAATTTAGAACTTGGAAGGTTAAGGCGCAGTCCCGCAAGCAATTTATCTCTAACGCCACCGCCGGCGGAGGAGCCTCAACTAGAAACTAGAGGGTACTCGATCGACTCTTCTTCCACGCTGGCCAAACATCTTGCAGGAGATGAGTGCCTACACAATTTTACACAACCGCACGCAACCTGCCAATCAACGGTATAATCGTTTCTACTGTTGCGTGGACACAGGTGCAGTTGGCCAGGTAATTCATGCAACTTTCCTATCGTTTAAACTGCTGCGCCGGGAGATATTTCCGGCGGTCAAGGGATTGAGTGCACAACAGACTCATGAGGTCACAAAGGAGGGCATGCGTCTATAATCTGCGAGCGTGCAGCTCCGTACGTGCGTTCGTGTTCGTATGTGCGCAGAGATGCGGCGGAGGCGCGAGCATGGAGAGAGATAATTGGTTTACACGAACGTGAACCCCCCCTCCAGCCACGATAGGCCACTAACATTCACCACAATTTTTTTAAAGAATACATTTGTGAATGAAATTGTAATCCTGAATCGTAACAATTCATTGAACCTCGAGGGGGGAGACAAAGTGTTATATTTATAATATATACACAAGGCCAGTTCAGATATCAATGGACGCTGATGTTACAGCCTTGGATATAAATTTAACATCGCCACAATCTTTCCCAATGGCCACTCTTAACAGCTCACAACTAAAGATCGCAACATGCCAAGTGTGAAAATAATAACGATACAAACACTGTGCAATACTTACTAATGTGATTGAATAAAGTTAAGATTAGAATATTATTGTGTTATTTTATTTTATCAATGTATTCTTTTATTCTCATTCTACGTGACTTTACCGAAAGAACCAAAGAAGAAGATTAGAGCTGTTTACTCTCCATCAGTAAAATAAACGTAGACTAACGGCTGGGTCTGTAATTTCTATACTGCTGTATAAGCGCGACCGAGTGTTTTGTCTAAGTGTTTGCTCGAGAGACACGGGATTTATGCAAGGGCCTGGCTGCCCTGCCAGCTGCCCAACCAAAGTGCTGCTGTTTGTGCCAGAAGAGAGGCTAAAAGCGAAAAAAAAGAGTTTGAAACGGGCTGCTTGCAAAACCAGATGTTTCCACTTCCTGCTAGAAAAAACACAAAGATCACTGATGTGTGTTTGATAAAGTGGTACAGTCAGTGAACACAGAGTGCCCAAAAGGCAGAGAGAAAAAAAAATGCTAAATACACAGGCAAATTATGTACATTTACTGTAGAAGAATGCATGCGTGCGTGCGATGACTTCAAGCATGCCGCACGTTGAAAAATTATGTCCTTATATTCCGAGTTCATTCTAATCGTGGTGTCGGCGTCACGACACAGGACGAAGCGGAACTCTCGCAGAGCAGTGCATCACGTGCGACGACAGCGAGCACGGTCTGCGGGGGGGGGGAAGACGGATAGAGGACGAGACCTGCTTCTGCGAGATCCCTTATTCACAGCAGCACACGCTGCACTTTCGCCGAGATCCCTTCACATGGAGACATTCATTACAATGGCAGTCAAAAGAAAGAGCTAGGTGTTTGAATTTTTTTGAGGTTAACATTTTTGGCCGGATGCAGTGAAACACGAAACCTAAATGCGACGGTTTGTCGTGTGAAGCCATTGCCGGCTGAAACCTTCAATTCGCAACACTCTGGAACCCGGTTTAATCACCGGCGGCCAACACCTGGGATTGCAACGCAAGATGCCCAAGCGGTGCCATCCGAATGCCCCAAATATGCCGCGTGTTAAAAAAAAAACTTCTACCTTACAAAATAAGAAGCGAACAAGTGGGGAAGAGAACATTATTTTCATAAAATCCTACAGGACAGCAGGAACTTTATGATTGATCGATTATTTAATTAAAATGATTTATTGCATTAGACGCATGCAATGTGTGAATCGATTTACAATTACGGTTTGTACAAAAATTGCGTACCGATACATTATATTGACCCGGACGGCTATAGATTACACATTCACCACAAAAGCAAAAAAAACCAATTGATTCAACAATTGAATCAAGGCCTCAAATTGCGACACTTAATTTAACTTTGGAGGTGCCAATCGTTAAATCTATATTCTACAGACACACACGAAAGTACAGAGTCTCCATAAAGGTCTCATACACGATTCAAGAAAAATCCACAGCAAGGTTTGCTCTTACGGTATCCTGCTTGTGAAATGTGACTTTGTGGTGTAGATATGGTGGCGACTCCCACATTGGCACAGTGTGCAGCACAGGTGGTGCAACTATATCAGTCACCTAAGTCAGTTACCCCATAACACCTGGGTCTGTCCCGTGACCTCAAGCCAGCGAGCTTTCATGGCCTCAAAGTACACCTAGCCTGGCACAAGTACTGTGGAGACGTCACAAATGGCAGCCGTTGTTGTTGTTGGCCCCATATAAGGGGTGGGTGTCCCCTTGGTGTCCCGTCTCCCACAGTCAACGCTGTTCATGAGGAATTAACACATGGGGGGTGGTGGGGGCGGGGGGCCCCTCCTCTGCCGAAGGCACGAGAGCGGCAAGTGATGAGCGGAGTGCATAGCCGCGTGTCGGGCCCGCACGAGGCTCCTGCTGCACCCCCCTCCTCCTCCCACCTCAACCCCCATCCATTGCCAGGGGGGCAGTGAGTGACTGCACATTGTCCGAGGCTCTGATTCTAACCCCCCCGCCATCCCCCGCAGCCCAACTCTACCATTGCAGCACCCCTCCCGTTCTGGTCACTGCCACAGATTACCGCAGGCCGCTCTCCACTGCCGACCGAAATAGGGCCGGTTGCCGACCTGGATCTGATGGAAAATTACCGAGAACTCTAAAAAAACAAGAGCTTCTTTCTTACCCGAGGTGGCCCAGCAGCTACGTATGTTTGTATGTATGTATATACGTTGACCTTCTTTCACACCATACGTAGCCAACTATGCTAATCGGAGGCACTACAACGCATCCAAAGTGAAGGCCAAAAAGCGGTGACCTTAAAGGAGCGCTCAAAATGTTTTTAGAACAGGAAACAGAAATAGCCACCATAAAACATTATTCTAAATGCCATGCGTGGGTGCGCACGAGTACATTGTAATAACTGGAGACAATGACGCAAAGCGTTATCGCAGTGCAGAGGATGTTTTGTTTTCAAACATGTGTCTCTGGTTTTGCTATGAGGATAGTCTCCGTCTTGAGCGATTTCCACAAGAGATTTTTTTGTTTGTTTGTGTTTGATCGCGTAAATATAAATGCGTCGTTAAACCCGCCACCACCCGACACAGCAAATTGGTAAGGTTTGTCACGAATAAAATATGCCAATTCGTTACTAGTCGAGCACACCGGTGTGTTGGAGAGTAAATCCACAATCCACAATATTTACAACACGTCTCTTTTGCAATGACAGTTCTAAAGCCCTTCGTGTCGAAGAGACTGTAAAAACTGACATTTCAACACTTCGCCCCTCCAGGCTACTCAATGAATTGTCACAACTCGAAGCTCACGGTTTGATTTGAGAATTGCTAACTTTATTGTTCATTCTTTCGTTTTTTTATTATCTCGCTTGGGCTGTTTTTTCACTCCGTTAGCCTAAATATAAAGTTCGTATGTATATATTTAAGCCATATACAGCACGCTTCTCAAAACACGCAATTCGATGGTCCTTTATCATGGAAATATAATCCATTTGAACACATCATAACGCGTGCCTCGAATACAGGGGCAGTTTGCTGGTCTGTAATTTCTGGTAGCGTTTCTTTGCTTTGCTTGCGGACGCTGTACGATTTGTAAGTGCACACGCTGCCCGCGAAGACTAATCACATTAGCTCCCCCCCGGCCCCCGCCGCCTCGCCTAACGCCATTACCGCTCAGCCGTGAATTTGAAGTATCCAAATGTGAGTGTCGGCTGCTGTTTTGAGGCCGCATTGACAGATGAGGTGACAACCTTCTTCCAACAGACGGGGAGTGTGAAAGGACAGAAAGGGAGAGAGGGGGAAAAAAAGAGAAAGTGAGAGGCAGCGCGAGAGAGGGAGGGGTTAGGAAGTGACCAAGGGAAAGGGGGGGGGGAGCGTGAGTGATGTAGACTAAAAAAAATAGGCCTGAAAAGTAGAGAGGTACAGGGAAGGTGCAGGGGACAAGGAAGGAAGTGTACAGTAACAAAAAAAACTAAAGGTAAAGCAGGCAGAGGAATACAGTAAGGAGAAGGCAAAGGGAGAGGCAGCTGAGGAGAGGCAGAGATGCTTGGTTTGGGCAGGGCAGAGTGAGTTTCAAAGCGTGCAACTGCTAGGATGTGGGTCGCACATGAACACGCATACAATCAAGCTCGCACGCACGCACGAACACATACTGCCACATACAATGGCTCCTTATTTCCCCATCGCCCTCCAACCTCCACCCCCCCCCGTCATTTTTTTCTCTCTTCACGAACGTGGAGGGCTCCCGCATGCAGCCATTGCCAGCTGCCGCCCCCACCCGCAGGGTCCCAACTGGAAGTTTGTGCAGATTCATCTTTGGCGAACAAACAGGGGCAATTGCATTACTGCGATGTACGTGAACCCGATTGGCAGCCACGCTAGCAAGATCAAACTTGAGGTTTCGTTTTTTTTTATTTTAATCCAGCACAGCAGATTCTTCAGAAATGCATAGCACACAGTGACAAACTAATGCAACGAAAAAACACGGGAGAAAAACAACCCCCTCTTCTTTACACACAAAACCCTGATTGAAACACCAAAAAAAAAGGTACTCGTCAATGGCCACCTCCAATTGGGGCAGCTCTCTGCCCCGACCTGTGACCTCCAGCAACTTTGGATCGTTGCTGGGCAATTAAGGGGCTTCCTGTAGCGCAGGCTTGCTGGGAGGGAAACTGTTAAGTGTTGTTGGGAAGAAGCGAGCAGCGGGAGGGCCAGGGAAGGCTGAGGCACGGCGAGGGGAAAAAGAGACCGCACAGGCCGCCATCACCGGAGATGTCGACATTTGTTTTTCAATCTTTTTACCCGGCGTTGTCGTCTTCTTCTTGACACTAATACCCGGGACATTTTAAGTGGAATGGCAGGTACGCAATTGACGTGGAAAGGCGGGTAGGGGCGGATACGATGTTTGTTTAAAACATTTAAAGGAAAATACTGTCATGGTACAGCGTTCGAATACAGTTCCAAGCAAATTACAAGTCTGGTTTGGGGAAAATAAAGAATTAGAGCCAGGTTTTCTTTGCAATTTACTTGTTTTAATGGGCCTTCACCTGCAAAAATAAATAACGCTTAGTAACGGAGCCATTGGTATTCCGTACATTATAATAATTACCAGCCATGATCAATGGATTGCTGGATTAAGGCCTCTCCACGCCGTCACCATCCAGCATGGTCAATGCCGCATTGCACATCTCACTCTCACGCACGAGCCGAGTTAATCGTTTCTTCTCCACAGCGGTCATCTTCTTGGGCATCAATAATGTAACGCGACAATTGGCCAATTTCTTTGTGAGCAGCATTTTGTCTCATGTAAAATAGATATACACAGTAGAGTTAATGCAGTACAGTACATGCACTGTAGGGCGAGATGGTCGATGGTCAAGACTAACGGCAGAGGGGCAGCCAAAGGAGAAAAGACGCATAAGGGGACGTGCGCCGTGGAGATGGAGCTAAACAACAAATCAACATGCGCAGGCACTCGATGGATCGTTACATCGGAGGCACGCCCGTGGCGGTGGACAGCATTGTGGAAATCTTCATCCAGCAGTGGATAGATCGTCGGCCCACGATAACAACATATACCGCACAAAACATTCCACGTCTTCCACCGCACAAAGAAGTATTCCTTCGACCAGTCCCTCTCCTACTTCTCCCACCCCCCACCTCCTTCCCTGGCGAGTAATCCCATTCCCAAGGGAACTGGAGCACTTCAGCAGATTAGCGATGATGGGCGGGCGTTAGCGGTGCCTACCCCCCCCCCCTGCAGCCGCCCATGCCGCAATTCTTATTTACCGAGGGGACCATAACTGAACTGTGCAAAATCATTGCCCCTGGGGGCAGGCCCAAGTGTTAAATTCCACGATGGTGGATGCTACCCGGGGGCTCCCAGGACACTGCTTGCTTAATGAAACACCAGCGCGTAAAAGTCGCACGGCCCTAATCGCGGGTACCTATTAAGGTCGGCACGTTGCAAGGAGGGGGTGAAGTGGATGCCGAGCAAGCCCGGATACTTTTTTGAGCCCCACTGAGACAGGTACCCCTATTTGAGGTCGAGTTGATCTAAGACTCAGCTTAAGTTTAGGACACCGGTTGGTAGATGTGTTTTGTATGCACGATGGCTAAGAAGTAAAAAACCCAGGTCACTGAGGGAGTTAATCCAAAGAGCTAACAATTACATCATTCACGAACGCAGTTAGTATGCCTTGTCTCTAAAACCAATTCTAAATTTAGCAAATTATATTTTATGATCGATGCATCTCGCACGTACAACAATATTGTGTCAACTACCATTAATAACTATTCTATCTCCATCGGTTTTTTTTATCTTGTAGATACTTTACTTGGATAATATGAAAATATTATTGACAGGTGTGAAATACGTATAATGTTCTAGGCCTAATTTATCTCTATTTTGTATATGAAACTATGAACTTGAATCATTCAAATTGTGCTTTATTTCCGTACAGCTCAGCTTTGGCGTTGGTCCATATTTTCCTTCTTGCAGGAAAGTTAAATCTTAAAATGAAATGTTTTAGGGGACTAGATTATTTGGACGTGAGACTTGGAAAAAACGTGTAGAGGAGATTTTTTTAGAACGTAAAACACTGGACATCAAATGAGAAAATGGCCAAGCAATGTTACATAACGAGGTTTCACTCCGTTTTTTACCCAGATCTCCCTTCAGAAAAACAATTTTTGTTTTCTGCGGACTCCCCATGTGGTTCCACGAAGGACAACATCCAACATACCACGATGCCTAGCACCCAAAAACAGGCCAGTGTCACTTTCCGGCCACCCCAATTAATGAACACGCTCTGTAATTGTGGACGTGTTACATCATGGAGGCCCTTCTATGGGAAGGGGTTGCTCGGGAGGCCAGCGTGTGCCGTGGGAAGTCGGAATGTGTCGCCGTGGGAGAACGCGTCTCTCGCGAGCGCGTGCTGGAGAAACGCTCCTCGGCTCTCCGAACAACACCCGCCCGCCGAAAGCCCCCCGCGTTTTTTCCTGCACCCACTCGCTGCACCGACCGTCACCTCTCGTTCACGATTGATGCGAGGGCAGGATTTTTTTTAAGGACATGTTGTCCGCGCGTCTACGTGCATCCCAGGCTTCACGGCGCTCCGAGGGCCCGCACTCGATGGGCGCGCGCTCGCTCGCTCTCCGTGTTGGTGAACCGAGTTGGAAGCTATTCATCACGACCCTCCCGATTATCATTACGCCTCCGCTGAATGTTCCGCGAGTGTGCGTGTGTGTACGCATGCCCGAGTCGATGCAAGCGCAAAGGCATTTGTATGCAGAGATGCGTGTACGTACGTGATCGCAACGTATGCACGTGTGCACCTGCGTTGCGTCGCACCTTAGCATCGGATGAGAGTAGAGTAGCGGGGGCAGAAGGTCTGAAACTTCACACGGAAAATCTGTTTATGGCCAATCCTGTGCTGTGTATGTAACAAAAAAAAGGGGTTCCAATATGCAAAGGAGAACACAGTGAACTCTGTTAGCATTTGCTCAAATGTAGAATGGCAGCGTGTAAATTTATGTAAAGTCGTAACAAATCCACTTTTCCTCACACCCGCTTTTCCTCAAGGCAAAGGGAGGGGTCGCGGTGCCAAGGTTGGGTCAGACCCTCGTGCTCGTCATCGCTAGTGCTGCGATGACATCCACAATGTGTCAAAAAAGCGGGCGACTATTCTAACGAATGTCAGCGTAACTGTGAACACCCCGCTTCCTAAGGCACATTACCGTTCACACTCAAAGCACAGCTCCGTCTTGCTGGTGTTTCTTTTCAAGTGGCACACCAAAGCTTTTGACCCAGGGGCGGAGCCAGGGGGAGTGACAGGGGTGACATTCTGCATATAAGTGTACGACACCCGGTCTGGCGGACTCTGTGCAACTGCATTGTCAGAGTGTGTCGCCAACCGATGGCGTCTAGTTCAACAGCCTGACTCTCTAATCATTCTTGAAATTAAAATTTGTTGAATGTCACCCCCGCCTGAAATCCTGGCTCCGCCCCTGTTTTGACCAGCCCTAAAAATCAAGGACCCTGGAAGAGAGGGCAAGGTTCCACACTATCCAAATGGACATGTGGAATTTTGTTTGCTTTGGGCATGTTGGACTATTTAGCTGCGCAGAATACTCCACCACCGAGGGGTAGCACACTGTTGCAAAAAAATGGCTTGGAGGTTAGCGTTGTTGAACGTGCTGCTATACAACCACATTATTCGCGCACTCCAAATGCAAAGGGGCAATTTCAAACAGACAAAGTTTTTCTGGAGGCATAATGGTTGTGTCCACGGGATTCCTCTTATTTTAAGCAGGCACGATAGGCTCCTTTTGTGCTCGATCATCTCACCCGATCAAACGCGAAACCGACCGCGGTCCAACATCCCCCGACAGCTAAACAACCGTCGTGATGCAAAGCGGCCATGACTGGGCCGTTGCAAAATTCCAGCGGCCACAATCATTTCACATCGTACTCAAGGACAGAGCAAACACCGCTCTCGTTTGTTTGTACCAGCCATACCTAGGACTCCCGCACCCGCCTTCGCTTCCCGTCACGTGGCGAACACGCGATTGCAACAAGATAGAGCTGCGCTGTACAATCAGGGGAATGGTGATGCGCTTTTCTGCTTGCCAAAGAAACTTTGCGAATGTACACCGTGCCCGTTTCACTTTTTAAACCAACGCGACCGACGCGCATTCTTTTTTTTCCTTTCAAAGGTTGCCGAAGAGACCATTTTGTACGTTGCACCCACCGTCCTAAACCCAGAGGGCGCACATTATACAAAGCTGCACTGCTAGGACTGCGAAATTATCTTACCCTTATTATAGTAATACAAATCCAGCCAGTCTCAATCCACCGATGGATGACGGCCTCCACACGCTGTGTCGCTCGTGACGGTTGTTTGACCAAACTTCACCGTGTTGTGAGCAGTGCGAATTGGTGAAATGGCGGCAGGCGTATTGGACCGGTTGTGATAACACTTGCCAGCGATATTAGTCACAGCGGCGCTAACCACGGGGCTACTGCGCCACGCTCTTCCTTTTAATAAATTGACAAATTCAGATAAAAAGAAATGCACACGACACACCGGTCTTCTCATTTAAAGCATGAGGCAAACTACTGAGGCGATAGGGCCATGTAATTAAGAGATTATTTATGATACATATTTGATCCTTTCAATTTCCAATGCTGATCCATAGTTGAACATCATACACTATAATCTATTCAAGGAATGTGTTCTGGCTCAAGATAGCATCTAACAGAATGACATTCATGAGAAATTAATATACAGTAATAAAGTTTAGTGTTTGCGTGAAAGAGATTATTAGCTCATCGGGTTCCTCCAGGATAAATACATTTTTTGAAAATAATAAAAATAAAAGATTCCATTCCGAATATTTTTTTCTAATGATGGTAAAATCTATCAATCAAATCCCTTCCTTAAAAACAGGTACCAATATATTGGTTCTTTCGGTAAAGTCACGTAGAAGGGAAACAATAAAATAATAAAAATATAAAACAATAAAATTATCACGACGTTTCGACTGCAACACAAGCAATCATCATCAGGTGTGAAAACCACAGCAAGACAATTTGAAAAAAGTGGCGGGTTTTTTTCAAATTTTCTTGCTGTGGTTTTCACACCTGATGATGATTGCTTGTGTTGCAGTTGAAACGTCGTGAGAATTTTATTGTTTTATATCTTTATTATTTTATTGTTTCCTTTCTACGTGACTTTACTGAAAGAACCAAGAATATGAATCCCTGCAGTCACGAAAGCTTTAAATCAAAGGTACAAATATGTTCATATCATAATTACTGTTGCAAGAGACTAGCTCGAGGAAATATTAATCATAGCCGCAGGATTGTTCGCAATCCAGCAAATATGCAATAATGCTATCTGCATTGTAACATACACTACGTGTTGATTTTCTAAAACATCAGCCGTCCACTCAGAGAGAAACGCATGCAACTACAGGCAGGGAGCCTATTTTTAGGCGGAATATTTAACCTACCACAAGCTTAAAAATGTATTTTAAAATTCAAGTTACAAACAAAAAAGGCAGATTCTGCACACCAATTTACACTGCTCTATATAAAAACTGCACTCTCCTGAACAAAGTCCCAGCGCAGTGATGGAAGAAGCGAGAAGGGCTGGCTTCCTGCGTTCCGATTGGCCTGTGTCGGCACACGTAACCTTCGACCCACGTGGTGGTGGAGAGATGGAGCCTTAGGCTGAGTCTCTTTGTGGGTTCATGGTGTACGAGCTACGCACTGAATTAACACCGAATTGGCATGACTTTCATGTTTCTAGAAGAAACGTACTAAGTGCGTGCCACACCGTCTATACACTATCATGCAAGTATAGATTGTTCATACTGCACGTAGTGCATTTCACTGAGTGTGGTTGTATATAGGTGTATTAAACATCCACATATAATTCAGAATAGAATACATATTTCACTCATCAGCCATGGTCTATCGACTGCGAGATGAAGGCCTCCACATACCATCACCATCCCTTACGGTCTTGTGGTGCCACAGACCATCATAGGAACATCAGCCATGTTAAAAAGAAACATTTTACTTGTGTTTACAGCACTGTGCTTTGTGGCTATCAGTTGACGCTGGTGAAGCCACTCACTCCTCAGTTTGTTTTCTGTAGTGGCGGTAGTGAAAAACTCTCCACATTGTAGACTGCAAAAGCAAAAGAGGCCACATGTTGTGCATAAGCCCAGTTCGTCATGCGTTCAATTTGGCCAGATTGGCAATTCACCACAGGGACGAAAACGTTCACATCAGCGGCTGCTGCTCTGGGCCAAGCTTGAAACGAATCCCAAAACCATGAGCTCAGATCCTGGTCAGGCTCGACTCAACCCCATCATCCCTCTGAGTTCACAAAAAAAACACACAGCACGGGGCTCATTCCACTCCCCGCGCCACTTGGTTGAAATGCAACAGTGGCTGGTCGTGTTAAGGAAGAGACTGGGACCTGCCACAGGAAGGTGGCTTTTCTGGTAACAAGCTTCGTCGAGACAAGAACCGCTGGCCCCCCGAGCTCGAATGAGAAAGACGGAGGGGGTCACGGTGACATTTGTGCGAGACGTGCAAGTACACGAGCGCACGAACATATACGCCGCGCGAGAACATTCGAGCACGCAAACACACGCCGCACTGCGGCTATGCGCGCGCGTGCGTTCACGTCTGTGCGCTGCGTCGGCAATCTGCCCGGACCTGATTAGCACGCTGCGCGGGCTCGTACTCGCACCATCGGTACGAGGTGGGGAAGAGGAGGGTAGGGGGGGGGGGGAAGAAAAAGGTCTTAATTCTTTACACATCTTACTCAATACTCGTGAGTACATTGAGAGCACATTTCTTGGCTCAATTATTTCATTCTAATCGCCGACCTCCACGTCCCCCCACCCGCCTCTCCACCCACCTCCCCCTTCCTGGACTGGCAGCTCTGTGCTATAACGCAGCGTAAATATTTTAGGACCCTTTGTTCGAGCCAATGAAGTCAGCTTCACGGCTAGAGAGACGTCCAAAGCATTATTGCACACATGTGAATCAATGCCCATGCTGCTGCAGAAACATTTCTCTTGGCAAAATCTCAGATGGGAATTACGTCATCAGAAATGTCATTTAAACATAAAAAAAATTCCCACCCACATCATTGGGATCGTTAATGGCCCATGAAAGCAAATGCACATCGATCAAGTTATTGTTACTATTGACATTTTAACATACAATCATGCCAAAAGTCAGAATATTTATTTATACTGGAGGAATCCGGTGAGCTATGAAGCTCTTTTTTCACACCATGTGCGGTCCTAAGCTTATTATAAAAATATGTAAATCAAAACCGATGCCGTGTCCCGTCTCGGAAATATTTCCATTGTGGCCTGATCTAATTGTTCTACCCCCAACACAGCTTCGCAAGGTTAAGTGGCGGCACATCTCCAGTGCAAGCGGCGGCACCAATTTTAGCGGGGAACAAAAAATAAAATCCTCCATAACACTTTTTTTGGGTTAGATCGCGTAATTATGTGTCGTTAAACCCACCACCACCCAACATAGCCAATTAGTAAGGTTTGTCATGTAAACAGAACATTACAATTCGTTACTAGTACAGCACACCGGTGTGTTGGAGAGCAAATCCAGACCATTTACAATCAGAGTACAACGTTTCGCCAGTTATTACAACTGGCACCATAAAAAAATAAAATCCATCCATCACCAAACGTAACTAATGTCAAACTTGCCGGACCCTGAACACAACCTATGCAAATGGCATTTAAATATTGGCTCAGAAATAAAAAACAGCTTTAGACTAGGCCGTGTCAACTAACTATTCATGGTACAAAAATAAAAAGAAGTCGCCCAGCAGGTACGTCAGGGCTGCATATTTTTCTTGTAATTTTGTTGTCACAAGCAACCTGACTGGTATTAATTAAGCCACGAGCCAAAGAGGTGAGACTCACACAATACCTGCTGCACAAACTCACTTTAACGTCTCCATAAATCTGCTGGGTGACGAAAATGTATCCCGTGTGAGCCTTGGTTATAACATTTGCATAACTTGATATTAAATAAAAGGACAGTGGTTTCCATTTTGAAACCAGATTTGCATGAGGATCATAAAGTACTGTATGTATGGAATAATTAAATAGTCCAGTACATTACTGCATTCGTAACTTAAAATGGACTAACGTTGGCAAATATAGTACTCTGTCGCAAGTTACACGATTGATTTGATTTTGTATGTACGGTTAATTCCAATAGCATTATATTCTGTGATTAAAAGTTGAGGAATTATTACTTGCACATAGCATTCTACTGTTTCACTGTATGCTGTAGATAGTACCTGTACATTAGAGTAATAATGATTAAAGAATGCACGTGTCCCTGTACATTACATGTATGAAGTTGCTTTAATTAGGCATTATTTACATCTATTGGCCAAGGCCAGTCTGGTATTCATGTAGAGAATTTCCCATCTCTGCTCCTTCATTGGCCACATCAAACAATTATCACCAACAATGTCCAGAAACGTTACCTTGGTTGCTGGGATTGTGTGCAACAGCACATCAATTAAAATCGACTTGCGCTCACGATGCACACCAATTTGTGTGAAAGGATAAATTGCATGCGATTTTTTAAAGTTATATACCAATGCACCTTGAGAGGCTGGTGAGAAGGCACAAACGAGACTATACAAACCAGACAAAACAAACAGACTATACAGTACGAAGCAAGGACAAAATACATAAATCAATTACCGAATCAAATCTAGACCCAGAATCCCGATGATTCATAGAATGGCCAGGAATGAGAGATAAACCATTCCATGCTTAGTTACACTCTGTGCCTGTATGTGTGTAACTCAAGAGCTGCGAATATACAGTGGCATTTGAAAGATTGTCCCATTGAGTCTGTGTTAAGTTGTGCGTACAACACTGTTGGTCGGCACCCCATGACAAAGTGCACAACGCAACTCAACGGAACAGTCACAACCACCACAACCACCACCGCCCATCCCAACCCCTGCAGCTCCACCCACGTCCCGTGTGCTCCACAGAGCTCCAAGGGCGCTCCAGGGCTTGTGGCCGGGATACTGACAATCCCCTCTCGACCCACCACCCTCCGCGTGGGCCCCTGAACTCTACCCTGAGCAGATGGTTCCATTCCTCACATACCGGCGGGGCTTACACTCTCGCGCGCATGTGTGTGCGCACACATACACGCGCACAGACGACGCAATGCAGCTACCGCGGGTAGCCTCCGCGCAACGACAGTGACCCAGCTGACCCCGAGGACGTATGAGGGAGCCGTCCATAGCAGGGGGGGGAAGGGGTAGCTGCTCGATCAGCAGACGCACCGTGAAGCGTAGCACAAGCGTGGAAGAACGGACCCCTTGTACTCGGCTCGCACACATGCACGCGCGCGCGCGCGCATGCGAATGTCCATAGCACCAGGAATGTGCCCGATCTCGTCAGATCCCAGACGCTAAGCGTTGCTGGAGCCTGGGTTGTGCCGAGATGAGCGACCATAACACGCGCGCGTAAAAGTCAGGTGCCGTCGGTCCGCCGAGGCGACGCGTTGTTTATCAGCAGAAAACGCAGTGCAGCAAGATCAGCTGGAACTCTTCCTTAGTTCCCCGCCTTCACCGAGCCATGCACCGACTAGCGCGGTGGAGCACGATGGAATAACCCGCAGTGAGGGCAAGTTCAACATGGTGGTGGATTGCCGAACCTCGGCTTTAGCATCAACTGAGACATGCTGTCGAGGCTATGTTTGCTTGTTGCAGCCTGGTTGACGCAATGCTGGGCTGGGGGTGAAGCTGCAGGAGTAAAACCGCTCTGTAAACGTGTGTCGGTGCCGGGCGAATTGTTACTCTGCCACGTGAATTATGGAACAAGGCAAAAAAAATGTTGAGGTCTTCATCCGGCTGACGACGAAACAACAACATCCTTGTCATTTGTACGAGGGTAATTGCCGTTTTCAGACATCGCCGTCTCGGGCAAGGTCCTGTACGAACGAAGAATACAGCTGAACTTGAAAACGTGAACTGGGAGAAAGACGCACGGTCAGGGTTGAAGAAGACCTGCCACAGATTTATCCACTGTGTGAGATTGAATCACCGTGTAATAACATTTTTAATTGAAAGAGGTAGGCAAGCACATAAATGACGACTTTACATGGGGCTGTTTATTATAGAACGCCAGGTTACAATACATAATTACTCTGTGTAACAAAAAAACATGTGTTCCTGGGTAGTAAGTGTTATTTTCGAATTGCTTATGCCTCAAAAGTACATAAAATGGCTATTATTCCCCACAAACTTTGCTTTTGTGACCAGGACAGTGATATTTTGAAATGTACCTATTTTCAATGAGAAAACGTCGTGTGTATTTGTGTCATTCCTTCACATAAAGTCCTGGTCACAAAAGCAAAGTTTTAGGGGAATAATAGCCATTTTCTATAGGCATAAGCAATTAGAAATTAACAATTACTACCCGGCAACAAAAATCGTGTTACATAGTGATAATTCACGGTGTGACTTTCAGATTGTCTCTGCGGTTGCCCCCACTGTGGCAGTTACGTTCACAACGTGCTTCGAGGCACTCGAGAGGAAACACACTTGGCAAATGGATTCATGTTACTGAACCTGGCAATTTCCCCACCGCACGCTCTTCATTATCACTCGACTAGGGGGCCGGGCACGGAGTGGGGGGGGGGTCCAACATTGAACTTTAAAAGCAATTTTAAACAAGTCAACATTATTTTGTTGATTTGTTTAACATTTTTTTTCCAATGTATTTTACTGCATTTGTAGGCCGCAGCCATTCAAGCCTCCAAAAAAAATATTCGGTCAATAAAAGAGGGCTGGTTTGGTGGGAGTGAACTAGATAACGTAAGAAAAATTTAGCAATTCCATTGTTTGTCGTTATATAATTAGGTATTTTATTGACAGACACCATAGTCAACCCAGGCTCGAAATTAAACTCACACAAGTCTGCTATGCACTGTTTGCATTTGGCCACAGAGCAGCTTGTCGTTTGCAAATATTAATATGAATGTTTACCCTGAAGTCCCAGTGATTAACTCATGCATTTCCATGTGCTCATCTTCCCATAACAGCTGCCACATTGGGAATTAAGTAGCTAAACTAGGGTAGGGTTGTGGTTAGAAGGTGAGATCTCATTCAGATAAATATTGGTTTTCAACGGAGACCTGAGATGTATACAGAGCAGAATCGTTTTACCTTACTGGGTAATATTTTGTGTGCGACAAAAATGAACCCAAAAAGGCACTGCATTCACGATTGTCAATCAATAGATCTGTGATGAAAAATTCGGTACGGATACTTAAGAATGTAAATTACGTCGCGCATGTAATATCATTCCACGCAACCGACGCATCGGATGTTATAACGTTCAAAAGTTTGAAAGCGGAGTATCCCGTGTTAACATTTGCGCGTGTGCGCGTACACACGCTGCGGCGCTACGTTACAGAGAGAAAAACAAGATGGAGTGAGTGAGAGACAGAGAGAGTGAGAGTGGGGGGCAACAGTAATTACACGCAACCTCGCCCCCCACAGCCCCGCTTGGGACTACGCTCACTCCAAAACGCCCACCCGGGCCAAATCACTCAGCACCCTGCGCGGCCACCCCAGGGCTGCCCCCCCCCATACACTTTCCCGACCACTGCAAACCCCAATGTCCCAGCAACAACAACTGTATGCAACCACCCGAATCCCAAAGAGGACATTGCCTCTCTTCACAACACTCAATAGGGGGGGGGGGGGGGGCTTCCTCCTGGTATTCGCTAACCATGCCCGAGAGGATATTTTTTTCTTCTCCTCTAAAATTCAATTTATTTTGTATAGTCAAAAACCGAGCACGTGAATGTTGTCGTCACAACGAAGTGTCCACGAGAACACGGCGCCAGCGCTGCATTTACGCATCGCGTCCGGTTTCTCACCACAGTTTTTCACCGTTTAAAATGATATTTTAAGAGCGTAGCTGAACTTGCAGGACAGTACGTACAACGTTACGCTACTTCGTAGCTTCAAAGCACATCGCATACACTGCACGATTCTAAATATTACCCCATGTGATCGTTACATGAAGCAAACATACATGAACAGAGCATGTACACATTAAAGATGTAATAAAAAAAACTACGTCATTAATACTGCATCATTTTGTGCAGCATTAATGAAACTATGGCCATGGGTTATGCTCTGTAACCCACGCCCAGAAATTATGCCGGTTTAATTTAAGAAACAGCCATCATCTAACAAACAAGATGCAGTATCATATTTAATCAACATTTAAAAAATCACCGCGCCCTCGTTAATGATTCTAAGCCCATGGATACAAAGTTACAAATTAAACAAACAATCTGCAGTGGCATTTCACATTTGTGTCACTCCAGAGCTGATAATTTATTAAGAGTTTTCTTCCTGGCGCGTTAAAAGTCAGCTTAAAATGGGACAGCCGTGATCATTTGTAATTAAGATGTCCTACAAAGCCCCAGCGATTGCGATCGGCTTCAGCCTACGCACGAACCCAGTTAACTTTGAGCCCAGCAGATAAGCCTGGATTGGGGCCCCAACGTTTCACTTGCACTCTGAGTATCTTTAAAAGCCAAGTCCACCCAACAGACCGTAGTAAAAGCCAAGCCCTCCCAACAGACCGTGGCATGTATGGTCTCTACAATCAAGTTGTGGAGACGGTCCCATTTCCTCCACCCCATTCAATGCATTTGGCTGGGGGGGGGGGGGGGGTTTGTGGGAGCCGTTCAAGTCATTGTAAAAAAAAACCGCTCGTCGCTCATCGCGATTACAAACATTTGTGTACTGTATAGATACACACCACAACAAAGAGAAGGGTTCGATCTTATACTGGCTTTTAGGAGCAGGCGTTTTGAGTGAGATCCTACACACGGGTTGGGACACAATGACACATGAAATGGTGGTAGAGCTAGCATCCCACGCATGGTCTGCCACCTTTTTCTTCCTAACGCTGAAGCTGACAAGACTGTACAAATCTTGACTTAAAGCTTTCGTGACTGCAGGAATTCATATTCTTTGGGTCTTTCGGTAAAGTCACGTAGATAGAAATACAAATATCACGACGTTTTGATCGCAACGCAAGCAATCATCATCAAGCGGACCCAAAGAATATAAGACTGTACAAGATATGTACTCTAGATTTGAAGCTTTCGTGACTGCAAGGATCCATACTCTTTGGTTCTATTCGGTAAAGTCACGTAGGTGATTTTTTTGTTTTATTTTTTACCTACGTGACTTTACCGAATAGAACCAAAGAGTAAAGATATGTACTCATTTACAAATGAGTCCGAGGCCAGGTTTATATAATGCTGCAATTGCCACTCGTGTGTTTGGCAAATAATAAAACACAGGTTGTTGTGACGATAATAAAGCGTCCCAACCAACAAACAATCACTCCCTGTAAACCACCCTCACATATATAGTTAAAATATAAAAACTATAACCTAGTGCAAAGGATCCTTTACATTTGCGGTCAAGCAATTGTAATATTACACACTAACCAGTGACGTTCACATTGGTGTAAAATGTCTAATGCTTCAAATGTGTCCATTCACAAATAAAAATTATTAGTGGCTCGATCGCTTTTTTATTTGCAGGCGGCTGCAGCAGATGGTGATTTGTTGCACTATTTCTTTTTTTACCAGGTAAGGCCCACTGAGCTATACAGCTCATTTTCAGAAGCGACCTGGCCACAAATGATAGCTAAACTGAAAACGTATTTCTTCAGAACTGCATTTTGTGTCAAGTCTGTTGTCCGCCCCCCCGCACTCCCGATTAGCACGGCTGGCTACGTATGGTGCGAAAGAAGTTCAACATGCATACATACAACAGAGGTTTATCGCGTGGAAATTTATATCAGCCAAAATACTCTAAACTAAATACACAGTGCACCTGTATACACAGTAATACTACACAGCGGTATTGGCCAGAAATTACCACCGCATTTTGGGCACTCTCTTGCGCCCCAGAAAACCCAGCGCAGCTGGAGCTGCAACTTAAATTTTACAAGAAAGGTACCGTACAGCACTGCCATTCAGCGGGAGAGGTGAAAGTGAAGCTTCCGCTGAAGCGCCAGTGTGAAAATATGAATATATTAATATCAATGCAATACAAGAAAACGCAATAGAAAACAAGAATAAAATAAATAGGTTGGATATTATTCAGTCGGTAACCTCAAAAGCACCGGAGGAACGGCCGGTGGACAGCAATGCTGTATAAGATATTGCATTACGATGATTTTACAGCCGTCATAAAACATAACACATATAATATAGACACCGCAGCGTGTAAGATTACCGATGTTGCAATGTTCCACTGACAGCGCAATTCTTCAAGTAAAGAAGAGGGCAAACGATGACAAATACAAATTTCCGACTTCATTTATGCAAACAAGTTCAGGCTGCACCTGGGGAAAGATATTTAATTTTAATTAGCACAGATTGCTGCATGTCACCTTGCCCAAATGTATTGACAATAAATGACCTTTCCTACATTTCCGTTTGCAACAGGTTGACAATTTAAATAAACTTGTCCAACATGATTGAAATCTAAATCACAGTTGATTCAAACACACTCACTCACTCGCAGAAATGCACCCAACTAAAATCCAGCAAAAGAATTGAAACTGCTCAAAACCCAAACTAATTCTCCAACAAAAAAAACCTATTGAAATAGTTCTAAATTGGCACGCAAGAGACAATAGCTCCATTTATCGCTGTGAGAAGGCAACAGTGAAGTGTTGGCAGCAGCTCTGAAGGTGCAAGCACAAAGAAGCGCTTTTTGAAAAGCTCAGCAACAGGTCTTGCCGGCTCTGAAATGCATTTTTATTGCACTTGCCCCAGAGTCGAGGATGGGGATTAGAAATACGCGAACACGACAAGAGAGCGCGCATGTGAAAAGACCTCAAAAGTTTGCCGTCACACTGTATTGCCCACCCTCCGACCGAAGCACCCATCCGATCGAACATTGCACTCCCGTACTTCTGCTTGTAAAAATACCAGCCCGTCCCTTCAACCACCCATCCATGCGTAACCATACGATGTCTTCTAGATTTGAAGCTTTCGTGACTGCAAGGATTCACACTCTTTGTTTTTTTCGGTAAAGTCACGTAGGTAAAATAAAATAAAACTAAATTAAATCACGACGTTTCGGAGGCAACACAAGCTTCTGTCTTCAGTCACAGCAGACCATCACAGATATTCTGCTGTGACTGTTCCACCTGAAGACGGAAGCTTGTGTTGCCTCCGAAACGTCGTGATTTAATTTAGTTGTTTTATTTTATTTTACCTACGTGACTTTACCGAAAAAAACAAAGAGTACATACGATTTCTGTTTCTGTGCGCGGTATCTGTGAAACAGTTTGCAATAAAGACAGCGAACTGCCATAAACCTTATGCAAGCCCGGGCCCAATCGGAGTTGCTCGTTCGCGTGCTAAATTCACAAATGCCGCTTGGCCATCGCTTGCAAAAGGGCTTTTTCCTCCCTCGTCAAGAGCCCTTGTTCACTGTGCACAATCGAGAGATTGAGACTGTCTTGTAGCAAAAGGCAGCCATCGATCGTTTGCTATCCTTAGCTTCACCCTGCTCTACCCGAGGCCCAGTGAACAATTGTTGCCCTGTGTGGGACTGAAGCTCACGCCATGGTTATGAAATAAGCGCACGCCATTTAAAACAGCCCATGAAAGCTGCGCTAGGCCAAAAGGTTTTCTTGCCTGCAGGCGTCTTGCTTTATCCAAACAAACTCCACTACATTTTCATGCGAATTTAATGCTGAAAGGCACATTCAGATCACCTACGTGTGCGACGCTACATGCAGCCAATTTTTTCTGAAGTGTAAAATGGCATGCGGTGTCTATGCTGAACTTCCATAGGAGCACTGTTGCTGACTGCAATTAAAAAAACAATTATTCACCCGCTTTCACAAAATGTTCTAGTCAAATCTTTTTTTTTGCAAGCGTTCAGAGGCCCGGCGGCACAGACAACTCTTTTTTTTATATACTATATTCAAATCCGCAGATGTGACTTGTGACAGCTTTGTGCCAGGGATTTTTCAAAGGAAAGTACACCAAGTAGGTTGTTGGCCAACCAGTGTTAAGATTGAGTATTCATCACCCCTATTTGTGTTTTTTTCGAGACTTCCACTTGCCTTCTGCACACATAATATTTAATGAAAAAGTTCAGTAAATGGCCGAACGAGGCGCCCTCATTATTACCTAAAGTAACCTAAAATACTCGGTTAAAGGAAAGGGGGTGGAAACTTTCCGCAAAGCGAGCAAAAAATAGATCGTCTTACCCGTAGCCTCATTCACGCAAAACTTTAACACGTTATCAGAAGAAATGGCAGTTCAGCAGTCTGCGGTGTCCGCAGCACATACCACAGAAGGCTTAAAAACAAGCTTATCACGTCCAACACTACTCCCAGCAGCAGCAAAAGAGGCGGCGTAGTTTAAACGCAAACTGCAGGGCTGTACTGTACGTTCAAAAAAATGCACAACCACAGCATGCAGAGCAAAGTGGTCCAAAGTGATGCAATGGTCAAAGCGAACTGCACAGAACACATTTCCTCGGGCTCCAACCATGCGTGCATAAGAAGAAATATTTTTTTTAATCAAGCATAGCTATTACATTCTACGTGAACAATTATAGTATCAAGATATATATTAATGGTTAAAATTAATCGTGACCATGAAGTGCAACAAATCATCACACTGTTTGGAGTGACTCATTGCACACCTAATATAATAAAAACATCACGACTTTTTTTCAATCTTTATTCATGCGTCTGTCAGTTGATTGAGAAAAGTCTGAAGATAATGCAGCAGTACTCTAAGAGTGCAATTTTGTCTCACCGATCCCCGTTTAGTTGCTGTGCATTGCACAAGGTGGCGGTGGGACAAAAGCCTAGCCACCTTTGTTTCCCCTGCACGGACGATAGGCAATGACAATTGAGTCCTCTTAGAGTATTTGTCTGCTGTAAATGTCCATGTAAGCCACTTCATTGGGCTATCATTTGTGGCCAGGTCGCTATATGGCTCAGTGTGCCCTACCTGGTAACATAAAAATAGTTTCGTTTAAGACTTGGCTAGGTCCTAGATAGTAACCACTGCTCGTGTGCATGCCCAAGATGTCTAACATTCGCTTGAGAACACAATACTCTACATTAAGTGAACCTAACAATGTGCATACACAAATATCCCCCATATAGCCTAAACAGATTATTTGGGGCAAGTGCTGTTAGCGAGCACCTATGAAGGCCAGTACGGCACACGAGGGGGTGGGTGACCAACACCATGCCCGGGCATACACATTACTACACACACACACCAGGATCTACATTATACAAGCCGTTGGAGGAGTGTATAGGCGTGTTCAATTGCATTCTAATTAGTTGCTATGAAGGCACGTCGACGAAAAACGCGCGACCATTAAGTGCCGTGTACAATCTTTGGATCTCGTGACAAGTCTGGGCGAGGATTTGTTTCGGTTTGGGCGCTTCAATGTCGTCGTGCTGGGCCCCCGCCACTCGAGGTAGCAAGCGCAGCGGCACACCCTCAGCTACGCACCTCGCGGCGACTCTTGTTCACCGCGTCGCCCAAGGTGTGACATCTTCCAGCTGGTGAGGATTTTTACATCGGCGGCGGGCGGGATAGGGCGAGTGGTGCGCACATATTGGTAAAGAGCGGACCACGCGTTTCGTACCAGATGTGTGTCTCATAGGTTTGCTGCGGGGCGCACAGCTTGACCGAAACGCGTTTGGCGCTTTGCCGGTAAACCTACAACTGCGGCGACTTCCTCGACGTGCAAGAAAGTTTTTCGCAGCGAGCAAATTGGGCAATGACCACAAAAAAACCGGCATTATAATCGTCGTCTCCATTGTCGTAAAAAAAAAACTTTTTTCGCAGCCATCAACGTTATCAACGCTTTGTCGGTCGGGTCAAATTGCTTAATGCATACTGTAGTGGGTTATAAAGCAAACTACCCACCCCACCACACCATTGATAGTAGTAGTTACAGTGTTGTAGCCAGAGGCCACCACCGGTCAAAGACATGGGGCCAATTCCAACGAGAAAAGTCAATGCACACACTGTATGGTAAGTACTACACTCAGCAAAGGAGCTGCAATTGCGCGATAAAGCCACTGGTGGGTACATCGTCACCTCTGAGTCAAATAACACCCGTTAAGAGCTTGGTACAAAAAGTAAAACGTTTTTCGGGGGGGGGGATCAAAGATGAGTTGAGATCATTTTACAGTGGTGTATTCCTACTTAGTCAAAGACCCTTGCATTTGCTATTACTCGTGATAATCGGCTTAATAGCTTAAGCAATTACAATTTGGTTCTTTAAAGTTTAAGGTCTTAATTCGCATGTGGGTACAGACAATGTTTGCCAAATGCTGTGTAGGTGTTTGCATTTGCGCTGTGTGGCTCTCTCCCATGCGACCGCGCGTATTGTTCGACACAAGGTCCGATGTATCAGTTTAGGTGCTGCGTAAAAAAAAATATCCCCCTTCAAAATCTGAAGCTCCCAGGGCCATGCGGCGAAACGCCGGGCATCATGCCAAGCAACACCGGACATTACATAACGCACAAATTACATTTTTTTTTGTTAGCGACTAAAACATTTAGCGAAAGCAATTTCCCCTTGGCTTGCACCGATCGAGACAAAATTCGTCGTGGCAAAAAAAAAAGAACCACAGGGCGCGCCAACACTTACCGTTGGGATCTGCAGCAGCGGCCCCCTGCTCCACACCGCCGGACGCGACAGACGGTGGCGCTTGTGGCAGGGGTCGTGACGGGCGAGGCTTGGGGGTCGGCGGCGCCATCTTCACGGGGCTCAGGTACTCCACGTAGGTGCCGGGGAATTCTCCGTGCTCTTTGGTGCGCTCGTTGACGCCCGAAATCCAGCCGATCATCTGCGGGAAGCGCTCGGCGCCTTCCTTGGTGAAGTTGAGGGCCAGCAGCGAGGCCTTGGTGACAACGAGGACGTCGCCGGGCAGCAGGTCGATGTCCTCGTTGCGCTCCCGGCGGTAGGCGTACAGGGCCCTGTACTTGAAGCCTTCGTTGGACATTGTGCCGTCTCTGTTACAATCTGCGTCCAAGTGCCTTTGAACAATGCAAGTGTTGTTGGTTCGCGCAACCAAAAAAATAAACCCGACAGAGAAGAAACCTACAAAACTTGCGCGACTCCTCTCCTCCACAAACGATCGTCTTCCAGAAGCACGGCCGCTCAAAGCAGCTCCCCCACCACCCCACCCCACTTGGGACGGTGTCGATCCTCCTTCAACGGAAGAAATTACGCAAATTTGGAGAACGCGCTAACGAGAAGACAACTAAAAAAAAAACGACGATGAAGAGGAGGAGCTGGGGGATGAGGATGGAAACAAGTGTAGAAAAAACAAAAAGCTGACGAAGTTAACTACACACGTGCGCCGTTTGTGGCCACATGCAGGGTGGCGCCACGGGCTGCGTTGCCGGCGCACGGGCGAGGGTGCTGGGCTCGCTGTGCTGTCCCCTCGGGTGGACGGGGTATCTCCGCTGCTCGCTCCCCGCTGTCTGGCGTGCCAGAGCCCCGTCCCACTCGCGCATAGTACTCGCAAGCCAGTGTCTCCTGCAGCTAACGTCCAGCCTAGTGAGCAGCAGAGCGGGGGGGGGGGGGCACGCAAAACCAAAGCAGAGAAAGGACAAGAAAACGACATGCATCGTATTCTTTACGTCAAGCGCTCTAACGGGGCTAAAATAAATACGACTTAAAAAAAACACACGATTAATTAACGTATTATTCCCAATGTATATATGCGCCAGAGGGCAGAGCAACTAAATTAATTGTTGGACTACACTTATATGCGCCCTCCCCCCCACCCCCCGCCTTCATAAACCCGCACTCACCAGCGTGGCGAGGAAATTGTCAAATAACAGCCGTGCCCGTCACGGCACGGGCTGTACAAGTACATGAATAATGCGTTAACAATAGTCTCATATGGTATACGAATGCATGTTTTAAAGCGTAACTGTCAAATACAGCATGCATAGAGGGGAGATTGTCAAAACACTTATTTTGATGTTTCGGTACCAAAGTGTATGAAAGATAACAAAATATTGAACTAGTTTGAATGTACACTTAAACTTTGTGTTAATTATTTGACAAAAAGATTGCTCAGAATTACGGGAACACACAATTAGTGCAATAATCGTTGCAGTGCTCTTGATGACTTCATGCAAACGATTAAAAAACCACCTCGTCACACTGCTTAACAATGTACACATTATAAACGTAAACATATTTCACAAGCATAACGTCTTAATAGTTTGCACACCGCGCTATGAACCTGGCGATCCGAGTACAATTCCTCGCTACGGCTGACAACCCACGATGGCCAACGTGGTGAAGGAAGGCCTTCATCTAGCAGTGGTCTTACAAGGGGCTATATGTAGAATTTTAGGACAGTATTGTATAAAACGTACACCGTATGATTAGAACATTTTGGCAATGGTAATTTTTCACTACGAATATGACGGCACAAAAACTGCTTATTTTTTGGTTTAAATGTTTTCAGTTTTGTCTAGTGTAGAAAATACTTGTATTTTCAACAGTCCTAAGCTAATTTCTGAAACTGTATTTGCTTTAATAGTCGAGTGGTCAGAAGGTTCGAAAGTACGTCGTTAACGTCTCTGTGGTTTTTAAAAGCATGTTCTATCATGAAAAAATATATATTTATTTTCGGAACAACTGTGCTGAGTAGCACATTTGTTGAAAAGGCTAAAAACAAAGGTTGTGGCCATATAAAAAAAACAACCTAGGTATGTCAAACTTACTTTTTGCTATTCTCACAGGCACATATTTGCATTGCATTCATAGAATCAAGTTCTACGTAATAAAAACTGGAAAATGTTAGACATTTCCGAGGACAGTATTTATTTCTCAAAATGTTTTACTACCCCCTAGCCGTATTGAATACAAGTTTAATATAATTTAGGGCAATATTAATTTGTATACATTGGCTTATGTGAAAACTTAATATATAGAGCCCTTTGCCAATCCACTACTGAATAAAGGTCGTGGTGGGGGGTTGCCCATACTTCACCACCCATGGCTGTGCGTCTTGGTTAAGCGGATGCCTATGACCGGTTCAGATATCACACGCCACTGATGTTAGCCGTGACCGGGAATGGAACTTTGGTATTCGGGTTCATAGTGCTGTGTTCTAACCATGGCGCCCCTGCCTACAATGTGTATATATGTTGTTAGTCTACATTTCCCATCTGTCAATTGCCAACATATGGGCTCAAATCAAGTTTCACGGGCCAGACTGCGGCTGAGTATCACTCGTGCTGTGTGTTTGACTACGGAATTGTGCAGCACGCATAGGAAAAACAATGCCACTGATTAAATTAAAAAAGTACAGCATTTTAGAATAATTAACGCACATCGGCGCCAGCTACATCCACTCGTCTAGAATTAATGATACATTGCTTTTTGCGTTACACAAAATATAATAAACATCAAACATTAAAAACCCATCCATTAGTATAAATGCTTACATTTCAACCCACCGTTATCTATATTCTGTTTTCGAATACCACAGCATTTGTTTAAAAGCGTGCATTTAAAGCATCGTTCGTTGCAGGGTGGACGAGAAGTCCATATACCCCCGCCGTATAGGCCATTCAAGGCCCACAGTGCTAAATGAGTATAGTGACTTCCCGCCCACGCAGTGCACGTCACACAGCACTATTGTTATACTGTACAGACGTAACATTTACGTGCAAAATAACACACAGGTGCATACATGTGCAAAATGCATGCATAGTGTTGTACATACTATAAGTCACGTAGCAGTACTGCATCACATATCCACTGCTAGATTAGGGCCTCCACGTTATGCCATGCTGCTAGCAAGGGTCGGGGGGTAGGAGGTTATTTGACCGCACCTCGACACGCTGGGACACTTGCAAAGCAAGCATCGTACAAACACAATGGTGCATACGACATGCCTATACAACAACCACACGTAACGTGCACATTGCTAATGCCGAAACACACACACGTAAGTAGTAATAATACCTGCTAGGCAAACTGGTCAAACTCCGTGGCACACACACGCGCGCTACACGCATTAAACATGGTTAATCGTCTCGCCAATATGTATCCTTGATGAAGCTGCTCCGTAAGGAACACGAGATGTTTGCGAGCGCCTATTAAGGTCGGATGCACACAGATAGCCGGAGAGAGATATATAACTCATCGCGCCACGCCACAAGCTTCGACATCAGCCTGGCTATAACGTTACGGCGATTCAAAACAACGTCGCGTCGGCATCATTTGTTACTGTTATTATTATTACTTTACAAGCCGTAAAGTAATAGATAATGTCTCCCCGTCTTTTACACGCTCCACGAAAATCTGGGGGCAAAAAAATATATAAAAACACCGCCGCCACTGCTGCTGCGGATATTAAAACATCATCATCATCATTTGATGATGATGGGTGGACGATCGTGGGTGCTTGGATGGGTGATGGATCGCGAGTGATGGACTTTATCAAGCAATCCCTAATCAACAATGCCCTACCTTATTACAGAGCAATCGAGACAGTATTGCTCACCCCGTGCCCCTTATTTAGATAAATCTCAACGTGCCTCCTACAAAGTCCCATCACGAGGGGTGAAACACACAAAATTTACACAATGTATCGTGTGTGTGTGCACCCGTATGGTATGGGCCCTGCAAACTCAATGTGCCTGTAACAAGAACACAAAATGAACCCGTACGGGTTTGACAGCTACGATGGTGGTGGTGATTGATGATAGTGAGGTGTCGAGACGACTGTGATGACCTGGTGAGGTAGACCACGTTACTACTCACCACTCATCACTCACCACTCATCACACATCACTCACCACACACGTTACTACTCACCACTCACCACACATCACTCACCACTCATCACTCACCACTCATCACACACGTTACTACTCACCACTCATCACACATCACTCACGTTACTACTCACCACTCATCACACAAGTTACTACTCACCACAAATCACACATCACACGTTACTACTCACCACTCATCACACATCATCACTCACGTTACTACTCACCACACACCACTCATCACACATCACTCACCACACATCACTCACCACACATCACACATCACTCACCACACATCACTCATCACACACGTTACTACTCACCACTCATCACACACGTTACTACTCACCACTCATCATACATCACTCACCACTCATCACACATCACTCACCACACATCACTCACCACACATCACTCACCACACACGAGGAGGCACTCCACTCACCGATCCTCCTCGCACTTCAACTCCCGCGAAACGCTCTTCGTCGACGACCGAAAATAATGAAATGTCCTCCGAAACGAACGGAACTTAATAACATCGACGAGAGACTTGAAAGCGTCGAATTAAACCCCACAATTTAAACAAAAATAAACTTTCGAATTCCTTTTTTTGGGGGGGGGGGGGGGGTGCGAGTCGCCACCCAACCCCCTGCACTCCTCCAACCACACCAACAACAACAAAAAAAGTAATTTAAACCACCTTAAACTTCTTCCCCCGTCTTCTTAAGACTCGTAGTCGGTGAGTCGACGTCCGTCAACTTTCTGCTCGCGAGATCTTCAGCAGCCGCGGGGCTCTCGAAAGCTCCACGAGCGAGCCAAGAGGCCGCCGCTGACGGCGGCGTTGGCGGCGTCAGACTTCGGCTTCTTTATCTCGCGAGCGCTGCCCTCGTCGATGGCTCTTCTCCCCCCACGACGACGACGACGATGATGTTGTTGATGATGATGTTTGAAGCGACGACAGGGTATCGTCGAACACACACAACACCGCACACCGCACCGTCTCTTCTTTCTCTGTGGTCGCCTTCCTCCTCAACGCTACTCCGCCATGTTCTCTGCCTCGCAAAGCGCGGCCCGGGCGGCAGCGGCAAGACACGAAGAAGACGGCCGGCCGAGCCAGTCGGGCCACGGCAACAGCGGCGGCGGCAGTAACACAGGCGCGGTGGCATAAATAAAGAAATAAAGGTGAAAGCACGCCTTTATTTTTCAACAGGGACCCTCCTCCCCTCCGTATTTGCACGCCCCCCCTACCACCACCACCAACCACCACCCCCACGCCTATCTGCAGCAGCAGCAAGCTTCTTCATCATCCGTCGTCGTCGTCGGCACCAGCGGAATGTTTGCGGCTTCGCTCACGCGCCACGCGATGCCCCCTAGCTGCCGTGCTGCGCCACTGAATTTTTATTTTTATATTTTTATTTTTTTTGGGGGGTATTTTTTTATGCAAAATGAGAAAGAGAAACAAAAAAAAAGCCCTCGAAAGGCGGACGGGACTAATTAATTGCAGAAACGTTTGTCACGTTCAAAAGAAAGGTGATGAATATGATTGCATGAAGCCACCCTCTGACCTGCGGTGCCTGATAGGCACACAATTGATTGCACCGTATTGTTCTGTTTGAGACTGGAAGCAGGAAGAATTATTTATAATTCTGGCAAATACCCCGATGAAGGTGGTTATAATCACCAGCGAAACGTCGTACTCATATTGCATTTGTTGTGGCTTTACTCTTCAACACACCGGTGTGGTGAAGCAGTAACTATCTGGCACGTTTTGTTTACGTGACAAACCTTGCTAATTGGCTGTGTCGGGTGGTGGTGGTGGGTTAACAACACATTTATATATTTACGCGCTCCAACCCAAAAAACCTTTGTTATGAATAATGTTGGTGGCGAGAGCATACGTGTTAAACTCAATACTGTATGCCGTCTGTACTGCAGACGGAATGCCATCCAAAACGATGAAAACGCGACTGACAGCATGACCACCGAGTAGTTGAAGCGATGAGATCAGGCGATGTCTGTGCAGGAGGTGAGGCGAATGATGGCATCGATAGAGACAGTGGAGGGATGGCAACGACGGTGAGGAAACGTTCATCCAACAGTGGATAGATCGTGGCTGATTATGTTGATGGGTTGGTCCGTGACACTGTGTCTGGTGCCGTGCGCGAGAAACTACAATTAGCACGAGACACGGTCAAGCAGAATGATAAATTATTTTTTTATTGAGAAGCTTAAATAATAATGCAGGCTCTGATAATCTGTTACTGCCGGTCTATGGGTCATCTGCTCCTCGGGTGAAATTTAACTTACGCACTCGGAGGAGCGTGGAATGTGGCATCGCAAACGCACACGCCTTGAAGTTTGAGATGAATAATAATGTTACTTAAAATCATACTTAACGCTAAATAACCATTCATATTAATAAGAATAATCCGCTGGAAGGACGAAGAAAAAATTACCAACACAACCAGTGTTCTCTGAAATGTGTCACTGAATTGCAGTTCCATAGGCTTTAGTGACATAAAAGGGAACATTTTTTGTTAATGTCCCCTGGTATTTGTTAACACTGGGCACAGCATGAATCTGGAATAAGTGCAAAAAATATAAAAATATACCTGCAGGAATGCTGTGCCCTATTCAAGCTGATTTCACCTCAAGCTGGGCTGTTACTATTGGTGGGAAAAATCAGCCCACCTTATGTAATTTAAATTATTTACATTTTTGTATAATAAGGTACTCAAAGCCACTATTGTTTATAAACTTGAGCGATTTGGCAAAGTTTTACTACAAGACCTTGAGTTATTATTATGCTAAAGTAGTAGTAAAATTTTTAACACTTTCATTTTAAATGTTATTCCCTTCAGCTTGTACACTTTAAGAACACACATATGATTATTTCTGTTATGCATAAAGGTCCAAACTACGTTTTAGTTTGGCTTTTTGGGATCATCAGCCAATCTCCATACAGTTCCATATGTTATTAAGTCCACATCCTATTAGCCTTCCAAACGTATGGCAACTAATAGTAGCATTAGTTTAACCACTCAAAATCTTGACTGATTTCACCTTCCTGGACTCATCACCAGTCAGGCATGTGTGCTGCACTATTAACCCTGTGACCCGAGTTCATGGCCAATACCAGTGACCAGTCCTGGGCCTTCCCTAGATCGACTCAGACATAAATTGGTACCTAATACGATGTGTAAATAAACAGCCAGTCGTGGTGTTAGTTACCCACCGCCTTGTGTGCCGTGCAGGCCTCCTAGGTGAGCCGTGCAGGCCTCATAGGTGCTCACAAACAGCACTTGCCCCAACAGCCTGTTAAGGCTACTCGGGCATCTTTGTCTTAGTTCAGATATCACTCGCCACTGATGTTAGCTGTGGCTGGAAATCAAACTCAGGCCACGGGTTTAATAGCACAGTGTACTAATGCACCGCTGTTCCACTATAATCTTAGCTTTTCAAGTAATAGTTGACAATTCCGCACCGTGCCTATATCCTGTGCTTTTGGAGCACGGATGCCGTATTTAACATGCAATTGTTCTTCAAAGCATTGCCAAAAAACAGAACAATAGACTGTTGTCTGGTGGCACATATGGGACATAAAACATATATCCCAGTCGCATTTTTTAACGTGAATTGAAATCAGTTGCTCCATAAACAACAGTTAGATAAATTATGTTGAAATTCTCCAGTAGCGGAGGAATTATACACCGTATATACATATACATCGGCGATTCTAGGTAAAGGTCAAGGTGTAGGCAGTGCCGAATTATCCTAGTAGCAAAAGTAGCATATGCTACGGGCCCCGCACTTACAAAGGCCCCGTGCTCAATGCTTTCAAGCTATAAATTCCGGTTCAGTGATTCTGCACTTGCTCTATTACTATAGTACTATACTGCCTTCAACTTTTATGAACGACTGTGTGTTTAAGATTAGCGATTTGTCGTATTATCTGGCTGCATAGCAAATGAAAAAAAACAATTACTTTACGATGCAATTAAGACATTTGTGTTTTCATATTTATGTGTTAGGGCCCCTTTATAACATATGCTACAGGCCCCGCACTAGCTTAATCCGGCACTGGGTGTAGACCTGCTATTACTTGCTGGTCGAAGGATTTCCACTTGAGGGAGCTCTAGAGAGCTCCTCTAGAGGGTATTTGTCCATAATTCTTGGAAAAGGCGGGAGTATCCCACACTTTACCCCATCACACGCGGCCTGACGCACGGCTAATTCATTTATACTGCTGGGTGGACAGAGGCGGGGTGGGGGGGGAGAGATTTAAGAAATTTGCTCAAGTTTCAACGGCCTCGCCGGAAAATCAAAACGGCGATTCTCTCGATCAGTGGTTCTTAAACTGGGGGTGCGAGATGCCCTTTCTGGGGGATACGAGAGATGGCCAGATCTTTTTTTGGAGCACGTAAGTACAACGACTTTGTTTCATCAAACCTATGTATTTATTAACATTATAGATATTTTTTTTACGATTTAGAACCCAAGGGGTGTAAGGTTATAAGAGTCATTGTTCTAGATTGCAAGTCATGTGTGCTAACCATTATACAGCACAGCGGCATCCTTCAGGCAATTCCACTTCAACTCAATTAAAGACACAATGCAGGCACGTTGGATGCAGCAATGAAATTCAGTCCTTTATGTATCACACCACAGGGCTGTGCAAGCACATTTAGAAACTGGAGAAGCACATTTGATGAGTGTGTAATCTTTGTTATATTTTGTGATCATAAGGGTATGGCTGTGCCATGCTGTACTTCTGTTTCTATGGAATCGACCCTGTATATCTGTATACACGTGGCTAATAGTTGTTGTATTGATACGTCTCTTTGTTTTTTGAAATGGCATTAGACACCATCAGACTCGGGAGTGGATTTGATAGCGATCATTAAGGGTGACGCCACAAGGAAAGGCCGCCTTTCTTTAATAGCCACTTGACTTTTCGTGATGCACGATAATCAGTGCTTTGTTGTTCCAGAGCACTACACTGCTAAGTAATGAAATCAGACACCTTTAATTGGCGCCTCATTTCCATCTGTTGGATGCTACTCATGCTTCGGGTTTTCAATTTTTTTTGCCAAAACCAGCACGGTGAATATGTGGAATGGCGCCTCCACTTTGATGTTGCTCGGAAGCAATCACGTGGTGACCTTGGAGTTGCCGCTGATTTATCGGATATCACCATACAGCGTGATACATTTAATACCTACTTCCTTAAGTTTGAACATTAAGGTTGAAACAAGCACCCGGGTGCTCGACAATTACTTTTTGTTTTGCTTGATTTTTTTTGTATTTCCCCTGCGTTTGGGGAATGCTCGGGGGCACGGGCAGAAAGTGGAAAATTGAGACGAGGTGGAAAGAAAAACACGATTCTCACATTGGCTCAGGGAGGTCAGGGCTGCGACTCACAATCAACGAACACGTGGTTTCTTCCAGGTGCGATCCTTTCTTGTTAAGGACCCCCGCGTATCGATTGCATCTGCTGAACGCCCGGCTGCTCCGCGTATGATTCTTGTCCTGCGGGAAGTTGTCCAAGCCTGTGGCGTTCACAGCTTCCCCTCCCCGTGCAATTTCTGCAGCCGCCGAATGATGTCTGCGCGGAATTACCAAGGCGTGCTCTAAAGCATACAGCCAAAAATAGGAAAACGCCGGGAGAGGCAGGAAGGGCATGGAGATAGCAAATATTGATAAAATAATTAGGCTATAATTATCATTAGCACATCTAAAGCGGTGCTGTGTGATGGAAGCAAACCGTAAACCACTGCTCTGGATCGATATGCAGTCTGCGTGTATGTGTTTCTGGGTCATCGCTAGGTTGGTTCAGACTTAAATGAGTCGGTGCTCGCTAACCGCACTTTGCCCCAGCCGTCTGAACGGAGGATCTTTGTCATTGTCTCGTTGGTGGACTCTAGGCTATTTAACATCAATTAATTAGAGCTTTAGCTCTCTACACCCACCACAACAGCTCCCTAGCGATGGCCAGGCAGGTCATTATGTTTTCCCACCTTCCCTGGCTTCCCCAGGATATTCCTCATGTCGAGGTAGTTTGTTGCTATCTTGGGAAACCTGTAAGTCTTCCCGGTGCTGTATTTTGTCAGTTGCATAATAATACGTCATCATTCAAGACACTGCATCTACATGGAGACAGCATCTACATGCAGTGTCTTGAGTGGTGAGGTATTACTGCCGGACATCTGTAGGAAAATAAAAAGCTTCATAGCTCATCGAATTCTTTCAATATAAAATTACATTCAGATTCTGACATGCAGTTCTCTCTCCTCTTCAATGTGAGAAATTCTTGTTCCCAATATATGTCCGGGTTTCTTGCGCCCCAGAGGTTGCAAAACCTACAGTAATACCTATGTCGCACTTGCTTTGAAGATGTGGCACTGTGCGATATTATCCTTCCAACTACACGTCCCGTGTTTTGTGTGTATCTCTCAGCGTCGGTAAGCATACGGCGACTATAATGGCCATGCCGTGCGCGATTTGACAATGCGGAATTGCGGATACGCCGCTCATAATGCGCATATTGTCGAGCTCAGCACGCCAGGGCTGTCCGAGCAGGTGGCAAGCCGACCGCAATTAGGGGTCATCGCGGCTCAGGTTACCGCCGCTAAATGGCTGGGCTTATCCGAGGCGTTCCCCTTTCCGACAAGCACTTCCACTGTGACCCAAACGGCGAGGAATGCTGCAACCCGGTGGGCAACCCGGTCCAGTTGCGAAAAGAAAGGTAAAATGCATTCATCGTCATCAGTGATCGTCGTCGTCGGCAGCCATGGTCGATCCACTGCTGCATGACGAACTCCAACAATGCCACCGCCATCTCTCATCATCCTGCGATGTTACTCGTCCGCCTAGCACAGAGGGTCGGCAGCATGCGGGTACGTAGCCGCATGCGGCTCTTGAAGGACTGCTTCGTGACGTTATTCACAATGCATTGCGGCTCTTGAAATACTGAGTTTTTTTACCGAATTCGAAAAAAATGGTACTTCTTGTTATGTTGGTTACCCGAGTCCTGGCCTCAGCACATAAACTGATTTAATCACATCATCTCATCTCATCAAAGGACGTACTCGGAGATGGGATCCGGTACTTCCTTATCACTTGTTTTATGAAAGCCAAAGCCAGGTTGGGAAAGTTATTCCAATAAGTTAGCCTCACCCCCCTCCCCCCACCTCTGCTGCTGTGGTGTAATGGTTGGCACACTCGAATTTGTAATCCGCAGGTGCCGGTTCCATCTCCCGGCATGGAAGTTGAATCAGTGGGTGCAGGATTCTTAAATCGCCCTCCTCGCCGATGTCCACCCATCAATATAAAAAGGTACACCACCACAACTAGTCGACAGACAGGTCGTGTATATTGGGTTTAAATTGTGGGCACCCCTGTTTCACGATGTATGGTCAGCAAGGAAGAGTAGGCCAAACTGCCTTCTATAGTAACTCCAGAACTCCGTCCAGTGGGGGTTCTTCTGCCAGCAGTGGCGTGGGCAAGAAATTGCGAGGCTGCACTTTCACTTTGTTGTCCTACCCTCCCTCCCCCCGTCAGCATCAATACGACCCTTTGAGCTGCACGTGAGAGAATACGCTCCTTTGTACAGTATTTCCATAAAATATATACGCGTGCAAGTACCCGCCTAAATATGCGCTAACAAGCCAGAGCCGTGCAAGGATAAGCGTATAACAAACACTAGCACCATTTACATCGAGGCCCAACTTTGCAACTGTGGAGGGATGAGATCAGCCCAAGTGAAGAAGGACTGAGATTAATCGATCGTAGCGTCGAGGGATTGAAGGGCATTGCAACGGCATGAGGAGGCATTCATCCAACAGTGGATAGATCATGGATGATGATAATAAAACGGTGGCCATGCAACTCAATTATGTGGTAGGCGTGCTCCCTTTCAAAGGGCTGCACGGTGACTTTAAACATTGGCAGTTGCTCGGTAATGACCAACGAAATGCCAAATAATATATACATAAGTGTATTTGCTATTAAAATATCCCCTCGGTATTATTTCCATACACAGCCCTGTGAAATGGTTGAGGGACATATGTAATTTGGAGTTTTGTTACCAAAGACCCTGGCAAACTGCTGCGCTAGGAGCAAAGGAAATTATTTATTTCCTCCGGCATGCATTGCAAAGCTCAGCGGACCGCGCTCCAAGTACGGCTCTGAAAAGTTAAGGACAAGTCAGCAGTGTTCCCTGCGTGTAACAGCCTGCCTTTCCGCCCTCCCCCTGCCTCGTTAACAAGAGTAATCACAGCCCACGCACGCGCTTCTCTCGGGCGGCTGGGCAAACTCAGAGGTAACGAGTTCACATTGGAGTCCAATATTTGTTGGGTCTGAAACCGAACTCTAATCTCTGGAGGTTGGCCCTCTGATACGGCATCATGATGGCTGTGGGATGTTGTTGTTGCTGCTGCTGCTGCTCCAAACAGAGCTCAACAACCTCAAGAATAATGAGCCTGAAATTGAGAAAGCCATTCTGTAAGAATGCAGAATAATTCGCTCATACGCCGGGCAGCATGGGAGACTTGTGGAGGAACAATTGGGAGGATGCAACCATCATCAATAACAATGATGCGCATCTAACCGTTGACCCGACCATCCAAGCCATCAGCAAGCTCACCTGACCCCCCACAAGCAGCGGGCTGTCTTATTACATCGAATCTGAACTGCAGGTGCAATCACCCTAACTCTAAGTGGAAGCTCAAAAAGGATCACCCAACAACAACAAACAGTGGAAGACATCACGAATTCTCGTCTACCGCGAGCGATCTCCGAGGCTCACGAAAGTTGGCTTCACCCGTTCATCGTCCTCCGAAGCCAGCAGCTGTATTCACAACTCCTTTTTAGTTATAGTTGCTGCTCAATTCTTATCCGTACGAAAGAATTCGAGGGGAGAAGCTGCTGCTGCTGCTGTTGCTGCCCTGTGCGACTCAGCGTGTACCGCTTGTTGGTATACGCCCTGTGCGCGGCAGGGCCTTTATGTTCCAACTTTCAAGGTCGGAGTCCAAAAAACAAAGGCACGATTTGCTAGGCGACGCAATCCGACGTGGAAAAAATATGAAACTCGTCAAAATTACCGCCCGAGCCGCGGCACAGAGCACTTTTTTTTGTGCGTGTGTCGTGGCTTGCGAGCAAAGGGGAATAAATTAAGAAATCAATGTTAATAAATAAAGAATGGGGTTGGGGTTGTCTGGACAACAGGCGAGCAGCAGTCTGTCCATTCCACGAGCACTTGCAACGGCACTCCGGACCTTCATTGCACTCAGGTTGACGGAGGAGAAAGAGGTTAATGAACGTGGTCTCGTAGCAACCACATCAAGATGACGCAGCAGACGACAATACGCCGTTCAGGTTCCTCGCATGGGAAGTAAGGTGGAGGCGGTGGCTAAGCGGCGAGCTCATTGCGCTGCGAATCCAGCGACCTCGAGTTAGAATCCGCACGATGGGTAACATCTGTGGCGAGTGACATCTTGACCCGGTCCTGGATCCCCTCCCCTTCACTCCGGATGGACGTGAAGTCCCTATACCCCTTCAGCTTCATGGGGCCATGTTATTCTTTCTGACGGGGGAGGGGGGGGGGATATACGGAATTCTCGCCATGCAAAATAAATTTTGGACAAAACTTAAGCAAATTTGTACTGGTGCAACTCACATCCGGATTATGGAGATTTAAAACGTTAAATATTGAGCGTATGATATGTCGATGCAATGCTATATTGTTGTGCGACCAGTGTAGTTAAAAACATCGTCACCAATGACCTCCAATGACCATTGCGGCATGGGGAGATAACTTCATCCAGCAGTGAATTGTCAAATGACTGTACTCATTGTAAGTACGACTCGCACAATGCGCCTTAATTTAATATGGTCCAGTTCTCGAAATGCTTCAACCATCCTCTTATACATACAGGCCTATGAAGGCAAAGGTGGCCCAGTGCTGGAGCGAGCGGCTCGCAATAGTTTGGAAGGTTACGAGTTAACATCCTGGTTTGGTAGGGGTTGAGAGGCAATATATTGGGTACCACTTTGGGAGGTGGGGGGAGGGGTGGAGAGTCAACAGTGGTTGTCCTATGGCTTAGACTCGCCAACGCGGCGCAGGACTTTGCAGTTTCCACCACTGGCTCTGAAGCTGTAAACGGGAGATGAGCACGGTGTGAAAAAAAGTAACTTTGGGCAGGAAGTGACTTTCTCTTTTCGATGATTTTGCGTGCTCTGTCAGGTCAGATATTGTACATTGCATTCGAACTGAAGGAGGCGGGCAACCCTCGTTACTCCGCAGAGATGTGTGCACATCGCGCTGAACTTCACGACACCATCCTCGAGGACAGTGGTTCTTAACCTGGGTGTGCGAGACGTGGCCAGATTTTTTTAGAAGGTAAATAATCGAAAACACAAAGTTAGGCACGGGCACGTAAGTACAACTACTTTGTTTCATCAAACACCTCTGTATTTATTAACATTGTACATTTTTCACCATTCAGAACCGCAGGAATGCAGGCTGCAGTGAAGGTCAAGATGCATTCTCTTTGGTCCTTTCGGTAAAGTCACTTGGGTATAAAATAAAATAAATTAAATCACCACGTTTCGATCGCGACACAAGCGACCGTCATAAGTTGGAACAGATACGGCAGGAGAACTGCTTACATATGTCAGCAGTTCTCCTGCTGAACGAAACGTCGTAATTTAATGTATTTTATTTTATACCCACGTGACTTTACCGAAAGAACCAAAGAGTATGGATCCTTGCAGTCACAAAAACTTCAAATCTAGATTTAAGATGCATTACCCTGAGACTACCTTCGGCTTAACCTTTCTCTGAGACTTTAAAACCATTTCCTGAGGGTACGATTAGGTCTTTAAATAAAAAAGAACAAAGGAACAACGCGGCAATCGAATTGCATCTTCAGCAAAATGTTGTTCGCCCAAGTGCCCAGGTAGCGCAAGTAACATTGGAGCCTAGTACTGCGAATAAGCAGGAAAGTAACAGCGCACGTGGCAATACGACTCAGGACACGCTCTCATGCAAGGAACATCGTCTTCCTGGCCTTTGAGCACTGCCTGCGCCTGAAGCATTATCCTAAAGTAAAGGCGCGGCCCTGCAATTACTTTCTCACGCCACTGTCGGTGGAAGGGCGTCCCACCATAAAGTTTTTGGCCTACACTTCCTCGCAGGCGAGACGTCTTTGGGAGAACTTGTAAGTACCCACACTTTGCTCCACTACACGCGACTTGCCGATCGACTGGAGTGCGTGTATGTTGAGCTTCTTTCGTATCGTACGTGTCCAACAGTGCTAATCGGAGGTGCACCTATTTATACTACTGGGTGTGGAGAGCAGTAGTGCAACGGTTAGCGCGCTGCGCTACGAACCGGATTCGATGATCAACATCAGTGACGATTATCTTAACCGCTCTTGGGCCTCCCCTAGGTCGACTAAACCTAATTTGAGCACCTGGTGCGGTGTGTAAACATCGACATTGGGGAGACAAAGGCGGCCGTGCAAGGTGAGGGCCACCCACCCCCCCGTGTGCCGTGCCGGCCTTCATATGTGCTCGCTAACAGCACTTGCCCCAATAGTCTGTTAAAGGCTATACGGGGGATCTTTGTCTTTGTACGCTGCTGGGTGAACAGTGACAGGGGAATTCAGGAAACTCGCACCATTCCTTTCACTGCCGTGCCAGAAGTTCAAATCGAACCGATGACCTCTGGGTTGCAAATCGAGCGTCATGACCATTACATCACGGCGACCTCCCATACAACGACGATAATAATGAACGGCAGGGTACAATTCAGCTCACAAAGCAAATCAATGTGTTTTTCTTCTTCTCTCATTTCAATTAATGCGTCGCAAATTGCATGAGGGAAAATTAAGCCATCCATTTACATCAGTGACAGGCGGCGTATGCGTAAATCATATTCTCCGTGATTGTGCTAATGAACCTGTGCAGCCGTGGGCCAAGGTAAACCATCATTATTATTATTAATATTCTTCAGCCGGCAGTTGGGAGCGGAGAGCCTCATGCAGCAAGCCCCGTGCCTCAACCACGTTCATGCCTTTTCCAGCTGGCGCTCAAAGGGACTGGGTGCTCATCGGCATGCCAGCAGTCCCCAGGGGAGGCCCTCTCTAGGGTAAAGACGCTGGAAATCAAAGCGGGGTCACGGGGAAGGGGTAACAAAGCGCACATCATCCACAAGGCCGCAGAGGCTTTTTTATGCGGAATGTTGTGGCTCGAAAACTTTACTCTTTGGATTACGAGACTGTCTGGAAAGCGAGATGCAACCCATATTTTTAGGTTAATTTTGAGAATAAGTTTAAAAAATATATATATACAATCGGAAAGAATATGGTGCTATGGAGGGCCATCTTCAGTGAGGTGATTATGAACGCGCTACTTTAAAATGGGGAGAGATGTCTTCTGGAAGATGATTCTGAATGTGTCTCGTGTCCCCTCTCTGGGCGCTAGTGAAATGCTATGGAGAAGCGTCTTCCAGAATGTGATTCTGAACGGCTAGGTTTAACACACGTAGTCTGGGAGACAATAATGTTCTCTAAATTATAAGACGAACCCTCGACTTTTATTTGGAAATATTTTGGGCGAAAGGTGCATCTTGGAGAATAGGAGTATGTAAAAATATTATATTCAAACCAGTACGCGAATGATGGACATTTTTGCTCCTCGGGAGCTTTCTCTTTGCAAAAGGTAAAATTATGCGGTGAGTTGAAATGTAATACATAATTTGTTCATCTATACACATTTTAGATCTTAATTAGATGTATCTTGCAAAAGGCACATTGTGCCCTGCTTTAAAATAAGCATTTACTTTATTTATTCATTGTTTTTTTATAATCTATCAAAAGCAAACGCTACGGCTGTTCATTTTTCGGATGAGTAGCTTGACCTAAATGTGTCACGAGGGTTTAATGAACGACTCGCCTAACTTGGACTTCCCAAACTTGTCATCGGCTAAACCATTACCTCCCTCTGCTTTCTCGCAGACTCTTGACTTATTCGCGTTGTGTGGACGCCAGAACCGGCGGTACAGGCCCCTAAATTCAACAGATTTTTCTTCTTTATTTCTCTTTCTCTCTCTCATCATTTGTACATTTCCCTGCTGCCATCGCAAGCCACGAGGTGCGTGTGAAGCCCCCCCTCCCTCTAGCCCCCTAACGCTCCCAGCTTCATCCCTCACGTGGGGACAAATACATTGTCACGGTCCTTCAATAACACACGGCCGCCTACCCCCCCCCCCCCACAGCTTTGTACCCCACCCCTTCACACCCCATCCTCCACCCCAGCAAAAAGTGCCCAAGTTTTCCAGCATGTTCTTCTTCTCCCCCCCTTCGCCATACGTTCGCCCCCCGAGACCCACCGTTGAATGGCAACATCTGCTGTTTACCGATCAAATCCTTTTTTTTTGAGCACCAAATTTCCTGAATGGCGAAGTGTAAGTGGACCTTTCTGGAACGCGGGTGATACGTGCATTCGAAACGCAGGCGATACATGTATTCCGTGTCTAATATTTGGAAGCTCTTAAAGTTTTGCTTTTTATGAGTGTCGTATGAAAGGAGTAATTTACGTGAAATGTGATCGTGATTTAATTGCTCTTCATTAATCAACTTCTGGATGAAGGGCTACCCCTGCGTTGTAGCTCATGGGAGTTCTTTTTTCAACCATACTTCACCACCCGGGTCAGTGCGGGGGTTGGTGAAGGGTGAGCCAGTTCAGATATCACTCACTGCGGGAATTGAACTTAGGTCACTTGATTCACAGCGCTAGGCACAAACGGCCGTGCGACCGCTTCTCCCACAAACAAAAACTTAATTGCAATAAAAAAAATCAGTTTGATGCAATATTTTTGTCGAATGTCTCACTTCCAGAACGTACTGAATTGACCTCACGCCTGTGTCTTAGTCTTCATGTTGTTGTTTCTTAGTCTTCATGTTGTTGTTGTTGTTGTGTGCGGTTGATTTCTGTTCTTTACGGTGGAATTTCAGCGACCCGGGTGACATTCTTGGCTTTGCACGCGCAGTGTAAAAGCGGCGTCTTCCGGGCGGACTCAGCCTCAAACGGTGACCTGTCTCCCGCGGTGTGATGACCTCAGCGCGCGGGAGACAGAGGCGACCACGTGTGGTGCTGGCCACACGTTCTCCTGTATTGTGTACAACTTAATAACACCGTGGCTTTTAGGGAAATTGGAATACATATGAGGTGACATCTTTGGCATTGGCAGCTCTTCCCTACTGGACGTTTGTGGAAAAAGAGCTTCATAGCTCATCGGATTCCTGAAGTATATATAAATATTTTTGACGAATTGGTTATTGTTTGTTAATTATGCAGTTGCCAACACAGCATTATAATATGTATAGTATATTGTGGCGGACCTTAATATGTGCTCGCGAACAACAATGCATGTTACAATGCACCTCTTGGAATGACATCAGAGTCACGATACGCGCATGCAAATTGCACGTGTAAGAATACATTTAAGATACGCGCATGTTACATGTGTGAATCATTACACGCCTAGAAAATGGCAATTATCCCTTACGGCCTCTGACATTAAATGTCGGTAGTATTAGTCTCACTGTCGGTGTGTGCACACACGCACAGAGTCGTGAAATAATGTTCACTGGGTTGCTCATGGCTGTGTTTGGAAGAGCGACAGTAGCGAAGCCATTAAAGAGTCTATTAGCACTCACAACATCGGCAAGCCTGGACAGGTCTGCGTTGACAAGGGCGCATTAATAAATACACGACATGAACAAATGAAAGACTGAACGCATGATGAAATGAAACGTCAATATTACACACACCGACACAGACAAAGATCCCCCTTATAGCCTGAACAGACTGTTGGGGCAAGTGTTGTGAGTAGCACCTATGAAGGCCAGTACATCACAGGAGGGGTGGGTGGCCAGCACCACCCCCTACCGCCTTTGTCTCCCCAGCGACGATGGTTACACACCGCACCAGGTACTTATTTGAGGCTGAGTCGACCTAGGGGAGGACCAGTTCAGATAATCATCCCTGGTGATTCCCGTGAGCGGGAATTGAAGGCTGGTTGTGTAGCGCAGCGCGCTAACCGCTACACTACCAATCCCCACACGCACCGACACACACAGAGGCACGCAGAAGAGACACGCGCGGACGCACAGGCTAATTACCCAAAAACAATCGACCCCACACTCTGTGTGTCAACACATCCCCGACCTCGTTCTCTGAATGACAACCTGTGACCTCGGGTAAGCCAAGGCAATCTTATGCAATTTATAAAGCACGAGCCCTGACTGTATGAACCTGATCCGATGTACCTGTTGTGTACATGGTGGACATACATGGCAATGTGTGCTGGCGAACCCTTCTAGGGAAAAAAAGCACCCATACAAAGTAAAAATACAAACATACACTCAAGAGCTCACGGCAACCCGCCATGACCGCTTACGTTATCCCAAAGCATGCTCAACGTCGTACCCAGGTCTTGATGATGAATTACGCGTGCGCACAAAGCCGTCCGTCGAGACCTCTTTTCTGCCGATCACCACTGCCGTGTACGCTTTTCCTATGCGTTCTTGGTGTCGTGTCACGTGTTGTGTGTATGTTGAACTTCTTTCACACCGTACGTAGCCAACTGTGCTAATCGGAGGTGCGGGGGAAGGACAACAAACTAAACACAAAAAGCAGTTGTATAGAAATTAGTTTTCAAACTAGATGATTTAAAAGTGCATAGCTCCGGTGGCTTCGTAATATCGGAAGTGAAGAGCGTTCCAGACGGCCACAGAAGCGCATCTGGAAACGCGCGACGCGGTGACCGTCTTTGTTTGATGACGAGCCAAAATACCGCTGCTGCGAGGAATGACCGGATTTCTGTTTGGGATAATGTCCGACGTTTTTTTTTTTTTGCTCCACGTGCACGGAGCATTTGCACGTTTGCGTACAACTGCAGTTGGGAAAGGGAAAAAAGTGGAAAAAAATTATTTGGCCTTCAAAATTTCACCGCATCCGAGAGGATGTCCAGCGTGGAAGAAACCAGCGCGTGTACATGCGACGGGTGGATTGTTACTTCGCGGGACCGTGATATATGGCGACGGCTCGGGGGAGGCCGTCATCCAGCAGTGGATTGACCATGGCAGCTGGCGATCATTCGGACGCCGATGTAGACCGCTGCACGCTCGCTCATGCGAGCGTTCGACGCCGACGGCGGCGATGCCACCGCTAAAATCGTCTCCGCGCAAGGCCGGCGGAAAACATCGGCACGGCGCTGCCCTTGGCCGAAAAAAAATCCTCCGATAGTAGGAGACGTCTCAAGGCGGTTGGCTGCGTATGGTGCGAAAGAAGTTCAACATACAGGACATACGTACACCTGGGCTCGAACCGACAACCGGAGCGAGGCACCCCAACCCCCGAACGAGACGGACGGTGCCACGAACGCTGACCACGCGTGCGAAGCGCCCATCCCGGAGTGAACACGGCACACACTGTGTTCGTTACAGAGTCACATCTCTCGCTCGACGCAGCGCACATCTCAAATATTTACTGAGCACTCCGTGCTCAGTGCTCAGCCCAGAACCCCCTGCTCGTGCCGTGTCTACAGCATTGAGAAATGCACTTCCATTTTTGTCCAATCCGTCGTTAGAAACAACGTCATTCGCAGCCAGTTGTGAATCTAATGCTGGGTGACAGCCCCCCCCCGCCCCCCCCCGCCCCCCCCCCATGCTGTGTCGGTTATGGGGGTTGTTTGACCATACTTCACCATGCTGGTCAATGCGGGTTGGTGAAGTTCGGAGGGGGGGGGGGAGGAAGGCCCAGAACGGTTTAATATATCCACTGATGTTGGCTGTGGCCAGGATTCATATACCCTAATTCTAAAGTTTAATACTCTATCATCGTATTTCATATAGCATTTAACCTCAGCAATGGATTCACAAAGGGCCGTAACCTCCGATTAGCGTGGTTGGCTCCGTACGGTGCCAAAGGAGTTCTATATACATGCTAACTTCTTCTTCTTATTATTATTATTACAGTACGTACATTAATTGTTTCATTTAGCAATGGACCATGCTGATAGGTGAAACCCCGAAGCATGTCGGGCGGTGAGATGGCCAGAACTTGGCAGTATAGCAAGTGGCTCCCGATCTACATCTGTCGACTTTTGAGTCCCATTCCTTCGTATGCGTGTTGGGTTTTCTCCAGCTTCTCCGATTGATCTCAAACGCGAAACAAGGGAACTGGACAAACATCCCAAAGCAAGCCCCTTCCTGAAAAAATAAAATATTCTTGTGATACGATAATCTCCTTCTGAATAAACAAATTATATTATGATTATTTTTGATTAATATAAAAAATGTGAGCCTGGAACGGGCGCGATTAATCTCCACTGTAAAATATAACACATGCGGACTGTCCTGTAAAAAAAAAAGAAGAATTAAACAATGACCGATGTTGAAACATGAGGACAAAGTTTCCCCATTCTGAAATGACCGCTTGCACCAGTGGCGTAGCCGTCGGGTACACAGGCGGTGCAGCGGCCTGCTCTTCCAACTGAGCAACTTTACATCTTCCGTTGCCACCCCTGAGGTGGCAAATAAAACCAGGACACATCATGGGAACAAGACGAACATGTCACAAAAGCTTGAAGAGCGGAGAACTTTATATCCGTGACATTATCTGGGTTCACAATAGAGGTGTTTTGGGGTTATGGATGATATTGGTCGCGAAAGCCTACCTATTATCTGGGTTTCTGCATGATTAGGCAACTGGCACAACAAAATCCGGTACTCTTAATGTCTCTTGAAGACGTACAGATTTTCCAGGACTAAGGAGCTGCCTCAAATTTAGGACGATCCGAGAAGAGAAAAAAAACAAAACTGGACAGGTGGCTACCGATTTATTTTTACTTTTTCTTTTAACCAGGTAAGGCCTACTGAGCTATAACGCAATTTGGCCACAAATGATAGCCCAACGAAGTGGCTTATGATGTGGAAATGTATGGCAGCCAACTACTCTAAACGCATGTTGTTTTTAAATGTGGAAGGAAAAACCGGAGGGTCAGGAGAAACTTTCACGTGACCACGTGGAGAGAGAACATGCAACTCCAAATATACAGGTGTCAGGGTTTGAATCGAACGCACGATCTCCTTTTTTTACCAAGCGAGGTAGTTACCACCGTAGAGCCCATACCTACATTCCGTCCCGTTCCTGATGTACGAGCGGCTGTAAATACACCAGGGCGTGCATAGCAAGGTAGAAAATAACCGTGACACAAAAAACAACGGGGAGAAGGTTGTAAAAGAACTCCCAATCAATCGGCGAGAGAAGAATATTCTGGAAGGTGAACGTCGGCCAAGTTTGGCTGAGCTCTTTTCTCGCCGACACCATCTGTGGAAATAATCGAGACAGAAGAGCGGCGGGTGTCGGAGGGGGGGGGGGGGGGTTCGGAGTGGTGGTGGTGGGGGGGAGGGGGGGGCGAAATAATAACAACAAAAAGAGGAGGCATGAAAAGAGGAAGCAAGAATCCGAGCGAAACGCATTGTGAAGGGAGAACAAAACGGAGTGAAGGGACGAAGCGAGGGGCGTTGGCACTGGCACGCACGCGCGCAGGCGTGCGCGCTTGGCCCCCGCGAGGCTCGGCGGGGCTGCCCGGACCCGCCTGGCTGGGACGCGGGGAGCGAGCCCCAGCTAGGTGGGGAAGGGGGTGGCAGCTGCTCGGCCGGCTCACCCGGCCCGCAACCGATGTTGTGACTGATATCTGGCTTAACTGCGAGCTGCAAAGACCGCGCATTCAAAAGGGGCAGATTTTAGAAAGTGTAAGGGACGTACAAAGGCACTGTATTGGGCGCATGTGCGCGTGTGTGTGTGCGGGCGCGTGTGTACGGGGTAGTGACGCTATACGGGGGGGGATCTTTGGTCTCTTAGGGGTAGTGAAAAAGTTGATGAAAGGGGCATTAAAATGATCGCTCCCCGAAGTGTTTGCGGGGTTCTGCCGCCGCGTATTGTTCGGCACAGTGTCCCATGTTTCGCGAAGTAGCTGCCAGCACCATGTGCTGGCAGCTACTACAATCGTGCCTGAGGAAAGCTCCCTAGCACGTGGATCGAAACGTCGAACGTGCGGCGCAACCCGAACACACACCATCGGAGAGTCGCGCAGCGCAACCGTGAAAAAAAACTCACGCAGTCGTATTATGCATGAAATGTATACAAGACTCGCAACTTATTCATTTTCACATACGTATAATGTGTCATACTAACGAGAGATTAATGCATTTTCACGCAAGTTTCGATTACCAACTCGTCAACACAAAATATTTTATAATAATGATAAGGACAAATGTAAATATATCTTCTCATTCTCATAATATCCTACATGCTCCACATATACACAAACCACATGCTGACACAAATCCGACTAAACATTTACAATGTTTTCTGATGTGTATATATAGCGTTTCTTTATCTTCCAACTCGGTCCACCCAGCATTATACATGGGTAAACCGCAGTTATTCGATCGGTAGGTCACATATGGTGGGGTAAATTGTGGGTATTTCCACCTCTTCTCAGACATTTGGCCAGTGTGGAAGAGAAAGCCATAATTGATCCCATCAGCTGTGGCGTGAGCAAGCAATTGCAGGGCTGTGCCTTTATCTTTATTAAAGGTCATTACAGCACTGTGTATAGAACATGTTTTTTTTCTTCCGAATGTCACAACAAACATGAGCGCATTTCGAAAATAAATAACATGCACTGCAAAGCACGCGTTGAATATCTGAAGAACTTCACTTATTTCCTGGTCATTATTCTCACGGGCTCGCAGCAATTTTATGTACTCATATAGTCAATCAAATATATTACCCCTAAGTAACCTCGAAACCCCGCAGCGGTGCTCGGCCAATTCCGTTTTCGTACACAGCTCCATCCGCGATAATGGAAAAGTTGTCAAATTTAATATTCGGAACAAATAAATGTTGGATCGTGGTCAAATTTCTGGAATTAACTTAAAGTCCATTTTGAACCGCATCTGTCGGCTCACATAAGTGTGTCAGTGCGACCGTGTTGAAAACATGCACTGTGCTCCTCAATCAACGTTGCTTTAACGGATGGTTTTACAACCAGGACGTCTCTGAATTCACGCGTGAATTTTCAATAAAAACATTTCCAGCGTATCCATACGCGAATAAAATCGACTTTTCAGTTTGTGAAATTTGCGCAGTTGAACGTTAACGTGGGCCCATTGTTTGAATTAAATTGCGTTAATCATTTGTGATTGATAAAGAGAAACAGTGAATCAGGATGGTGCCGTCGTGGTAATGGTGAGCACGATGAATAATCCAGAGGTCACCGGTTCAACTCGACCCTCCCCCCCACCACCCCCGGCGTGGCAGTTGAAACAATGCGTCATGTTGCTGAAATCTGCACCGCACACCGCCTCCACCCCCGCCAGCCACCTCTGTCCACCAAGCAGTATCAATGAGGACACCGCAGTTCGTCGATTGGCAAGTGGTCTGCCGATCGGAGGCCCTGTGCAAGGGCGTGCTCTTGGACGCGAACCTCCGGAAACGCAGAGCGGACGTTAATCCTTGCCATCCCCATCCGCAGCGCGGGCAGTTATTTAAAGGCGCGGCTGCCCTTCTGGGTGCTGTAAAAATGGGTTAATTCAGCAGCGGCTACCAAATTAGAAGCTCCCACAGTAAAGTAGTGTAATGAATGGTCAGCATGCTGGACTTTCAATCCAGAGGTTGCCGGCTCCATTCGATCTCTTGCAGGCACGGCAGTTGAAACGATGAAGCAACTTACTTGTTTTAATACCCCTTCCACCTAGCAACGTAAATGAGTTCACCACAGCTCGTTGGTTTGGAGGGTTCTGTGTGGTGGGGTAGAATGCGGGAACTCCCACCGCTTCTAAGACGTTTGGCCAGCGTGGAAGCGTAGGCTAAACTACCCTCGAGATGGGCTCTCTAGATCTCGCCCTGGTGGAGGTTTTTCTGCCAGCGGTGGCGTGAGCCAGCAGTGGCGGGGCTGCGCCTTAAATCCCCCAGCTTCGCCTCTGTCCAGGCAGCAGTACGGATGCGTTCACCGCAGTGAATACTGATCGCAGTATTCTGCGTGGTGGCCTAAAGTGTGGTTAGCTACCACCTATTCCAAGATGAATGAGCAGTATGGAAGAATAGGCCAAATACCCTGGGGAGGTTTTTTTTTCGATATCCCTTCTAGTGGGGGCCCTTGTGCCAGCATAGGTGCGAGAAAGCAATTGCAGGGCCGCGCCTTTACCTTCCAAACGCTCAAGGACGCTTGTCAGCGTCACGGTAAAAAAAACACGCTTCATTGGGCCAGCGTGGAGCCACGCTCAACACATCATCAACAAATGGGCCTGGGACGTAATCAAAAGGGACAACTAATTAATTCCCATTGCTGTTGGACGTAGGCGGGCGACGACGACGACGATCAAATAAATCACGCGCACAGCCGTGAGTGAGCAAAAAGGTGCGCGAGCGGAGAGATCATTTTTGTTGTCGTTGTTGTTGTTGCTCAAGGTACATTGAGAGGACGCGTTTGACTTGGGTCTCATCGTGTTAATGTCGCGACTCGCGCGCTCGGACTCGTGACGACCGCGCTCGCGTCGCGCGCCGTTGTCGCGTGACCCCGACGCCCGCCACGTTGCCCTGCGAATGAGAAATAAAAAAAAAATTTGCGAGCGCGCGCGCCGTTGATTTATACAAAGCTCTCTCGACGTGCGGGGCGTCCTGCCTGCTGCGTATTTGCGAGGGCATGCATAAACATACACACATATATAAAACTAAAACCCGTGTAATGAGATTTGAGAGCACAGTGCCTAGCCTCTCAAACTGGATCGCATGCAATTCGGTCGCTGTAAATGTTTCGAACGTTGATTTTGTTGTACACTTTGGAATCCGCCGTTCCGCTGGTGCTTTATTAAATGAACTTCGAGGAAAGCTTCTGGTCTCTTTGCGCGCTTGCCTCACTTGCTATCTCATATCTTTTAATCTGACCAGCTATTCACTTATCTATTTTATCTGATCAGTGGTGAGCGCTCTTCGCTATGCACTTGGCCACCCGAGTTCGATTCCCCGGTCATAGCTAACATCAGCGGGGCGAGAGATATCTGAACTGGACCTGGGCCCGCGCTCTTCACCAACTCTCATTGACCAGGGTGGTGAAGTATGGTCAAACGACCCAAATGACTGACATGGCATCAGAAGGCATTAATCGAGCATTGGATTGACAATGGCCTGACAAGTCTTCTATCAAACACTGTAAGAACAATTGGATAACCTTCATTTAACCAATGCGAGAGCGCACCCAGATGTATTATTTTCGACACGGTAATATATTTTCCCATAGACGCCCACGAAACAAAATATCTCTCCTCGACGTTTCATCACACCGGGGAATATTATCTCAGTCTTTACAAAAATGTATCATCAAACTACGGTGTTGCATTATTAAATAGGCGTTGTGTAGTGTCCTCCAATTCACTCCGGGCAGTCCTGAATAACCCCCAGGACACCTCTTTAAATCTTCATGTCACTCGCATATAAAGTGAAAGCGCCGATAAGTCCCGGAATTGTATCGCCTTTGCAGATGAAGGAATGACCGCAGAATTCGATGTGAGAACGACCATTCACCGAAATGAGACTTACATTTTTGTATCTTACTCAACATAGATTGGACAACGTTACGTAACTCAACGTAATTCAACGTTATGTAACTATGAACAAGTTGCGTCCCTTTGTCAATCCCGCTGCTGTGCACCGGTGGCTCGTGGGAGTGCACCACGCCGGTGTGGGTTGGTGAAGGTCAGGAACATAGACATTGGAAGCATAGACAAAAGTACCCTACAACAATGGATTTGCTTCACTGCCAGCAACATGTACCTGCAGCCTATAACACCTGTCGTGCATGGTGGACATACCCGTTCAAGGACTATCCAGGCCCAGCCCAGCCTAACTCATGAGATCGGACAAGATTTGACACGGGAGATACACAACTACACGGTAGCTTCACTATCAATTCCGGGAAACAAACTCAGTGCCCAGGAAAATGCACCAGGCATCTGTCAAATGTTTTATCTTCTGTAAAATGTGGACAATTCCTTCCTGCTAAAGTCACTTTCAAGACCCCTTCACACACACAGTGCACTCCACCAATGGGACTACTTTCCCCGTGGGTCGCCCGCCCCTGTGTGTCCGAGTGACTCAGAGCATAGGGCGCCGAGCTGTCACAGCTGAGATCCTGGGTCCGAATCCAAGTACCTGCCGGATTGATTAAATCTGGTTCTCAAGTGAAGTGATTTGATGGTCTCAGCCTAGTCACCAATGAATTATTTCACAAAAAACGACATCACGTTAAGTTTGGTGCTGCACTTGAGTTGGTGAGATTCGTGCTTCGAGATTATCAGTGATGGGGCAAAGTGGGAAACTGCTGCCTTGTTACTGTCTGGATGAGAGGTCACATGAAGGGATCTAGGAGGTAGTTTTATGGCATCTGCTTCCGTGGGATTGTTTTACTAATATAAAGGATTGCACTGCTCTACTGGCAATGCGGATGGATGCTTCGTCTTATGACACCATGCCAATAGCACAAATGGGAAGAGAAACATTTTTAGAAAAAATCCTGGTCATGTGAAACGAGGTCACGGAGCGGTTAACACGGAGCCAACTAATCCGCCGGTAAAAAAAACACATCCAGATGGCACGAGCATTAAAGTAAAAATTTAAACATTTAAAATAGCAAATGTAACGTTAAAATGTCTGCGCACACACATTTCAAATAATTATTGAAAAAATGAAGTGAAAACATTAATGCTCGAGCAAGAAAGGGCAATTGAGCATGCATTATGTTCGACGATCACTCTGGAAACACAATTTGATTATGCACGACTGCTGGCAAGTGTTCAACCCTACAATGGGATACCGAGAATCAAACAAGGCAGCCCTCGAGTGGTGAGTGCCACAGGTGGCAACCTCCCCAGCGAAAGTGTTCAGACCGATTCTAGATTTGAAGCTTTCGTAACTGCAAGGATCCATACTCTTTGGTTCTATTCGGTAAAGTCACGTAGGTAAAAAATGAAACAACAACAAAAATCACGACGTTTCGGCCACAACACAAGTGGCCTTCATCAGGTGAAGGGACCGGACTGTCCAGAGGACAGCGTTGGAGTGAAAACAGCCAAGCCCAGGTCGCGTCCTTTAAGCTGTGTGGGAGGAAACAAAAGCGCCTTGACAAAGGAATTAGCATAAAAAAAGAAATGAACATGATGTACGTAGGAGGTACATGATGGAACGGGGGGGGGGGAGGGGGAGTTTACATAATGTTGGTGTGAAGGGAAAATAAGCAGCTGTGAAAGTTTGGGATACCATTACTTGAAAAAATATACTGTGCCATTGGAAATTAGTTTAAAGTTTGGTTTGATTTAGATCATCTTTCCAATGATTGCTTAATTTGAAACCATCCTCTCGGTTGAAATTGTGTCTGTGTTTGTAAATCTGAATTGCCTTGTGGACAAATCTCTGATAAAAACCGGTGGGTTAGCAGATAACCTTGGTATTGGAGAAAACTATATTGTGATCACCCACAGCGTTGTAACAGTGATCAGCTACGGCAGAAGAATTCGTTCTGCCGTGTTTCAAATCTGATTTGTGCTCGCGAATTCGGTCAGAGACATGTCGCTTCATCTCCCCGATATAGCAGTCACCACAGGTGCAGCTCAATTTGTAAACCCCGGGGTACTGTAATTCAGGAATGATATCCTTCACGGATGGGATCAGGTCACGGATTTTGTGTACTGTATTGAACCGGACCAGGATCTTGTGTTTGTTTAGAATTTTGGAGATCTTTTTAGTAACGCCTGCTATATATGGCAGTGTGATGGTTTTGATCGGAGTATCAAGTGGTTGTTTCTGTATGGAGGGAGAAACAGCTTGGCGGATGGTACGGTCAGAGTACCCGTTCCTCTTGAGGGGCAGATGTACATGTTTTAATTCACTGGTCATTTGGTGTTGGTCCGAAATGCAATGAGCCCTGTGGTATAACGTTTTGATGAGAGAATTCTTTTGAGTCGGGTGGTGGTGGGAATCAGGTTTCAAGTAGGAATCTGTGTCGGTGGGTTTCCTGTAGACAGAATGTCCGAATGAGCCATCAGGTCTCCTCTCAAACAGAACATCCAAGAATGGCAGCTTGCCATCTTTCTCCACTTCCATGGTGAATTTGATGGCGGGGTGTCTGGAATTGATGTGGTCTAGGAAAAGGTTCAAAGCTGGGAGGCCATGTGGCCAAATGATGAAAGTGTCGTCTACATATCTCTTCCACAGGGAAGGTCTCAGGGTGGAAGTCTGGATGGCGTCTAATTCAAATTTCTCCATGAAAACATTGGCTATCACTGGTGACAAGGGGGAAAACATGGGGGTGCCCTAATTTTGTTTGTAGAAGGTGCCATTCCAAGTAAAGTAGGCATTGGTGAGGCAGTGCCTAACCAGCGCAGGTGTATCGGGGTCTAGTCCATGTTGAACCAAATTTTCAATTATTTCAATGGTATCAGGTACTGGGACCTTGGTGAACAGAGAGACCACATCGAAGCTGACAAGGATATCGTCAGGGGACAGTACAACGTCTTTGACCATAGAGACCAATTGGGCTGAGTTAAGTACTGCTGAGGTGGTCTTGCCAGTGAAAGGCAGCAAGGTATCTGACAGAAAACGGGCTAGCCTGTAGGTAGGGGAGTTGATCGTGGATACAATGGGTCATAGTGGGGTGCCTTCTTTATGAATCTTGGGAAGACCATAGAAATAGGGGGTCTTGTAGCAAAAGGTTTTATAAAGGGACGTTTAGTTGCTTCGATTAGGGAGGTCGAACTTGTGATGATCTTGTTGGTTTTTTATCGTTAGGCTATTAGTAGGGTCATTTTTAATTTTTGAGTAACTTCCATCGTTGAGCAGGTTCTAAATTTTGTTGTTGTATGAATCTTTATCCATAATTACAGGAGCGTTGCCTTTGTCGGCTGAGAGGATGACTATATCATTTCTGTTTTTTAAATTCGCGAGTTCAGAGCGTTCATTTTTGCTGATGTTGCTAATGGGTTTCTTAGCATTCTTAAGAATAGTGGCTATTTCAGCTCTCGCAACGTCTGCTTGGATGTGTCCTACGCCTTTGAGGGCTACATCGACCTGAGATGATGTCATCTACTGGTATATGTTTTGGGGTGACAGCAAAATTTAGCCCTCTAGCCAGTACTGTTTCCAGATTTCCGAAATTGGGGTGCTACTCTGATTAATGACGATTTTGTTAACGTCTAGTTTTGTTATATGTGGAACTGGGTTCTTCTTTGATTGGTGGTTGAATTTAGAAATCAGGTTAGCTTTGCATTTGACTGACAGTGAATCAGCAGAAGAAGCAGTCATGTTGTCTACGTGGTTCCAATCAGAAGGTGACATTTTTTGTGTTAACATTAAATGAGCTTGTAGGAGAGTCGTGATTTTTTTTGGTTGTTTTACTTTTTACCTACGTGACTTTACCAAATAGAACCAAAGAGTATGGATCCTTGCAGTCACGAAAGCTTCCAATCTAGAATTGATAACCTCTACGGAGAGGGCTTTCACCTATCTGTTAGAGCTTTCAACAGACAACGGGACAAGAAGTCACAGCTCATCGAGACGCTGATCTTCCTCAAAAGATGCCGCGACCACAAGGTAATACCCATCGCTTTCACACTCACTTCTGCTGCTGTATCTTCGCTGAATTCTAAACAGATTCTGTTTAATGCCAGCCTATCTTTATCTCAGAGAGGATAAGGCTACTCCGATTTGAACTCGATACTTTAGACAGGAATCTCCTACAAGCTCATTTAATGTTAACACAAAACATGTCACCTTCTGATTGGAACCACGTAGACAACATGACTGCTTCTTCTGCTGATTCACTGTCAGTCAAATGCAAAGCTAACCTGATTTCTAAATTCAACCACCAATCAAAGAAGAACCCAGTTCCACATATAACAAAACTAGACGTTAACAAAATCGTCATTAATCAAAGTAGCACCCCAATTTCGGAAATCTGGAATCAGTACTGGCTAGAGGGCTAAATTTTGCTGTCACCCCAAAACATATACCAGTAGATGACATCATCTCAGGTCGATGTTGCCCTCAAAGGCGTAGAACACATCAAAGCAGACGTTGCGAGAGCTGAAATAGCCACTATTCTTAAGAATGCTAAGAAACCCATTAGCAACATCAGCAAAAATGAACGTTCTGAACTCGCGAATTTAAAAAACAGAAATTATATAGTCATCCTCTCAGCCGACAAAGGCAACGCTTCTGTAATTATGGATAAAGATTCATACAACAACAAAATCCAGAACCTGCTCAACGATGGAAGTTACTCAAAAAATTAAAATGACCCTACTAATAGCCTAACGATAAAAACCAACAAGATCATCACAAGTTCGACCTCCCTAATCGAAGCAACTAAACGCCCCTTTATAAAACCTTCTGCTGCAAGACCCCCTAGATTCTATGGTCTTCCCAAGATTAATAAAGAAGGCACCCCACTACGACCCATCGTATCCACGAGAGGAACGGACACTCTGACCGTACCATCCGCCAAGCTGTTTCTCCCTCCATACAGAAACAACCACTTGATACTCCGATAAAAACCATCACACTACCATATATAGCAGGCGTTACTAAAAAGATCTCCAAAATTCTAAACAAACACAAGATCCTGGTCCGGTTCAATACAGTACACAAAATCCGTGACCTGATCCCATCCGTGAAGGATGTCATTCCCGACTTACAGTACCCCGGGGTTTACAAATTGAGCTGCACCTGTGGTGGCTGATATATCGGGGAGACGAAGCGACATGTCTCTGACCGAATTCGCGAGCACAAATCAGATTTGAAACACGGCAGAACGAATTCTTCTGCCGTAGCTGATCACTGTTACAACGCTGTGGGTGATCACAATATAGTTTTCTCCAATACCAAGGTTCTCTGCTAACCCACGGGTTTTTATCAGAGATTTGTCCACGAGGCAATTCAGATTTACAAACACAGACACAATGTCAACCGAGAGGATGGTTTCAAATTAAGCAATCATTGGAAAGATGTTCTAAATCAAACCAAACATCAAACTAATTTTCATTGGTACAGTATATTTTTTCAAGTAGTGGTATCCCAAACTTTCACAGCTGCTTATTTTCCCTTCACACCAACATTATGTAAACTCCCCCCCCCCACCCCCTCGCCGGCCCATCATGCACCTCCTACGTACATCATGTTTATTTTGTTAATGCTAATTCCTTTGTCAAGGCGCTTTTGTTTCCTCCCACGCAGCTTAAAGGACGCGACCTGGGCTTGGCTGTTTTCACTCCAATGCTGTCCTCTGGACAGTCCGGTCCCTTCACCTGATGAAGGCCACTTGTGTTGTGGCCGAAACGTCGTGATTTTTTTACCTACGTGACTTTTCGGAATAGAACCAAAGAGTATGTTCAGACCGAGACTGAGGGACCAAATGTTTTCACGTGCGCACCTCGGAGTGGCTCATCGCACCGTGTGACAAAATACTCAACACCTTGGTTTGAAGCTTTCGTGACTGCAGGAATCCATACTCTTTGGTTCTTTCGGTACAGTCACGTAGGTAGAAGAAGAAACATAATACTAGATCACGACGTTTCGATTGCCACACAAGCAACTGTCTTCAAGTTGAGTATACTCGTTGGTTCTTTCATGACTTTACCGAAAGAACCACAGATTTTACTCAACACCGTTTGTCAATAACACCGTCCTAGAGATGAAAAAAATACATATGAGGCAACGTTTCAGGGAATGGCCCTTTTTCTGTTATGAAGAAGGGCCGTTATCTGAAACATTGCCCGAAATATTTTTTTTCCGCTTTAGGCCAGTGTTATATTTGAATGCTTTTGGTATTTGTGATGTATTCTTTTATTATTGTGCGTACACACCGCTGACAGCGCAGTAGCACTCATTTTTTTGTTCATACTCATCATGCAACCCAGCTTGAGGAGGCAAGATATTCCATCACGACGGGAATAAAGAATTTCAGATAACATGTCTATGTTCTTAAAATACCCAAAAGTCAGCGGACATAGGGCTCTTTATATTAACAAATCACTTAGGGTTAATTCATTTATTATACCAAATGTTCAAACTGACTTACATTCACATTACTGCATGCATGAATTTTCTTTTCAAATGAATTTAGGACTTTTTAAAGATTACGGCTGCCTTCTTTAGCATACACCTTGGTGCACTCGCCGTGAAGGAGTCTCAGCGATCTTGCATTGACATGCTAATTTCTGCCTGGCAGCCCTGTGATTGGTGGAAAGCCCACCACCACCCCAGCGGTCGCTACCCACCACTTGCATTGGCATTGGCTGCTGACATTTGGGCTACGCCCATTTCAAACCTTTATAAGCAGTTGTCTTGAGACGCTAACCCCACTTTTCCTGATGACGACCGCTTGTGTTGCGATCGAAACGTCGTGATATTTTTTCATTATTTTTTAAATTATTTTTTCTATCTACGTGACTTTACCGAAAGACCCAAAGAATATGCATTCCTGCAGTCACGAAAGCTTTAAGTCAAGATGTATACATATAAACCAATTGAACTCGTTCATCTTCAGTCCATTTTATTTCCATTTTTAAATGCCACCTGAAAAAGAAGAAGACAATTAGATGTTAAGAATGTGAAAAGATAAAATATGAACTTAAAGACTAAATAATAAAAATGTATGTATGTTGAACTTCTTTCACACCGTACATAGCCAACCGTGCTAACTGGAGGCGTTTTAATGCCAGCGTTAACATAAGTTAAATACGCCTATGTGTCCTGACTTTAGGGCCACCCCTGTATAGTGTGAGGTGGCTGGATGGCTCAGCCTTTGCGTAACAACTGTGATATAAAAAACACAGCACGGCGTTTTTGCAAATATTCCAATGCCATGGTGGGAAAGCGTTGAGTTGATGAACAGTGTTGGCTCCATTGCTGCGAGGGAAATTAAATTTAGCCACGATTTCACTCGCACAATTGTTGACACTTTTATTTTTTACAGTCACTGATTTGAGTATGTAATTAATATTAATAACAATAACTAAAATTACATTATCGATCGAAGTTTGGCCAATCCTATTTTCAGGAGCGTTGGCACGTAGGCGAAAACTGGTATGCCAAAAACAAAACGCAGATGTACGATACGAGGGGGATGCTACTGAAAATGTTCACACAGAGGCAGTGTTCATGAACCTATGTGCTGTACTATCATCCCCTTCGCCACCTGCGTGATTCGTGAACCCTTGCCTCAAAGTGTTGAATTAAAGTTGTGCGTTCCCAACACCCCGGCTTTATGGGTTTAGTTAATAATAATAATCATGATTACATTTATCTTGATTTGAAGCTTTCGTGACTGCAGGAATCCATACTCTTTGGTTCTTTCGGTAAAGTCACGTAGGTAGGAAAATAGTTGGTAAGATTCGTGCTCCGAGATTATCAGTGATGGGGTACTGTCTGGATGAAAATAAAACAAAATAAAATTATTTTTAAAATAAAAATAATTTTAAAATAATTTTTAAATAAAAATAATTTTTAGTAAATCAAAACAAAATAAAATTATTTTTAAAATAAAAATATTTTTTTAAAATAAAAATAATTTTCTTTTGTTTTATTTTTCTAACTACGTGACTTTACCATAAGAACCAAAGAGTATTACATTTATGTAACTGTTTTCATCAAGGATCTCCGAGCAATATAACAGGACACATCAGCAGCAGACACTCAGCATTAAAAATAATATTATAAATACATTTTAAGAATTATTTACTGAATTAACTAAAAATGTAATACGCGGAATCGTATTAAACTTTTAGTTCATTTAGCTGAATAAACTACGATTGGAGTGCCACGGACGCAAAATAAGTCTACACACCTATAAATATAGTGCGGAATTCCAGAACTTTCTGAAAGAGAGGGCTTGCTAAACAACTCCTGGAAAGAATGCTAAGCACAGGTAATTCTGGTTAATGCCATTGCTACCACGACACGTCTAACTTTAAAGGTGTGTTTACTGTATAAACAGCACATTTTTTAAACTTTACCAAAAACGTTTCAAAGCAAACACTTTGATTCACATCATTCCGTAAAGACCCACTTGTGACCACAATAAGCAGCTATAATTGCTGGGATCATAAATCACCAGTAAATCAATGCGGTTATAAAATGTTATTTCAGTCGTCTGTATGGAGGGGCTTGCACCAGCTGTGCTTCAGTCTCCTCGAAAGAGCTCACAATTTTAATAGAGTACTTTCAACAGACGTTGCCACAGAAAACAGTGTGCCGAGCAACGTGTAGAGGCCTGCACCGCAGATGGTTTTGTTGGAAAGTATACATTTTGTTATACAGTATTTTTCTATTTTCCCTTCTGTTATTATCTTTTAAGGCCCAAAAGTGAAAACGAGATTAACTCGCACGCGCCTGTTAAGAGTGAGACGGTTCAAGAGTTGGCAGCAAAGTCCACCGGATCGCCTTGCGCCTATCTATACTCAGAACGGTTTGTTTGCTTTGTCAATAATTGATGCCCCTGATTTATCTGCAAGAGCGTCACGAGTCACGTTCGGCCTGGAAAAGAACACGCCCATCGTGAACGGTTGTACCGATTTGGAACGCTTCGAAAGCCTGTTCATTTCAAAGAATGCTGTTGTTGCACAAAAGCCCCCCGACATTGGCAAAGGAATCAACAAAAAACGGATGAAAAAAATTGTAACGTTGCTCAATGTGAAAATTGACAGTGACTCTGAGGCGGAACCCAACAATCTCACGGTCGCTTTAACTCCTGGCTCATGAGGAATGCCAAACAAAGGCTCCACATAGACAGTAACAATTCATTTTTAGTTTAAGACGTAGGCTTTCGCGACAAATATCAAATATGGATGTCACCTGATGAGGCTAGTTGTAATTATTGGCAAAACGTCGTACTCAGATTGTAAATGTTGTGGCTTAGCTCTCCAACACACAGGTGTGCTGTACTGGTAACGAATTAGCCACGTTCTGTTTACGTGACAAACCTTACTAGTTGGCTGTGTCGGGTGGTGGCGGGTTTAACGACACATTTATATATTTACGCGATCTAACCCAAAAATTACATTTTGAGCTAAAAAAAACCCCGTCCCTTCTGTCAGTACAAACACGTTCGTGTATCTTTTCCTTTTTTTCAGCAAACCGCCCGATCCTCCCTCCCTCCAAGCGACAAAAAATATTAACGCGGTTGACAAAAGCCCCCCCCCCTCTCTCTTCTTTACCTCCTCACGCCCACATGAGTGCACCGATGGCTGCCCCCCTCTGCTAGGTCCGTGACGGCGGCATCAATGGGTTAGAAAAAGGGGAAAAAGGCAGCGAAAAAAACCCCACACACCACTCGAGTGAACGCAAATCTGTCCCCCCCCCCCCACCTCCTTCTGTGTTTACACCCCCTGAGCAGAGCGAGAGAGCATTATCAGCCAAAACGGCGAGTCAATTAATTTGAATAAACAGGTCCAGAGAACATTGGTAATATCCGGCCTAGTTGAAGGCAATACATTAAACCCTGGGAGGAGAGGGGGGAGGGGATGTAACACTCAACAGAATTTGAATTATGCTGTGGTTTTCACACCTGATGATGATTGCTTGTGTTGCAGTCGAAACGTCGTGAGAATTGTATTGTTTTATATTTTGTATTATTTTATTGTTTCCCTTCTACGTGACTTTACCGAAAGAACCAAGAATATGAATCCCTGCGGTCACGAAAGCTTTAAATAAAAAAAATAGAATTTGATTTTGTTCAAGAGATGACATCACAGTCATCATTATCATTGTCACCGTTCGTGATCTATCCACTGGTGGATTAAGGCCTAACCCACCGAGCCGTCGCCATCTCTCGCGGCCTCACGATACAATTTGCCTCTCGCTCGGACGTCGGCGTATCTGATTCCAGAGTTGGGGGGGGGTGGAGGAGAGGGAGCGGGGGAGTATTCCTTCTCTTTGGCTGCCACTCTGCCCTTGACCACCACATCATCCCCTCGGAGCGATGTGTCCTTAACACGCGTCCGTATGTACACACAGGGGGAGCGGCGGCGTTGCGGTTAGCGAGCTGCGCTACGAACCCGGCGGACCCGAGTTCGATTCTCGTTCACGGCCAACAGCGGTGAGGGGCCGTCCATAAATGACGTCACGCGATTTTGGACGATTTTGACTCCCCCCCCCCCCCGTCACACGGCGTGACAAAAAGTCAGACCCCCCGAAAATATGACGTCACAAAGCTCTGCCCCCCCCAAACCATATTTCCATTTTTTAAATAAAACATGCTTCAAATCGCTTTAAACTATTGTCATTGTAGTGCGTATTTAATGTGGCGCTGCACTCTGATGTTGTAGGAGTGTTGTTGTAACAATTAGTGTTGTTATAATAATTCTATATTTATTTAAAGTTGCGCATTTTGATGTGACGTCACATTTATCACCTCCCCCCCCCTCCTCACACATCATCACAAATGTCTGACCCCCCCCCCCCCCCAGGGACGTGACGTCATTTATGGACGGCCCCCGATGGTTATCTGCACCGGTCCTGGGCCTAGGTCGACTCAGCCTCAAATCAGTACCTGGTGCGATGTGTAAACATCCCCACGAGGGAGACAAAGGCGGCCGGGCGTGGTGCTGGCCACCCACCCACCCCCTTCGTGTGCCGTTCCGGCCTTCATAGGTGCTCCTCGCTAACAGCACTTGCCCCAACAGGCTGTTAAGGCTATACGGGGGATCTTTGCCTTTGTATTTTTAACGCACACACGCTGAGCAACATCATGGATCTCAATGTGCCACACAGTGAGGGACGATATATACAAAATACATTTACGCCGTTTCTCATGGCTTATCTTGCATGGCCTGCGCAATAATTTAATTGCATATTTGTTCGTTTCTTTTCTGTTTCAAGTTTCAATATATCTGGGAATACAAATGAGTTGCTCCAGGTTTCTCAATAAAATAGAGAAAACATTAATGTATTGAAATTATCATCCTTATCAGAGTTCTCCAGGACACAGGCAGCCTCTGGATGCGTGTGAATGGCACAAACAACTCACCTTGTGAAACCAGAATCAATGGACGGCATGTCGCACACGCAGCGACCCAACGGCATCAACAATTTCTAAACCCTACCTATTTTCTTGTTCCTGCCAATGGGGGAGCAGCGGTGACGAGAATGTTCACCACCTCTCCTGGTATACGGGAGGTCGTAGGTTCGTTCCTGGGCCCTGACGATGCCAGCTGTATATTTGGAGTTTGCATGTCTTTCTCTCTCTCTCTCTCCCCGTGGTCGCGTGGATTTTTTTCTCCGGGTCCTCCGGTTTCCACCTCCACATTTAGAATCAACATCACGACGCGTTCAGAGTATTTGGCCGCTTCTATAAATGTACACGTGATAAGCCACTTCGTTGAGATATCGATTGTGAAAGCCAGGTCGCTTCTGAAAAAAATCCGTATAGCTTCAGTGGGCCTTACCTTATTAAACGAAGCTTTTTATTTGTTATAATAATAGGGGTTTTCCCCTTTTTTTCTGGCAACAAAACTGAAACCTTTTTTTACAAGGATTCATGTCTGCATTAACCACAATACCTGCAGTCAAAATGCTCATGTGGGGGGGGGGGGGGGGGGGGCTGTCTTCTGTCTTCCCGGTCCTCTTTCTCCACTCAATCCCATCCCACATCCACTCCACGTACCGTGGCGTAACCCTGATGCGCAAGTTACCGCGGTCGTGCTCTACAGCTGTCCGCCGCATCGTGCCCGAGGAATCGCTCAGCGAGTGGATCGAAACGTCGGACGTCGTGCCGAACAGCACGCGGCGACAACCCGAAGACACGGCAACCGTAAAATTGCGCAGTGGCCAATCAAACGTTTTCAAGCTGAAAATTTAAAATAGTAAAGCATGTAAATAAACAAATAAGCAAACGCATCACAGCCAACAAAATGAATGTTATTGCCATGGTAATGTCTTTAGAAGCGCCATATGGAGCTACATATGTACGTCTTCTGCCCAAGGGATATGGGGGATGGCAGTGTTACACATTCAACGATGAACTGCAATATGCTGCACGGACATGGCCCTTGAGTTCTCTAAGCTAATTATGTGTAACTCAACCGCACGTGCAGCACGAACTCACAGAGAAATAACCACATCGTTAACTATCACGGGGGGGGGGGGGGGGGTTAGTGCACTGGAGTATGAACGCGTCGACCTGAGTTCGATTGCTGGTGCTGTGGCGTCTAACCTCAGTGGCGAGTGATAACGTAAGCGGTGCTCTTGCACTCCACCTTTCGTGAAACCGCACGGACCATCGTGGCGCGGTGAAGTATGTCAAGACAAGACGTACGACTGACATGGCGAAGGGACGTCTTCTTCGTCTTCTTCTTCATCATCTAGCAGTAGATTGACAAAGGGCTGTGAATTGTCATGGTTCTATTTGTAACCTTGATCACGCAGCTCACCTTCTGCATTAGTCAGTTCCTTATCCAGCTACGTATTTCAATGCACTGGGTGTTTGCGCTATTTTCTTTGAGACTTCGTGGCCATTTAAAAAATTGGCTGGCGAGCCAGGCGAGTACTTTTTTTAGCCAAAATGGATGCACACGTGAATACAAAACCTACAAGATTCAAGTGGCTTGCATATAACACATGTATGTTGAACGTCTTTCGCGCTCCGTACGGAGCCAACCTCGCTAATCGGAGGTGCGGTGGGAGCGGGGGGGGGGGAAGGACAACAAACTGAGCCATATGCATACCACATTGACCGAAACAGTCATTGCAACAGCCAGCGGATTTTCCAGCAGGACCAATTTTTGTGTTTTTTTTTGTAAACGCGTGCATGTGTGCCCGGCCTGAGCCCAATAATTGCCGCTGGATGGAAATATGAGCCTGGGTCTACACCCCCCCCCCCCCCCCAGCTCACGATGCCCCGGTGATACACTGCCCTAATCTTGAGTGGAAAAATCAATTAGAGAGCAAGGAAGCAGGCTCGATCCAGAAGCATCGATAGCTCAAACTTCTGTGAGTCCCGTGCGTCAAGGGGCTGCGTAATTACGGGGGGGGGGGGGGGGGGGGAGCGCACGATTGTACCACGGCCAAAGAGGGGAGCGGAGGGGAGCAGGCGGATGATGAGGAATAGGGTGTTGAACGGATGCAGCCTCCCACCAGTTGAGCAACGAGGTTCATTTAGCAAGCTGTACAACAAACAAGGCAAAGCGGATGCTACCCCGGTGTGTGATGGCTAGCGCACTGTGCTTGCGATCCATGAGTTCGCCCGTTCGATATCCCTGCGTGGCAGCTGAGACGTTGCGTGAGTTTCTTGAATCTGCTTCTGTACACCGCAGTTTGGTATTTCGGCAGGTCGCTTAGTTGGTGGGGCCGAGTGTGAGTACTCTCATCCCCAGTTCTGTACTTTCCTGCTGAAGAAAACTCTGCAGGAAAATCTTCCACTCGTGAGATTTTAATATTTTCGGTTAAGAAATTGACTTGTTTTAATTTATTAAACCGTGCATCTTTTTCCCTCTCCCATAAATTTGGGTTATTGCCTGGGTGCTTCGTTTTCCAAATGCTCAAAAAAATGCTTAAAAAGGGAATTGGCCAAACATCCAAAGTAGGACGCTGGGTGCAGAAAAACAACATCTCTTCGTCGGTTCTCTCGAATCGTCCCTCCGTAAATAAAGACTATAAATATTATTATAACCGTGCGTGGCACGGTACACAAACGTTAGACGTGACGAGAGCCCAACGGGAGCACAGTGTCCTTGCATCTCAAGCTGCATTGGGTTGAGGCCCAGCGGAGGCCCCGTGTGCACGGCGGTGCAAGTTTGGACGCGAAACCTCTGGGTAAAACAAACAAACCGCAGAGCGGACGTTAATCCTTGCCGTCCCCATCCGCAGAGCGGGCAGCTATTTAAAAGCACCGCTGCCCCTTCTGGGGTTGTTGTGAAATGGGTTAATTAAGCAGCGGATATCAAATTATAAGCTCCCACAGTACGGTGGTGGTCAGCGCACTGGACTTGCAATCCAGAGGTTGGTGGCTCCATTCGATCTCCTGCCGTGGCTGTTGAAACGATGAAGAAAGTTACTTTAAAAAAAAAATTACCCCTCCACCGCCTCTCTCCACCCAATAACGCAAATGGCTTCACCGCAGTTAGTTGATTGGAGGGTTCTGTGTGGCGAGGTTGGAGTGCGGGCACTCCCACCTCTTCCAAGGTCCAGCGTGTAAAAGTGGGCCACACTACCCTCTCTAGATGTCGCCCTGGTGGAGACCCTTCCGCCAGCGGTGGCGAGGCTGCGCCTTTACCTCGCCGAATTAACATTCCCTCCTGTGCGTTCTCTTACGTCACCTGTCGTCACGTGCCATTGTGTGAGAAGAACGATTAACGTACTTTGATGTTCCGTTCACGAAACGCTTGACTGAGTATGAATGCTCTTCCCACGAGGATTCGGTGTTGGTATATTTTGGCCATTTTCTTTATTAAAAAAAAAGTTTGCGCGTCGAAGGAAGTTACCCTGTACATGGAGAAAAAAAAAACCCGGTCACGCACACGCGCGGATGACGGTTAAAAAGTCAGCACGCATGGGTTCATGAACACATCTTGCTGGACTGCAACTTTGATTTCTTGGCCACTGTACAGCGCAGCGGGTTTGGAGGCTTCACAGATCGATGTGATTCACTAGCCCCTTGCTTCCAAAAGTGTTTCATTACAGATATGCACCACCACACTCTTCACTCGAGAGTGAGGCAGCTCCTGGACTCTGTGGAGTTCCATTCTTTCGTTGTGAGAAGGTTAAAGATATCAATCCACTTCCAACCAAACGTGATCATTTAACTTTATACATACGGTTTCACGACCAATATTATAATTCATAGTTTAAATTTGGGTTAGATCGTGTAAGTATAATGCAAATTATCAGCTAATTGGCATGTTTGCCCATGACGTGACAACTTCAATTGCTTCGCTCTGTCGGGTGGTGGAGGATATAGCTGAAAATTGGCATTACACCTTCACAATCCAACCCAAAATAAACTAATTATGAACTATTGTTTTCGTCTGAAGACATTCTCACAGTCTCAAGACATTTGTTTTGGAGGTTTCTACTCTTTGGGATGTTTGGCCAATTCCTAATTAAGGAGTCCCAAAATGCCCCACTATTTGGTGGTGCTGTCCTGGTTGCCCTGGCTCATAGGTCCATGGCTTTCGTCGATGGTGCTGGGCGCAGTTGCTTCGTCCCAGGCTACACCACAGACTTTCTCTCTCCCTCTCCTCCCGCACGTTTCCCCTCCCCAACCAACCTTCCCACTACCCTTCTACCATAACGCACAATTGTGTTAAGCTCGGGATTTTATTACCATCAGACCCTACGTGAATTATAATTGTGTTCGTCACTTTTGTGTGGATGGAACCGTGAAACAAAACACACCTTAAGTTTTGTATTAACGTGTGCATCCCTTTTGGCTGAAAAATTACAGGTCTGGCTCGCAAGCCAATGTTTGAAATGGCCACTAAGTCTCAAAGAAAATAGCGCATGCACCCAGTGCGTTTAAATGGCTATATAATGAACTGACGAATGCATAAAGTGAGCTGCGTGATGAAGGTTACATACGAGGTAAAATTAAAGCTGTGCATAAATCTCAGCAACATTTCTGTGCTTCAAGTTGACGCTGTGTTGGCTGCTATGCAGGTTGGTGTCTTCTGCACACAATCTCTGGGCAGGAGCGGAGCCACAGGGGGAGCTGGGGGGGGGGGGCTCAACCCCCCCTAAAATTTTGGGAAAGTCGGTAATCGGGATAACCGGATATCTGGCTGATGCAAAATGCTGGCTGCCACCTCGTGCTGCCCTGCAGGCTGCCACCTTGTGCTGTCCTGCAGGCTGCCACCTCGTGCTGCCCTGCAGGCTGCCACCTCGTGCTGCCCTGCAGGCTGCCACCTCGTGTGCTGCCCTGCAGGCTGCCACCTCGTGCTGCCCTGCAGGCTGCCACCTTGTGCTGCCCTGCAGGCTGCTTGAGCGGCAGCCTGTCGAACTTATCGAACTTGTTAGCCACATCAGCGGCTCCGACCTATTAATAAACTCCGCGTTCAAATCCAATACAATTTGTTTTATACATTTGTGGCGCCCATTGGAAAACATACACTGGATATCTCAGAATATTGAAGTCAGCCCCCCCAAAGTCAAAATCCTGGCTCCGCCCCTGTCTCTGGGCAATCTACCAAACCCGAGCTTTAAGGTGTTGGATTATAGTCATATGTACATGCACATATGGCGGCGTATGCTTGACATTAAACTGAAAAAAATTCGAATATCTGGCTCGGAGAACAAACGTGAAGTTCCAGACATCATACTGCTCATAAAAGTTGACTGGTAGGAGGACACATCTTTTTGCTAAAAGTTATGATGGCCGGTGGATAAGAATAATAGTGGCAGCCACAGGACGGAATACATCTGAGAGGACATCCACCGCCAAGATGGAGTGGCGATATCAGACTCAGAATATGTATTCATACTGGAGGAATCCGATGAGCTATTAAGCTATTTTCCACAGACGTCCATCTCGCATGCAGGAGCAAGACGCACGGTTGTATCACAAGACCGTGAAAGATAACAATGGCTTGAGGAGGCCTTCATCTGGCATTGGATATATCATGACCGCTGTCGATGATCTCTCCGTCTAGAAGTTTAAAAAATATATATAATTGTGATCGAGAGCATGCACATGTAATTACGTATCAAAATCACACGCAGCAAGCTCCTAGATTAACAACGTATATTAATCAAGTACAGTATGCATTCAACAGCATTATTCCGAATAATATCACCATCATAACGCTGCCATTACGACCACTGCTATTGTTTATATTGCTGCATTAATTGGTGCATTGCTTCTTTATTTACGTTAATCACCCATACCCGTACGTAAAGGAATGCAAGTGCGCATGAACCGCAAAACAAAGAGCGATGTTTAAGCGTGGGCTATGATTGCTGCAGGCCAGCCACGATCGCTTATAACTCTGGATGGATGGAGCGAGTGTCAAGACGTATCCCAGAGTGTTATATACAATCCCAGTCCAAAGCTCCTCCGCAGGGGGGGGGGGGGGGTGGAGGTGGAAGAGAGGGCAGGAATCTTTGAATTTGAGAAATACTGCTCTGGTCGAAACCTCACGGCAGTAAAACACACACGGAGGGAGGGGGGGGGTGGCGGCTGAAGGGAGGCTGAGAAGAGAGGGAGAGGAGAGCGAGTGAGCGGGTGAGCGAGCAAGGGGCCTCAGCTCCAGTATGTGTGTGTGGGGGGGGGGGGCACTGACAGCATTGGCCGTGAAGGGGGTGGTGGTGGTGGTGGCAGCGTGGAAGGGCAGCGCGGGGTGGGGGACGAGGTTTGGCACAAGGCGGCAGGGCCCTTCGTTGGCGGTGGTGGGGGGGTGAGAGAGGGAGAATGCGTTCAGGGAGGGGTAATGGGTTCCAGAATGTGGCAGGCGCGAGCCAGTTCTAACCGGAATGTTTGCGAAATTGCCACCGATTTCGCAGCAAGACAGTCCCGTCCCGTACCTGCAGTAGCAGGGTCAAGACCATGACCGCGGTCCAGTGTCGAACGTACCCGGACCTGCCGTGCCACACATTGCGAGTGATGACCGTGATACCTTTACTGTACGGGGGACTTTGTTAAACTTTAGCAATGTTATTTAACCCCACGTAACAAAAAAAACCCGATCATTTTGAGCGGTGGCGCAGTGGTTGTTATCAAGCCGCACCGTGAACTCTACGATCACAGTCTTGATTGCCAGCCACAGCTAACATCAGTGGCGAGTGTTATCATAATCAGTCCTACCACCGCTGATCAGTGTGGTGAAGTATGGCCAAAACAAAAAAACCCACATACAACGTGGAGGCTTCCATCCTTTGGCCGATAGAGATTGGTTGGGAATTATTTCTTTTTTAACCCTTCACGTACTGTACAGCCGCTTGCTCTGACGGTAAAGACCTGCAAGAAAAAAAAGTTACCGAATATTTGTTAAACTAAATATATATTTACACACCAAATCACACGCAACCCATCGGATCTTTCCCAATATACATGCCATAGTTGACCCGGTCGGAACCTTTGGACGAACGCCAGCCCAACGTTCCGTGCTTGCTGGGTTATCAGCTCTCGGATTCCTTGGCAGCTTGTGCCTGGGGAGTGTTTGTGTGGGTGCCTGCCAGGCGCAGATTGTCATAGGGCTAGCAGGGCCTACGTGATCGGCAGAAAGAAGGCATTGGAGCTACATCTATTGCCCCGTATTTCTGCGTTTCCACGTCTGTGCTCCCCGCTTTTATCGACCAATGGCACGCGTGGCGAAGTATGGTTAAATTATCTCCGCAAACCCACACGGTGTGGGGGAGAGGGGTCGGGGGGGGGGCTTCATCCAGTAGTGGATTGATCAAAGGACCATACTTGTACTGTGCACACATATTTTCGGAGATAGAGCCGGGTCTCTGAACTACTTGTGCGCAGATTTGGTGGGAGAGTTGTGCACACGGGCACGTGTTTTATTCAGGAACACTCCAGTTCCCTCTGACGTGTGCGCAAAGCTTACTGAAAACAAGCTGGCGAAATGTCTCAAGCAACAAAAAAAACCCTACCGACAATGAATATTGTAAGTTTTGCCGAGGATTAGCTAGGCATTGTATTGTATTGATATAAGAAGTATCCATCTTCAATTTAGCAAAGAATGAAGGCTGCCCCAATGCCATGTCGATCTTGGGTTTTTTCTAAACCATACTTCCCCACGCTGGTTAGTACGAGTTGGAAAGGACGGCTATGGAGGAGGTCAGCAACGTTTTCAGATATCACTCACCACTGTTAGCCCTATCCGGGAATCGAACTCGGGTCACGGGGAATTCATAGTAAGTGTGTGGTACTGTCACTTCGTTTATCTTTCACCGTCTACACAACTTGCGAATGGCGCAACGCGTGGCAAAATCATTATACATTTTTCGTCGCCGTCAAGTTTCAATGAGATTACCGCAGCTCTGTGGTGAAAACACGCCTGGGAAATTTGCACACATTGCCATAACAGATGTCCCAGCTCCACTGAGATTATCTCTGATTTTTCATTTAACCGTGTCTGCATGTGCACACACAAGATCGATACGGGCAAAAAAAAACCATAATCCAGACTGTAAGCCGCAAAAAGCATTAGGTCAGCACATTAATCTTATATGATAACCACAATCATACAGAAGATTTGTGGCAATATTTAGAGTGCATTCTGCGAATTATTCTGACCTTCATGACATGGTAAGCGCTGCATTCAGCAGTGGATTGGATTGACAGAGGGCTGTATATGTACATGCACATATAAATATTTCATGAACGGAGTGATGGTGCATTACACTACAGACGCAACTACCTGAGTTCGATTCCCAGCTACGGCTAACGTCAATGGTAAGCGCTACCTGAACCACTCTCCAATCCAGTGCTGACCAGTTTGGTGAAGTATGACAAAACAGCCTCCACGGTTGACATGGCAAGCATTGATAAATTGGAAAAGGGCTGTAAATGATCGTTTAAATTCGTACACTGGCTCTCCATAACATTCGCAGACCCACACAGTCGTTAATTTTGACAGTGACACAGACACGAACGCACGACGTCCGGGTACTTTTAAATAACCTTCGTAAATAAATAAAAGCGAGGTTCAATATTAGGGACATATAAGCAACGAGAGAACGTCTGCAGATGCAAATATAAAAATCGCGAGTCGCATTTCAAAACAGTGAGCGGGTTTTTTTTCTTCCTTTAGAGAGAATAATGAATGCTCTGCATTCCAGGCAGTATTAAACGGGGATTAACTCTCCCCTGCCTTCAAAAGGTTAATGGAGTCAACACATAAAAGCACGGGATCACACCGGGCCACTGTGAGTTGAGGATTAAAATGCCTTAATATTATTATCCCCAATAGCACCACTTATAGATTGGCTCTACAAGTGGCGGTGGTGGTGGGGGGGGAGGGGCAGCAAAAATTAAATCTAGCACTCATGGTGTTTGAATACAAAAAAATATAATTTAAGTGCACTCAAGTTAGCCGCAATTAAGTCCATCGCGAGCGACGCGCGCCTGCGTGCAAATCGAGTTTTCATGCAAGCCCCGTGGCAGGAAGCGATGTCCGCGCTCTCTATTTTTCGTGACACATTTCGGCGACGTCCAACACGGACATTAGACAATGAGAACGAGGGGAGACGGGGGGGGGGGCTGATCATTGTGCCATTTTTGTTGTTGTTGTTGTTGCTGCTGTCGTGTGGTAAGAAGATGACAATAGCGATCGAGGCAGCCCGCAGCTGACGTGTTGCCACAGACTCAGTGGGCTCACTCGGTCAGAAGGTGGACGAGAAAAAATGGAGTTTGGAGAAATGTGCGTTTGGGTCTTTGTCGGCCAAAGACTTCTCACCGCCAAATGCGCGCGCTCGTACGCCGCTCTGCTTCTCGCGCTTGGCGACGCCCCCTTTCTCGGTAGAGCAAAATGAAGGCAAAAACGATGTCAAATAAAAACAAGAGATAACATTCAGAGCTTTTTGTCAGCTTAAGGGATGTTAAACTTCGACGTAAAATTGCGCGTGCAATGAATGAATATAGCAACGCTGTCCATGTAATTTATTTGGCCAGGGTATTGCCAATATTTTATGCAATAATTGTATTGGCAATATTATCTGCAATAATTCCATTGCCAATATTTTATGTAATATTTATAAAGTTAAACACACACGCAACATAGGTCCACCATTTCGCCTGGAATGACCGTCGCACAGTTAACAAACATCCATTCGTTACACAAAACCACACGTAGATTATCATTATCAACATCATCAGCAGCAGCAGCGGCTATAATCAATCCACCGCTGGATGAAAGGCCTCTTCCCACGATGCAGCACAGCACGCCACGTACACCACAACGACCATTACCGTAGCGATCAGTTTGTCTCTGTGGCCGCTTCATACACTCCCGAGAGAGAGAGCACGACTCCCCCAAAAATTGACATCTTTGTGATATCCTCACTCACGTTGGGAATGCATAGAGACCCAGACCAGCACTCCCCCCCCCCCCCCCGCCATCTCCACCTTCGGAGTGCATTGGTCAACGTCGAGATGCCGCAGCCTTGCCGCAGCAATGCACAACGAGAACCAGAGCCGGTCGGCGTTGCAGTCTCGGAGATAAACGTGGCAGCCCGCAGAGAAAAGCCACAGAGGGCCAGGGCTAGATGTGATGGCAGCAATATGATGGGACAAGCTGCGCGCGTGTTTACTGGCGCTGTGTTCGCAATGGATCGTCGTCGTCATCGCCATCGTAATCATTTGCAGGCCTGTGCCGTTTTTGTTTCTCTCTACACAGCATCATCGGTCTGCATTATCGTTTCATTGTTGAGTCGTTTTCCATGCATACATCATCATCATTTTGCTGTTGCCGTTTAAATATTTTGCACGTGCATCATCATTGTCGCCGCTATAGCAACACTATCACCATCATTTACTTACTGTTTTTTTTTAAATTATGTTATTCATAATCACCATCGTCATCGTTTGCTTTGTCATCTTTAACGCATCTGCATCATCGTCATTATAAGTTACTTTTCATATAATTTAGCACAAACCATCATCACTTATTGTTTTGCTATTTTTCATTCATCGTCATCATTTCACCTGTTGCGCCAAGTGTCACGCACTTCACCCATGCCGCAATATGAACTGTCACAATTTGGGATCATAGTTTAAATTCAAGAACAAAAAAAATATGCATTCCCATTGTTGAATTCGGATTGCACCTCTCATTCGTTCTGTCTCAATTATTCTGTAACCTTTCGTCGCCTCTTGTTTACCCCATCAACAGAATAGAAAACATTTGCATAAAATTCGCACACATGAATACTTGACTCTCGCATTCATCTAATTTTGCATGTACCGCGAGCATGAGAATCAATTTTAATCGATGAAATAATTAATATCTTCTTGACGATGCACTCGGGACACATTCGCCTCCGTTTCTCGTGATTAATAAGCAACATGTTAACTCCGCCGATCGCTTTCACCGACAGCGAAATGGCGTCTGCTTTTGGACGCTGGAAAATGCAATTCAGACCGACAAAATATGAACCCACGCCGGTAGTACGGCCCTTCCAATTTTTTTTTTAAAGCCACACCATCGTTCCCGCACTCTCCCGCTGGAGCAAAGAGGATGCCGATAAACATCGCCAGGGCTCGCATCGCCTCTGGTTATTGGGCCCCCCCCCGCCCCAACAAAGCTTACTCAATTAACTTCACAATTGTAACGCCTTTTAATCTCTCTCAAATTTGATCGCCCTCGAGTGTCAGCTGCCTCTTGCCGGTACCGGACCTGACTGGTTGGAGCCGTTCTGCAGCTGGCAGGAGCAGTTAAGAGTTACCTGCAGGCAGTCGCAGGTGAAGGTACCGTACGGTGCGCTGAGCGGCGTCAGGAAAGACACTGCCTAGAAATTCAACAGAGTTCAATGCAACGTTCTTAATAAATAAATACAACGAGGCGAGGGGAGTCTTAGTTGTGTGGTTTATAGTGTCCGAGCGCTGATCCGGCACTTCTGAGATCCTGGGTTCGAAGCCAGATTTGCGTTGCCTGTGATTCAACTGGGCTCTCAAGTATACTTGATGAGCTCAGCCTGGTCGCCAATGATTTGCACAATTAAACAAAAACCCATCGCATTATATTTTGGTTTGTGCACTTGATTTTTTGCAAGATTCAGCTCTGCGAATTCTAGACCGCCACGCGATCAACAATTCTCTCGGTGACGGAGCGGGGTGGGAAAGTGCTGCCCCCCTCCTCTGTGGACCAGAGGTCACCCGAGGGGAGTTCAAACGTAGTTCTGTCATGTCTGCTTCAGTGGGCTATTCTCGAATACGTAATATTTTCACTGATCTGCACGAGAACCAGAATGGTTTCATCACCTTAAGGCACGATTGCCATTCGCACATTCGTGTAAAAAAGAGGAAAATTACAAACACAAACGAGTTGAAGGCCCCATCAATAAAAAAAAATCCTTCGCGAGCGGTAAAACTATACGCTATGCATATTCGTCATCCTCGCGTTGCTCAACAAGCCACAAGTTAACGAGGCATCGCGTTTTTTTAAATAGATCTCAACCGCTAATGTTTAATATCGGGGCTCAAGTGTTGGTCTCCAGCCAAAGGAGTCCATGTGCTTTGTATTACAAGAAGCACTCAAAATAAAAATAATATTAATATAAAACACACACGCACACAAGTACAGTACATTTAAAAGCAAGTCTTTTTTGTCTCTCTCTCTCTCCTGGTCACCGTGTGTCACACGCAAGTAAACTGTCCTTTGCCTGAGGGGGGGGGGGGTGATTCAACTTAGCACAGGTGAAGAACACTCGCGTTCTTTGTACAGAAAACAGCTTGGGGGCACTTTGGCAGGACAGTTTGTGACAGGCGGCTGAGTCCTTGATAAGACTTGGCCTCAATGCTGCGGCAAAGGGGAGCTGGGTGTGTTTGAGGTGCCTCACTTTGCCATGCGAGCAACGCACACCGAAAATGTGCGTGTGCATGTTGCGGGGAGCGGTGGTGTAGCGGTGAGCGCCACGCTGCGCTACAAACCTGGCGACCCGGGTTCGATTCCCGCTCACGGACAACACCAGTGACGATTATCTGAACCGGTCTAGGGCTTCTTCTAGATCGACTCAGCCTAAAATGAGTACCCGGGTGCGGTGCGTAAACATCGCCACTAGGAAGACAAAGGCGGCCGGGCGTGGTGTTGGCCACCACACCCCCTCGTGTGCCGTGCCGGTCTTCATAGGTGCTCGCTAAAAACACTTTCTCAAACAGTCTGTTAAGACTAAACGGGGTTTCTTTGTCTTGACTTAAAGCTTTCGTGACTGCAGGAATTCATATAATTTCGGTCTTTCGGTAAAGTCACGTAGATACGTTCAAAGAAAACAAACTAAAAATAACAAAAAAACCTACGACGTTTCGATCGCAACACCAACGTTCGTGACTTTACCGAAATACCCAAAGAATATGGGGGTTCTTTATCTTTATTTTCTTTGTCTTTGCATGTTGGCTGTGAGTGGAAATCAAACACGGGTCGCTGCAATTCGTAGCGCGGTGCACTACGAACCCGATAACCTCAGTTCGATCCCCAGCAACGGATAACATCAGTGGAAATAATTTTTAAGAGATTGTGGGCCGCCCCTAGGTCGACTCAGCCTCAAGAGCGAGTGGCAGTGGGGGGCGGGGGGACTTCGTCTTTGTGTGGTGGCGTAACACACTGCGGTTACAAACCCGATTCCCGGCCACGGCGAACATCACTGACGAGTGACTTGGCCTTCATAGGTGCTCGCTAACTTATCGCAACAGTCTACGAAGCGAAACGGGAGATCTTGGCAGCACAGTTCGTGACTGACAGCTGAGTTCCTGATAAGAGTTGGCTCAGTGCTCTGGTGTTCTCGTCCCTTATTTGTTTATTTACGTATTTTAAAACTGCGGTTTGCAATGTTCAGCGGTTTTGACGTGCAATTTTGCACGAATGATTCTGTAAAAAATAACATTATTATTATTATATTTGTGCACGCGCGCGCGCTATGAATCCAAGGTGCACTTAGCCTGGCACAAGCGACCGTGGGTGACCTCGCCGCGGCTGTTGTTGCTGTGAATACCACGACCCTGCGCTTTGATTCTAGGTCGAGGTGTCTCTGTGCATGGCGGTCCGGGCGTGCAACGTGCTTGCATTCATATGTACTCGCTAACAACCATTGCCCCCAACAGTCCACGCAAAAAAAACCCCACATATTTAGTACAGCTTCTGAGAGGGGCTGGTGGAAGGAACGCACTCAAGAGGGTCAGAGAAGTTTCTTCAATAAGGGAAGCGGAGAGGGGGGGGGGGGCAGGCGAGTGCACATAATTAATTGAAATTCCGTTAAAGCAATTCATTCGATGAAAAATTCATTGTGCCTGAGTGTTTTTTTTCTTCTGCTCTTGGTAACGTCGCAACGAAAAACAGTTATAAACTCCCCGAAGGAACAAGGCATCGCAAAGAAAGGCGACAGTCCATTACTCACACGCGCACGCAAACACACAGAGGGGCAAGGCCCCTGTTGAGCCATTAAGGCTGTTTGGACGAGCGCTGTTAGCGAGCACCTATTAAGGCCAGCGCGGCGCATGGCGGGGAGCTGGCTGGGTGCTGTGTGGCCAGCACCTTCTGCTTCGCCACCTTTGTCTCTCACCCAAGTTCCCACCGATGTGATCCGTGCCACCGGGGAATCGAACCCAGGCTGCCGGTTTCGGAGTGGATTGGTGTAAACAGACTGACCAACGCCTTACCGTGTCACCACTCGCCAAACAAAGACAAAGATCCCCCGTATAGCCTGTGACAGACTGTTGGGACAAGTGCTGTTCGCGAGAACTTATGAAGGCCGGAACGGTACACGAGAGGGTGGGTGGCCAGCACCAGGCCTGGACGCCTTTGTCTCCCCGGTGTTTATTTGTTTACGCACTGCACCAGGGTACTAATTTAAAGCTGAGTCGATCTCAAGGAGGCCCAGGACTGGTTCAGATATTCTCCACTGACGTTCGTCATGGCCGGGATCTGTTACTCAGGTCACCGGGTTCGTTGCGCAGTGCGCCAACGCTCCACACACGCGCGATGCACATAACTGTGCCTGTCTGCGACTTTGTATTGTATTTGCTGCTGCTGCTGCCGCAAACAAAACAAAGACAAATATCCCCCGTGTTGCCTTAACAGACTGTTGGGGCAAGTGCTGTTAGCGAGCACCTATGAAGGCGAGAACGGCACACGAAGGGGGTGGATGGCCAACAACCACGCCAGGTCGCCTTTGTTTTCACTGCTACTGCACCCACACACACTTGCAGGTGCTGACAGTCCACAGGGGGTGAACAATAGCAGTGGTGACAGATCGTCGCTAACAGCTGTCCCCCACATCGCGGAGGTAATTCGCATGCAAGTAATCGACGACGTACAGCTCATGCATGTCACTGCCAGCAGCTGCTCCTCTTGAGAGTTTTCCATTTCTGCACGGAGCAAGGAACATGCGCAGCAGGTGACACGGGCAAACAGAATGGGCGCACAAGGCCATTTGGGGTGCGCGATGATTTTGTTGACGTTGTTGTTGTTGCGTTGGAGGGGTTTGGTGACGCGTGAAGCGAGTTCGATCCTCGGCCACAGGTAACGTCAGTGGAGTGATATCTGAACCGGTTCTGGCACACCGCCCTCCCTCGCTCCCCATCCATTCTGCACTGACCCAGCGGAGTGAGGTACGGTCAAACAACCACCACCTCCCCACCCCTCCCATGAACTGGAATGGCAAGGGGAGGCGTTTATTCAGCAGTGAATTGAAAAACGGCATTGTTATTTTTAGTGCATATAACAATACTAACAGAAATGCCATGCTGACTCTCGGCCCTTGATGAAATACGTGGCCATGTAGAACTTCTTTCGCACCGTACGCAGCCAACCGTGCTAATCGGAGGTGCCGGGGAAGGACAACAAACTAAACACAAAAACGCAGTTCTGAAGAAACACGAGTCTTTCAATCTCGACTTAAAAGTGCACAGTCACGGATGAGGAGAAGTTCACTTCCGTATTTCCTATGCTCACCGGATAGCGTTTTGAGATGCGGTCACGTTAAGACGCTATATACATCACGCTCAGCTGCGTATCCAAGGGGCGGAGGGCTAATACGAACGATGCCCCTCCCCTGTTCGAACCCCCTTGAGACTGTGTAAATTCGTGTCTTCTTGACAATTTACCGGAAAAAAAAGTATTTTTGTAATTATTGCAAATCTAGAGCCCTATTATAAAAGCATACATTTCAGGGTGGTCCCACCCATTTCAGGGTTCTGCCCACCAATGTATTTAATGTATTTTAAACGTTAAAAAAACAATCCATAAATAAAATCCATTAAAAATAATCCACAATTCTATAGGGTGTCTAAGAATCTATTTTAACCAATTGACTATTACAAGGCCGAGGACGAAGCCGGCACCTTTTCACTGAATCAGGGACGGGGCCCACAAGACGTTCGTTCACAGCGAAAATATATTTCACCACCAACTCATTCATGGGTCAAAAAGGTCAAGAGGAGAAAACAAAAATACAGCACAAGTGGGACTGCAGGAATCTGACCCCATGAACTCCGAAGAGCGAATCCAGCGATGAACGAGCTTGACCGCTGGCGTGGGAGACTGAACGCCGTTCGTCTGCCCGCTCCGGGCTCGGGCTTACGTGACTGTGACGCCTGCCTCCTCCAAATCGTGGCCAGTGTAACGGTCCACTGAATCCCTTCTACGAAGGTACAAACGCCTTGGTTGTTTTTTGTAAATAACACGTAACACGATGCCTATTTAGTTTTGCTCATCGTATCATCTCACCTGTTATGGATTTTGTTGAGCGGCCCACCACCCGCCCCCCTCGTTTATCAGTGAAATAATTTCTGAGCGGATTTTTGGACTTTTCAACCGTGCCCAAAAGCTGCACGAAAAAAAAACCCCAACTAATCCGACGCTGCTGGTACCGCCAAAGCTCAATGCTTTTGGCAAATGTGGGTCTCATTCATAAAGTGTCTCGCGTGTGTGTTGTGTGTGTGTGTGTTGTGTTTAGCGATAAGCACGCAAACGGCCATGTTTACATTCAGCATAGCTGCTCCATCAGCAAGTTTGGCGTTACATAACGTCCATAAAGCCAGAGTGGGCGGGCAACGCTAGAGCTCTGCACTTTACGTTTTGCGTTTACTGTGATGCGTGCACTCCTCTCACAGATGCAGTGCATCGCCCCGGGGCGTGATTTAAGTCTGATCGCTCTATCGAGGAATGGGTTTGTGTTTGCGCACATGGCACCCTGAGAATTTTGCATGCCCATACGAAAGGTTATGCTAACCCCAGCTTGCCGTGTCCCAGGGCAAGATGTGAATAGGTCCAGCCTGTTTTTCTCTTTTTTTTTTTATCGCAACGCTCCTCTGCTGCTGCTGCTGCTGCAATTCTCAGTCGTGGCTGTGGTAGCTTGATACCCACGGGAATAGCAAGCTGAAAGTGAGGTCAAACAGAGCAGTGAGTCGGCCAGTGTTTGTGTACGTACAGCATATATTTGTACTTTTACTTATTGCTCGAAAATGTGCTTCATTACAAAGTTTATTGTGTTTTTTTAAATGTCAGTTACATATTTTGAGCGCTACCCTCATTTGTATATACACACAAACACATAGGTGGGGGGGGGGGGGAGGTGGGGGGCAGCAGTGACGCAGTCAGCGCACTGCACTATGGGACTGGCCAAGCACAACGATCCCAGTTCATGGGGATTTGTTTGCTGCCAACCCCCCCAACCCCCCACTCTTTATATATTTTATTGGCAACATAACAAAAAAATCCTTGCACAGTTGAACAACACTGGACCAAACAATGCTTCAAGGGCAGCCTGTCAATACGGCGCCATTCCAGCAGGAGCCGGGTTCTCGCGCCGGGTTTTACCTGTAAAATTAGATACGTTTCAGGGCAGTGGCGCTCATCCATTCCAGGCTTCAGATTACTCTGAATATATGTGTGTGTGTGCGCGTGTGTAATTACATACTGGGGGGGAGGGGGGCGCAGTGGTTAGCGCGCTGTACTACAAACCCGAATTCTCGCTCAAGACCAATAACAGTACGGAATATTTGAATCCGTCCTGGGCCTCCTCCCCGAAGAGGGGGCAAGGCTTCAACAAACGTTTCCCCATCGTTGAAACTACCGGGCCGGGAGTATCAAATCGAAGCGGGGATCTCTGACAAGTCCAGTGAGCTAACCCAAGACGCCACTGCAGCGTCCGTGTTCGTGCGCTGCGCTATGAAGCCGGCGATCCGAGTTTGGTTCTCACTCACCGCCAGCACCGGCGACGATTACACTATGTAACACAATTTTTGTTCCCGGGTAGAAAGTGTTATTTTGTAATTGCTTACGCCTAAAAAGTATGGAAAATGGCTATTATTATTCCCCGTAAACTTTGCTTTTGTGACCAGGACAGTGATATTTTGAAATGTACCTATTTTCAATGAGAAAACGGGCGAATTTGTGTCTTTTCGTTCACATAAAGTCAGAAAAAAACCAACATATGAATAAAAATTAACATGTATTTATACTAAAGCAATACACAAATGACTACAAAAGAATTAGAAGTGAGTAGTTTTTCGAGATTTACGATTATACTGTAAATCACTTTCACGAATCAGCCCCCAAATGTAGTCTCCCATCGTGTTCAAAGTCCAGTATATCCTGTTGGAAGCGCTCGCCTTGCTCAAATTTAATAACTTGCGGTTGTTGAGCTTATACCAGCGCGTGTTCAGCTGCGAGAGGATAGCAGAGAATCCAGAGGAAACCCGTGCAGAGACGGAGGCGGGCCAATATATAAAACACCACACGGAGAGGCGCACCAGTCGGGAATTGAAGCGAGGATTCCTTGCTGCGCGAGCGTTATCGCTGCTCTGCCGTGGCGCACAAGCATAGTCCACCACCATCAACATTTGTGTCGTGATACTTCCCCTTAACATAATAAAATATAATCGCATTGCGAACAAAATTAAGAAAGTCAGTCCCCATGTTTGTCCGGGTAAAGGTGGGAGGCGTTAATCCAGCAGTGCATTGTAACCTTGTTCATTAATAAAAACAATCAGTCAACTCATCTTCTTTGGTTCTTTCGGTAAAGTCACGTAGAATGAGAATAAAATAATAAATTGATAAAATAAAATAACACAATAATATTCTCACGACGTTTCGGCCACAACACAAGCGGCCTTCATCAGTCTCGTCCCTTCACCTGATGAAGGCTGCTTGTGTTGTGGCCGAAACGTCGTGAGAATATTATTGTGTTATTTTATTTTATCAATTTATTATTTTATTCTCATTCTACGTGACTTTACCGAAAGAACCAAAGAAGATGAATCCTTGCAGTCACAAAAGCTTTAAATCGAAAAAAAATCAGTCAACTGGCGGATTTTAATGTGCGTATGCGTGTAAATGTGGATTTCATAAGCCTGTATGTATATGTAAATCGAGATTACATAACATACCGATCGAGATACACAGACTCGCTGGGAGGCGAGGGAGTTTGAAAAGTCTTTCTTACAAAACGTGTCTCATGTGAACAACAAAAATATTTAAATACACTCTCGCCAAAAGCACTGTGGCCTCAAAAACACGTATATATACAACCGGAAGTGTTTCTGGCAATGGACCTACACCACAAAATATACAGCGGAGATGCCAGAGAGATAGAGTTAATCAGTTTGGAGATATTACTCAACACCGTGGGGGTCCGAGGAGAATTATTTTTGTAATTGTTCATGTTTTCTCATGACCAGTCTTTTTTTAATAGCCACGCGAATCGTTACTTAACGTATAATGTGCATCGGCTTTGCAGTCAATGGCGCGACTGACGTGGACGGCAATCGATAGAGCGCTCTTGTCGTTTTTAGTTGCAGACACCTTGTGCAACTTTAATTATATCATCAATACCTGCATTATTTTTCAGGTATTGTAACCCTCTCATACATCTCGTCCACTGTGGTGGACTGCTCTAATTTTTTTGGCATTTCGGCAAACGGTGCACATGGTGTGTGCTTGTCCTCTCCATGAGGTGTCATCTATTTAGTGTGAAATGTATGACTTCTACAGCAGAAAATACTGGGTGACGCTGACCTTGCCATTGGAGATGGCAGCAGCTGGTGGAAGTTCAGTGTTCACTGTAATGGACACGATCAGAACTTTGCGAATACATTTTATGAGCAGCGTTCAGCATATTTGTCAGGGGTCGCTTTGACTAACAATCACATGACATCAATAAAAACATGTTTTTGTATTTAATAATTCAAGCACTGGAGGGTTAAAACATATCTGACCACACAGCTTCACCACAAAGTGATCGATGTCAAACAGTGTTGTTTAACGACACGAGAACATTTACAGAAGATTTAGGGTTTGTTTGGGTGCATTGTGAGATGTATTAGCAACGATTGAACATAACTGCAAATGGCATTCTCTCTCACGTGTGACTGTAGACCCCAAGGGTAAGGATTTTGTAAAAAAAAAGTAACAAAAAATATGCAAAGAAACTTCTCTTGAATTATTTAAAGGTTACAAAATAATTGGTTATACTTGCACAGGCCAAAATGGCACGCACTAGGGCACGAAAAACATTAGATTTTGAATATGCAAAGGATATTTCCCAAGGTTGCCAAACACCTGTTAATACGTAGTCAAACTGGAAAACAACGAATAAATATTTTTCACCTGTCTGTAAATCTGCAAATAGACATAACTAAGTGGCAGTTATATTCTTGGTTCTTTCGGTAAAGTCACGTAGAAGGGAAACATTAAATATTTTTTTTATTATTTTATTGTTTCCCTTCTACGTGGTGACTTCTTTACCGAAAGAACCAAGAATATGAATCCCTGCAGTCACGAAAGCTTTAAATCAAAATTTAAGTGGCAGTTGTTTATAAAATTGCATTTGCATGCTCAGTAACATATCTGACAGTGACGGCTAGAGCAAATGTTTGTCTCTCTCTCTCTCACGAATTGTCACAATAACCTAAGCATGAGAAGATGTCACGGATGATATCATGAGAGCGGCACGATGTACGCTAATGATACCGCCGTGATGTAGAAAATATTTATTCCAAAGGTGCCTATCTCAAAAGTGTCCCCGGCACTGAAATAATGTCACCGCGAATTTTATTCCCTAACATCGGGGTTTAACGCGATGTCAGAGACCACCGCTTGCACCATCCAAGGCCGAGTAAATCAGTAGTTCCTGCATTAATGGGGCCCAACATGAATATCAGTTAATCTGTAACTAGCCACGTGGCCGGTATTAATTTACCACCTTACCTTATTTAACCTGGGCGGAATAGATATAATAAATGAATGCGCGTTGCCACATTTTGGGCTCGCGTGCGTTAAAACGGTGTTGGCGATGACTGCCCATAGAACCCGGCCACCCGAGTTCGATTCCCGCTCACGGCCGACACCGGTGACGATTGTCTGAACCGATACTGGGCTTCCCCTAGGTCCACTCAGCCATAAATTACTACCCGGTGGTGGTGTGTAAACATCGCCACTGGGGAGACAATGACAGCCGGGAGTGGTGCTGGCCACCCACGCACCCCATCGTGTGCCTTCATAGGTGCTCGCTAACAGCACTTGCCCCAACAGTCTGTCCAGGCTATCCGGGGGATCTTTGTCCTGTCAAGCAGTCATTCAACTCCACGGGAGATGCAAAAAGCGAGGGTCCTCGTGTTTTTTTTGTTACGTGCAAAATTCCCATCATAAACATTTCTTACGTTTATTATTTATTATGGAAACCTTTAACAGCCAGCTTAAAATATTTCAGGGGGAGCGGGGTTGGGGGGGGTGCCTTTTGGTCATTAAACCCTTGGCCTCGGCAAATTCCAGTGTAATTAAATCAATGCGCCCGTGAGTTTCCACAATCCTGAGCTGCGAAATAAAAACTCCGCTCCGACGACGAGCCCCAAACCCCCGCACGCCTCTCTTACTTTTCACACACGACACGCGACCTCTTCGCCTTCCTTAGAACCCTCGCCGCACACCCCTTGTCCGTCGGTACCCCCAAAAAGGGGGCCCAGGATTCTGTCGCCCATCCTCTGCCCCCGCCCCCCCCCCTTCAATCGCACAGGCACGGGAACGGAATTGGGCGCAGCACCGACGGGCGTCGATCACATCTCTCTCCCCGTGAAGTGTCTCATCCCAGGAAGGTTGTGCGATCCATAGGCCACGACAACTATTTCGCCCCCCCCCCCCAAATAATAACGTTTCGAAAAGATATGACATTTAATCGAACTATATTCTACGATCTCCCAGGTGGGGGGGGGGGGGGCGCAGACGGTGCAGTGGTTTTGCATGCCGCATGAACAATAGAGTTCGCAAACTGCCCACGGCGAGGAAGGTCTGAAACGGTCTGGCACACCCCCAGCACCCGACCGTCTCATCTCCCACTGAACTCTCCTTCGTCAACCCATACCGAGCAGCGTGGCGTGTGGTATGGATACACGTTGAGCTTCTTTCGCGGCGTACGTAACCAACCGCGCTAATCGGAGGTGCGGGGTGAGGACTAACAAACTGAAGTATGGTCACTCGAACGTCCGCAACCGACGCGGCGTGGAGCAGACATTCAACCAGTCGCGGATAGACCTGTACATTCGTCTTAGTATTATTCCGTTGTACAGAACGGGGGGGGGGGGGCGGAGCAAACCTTTACGATATTGCGTAAGACATCGTCCAGTGGGGGAAGCCTGTTCTGGAGACCCTCACAAATGTTCGGCTATCGCATTCGGCAATTCGGCGCGTGACTGCTGCCGCGCGACCGTTCACAGTAAACCGCGCATCCTTGGTGGGCACTCTGCGCGCACGCGTGCACGATGCCACGTGCACGCGTGTGGCATCGTGCAGCCCGGCTACAATCCCAGTTTACCATCCCCAGTCACCATCCCTGGTTACATCCCTGTTCACCATCCATGTTTACCATCCCTGGTTACATCCATGTTTACCATCCCTAGTTACATCCCTGTTCACCATCCCTGGTTACCATCCCTGGTTACCATCCCTGCTCACCATCGATGTTAACCATCCCTGCATTCCATCTCTGTTCACCGTCCCTGTTTACCATCTCTGTTCACCATCCCGTCCACGGAGGTCCCGACAGGATCTTCCAAAATTCCGCAGGAGGTGGTGGATTTACACCGCTCCGCATGTCATAAAATGCTCTTGTTTTCGCTCGCCGCGGGAGCTTTTTAGTTATTGTTGTAAACCGCTTTCCTGGAAACGCTGGCAATCGCGTGAAAGCTGCGAAAGTAACATTAATTCCGCTGGCAGAAAAAGGAGCCGTTTATTACGTGAGGGAAAACAATAAATAATTACTCGGGCCTTGAAAACCGTACTTTACATACACAGGGTCTCCGAAAATTAAAAAAAGCAAAAAATAAAGTTGAATAGTTTAATTGTTATTCGAGATGTTGACATAAATTTCATATGAATATATGCATTAGACTTATAGGTTTTAGTTTATAGTAATAGGTTTTACCCTTTTAACTGGCACAAAAAACTGACACCTTTATTCAAGGCATCATGTCTGCAATAACCACAACACAAGCAGTCAAAATGCAAACAAAAAGATAACTCTGATAATAATATGCACAGTCCTTGAATTTGATTGGTCAACACCCGAGACGGCTTTGTTTAGAGCCTAGTCTCCACTGGTGTTGGACCAGAAGACGCCAAAAGGCGTACATCTCAAAACAGTACACTATCAGGGTATTGAGGGCTCGGGGTGAGCATTTACATTATGAGACCTCCTTTGCCAGTAACAAGATATAGTAATAGGTTTTACCCTTTTAACTGGCATTTCAGACATGATGCCTTGAATAAAGGTGTTAGTTTTTTGTGCCAGTTAAAAGGGTAAAACCTAGTACTATATCTTGTTACTGGCAAAGGTCTCATAATGTAAATGCTCACCCCGAGCCCTCAATACTCTGATAGTGTGCTGTTTTTGAGTTGTACGCTTTTTGGCGTCTTCTGGTCAAACACCAGTGGAGACTAGGCTCTAAAGAAAGCCGTCTCGGGTGTGGACCAATCAAATTCAAGGACAGTGCATATTATTATCAGAGTTGTTTTTTTGTTTGCATTTTGACTGCTTGTGTTGTGGTTATTGCAGACATGATGCCTTGAATAAAGGTGTCAGTTTTTTGTGCCAGTTAAAAGGGTAAAACCTATTACTATATCTTGTTACTGGCAAAGGAGGTCTCATAATGTAAATGCTCACCCCGATCCCTCAATACCCTGAGAGTGTGCTGTTTTTGAGTTGTACGCCTTTTGGCGTCTTCTGGTCAAACACCAGTGGAGACTAGGCTCTAAAGAAAGCCGTCTCGGGTGTGGACCAATCAAATTCATGGACAGTGCATATTATTATCAGAGTTGTCTTTTTGTTTGCATTTTGACTGCTTGTGTTGTGGTTATTGCAGACATGATGCCTTGAATAAAGGTGCCAGTTTTTTGTGCCAGTTAAAAGGGTAAAACCTATTACTATATCTTGTTACTGGCAAAGGAGGTCTCATAATGTAAACGTTTTAGTTTGTTGTGAATATTGATTGGTACTTTATTTCTGTTTAAGGAGAAACCCCGTTGTCTGACATAATGACAACTTAGCCCGTTCATCCGACTTAACACCATAAGATCTGAATATCTGGAGTGTTTTAAAAAGTAAAGTTTTACACTAGCAAAGCAAGGGACCTTGAAGAACTTAAACATCGTGTCGTTGATGCCACTGTGTCATCATCCACACCTACAGCTGTGTTGGAAATGTTTTTCTTCTTCAGATTTCGAACGCTGAATTCGATCGACGATAGTGAATGATGGACGAAATATAGAAGTGTAGCAATAATTCGAGAATATCTAATCAATGCCATGAAACCAAACTCAAACGCATTCGTCTATTACGTGTGTAGTGTAATAGCATCGGCTGGTGGACAGACTGTGGTGGACAGACAGCACACACACTGGTGAGAGGTGTGTTGGCAGAGGAGTGGTAGTGTAGCGGTTAGCGCGTTGCGCTACGAACCTGGGGACCCGGGTTCGATTCCCGCTCATGGCCAACGCCGGTGATGATTATCTGAACCGGTCCCTGGGCCTCCCCTAGGTCAACTCAGCCTCAAATTAGTACCTGGTGCAGTGTGTAAACATCGCCACTGGTGTTGGTGCTCGCTAACAGCACTTGCCCCTACAGTCTGTTAAGGCTATACGGGGGAGCTTTGTCTTTGTTGGCAGGGCGGAGGAACTGGGGCAAGGATTACGGAGGACCCCGCCTGGAGGCCCCTGGGACCTGTTGGTGGGTTCGAGAAGGGAGGCGCGGCCAGGACGGAGCCAGGCCGCGCTGGGAGGATAAAAGGAGCCGGGAGCGGGGGCTCGAGGCTGCCGGTTCTGGGATTGGAATCGTCTCGTTGTTGCTGTCGTCTCGTTGCCGTTGCCCTCTTCGCGACATATTGCGCTGTCAGATAGTTGTTGGCTGTCTCAGTCAGCGCCGTCTGTGTTAGACGGCTAGTGTTGTGTATAGGCTAGGCTAAGCGACTGTGGAGAGTGTGCAGGCGAGACCGTGAATGTTCTAAATGAAAGGTGCCCTCCTACAAACCTCGTCTCCGAATCATTGACACTGCACGTGCATTCGGATTCAATTTATGTCAGTATCTCGTGTAACAATAAAACTATTCAAAGTTATTTTTGGTATACTGTATGCATTTTCGGACACCGTGGATGTTAAAACACTCCTGTATATATTCCCCTTTGAGTTCATTTAATGTTACTGTGTAGGTTTTTTTTTGTTTTGAGTTCTGTCGCGTTGCGTTTGTTCAGTTCTTCAGTTCCTGAAAAAGCTCCCAGCACGTGGAGCGAAAAACGTTCGACACCGCGCCAAACAAAACGCGGTCACGACCCAAAAACGCATCAGGGGGCATTCGCGAATATTTATTTATTCCAAAGTTGGTCGAAAGCTAATTGATAATGAGCTATTAAAATAAATCCTCGCTTGCACAGATTGCAGCAACGTCTTAATTAAAAACTTATAAGCGATCAGTAGCGGGACCGGGATTGGGGGGATACGGTTTACCCCGTATTCTTTTACAGGGAAATTCGAGTTGTCAAGTCCATACGGCGTACAGCCGTTTCAATACGGGCAAAAACATGTTTTTGTTTGTTTGTGCTTCTCCCTTGTTTGTAGGATGGACGTTGAGATTTATAAGGGCACGGGGCGACGAATACGGTCTGAATTGATCTGTAATAAGGTAGGCACTGATAAGGGGTTGGCAGGTATGTAGTATCTTGATTTGAAGCTTTCGTGACTGCAGGAATCCAAACTCTTTGGTTCTCTTGGTAAAGTCACATAGGTAGAAAAAATAAAATAAAACTAAAATAATATATCACGACGTTTTGATCGCAACACAAGTGGTCGTCCTCAGGCGGAAAACAATATCCAGCAGTGGAACTGCTGAACCAGCGAGAGGTTATTTATGTGGCGATGGGCAAGCGGGGTCTGAGCTGGAAAGGAATTCTATCCCCTGACACAAGCACGTCAGTTGTGTTAATGGGGGAGATTAGGGAGAGAGATTAGCATGAAATTAGCTTCCGTCGCCGCATAAGTCTACAAACACTACAAACTAAGTTGTGTCTGCGGCAGCAGTTACATTGGGGAAACGAAACGACATGTCTTGGACCGTGTTCGCGAACACAAGGCAGATTTGAAACACGGCAGAACCAATACCTCTGCAGTGGCTGATCATTGTTATAATGCAGTGGGCTCACACAATATTGTTTTTCCGAGACCAAGGTACTCTGCGAACCTTCAGGCTACCATCAAAGATTTGTCCATGAAGCCATCCAGATATATAAACACAGATAATTTCAAACGAGAATATGGGTATAAGCTGAGCAATCATTGGAAGGACGTTATTAACCAAGCAAAGTCGTAACTTGCTGTGGTGCTTCCATTCTTCCCTGCCGTTTGGCTGTTATCTCCGACTCTCTGAGTTGCATTGCCCTGTTAGGTGCCTCTGCATTAACGACCTGGGGTCTCACTAACATGGCCACCTCTGTTCCCTTAGTCTCGATGTATCGATGGTTCTGGCTGTGTGATGGGCTGTGTCTCACTGGCGCAACCACCGTTGCGGTGGTTCTCTTGCGTGGACGCGCTTGCCTCTCACAGAGCAGTTGGCAGAACCGCAGCTTGTGTTACACATAGACGTGACATTAACTTACTAATCCCCCTGCCTAATCTCTCCCATCAACATAGTGCTAATCTCCCATTAAAACTGCTGTTGTGCGCATATGCCGGGACGGTACTCTTACACCATTTCATGGTAATCTTTCTCCCTAATCTCTTGCTCCCTAATTTCCCCCATTAACACAACTGACGTGCTTGCGTCCAGGGATGGAATTCCTTTCCAGCTCAGACCCCGCTTGCCCATCGCCACGTATATAACCTCTTGTTGTTGTTATTGTTGTAACAGCTCTCTCGCTGGTTCAGCAGTTCCACAGCTGGATTATTTTTTCCGCCTGAGGACGACCGCTTGTGTTGCGATCGAAACGTCGTGATTTATTATTTTTTGTTTTATTTTATTTTTCTACCTACGTGACTTTACCGAAAGAACCAAAGAGTAGGTGTATGGTAAGCACACTACGCCATGAACCCGTGCCTGAGTTCAATTCCTGGCCATTTCTAACATCAGTGGTGAGTGATATCTCAACTGTTCCTCAAAGTCCCCTTCAACAACTCGCAGAGACCAGTGTGGTGAAGTATGGTCAAATAACCTCGATTACTGATATAGCATCGGGACGCCTTCATCCAACGATGGATTGACAATGGGCTGTAAAGTATTATTCATTCGCAACATGGCCTAAATTAGGTATATGACATTAGGCTTTTTCCTGGACACGTATGTACACCATTTATACTGCTGGGTGGACAAATGTGGTGGAATTTAATTCTAACCGCCACTGCAGAGATGAAATCAAAACCAGAAACGTCTAGAATGTAAGCCCGATGTCGCTAACCATTACACCCACGGCAGCATCTCTGTAACAAAAAAAACCTCTCTAAAAAAGAATACGTGCAAATTTCGATGGCAATATTGTTTTGCACTCGCTGCAAATTGAACCCTCTGCCGCGCATGGCTCCATCAAAGTGAAGGGTCTCCTGCTCTATGCAAGTATCTGTGTTTGATTCCGTTCACGGTCAATAACAGTTGGTGAGCGACACCTGAACCGGTTTCCCGGAGCAACCTCACCCAATGACCAAAATGGCACGGGGAAGGTCTAACATCCAGCAGTCGAAAAGGCAAGCAGGCTGTAAAAGTATTACTCATTCTACACAGGCACAACAGGCGCACCCCACATCCAAAAACGAGGAGCCCGGCAGCTGGCATCATTTTACATCGCACGCCTTTAACGGAAGTAATCCCGGACAAGTTTAAATTGCAGTTACGAGAAATATATGATAGCGTCCCACAGAGGATACGCGTAAAGCTATAAAAAAAAATACACGATGGCCTGTAAAAGTGGCTGTACGATCACGTGCGTATGTATGGGTGTATATGCGTGTTGCTGCAGACGAGTTATGCACACCAAGCCTTTAACGCGAGCCTGTTTCTTGTGCCCGCGACGGCTCAATACTTCTGAAAGATGGCACGCCATTCCCCGAGTATGTAAACACGGGAGGTCGGTTGGCTTTGTGCCTTGGCAATAATCCGCGTTACGAGCAAGCATCGACGAAACGCGCGCAAAAAAAAAAAACGTTGCCGTTTAAATCTTGCAGAGTGCGTGCGTTTAATTTCATTGTTCACCAGTGTGTGTGTTACGGGTTCTTCAGTCCCTGCAGAAGCTCCCAGCAGCTTAGAGCGAAACGTCGAGCGCCGTGTCGGGCAATGCGCGGTACAATCCGAAACCGTAGCGGCGAGTCACACAGCACAACCGCGCAAACCTACGCGACATTTATTTTATTGGTTACAGTTATTTATTTGGTATTCATCACGTGGAGACTATTTGAAAAATACATTACCTCGGCTGCCGTTCGAATTATTTTCATTGTACACAGGATAAATAATGCAATTAAAATGCATATTACATATTGCATAGCTCAACAGCCTGCAGCTGCAATTGCCTTTTGTCAAGCATAATGGACAACATCGCTGATGAACCCAATATAACCCACGCACGCACACGACACCTTGCATTTCATGGCGCGTATGATGCATGGAGGTTGTGGATGGCTAATTTGGCTGTGACGCTGGGGACACTCTTCCAAGGTAAACCACCGCTGGTGGAGGATGAATTTCATGAAGGGCGCGAGGGACGGTCTCTCTTGAGTCTTAGGGCGCACTGAGTTGGCCTAAATTTGCGAGCACTTTCACCGCCGGGACAGATTTAATCGAGCTGAATATTAAAATTCAAATATTCAAATTCATATACCACTCACGCGTGGTTTCCACGTCCACTGCTTTATCGCTGTGCTTGCTCGGTTATCCCGACCCGGGTGGGGTTTGAGTGATGAGCGAGCCCCTGTCCACAAAGAGACGAGGCAGAAGGAGTAAGCAATGATATACTTTGTTGCTGATTCCTAACGAGGATGAAATCGGCATACAGTTGTCTCATTGTCCTATTGCTACTTTTAATACGATATGGATGGCGATGCCATGTGACACGCAAGGCATGATGGGAAGATCGATCCAATCGTCACGATGGAGTGTCTTGCTGTCCAGAAACTATCCTTTGTGTGGATTGTTACTTGTGTCGGTTGTGGGACTTGTGTTCTGTACATCATACGTCACCATGCTGGTCAGTTGGGGTAAGTTAAGGCGAGGAGCATGGATGGATGTGGACGTATAGTAAACTACTACAATGGATTCATAATTCGTTTATTTTTTTGGTGAGATCGTAGTGTAGGCACAATGAAATGTTTATCAATAACTCTCGACCACCCGACAGAGCCAATCAATTCAAGGTGTCAAGTCGTGGGAAAATATCCCAATTGATGAGTTTTTTTCGGCAAAATCGGAGGAATGTTGAAACGGAAGCAAAATTTTACAATTGTATACACGACGCATCGCTAAAGATTAGAACCAGCACCATCAGGTGTTAACAAAAGCTCTAGTCTCGCGTTCATTACAACCACGGATTTTTTTTATGCACTGCTACACGCTTCCCGCAATAGAATGATTACTCATAATTTAACATTTGCAAGGGGCATTTCATCCGTTGATCCCAACGTACAACATACCCACCACCGCACATAACACCTGTGGTTATGTGTGATGGTGGTGGTGGCTCAACTCGCACTATCCATGCTCGAACCTGCTTAGCTTCGAGAATCTGATGAGTCTAAGCACACTCCAGGTGATTTTTGTGGAGGCCTTTGTTACAATTACCCAAAAATAATTTGTAAAACCGGCTGAAGCAATGATGTGGTGGATTGCACAGTGCACTGTAAACCCTGTGATCTGAGTTAGATTCCCGCCCACGGCCAACATCTGTGCCGAGTGATATCTGAACCGATTCTGTTCCCCCATTCCTGCACTGACCAGTGTGGTGAAGTATGGTCAAACAGTCGCACTGCCTTCACAGCATGCAGAGGCCTTCATCCAGTAATGATTCAAGAGGGATGTAAATCATTATATTTTTAATTTGTAAAATGTGTTTCCTATTTCTACATAGAAACGGTGTTGCACGTCTTCATTTAAAGGAAACTTATGATTATCAACGGACTTGAACCACCTGTTTACAAATAACGCAATGAGTCCACTCTACCAACCGAGGCTATGGTTTCACCTTCGCCACCTTTAACACATTCCTGCAGAGGGAGCTGGTAGGAACGTTGGGTTGCTCGGTCAATGGCCAGGGTCAACGGCGGCACCACGTGGTGTATTCCGCAAATATGCCCGACTGTGAGGGCGGGCACAAGCCGTCGTGAGTAGGTGAAACGTTGAGTTTTGTAAGGGCACCACGGGGTGACCAGCCTCTCCCCACACAGCCCCTCCCCACCCTCTCCACCCAGCCCCTCCCCACCCTCCCCACCCAGCCCCTCCCCACCCTCCCCTCCCCACCCAGCCCCTCCCCACCCAGCCCCTCCCCACCCTCCCCTCTCCACCCAGCCCCACCCCTCCAATTTTTGAATGCACGACGGACGGACACAATCATCCCCTGTGGGCTGGTGGTGTAACCAGGAGGTTCCTACCAGTAACATCCAATCAACACGAAATTACCGCACAATGCGCAGCGTTGACATAAATCAGGCAACGAACAGTTCCAACAGTTGCGCGGCTTAACATTTTGCTGAAGTTCAACCACGGTAATGCCGCACGTAAACGCGTGTAACATTCAATTTACACCGTCAAGGTAGACGCGCTTCGGGTTAATAATTAATAGTGCGAGCTAAGCTTGAGGCTGAGCTTAGCAATGTTAAGCACTGTCAAACAATTAGGCCACTCAAGCTGAGGATTACCAAAAACAACAATGTCCCCGATTGTGGGAGAAGGGTTTATTTTTTTTTACCAGCGTGTGTGGGAAAAAGACTTTAAGCCTCAAGGAGGTTTTGGTCAGTTCACCAAACAGCGCCGTACCTGAGAAAGCTCAATTTGTGGTCAGGTCAATCAGCGATGTTCTGCTACGTCGTCTCGAGCTGCCTGCCCTCTTGTTTAGTAAATCTCCCTCCTCGCCGCCCCGGCTTAATGCTCACAGCACTGGGTAATTGTGCTTGTAAATTCCAACCGAAGGTCGCTAATTGCTTGACCAGGAGGTTCCCGAAACATTGTGGACCCGCGGACAACTATCAAGCCATAAGACACGAAAAAAAACCCCCACGTGGGCATGGCTGCCGTGCAGTAAAAATATCTGGCGGTTCGTGAAAAACAAAAATGTATCTGCGAGATTTCCAACGAGCACTTCCCATGGCTTGACTGACCACCAGCGGTCCAACCGCTGTGCTAGACCTTGCTGAACGTATATAAAATATACGAAGTGTTATCCCGAGTGTGCTTTCGGTGCATGTTGTGTGTACGTATGCATGGTGAACTTCTTTCGCACTGCACACAGTCGGCCGTGTTTATTGGAAGAATAACAAACTGAAGTATGGTGAAAAACAACCTCCGTGCCTGACACGGCGTGGGGGAGACATTCAACCAGCAGCGGATTTATAAAGGCCTGGATATTTAACCTCCCTCCCTCCTATTATTATTATCATCATCATCATTTTATTGTAGAGGAAAAAAAAAACCCTTTACGATATTACATAAGACATCGCCCAATAGGGAAGCCCTGTTCTGGAGACGTTCACAAGTCTCTTTTACAAACTCTCGCAGAGCAATTCCCACCTCCCCCCCCCCCTTTGTGTTAGAGAATGGCCCACGGAAGCGGATATCACAGAACCACCTCTCAGATCCCTGAATTTGACCTCTGTTCCACACCGTAGAGGGTCACAATGTTCATAGCCGTACTGGAACAGCCCGGTACGAGATTTGTGAGCGGACGAGGTCGCTTGCCAGCGGTGCTGTACTGGGAACGCGGAATGAGGAGACAACGCCACCGATATCTATGGTACGTCCTCTGCAATAACAGACTGAAGTGGGAACCATTCCATGGAATACTCCAGAGGACAAGACAAATACTTCATTCTCACACTGAAGTGTGCGTGTGCCTGCATCGTAATTAAATATTCTCAATGAAGGTTTTTTTGGGGTTAGACCGCGTAAATATATAAATGTGTCCTTAACTCGCCACCACCCGACACAGCTAATTAGTAAGGTTTGTCACGTAAACAAAAAGAAGTGCCAGTTAGATACTACTTTAGCACACCGGAAATGGTTTACTCTGTCACACACCGGTGTGCTGAAGTAATAATTAAAATTGGCACGTTTTCTTTTTGCGCGACAACCATTACTAATTGGCTGTGTTGGGTGGTGGTGGGTTAACGACACATTTATATTGACGCGATCTAAACAACCCCCCCCCCCTCTTTATTTTTAATAACATTGGTCCCGAAAAGCCTACGTGTTAAACTGTAATGAAATCTAACCGAACGGTGAGAAATGGTGAGGCACCGCTTTGCTGTCATCTAAAGCCTTCGCGGAGACGCATCGCTTGTGTCCCAGCTCTCTCTTGATGTGGCGAGTGGGGTTGACCCACCGCAGAGAGCATGGCAGGCTTTTCCCAACGCTGGGCCAGAACGGGACCCCAGTGGGCTCCATCAATGAGGGTGCTGTGGTGGCGAGATGTTAACTCCCTCGCCTGGTATGCACGGAGGTCGTGGATTCGATCCTGACCCTGACGCCTGTATATATAGAGTTTGCATGTTCTACCCCTGGTCGCATGGATTTTTCTCCAGGTTCTCCGGTTTTCCCCTTCACATTTAAAAAGGTGCGTTCAGAGTATTTGGCTGCTATACATTTCCACGTGATAAACCACTTTGTTGAGCTATCATTTGCGGCCAGGTCACTTCTGAAAAAGAGCTTAGTGGGCCCTACCTGGTCAAATAAAATGGTTTCTAGTTTATTTTATAGTTTACCCATAAATCTGAGAATGCTGTTGCTCATGGACTCTTGCACGTGATTCAGAAACAGATTTGGCAAACACTGAATCAGAAGCGGAGAGAAGACATGAAAGAAGAAATGTTCCCAAATAAAGGACCAGGGTGACCTTAATCGCAAGCCTTTTGTCGCAGCCCTTGACGCCAAGCAGCGACTGTGGGGGAATATTTTGTTTGCTTGTTTTTGATTTCAAATGAAAACAAAATTCTGAGTCATGTATTTAAGTTGCATGTGAGGCGCACGACGCGCTCTGTTTTTTTTTAATTCGTAGAAGTATTCATTCCAAATGCAAAAAAAAACCCCACCCCGCTTCGGTTCAAAGTGGTGGGGCGTTGCACCGCCATTTATTACGTAAGTGTCCACATGCTTGGGGCACGTATTGTGGAGTGCTCCGTGTGACTCTGCGGGGTGGTGGTCAGATCAGTCAGCGCGTTGTGCCATTAAAATAAATATAAATACAGTTTTATTTTCAATACATTGTGGTACATTGGAGCAAAATAAAACAGTCTGAAATACAAGCATTTGTGTGTGTGTGTTTTTACCTCTCATACATCTCAATACAGCGAATATTTGAACAGGAAATGGCATTTCCTTTATAATCTTCATGCCAGCTGGGGACAAACGGGACAATCAGTGTAGATGTAAACATCAATACAACACGACCAAATAAATAGGTTCGCGCTGTATCGCGCGTTGCTCGGTATAACGGTCGCCGTTAAACTCTACGTGCCAGGAACTTGCTCCGAACGTGCAGCGAAACGTCGGACATCCTGCCGAACGACGCGCTGTAAAACTAAAAAAAACGCGAAACAGAGAGCAATACAATAGAGAGCGGAGCTGTGGCAGAGGAGCCATCACGGTTGGCTACGTAAGGTGCGAAAGCAAGTTCAACACACGGTACAAACACATAGCTTGCCGTGCTATGAACCTGGCCGTCCGAGTTTGATTCCCGGACCACGGGTAACATCAGCGGCGAGGGACATCTGAACCGGTTTATAGTCCATCTCCATCACACGAACGCACGCTAACCAGAGTCACGAGAGGCATGGGTAGAACCAGTGGTTCTCAACCCGCGGTACGCGGACCCCTTCGGGGGCACGTTGGCACAATGTCCCAGGCGGGTACGTTTCATTTGATTTTAATTTCATTTATTTGGTAGAGCCCTGTGAGCCATGCGGCTCTTGATTCGGGTGCAACCGCAACAAACAAAAATATGAACAGAGAAACATCTTAAAGCGACGACGCGCAACATAAACATCCTGGGATAAACCAGCAAATCTTCCAGAAGAAAAATAAAACACCGTATCACAACGATGTGTTGCAAAAATCCCAGTGTGATGCGAGTCAAACAATAACAACCATAAGACAATTTGATTTAAAGCTTTCGTGACTGCAGGGCTTCATATTCTTGGTTCTTTCGGTAAAGTCACGTAGAAGGGAAGCAATAAAATAATACAAATATAAAACAATAAAATTATTTGTTTTATATCTTTATTATTTTAAGTCACGTAATTAAAATAATTAAAATATGAAACAAATAATTGTATTGTTTTATATTTGTATTATTTTATTGTTTCCCTTCTACGTGACTTTACCGAAAGAACCAAGAATATAACCATACGACAATTTTAGATTATAAAGTTAGCAGGCCAACTCCACACTTCCGCAGGAAACGTGAGAAAGATTTATGAATAATCACGCGCGAGTCTGCCAATATCAAATAACTACGATCAAATGTACATCCACATGGTGACAGAGAAACGACGCAACAGACCTTTCTAAACTCATTGATTTGTAAATAATTTGGCAGTTTCCAAGGGTAACGAGCGAGCGCGAACAAATGACGTCAAGCAAGGGGGTTACTGTAGACAAACACGGGTGAGAATAATCACCGGGAGGAAGAACAGCCATGCACTCATGAGGATATCTTTATCAAGCAGCAGATTGACCAAAGGCGTTATTATTATGACTACTACTACCGTGCAGTATCGTCTGGAGTGCTTAAACGCAACTGCTTCTTCAGGTGCTGCTGCTACAGAAGGTGCCAGGCGTGCATCACGGCTCAGCAAAGGGAGGCACAGGGCGCAGTGTTTATATTTCTCATCAAGCGAGGCGCGGATTCGCAGTCACTTTACAGGCGGGGTCACTCAGTCGGTCAGTCACAGTTAGAGTGCCCCCCCCCCCTCACTCACCCCCCTCACTCACCCCCTCTCACTCACCCCCCTCACTCACTCACCCCCCTCACTCACCCCCCTCACTCACCCCCCTCACTCACCTCAATCATCCCCCTCACTCACCCCCCTCACTCACCCCCCTCACTCACTCACCCCCCTCACTCACCCCCCTCACTCACCCCCCTTAACTCACCCCCCTTACTCACCCCCCTCACTCACCCCCCTCACTCACCCACCTCACCCCCCTCACTCACCCACCTCACTCACCCCCCCTCACTCACCCCCTCACTCACCCCCCCCTCACTCACCCCCCCTCACTCACCCCCCTCACTCACCCCCCTCACTCACCCCCCCTCCTCACTCACCCCCCTCACTCACCCCCCTCACTCACTCACCCCCCTAACTCACCCCCCCTCACTCACCCCCCTCACTCACCCCCCTTAACTCACCCCCCCTCACTCACCCCCCTCACTCACCCACCTCACTCACCCCCCCCCCTCACTTACCCCCCCATCCCTCACCCCCCTCACTCACCTCCACCTCACTCACCCCCCTCACTCACCCACCTCACTCACCCCCCCTCACTCACCCCCCTCACTCACCCCCCCTCACTCACCCCCCTCACTCACCCCCCCTCACTCACCCCCCTCACTCACTCACCCACCTCACTCACCCCCCCTCACTCACCCCCCTCACTCACCCCCCCTCACTCACCCCCCCTCACTCACCCCCCTCACTCACCCCCCTCACTCACCCCCCTCACTCACTCACCCCCCTAACTCACCCCCCTCACTCACCCCCTCACTCACTCACCCCCCTAACTCACCCCCCCTCACTCACCCCCCTCACTCACCCCCCTTAACTCACCCCCCCTCACTCACCCCCCTCACTCACTCACCCCCCTTACTCACCCCCCTCACTCACCCACCTCACTCACCCCCCCCCCTTCACTTACCCCCCCATCCCTCACCCCCCTCACTCACCTCCACCTCACTCACCCCCCTCACTCACCCACCTCACTCACCCCCCCTCACTCACCCCCCTCACTCACCCCCCTCACTCACCCCCCTCACTCACTCACCCACCTCACTCACCCCCCCTCACTCACCCCCCCCTCACTCACCCCCCTCACTCACCCACCTCACTCACCTCCCCCTCACTCACCCCCCTCACTCACCCCCCCCTTACTCACCCCCCTCACTCACCCCCCTCACTCACTCACCCCCTCTTCACCCACCTCACTCACCCCCCCTCACTCACCCCCCCTCCTCATTCACCCCCTCACTCACCCCCTCCTCACTCACCCCCCTCACTCACTCACTCACTCACCCCCCCTCACTTACCCCCCTCACTCACCCCCCCTCACTTACCCCCCTCACTCACCCCCCCTCACTCACTCCCCCCCTCACTCACCCCCCTCACTCACCCCCCCCCCCTCACTCACCCCCCACTTCACTCACCCCCCCTCACTCACCCCCCTTCACTCACCCCCCCTCACTCACCCCCCTCACTTACCCCCCTCACTCACCCCCCCTCACTCACCCCCCCTCACTCACCCCCCCTCTCACTTACCCCCCTCACTTACCCCCCTCACTCACCCCCCTCACTCACTCACCCCCTCTTCACCCACCTCACTCACCCCCCCTCACTCACCCCCCCTCCTCATTCACCCCCTCACTCACCCCCTCCTCACTCACCCCCCTCACTCACTCACTCACTCACCCCCCCTCACTTACCCCCCTCACTCACCCCCCCTCACTTACCCCCCTCACTCACCCCCCCTCACTCACTCCCCCCCTCACTCACCCCCCTCACTCACCCCCCCCCCCTCACTCACCCCCCACTTCACTCACCCCCCCTCACTCACCCCCCTTCACTCACCCCCCCTCACTCACCCCCCTCACTTACCCCCCTCACTCACCCCCCCTCACTCACCCCCCCTCACTCACCCCCCCTCTCACTTACCCCCCTCACTTACCCCCCCTCACTCACCCCCCCTCTCACTTACCCCCCTCACTTACCCCCCTCACTCACCCCCCCCCCTCACTCACCCCCCCCCCTCACTTACCTCTATGTTGTCTCAGCCGAAACTTGGCAACTTTCAGGGTACAGCGGGCAACAGTCAACTTTCACTTGGGCACAAGCCGCGGCGGCCTCTCCCGCCTGGACCGATCAGACCTGCAGAACGTGGTTCACGCTTCACGTTCGTGACTGTGAAGCGCGAGAAGCGGGGGTGTGTGTCTGTCTCTGTGTGTGTGTGTGTCTGTCTGTTTACCACTAAACCACGACTGAAATATGTAACTAATAAGCTTGTGCCGGAGGCCCCGGGGGGACAGGCGTCTATGACGTCTCCTGGCCAAACCCCAATTGGCGGAGCCAGGAGATTGAATCTGTACCCTCGGGGCTCCTCCAGAAACAACGAAAAGCCACTTCGTGTGGCCACGTGGAATGTTCGAACGCTCACTGCGGAGGAGAGGCTGCCACTCCTCTGTCGGGAGCTGGACCGGTACCGCCTGGATCTCTGTGGCATTCAGGAGGTCCGGTGTACCGGTTCTGGCTCCTGCCACCATGAGGGGTGGGCAGTCCTCTACTCGGGGCAGCAGACTGCCAAACAACAGGGTGTGGCTCTTCTTTGGAACAAAAGAATGAAGGGGGCGTGGGAGCGTGGCGGTGAGGTGTAGGAAGCTGTAAGCCCCAGGCTACTTTGGGCTCGCCTTCCCATCAACCGGAGGCGAGGAGTGGCGGTCGTGGTTACTTATGTCCCCACCGAAGATGAACATCCGTGGAGGGATGCAGGCAAAGCCGATGAGTCAGATGCCTTCTATGACCTCCTGTCACAGGTGCTGGCTAAAGTGGCCCCTCGGGATAGAGTCACCTTGTTGGGTGACTTCAATGCCCGAGTTGGTCATGATGCTGGCACCTGGTCTGGAGTGATTGGAGGGAATGGGCCAGATCAAATCAATAACAACGGTAGGAGGCTGCTAGATTTTTGTGCAGCCCATGGGCTTGTAATTACCAACACGCTGTTCCGGCATCGGCGCATCCACACAACATCATGGATGCATGCCGGGTCCAAGCAAGAACATCTGCTGGACTACATAGTGACGGTCCAGCGGATGCGAGCCCATGTCCTTGACACCAGGACCTATCGTGGAGCTGATCTGCCCTCTGACCATCGACTAGTCATCTGTAAGATGCGCTTGCCATTCTTCCACTCCGGTGGTGGGTGTACACCGAGGACCCCATTCCAACCTAAAGTGGCCTGGTCTCAGTTATCTGATGAAAGTTGCAATCGAGAATTTCATCATAGCTTGCGGCTGGGGTTGGCATCGTCCTCCACTCCTCCTGATGTCGAGGGTAAATGGGCAAGGTTTAGGACTGTGACTCATGCAGCTGCAATGGCTGCTTTGGGTACGCGGTCCAGACCTCCCCAGAGACCCTGGCTGACAGAGGAGGTGTTCAGGATGGTTGAGAAAAAGCGACAGGCACACTATCATCGGCTACAGAATCCCACGTCAGAGAATAAGGAGGCTTACCGCAGCCTTCGCTCGGAGGTTCGGAGAGCCGTGAGGCACTGCAAGGATGGGTGGTGGTCGCGCAGGTTGCTGAGGAGATGGAGTCTGCCTCAGTGACCCGCGATCACAAATCTCTATTTAACTCCATGAAAAAAGTAACCTGCAGCGCCACACCTATTACCATCATCAGGGGAAAAAACGGTGATCCAACCTCCGACCCCCAGGAACAGGTTTGCAGATTTGCGGAGCATTTCTGTGAGGTCCTGGGGGAGGGGAAATCCCTCAGCCAGGAAAACACCGTGGCACAAAGTCGAGATGACCCTGCTGAGGCTGCAGTGCCTCAAATATTGGAAGAAGTCACCCCTGTGAGTGGCTGGCTGAGGTGCCATCTGTTGAGGAAGTACTGAAGGCGATCCGGAGTCTGAGACCAGGAAAGGCACTGGGTAGAGATGATCTCCCAAGCGAAATGCTGAGGGAGGGTGGCGTTTGTGCACAGATTGCCCTATATGACATCATAACAACAGTCTGGACCACTGGACGGGTTCCGCAGGATTGGAAGGATGCCCTGGTGGTCCCCCTCTTTAAGAAGGGGGACCGCACAGACTGTAACAACTACAGGGACATCTCACGCCTCAGTGTGCCGGGAAAGGTCCTGGCAAGGATTATTCAACATCGCCTTACCAGGCACGCTGAGGAGAGGCTTGCGGAGCCCCAATGCGGTTTCAGGAAAGGGTGGTCCTGCACAGATGCCATATTTTCTGTCCGTCTGCTACAGCAGAGGTGTTGGGAATTCCAGCAAGACCTACATCTCTGCTTTATTGACCTGGTCAAGGCCTATGATACCATCAGTAGGCCTGGGCTCTGGGTTGTTCTTCGTTCTTTTGGAGTACCTGACCCTCTGCTCACGATCATTAAGGACCTTCATGATGGTGAGCGGGCCCGGGTAAAACTACGTGGCCGGGAGTCAGAGCCATTCCCTGTACACCTTGGGGTGCGACAGGGATGTCCTCTGGCTCTCATATTATTTAACATCTATTTTGACCACGTAGTTCGTGAAGCCTTCAGTAGCTGTACCGGGGGAATCTCCATATGGTACAGATATAATGGGAGGCTGATCGATGCCCGGGTGCAGTCAAGGGATGGCTCCCTATTGCTCAACCACGTTATGTATGCCGATGATTTGGTAATAGCTGCTCATTCAGAGGAGGAGTTGGAGACGCTGCTGCTGAGACTGGAGCGTGCTACTAAGAGATGGGGCCTTACCATCAGCCCCACCAAAACTAAGCACCTGCCTGGGTATTTTGTACCATCGGACACTCCACCCCCACAACTCCCAATCGGTGATGGGGCAGTTGTGGAGAGAGTGGAGAGTTTCCCATACCTGGGCAGTGTGCTTATGACCGGCTCCAGTTTAACAGCACAGGTCTCACTCCGAATCAGTCGACCGGCAATATATTTTCATCGGTTGCGTAACGCTGTCTGGAAGCTACCTGGTCTGTCGCTCCGCACTGAGCTTCAGGTCTTCTCGGCCACGGTCATTCCCTCCCTTCTCTACGCTTGCGAAACGTGGACCCCCCCTAATGGAACATCTTCGCCGGTTAGAAACATTTAGGCTGGCGTGCCTATGATCCATCCTGGGTTTAACCAGGCTGGATTATGTGAGGAGCTCACAAATCCTTGAAAGATCTGGGCACGGTCCCATCGGTGAGCTTCTCCGGCAGGCAAGGCTGCGTTGGCTGGGTCATTTGGCCCGCATGCCCAGCCACCGCATGCCGAAACAGGTTTTGTTCGGCCGGATCAAGGGGGCAAAACGGGCGTGGCACGGGCTAGAGAAGAGATGGAGTGATGTGGTACAGGAGGACGTGGAGTTGAGTGGACTTGCCGATGACTGGTACCAGCGGTGTCAAGATCGGCCTCTGTGGAGGAGGCTCGTGAAGGACGCTACTGGGCAGTTGGAGGCAGTCGCCCTCCAACAACAACGGAGGGCGGAGGAGCGACGCTCACAACAACGAGCGGAGCGCCGGCTGGCTAAAGCACAGCAGGTTGGCACAGTAGGGGGCACAGGTGGTGCATCAGCCAGTCATCTCAGTCAGTCGACCCGTGGCACCTGGGTCTGCCCCGTGACCTCCTGCCAGCGGGCGTTCGACTCTTCACGTGGCCTCAGGGTGCACATAGCCTGGCACAAGCGTCGTGGTGACGTCACCGCCACTTAGTGGCGAATGGCGGTTGTTGTTGTGGAAAGCGGTAGTGTAGCGGTTAGCGCACTCGCGCTACGAAACCCGACGACCCGAGTTCGATTCTCGCTCACGGCCAACATCAGTGGTGACGATCATAATCTGAGTCGGTCTTGGGTCTGCCCTTGGTCGACTCAGTCTCAAGTGAGTACCTGGTGCGATGTGAAAACGTCGCCACTGGGGGAGACAAAGGCGGCCGGGCGTTTGTTGCTGGCCATCAAACCCCTCGTGTGCCGTGCTCGCTTACAAGCACTTGCCCCAACAGTCTGTTGAGGCTATACGCAAGATCTTTGTCTTGTGTGAGAGAGCAAAACAAATAGAGAGCATGTGAGGTTTCCAAACCACGTGTCACACGCACATAGCACGTGGGTCACCGGTGGTTTATGACGTTCCACGCCATTACCTCCACAGGCCGCATTACCGCAGTTAATCATGGCGGCTATCGATTTTCAGCAATATCGTTAGGTTCAGCTTACATTTTTTTTAAACGAATGCTAAGGACTGGCACAATTCAATTGGTTGCTGCTGATAACTCCCGTCTGCGCCAGAGGATTAAATCCTTCTCTTTCTATGCACCGGGGCTAATGTAGATCTACAGGAACGCAAGGCACCTCTCACGGTTATTAAACAACACACACACAAAATCCACTTATGGGAAATGCTCGTTCAAGTGAAGCGACATTTGTGTTCACGCACGGGGCCACTTTACAAAAGTCTGGCCTCGCTAAATCGCTGCAGAGAACAAAGAAGACTTTTTTTTATTGTTGTTGAATTAAAGGAAATAGGTTTTACCCATTTCTGCCAATGAAACAGGTTATTAAGATGCTCAAACACCAACTAGATACCCTTGTTTGCAAAGCACCAAAAGTCTGCATCAACCACGCGTACTTGTGACAAAACATGCCAACAAACATGCCCTGATAATATAGGCATTGTCTTGATGCCTTGTTTGAACATCTTAGCATCTGTTTTCTTGGAAACTGGCAAAAATGTCCCATAGATAACGCTTTTTTAATTTAAAGTAGTTTTATTTGGGTAAACTATCCAAGCTGTATTCGATGCTGTTCATAATCAAACAACGCAAACAAAAACACAAGATGCGTTTGTAATAATGAATAAGCCCAATATATTAATGTGTGCGGTCTACACTGCACTCACTGTGTGTGCAGCTATGAAACAACACGTGACACTATCAGCGGTGTTGAAAAGGTGGCCAGATAGAACTCGTATGGCAGGATACCATGGCATCATGTGAATGCACGCATGCCATGTTGTCAATCCACTGCTGGCTTAACGCCTCCCCCCACTGGCGGAGGCGTTAAAATAACGCAATATTTTTATTTTATTATTTTATTCTCTTTCTACGTGACTTTACCGAAAGAACCAAAGAAGATGAATCATTGCAGTCACGAAAGCTTTAAATCGAAATTTTACCGAAAGAACCAAGCATATGAATCCCTGCAGTCACGAAAGCTTTAAATCGAAACTTCACCACACTTGTCAATATGCAAGATTTGCTTTTTGTGTTTCAGTTTGTTGTCCTTCCCCCCTGCACCTCCCGATTAGCACGGTTGGCTGCGTACGGTGCGAAGGAAGTTGAACCTACCGCACATGCATGCAGGTTTTGTCGGCAGCACGGCGGTTATAGAGCGCACCGTGAACTCGACACCTGATGACATTTAATTCAAAATCCTCCGGTCCACGGTGTAACGTCAGTGGTGGGGCGACGTTTGAAAGAAGGCAACGTGCAAGCAAGATGTACAAAAAAACCCCAGCCACAATGGAGAGAGAGAGAATGCCTCTTATTCAACATTTGCCAAGGGGCTTACTTTAAACTCTGCCGATCTGGCAATAGCTTTGCTTACCCCTTCCCCCCCACTGCAATAAAAGTGTTTCGATGAAGACACCTGACGATGACGCCGACGGTGAGAAATAATTCCTTGGGAGGCAAATCTAGAATGTGGTGGGGGGGGGGGGGCCTTAGAGACCACTCCGGGTTCAGTCGTGGGCGTCTGTCCGTGTGCCCGAGCTCGCGTGCAATTAAGATGCCACGCACGACTCGCCTGTCCGCACGGCTCCTTGAAATGGGGGTGGGGGGGGGAGAGAAGAAGCGCATGCACTTCGAGAAAAAAATCACGCACAAGAGGATAGTAAATCTATTCCCCGGTCCGTGCATAAAACAAGGCAATTTCATCACTGAGAGCCACACCACGATGTGTACAGTGCATTGACCCAACAGAACACGTGGCTTTTGGACGCGAGAGTAGAATATTGTTTTTTTTCTTAATATCCAGGGCACAAATAAAACATTTTTTTTACACGTGCCACCGGTTGGTTACGTCCGTTTTAAAGTTTAAGGTGCACCGTGACAGCGTTGTAGGATTGTAAGGCAAACAAAAGCGGGGCGAGTGAATGCATCCAGTGGCACCGATCGCCGAGGCATAAGACAAAAAAGTCGAAAGCCAAAAGTTGAATTCCCGCTCAAAGGAGGATCGAGGCATTGGCGCTCACGAACTGAGCCTCGTAGTGGGAAATTCAACGTCGACAAACACCTACTCCCCATAGCCGAGTGTGGAGGGGGGTGGAGTGTCCCCTTGCTATCGTGTAGCGATAGCAAGATGCCATTTGAAGGGGTGTGTTTCAGAGACTATTGTACGCGCTGCGCTACGAACCTGGCGACCCCAGTTCGATTCCCGCTCACGGCCAACACCAGTGTGACGATTATCTGAACCGGTCCTGGGCCTCCCCTAGGTCGACTCAGCCTCAAATGAGTACCTGGTGCTGTGCGTAAACACATCGCCACTGGGGGAGACAAAGGTGGCCGGGCGTGGTTGCTGGCCACCCACCCCCTCGTGTGCCGTTCTGGCCTTCATAGGTGCTACTCGCTAACAGCACTTGCCCCAACAGTCTGTTAGAGGCTCTACGGGGTGGGGGGGGGGTCTTTATCTTTGTATATACTCGTGTGTGTGTCTGTGTGTAAACACGACAGTTAGCTTTGTATCAAACAAACAAACTAAAAATCTCTTGCTCCGCCATTTCTTTAAAAAAAGACACGGTGTCTCGCCGCGTTGCGAAAACTTTCGGCCCAACTGACTCCTCGCCCCCTTGACATGGCACGGGGGAGGGCAGCGGAAAAAAAATCTGGCAAAGGACCCAAAAAAACTATTTCCGTGCAACGCGTTAACCACTGCGACCGCTAACTGCCGTGTTTACACAGAGACAAAGGTAAAGGCAAAGATCCCCCGTATAGCCTCAACAGACTGTAGGGACAAGTGCTGTTAGCGAGTAGCACCTATGAAGGCCGGCACGGCGCACGAAGGGGTGGGGGTGGCCAGCACCACGCCCGGCCGTCTTTGTATCCCCAGTGGCGATGTTTACACAGCGCACCAGTTACTAATTTGAGGCTGAGTCGACCTAGGGGAGGCCCAGGACCGGTTCAAATAATCGTCACTGGTGTTGGCCGTGAGTAGGAATTTAACTTGGGTCGCCGGGTTCGTGACGCAAGCGCGCTAACCACTGCGCCACCGTTCCCCACGTACACAAAGACAAAGACCCCCCACAGCCCCCATTATACCCTCAACAGACTGTTGGGGCAAGTGCTGTTAGCGAGCAGCACCTACTTACACACACGCGCGCGCAGAAGGGACCTTGTTATTAGCTTTATCTCCCTGCGGGGGTTAAAGTTAAAAGGGGTGACCTTTCAGCGATCACTCACTTTACCTGTCCGAGCACACATGTGAGAGATACAAACATTTAAACTCGCGTCCACGCTACAAACCCAGACCTGCCAACACCTCCCCCCCCCCAACCAACTCCCCTCCAACTACCCTCCGGCCCAGAAAACGACACGCGACGTCAATCAGCCACACGACATCATCATCATCATCGTCCACGGTGTTGTCATGATCGAAATCGACCATTCCGGCAGCCCGTTTTGTCCCTCGGTGGATGAAGGCGTCCCCCCTCGTCGTCATGCCGAGTTGTGGGACCGAACGATTTGGGGAAAATATAAATTTGCGATTTTTCTGATATATTGCGATTTTTTTTTAATATAAAGTCAAGCTTCAGTTCAATATTCACTGTGTAATAGATGTAAAACACGTGACGGAGCATTACCACGGGATACCATCAAAATATGAACCGCTCTATATATTCTAATGCAAGGATGAGAAGTAAAAAAAATATGAATTGCTTACAACATGTATTTATTAAAAATGGTTGAATTGAAATAGAACAATCAAACATAGAACAATGATTAAGTGAAATAAGTGAAATTATAATAATAAAAAAACAATTCCGATAAGAAAGTAATATGACTTTTCAAATCGCAAAAAAAAATCGCAGCCTATATGTATATTGCGATTTCGATTTGAAATCGATTAATCGTGCAGCCCGAGCGCCGACTGCCACCTTTCCCCGCGGTCCGATTTCACTGCCAATCAACAGTCTCGCACACACGCGATGTGGATCTCACCGCTCCATCTCCGCATTGGGCCGTCCCACGGGATGTAACCCCCTCGCTCGGTTTAACACGTGAGCTTTCGCGACCAATATCATCCATAAGAGGTTTTTTTTGTTGTTGGGTTAGATCCCTCGCTCGGTTGCCACGCCGTTCATTGGTCGTACATGCCCCGACTGGCGAGGCGTCATGTCCAGGACCGTCTAGCTCTTCTGACTTGCATCTTCTTCCGTTTCAATCTCCACCATCGAAGAGTTGAAATGTGCCTGCGATGTCCGTGTCTTTTGGATAAACTCTGCAAGCAATAGGTTTACATTTATACACACACGCGCTTGCACGCACACGATTCGGTGCATTTATCGTTACCGTGATCAATTATTCTGAGTGACGAATTCATGAATATGGGCTTTGTGCATTCCCCGGGAAAATGTGTCATCACGGCATCGTCCTGTGCCCCTCTATACACCTCTGGTCAATGTCTAGCCGTGCACATTACATAACAGGGGTGGGCAGGGAACCCAGCCCCCTAATTGATTCGCACGTCCATCCGTCGTTTTGTTAAATACAACCAGAAATGGCAGACGACCCGCACTCCGCACAAAGTTCGGCACTGCATCTGCGTTGCGTCAATTACCGAACTTCCCCCCACACGAAACGAGAGAGCGCGGGACTCCACTATCCCAAGTCGCTCGCAAATTGGACGCACGCACGCATAATGTGCGAAATGTAAAGGAATTCGTGATTAATATAAAGTGATGGGTTGTGGCAGATTAAAACACTCGGTATTGTCTGACCGGCTCTCTGCATCTCCTCGATGGAATGGCCCCAAAACTGCACGTGGTGAGTGCACAGGCAACATAAAGATCCCCCGTGTAGCCTTAACAGACTGTTGGGGCAAGTGCTGTTCGCGAGCACTTATGAAGGCTGGAATGGTACACAAGGGGGTGGTTGTATTCCCAGTGCCAATGTTTACACATCTCATCAGGTACTGATTTAAGGTTGAGTCGACCTAGATAATCGTCACCGGTCTTAGCCGTGAGCGAGAATCGAACTCGGGTGGCCAGGTTCGTAGCCCGGCACGCTAACCACTGCACTACCGCTCCACACCCCCCACATACGCACACAGACACTCACACAGACACTCACTCACACAGACACTCACTCACACAGACACTCACACAGATACTCACACAGATACTCACACAGACACGCACACACACACTCACACAGACACTCACACAGGCACTCACACAGACACTCACACAGACACGCACACAGACACTCACACATACACTCACACAGACACTCACTCACACAAACACTCACACAGACACTCACACAGACACGCACACAGATACTCACACAGACACTCACACAGACACTCACACAGCCACTCACACAGACACTCACACAGACACTCACTCAGACACACAGACACTCAGACAGACACTCACACAGACACTCACACAGACACGCACACAGACACTCACACAGACACTCACTCAAACACTCACACACTCACTCACACACACAGACACTCACTCAGACACTCACACACTCACTCACACACTCAGATACTCACACAGACACTCACACAGACACTCACTCACACATACACTCACTCAGACACTCACACAGACACTCACACAGACACTCACTCACACAGACACTCACACAGACACTCACTCACACAGACACTCACACAGACACTCACTCACACAGACACTCACACAGACACTCACACAGACACTCACTCAGACACTCACACAGACACTCACACAGACACTCACACAGCCACTCACACAGACACTCACACAGACACTCACACAGCCACTCACTCAGACACTCACACAGACACTCACACAGACACTCACACAGCCACTCACTCACTCACACAGACATTCACACAGACACTCACACAGACACTCACTCAGACACACAGACACTCACACAGACACTCACTCACACAGACACTCACACAGACACTCACACAGACACTCACACAGACACTCACTCACACAGACACTCACTCACACAGACACTCACACAGATACTCACACAGATACTCACACAGACACGCACACACACACTCACACAGACACTCACTCACACAAACACTCACACAGACACTCACACAGACACGCACACAGATACTCACACAGACACTCACACAGACACTCACACAACCACTCACACAGACACTCACACAGACACTCACTCAGACACACAGACACTCAGACAGACACTCACACAGACACTCACACAGACACGCACACAGACACTCACACAGACACTCACTCAAACACTCACACACTCACTCACACAGACACTCACTCAGACACTCACACACTCACTCACACACTCAGATACTCACACAGACACTCACACAGACACTCACTCACACATACACTCACTCAGACACTCACACAGACACTCACACAGACACTCACTCACACAGACACTCACACAGACACTCACTCACACAGACACTCACACAGACACTCACTCACACAGACACTCACACAGACACTCACACAGACACTCACTCAGACACTCACACAGACACTCACACAGACACTCACACAGCCACTCACACAGACACTCACACAGACACTCACACAGCCACTCACTCAGACACTCACACAGACACTCACACAGACACTCACACAGCCACTCACTCACTCACACAGACATTCACACAGACACTCACACAGACACTCACTCAGACACACAGACACTCACACAGACACTCACACAGACACTCACTCACACACTCACTCACTCACACAGACATTCACACAGACACTCACACAGACAATCACTCAGACACACAGACACTCACACAGACACTCACACAGACACTCACACAGACACTCACACAGACACTCACTCACTCAGACACTCACACAGACACTCACTCACACAGACACTCACACAGACACTCACACAGACACTCACTCAGACACTCACACAGACACTCACTCACACACTCACTCACTCACACAGACACTCACACAGACAATCACTCAGACACACAGACACTCACACAGACACTCACACAGACACTCACACAGACACTCACACAGACACTCACACAGACACTCACTCACTCAGACACTCACACACTCACACACTCAGACACTCACACAGACACTCACACAGACACTCACTCACTCAGACACTCACTCACTCAGACACTCACACAGACACTCACACAGACACTCACACACTCACACAGACACTCACACAGACACTCACACAGACACTCACACAGACACTCACACAGACACTCACACACTCACACAGACACTCACACAGACACTCACACAGACACTCACACACTCACTCAGACACTCACACAGACACTCACACAGACACTCACACAGACACTCACACACTCACACACACAGACACTCACACAGACACTCACACAGACACTCACACAGACACACAGACACTCACACAGACACTCACACAGACACTCACACAGACACACAGACACTCACACAGACACTCACACAGACACACAGACACTCACACACTCAGACACTCACACAGACACTCACACAGCCACTCACACAGACACTCACACAGACACTCACACAGCCACTCACTCAGACACTCACACAGACACTCACACAGACACTCACACAGACACTCACACAGCCACTCACTCACTCACTCACACAGACATTCACACAGACACTCCCACAGACACTCACTCAGACACACAGACACTCACACAGACACTCACACAGACACTCACTCACACACTCACTCACTCACACAGACACTCACACAGACAATCACTCAGACACACAGACACTCACACAGACACTCACACAGACACTCACACAGACACTCACACAGACACTCACTCACTCAGACACTCACACAGACACTCACTCACACAGACACTCACACAGACACTCACACAGACACTCACTCAGACACTCACACAGACACTCACTCACACACTCACTCACTCACACAGACACTCACACAGACAATCACTCAGACACACAGACACTCACACAGACACTCACACAGACACTCACACAGACACTCACACAGACACTCACTCACTCAGACACTCACACACTCACACACTCAGACACTCACACAGACACTCACACAGACACTCACTCACTCAGACACTCACACAGACACTCACACAGACACTCACACAGACACTCACACACTCACACAGACACTCACTCAGACACTCACACAGACACTCACACAGACACTCACACAGACACTCACACAGACACTCACACACTCACACAGACACTCACACAGACACTCACACAGACACTCACACACTCACACAGACACTCACACAGACACTCACACAGACACTCACACAGACACACACTCAGACACTCACACAGACACTCACACACTCAGACACTCACACAGACACTCACTCAGACACACAGACACTCACACAGACACTCACACAGACACTCACACAGACACTCACACAGACACACACTCACACAGACACTCACACAGACACTCACACAGACACTCACTCACACAGACACACACACAGACACTCACACACTCAGACACTCACACACTCAGACACTCACACAGACACTCACTCACACAGACACACACACAGACACTCACACACTCAGACACTCACACACTCACACACTCAGACACTCACACAGACACTCACACAGACACTCACACAGACACACAGACACTCACACAGACACTCACACAGACACTCACACACTCAGACACTCACACACTCAGACACTCACACACTCAGACACTCACACAGACACTCACTCACACAGACACACACACAGACACTCACACACTCAGACACTCACACACTCAGACACTCACACAGACACTCACACAGACACTCACACAGACACTCACACAGACACTCACACAGACACTCACACACTCAGACACTCACACAGACACTCACACAGACACTCACACAGACACTCACACAGACACTCACACACTCAGACACTCACACAGACACTCACACAGACACTCACTCACTCAGACACTCACACAGACACTCACACAGACACTCACACACTCACACAGACACTCACACAGACACTCACACAGACACTCACACAGACACTCACACACTCACACAGACACTCACACAGACACTCACACAGACACTCACACACTCACTCAGACACTCAAACAGACACTCACACAGACACTCACACAGACACTCACACAGACACACACTCAGACACTCACACAGACACTCACACACTCAGACACTCACACAGACACTCACTCAGACACACAGACACTCACACAGACACTCACACAGACACTCACACAGACACACACTCACACAGACACTCACACAGACACTCACACAGACACTCACTCACACAGACACACACACAGACACTCACACACTCAGACACTCACACACTCAGACACTCACACAGACACTCACTCACACAGACACACACACAGACACTCACACACTCAGACACTCACACACTCAGACACTCACACAGACACTCACACAGACACTCACACAGACACTCACACAGACACTCACACACTCAGACACTCACACACTCAGACACTCACACACTCAGACACTCACACAGACACTCACTCACACAGACACACACACAGACACTCACACACTCAGACACTCACACACTCAGACACTCACACAGACACTCACACAGACACTCACACAGACACTCACACAGACACACACTCAGACACTCACACAGACACTCACACAGACACTCACACAGACACTCACACACTCAGACACTCACACACTCACACAGACACTCACACAGACACTCACACAGACAGACACTCACACAGACACTCACACAGACACTCACACACACAGACACTCACACAGACACTCACACAGACACTCACACACTCAGACACTCACACACTCACACAGACACTCACACACTCAGACACACACTCAGACACTCACACAGACACTGACACAGACACTCACACACTCAGACACACACTCAGACACTCACACAGACACTCACACAGACACTCACACACTCAGACACTCACACACTCACACAGACACTCACACAGACACTCACACAGACAGACACTCACACAGACACTCACACAGACACTCACACACACAGACACTCACACAGACACTCACACACTCAGACACTCACACACTCACACACTCACACAGACACTCACACACTCAGACACACACTCAGACACTCACACAGACACTGACACAGACACTCACACACTCAGACACACACTCAGACACTCACACAGACACTCACTCAGACACTCACGAACGCTCAACCCGCCATGCCGACAGGTTGCCGACATCGCCGCTCCCAGTTGCATTTCGACCGCTTGCTCGGTCACGTCGTCGGTCTAAAGGGTGCTAGTGGCATGCAAGCACGTGCCCCCCCCGCCCCCGTGCCTCTACAACCTCACCCCAGTGGTAGTAGCATCGCTCCAGTGTCTCCACGGACGGCGCATTTTGGAATCGCTAAGTAGACCTTGGAGGGGGAGAAAGGGCACGCGCGCGCACACGTGCTTGAGTGTACACGCACGCACGCACTCGTGTGTATCATTAGTCCTCCTGCTCCTCTAATAATATTCCTCGCTTCTCCTGCCCGCTCTACATCCTCCCTTTTCCTCCCCGCCTCCGTAACCTCCTTCTCATCTTCAGTCACGAAAGTTTTAAGTCAAAAATCTCCTTGTCATTCTCCAGCTCCTCATCATCATTATTATCCTCTACCATCCATTGTTTTCTTCTCTCTCTTCTCCTGCTGCCTCTGCTTCCATCTCATTTCCCTCCTGCCTCTTCCCTCCTCCTCTATCCCTCTCTCCTCTAAAAAATTATATATATATTCTGGCGACGTCCCTGCAGAAGCAGCGGCAGCAGCAGCAGCAGCAGGTCACCGTGATCTGGCACTATAGTGGCATGGCATGTGCAGAAGTGTTACAAATCCGGGGGGGGGGGGGGGTCATGTCAAACGGATTAATAGAGGTTTGTGGATCACGGCGGTTGTGGAGTGGGGGGCGTGGGTGGTGTTGATGGAGAGAATAGACGGGGGTGGTGGGTGGGGGAGATCTAGGAGAGAGTGCCTTCATTGATGCCCACATATCTGGGTGGGATGTGTGCGTAGAATTGTCACATCGAGAGTTTGGCAATCGCCCGCGTTGTGCTTTATCCGGACTTGCTTACTTGTGCGGCACGCAAGTGCTAGAAACTCGTGAGTGGTAAAGAGCCTGTCTGGGGGTGGGGGGGGCGGTCATTGGGGTTCCAGTGGTGATGTGGCCGCTGACACAGGGCACACTTACAACCTTCAAATTCCCCACGATTGTGTTCGAGTTGTGTTTTTGAGGGTTTCAAAAAAAGAAGAAAGGGCATTGCGATGATTATTGACGTTAAAATAATACCAACGCTTGTGTGGCGAACGCCGTGGACCGTTCGAAGTTCCTTTGAGCAGCCCTGCCAAAAAATAAACATTTTAACATGCCGACTCAACGCGGTGAATCCCATAACGGTGGCTAATTACTCGCGTGTCTAAATTGGCCTTCATTAGACGGGCATAAAGCTTAGATGATCGGGAACCTTTTTTTTAAAATAGTGCAGGATCATCACTGATTAACAAAAAAAAAACATCACCCGTGGATGACCCATTTGACAATCATCGGTGAAGCGCAGCTGATAGTTGTTTGGTAATGTACCGAGGCAGCGCAATTGTTTGTTATTAGTGGGCTCTGTCATTAGTGGGCCTTTCCAACCATTCGTGGGCATTTTCGCTTCGAGCGTGAAGGAGCACACGTGGGCCTCGGGAGGATTCTGTCGTGGCTGTAACGGGATGACGGCCTGATGGGACAAGACTGGTGGTGAAATGGCAGCCGAAGCAGAGACCGTTCGATTCCGCCTGTGACTGTCACGCCACGGACATTACTCTCACACGCAGAGCAGGTGAGGAAAGTGCTGCACTTTACTGTCTGGGCAAGGCATCACTCAAAGGGATTTCAGTGGCAGCTTCACAATATCCGCTTCCGCGGGACGGTCTTCTGAACTCGACGAGTTGCACGGCTCTGCGAGAGATCCGCAAATGGCTTTATCGTGTCGTTGTTTGCCTTACTTTGTACAACAAGCAAAGCATCATACGTATTCTTGATGCGAATTCTATGGATTAAATAAAAAACAATGCATCGTCGGCAATATGGTGCCTTTTATATGGAAATATTAGGGATGCCTATGTTCCTCTATCACTACATTTTAAGTCAGACGCCTATCTGAATGCATTCACCCCATCACCCCGCACAGAAATCTGCTCTTATCAAGACGCTCATTCATCGAGCTAAGAAAGTGTCAGATGGTGACAGGTGAAATTCAACATGTTAAAGAAGCGCCGTAAATAAACGGTTACAATAATGCACAAATAAACATGACATTGAATGCCAAAACCAAATCAAATAATACGAGCATTGAAACTGCCCAATTAATTAAAACGATCAAAATACCGTACATTGTGGGAGTAGCTGATAAACTCGCCAGATTTTTGGAAAAACAAAACATCCGAGTCAGATTTGGCACGGTACATAAAAATACAGATTATAATATCTGGTACAAAAGATGTATTACCGAAGCTATCAACAGGAGGTGTGTACAGGATTAACTGCACGCGTGGTAAATGTTGTTGGGCAAACAGTACGAATGATCAGTACGAGACTAAAAGAACATCAGAGAAATATTAAATTTTCCCAAATACAACTACCAGTAGTAGCAGAACACGCGTGCCAACAAGGACACTCAATTGATTTTGATAATGTTGAAGTTCTGTGCAAAACTAGCTAATACTGGCCAAGACTAATTAGAGAATATATCGAAATTGAAAGAAATAAAAATAACTTTAACCGTTCGGATAGCTACCTCCTCAGTGCTGCGTACAAGTGATGAATCAAACAATACATTATTTAAATGCATGCCTACAAACGGCAGCATACTTCAATAGGGATTACCGTTGATACGGCTATTTTAATACACAATAGACAGCAAGGACAAGTTCAAAGGGCTCGCATAATGCACATAAAGTACGTTGACTCCCCCCCCCCCGCCACGTGGAGCAAGATCGCAGAAGAGTGGTCACCACATCTACGCCTCTATGTAAGGAGCGAAACAGACTTCTCCACAAATCTGGCTGTCGCCTGATGAAGCGAAACGTCGTACTCAGATTGTAAATGTCGTGGCTTGGCTCTCCAACACACCGGTGTTGCTGTACTAGTGACGAATTGGCCACGTTCTGTTTACGTGACAACCCTTACTAGTTGGCTGTGTCGGGTGGTGGCGGGTTTTAACGACACATTTATATATTTACGCGATCTAACCCAACAAAAAAACCCCTCTATTGATGATATTGGTCGCGAAAGCCTACGTGTTAAAAAGACTGACTGAATGAGTGCATAATTTAAAGAGCACTAAAAGTTAGCTCAATATCTCTCTCCAACCACCGAGCATTGGATAAACGACTGCTTGGCATCGGGAGTTGCTGAAATCAATCGCGCAGCAGTCAAATTAATTATTTCAAGACTTTTTCCAGCACATCAGAGTGCAGAAATAGTCAAGGCCACGTTCTTTAGAGGCACAATCAATAGATAGCCTGCCATTGTATATTATGCTGTCCAATATCAGCTCCTCTCCTCGCGGGGGACAATGCTGCTTTGAAACTGCGTGGCTGATATATCACAAAAAAAGTCTGCCCTCGCCCTGTTTTGTAGCGTAGAAAAGTAGGCCAAATAGAGAACTCCTATCCGTGAACCTATTACCCACAACTCCTATTACCTGTGGTAGCCGAGTCCACGAAAGCTCTTAATATGATTGTCCCTAATTCTGTCCATATTGCGTGAGTATTCCTGTTTTTTTCCCCCTCTCTCTCAGGGATAATTAAGAGTAGATTCGCAAGCAACCTCACGGATAATCGGAGCAGGGATATTTGCCTCCCCACACTTCCGAGGACGAGGGGGGTCCTCCCGTGCCCGGTACAGAGGGGGGCTCTCTCTAGAACTCCCTCGAGTTGAGGCCATTCTGACAGCAGTGCACATCTGTGAAACCTACTGGACATCTGTGAAAAAAAAAACAGAGCTTCATAACTCATCGGATTCCTCCAGTCTAAATCAAGATTCTGATTCCGGAGTGAGCAAAATATTGTTTCGAGTTCATTTTGCAGGAACCAGCTGAGAACTCACGAGACCCAGGACACAGTGGACTCGTTCGCAACGAGTGACCCTGGGTCACCGACATGACAAAAGCCATAACGTCGTAACGAAGCACAAACGTTTGAAGCGAAAATAGAAAGTCAGCGCAAAAAAAAACCAAACCACGTTACAGGAGGCATTGGAAACATCGCACAGACATAATAAAGACTTCAAGAAAATGCATTTCCCGTACCAAACGGCAACTCTGGGCAATGTGACCTTCGAAAGCCACTCGGAGTCAACTTAAGCCACAGAAATTGCAAAACAGGCGTCGGGCCGATCACTGCACACGCGTATATAAAAAGACAGTGAAGGATATGCAGGGGCTGCGCCTTTACCTCATAGTACTACCCCCCGCCCACCAACCCCAGCCCCGTGCAAAAATACACCTCTGTGAAACGTTTCTCCTCGTTATTCAAAGGTGGCAGGTGGGGAGTCGACGTGTCGGCAGTGTCCTCTCTTATTCCAGTAACAGCCCGAGGCGTCATAGGCGCGGTGTTTCTACGAAATTCTGTACACTGCACAGGCGGTCACCGCTGACGCCGCGAGATCGCCACCGCATTTTGGTGGTTTACCGCAGCTTTATAAACTATTAAACTATTTTTTTTTTACCAAGCAAGGCCCCGCCGAGGCTCTGTATAGCTCTTGTTCAGATGCGACCTGGCTATCGCAAATCATGGCTCAACCAAGCGGTGTATCGTTGTGTGGAAATGCAGCGCAGCCGACTGCTCTGAAACGCGCGATGCTGATTCTAAATGTGGAGGGACAAAAACCGGAGGACGCGCATAAAAAAAGCCACACCACCACGGGGAGGGAGAGAGAAAGAGAGACGCAAACTCTAAATATACAGCAGGCGTCAGGGTCGGCATTAAACCCACGACCTCGTGTATACCAGGCGAGGTAGTTAACATCTCGCCACCGTTGCAGCTGCTGCTGCTGCGGTGACTGTAGTCAAACTACAGAGCAGACCGGAGGGCATTGTTACGCTGCGATTCGCTCCCATGGAGATGGAAACTCTCTCGCCTGGTATGCAGGAGGTCGTTGGTTCGATCCCGACTCTGACTCCTGTTTATTTGAAGTTTTCGTGTCTCTCTCCCCGTGGTCGAGTTGATTTTTCTCCGGGTCCTCTGGGTTTTCCCTCCACTTTTAGAAACATGCGTTTAGAATATTTGGCTGTGATAAATGTCCACATGATAAGCCACTTCGTTGAGCTATCATTTATGGCGAGGTCGCTTCTGAAAAAAAAAGCTATATAGCTCAGTGGTGCCTTGCCTGGTAAACTACAAAAAAATAGTTTTGTTTAGTACTGTATGCTCTAATTTTATTTTAAAACGCAGAACGTAATCACGTTGTGTGGCACGTGGCGCTGGTGAGAGTCATAGCTGGGTCTGGGTGGGGTGGGGGAGGCGGTTTAAACGCTTTGCAATTAACGCTGAAAGTATTCGTTCAATCCAAGTTGAAAACTTATTTATTTGTAATTGCGTGTTGTGTTTAGTTTGTTGCCCTTCTCCCGCAACTCCGATTAGGCACGGTTGGCTACGCACGGTGCGAAAGAGGTTCAACATACAGTGAGCGAAATAAGTATTTGATCCCCTGATGATTTTGTACGTTTGCCCACTGACAAAGAAATGATCAGTCTATAATTTTAATGGTAGGTTTATTTGAACAGTGAGAGACAGAATAACAACAAAAAAAATCCAGAAAAACGCATGTCAAAAATGTTATAAATTGATTTGCATTTTAATGAGGGAAATAAGTATTTGACCCCTCTGCAAAACACAACTTAGTACTTGGTGTCAAAACCCTTGTTGGCAATCACAGAGGTCAGACGTTTCTTGTAGTTGGCCACCAGGTTTGCACACATCTCAGGAGGGATTTTGTCCCACTCCTCTTTGCAGATCTTCTCCAAGTCATTAAGGTTTCGAGGCTGACGTTTGGCAACTCGAACCTTCTACTCCCTCCACAGATTTTCTATGGGATTAAGGTCTGGAGACTGGCTAGGCCACTCCAGGACCTTAATGTGCTTCTTCTTGAGCTACTCCTTTGTTGCCTTGGCCGTGTGTTTTGGGTCATTGTCATGCTGGAATACCCATCCACGACCCATTTTCAATGCCCTGGCTGAGGGAAGGAGGTTCTCACCAAAGATTTGACGGTACATGGCCCCGTCCATCGTCCCTTTGATGCGGTGAAGTTGTCCTGTCCCCTGAGCAGAAAACACCCCCAAAGCATAATGTTTCCACCTCCATGTTTGACGGTGGGGATGGTGTTCTTGGGGTCATAGGCAACATTTCTCCTCCTCCAAACACGGCGAGTTGAGTTGATGCCAAAGAGCTCCATTTTGGTCTCATCTGACCACAACACTTTCACCCAGTTGTCCTCTGAATCATTCAGATGTTCATTGGCAAACTTCAGACGTGCATGTATATGTGCTTTCTTGAGCAGGGGGACCTTGCGGGCGCTGCAGGATTTCAGTCCTTCACGGTGTAGTGTGTTACCAATTGTTTTCTTGGTGCGAATAATCGCACCAACTGTTGCCACCTTCTCATCAAGCTGCTTGGCAATGGTCTTGTAGCCCATTCCAGCCTTGTGTAGGTCTACAATCTTGTCCCTGAAATCCTTGGAGAGCTCTTTGGTCTTGGCCATGGTGGAGAGTTTGGAATCTGATTGATTGCTTCTGTGGACAGGTGTCTTTTATACAGGTAACAAGCTGAGATGAGGAGCACTCCCTTTAAGAGTGTGATCCTAATCTCAGCTCGTTACCTGTATAAAAGACACTTGGGAGCCAGAAATCTTTCTCATTGAGAGGGGGTCAAACACTTATTTCCCTCATTAAAATGCAAATCAATTTATAACATTTTTGATATGCGCTTTTCTGGATTTTTTTGTTGTTATTCTGTCTCTCACTGTTCCAATAAACCTACCATTAAAATTATAGACTGATCATTTCTTTGTCAGTGGGCAAACGTACAAAATCAGCAGGGGATCAACTACTTTTTCCCTCACTGTACAATGCATCGGCTCTGTCCGTTTGTCCGTCTGTCTGAAACTCGGGGGCGGCGGTGGCTCGCTGGGTGGGTGGGGTCACACAATATCACTCGTAAAAGAAGAACTTACATGAACGAAACATGAGCGTTACCGACAAAACTGGTCAAGTATATCATAGGAATGGCCAACACGTGGAGACAAAATACATCCGGCGATTAAAAGGATTCTTGCCGTGGACGTTTTGCGCCTTTTGTCACCAAAGACAATTATCTCGGGGACGGTGGCGTGCGACGTTATCCCGTTGCTTGGCTCGGGGTAAAAAAAAAACTTCATTATTATCTGACCATCTTCCCACCCACCCACCACCACCCCGCCCACGACCGGACAATGTCATGTTAACCCTCTGTTTGACACCTGGATATGACAAACAGATACTGGAATAACAGATCGCAGTGCTTGTACCTAATTGGTCGGTCGAGGTTTCAAGTCTTCATTTGTCCGTGTTTTTCTCACCATGTGCATTTTTAAAGTGCATTTTGTAAAAAAAAAAATGTGTATAACCCTTTGTAGCAGTAAAACGGTATTGTGACAGCATGCGCTTCATCACGCGCGTTCAATTAAAAACATTGTAGCTCCAACTCAATTATTTGTGTGCGATACACGCTGTGTGTATAACTGCATTAAAATAAATAGCCATACGAATAAAGGCGAATTCCCCCTATTCGTGGGAATGTAGGGGAACAACCTGGTAGATCCGTTTCATTCGTGGGTTTATGCACGGATAATCACGAATAATCGGAAGAATAAGACTGCTGATAATCGGGAGTTTTTTGTGGACCCTCGGATAATAGGAGTCACGGTGGCGAGATGTTAACTACCTCGCCGGGTATGCAGGAGGGATCGTGGGTTCGATCCTGACCCTGACGCCTGTATATTTGGAGTTTCCGTGTTTTCTCCGTGGTCACGTGGATTTTTTCTCCGGATCCTCCGGTTTTCTCCCTCCACATTTAGAAACATGCGTTTAGAGTACTTGACCGCTGTAAATAGATTTCAACACGAGCAACCACTTAATGGAGCCTATACTTTGTGATGGCCAGGTCGCTTCTGAAATAAATCTATATATCTCAGCGGGCCTTCCACCTGGTAAAATAAAATAAAAAATCAAACGTTTTTACTAGTTCAGAGTCGTCGGTCCACTGCTGGATGAAGGCCATCGCGTGGCCGCGTCAATCGTGTGGGCTGCAGGACTACGCACCCGCATCTGACGCTAACCACGGCTGGGAACAAAGTCACCGGGTTTATAGCGCAGTGTGTTCACCATCACCGCCGCGCCATTGCTGCAACCCACCACTGTTTACTTGCTGCCAATATTCATAATGTGTGCAAATGTTTAGAAGATTACGGGCGAATTTACAAGTAAACTCCCCTCCCCCCCCGCCCGCCTCCGTCTTTAACGTAAACCATTGCACCCACCTACCCCCCCCCCCCAAACAAACTAACATTATTTTATGTCTTTTTAAGGCTGTGTTTATTGCAGAGTGTTTATTCTTGGTTTTTTTTATTGTAAAGTATTGTTGTTTTTTTCTAAATATTGTGCTATTTTATTATACACGTTGGTCATTTTGGCACTCTGCACACAATTACCCAAAGCAGATCTGGCAAGCTGAGCAGAGTTTGAGCCTAGGTAGCGCTTGGTAGCGTGACTACCAAGCACAAACGGGTTGTCACAGGGCTTGTGGAGCAATGGTGTAGGCAGCAGAGATCAGTCCAGAAAAACAAGATAATCGTTGCACTGCAGCTCTATGATCCCACGTCTTGTTATCCCTGCGTCCAATAACTCGCAGTGAAGTGCAGTCAAATAACCTCCCGCGGCTCGTGTGCGCAGAGTGCTGAGGTATACTCCTCCCCCCCCCCCCATCCAGCAGTGGATTTGCAAAAGGGCTGCACGTGTCGAGACATATATCGTGTAGCAATCATGAACGGCTGCACGCGGTTTATGCCATCGTCGTGTGCGTTGTGTTGCACCTCGAGAGAGGGGAGGAGATGACAGGGAGGGATCTGGCAGGGCTCTTTACTCGGAGTGGGGTATAATTAGGTAATCCTGTGCATAACGACAGTACTTAGGCCATACAATGTTTACAAATCCTTGACAAACAAGGACTGCTTTGTTGCCATTGGCATCGTGACGTGCGACAAGGTCGGATGAGGATATGTCCGCCCCCTCTCCCGTTCAGATTGCTCAAACTATGTATCCATTAATTCACTCATTCATTTTTTTCCCACTCATTCATTCATTTTAACCCTGCCAAGCTAGGCTCAGCCTGCCGTGGTTGCCGGCAGAGACAAATTTAATTGACTCAATCATGAATTCACTCTTCATTCATTCACCTGCCCCAGTCATGCTCAGCTAGCTCAATGATTCATTCACCTGCCCCCATATGTGAACCTCTCAGCTCAACCTCAGCCTTTGCCCAGGGTTACTGGCAGAGACCCACGACATCTGCATCTGCACGGAGGGCATCTTGACCGATCTGGGTTCCTCCACCAATGATTTGGCCGCACCTCGAGGTCGAGGAGACGCGTGGATCGCGCGCGATAAAAAAAAATGAAACGTTACGATGATAGCGGGAATCATCAATGCAATGCTCTACTGCACTGTACCACACACGTCGCCATCGGCCATAACTCAAAACCACGCGGCGAACGTACAAGACTCACGTACGGTGTGGATTTTCAATTTTGTTCACTGCACTACGATTTTATTTGTGCACACTGTGGTGTTTTTGAACATTGAAATCGGTCCGCAATCACTTCCCCACCGTGTAATTATCTCAAACGGCGCTTTGTCCCGGTGCCTCGGGGTGCACTGCACGGGAGCTGTGGTATAAATAATACACGATGATCTATCCACCGCTGGATTAAAGGCCTCCCCAATCCATCACCACATCTCTCACGGTCCCGTGATGCAACAATCCATCTAACCTCTTGCACATGGGTTGATCTCATCACTCCATCTCCTCCGCGGATGGCCCTCTCGGGAAGTGTGCCAATTTATAAACACAGTCACCGCGAAATGTATCACATCTGCGTGATGACTGTAATATTCTGTATGTTCATGAAATAGGTGAGAGCTAATTGAGATTCACTGGGTTCTCTCTTTACATTATTCCTCTCCCCTCTCATCGCATATCACTCGAATGTCCTCCACGCACTCTCCTACCTCTCCCCTCTCATCTCACTCTACTCCCCTCCACGCACTCTCCTACCTCTCCCCTCTCATCTCACTCTACTCCCCTCCACACACACTCCTACATCTCCCCTCTCATCTCACTCTACTCCCCTCCACGCACTCTCCTACCTCTCCTCTCTCATCTCGCTCTAGTCCTCTCCACGCACCCTCCGCTCCAACAACCAAGTCAAAGCCCCCGGTCAACCTTTGCTCAGTGGTGACGTCACTTGTTCTCCTCTGCTGATCCCATTGCCTGGATCTCCCTCCCCCCTCTGCCATCCGCGGTGCAGGCTCCCTGCCCCCCTTTTAATGACCCGGCTCAAGACCTTCCTTTTCGACTCTGTCTTTATGGCGGATGGATGATGTCTCACTATCTATAACATAGACAACGTCCCCCCCCCCCCCGTTTCTGGATAGCGTCTTGAGATACGGTCACATTCAGGGTTAGACGTTATGTAAGTTCACATTGCGTCGTATCGTACAGTTACCACTCTGCCGCTCGGAAGTGGATTCCACCTCCAACCCCGAGCGCTCCGTCTATTAAAGCATTTAAATGTTTAACGATCGAGATGACGACACCGACGCTTATGCGGTGATGTCACCGTTGTGTGCGAGCGAGCGCGCGCACGCGGGTTAATGCGTCTTGTGTCGGCACCAAAAAGAAAAAAAAATTCTTATTCCAGGAGGCAGAGAAGGCGCTTGTGGAAACAGAGGGCATCTCTAAGGATCTCTCTGTGCTTGTGATGTTGAGGATGATGACGAGGATGATGGCAACGATCGTGACGGCGAGGATGATGACTGATCATAATGGTGATGGATTATGATGATGATCAGTGATGAGGATTTATCATGAATTACCATGATCATCATTGACAATGTAAGGTGATAATGATGGTGATCATTTAGTATAAGTGTTGATGATGACTAATTTATGATTATGGGCGAGAATTTTTCAGGATTATATGATTTATTGGGATGATCGGCAATATTTTTCCATCATCGTGCTTGTGGTTATAATGAATCTTGTAACATATGGGTGATGGTGGCCTTTGATAACCATAATGATTGCAACATGGGAGATTATTAAAATTAATGACGATTATCATAATGATGATAATAAGTTATGGCAATGGTAGATTTTTTATATGCAGATTAATGAAAGAGATGATGGTTGATGATGAAAGTGAAATATAAACATAATTGACCTTTGCATTACTCGGGATGTAAAATAAAAAGTAGAACACGAAAGTGCTCATTCCGAGAATGGAAAAGGTCACATTTTAAAAATACTCGCAAAGAATACAAACAAACAACACTGTTTAAAGTGGATTACTGAAAAAAACTACGAGCAAATGAGAACTGTAATTAATGGAGCGTAAACACAGGCCGGCTGAACAGTGTCTCGGCCACGACTGCATTGCTTTTGAGTAAACAGAGAGACGCTGTCAGTTTTTCAGCCAAGTTCCCCCACCCCCCCCGCTCCAGCTTGTTACTCCGCATACAATCCACCATGCATCTCATCATTACCTTGCCTTCTAATCCCATTCCCTTGCCTTCTCTTTGATGGGCTCTGCGCCTGCTGAGGAGCATCATGACCGGTGGGGACATTTCAGAAGACCACGACCGCGATCATCTTGCTGTCGTCGATAAATCTCGCTTGTTAAATACCAAACAGAAAAAGTTCAACTGTGACCCATTTGATCGGCCCTCCCCGCATGCATTATACACGTGGCGTCCATGCTGTGGCTGCTGTGTCTTAAACCATGTGTCAGGACCCGTGAGTATTCGTACTCAATCTTGGGTCCTCGAGACCAATGCTGAAACTCGTGGCCGGCTCGGTGACATTTTCTGAGCTCTCCTCTTTGACCTTGAGGGGGGGGGGGGTGGTGGGGGCATCAGTCCCACGACTCGGATTACAGGCCTTGGAGGACCCGCCCTTGACTGGCCCTGACAACTGGCACTTGGCCGAGGTGGCACCGCTGGGATCTTAGGGTTGTGCTCCTGACCTTGTCACTGACCTCTCGTGGGTCTTTGCCTCGCATCTAAGACTGTTCATACCCAGATCCCTCAGACCACGTGCACTCATGGGAGCTTGATGTTCGTGTTCAACCTGGCTGGCCCCACCTTTAAAAGGGAATACGCGCTGCTGAGCTCTGCACTTGGAAATGCTCGCTCCGTACACCCAGTTTGTTGATCGTTTCCTCTTCCCATCGAAGGCCTTTCGGGAGCAGACGATGATTTTTTAAAAATAATAATAATTATTATTTGGTTTGTCTAACGGTGTTTTTGCGAGGAACTGGATTTTCTGAGAAGTGCAGACGGATATTATTTGCCAAGGATTAGTGTAAACATTGCCCTGGCCTGTAAGGAGAAGCTTCCAAGAGTGTGATGTGTGGGCTTGTGCGTGGGTATGTATATGTCGGGAGCGGTGGCGCAGCGGTTCGTGCGCTGCGCCACGAAACTGGCGAGCTGAGTTCGATTCCAACACTAATAACGATTGTTTCAACTAGTCCTGGACCTCTCCTAGGTCGACTCAGCCTCAAATGAGTATCTGTTGCGGTATGTAAACATCACCACTGGGGAGGGAAAGGCGACCGGGCTGGCCTTCATAGGTGCTAGCAAAAGAGCACGTGCCACAACAATCTGTTAAGGCTATAAGGGTGCCTTTGTACGTGCATTAGTGTAGGGTAGCGGTGTAGTTGTTAGTGGACTCCAGCTTCGAACCCAGCGAATCGAGTTCAACTCCCGGCCAAGGTTAACATTTGTGCCGAATGATATCTCAACCGATCCTGGGCGTCCTCAATGTGAACCACAGCCTCGAATGAGCACCTGGTGCGCTGTGTAAATATCGGCACCTGGGAGACAAAAGTGGCTGGGCGCGGTGCTCGCTACAACCACAGCCCTTGTGCACCCTGCCAGTCATAATAGTTGCTCGCTAACGACTTGCCCCGGGGGTTTGCCAAAGGCTGCAAGGTGGATATTTGTATTTTTTGTCTTTGTGCGTCATTGTTTGTGTTTGTGGGGAGCGTTGGCGTGGTGGTTAACGGCGACGATCCCGGTGACTTTTATTCAATTCCTGGCCATGAAGAACAGTCCCTAAACGCGGAAGTGAAGTCACTGATTTGGCTGAAGAGCAAAGGCCGAAATATTAAATTCAACAAGCATTGCACGGTAACAGTTTGTACAATTATAATAAGAAGAAGTACATTTGGCATTAAAGTGCTGTTTCACGGGTGGATATACTGTATGATGGCAGGAGGGGACAATGTTGCTCTGTGATTTAACCCAATTAAGTAATCTGTGGGTAAGCTTTCAACTTTGGCAAATTTGGACAGTGACGGCAGCGCACATGTCCGGTATTCTTCTCCGAATAACGTAATGGGGGTCTTTAACGTCCATTGTGAGGCGGACGATGCGCATTATTTGTAGTTGGTACGCGCGCAGCGTCCACTAGGGCAGCCCCTGCCCTCTCGAACCACGAATCTCTGAAAATGCGCCGCTGCTCGGATACGTCAACACTTGTATGGGGTTAGGAGTTCATTTCCAAGCCCAACCTTCTCTCTGCAAATACCCCTCAAGAGCCGTCCATTGCATGGTGTGGGTGCTGCGGCGTAATTATTTCCATTGTCTCTCGCCTGGTCAAATAACAAACCTCAGGATTTTAAATATTACAGTGTTCTGCCGTTGTGACATGGTAAATGAACAGCGCAAGTAGCGAAAATCCAAAGGCAAACTTTACCGCCACGCTGTGCATGGAGCGGTGTTCTTGATATTAGAAACAAAAACACATTTTTAATTAATGAGCAGCCTTTTACAAATTCCGCACGTATTTCGATAGTTGAATTGAGCATTGATTTCTATTCACTATCGGCAGCGAATGTTGCACGTTTTAAAAGCTTCCTGACACGTTGCAAAAAGTTCGCTCATTTCAAATTCTGCACTGTGCGCATTTATCAAAGTCACAGTCGATCAAACGAATTGTGCTGTCAAAAAAAAAAATAAAGCCCCAACGTGTTTTCAAAGGAGATTGACGTCGGCAGAGCAAGCGCGAAGAAGGGTGGCAGGAGGCAACGTCACAACCTGGCCATCTTCGCTCAGCCCACCGCTCGTGTTTGTCACGTGCCAGTTGTTCCCTGCCAGCTCGGTTGCACCTCGGGCGGGGGTCAACGCATGCCATGGCACAGGAGCGAGCTCCCACTGACGTTGCACGGCCAGGAGTCAAACGCGGGTCACGAGGTTCGCAGCGTAACGCGCTCACGGCCACCGCCCAGGCGTGTGTGTGTGTGTGTCAGTGCGTGCGCGTGTGTGTGTGTGTGTGTGCACTCGCACGTGCACACACACACACACACATGCACACACACGCACACTGCACCCACGACGCAAAGCTTCGAGCGTAAAATTATCCATTTCTTCAGCATCGCTAAAGAACACTCAGCCAGTCGGGGGGCTCGAAAACATTTGGGGCACCGAGTAGGGCTTTTAGAAGCCCTGAGCCAATCGAAAAGCGAGCTTGGATGGGAGGATGTAAAAAAAAATGCGAAAGGCACGCCACGACTAAATTCTTGTCCTTATTACTGAGCGTTATCCACGCTGGTATTGAACATTTAAACGGGGGGTGGGTGGGGGGCTGGCTGGGGCATGTACACATCTGTTTTATTCCACGCTGCCTTCGGACAATGTGCCCTTTGTCTAGCCTTGGCTGAATGGCAGGAGAGAGCTTTTTGGAACTCGCACGCGAAATGCAACGCGGCGACCCCAAAGGCGGGCAGGGGCCAGAGAGGCCCCCGCGTTCTCGAGATGGCATCTTGGCGGAAACTCAACGCGACCCGAGCGAGCCAAAAGAAGAAGAAAAACAATCTTAAGTGGAAAATTCTCGTAAACATTCGCGCGGCGCTCGCCCGCCCGCTCGCTCGCACACACACACACAAGCGCGCGCGCTCGTATGTGCCCCTGGACGCGAGGTCCCTCGCCCGAGTGCGATCCACGTGCAAGGATCGCCGGAGAACGCGCGGCACGTGGTGGATCTTACGCACGCGCGCGCGTACACGCTAGACGCGCACACGCGCAGTAGCGGCTGTTCGAGCACACGCGCGCGCCATTATTCATCTCTCAAACACCAACAACAACCGCCATTGGCCACTGAGTGGCGGTGACGTCACAACGACGCTTGTGGCAGGCTAGGTGCACTTTGAGGCAATGTGAAGCGTCGATGGCTCGCTGTCAGGAGGTCACAGGACAGACTCAGGTGCCACGGGTTGACTGACTGAGATGACTAGCAGATGCATCACCTGTGCCCGCCGACTGTGCTATCTTGTGTTTTATCCGCCCGGCGCTCAGCTCGTTGTTGTGAGCGTCGCTCCTCTTCCCTCCACTGTTGTTGTTGGAGGGCGACTGCCTCCAACTGCACAGGAGCGTACTCTACGAGCCTATTCCACAGAGGCCGATCTTGATACTGCTGGTACCAGTTATTGGCAAGTCCACTCATCTCCACACTCTCCTGTAATACATTGGTCGAGCCCTTCTCTAGCCTGTGCCGCACCCGTTTAGCCCCCTCTAGTCAAACAAAAGCTGTTTGAGCATGCAGTGGCTGGGCATGCGGGCTGCATGTCCCAGCCAACACAGCTTTGCCTGCTCGAGGAGCTCACCGATGGAACTCTGGCCAGATATTTCAAGGATTTGTGAGCTTCTCACACAATCCAGGCTGGTTAAACCCAGGATGGATCATAAGCAGGCCAGCCTGAATGTTTCTAAGCGGTGCAGATGTTCCATTAGAGGGGTCCACTTTTCGCAACCATATTGAAGGGAAATGATGACTGGCCGAGAAGACCCAAAACTTCGTGTGGAACGACAGACCAGGTAGCTTCCACACAGCATTACGCAGCCGATGACAAGATCATGTTCGCCCGAATGTTTCGGAGTGAGACCTCTGCTGTCAAACCGGAGCTGGCCAAAAGCACACTGCCCAGGTATGGATACCTCTTAATTCTCTTCACAACTGCCCCCTCACAAAATGGGGCAGTTGAGAGGGTGGAGTGCTTGATAGCACAAAATACCCAGGCAGGTGCTTGGTTTGGAGCAGCTGATGGTAAGGCCCCCACCTCGTAGTCGCAAGCTCCAGGTTTAGCAGCAGCGCCTCCAACTCCTCATATTGAGCAACAACACTACAACAGCAGCATACATAACATGGTTGGTCAATTTGGAAGCAATCTCAGGATCGCACTCGGGTATCGATCAGCCTCCCATTGTGTCTGTACCAGATGGAAATTCCTCCGGTACAGCCATGAAAGGCTTCTCAAACGACGTGGTCAAAAATATGTTAAATAATGTAGGAGCCAGAGGACATCCCTGTTGTACCCCAAGGCAAACAGGGAATGGCTCTGACTGCTGGACACGTAGCTTTTCCTGGGCTTGCCCACCATGAAGCTCCTCACTGATTGTTAGCAGAGAGTCAGGGACTCTTAAAGTACAAAGAACAACCCAGAGCTCTGGCCTATTGATGGTATCATAGGCCTTGACCAGGTCAATAAAGAAGAGATGTACAGTGAGGGAAAAAAGTATTTGATCCCCTGCTGATTTTGTACGTTTGCCCACTGACGAAGAAATGATCAGTCTATAATTTTAATGGGAGATTCATTTGAACAGTGAGAGACAGAATAACAACAACACAATCCAGAAAAACGCATGTCAAAAATGTTATAAATTAATTTGCATTTTAATGAGGGAAATAAGTATTTGACCCCCTCTCAATCAGAAATATTTCTGGCTCCCAGGTGTCTTTTATACAGGTAACGAGCTGAGATTAGGAGCACACTGTTAAAGGGAGTGCTCCTAATCTCAGCTTGGATGAAAGGCACCTGTCCACAGAAGCAATCAATCAATCAGATTCCAAACTCTCCACTATGGCCAAGACCAAATAGCTCTCCAAGGATGTCAGGGACAAGATTGTAGACCTACACAAGGCTGGAATGGGCTACAAGACCATTGCCAAGCAGCTTGGTGAGAAGGTGACAACAGTTGTTGCGATTATTCGCAAATGGAAGAAACACAAAAGAACTGTCAATCTCCCTCGGCCTGGGGCTCCATGCAAGATCTCACCTCGTGGAGTTGCAATGGTCATGAGAACGGTGAGGAACCAGCCCACAACTACACGGGAGGATCTTGTCAATGATCTCAAGTCAGCTGGGACCATAGTCACCAAGAAAACAATTGGTAACACACTACACCGTGAAGGACTGAAATCCTGCAGCACCCGCAAGGTCCCCCTGCTCAAGAAAGCATATATATGCCGGTCTGAAGTTTTCCAATGAACATCTGAATGATTCAGAGGACACCTGGGTGAAAGTGTTGTGGTCAGATGAGACCAAAATGGAGCTCTTTGGCATCAACTCAACTCGCTGTGTTTGGAGGAGGAGGAATGCTGCCAATGACCCCAAGAACACCATCCCCACCGTCAAACATGGAGGTGGAAACATTATGCTTTGGGGGTGTTTTCTGCTAAGGGGACAGGACAACTTCACCGCATCAAAGAGACGATGGACGGGGCCATGTACCGTCAAATCTTAGGTGAGAACCTCCTTCCCTCAGCCAGGGCATTGAAAATGGGTCGTGGATGGGTATTCCAGCATGACAATGACCCAAAACACACGGCCAAGGCAACGAAGGAGTGGCTCAAGAAGAAGCACATTAAGGTCCTGGAGTGGCCTAGCCAGTCTCCAGACCTTAATCCCATAGAAAATCTGTGGAGGGAGCTGAAGGTTCGAGTTGCCAAACGTCAGCCTCTAAACCTTAATGACTCGGAGAAGATCTGCAAAGAGGAGTGGGACAAAATCCCTCCTGAGATGTGTGCAAACCTGGTGGCCAACTACAAGAAACGTCTGACCTCTGTGATTGCCAACAAGGGTTTTGCCACCAAGTACTAAGTCATTTTATGCAGAGGGGTCAAATACTTATTTCCCTCATTAAAATGCAAATTAATTTATAACATTTTTGACATTCGTTTTTCTGGATTTTCTTTTTGTTATCCTGTCTCTCACTGTTCAAATAAACCTACCATTAAAATTATAGACTGATCATTTCTTTGTCAGTGGGCAAACGTACAAAATTAGCAGGGGATGAAATACTTTTTTCCTCACTGTAGGTCCTGTTGAAATTCCCTACACCTCTAGTTTCAGAAAGACATAGTATACCACATTGGGGCCTCCGTAAGCCGCTCCTCAAAGAGTTCCTGGCAACGCAATGTTGAATAAATAATCCTTGCAAGGATCTTTCCTTGCACACTTGCCAGGGTCTTTTCCGGCGCTGAAAGCCGCGGCGCTCACAGGGGTGGGTGGCAAGAAGCCTTTTTCTCCCTAGCGGTGATGCTTACCCACCGCACCACGTAATAGACTGAGGTCGAGTCGACCTAGGGTAGGCACTGGCTGCTTCAGATACACTCGCACGTGTGCGCAGAAGCACACAAGCCAAGAATCTCTATTAGAGCCTGAAGCGGACTGTTGAGGCAATCGTTGTTAGCTAGCACCTATTAATGCTGGCACGGGTACATGAGGGAGTCGTGTGACCCAAAGCATGCCCGAACGCCCTCGTCTCATCGGCGCTGATGTTTGCAGACCCCGGTAAACATGGGACGTTGGAGCAACGTTGGTTCAACGGTTTCAACCACATGCCAACGTTGGACCAACGTTGGTCCAACGGTTTCAACCACATGCCAACGTTGGACCAACGTTGGGCCAACGGTTTTAACCATATGTCAACTTTGGACCAACGTTGGTCCAACGGTTTCAACCACATGCCAACGTTGGACCAACGTTGGTCCAACGGTTTCAACCACATGCCAACGTTGGACCAACGTTGGTCCAACGGTTTCAACCACATGCCAACGTTGGACCAACGTTGGTCCAACGGTTTCAACCACATGTAAACGTTGGAGCAACGTTGGTCCAACGGTTTCAACCACATGTCAACGTTGGGCCAATGTTGGCCCAACGGCCAACGTTGGCCCAACGTTGGTCCAACGGTTTCGAGCACATGCCAACGTTGAACCAACGTTGGGCTAACGTTGGGCCAACGGTTTTAACCACATGTCAACATTGGACCAACGTTGGTCCAACGGTTTCGAGCACATGCCAAGTTGGCCCAACGTGGTATGTATATATTCTGAAACATTCATTGAGATTGTTTAGATTGTTTTGGTGCTATCTATCTACAAATAATGGGGCCAATTTGTTGGTTGAGCTGTCATTTGTGGCCAGGTCGCTTCTGAAAAATAATTTTATGCCTCAGTGGGCTTCGCTTGGCAGGATGGGGGGATGGTTTAGTTTTAAATATTTGTGTTTGGGCGATTTGTTGTCCTTTCTTGTACTTTGCACGACCATCGTGTTGTTGTTGTACTGTTTGTTATTGTAACGTTCTTACACGCCCCTACTGGACATCTGTAAAAAAGTGCTTTATAGCTCATCGGATTCCTCTTGTATAAATATATTCTGATTCTCATGTATGTTGAAGTTCTTTGCACAGTACGTAGCCAACTGTGCAAATCAGAGGTGCGGGGAAGGATAACAATCTAAGCACAAACACGTTGCACGTTTAAGAGAACTTCACCTGGCATTTGTATAATGGCTGTCGACCGAGGGGAGGCCCAGAATTAGTTCTGATATCACGTGACCACTTAGGTTATCTGTAATCTGGAATCGAATTTAGGTCACCAGGTTCGTAGCGGCAGTGTGCTAACCAGTACCACCAACACTCAACCCCAAAGAAGACCACACACACTGGCATACACAGATGCAGGTATACAATAATAACCGCCATTCGCCACTAAGTGGCGGTGACGTCATCACGACGCTTGTGCCAGGCCATGTGCATCTTGAGCCCACGTGAAGTGTCGAACGCCTGCTGGCAGGAGGTCACGGGGCAGACCCAGGTGCCACGGGTCGACTGACTGAAATGACCGAGATGACCGGCTGATGCACCACCTGTGTCCCCTACTGTGCCAACCTGCTGTGCTTTAGCCATCCGGCGCTCTGCTCGTTGTTGTGAGCGTCGCTCCTCCGCCCTCCGTTGTTGTTGGAGGGTGACTGCCTCCAACTGCCCAGTAGCGTCCTTCACGAGCCTCCTCCACAGAGGCTGATCTTGACACCGCTGGTACCAGTCATCGTCAAGTCCACTCAGGTCCACGTCCTCCTGTACCACATCACTCCATCTCTTCTCTAGCCCGTGCCACGCCCGTTTAGCCCCCTTTATCCGGCCGAACAAAAGCTGTTTAGGCATGCGGTGGCTGGGCATGCGGGCTACATGACCCAGCCAACGCAGCCTTGCCTGCCGAAGGAGCTCACCAATGGGACTTTGCCCAGATCTTTCAAGGATTTGTGAGCTCCTCACACAATCCAGCCTGGTTAAACCCAGGATGGATCGTAGGCAGGCCAGCCTAAATGTTTATATCCGGCAAAGATGCTCCATTAGAGGGGTCCACGTTTCGCAAGCGTAGAGAAGGGAGGGAATGACCGTGGCCGAGAAGACCTGAAGCTTTGTGCGGAGAGACAGACCAGGTAGCTTCCACACAGCGTTACGCAACCGATGAAAATATATTGCCGCTCGACTCATTTGGAGTGAGACCTCTGCTGTTAAACCGGAGCCGGTCATGAGCACACTGCCCAGGTATGGGAAACTCTCCACTCTCTCCACAACTGCCCCATCACCGATTGGGAGTTGTGGGGGTGGAGTGTCCGATGGTACAAAATACCTAGGCAGGTGCTTAGTTTTGGTGTGGCTGATGGCAAGGCCCCACCTCTTAGTGGCACGCTCCAGTTTCAGCAGCAGAGTCTCCAACTCCTCCTCTGAATGAGCAGTAATTACCAAATCATCGGCATACATAACGTGGTTGACCAATAGGGAGCCATCCCTTGACTGCACCCGGGCATCGATCAGCCTCCCATTATATATGTACCAAATGGAAATTCCCTTGGTACAGCTATTGAAGGCTTCACGAACTACGTGGTCAAAATAGATGTTAAATAATGTGGGTGCCAGAGAACATCCCTTTCGCACCCCAAGGTGTACAGGGAATGGCTCGGACTCCCGGCCACGTAGTTTTACCTGGGCCCGCTCACCATCATGAAGGTCCTTAATGATCGTGAGCAGAGGGTCAGGGACTCCGAAAGCACGAAGAACAAGCCAGAGCCCAGGCCTACTGATGGTATCATAAGCCTTGAACAGGTCAATAAAGCAGAGATGTAGGTCTTGTTGGAATTCCCTACACCTCTGCTGTAACAGACGGACAGAAAATATGGCATCTGTGCAGGACCGCCCCTTCCTGAAACCGCATTGGGGCTCCGCAAGCCTCTCCTCAGTGTGCCTAGCAAGACGATGTTGAATAATCCTTGCCAGGACCTTTCCCGGCACACTGAGAAGTGAAATACAAGCACACGTGCTCACACACACACACACTGGCATACGTAGACGCACGTATACACGCACACATGCACACATAGACATGCGTGCATGCACAGACGCAGATATACATGCACATATACATGCACACACACGTATACTCACCTGCGAATCAATCTATTCTTACTGGCACGCACGTTTGCACCATCCGGCACAGGCGTATAAATAACAACAACAACCGCCATTCGCCACTAAGTGGCGGTGACGTCACCACGACGCTTGTGCCAGGCCATATGCACCTTGAGGCCACGTGAAGTGTCGAACGCCCGCGGGCAGGAGGTCACGGGGCAGACCCAGGTGCCACGGGTCGACTGACTGAGATGACTGGCTGATGCACCACCTGTGCCCCCTACTGTGCCAACCTGCTGTGCTTTAGCCACCCGGCGCTCCGCTCGTTGTTGTGAGCGTCGCTCCTCCGCCCTCCGTTGTTGTTGGAGGGCGACTGCCTCCAACTGCCCAGTAGCGTCCTTCACGAGCCTCCTCCACAGAGGCCGATCTTGCCACTGCTGGTACCAGTCATCGGCAAGTCCACTCAGCTCCACGTCCTCCTGTACCACATCACTCCATTTCTTCTCTAGCCCGTGCCGCGCCCGTTTAGCCCCCTCAATCCCGCCGAACAAAAGCTGTTTCGACATGCGGTGGCTGGGCATGCGAGCTACATGACCCAGCCAACGCAGCCTTGCCTGCCGGAGGAGCTCACCGATGGGTCCTTGCCCAGATCTTTCAAGGATTTGTGAGCTCCTCACACAATCCAGCCTGGTTAAACCCAGGATGGAAAGTAGGCAGGCCAGCCTAAATGTTTCCATCCGGCGAAGATGCTCCATTAAGGGGGTCCACGTTTTGCAAGCGTAGAGAAGGGAGGGAATGACCGTGGCCGAGACGACCTGAAGCTTAGTGCGGAGCAACAGACCAGGTAGCTTACACACAGCGTTACGCAACCGATGAAAATATATTGCCGCTCGAATGATTCGGAGTGAGACCTCTGCTGTTAAACTGGAGCCGGTCATAAGCACACTGCCCAGGTATGGGAAACTCTCCACTCTCTCCACAACTGCCCCATCACCGATTGGGAGTTGTGGGGATGGACTGTCCGATGGTACAAAATACCCAGGCAGGTGCTTAGTTTTGGTGGGGCTGATGGCAAGGCCCCATCTCTTAGTGGCACGCTCCAGTCTCAGCAGCAGCGTCTCCAACTCCTCCTCTGAATGAGCAGCTATTACCAAATCATCAGCATACATAATGTGGTTGAGCAATAGGGAGCCATCCCTTGACCGCACCCGGGCATCGATCAGCCTCCCATTATATCTGTACCAAATGGAGATTCCCCCGGTACAGCTATTGAAGGCTTCACGAACTACGTGGTCAAAATAGATGTTAAATAATGTGGGTGCCAGAGAACATCCCTTTCGCACCCCAAGGTGTACAGGGAATGGCTCTGACTCCCGGCCACGTAGTTTAACCCGGGCCCGCTCACCATCATGAAGGTCCTTAATGATCGTGAGCAGAGGGTCAGGTACTCCAAAAGCACGAAGAACAACCCAGAGCCCAGGCCTACTGATGGTATCATAGGCCTTGACCAGGTCAATAAAGCAGATATGTAGGTCTTGCTGGAATTCCCTACACCTCTGCTGTAGCAGACGGACAGAAAATATGGCATCTGTGCAGGACCGCCCTTTCCTGAAACCGCATTGGGTCTCCGCAAGCCTCTCCTCAGCGTGCCTGGCGAGGCGATGTTGAATAATCCAACACTGGTTGAGTATCCTTTCCCGGCACACTGAGGAGTGAGATGCCCCAATTCACACACAACGCACACATGCACGCGCGCGCATGTACCGACAGCCAATGTGGGAAGCCCAGGATTACTGAAGTGGAAGGCATTGAAAGCTTTTTTGGGATTAGTGAAATGAAAATGAGGGTAGGCAAAGGGAGGGTAAATGACAGCACATTCTCACTTGGACCCGTGAGAGCTGTGAGCAAATCCAATACCGCAGCTTTCATGCCTCTCTCCCTGCACTGCAGTAAAAAACATGTTGGGGCGCCACGGTGGTGAGATGTTGACTACCTCGCCTGGTATTGCAGGAGGTCTGGGTTCGACCCCAAACCCGACGCCTGTTGTATATCTGGAGTTTGCATGTTCTCCCCGCGGTCGTGTGGATTTTTCTCCACGTCCTCACGTGTTTTTTTTGTTTGCCTCCACAATTATAATTCAATGTGCGCTTAGAGTTTTTTTGGCTGCTATGAAATGTCCACGTGATAAGCATACTTTTGTCGAGCTATCATTTGCGATAGCCAGGTCGCTTCTGAAAAAGTCATATAGCTTTGTGGGCCTCGCCTAGTCAAATATAACATCTTTTAAATATACATTTTTTTAAGACATTGGCCCCCCTATGCAACACAACTGTGGAGTTATGCGGAACCAGCCCACGTGACTGTATATGCGTGTTACCAAATCACCCTGAATGCACGCGAAGTCTGAATGCAGTTCTCGGAAGCAATGCAGGGTCGAGCAATGGATCGTGGTTGAATGGACGACTTACTTGTTGAACGTCAGGTGTTATAGGCTTCGGCTGTAAGGTCACCAGGAGATGGCAGGACGGTAATTGATTCTGCGAACCTACCCCGTCGGGATCTTTGAGCGTGTATGGATCGTGCGTGTGGGTCTCCTCAATATTCTCCAGCTTCCTCCCACATGAAGCCCACAATTCATGGAATTAGCCAAACAGCCCAGATGCAGGAGCCTCCTGAAAAAAAGTCTTGCCATTTCGTGAGGCTTTCCCGGGTAATTAATGGAGACCCAGAACCAGTTTTGATGTCACCCAGTATTTATGTTAGCCGTGGTCGAGAATTGAACTTAGGTCACGGGTCCATAGCACAGTGCGCTAACCACTGCGCCACCTCATCCCATATAGTATGTGCTTATATTGTAAGAAACGTATGTGTGTGTATTGCCATTCGCTTATTCTCATTAGCTTTTGGACAACGTTTGAAAATAATGGGTTTAGCTCTCCGACGTGTGTGTTGAGTTGCTACCGCGTACTGTTTTGCACGATGTCCGACGTTTCGCTCCACGTGCCGGGAGCTCCTTCAATTCGTTTCCAGGAGAAGCTGCCAGCACGTGGAGCGAAACGTCGGACATTGTGCCGAACAACTCACGGTACGACCTGAAAACAGCTGCGTGACCCTCCCCCCACCCGCCACTCAAGTGGCGTCGCTGTTTGTTTATTTGTGTCAAGACAACAACAACAACATCAACAACAAAACATCCCACGAGTTAAAAACTGACGTTTATGTTTTGAGTGACAATGTCTCACGTTGCAATGCAATATTTATAATTGCACATTATGCTATTCTGTCTGTACTCCTCTTTTTGTAAAAGATTGTTTAAATCCACATAACACCATCAGATATTTAAAAACAATAATAAGAGGGTGTTATTTGTTTAGCAGATGCGTTTCATTGCACATTGTTTGTAATAATAACAACAACCCTAACGATAATGCGTTGAACACCTTTCTTAATACACAGTTGGATGAAGAACTCCCCATGCGTTGAAGTTTCTTTGACCATACTTCACCGCGCTGGTCAATGCAAGACGTTTAACACGTAGGGGGTAAGGGTGGGGGGGTGCCGAGGCCGTGTTCAGATATCACTCGCTCACTAATGGTAGCCTTGGCCAGGAATTGAACTTGGGTCATCAAGTTCAGAGCTCAGGGCATTAACCAACATGCCATCACTCCGCCACTTACCACAGACAGCAATTTATTTTGATAAAAGCTTAAGAAGTAACTACATGCCCCTATCTATATCTAAACCTGTGTTAGGCACGTCCGGTATCAGGCTTTAGCATATCAAGGATTATATAACTCCGCATACAACATGGAAAACAAGCTACACAAAGAGAGCGTTTATCGACAAAACCGACGGGGTTCACTTAAAGTTCCATTTGACAACTCGCAAATAAACTAGAGACACCAAAGTCAATCTGAAGAGAATTGTTGCTCGATTTTATTTTCTTTCCCCGCGACCAAAACCACCCGAATGCGTTCCCGTTCTCCATTAATTTGGCCACATCTCACAAAGCTATGCGGGTAGAATTTGAGAGCCCGGGTTCAGGGGTGGGATAGGTGACCCCCATGGCTTACCCAGGTGTTGTTAGGCATGGAACATTGAAAGGTGGTCAGGAGATTTTAAATTGTGAGTGTTGAGTATCGCCTCTGATGTGCATGGGTTATCTCCGTGGGTTATGAGAGGGTTATGTGTGTGGGTTATCAGAGGGTTATGTGTGTGGGTTATCAGAGGTGATACTCAACCAGTGTTGAGTATCACCTCTGATGTGCGTGAGTAATCTCCGTGGGTTATCAGAGGGTTACGTGTGTGGGTTATCAGAGGGTTATGTGTGTGGGTTATCAGAGGGTTATGTGTGTGGGTTATCAGAGGGTTATGTGTGTGGGTTATCAGAGGGTTATGTGTGTGGGTTATCAGAGGGTTATGTGTGTGGGTTATCAGAGGGTTATGTGTGTGGGTTATCAGAGGGTTATGTGTGTGGGTTATCAGAGGGTTATGTGTGTGGGTTATCAGAGGGTTATGTGTGTGGGTTATCAGAGGGTTATGTGTGTGGGTTATCAGAGGGTCATCTCCGTGGGTTATCTCCGTGCCCTCCGGTGTCGTCCCACATAACCCCCCCCCCCTCCCACGCTATTGGCGTTAGCGACAACATCTCAATGCAGCAGGAGATGTCTTGGGACTCGATGAGGCTATCCCGGCTAAATAATCAGCATCATCATCATAATTATATATCAGACTATTTATTACCGTAAATAATTGTAACACGAGCCGACACAAAGCACGATGATGTTGTCTACTTGCAAACCTATTAGGGCGATACATCCGGTGTTCATTTGCACAGTCAAGTTATTACGCACGCTTGCTAATTTTTACAGTTTTATACCGACTGCGTGTGTTTGTACTCCAGCTGCTGAAACATTTTTTTCCCCCCAGCCCCCCCCCCCATTTGTAAAGAAACGTGCACACATGCCTCACTGGAACCTCAGCTGGTTTAAATCACACAGGGCTGTACCTACCAACAACATTGTCTAATGCCCTGAAAGAGAAGAGACGGGGTACGTTACGGGGGGGGGGGAGGGGGGGATCGGGGTAGTGATAGGGGTAGTGATAGGGGTTGGGGTAGTGATAGGGGTTGGGGTAGTGATATGGGTTGGGGTAGTGATAGGGGTTGGGGTAGTGATAGGGGTAGTGATAGGGGTTTGGGTAGTGATAGGGGTAGTGATAGGGGTTGGGGTAGTGATAGGGGTTGGGGTAGTAATAGGGGTAGTAATAGGGGTTGGGGTAGTGATAGGGGTAGTGATAGGAGTAGTGATAGGGGTTGGGGTAGTGATAGGGGTAGTGATAGGGGTTGGGGTAGTGATAGGGGTAGTGATAGGGGTTGGGGTAGTAATAGGGGTAGTGATAGGGGTTGGGGTAGTGATAGGGGTTGGGGTAGTAATAGGGGTTGGAGTAGTAATAGGGGTAGTAATAGGGGTTGGGGTAGTGATAGGGCTAGTGATAGGAGTAGTGATAGGGGTTGGGGTAGTGATAGGGGTAGTGATAGGGATTGGGGTAGTGATAGGGGTAGTGATAGGGGTAGTGACAAGGGTTGGGGTAGTAATAAGGGTAGTGATAGGGGTAGTGATAGGGGTTGGGGTAGTAATAGGGGTTGTGGTAGTGATAGGGGTAGTGATAGGGGTTGGGTAGTGATAGGGGTAGTAATAGGGGTTGGGGTAGTAATAGGGGTAGTGATAGGGGTTGGGGTAGTGATAGGGGTTGGGGTAGTAATAGGGGTTTGGGTAGTAATAGGGGTAGTGATAGGGGTTGGGGTAGTAATAGGGGTTGGGGTAGTGATAGGGGTAGTGATAGGAGTAGTGATAGGGGTTGGGGTAGTAATAGGGGTTGGGGTAGTGATAGGGGTTGGGGTAGTGATAGGGGTAGTGATAGGGGTTGGGGTAGTGATAGGGGTTGGGGTAGTGATAGGGGTTGGGGTAGTGATAGGGGTAGTGACAAGGGTTGGGGTAGTGATATGTGTAGTGATAGGGGTTGGGGTAATGATAGGGGTAGTGATAGGGGTTAGGGTAGTGATAGGGGTAGGGGTAGTGATAGGGGTAGTGATAGGGGTTGGGGTAGTGATAGGGGTAGTGACAAGGGTTAGTAGTAATAGGGGTAGTGATAGGGGTAGTGATAAGGGTTGGGGTAGGCCTGGTCGTAGCTGCGGGGTGAGGAGAGGGAGTGTCAGTAGGATGGGCTAGGGGAGAAGAGAGATTTACAATGGAAGAACGGGAGCAGGCAAGTGAAGATGATTGCTTTTAGTGGGTTCAGGCTTCACGTGAAGCAGTTACATGCAACATTGCAACAGACATTTATCAATCCACTGCTGGCTGAAGGCCTCCCCACGCCTGTCAGTAATTTTGTGGTCGTGGGGATTGTTTGACCATAGGACGACGCCATATGCTGGTGTAGGTGCGGTTTGGTGAATGGCGATGCACAGGGCCAGGCTCAGTAATCGCTCGCCATTCGTGTTAACCTCGGCTGGGAATCGAACTCACGTTGCCCGGTTGGAAGCGCAGAGCGTCAAAGCCACCGCATCACCGCTCCAATCCTCAGTCAACATGTACGGACGGAAAAAGAAAAAGAGTCAATTCTTACACGCACAACTCAGCGCACGTATCGTGAGCATGTAAATCACATTTGGATGGTTCAATCATGACATGCCAAGTATTACCTACCTACCTAACCTGTCGAATGAATACACCGACATTTGAAGTTGTGAAAACAAAGACAACAACTCGATACGTTCTCTCCCGGCATTAAGGAACGAACGAACGCAGCTCCTCGCGGCGAAAGTCATCATCATCATACTGCTGCGAGCGGCTGGACGCGTTCCCACTTTCTGCGATGCGCGCATGGCTCACCGCACCGTACTTGGCGCGGAGGCGCGACCGTGGGGTTCGGCTAACACCGCAGACGAGAGCCAAGGGCAGGGTCAGGTCGACCATTAACTGGGGTGACGCGGGGACATCGCGGGGAGAAAGGAATGAAACGTGAGCAAGGGGGGGGGGGGGGCCCTTCTCTTTCACAACATCAAAGCCGTGCTACGAGGCAGCGTGCGCGCGAGCGCCAAATGTGTGACAACGCTGCCAAGTGCGGGCGCTTGCGTGGGATTTCAAGTGGGGGACCCGATTGTCACTCGGCCACATGCCGCACGCACGCACACACGCTTGTAGTTGTGCGAACCGCTCACTATCACGCTTGTGCGTTCGTGGGGTCGGGGACACTTACCTGGGTACCACGAGCAAGACAGACCGACACCAGCTCTTTCTCTTTTTTGCTTACCACGGACAAATAGCCGGGCTGTAGCCACCATCTTCTTAAAATATAAATACATTTTTAAAGGTCCTATTGGAAATGAGGCACTCCTCTCGTGCTGTCCCAACAACACCGGTCCGGGTACCGTGAGCAAGGCAGCGACTTTGTGGTTTGCTTGACACTCAGAATTGCTGACCTGTGTCCACCAGCTCCATCAAAAAAATTATGCCAAACCCACTCGACAGAAAATCTCCCGTCCAACTGAAGTCCTTCTTAATGCTGCCCTAGCACCGACAAAATGGATGTCCATCATGCCAACCACGATCCCCCTCACGGCCTCATCCGTTCAAGATGAAACGTTACGAAGCATTCAATGTTACCCCCCCCCCTCCCAAACGATTTGCTAATCAAAGTCCAGACATTTTTGTTGTTGTTGTGCCCTCGGTGATTGAAATCCGTGTCGGTTCAAAGAACGGATTAAAATGAGTTCACCGAAAAGAGATGAAGCTAAACGATTGAAATGACGCCGGGAAATACAACACGAACTATTTATTTTATGTATCGCTTTATGCAAAGCGATAAAGCGAACCCTCGGTGCCCCAACAATGCAAACCGCGTAGGGAACGCTCGCTGGGATATGATTTTATCTGCAAATTATATCGCGTGCTATAATCCAGCTTTGGCTGGATACAGGTTACACCTTGTTATATAAACACAGCTTGCATTGCACGTGGTGGTGGTGGTAACTGGCAACCTCTCCTTCCTCTCTCGCAGAGTCAGCAAGGTTCATACGTTCACGTCGGCCGTTGGCAGGTGAGCCACTGGACGAAGGGCAACTTCTGATATAAGCACGCTACTTCGGTTATAAGCACACTACTTCGGTTATAAGCACACACGGACTTTCTCCCAAGCGGTGCGCACGTATCCAGCTTCTGTTGAAATGAAGTGTTTCGTTTGTGTGTGTTTTTATTATTATTATTAAAAAGCCAGTAGCAACTGCTGTCATCCAACCGTTACCCTTGATCGGAAATTTAACATGATGCGGTAAATTTGCAGCGTGACTAACTTCTGCGGCCACGCGCGCGTAAGTGAAATAAAATAAAAGCGCCTGCGTGTGTCGCGCGCGCGAGAAACCCGGAGCAGAGCGCGAGAGAGTGAGGTCGCTCAGATCAGAAACGCACTCCATTGTTCTCCCACTCGAAACACGCGCGCCATTTCCCGCAAAAACGCATCCCGACGGGCACAGCACTGCGCATGCACAGTTGGCGGACAGCAGATATGTCACAATACTCCCATTATAAAGGAGATGAAGACGATACATCATTAATGACCTTCAGGAGACAGAGATAAATGAAAGAGATGCGTGCCATTTCCATGAGAGCAATCGCCTCGGCGCGGATGTCCCTCTAGCTGGCCTCTTCCTTTCTCGGAGCCAGTGGCTGAGTATTTTTAGGGTCCGGCGCAGTGGTGTTGGCAGTCTGGCCGTGGCTTGCTTGAATTAGGGCTGCCTGGCTCTCTTGAGCACTGCCATGTGTTTCTTGTTAAGTGTTCCTTTGTGGTCTCTGACTGCGAAATTTGGCAATTTAAATATGAGCGCACAGAGAGGAGGGAGGAGGTGGGTGGGGGGGGGGTGGGGGGTGGAGAGGGAGCAGGGGGGGACGCACACACAAACACAAAAACGCCCCACTACCTCCACTGAAATAACACCCACTTGTGCGTGATTTAGCAATGCAAGGCTGAAAATGAAAATAAATGTGTGAGCTTTAATGAAGTGCACTGGTCCGAACTGGGAAGGCTTGACTCGGAGAGTCACGGTCTGCGACGAGAGGGGAGGGAATCGCGAATGCAAACGAGAGAGAGAGAGAGAGCGAGAGAGTGTGACAAAGGCTTGATGTTTTGTTTTTTACGCTTTCATGTTTAAAAAAAGCACACATCACACCAAGTTATTTTCTCCACACTGTTCAATCTTCCCATTCTACAGACTACTGAAATGTCCTTTGTCATCACTACCTTCATTATTTGTCACAACAATCGTACTGTATCCGAGATAACTCACTTAAACACTTACCTTATATACTGTGGGGAGGGGGATAAAATAAATAAATCCAGCGGTACGGAACTGTTCACACAGTTTTGATGTTATCCACAATTTGCAGTTCCTTATGTATTTTTACTTCAAGCGAGATGTTTAAACGTTTCTTTGCAAACCGAAGCGGCAGGGTTAAGAGATGTCGTGGACAAGGAACCTAGCACGAAACGTTGCGCACAGGTTGAAGAGCAATACTAAAGAGGCTGGACCACAGATGCGTGAACATCTGCGATGGGCGAGCGGTCGTCTCACCGGTTTGCCGCTTCGTCGCAGAGGGTTTGCGTCCAAAACCCCATCGGCTGCCCCGGTAAATAACTGCACGGTGCATCGACCACGAACGGTCGCCGTCTACTTCACAGTGGATGTTAATAATGCCGCGTGCCGTTATTCGAACAACAACAACAATAACAACAAAACTATGGCGGGCCACGTGTGCCGGCGTCTTGGTCCGGTTTGCCCAACTTGTGAAATTTTACTTAATTTGGAAAAGAACACACAGCAACACAGTTCCCCGCTGGCAGACTATAGGTGTCTGCGAAACATTGCACTTCTGCCATATAACCTTGCGCTGATATAATGCCGCAGATACCAAAATGTACGCAGTAGCAGGAGCATTACATGACCGAGAAGGCTTCAGCGGGTGCTTGAAAACAAATGCGCGCACATGCGCACGCTCTTCCCGCATCGAAGCGAGCTCTTTGTCCGGACCATTTTGGCGACTGATCGCCAGCTCAAGAAATGACGACCGACGCTTTGCGACTGCTGAAGGAGCCCATGGTCGGTCATTTGGGACTGAACATTTGCAGCAGAATCCGTAGAGCTGAAGGGGGGGGGGGAGCTAGAGGAGCAGAGAGATTTGTTGCGGATCTGGCCGCCTGGAATTCAAAAGCCGCATATTTCACAGGGCCGCACAGAAAGGGTTGCAGCCAATTCTCAATAAGTATGTGTGGGGGGGGGGGGGGGGTGCAAGGCAAAGTCGGTGACGTTACCGCAATCTCAGACGCAAGACATTTCCAATCGTATTCTATATGGGGGAAGCGGCGGCCCTAATAGACCCGGCGACCCGGGTTCGATTCCCCGCTAAGGCTTAACATGAGTGGTAAGTGATATCGCAACCGTTGGTCCCGCCTGCCCCCGTTCACCAACTCACACTGACAACGTGGTGAAGTATGGTTAACTATCCCCCACTCGCGACACGGCCTGGTGGAGTCCATCATCCGACAGTGGATTGACAGAGAGCTATAAATATTGGGATTTGATTTATTATTCCAGACGGAATGTATTTAACACCCCCGACAATTGTACAATGCGTACAGATGTTATAAATAAAATTGAGCTTCACGTAAGGGCGATACACATTGAACTTTTACAATTCCGTTGACATCGATTTTTGTGCCTGGAACACTGTTTCCATGTCCTTTGATACAATGCGAGTACCCAGAATCCTCGGCATTTACAACTACGAGCTCACGACACTGCTGGTGGAAGGGGCCTCCGCTGGATGGAGCTTTAAATAGCCAGTCTAGAGGGTATTTGGCCTACTCTTCCACGCTGCCCAGACATCTTGGAAGACGTGGGAGTTATTCCTACATTTCATCCCATCACGTGACCTGCACATCGATTTACTATGGTGTACCCCGTTTACAATGCTGGGTGCATAGAGGCTGTGGAATTTCAAGAAAGCTGCCCCATTATTTTAACTGCCGTGCCAGGAGATCGACCCGGTGGTGGCCCTCTGGACATCTGGCATGCTACATAAAAGGTGCATAAAAAAAAACACCAGCACGATATAACTGCAGTGGCGACGAACAACGAGCGTCGCGAGACCGATGCACGTTGAACTTTTTTTTGTAATTCAATCTGCAGAGAGCTCGGGGAACTTTCTTCATCATGACCTCCCTCCGATAACAATTCGAGTCCCTGGCTCCCCGCGGCATTTAAAGCATTCGGGAATTTCAGCAGCAGATTCCTAGCGCTGTGTTCACACAATTCTGCCACCAGAAATCAAAATCAGTCAATTCATAATCTGCTGGGACTTTCGAATTTCTGCCTTCCGCGGCCCAAATATATGGATTTAAGACCACAGCAGCGAACCGAAAAGCCGTTACTTATTGTACCGCAACGGATTTGTGCGCACTGAAAAGTCATTTTTTATGTTTCTATTCCTCAGGAACTCCAGGATTAGAACCCCGTGTTCCCTCTCCAATGACAGCAGGAATGTCGAGGCAGTGCTGATTTATGATGACCGAGCCCCTTTATTTAACCGAACGATAGCACACACGGTTGTATTAATACGCTTGCAAGCGAGACATGGCCTAGTTAGTACTACTGCGTTTAGAAAGACACGCGTGCACGCACGGCCATTTTTTTTGTCAATCCACTGCGGGATGAGGGCCAATGGCGTGTGGGTTTGCGGGAGGTTAATTTTCGATCGTACTTTGCCGTGCCGGGGAGATGAAACGCGAGGACCACGTGGCACAGCTCCATCGCCGGCCACGGCAACCTGGCGTGCGTGGTGCTCACCCCATCCAAGCGCACTATGCAAGCTCAGCCATTTCTTAGCTCTCTATATTTGGGTGCATCTTGATGCGTGACTTGGTATACTGTATATATACAAAGTTAAAGCAATGGCCGAGTTGTTTTAAATCCCCCCCCCCCGCCACCACCCGTACATCTCTGTCCACTCAGCAGTTGTATTTCCTCTGCATCTTTGATGAGCACGGTTAGCTACGTACGGTGCGAAAGAACTTCAACGTTCGTAACAACGCCACAGTCAGCCGATCGGCAGGTCGCGCGTGGTGGGGAAACGGATAACTGGCCAGCGTGGAGGATTAGGCCCCGAAACACCATCTTCAGAGGGGCTCTCTAGACCTCCATCTAGATGGAGGTCCTTCTGTCAGCAGTGGCGTGAGCAAGAAATTCCAAGGCTGCACTTTTACTCCGTGTATAGACCGTACAAATGTATCAATAGTGTATGGAATTGTTGTGGGTAATTTCCAAGTGTGGGCTATGATCTTACCTTTTTTTTTTATTCTACCCATAGCACCTTAGCTCAAGGCGATTTACGTGGTTTAAAAAGTGGTAACAAAGACAGAGTGATTTAGATGGCAGGGGCGTGCTGAGGAATGAGTCGCCGCAACAGAGCACGCATGGGGAGGGACGGGATGGAGTGGAGGGGCGAGGGGTGGACGAGGAATGGAATGGGCAATGGGAGAAGAGGTGAGGCTTTGAGAGAGGATCGAAGGGTGGTGAAGGAGGCGGACTGCTTAATGTACAGGGGAAGTTCAGAATATTTTAAGAACCAAAAAATGCATTTAGACTGGCGGAATCCGACGAGCTATGAAGCTCTTTTTCACATATGTCCAGTAGTTGATTCCTGTGGGTGGGTGCAAGGAGGGAGAAGGACCAAACTGGGCACAGAGATGAGGAGGAGGGACAGCCTCACCATCCCCTTGACCACGTTATCAGAATCAGAAAATGTATTTCGACTGGAGGAATCCGATGAGCCATTAAGCTCGTTGTCACAGATGTCCAGTTTTCTTAAACTTGCCACGTCACCTTCATCTGTGCCCAAACTACACATTTCAAGCTCTGATGGTCCAAAAGCAGTGCCAAGTCTGACAGCATTGCCGTTAGAAGTCCTGCTCACCATCAACGTGCAGACATTTAGCAATTTTACGTTTGCCGACTCTCTAGATAAGTTACAAAAGCTGCTATCCCCTCGTAGTTTCTATTTAGACGCGGCACATACAAGCCAGCCATCAAGAATCGCACTGTTTCACTGCATCACTCGCACGTGTTTGTATATCTGCCTGGTGACTGATTGACGATGTTTACAAGCACCCTAACAGTTGTACATTGCACAAACCATATTCACGTCCCTAAGTTTAAACTCGTGGCGACCCCATGACCTCTGGCTTGCAAGCCACTCAATTTAAAGAGATACCCTCCCACATATTTTAAAATGTGTAAGTATACACTTACTGATGTGTGTTTTATGACTATATACAACCTTCTTGAAATAAGAAATATAAATCAAGAGCTTCCGCGGACTTGCCCTTGCCTACTTGTCCGATCTCATCTTGCTCCACTCCCGCACACGCAACCACGTTCTCCGCTCCAACAACGAAGGCTCTATGTCCAAGGCACCGCTCGGTCGGAGGTTGCTCCTTCTCCTCTTCTGCTGCCCCCCCATTATCTGGAACTCCCCTGCCACAAACCACGCGTCCCGTCGACTTCCTGCGACGGGTTTTCACCCGTCCTGGTTTGCCCACAACACACACTCTTTTTTTTTCGAGGAAGGTGTCCTGGGAAATTTGCCAGCCTTTCTGGGACATTAACATTATTAAGGGTCCCGGCTTTGGTCAGTTGTGTACAACCACTGTAGACAATGCGTTTGGACATTGTTCTCCCCCCTCTTCCGGTATTGCGAGACATTCTTCTATCCATGCGACGTCCCGGTTTTTTTGTACCGCAGAGGTGGCAACCCAACTCCCCGGCTGTCTTAAAGTCCTGGTTCAAGACCCATCCCCCCCCCCCCCCCCCCCTTTGGCTATGACTGTCTTCCTCTCTCGATTAAATAAATATCCTCACTATTTCTGCACAGCATCTTGAGATGCAGTCGCATTCAGATGCGATGCACACGCACTGCCGTTTTGTCAATCCACTGCCGGACGAAGGCCTTCCCATGCTGTGTGGATCATGGGGGTCAATTGGCCATACTTCACCCATGCTGCTATGTGTGAGTTGGTGAATGTGGGAGCTCAATTATCTGGGAGCATAATACAGTGGAACAATGGATGTTGCAGCACTGCCCTCTCCTGCCCACAAAGTAGCTCCTTGGCAGCCAAGCACTACCCAGGCTCAGCCCTGCTTAGCTTTCCAGGTCTGACGATATCGGCATCTTTCTGGGCGAATCGATCACAAGCTTCGGGCGCTGCGCTGTACAATTCCAAATTTGCAGACACAGGCAGAGTGAAAAAAAACATTTCTTGAGCCTGGACTTTAACAGGGGCAGGGAGTCGACAGCACGGATGACTGGTGGGGGAGGGGATAGAGTCCCAGGCACTGGCCACAGAGGATGATAACAAGAGACAACGATCGAGGGCAAAGGCCATTCATATCTGTCTCTGTGCCGGTTTTTTGCCCCTCTTTAAACGTTTGCGCAAAGCTGAGTAATGAAACGATCCACGGGCAGGACGGGAGCGGGCGGAGGAGGAGGAGGAGGAGGAGGGCGTCCGCTTTAAGTTTGTTTTTTTGGCGCTGTCGCAGGGGCCCCCATCTGCCACGATCGCTCACTCCGATTTCCACGAATCCCACCACCCCCACCCCCCCCCACACACACACGAGCCACGGCTACCGGCGGAGCTGTAACCCGAGGATGCGCTGTCGCTGTGCCACGCGGCCCCCGTGCGCTCGCTCTCTCTCTCTCCCCTTTCACACGAAACCCGCGCGAGACCGGCGCATGCGGGTGGCCGCATTATTTGGAGCGCTGCCTCATCAGATAATAAAAACGGGGGGGGGGCACTCTTGGACAAAAAAAAAACACCGACAAAAAATTGCCCGTGGATTGCCTCCGTTGAATCTTTTTAATTATCACAGTTGCCGAGCACAGGCTCAAAAGGGACCCCGAATGCCGAGCGGCCAGCGACAAACAGCACGGTAGCAGGTGGTGACATGGATGAGAATGACTGCGGTCGATGAGCTGAGCACGTTTTTTTTTCAATCTTGAGAAAGGGAAGACGGGGGGGAGGGTGGGAGGTCATTTCCAAGGGCACAGTGTCAGTCGGGAGGTGTCACAGCTGCCGATTGGTCCCAAGTAGGCCTCGGCAAGGTAAGGTAATTTACCCTTTTTACCGGGTAGAAGGGTAAAGGTAAAGGTGTCGACATGCCAAGTGGTAAGGTAAAGGGTAGGGTAAAGGTAGCTCTAAAAAATTCCCCGTTAGGGTAAAGGTAGCGCGAAGTATTACCCGGTAAATACGGTGCCTTGTTTACCGCTAAAAGCTCCGTGGTGCAGTCCGTGGCCTCCATTTAATAAGTAATAATTTTTTTAACTTTTTTTAAAAACACGCTTTAATGAAATGTACCGTACTAGTAATGGCAGAACTCCACGACTCCAGGAAGTGGCCCCGAATCTCGCCACAACGTAAGGGGGCCGTGACCAATTACAGCCAACGTCAGTTGACAGTGGACAATTAGCCCCAAGCCGAAACAAAACATATAAAAAATAATGCTGAAAAATAAAAATTTTAAATGATAGAATATAGTATTGTCATCAGTATGACATAAGTATACCAAGTTTGCAGTCGATACCACATTGGGAAGTGGGTTAAAATTTTGTTACAAAGATTTGAGGATATAACAACAACAAAAGACAGTGAGTTTAAAGAAAGCGTGTACAATTGGAATCATGGAGAGTATTCTATATGAATAAAGCGCTCTACCTAGCATTTACCTGTTATAAACCTTTTTCATGTGTAGTACCCCAGTAATTACGCTGTAATCGGGTAATTTGTATGGGGTAAGGGTAAAAGGTAGGGTAAAAGTAGGCGCGTTGCTTTAAACCTTTTACCTTACCTGCTAAAGGGTAAAAGGTAAGGGTAGAGTTATTGTATTGTGGTAAGGTAAAAGGTAGGGTAAAGGTAGGCTCGTTGTTTTTACCTTTTACCTTACCTTGCCGAGGCCTAGTCCCAAGTGGTTGTTGGTTATGTTGTCACACGGGACCAAAAAGGTTCGCCCCACCCCCTCCGCTCTGTCATGGATAGGATGAGTTCCACGAATTATGATTACTGCGTGTTAAATCTACGCATCTACTGGCCGCTGACTCAGGACGGAGCAGACAACTGTTGACGTGTCACTGTGTAATTAAAGGTTTCGTCATCAGCACAGTCAGCATTTGTCACTTTGTTGAACGGAGAAACACGTGGACTTAAAATTGCCATGATTTCGGTCCAAAATATGTCTCTCAGACGTATCTAATCATGTGTCCGGACACCCCGCGACACCCGCAGTGACTGCGCTCTTGGCCTGTTCGCAGCAGCAGCAGCAGCACCATCAGCAGCAGCAGGAACAGTTTCCAGCAGCATCAGCAATGGGAGCATCAGTGGAATTCCCGTGACGGGGCGAGCAACTGAAGGGCGGATGGGTGCTGTGGCTCGCTCAGTGTGGCAAGGCCCGCTCACTTATTCAGCGCACTCACAGCGAGCCACTCGCGCCGTGTAGGCCCGGGATCTCTTCTGTATCACCACGAAGCGCCCTGCGTCACCTTTACAGCATCACTCCAATACCGCTTTATTGCCCGCCCCACTGCTGTTCACGTGTGATGGACTACCGGCGTCTCCATCTGTCTAATTCATACGGCCATATATCCATCCATCCATCCATTTATCCATGCATGGCTACTCAATCCAGCCACATATCATTTACGTATCCATCCATCCTTCCACTCCATTCAATGATGGCCAACTGTAACCTCGACACAAAAACGAGGACAAAAGTAAGCCCTACCGATGGTGCTCGTTTGATGTTTGAATCTCACAGATTTCTGGGGCCTGCACTAGTTTCATGTTGCAATGAGTGTTCTCATCATTTACGGATTTGATTCTAACCTAGACATACACACGCAGACATGAGGTGACGAGACAGACCCAGGCTGGGTCATGGGTTGACTGAGATGACTGGCAGGTGCACCACGTGTGCTTCCCCACTGTGTATGACAGGCTGGCAACCCCTCTAGCTAGATACAGGCATCAGGGTCGTGTTCGAACCCACGAGCTCCTGCATTCCAGGCGAGGGAGATAATATCTCGCCACCGTGGAAGGGAGTTTCACAACGTTTGTGGGGTGCTCCCCCAACCCTCGCAACTCCACAGTGCTCTAAGATTTCCCGGGACGTGAAACACTAAAAAGTCCCCCGGTGTTTTGTCAGATACGTGGGACGTGATGTGTCCCCAGTTTTATTTGTTGTAACTTAGAAGGTGGCACACCCCACCCACATCTCGCATCGACTCGATTGCCCCTCCGCTCATTGGGTATAAACCACCAGTCTGCTGGCAAAGACACGGAATTTCGCGCGCGGCTTCCAGAACAACATGATCTGAAGCGGGATTTGCTACGCTTAAACCGACGCGATGCGTAGTCCGTTGGCGGCGCTCAAAAGTAAATGCGTTCGTGCCGAGAAGGTTCGCCGCAATTCCCGACGCGCGATCGCTGCAGGATGGAGCACGCGGTGACACTTCGAGCAATAAACTCGTGGCATTCGCAAGGCTCACGCTGACCGAGTTGATCGTAAACTACACTGATAGGACATCGGAGCACCGGATTCCATTTCACATAGGCAACCGCGGAGATAAAAACAAATTATGCAGCCACCGCAGTAAGAAGTAAATCACTTTGCGTTTCAGGCCGTGGTTATTATTCGTGCACGGAATCATCGACAAGCCTATCAAGTGGTCAGAGAGCAGAGGTGTTGATTTCAGCCTTACAAATAGGACAAATCGGAGTTCGCGAGCATCCATTTGACGACAGGCTTGGCACAAGAGGCAGTGAAGCCCAGCTTTAACATTGTCTGTCGTCGTCTCTCCAGTGTCAACAGAGAAACAAAATGAACAGGATACCCATTTGAGTCCGAGTTGACTTATTTCAAGCCCCCGATCACGTTTGATACCACCAGGTCAAGGTTTTGATAGGTAGGTGGAACGTGACTGGTAGTCACAGCCATAGCCAAAGCAAGAGGCATACTGGACGTGGTGTGCCAGGTGCTTCAATATTGCCTTGGTTGTCGACCCAGACAAATCCAGCTGAAATTAAGCCCTGGGCCCAGGCGAATTACCGGTGGTGGGCGTGGCGTGGAATCAGAACGCAAGTAATTAGGATTGTAATGTTGTATGCTAACCACTGCACCAAAGGTCTTCACATGTCCGCACACGCTTCGGATTCCTTTCAAAAGCTGCAGTGCATGCTAGACACACGCATTGTATGAGCAGATCTAGAGGTTTAATAATAGGCAGGGTATGGAAATATCTGAGCGCTTTGTAAAGTGGGGAAAATTCAGTTTCAGTTTTTTTTTGGTATAGCCCTGTGAGCCATTCGGCTCTTGAATTGGGTGCAACCACAACAAGCAAATAAACAAAAACACGAACAATAAAACATCTTAAAGTGACTATGTGACTGTGCAAACAGAAAATTCATGAAAATAAGCAGCAAAATATTCCTGAAAAAAGCACCGTACACCAACGCAGTGTGCAAAAAATCCCAGTGGGATGCAAGTTAAACAACAGTGGCAATGCAAGTGTAAGGTGTCCCGGTGGCTCAGAGGTTAGAGGTCAAGACACGGAGCCAGCACTGCTGATACCCGAGTTTGAATTCGGGTATCAGCCACTCGTGACCAACCCTCTTGGACAGCTGTGAAAATAGCTTCATAGCACATCGGATTCCTCTAGTCTAAATTAAGATTCTGGTTCTGATTGTCAGAACCAGAATCTTTGCAGCGAGCTGATGATGATGGTCTCAGCCTGGTCACCAATGATGGCACACACGACAAAAAAAAATCACGTTACATTCAATGTTAAAACTCTGCTGGCTGGAACTTTCAGTTTTAAAAATAAAATACCTTTTGACTGTCTCGTAACAGAGTTTACAGGAAAACGAGCCCCCCCCCAAACTGTGTAGAGGATAAAGAGGTCATTTAAAGATGTTTTATTCTTCAGAAGTTCGCTGACACAGGGGGGACATTGGTGTGCAAGACTTCTCAATGGATTCCTTATCTCACTACTACATCATTCCGAGAGCACAATTGGGATAAATCGGGAGAACAAAATAAATGAAAGGAAACGGAGGAATAGTATGTCAATAACAGTGTGGAAAAAAATATCTTAACTTGGGAAGTGCACGTGTGTGTGCACGTGTGTGTGCACGTGTGTGTGCACGTGTGTGTGCATAATGGGGGGTCCGGCAAAACAACCCCCTACCTCCTCGCGGTGCCGGACGGGCAACTCTGTCGTGGACAGCGCTGTGGGGGGAGATCCAATTTTGATTGGCTCCTCCCTTCATGGCATATGTGTCCACCACAGGGGCTAAACGGGGGCTCTGGACGGGTGCGAGGGGCTGGTAACCCCTCCACCTTCAATTAATTACCACGAAACTACGAATTAAACTGAAATATGTAACAACTAAGCTTGTGCCGGAGGCCCCGGGGGGCCAGGCGTCTATGACGTCTCCTGGCCAAACCCCAATTGGCGGAGCCAGGAGATTGAATACCTACCCTCGGGGCTACTCCAGAAACAACGAAAAGCCACTACGGTTGGCCACGTGGAATGTTCGAACGCTCACTGCAGAGGAGAGGCTGCCACTCCTCTGTCGGGAGCTGGACCGGTACCGCCTGGATCTATGCGGCATTCAGGAGGTCCGGTGGACCGGCTCTGGCTCCTGCCACCATGAGGGGTGGACAGTCCTCTACTCGGGGCAGCAGACTGCCAAACAACAGGGTGTAGGTCTTCTTTTGAACAAAAGAATGAAGGGGGCGTGGGAGCGTGGCGGTGAGGTGTGGGAAGCTGTAAGCCCCAGGCTACTTTGGGCTCGCCTTCCCATCAACCGGAGGCGAGGAATGGTGGTCGTGGTTACTTATGCCCCCACCGAAGATGAACATCCGTGGAGGGATGCAGGCAAAGCCGATGAGTCAGATGCCTTCTATGACCTCCTGTCACAGGTGCTGGCTAAAGTGGCCCCTCGGGATAGAGTCATCATGTTGGGTGACTTCAATGCCCGAGTTGGTCATGATACTGGCACCTGGTCTGGAGTGATTGGAGGGCATGGGCCAGATCAGCTCAATAACAACGGTAGGAGGCTGCTAGATTTTTGTGCAGCCCATGGGCTTGTAATTACCAACACGCTGTTCCGGCATCGGCGCATCCACACAACATCATGGATGCATGCCGGGTCCAAGCAAGAACATCTGCTGGACTACATAGTGACGGACCAGCGAATGCGAGCCCATGTCCTTGACACCAGGACCTACCGTGGAGCTGATCTGCCCTCTGACCATCGACTAGTCATCTGTAAGATGCGCCTGCCATTCTTCCACTCCGGTGGTGGGTGTACACCCAGGACCCCATTCCAACCTAAAGTGGCCTGGTCTCAGTTATCTGATGAAAGTTGCAAGCGAGAATTTCATCATCGCTTGCGGCTGGGATTGGCATCGTCCCCGACTCCTCCTGATGTCGAGGGTAAATGGGCGAGGTTTAGGACTGTGACTCATGCAGCTGCAATGGCTGCTTTGGGTACGCGGTCCAGACCTCCCCAGACACCCTGGATGACAGAGGAGTTGTTCAGGATGGTTGAGAAAAAGCGACAGGCCCACTGTCATCGGCTACAGAATCCCACGTCAGAGAATGAGGAGGCTTACCGCAGCCTTCGCTCGGAGGTTCGGAGAGCCGTGAGGCGCTGCAAGGATGGGTGGTGGTCGCGGGTTGCTGAGGAGATGGAGTCTGCCTCAGTGGCCCGTGATCACAAATCTCTATTTAACTCCATCAAAAAAGTAACCTGCAGCGCCACACCTATTACCATCATTAGGGGAAAAAACGGTGATCCAATTTCCGACCCCCAGGAACAGGTTCGCAGATTTGCTGAGCATTTCTGTGAGGTCCTGGGGGAGGGAAAATCCCTCAGCCAGGAAAACATCGTGGCACAAAGTGAGGATGACCCTGCTGAGGCTGCGGTGCCTCAAATATTGGATGAAGTCACCCCCTGTGAGTGGCTGGCTGAGGTGCCAGCTGCTGATGAAGTATTGAAGGCGATCCGGAGTCTGAGACCAGGAAAGGCAGCGGGCAGAGATGATCTCCCAAGCGAAATGCTGAGGGAGGGTGGCGTTTGTGCACAGACTGCCCTATATGACATCATAACAACAGTCTGGACCACTGGACGGGTTCCGCAGGATTGGAAGGATGCCCTGGTGGTCCCCCTTTTTAAGAAGGGGGACCGCACAGACTGTAACAACTACAGGGGCATCTCACTCCTCAGTGTGCCGGGAAAGGTCCTGGCAAGGATTATTCAGCATCGCCTTGCCAGGCACGCTGAGGAGAGGCTTGCGGAGCCCCAATGCGGTTTCAGGAAAGGGCGGTCCTGCACAGATGCCATATTTTCTGTCCGTCTGCTACAGCAGAGGTGTAGGGAATTCCAACAAGACCTACATCTCTGCTTTATTGACCTGGTCAAGGCCTATGATACCATCAGTAGGCCTGGGCTCTGGGTCGTTCTTCGTGCTTTTGGAGTACCTGACCCTCTGCTCACGATCATTAAGGACCTTCATGATGGTGAGCGGGCCCGGGTAAAACTACGTGGCCGGGAGTCAGAGCCATTCCCTGTACACCTTGGGGTGCGACAGGGATGTCCTCTGGCTCCCACATTATTTAACATCTATTTTGACCACGTAGTTCGTGAAGCCTTCAATAGCTGTACCGGGGGAATCTCCATATGGTACAGATATAATGGGAGGCTAATCGATGCCCGGGTGCGGTCAAGGGATGGCTCCCTATTGCTCAACCACGTTATGTATGCTGATGACTTGGTAATAGCTGCTCAGTCAGAGGAGGAGTTGGAGACGCTGCTGCTGAGACTGGAGCGTGCCACTAAGAGGTGGGGCCTTACCATCAGCCCCACCAAAACTAAGCACCTGCCTGGGTATTTTGTACCATCGGACACTCCACCCCCACAACTCCCAATCGGTGATGGGGCAGTTGTGGAGAGAGTGGAGAGTTTCCCATACCTGGGCAGTGTGCTTATGACTGGCTCCAGTTTAACAGCAGAGGTCTCACTCCGAATCAGTCGAGCGGCAATATCTTTTCATCGGTTGCGTAACGCTGTGTGGAAGCTACCTGGTCTGTCGCTCCGCACTAAGCTTCAGGTCTTCTCGGCCACGGTCATTCCCTCCCTTCTCTACGCTTGCGAAACGTGGACCCCCCTAATGGAACATCTTCGCCGGTTAGAAACATTTAGGCTGGCCTGCCTACGATCCATCCTGGGTTTAACCAGACTGGATTGTGTGAGGAGCTCACAAATCCTTGAAAGATCTGGGCAGGGTCCCATCGGTGAGCTCCTCCGGCAGGCAAGGCTGCGATGGCTGGGTCATGTAGCCCGCATGCCCAGCCACCGCATGCCGAAACAGCTTTTGTTTGGCCGGATTGAGGGGGCTAAGCGGGCGCGGCACGGGCTAGAGAAGAGATGGAGTGATGTGGTACAGGAGGACGTGGAGCTGAGTGGACTTGCCGATGACTGGTACCAGCGGTGTCAAGATCGGCCTCTGTGGAGGAGGCTCGTGAAGGATGCTACTGGGCAGTTGGAGGCAGTCGCCCTCCAACAACAACGGAGGGCGGAGGAGCGACGCTCACAACAGCGAGCGGAGCGCCGGGTGGCTAAAGCACAGCAGGTTGGCACAGTAGGGGGCACAGGTGGTGCATCAGCCAGTCATCTCAGTCAGTCGACCCGTGGCACCTGGGTCTGCCCCGTGACCTCCTGCCAGCGGGCGTTCGACACTTCACGTGGCCTCAGGGTGCACACAGCCTGGCACAAACGTCGTGGTGACGTCACCGCCACTTAGTGGCGAATGGCGGTTGTTGTTGTTGTTGTTGTTGCATAATGGGGAGCGGTGACACAGCGGTAAGTGCGCTTCGCTATAGTCTCCATGACCCGTGTTCGATTCCCAGCCTAGGCCAACACCACTGACGATTACCTGAACCGGTCCTGGACCTCCCATAGGACGACTCGGCCTCAAATGAGTACCTCGTGCGGTTTGTAAACATCGCCACTGGGGAGATAAAGGCGGCCGGGCGTGGTGTTGGCCACCCACCCCTTCATACGCCGCGCCTTCCTTCATTAGGTGCTACTCGCTAACATACGTTGTCCCAACAGTCTGGTTAAGGCTACACGGGGGACCTTTGCCTTTGTGTGCGTGTGTCCCTTTGCAGAGTGCTTGCCAGGCACTTGCGGGCAAGCATCGGTCACTGCGGGGGACACGAACGGCGAGGCGTAGCCAGGGGGCATTTACACGGATTTTTTTTTGTGACCCACAAATATCGCGGGCCGCTCGGTAATTAAGAAAAGGGGCACCGTTGGTTACGCGGCAGCCCCACGTGGCGGGGGGAGGAGGGGGGTGGGGGGCAACGGTGGAGGGCGCTTCGAGGCACGGGGTTCGCATCTCATGGGTGCGTTCCATTTTGGCAAGGGGCATTCCAATCGCCGGTGCTCGCCTCCTGTGTGAACGCCGAGCGCAACAACTCGCGGTCGTTCTAAATCAGTGGTTGTTAACCTGGGGTGCGCGCACCCGCTGGGGGGTGCGAGATGCCCTTTCTGGGGGTGCGACACACGGCCAGATTGTTTTAGAAGGTAAATCATCGAAACAAAAAACCAAGCACAACTGCTTTGTTTCAACAAACCTCGGTATTTATGAATATTATATTTTTTTTCACGATTGAGAACCAATGGGGTGCAAGGCTACAGTAAAGGTTTTTTGGAACCCACTGCTTCAAATAGTCCTCTGACGTGTTTACGGATTGTGCAGGCCAGTCGCGTAACAAACGTGGGGGCAGGGGGGGTGGGGTGCCTTGCCCCGCCACCCCTGGTGGTCAAATCTACTAGTTGGGGGCCTCTTGACAACTACCATGAGATATGTCTTCAACAAGTGTAAAAGAAGACGGAGCGTCTCTACAGCGTTAAATGTTCGAGACCGTGAGTTTAACGATGTGATTAGGCAACAGGAGTCCGCGATTTATAATAGCCTTTAGGTGTGACCTTGCGAGACAAATACAAAATTGGGGGCCCCACCTGACCGATTTCCACAGACCCTGAGCTGATAATGTAATAAATACACCACAGGTAACTGGCCGGTGTTCGATGTGAAGTGAAATTACGTCGTGCCAAACACACACATTGGAGAGCTTTACGAACGCACAAGCTGAACAGTGCACATGTGCCCAGAGCGTGCCACGAGCGTAAACCAAATAATAATTTCGCAGAGGGAAATACTTTCCACCGTAAATACAAAGTCACTCGTTTCGGGAAACAACATGTATTGAAATTAAGTAATGTTTTCATTACAGTGCACACAAAAAAAACCGTGGAAAATTGCACGGTGGAATTATATTGAGACAGAAAGGAGGAATACATAGATTGGAGACCCTTCCCAGACCAACGACGTAATTCACAATTCAGAAAAGGCCACGTCGTGAGAAGGGATGATGACCAACGGCCAAAACTCATGGTGGTGGAGTCGCAGCCAGGGAATGGAACACGAGAGGACCTCCACCGAGGAGGCGGAGCGGTGAAATCGGCTCGGGTGCAGGCGCTGGGTGGAATTTATCATCGCAGGACCCTCGTTGATGACCACAGTGGGTTGGCAGGGAGGGGCGAAGGGCGGGGGGGGGTGTAGTTGACCCCCTTTTGGCACCCACCCCCACCACTGTTAGCTCCACGGTGTAATTAATTGGCGGAACGCTGCAGCGCGCGCGCACACACACAGACAGACAAACACGTGTGCGTGTGTGTGTGTCTGTCCGTGTGTCTTTCCTTCCATATTTATTTATAAATTAAAACTCGCTTCTTGTAAAAGAACAAAAAAAAACCTAGCGGCCGCCGCCGACATACTCGTCTATGTTTAGGTAACTCGCCGGGTCGCGTGCGGAGAAGAGGACACCGGTGGCCGCCTTAAATATAAATATAGCGCGGGGCGCTCGATCGCTCGTTCGCTCGCTGGCTCGCTGGCTCGCTGGCTCGCTGGATGGGGTGGCTCAGGTGGCTCCCGGCGCGAGCCGCCGCACCCGAGGAGGAGGCACGTTCCGGCGTCCGACGGAACGCCACTAGAATTCAAACACCGATGGTGAATGCCGTCGGGTGGTGCTCGGCGTCACTGATGGAGGACGTACGCGCCCCGGATTCTTATTTTTGGGATCTCGGCGAAATAAATGATTTACGGGGGCCACGATGAAACCTGAACGAAGAGCCGAGTGCGCGACGCGAGGGGCGGTCTCCCGTGGTGCCTGCTGGCCACCGAAAAATGTATCTTTAGCACGGGTCCACGTGCATTCGAAACTTGGGAGCTGCCGTCCAGCAGTAGATGGAGCATGAGCGATATATATATATAGTTTGCACAAGTGATTTATTCCGCAGTGCTAATTCCGGTTGATACATGGAAGGTGACAGCGTGCTTTCGTTATGAGTCACTTGAATAAATTTGTACCAACGTCTGACGTAATTCTGAGGGATCTAACCATATATGAAGCACACTCACACGTTCGGAGGAGAGACTAAATTGAAAAATAAGCTCGGGTGAGCGCGCGTGTGTGCGCACAATATGCCATTTAAGTTTTCTAAGCAATCTCTGCAAACACTGACTGCGCCTGTTTTACTGCACGTATGATCTACACTATATCTATAAATAACATAGGTAGTCATTTTGGACTGAGTGGACCTAGGGGAGGCTCAGGGACCGGTTCAGATAATCATCACCGGCGTTGGCCGTGAGCAGGCATTGATCTAAAGGTCGCCGCGTTCGCAGCGCAGCGCTCACCGCTGCCACTACCGCTCCCCATGGACAACCGCGGACATACACAGAGACCCGTAGACTCGCATGTCGACCCAGAGATACGAACAAACACTTGGCTCTTTCCCATGGCCGGGGAGCTGCTCGGCAAAGTCGAGGTTGGTGACTGAGCCGGTGGTCAGGGACGCACGGCTCGACCACGAGCCGCCTGGCGAACCTCCGAAATTATTGCCCGGCGAATAATGGAAGAGGGCAGTGGGTGCCCCGACTGCAGAGCCAATGGCTCCCAATAGGAGGAGTGTGGGGGGGGGGGGGCTGGTCAGTGCGAGGGCAACGCAAAGGCACACGTGCGGTAATCGCGGATCGCGGGTCCGACCTTGACCCTCACCGCTGACGCCGTTATAATGAAATGGGGGTTGTGTTTGGAGCGTGGCGGTGGGGAGGGTGGGGGGAGGCGTGGAGCAGGAGGAGGAGATGCGAGGGAGGAGGGGGGGAGGGGGTCTTTGTGGCGACGTGGGAAATTATCCCTGGCCGAGACGACAGCACACACGTGGGAACGATTTCAGAAGATCCTGCGCCGGCGACGGCAAATCGGCGCTGCAGCGTCGGGCGCAGGCTCCGCGCTCCGTGTCTAGCGCGAAAGCGGCTTGGCCTCGTCCGCTATTAATATCACCGACGAGAGGCGGTCGAAAATCTCTGTCGACTTGACGTCGCGACTCCGTGCGGGACCTAGGAGTCGTAACATAGCGCATGCGAAATGCGCACATTACATTAAATGGCACGGACGTATGTACGTTGGACTTATTTCGCACACAACTGTGCTAATCGGAGGTGCGGGAGAACGACACACGTTGGTTTTTTTTTGCGTAAGACAAACGCTGTTGCAATTTAAAACATACAAAACAAAAAAATATGTGCGACTCTATGTACAGGAGGTGCAGCAGAGGAGTGGTGTTGTAGTGGTTTGTGGACTGCGCTATGAAACCGGCATCCTGAGTTGGATTCATGGTTAACATCAGTAATGGCCGATATCTGAACCAATCTTGAATAAAATTTCGATTTAAAGCTTTCGTGAGAATATTATTGAGTTATTTTATTTTATCAATTTATTATTTTATTCTCATTCTACGTGACTTTACCGAAAGAACCAAAGAAGATCAATCTTGAATACTTTCTGTTTACCAACGCGCATAGACAAGTGTGGTGAGGTATAATCGATCAGAATATGTATTTATACCGGAGGAATCTGATGAGCTTTGAAGCAATTTTTCACAGATATCCACTAACCATTCAACCACTGTGCCCGATACAGCAATGGGGAGGGCCTTCGTCCAGCAGTGCTGCATTGGCAAGAGGCTGTAAAGTACAGCATTGCTCATTTTATACAGGCACCCAAATGCAAAAGCTGAACACGATGGCTGCTGGGAGTTTTACACCACGTGTGTACGAGCCCCTAGCGGGATTTAATTCTGCGCATTGAAGTCAGGAGGGTAAAAAAAACCGACAGAATCGACAGACACACGCGTCGCACTCCAAGTTCAATGGAAATAAAAGTATTTCTGGGGGGGGGGGGGGGGTGGGCGCACGTGCTAGAAGTCGGAAAAGCAAAACGCAATCCATAATTTTGGGGAAATATTATTTATCTGGCGAGTTGTCGATGATCGGAGATGGTTTTGCGCTGTGCTGAGCACGGATTAAAACGGATGCGAATCCCAAAGCGTGGCTCTGCCGAGTTTAGTTTGATTAATCGTTCCATTGGCTGCCTGCCAATTTAGATCTTATTTTCAGCACCCGCTCCTGGCGAGAGATGGATTGGCCGTTGCAGTGGCCACAACGCCAGAGTGCACGGAATGGACAATTGTGGGTTTAATTTCTGCCAGAAATTCCACCGCGTGGCCTCTCACGTGGCTCTGTGTGCTCGGACTACAGCGCGAAGACTTCGCTCTGCTGTCAAGGCTTAAACTAAGGCAGCCTCGTAATTTACTTTCCAAGCCACTGCTGGCGGAAGGGCCTCGAATTTAGACGAAGCTCGAGAGAACTGATCTGGATGGGTACGTGGCCTACTCTTCCACGTTGGCCAGACATCTTCGAAGAGGTGGGAGTACCCACACTTTATCCCAACACACGCGACCTGACATGGGGGTGACGATTTACATTGCTGGGTCGACAGAGGCTGCCGCGCTGGGAGATCGAACCTGCGACCTCTGAGTCTCAAGTCCAGCGTGCTGACCTTAACATCACGGCAGCGTCGACGCGAGTCTATAGAAGTGCCATTTTTATATAATTGCGGATTTTTTGTTGTTGTTGTTATTAAATGTAAATACTTTAGCAGATGCTCGACAGATTGGCAAATTGCACATTTCCTTAGAACTAAAAAAACGTCAGAGAATTTTCCATATTTCTACAAACTTTTAAAAAAACGAAAAAAAATCCAATTTCTGAAGATTATAAATGTCGTGTAAACAGGAAAATGGCAAACATAGTTTACTTACTCCGAAGTGGTGCTTCCCTCCCGAACAACCAAGAAACACACTATAAAAGAGGATGAGACTTACGGTGGGCAGGCGGTGAGGAGGTGACAGGAGGGGCGTGGAGGGGGTTCAGGCTGCGGAATTGACACCGTGCAGGAGAAATTCCGAATGTGTGCGGGCAACGTGACCTGTGACAACACTTACACGGCAGTGGGGGGAGGGCACGGGTTCTAGTGGCCTTGACTGAGGAGGGGAGGCAGAGTACCCAAAAAGTGAAGCACCATTGGGGGGGGCCACAGTACCGATTTACACGGTTTCGCTAAGTACGGTGCGTAAGAAGTTCATCATACATACAAGACAAAATGCTTTCAAGGAAAGTCGTTTTGAATCTAATACAACATATTTCCCGAGTATTTTTTTCTAGGTTAATCTAATTAAAGCTCGCGTTTTTGTGAGATTTCACTGCTGTGCACTTCTTGTCAAATACGAGCGGCAACTTTTTTGTAAATGAAACCCCGAATTATCTGACACTCTCCAATGACAGTTGTTACTGTGCCGAAGCGATAATTAAGTGCAATCTGCAACAAAAACTTTTCCACCCCCTCTCACACGAAGAGAGTTGCAAAGGGCTTTTTTTGCCAAACAAAGCATCCGAGACCTGCTGTGCTGGATGAGCACGTGGTGCAGAGGTTAAATGCTTGGCTGGATGCCATTATTACACGGCCAGCCCGCGCTGCCAGTGATCAACACTGGCATGTGTAATTTGCCCAGTAATATGCCCTGCCAAACCATACACTACAATTACCTTAAGCGGGTGAGGAGGATGGCAACAGAAACCCACTCACCTTGAAATTACCGAATAAACAGAAATTATTTATGCTTGTCAAACCCGATGTAAAATTGTGCCATTTCGCCAGCTCTCTTTCTATCACCGAGGAGAGTTAGAGCAATCGTCTGCCCAACTGCTCAACTCGACAGAAGCCAGCCTTCGGATCGGGGTGACGGGGGTTCAGAGTTGCGAGCGTTCGTTTGAAGACCACACTTCGTATACCCGTCTGAAAGGCTTTCATCCTTCTGGGACACTTGCGAGCATGAGAGTGGCGTTCGTGGCCGAAGATGATTGTTTAACTAGCCATTAATATCGAGCACTTGCACTCCATAAAGTACACACACCGCACCACGCACGTGTGACAGAGATCCTGTTGTGAAGTGTGGATACTTTCGACGGGGAAAAAAAAAAACACGCGCGCACGCACCCGACCACCGGCGGTATCGGTTGCAGAAAAAAAAGACTTAAAACTTTGCGCGTTGATGAATGCACGGAAAGATGAGGCCGATTAAGAATGAGGCTACATAGGTTCTCGGGATATATTAGCGCTACCAGTTCTAAATAACAACAGCGCGGTTCTGGTGGGGGGGGGGGGGGGGGGGGGAAGGAGGTTTATTTTCTTAAAATAAATCGTGCGGCCCTTATAAAGTTTGAAGGTAAGCAGGCCTATGGTCGGCACCCATTTGTACAAGTTTCCCAGCGATGATTCCACTCTGGAAGTCCGAGTTAAGTTTGTCTCAACTCAGTCAACCACGAGACGAACATGAATAGCATGACATATATACAGTATTAAGCTAGCAGAAGGGGGAAACATTATTTTGCTCAAATTACTCTTGCCCCCTCAAAATAAAATACATCTTCCATGTATGAAACTAATAACTACACGTAATCTATATTATTACGTAATAATTTGAGACATTTATGAATTGTTATTAGAATTTGAACAAAAGCTCTGCCTTCTAATAATAATCGATGCCTCTTTGATGAGGCTATGAAACTGCCATGACCCCAATGCCGACCCTGACGTAGCCACATACTCCCGCGGCTGCTTGACTCTATCAGTTTGATTTTAATGGAAATTTAATATCAGAAACAAAAACAGTTAAATATGGAAAGTATAATTAAGACAATATATATGACCCATATAGAGGGCAATCCATTTAAAGATATCCCACTGATTTCTAATGACCATCTTACTGAGCTGAATGAATATTGTGAAAGCAAAGCAAAGGCTCTTTAGCTTACAGATCGAGAGTTAAAATATGTAATACGTCTTTTGAGTTTCGTGGGAGATGTGGTCCAGAATTGAAATGTTGTTTTCCTTGCGCCTTATGTCGACTATTTTAGTAGGGTATCTAAAAATGGATCACCCTGTATTTCCCAAGACATGTGTAATCTGACACTCTCGTAGGTTTCCGCAGGTTGCAGCTCTACCGATGTCTTTTCGGGTCGCGCTGCACGTCGTTCGACACGACGTGCGACGCTTCGCTCCAATATGCCGGGGGACTTTTTGCAGGTGAAATTCTTCAGTGAATAATCTTCTTCGCGTGCCAGGCTTTCACGCGGTACGCGGCCCGAAGGCACGTCTGAAATAAAATAAAATATATAAATCGCGATCAAAGTTAAACAAACCGACCATCTAAGGCGCACATTTTGTAATGGCTGAATTTTTTTTAATTTACGAATAGCTCACGACTGCAAGATCATTGCTGGCTCACGTGTCACAAGAGTCAGACCTTGGACTCTGCGCATGAAAAGCCACCGAGCGAGACACAATGCCGAGCGGGCCCCATGAATGCTGCCTCGGCCCCTTTCAGGCCGCGAGGGAGGCAACTCAAATATTGACCGAGTGGTCTGCGGCCGTGATGCAAGTTCATTCAAAGGGCACGCTCGGTTGGAACTCTTCACAATGAATAGCTTGCTCGCACATTGAAGTTTTCTTGCCTTTATGGATGGCCATGCGGGCTCTCAAGCTGCCGATAGGCAATGATGCTGTTGTAAGGTCATCGGGGTCGCGCGGCCGTGCAGCCCTTGCGGTGTTTTTCGGGTTGTACCGTGGGCGGACGTTCTGCTCCACGTGCCGGCGTGAAACGTCAGACACGGCACCCAACTTATTCTTCCTCTTTCGTATGGCTGATGTAGATGCAGAGCAACAACTACAATTTCAAGTTCAGGTGGTCAAGGCAGACAACCGCGTCAGGAGCAGCGGAGTGTATCATCGCTGTGATGTCTCATTCGTATTTTTGGATCGGGGCATTGCATCGTTGGCCTGCTCTGGATGACCACAGTCGCACACTACTGGAGAGTTTTTTTTTAATTTTACGTTTGTGCATCAGGTATCCGCATGTGCCATGGTTTGTGCAATGAATGCGGTTTAGGGTTGGACCATGAGCTTCGTGGAAGCTCAAACCCAGGGATCTCCTGCGTTGGCTCTTTCACAACAATGGTGTCTGCTATTTATTTTGAACGACATTCAGCTCTTTAAAGCGCCTAACGACGGGCGCTATTGCTCGAAAACGTATCGGGGGCGGGGGCGGGGGGGGGGGGGGGCTGATAATTCAGGCCCTCTGATCGTAGCGCGAACAGTTGCGCATACGGAGGCGGAATGTCTGCGCGACGAACACGTGGGCCGTCACGCACACGCACGCCAGATAACGCAGTCAACTCGTGTTGCCAAGGAACAAGGCTCACTGTGCGCGATGCCGAGCTTTAAGTTACGAGCGTAACCGTGCGCCCGTACACACTGCACCGTACGTACGTACACACAGAATGTATGAAGGGGCGACGTCGTGCTACGCTGCGGTGAGATGAACGCTGCAGCGCATTGCTCTGAGCTTTCTTTGTCCCTGGCAGCCTCTCACTTACTTTTCATCTCCCTCACGATGTCCCCGATTGCTGTCATCGGCCTCACTCAGCTTCATGAAATGCCTGCCTGCCTGAATTAGATTGTCCCCCTCCCCCCCCTCACTCCATCAGCCCCAATCCATTGGGCACTATGCAGCCTCTCATTGTCGTTACTTGCTAATAAATAAATAAACAAACGCAAACCTGCAACACCAGCAAAAAAGAGATGTCCAAAGCAGCAGCGGCATTTATAAATGGGAAGTGATGGTGACACAAACTTTACACAACGTAGCTTATATACGGTGTTTGTAAATGAGTAAATCAAACAATCCTAATTTGCCACGATTTTTTTTGGAACTGCGGTTTAAAATTTGCCAACCTATTTCCTACATACAGTACTTAACATATTTTTTTTCATTTTAAGCTAAAAAGCTTGGAGTGATCTTCAACATCACATAACAGAAGCATTTCAAACAATCACACCAGAGATTTTGGCACACACATTGGGACGGTCTCATATCTCGAGACGACGTCCATCACCAACGCCAAGGTGGACACGTGGAGGTTTTGAGGGATGAGACTCGAATGATTACCAGCTTCATAAACTGAATGCGTATGTGACTGTGCTTTGCTGGAGCGATGGCGTATGCACTGGTTTGTGCACTGCGCTGTGAAACCGTCCGCCCAAGGTCAGTTCCAAGCCACGGCTAACGGCAGTAATAATCTAAACCCTTTCCGGGCCCCTCCGTAGGCCGACTCAAGGCCTGGTGGGGTGTGTAAACCAGGGACGTGCGCGGTCACGGGAGGCAGGGGAAATAGCTGTTACGAAAAGTAAAAAAAGGAATAATCAAATAAAATAAATATTAAGATTTTTCCACTGATCTGTGTTATAAATGTCATTTTTGTACGATTCCAATAATTTTTTGAGTCAAAATCGGAAAATTTGCGTAGCTCCGCTGCAAATACTGCAGGAAGAGACGAGAGGTGAGGCAGCGACGAGCTCAGCCTCCCCTCTGATTGCGCAACCCCTCAGTACCTGGATGGAGCGCGGGCAATAAGCGCGTGCCTGTTACTATCTCAGTACGTCACCAATGTAATGTTTGTAGACCCCTTCATTTCATGTCCTTGCCTTCCATACTACAGGTAACTTATTTCACGTATGTCTATAAAGATTTTGATTTAAAGCTTTCGTGACTGCAGGGATTCATATTCTTGGCTCTTTCGGTAAAGTCACGTAGAAGGGAAACAATAAAATAATAAAAGTATAAAACACCCAGCCATCAAATTTACCATGGAAGTCGAAAAAGATGGCAAGCTACCTTTTTTGTATGTCCTAATAAAAAAGAGACCTGATGGTTCAATGAGCCACTCTGTCTACAGGAAAGCTACCCATACGGATGCTTACCTGAAACCGGATTCCCACCACCATCTATCCCAGAAGAATTCCCTCATCAAGACCCTGCACATAGAGCCCAATGCATATCCGACCAGGAACACATAGCCAGTGAACTCAAGCACGTACACCAAGCTCTTAAAGCTAATGGTTACTCCGACTACACAATCCGCAAAGCTATCACTCAAACCATGAAGAAGGACCCTCTTGAGGAGCCTTTCAAAACCATCACTTTACCCTACATTGCGGGGATCACAAAAAAGATCTCCAAAATCTTGAATAAACACAAGATCCAGGTCCGATTCAACACATTACATAAAATCCGTCTGTAAAAGATGTGATTCCGGACATACAGTACCCTGGCGTCTACAAACTAAGTTGCCTCTGTGGTAGTAGTTACATTGGAGAAACCAAACGGCATGTCTCGGACCGCATTCGTGAACACAAAGCAGACCTAAAACACGGTAGGACCAACACCTCGGCCGTGGCAGATCACTGTTATAATTCAGTAGGCTCACATGACATTGACTTCTCCAAGATAGAGGTTCTCTGCAAGCCATCTGGCTACCATGAGAGATTCGTTCATGAGGGTATCCACATATACAAACACAGAGGCAATTTCAACCGAGAAGATGGATTCTGGCTTAGCAATCATTGGAAGGATTTGATAAACCATTTCGGGTCTTAATTGATTGTTCACGCTTACGGTGGCTTTCAGACCACATCCATTATTTTCGTCTCCCCCCTCCTCTTTTTCGAACATAGATGGACTCGTCCATCTGAATAACTGCCAAATCGCTCTCCGTGGTGCTAACGTTAAAAAAACCACCACTTTTTTCAAATTTTCTTGTTGTGGTTTTCACACCTGATGATAATTGCTTGTGTTGCAGTCGAAACGTAGTGATAATTTTATTGTTTTATATTTGTATTATTTTATTGTTTCCCTTCTACGTGACTTTACCGAAAGAACCAAGAATATGTGTATAAAGATGTTTAGGTTCGCTGGTCTCGTCATGAAACTGCAATGAAAAAGCACCAGGGGAGGCAGCTATCACATCTGCCTCACTGAGGGGGACGTGTCTAACACGCCCCCCTCAGTGAGGACACGCCCTCCTCCGTGAGGCCACGCCCCCTCGATGTGTGACTCTGGCTCTGACACTAGCCAGTGCTTCCCCAGCCATTGACCTCACCGCACGTCACTGGTGTGAACATCGCCACTCGAGAGACGTAGGCAGCCCGAGCGTGGTTCCGGCGACACTATCCCCTCATGCTCGGTGCGGGCCTTGATAGACTAAACGTGGAAGTAGGACTTGGTCATTGTATGATAAATATTGACTTTAAAAAAGAACACGCAGTCTTGGGTCCTCTTGGTCGGCTCAGGGACATTTTTTTGCTCAGCTCCCCCGCTTGAGGTTCAGTCCCAGGGCTTGGCTCGGAGGCCTCGACACTCGCCCAAAGAGGGATTCGGCCCTCGACTGGCCCCGACACTGTGGCCTCCACACACCTATCAAAGGCCCCGGGGGGGTGAGGTGTCACCCCGATGTGGTCGGAGCGCCGGGCTTGGCTGGCACCGCCGAGATGCTGGGCGGGGGGTTTCGAGAACGCGGGCAGCGGCCGCCTCGCGACGAGCGGCGGCTATTTACGGGAATGGCTCCATGACGAGATTATAACTCCTGAAGACAGGGCATGCACCGGCGGGGCCTGTGACGCGTGCCCCCAATAATGTGCCCTGCGATGTCGCCGCCGCCGCTGCCGCCGCCGCTGCCACCGCCGCCACTGGGCAAGTATAGTAGGGCCCCCGCGGGCAAAGGCCCACTTTGCCAACGGTGCAGTGAAAACATTCGCAATCGACAGGTAAACCTTGAGGGACTTGCAAAAGCTTTCCTTTGACGTGTTCATTGTGTGTTCTTTCCTCGATGCGAACAGTTTCGTGACTTGTCACACCACGACGGATGTCACACCTTGTGGGGATATTTATTTACCCTATTAATCTACATACGGTTCCTGCCTGTGACCAAACCACCAACAGTGTTCCCGATATCGACAGATCCCTTGAAGCTGAGCAGGCCTGGTGACCACCGTACATAGTAATAACGAGGTGCTAGATGCTGCTGCTGCGGCGCTATGCTGTGCTGTAGTTCTATTCTTCCACGTCTCCGCCTTCAAACATTTATCAACACCCACGGGCAGGCTTTCCCCTCCACATTTAGAAACATGCATTCATATTATTTAAATTATTTTGCTGCTATACATTTCCACGTAATAAGATACCTTGTTGAGCTTTCATTTGTGGCCAGGTCACTTCTGAAAAATACGCTAATAGCTCAGGAGGCTTTACCTGGTAAGATAATTTTATTTGTATTTTTTTAAAGAATTAGTTTACCTTTCCTATACTTTGCACTTTGAACGTGTTTTTTTTTAATTGTTTGTTGCTGTAACGTTCTGATCCGTCCCGAATGGACATCTGTGAAAGAGCTTTATAGCTCATAGGATTCCTCAAGGAAATACAACATTCTGATTCTGATCAAGTACGTCCCATGACCCGCACTGTGTGGGGAAATCACTATCCAGTAGCAAGCAGATTGAGAAAATTATCGCGCATATGCATACACATAACACCACGTTACCCTGCCCGACACGTTATATCTGCACCATAAATACGTAAACGTGTTGCTTTATTCGTACACATAGTGCATTCTCGGTATGTGCATATGAATTGCTCATGCTTATTAACAACAAACAGGATCCCAGGTGCGTGAAATATTCAGAGGGATGAAAACATGTCACGACACAGGAGTCATTTCAGGTGTGTACAATGTTTTTTTGTTTTTAAATATATAAAATCTCAGTCGCAAAAAATATATTTTACTCAAACAATAATCATAACAATGAAGCCTTATTTACCCATGGACACTGCGCTCCCCTGAGACGCACATCTCATTTCCGATGGGTCTTGGCAAGATTAGTGGCGACTCGCAATGAAACCGACAGCCACATTTCCATACGAGCCAAAATGAAAATTGCTTTATCTTGACAAACACGCTGGCCCAGTGTGCTCCCACTTGCGGACGGGTTCCCATTAATTAAAATAATGCATTTATTCGATACAGTACTTTACCAGGAAATATAGTGAATCAATAAACACACCTGGCCTATGTTCAAATCCCCCAGAATGCAGCTGATCTCGTCAGATCTCGGAAGCTAAGCAGATTTGAACATGGGCAATATTTGGATGGATTCGACCATGATGCACAAATAAGTTGTCATGAGGCCACTTGGTGGGCAGTGCAGCAACATTAATTATTGTACTCTACTGCTATGCTCCCTCACGTTTGTAAAACCACGCTGACGAGCGTGGTGATGTATCGTCAAATACTTCCCATGTCCTTGCGCGGCATAGAGAGGCCCTTATCCAGCAGTGGATTAACAAAGAGGGCGTATTTACACGTATGTGCACACACTGCACCGAATTACAATATGACATGGGTCACGTGTAGTCTGCTGAGCAGTGGACTCACCGATGAGCACATGGATCACCGACTCACATCAAACCGTGGTCCCTTAAAATAAACACTGTTAGATAATTGTCAATTACGTGTGCTCAGAATCAAATATCCCTTGATATTGCTTAAGAAAGTAGGTCAGCATGTTCAGACAATACTTGCGAATTGGACACAGTGATGAAAACTCCAAGATTCCCGTCCCTTTCTTAATCTTTGCCTGGGGTTTACAAGGCTCTCTGCATTGGTCAAAAATGACCCCTAAGACATTATTGGCAGGTGGACATATCGTGGCTTCGTTTAACAGTTTAACCTCCAGGTCACTATAGAATGGAGTCGGCAAGTGACTCGTAACTACAACCGTAGCGAGAGATATACTGCATGGTAGTGTGCCGGATGCAAACATTTTCTGCGTTTTCAACATGGATAAATTTGGCTGAACTGAGGCCTTTCTCGAAACTATACTGAAACACAAAAGGAACACGCGGAATAGAGAGCACGTGAAGGTTAAGAACATTAATTAAGAACATCTAACCCAAAATAACCTGTATTAGGGATGATATTGGTCGCGAAAGCCCACGTGTTCCACTAACCTTAATTAAGTGGGCGTTAGCCCTACACGTCTCTAAAAGGCGGTGATGGCCAAGGGGCTGAGACTAGCCAAAGCTAACGGAGATAATTTATTGACGAGAAAGTCCAAAGTGGAGATAAGAGCGTGAAATCAGCTCATGTGCTGTTGCTCGATGGATGGTTACGCCATGGGATAATGAGGGGTGGTGTGAGCTTGCAGAGGCCTTAATCCAATAGTGAATTGATCATGGTTGATGATCCTCATAATGGAAAATTAAACGTTTTGAACGTCTACCTTTAACAAAATACTTCTTATAAGGTGCTATTTATTTTCTATGGGGGGTTTCCCCCCCCCACCAGTTTGACAAGGTCAACCCATCTGTCGAAAATTGATTTACAAGTAGGCATTGATTTTACCCACACACACAAACATCTGCTCAATTTCTGGACGAGTGTACCGTGGTTCCATTGTATGTCGAGTCAATATTATTTGTCAATAAATGGCTTGGGAAGGTTCTGCATCCAGCAGTAGATAGATCATATCCGAAGATGATGATCTCGTGTGGTATGAACCAAAATTATATTTGTCTTAACGTCCCCTTGGCCGAGAATGGCTAACTCCATTCGTGATGTCATGCTACAACTTTATACTTTTATTTATAATCATAAGCAGTTCATGGGGAAGTCAGTTCTGAAAAACTGTAAAAGCCGGATTAGATATTACATGGCTCATTCAGTTTTTACAATTTCTCTTATTTTACTAGCTAAGGCTCACTGAGCTCTATAGCTCTTTTTCAGATGCGACCTGTCCACAAATGATAGCTCAACGAAGTGGCTTATCACCTGCAAATGTATAGCAGTCAAACACTCTAAACGCACGTTTCTAAAATGTGTAAGGGAAAACCCGGAAAACCCAGAGAAAAATCCACACGACCATGGGGAGAACAGGCGTCAGGGTCGGGGTCGAACCCACGACCTCCTGTATACCAGGCGAGGTAATGAACATCTCCTAGCCACCGCGGCGTCCCATTACCACAAATTCAAATACAGTATGCCACGGGTCAAGTTATGCACCCCCCTACCCCCCCGCCGAAAACCCAACGTCCGAGGATGGATGAACGAAAACGATACAAATGAAGCTCAAATAGTTGATGGTGACGATCAGGGCTTCACAACCAGGGTGCCGCAGCACACGGAACACAGTCCCAGAGTCCCACGTGTTCGAGTGGTTGATCCACCCCCGCCCCTCGCCACTGGTCGCGGCAGAGACAGCCGTCAGCCCCCAACCCCGGTCCTCGTCAACTCTCGCGGTCGCGCATGCGCAAAACAGACAGACACGGTGACACAAACATACATACAGACATACAGACATGGAGAGAAAGACAAAGATCCCCCGTATAGGATTAACAGACTGTAGGAGCAAGTGCACCTATGAAGGCCAGCACGACACACGAACACCACTCCTGGCCGCCTTTGTCTCCCGAGTGGCGATGTTTACACATCGAACCAGGTACTCATTTGAGGCTGAGTCGACCTAGGGGAGGCCCAGATAATCGTCACTAGTTTTAGACGTGAGCGCGCTAACCCGCTCCACTACCGCTCCCCACGACGAAGACACACATGGAGATACATGCATTGCCCGTTATTACTCGGGTAGCCTACAACACGGATTGTATTCCTTTCCCCGATGCCCGCGTTATATCTGGACATTACAGCATGGTGGAATTGTTTGTATTTTAATCCCTGGCACCAGACATTACCAATAAAATGGAATTTACTTAAGCAGGGTTTGAGCTGCTATTGTTTATCATTGAGTAATTTTGATATCTTGCATAATTAACAGTATTGCATTGAAATGGACTTCAATCACACACGCCTAGTTGTCCAAAATATTTTTTTGAATGCACTCGGGGACCATAAAATGTAATGCCCTGGTCCGTGAACGCTTTTTTTTTTTACAACCAAAGACATCTCGGCAAATAAAAAAATATAAATAACCAAGTGCAGAAATTACAGAGGCGTGTGATTTAAGGGGTTAAGGGGGTAATGTAGAGAAAAATAAGTTTCCAGCAAAATTGAACATGGCTGATTTTATAGCACCCCCGCCCCCCCCTCCTTTGGGATTAGTGCAGCAGGCAGAGTTCTTATATCGCTATAAATCACAACCCAGAAGGTCTTCACTCTATTCTCATTAATTGCCAAGAACCGCTCGGTTGATATACGAGATCAGCGCCACCGATGGACCTTGAAGCTTCGTTGCAGCCGCGGCAGCTTGCCAAGATTTCCAACAAGCAACATCATGTCAATTTATAAAACCCATCTCCTGGGACCGGTGACCTGCTCGCTCGCTCCACGTGCCACGACCGCTCCTCTGGATTTATATCTGGCCGCAGAAGGCGCCACACAATTGTTTTTACACATGTAAGAACGAAAAATTGGGCATGACAAACAAGTGGTTCCATTTTTGTTGTTGCGCATTACTTGCAACAGCGTTGTTCTCATCGGGAAGTGAAATAACATAACCGTTATCCTGCCATTGCAACGTGGAGTTCACAACGATGGCTCAGGATCATCGATGGAAAGCAAGCATGACCCCCAACACTCATCGGTGCGCGGAAAGACATAGATTTTGAGATGAATGATTATGTGGTTATTATAATTGCTGTGTTTTACCTGCTTATGACAAATGGAACCGTGGATAACATTGTAGAAAATGTAAGAAAAGCTGAAAAGTGTGCAAAGCAGCATCGAGAGCTTGCGTGCTTAGACTTATACGAGACGACAGACAGGGTAACACATGGATGAGAGTTAGAGACGCATGCTATTTGACGGGCTTGAGCAGGACACTGGTATGAAAGGAGGTCGTGGTTTCGATCCCGACCCTGACGCTTGCTTGGTCGCATGGATTTTTCTCAGGATCCCTCCACATTTAGAATGAAGGTCGTGCGTTTAGAGTGTTTGGCTGCTCTAAATTTCCACGGGATAAGCCACTTCGTTGAGCTATGGTTTGTGGTCAAGTCGCTTCTGAAAAAGAGCTATATAGCTCAGTGGGTCTTACCTGGCAAAATAGAAATGGTTAACTTTAGTGTCCAGATGCTAGGTGAGATGCTGCAACGCAGGATTCATGACGGGTACTGACGAAATGGTGAGGGTTTGATACAGCAGTGGATAGGTCGTGGCTGATTATGATGATGCTCATGAAACATGTGGGCAGATATCAAATACATGATGTGTGTTCGGACACCGACACACACACAATGGCTCTTTCTTGCAAAATTATTTCCAAATGTTAAGCGAAATCGCCGTATGTGTGTGTGTGTGTGCGGAGCACTGTTATTACATCGGACACATCCGCCGCATTGCCCCATGTGCTCCAATAAATCCGAGCAGGAATCGCTTCTGAGCCTCGGGATTCAGCAGAGATGGATTTGTTGCATCGCAGGACTGTGAGTCGGTGACGAGCCTTCAAGGCAACGTTTTAACCTGGTTACACCAGCTCAGGGATGGATGACTGCCAAGTGATGGCGTTAGTTGCGATGTCTCAGGGTTGCAGCAAGGCGTGCCGCGGTGGCTAGGAGATGTTAACTACCTCGCCCGGTATACAGGAGTTCGTGGGTTCGATTCCGATAGTGACATCTCTATATTTGGAGTTTCCATGTCTCTCTCCTCCCGTGGTCGCGTGAATTTTTCTCCGGGTGCTCCGGTTCCCCCCCCCACCTCCACATTTAGAATCAACGTGCGTTTCGAGCATTTGGCCACTGCTCTAAATGTCCACGCGATAAATAAGCCACTTCGTTGAGCTGTCATTTGCGATGGCCAGGCCGCTTCTGAAAAAGGGTCTAACAGAGCAGCTACATCGTTTTCGTTTTTCGTAGAGGGCGCGCGTGGCGACGTGCAGCTCACCCACCGCTCGTGCACCGAGCTCGCACCCTCCGTTCAATCGCGCGAACCGCTCAGCGGGGTCGAGACAGAGCGGACGGCCGTTCGGGGGGGGTTGGTGGGGGACCGCACAGCAGCGTCGAGGAAGCGAACGTGTACCCGATGTCTTTTTTTTCCGCGGTTAAAAGCAAAAATTATCCACCACCCTCCCCCCCCCCCCGCGTGCAATTTGAAACCCACAGGGTCCCTTTCCCGTGCGAGCGAAGTCGGTCAAGGAGAGGCGATGAACGACGGACGTTCTGCCATGGCACGGGCCACAGGCAATTCCCCTTCTCGCAAGTCAAACAGACAACTACCACCCCCGTCTGTTATTTATTTATTCATCTCCCCCACGCTTTTATAAGTCATGCAAACAAATACATTTCTTTCTGTTTAGCTAGTGACATAGCCAAATTTGTTTGAAATGTGTTTGTTGGGCTTATTGTTTTTTAATGTTATATATGTATTCTTCTTCTTGGTTCTTTCGGTAAAGTCACGTAGAAGGGAAATAATAAAATAATACATGTGTTTTTGTTATGGTTTATTATTTTATTATTTCCCTTCGACGTGACTTTACCGAAAGAACCAATAAGATGAATCCATGCAGTCACGAAAGCTTTAAATAAAAAAGTATTCCTCTTATTTGATTATTTTCTATTTTACGGATTGCAAAACATGCCCACTGGTTAGCACATTGCACCGCAAACCCAGCCAGCCTGGGTTTCATTTCTGGCAGCATCTAATAACGGAGTGTTATCTTAACGAGTACGGGACCCTGTGCAATCTTACTGTAGGTGTTCCACGTTCATAAGAGGCTTTGGTAGATTATATGTATACATGCGTATTTGGCCTTGGTTTGTGATGAACTGCACAATTGCCTCCGAATCAAATGTCCTTTCATAGTCTAAACAAGGTAGGCAAAATGGCATTTGATATCCATTCGTGTTTCGTACATTATGATTGATCGTATGTATGTGTTCTACTGGAGGGAAAAACACTTGTACTAAATCCAGTTTGCTCATGTGGTTGGTTAAACTCTAATTTGTTTATTATTTGTTCTCTCCGGTATCCATGTGATGAAAGGATGTTTTGAGTCTGTAGTTCTTTAAGTCCGTTTTTTTACTCCCTTTTTTAATAGAAGAATAATTGAGACATCATTCCACAGTTGAGTTATTTGATTTCTCTGTAAACATTTCGTGAACAGGTCCGCCGATGCCGATTCCAAAAAGCCTATCCCGCTTGTTTAATGGTGTCCACATTTATCCCATCTCGTCAGGGAGCGTTCACTCGCTTTGTATTATATTGCGATGTGCAGTGGTTACTCCTTCAGTCTTGACATCTATATCAGGACGCGGATGAGTCAATTTAAAGCCAAGCTTTTATGGAAGGAATCCTCACGTGAAGTGTCTGCTCGTATAAGTGCCAATCCTAATGGGTGCCAAGTGTGCATTCTCCACGTCTCAAGCAGCTCTGTGTGCATCTATTCCCCGTGGTCCTCTCTCCCTGCCTGCCTTCGTGAATTCCCGTTCCACAAGCGTGATACAGTTGTCATTTACGCTTATCCAGCATGGCCAGGTTCGTTTTTTTGTTATTGCTGCTTCTCAAAGCAGAGAGAAGATCGGATCGCGTTTGTGTTTGAAAAACCGACAAAAACGCAAGACAATAAAATCCCCAAAAGTGATGTTCTGCGCATTCTATTAATGATGCATATATCTGTTAAGTGCAACACGGGATCTATGGTCGCTCACCACGGCTATCATGTTTAATCTAAAGCTGTAAACATATATAATACGCTGTACCGTTAGATTACAACATAATTCATTTGGCGGGCAATGTAAAAAAAAATATCCAAATGTGCATTCTGAGCAAATGCTTTTTTTTGTTCCAGCAGTTTCGTTCACTTTCCTGAAAATTTACAGTGTGCCGATGCAAGGCTGCTGTGCATAGTCGTGTCCTTGGCAGCTGAATGCCGAGGCTCGTAAGCGATTTCTGCACTTTTAGTGGAGCGCATGGGGGCAATGCGGGAGATATGGCTGATATAATAACAGCTCTCCGCGCGCACGCAAACACACGCACGCACGCACACGCGCGCACGCACACACACACGCATAAAATGTGTTTGACATTTGGAAATCATCGTGCAAGAATAAGCCACTGTGTGCGCCAGTGCCAGAACTCAAATCCTGCATTTGATAGCTGCTCACAACTGAATGTACGAATGTTACATCATCATCATCATCATCGTCAGCCGTGATCGATCGGAGGCTGGATCAAGGCCTTCCCAAGCCGTCGCCACCTCTCCCACTCTCGTGATGCAGCAAATCTATCCAGCTTCCGCACACGAACTGATGTTACCAGGAAAGGCCCACTGAGCTCTCTATAGTTATTTTTCGGAAGCGACCTGGCCTTCACAACTGATAGCTCAACGAAGTGGCTTATCCTCACGTGGACATTTATAGCAGCCAAATGCTCGAAAGGCGTCACGTTGATTCTCAAGTGTGGGGGAAAAACCGGGGGGACCCGGATAAAAATCCACGTGACCACGGTGAGAACATTCGAAATCCAAATAGAGAGCGGGCGTCAGGGTCTGGATCGAACTCACGACCTCCTTTATACCAGGCGAGGTAAATAACATCTCATAGCGACCGTGATCATAATGATGATGATAGAGAGACACCGCAAACTACAAAATATACAGCAGGCGTCGCGTCAGGGTCGGGATCGAACCCACGACCTCCTGCATACCAGGCGAGGTAGTTAACATCTCATAGTCACCGCGGCACCCACATCATCACTCCACCTCTGAGGTTGGTCCCCTCTCAGGCTCGTTCCCTCCTGCGATTTGCCACGTAGTCAATTCGTCTCGATCGGAATGGGTTTTTTTTTCTTCTCCTTTACATAAGTACGTAAAATTGTCCCTGCATAATTAGATGGCAGTCAGGTCTAGCTGAAAACGAGGCCGATGATGATTATCCTGGTTTGAGCTCTCACACAGTTCAAACAGGAACATTACATGTAATGGCACAGAGAATGCGTACATGTGCGAGTGTTGTATAAGCAGCACGGGTGTATATTTGGTTTGCTGCAAGGGTCCCCAAGCTTCAACAGTAATAGCCAACCGCAATGCTAATGTTGAAATCCCTGCTGTAAAAAGACCTCGGGTAAAACCATTTACGCTTGCGGTGCCTGTGGCCGTTTGCTACGGAGTTGGTTTTAACATCTTTAGCTGGCCTAAAATCCATCCCTGGTGCTAGGTATAAACAACGAAAGTTAAAGCCTAGGGTCCCAAGTAGTTTAATATTCCCAGAATCATGAAAAATATGGTTGCATCAAATATTAATTCAAATCCTGATAAACATAACACGCTGTTTTACACTTGTTTCATGTTATTTGTATATCTATCGTTATATATGTATAATTTTAAAAATTGATTTGCTAAGTAGTAGGGTTTCGTTTTTGTGTTATCTGTGTAAGCGACTGGCTAATTGATGTGCAGCTTTGTGGGATGCAATTGCATGAATGATTTATACAAATTAAATGATTATTAACAGGGTTAGTATCTCTCATCCGCATCTTGTTAGCATCTCTCTACCTCTCACTACACTTCTAGTTTTATCCACATCTTTCTCATCTCACGACACCTATATAGCTTGTCGATACCTCTCCTGTCAGCTCACTAGGATTTTATTAATCCCAAGGTCCTCAAAAATGTATTTCGGTTTTGGGGCTCCCACAATGGGCTAAAAACCACCACCGGATTAAACACGTTGGCTTTCGCGATCAATATTATCCAAAACGCGATCTAACCCAAAAACCTTATATGGACAACCACCACTGCCCCAAATCGACTGAACAGCATCTCCCCTGTCCACCCAGGAGGGCTGCATTGCAGCATCCGCCTTCTTCAGGTCAAAACAAATACAAATGTAAGTGTACGTAACTGTTTTGCAAGATCACTTGGTTTATTTACTTTATACGTTTAGTATTTTACATCTTGTTGATTAACTCTCGCTGCCGTGCCTGTCTGCTGGCCGAGTTACCCTTGAAAAAGAGCTGTTATTAGACTCAAATGGGTTATTTATTCGGATAATAAACGTCTGATTCTGATATTTTTAGAGTTTGCTCTCGCCCCATCCAGGCACAGGGCCAGGGCGATTTAACGCCCTGTTAATGCCACCCCTCTCACCACCACCATCCGGCCGGGCCCCACTCCATCTAAGTGTAGTGACATGGAATTGGTCACTACGTAGCATAGCGCGAGTTGCTGGCAGAGAAGGGGATCTGCAGTTGCGGCAGCCCTGTCTGTCAGCAGGTCACGTGATAAGTCAGAGAGAGCGATGTAGAGGAAAGGTTACAGAGGGGGCACGTGAGGTAAGCCCGGGACCCCGCGAGTAGGTTCTAGAAGGGGGGCGTGGCCGGGGCGGAGCGAAGGGACCCCGGGCGAAGGCTCGGGGCTGTTGCCTGGAGTGGGATCCCCTCGTCCTGCTGCTGGAAGTCTTCGTCTACGTCTTCACCATCTCGGCGTCGTCAGTCAGGCCGTATGCCAGCTGTCCTGACTGGGAGCTGTCGTTACCTCTTGTGAACTGTGAAGGCTATTAACAAATAGAGTGCCTCCTACTCCTCGTGTCTCTCAGTCGGTCACTGCACAAGCTCCAAGGTGCATCGACGCCACGCCGCAGCCAATGGCGAGTCGGCGTTCATCTCCGTAGCAACCGGCATTGCCGATTGGCCTCGCGCGGCCTCGCAGAACTGAATAATTAAGTTAAGGAGGTGGTGCAGAGGACACTGGGGTTTAAAAGATGTTTTAATCTTCATCGGGAAAGAGCAATGGAATGTGAAAGTGATTACAAAAATATATTAAAAAAATACATTTCTGAGTGCTTCAACATTCCGGATGATAGTTTGGAATTAAGCAAATGTAGGGTAATAATATTTGCAAATGCAATTATTTGAAATATTAACTAGCAGTCTAAATTAGAGCAGCGGCAACATTTTTTCACAGTTCATTAGGTTCACTGCACCATATAACAGTTAATAAAGTTTAATAATTAAATTATTTCTTGGAAAGTGCTGGGATTAATTGACTCTTACACTTAAAAATGTGTTGTGAGCTTTCAGTTTCGGCACCCTGAATGTATTATTTATTATTTACGCTGCCTCGTCCCTATTTCTTTAATGATGAATAAAGAACAAAAAACACTTCAGAGGAATATTGCTCGTGAGCCAATACCAATAGCCGCCATTCGCCACTAAGTGACGGTGACGTCACCACGGTGCCTGTGCCAGGCCAGGTGCACTTAGAGGCCACGTGAAGTGTCCAAGGGTCGCTGACAGGAGGAGGTCTCGGGACAGACCCCGGTGCCATGGGTTGGCCGACTCAGATGACTGGTAGATGCACCAGCTGTGCCCCCTACTGTGCCAACCTGCTGTATTTTACCAGCCCGGCACCGCGCTCGTTGTTGTGAGCGTCGCTCATCTGCCCTCCGTTGTTACTGTAGGGCGACTGCCTCCAACTGGGTGCTTCGTACTCTACGGGACATCTCATGATCTGGTGAATACGGAAACTTTATTCAGGTGGTGAATTCCCCAGTAAGGGATCACATTGACAATCCCGCGTTTCAGCCAAGGCGATTGGAGCGGCGCCAAGCTCGGTTACATATTGCGCAATCACAGTTACAGATATCTCTGCCACGTCGTGCTCGTATTCGGGTTTAATATCGCGACCCATTATTAGCTTGGCTAGCTGAGCCACGGTGAATATCAGTCGTGGCAGCCAAGGGCGACACAAAAGCCGCGGAATTCCATTGGCTCGCGGCGCACAAAAGGGGTTCTTTTTACGGTGCCCTCGCTGACGTAAATATCTGTTCTTGTCAAAGAGATTGTTGCGCAGCTTTTATTTAGTGCGAGAAGATAAGGCCTCAAGGGCAGCCGTGCAATTATTACGGGTTTGGAGGTTCCAAACAGCTGGGAAGTGCCGAAGTGAAACATGTGTGGAGCTTTCATCTGCCGCTTTATATCAGCAACATTTTCCACACTGCAATATACGCAGCTGCTACTGTGGCGTAATGCTAAGCACGCTGCACTTGTTATATTAGAGGTCACCGGTTTTCTCTTCCGGAGCAGATGTAAACATTTTGGGCAAGTTTCTGAAATCCCCCCCCCCATCACCTCTACCCCCTCCCCGTCTCTGTCCACCTAATAGAATAAACAGGTAGACGACAGTTAGTTAATAGGCAGGCCGTGTGTGATTAGTTGATAGGCAGGCCGTGTGTGATTTGTTGATAGGCAGGCCGTGTGTGATTAGTTGATAGGCAGGCCGTGTGTGATGGGATCGAGTGTGGGTAATCCCATGTCTTCCAAGACGTCTGAGCAACGTGGAAGAGGAGGCCAATTTACCCTGCTCATAGCTCTCTCACGGGTCCGCACACTGCACTGCGAACCCAGCAACCCTAGTTCGATTCCCATCAGTGGCGACTGATGACTAAACCAGTCTTAGACCCATGCCCGCCGCCCCCTTCACTAACCCGCACTAATCGGCGTGGTGAAGTCAGGTGAAGCAAACAACCGGTAGGATCCGTCACGACAAAGAGGCAGCCAAATGACAAAGGATACAATAAGTACGGTGGGTAAATAGAAGCGCAGAGACGGGCAGTTGTGTATGACCAACAGCGCCGCTTTCAACGCCACAATTGTGACCGGCAGGCTCTGTAATTGTAGCTACCGGCCTCTGCCGTTCGTGGAGGATTAAAAGGGGAGCGACAAGAAAAGCTGCAGTGGATCACTCAGCGCGGCCGTCAGCGGCACGAAGCTGACCACGACGTAACGACAGGCCCTCAACAATAGACAGAAGCTCTTTGGGCACACAGATGCATGTCGAGGGTGAGTTGACAAGCAGGGGCCACGTCCAGTCGACGTGGGCTCCCACCTGCCACGGCTCGGATGAAGTGGACGGGACAATTTGTTTTTTTTAGACTCGTCAAGCAGGGTGGGACGAGAGGAGGAGGAGGGGGGGGTGGCCATTCAATTGTGGCGCCCCCCCGGAGTATTTCATAATTAACGCCAGGATTTACAAGAATATGAGATCGCGTAAGGAGAGACGCGAAACCGCGGTCGAGGCATCTATACAACTCCGAGATCAATCGGATTGCGTAAACAAGAGCACCGTGAAACAGGAGGCACGGATCACCACTCCACCGCAAATCAGATAGAATTCTAATCGCGTCTCGCATTTTACAGAGAAGGACCCGGGTTCAACGATTTGCGTGTAGTAGAGAAAATATATATATAAATAAATAACGTGACACTTCGGATGTCTGAGGAAAGTGGTCGACTGCTGTGCTGTTATGCAACGTCATAGCGCCTCACATTTGGAGCTAATTGCTTATGGGCGTTGATGCATGTATTTCACAAGAGTACTATCCTGATGTATGCCGCATTGTGCGAGCGATTGTCAATGCGTTGGGTACCGCTATTCCGCACAAAATTCACGTGTTGGTCATTTCCAAATGAAATGACCAACACGTGGATTTTTGACGTTATATGTTTTCTCCATTATAAATCTGTTAAGCGTGTTTTGTGGCCTCGTGTGTTCTTGCCATCTGTGCTCACATAGTGCTTAATATCTTTCCCAGAATAAAGGAATATAATATGACACTAAAAATCGTGGGAAGCACACCTTTTTTCTCCTTTCAAAAATCCCAATTGACGGCACAGCAAACAGATTACCGGAATGCACATTTCAATTAACCGCAAGTTACCCGACCGTGAATGCCGAGTCAATCGTAGGTTTGGCCCATCTAATTATGGAGGCAATCGATTACGCTACCGATGGTCGGAGCAATCACTCAACTGATTGGACAAGGAGGTACAACAAGTCCCACCTGTGCCGCTGAAAGAGAGGTGAACGGGGCTTGCGGACGTCATCGGCATCGTCAGCCGAGTCACGCTGAGCTTGCCTTGTCGGGGGTTTCCCGCCTTCCCTAGGCAGGACGCGTTGGCGGCCACCAGTTGAAAAACTGTGCACGAGTAATCGACTGCAATAAAAGGAGCCGATGGCAACTTTTAATCAATTAAATGACTTTATTGACTCACAGTACCGCCCCATCTCGAGTCGATTTGCCTTAAAGCCAATGTTATGTAACGTGTCGAATTTGAGTACGAGCTTCCGCAGATTTCTCTCGAGTGAGTACATGGGGCTGGTGGGTGGGTGGGTGGGGGGAAGAGACGGCTGGCGGTGCGGGCGATTGTGCGTGCTTGCACGTGGTGTCTTTGTGTTGCCGCGGCTAAAGTACACATGCCAGGGCGATTGGGTGACGCGGCAGACTTATAATACGGCATGTCAGCAGGGTGATGAGACGGCATTTTCTGCTCTCTTTTCTGTGTTAGGGAGTACCCCGACTCCCGGGCAGCTACGACGACAGGAGGACCCAGCTATGCAAACACTTACGACTGCGCACCTGGGTCAACTGGTCTCGGCTCTGCGAATACAAATGTGTCTGTCCGCGGGATTGAGCGTGACAGTCGAGATGACTCACCGCCGTCACGCCGGGCAGTGACGTGGCCCGGCGGTGGAGCGCTTGTCGCTTGGTCGCAGAAGTTTTGCGGTTCGGGGGACCGCGGCCGCCCTGGTTAATACGTCGGGTGCATTAACCCAAACAACCCGTGCGCTTCACAGCGCACGTTAAAGGTCTCATTGTGCTATTTGAACGAGAGTAGGCCACGCGTGCCCCAGAGCCACGTCAGCCCCACCGTGAAACGACTACAGACGGCACTCGTCTGTGAGACAATGAACTTTCGTGATGGCACCGCGCACAAAAAGAATGGCACGAATGCTAAATGCACCAACGATTTAGTTTGACCGTACGACTCCTTGCTGGCTTGGTGAAACGGGGGGCCAGGAGCAATGGAGATGCCGTTAGGGGCCATCCATAAATGACGTCACGCGATTTTGGACGATTTTTATCCCCCCCCCTCGTCACACGGCGTCACAAATTCAGACCCCCCCTCAAATGACGTCACAAAGTTCTGCCCCCCCCCCTCCCAAAACCTTATTTCCATTTTGAAAATAAAACATGCTTCAAATCGCCTTAAACTATTGTCATTGTAGTGCGTATTTAATGTGGCGCTGCACTCTGATGTTGTAGGAGAAAACATTTATTAAAAAGTCTATTTAATTAAGTAGAGCGTGTTGTCTATATTTATTGAAATTTGCGCCTTTCGATGTGACGTAACATTTCTCAAACGAAATAGCGGGACATGGCGGTGGCTTGGATTAGCCGTCCAGCAGTGGATTGACTATGGCTGATGACGATTTGTGTTGATGTGGTCGTTGTTGAAAATGCCTCCTTGGGAAATGACCAAGAAACAAAAACCACCGCACGCCTCACGAACCAAACGCCACCCCACCCCCACCACCCCCACCACCTTTCCGAGACAGATTTAATGTTTTCCACAAATGCTCCTCCTCCTCTCCTCCTCTCCTCCTTGCGAGCTCCGCGATACTCAACCCAACGGGGAGGGCCCGCGCCAGCCGCGGCAGCATTCGCGACGGAGCGGCGGCGTAATGGGTGGCGTTAAATTTGGGCCGTGTCATTACCAACGACAGTGCCACTGCATCATCTGTCCCCACGTGACCCTTACGGAGGACAGAGCATGAGCGCCGGGCGGCAGAGAGCGTGACATACGCCACGCAAGGAAGGGGTGGGTAAGGGGGGGAGAGAATGGGGCATTCCTACCGAAAGCTTAACTGTGGTACATTTCATTTTAAAAGCACGCGAGAATGATGGGGGCGGTGTGGGAATGGGTGGGGTTGAGAGAGGGTTGGGGGTGGGGGATGGTTACCTAGTCAACATGGAACAATGGGGCTAAAGTTTGGGCCGCACTTCCGATGAGCACGGTTGGCTACGTACGGTGCGAAAGAAAATCAACGCACGGGGCCAATGGTTCCGACCACGTGCAAACATTGAGCCAACGTAGCCCACACTGGACTGGCAGTCCAAAAGGGTTGGCCGGTGCGATATCCGCGCGTGGCAGTTGAACCCATGGTGGCGAGTCTCTTAAAATCGCCCGCCTCCATTTAATCAGCGGTATAAAATAGCCATGCCACAGTTGATTGGTTTGCAGGCTGCGTGTGGTGAAACCCACGGCCCATCGAGACGTGGGTCAAAAAATACCCTCCAGAGCAGTGGTTCTTAAATATTTACTGCAGCCTTGCACCGCTTTGGTTCTCGATCGTAAAAAAAATGCATAATGTTAATAAAGGTTTGATGACACCTGGGAGACCTTGCTGTTTTTTTCCTGGAATTTTCTGTTGCGCGTAGTCAAACTTGATTTGGAGCTTTCGTGACTGCAGGAATTACTCTTTGATTCTTTCGGTAAAGTCACGTAGAAACAGAACATAAGGGATTAGATAATAGCATACGACGTTTCGATTGCAACACAAGCAATAATCATCAGGTACAAATGGAAGAGAAAAAAAACCTAGTAAAGAAAACCTAGTAAACTTAGAAATATAATGCAATACAACACAGATAGTCGGCTAACATAACAGTCAACACCCTACCTGGTTGATTACGTTCTTCCAAAGATTGCTAAATTTGAGAGAGAGACAATACACAGAACCGGAGACACATAGACAGACACATAAGACGAGAGAGATAACACAGAGACACACACACACATAGAGACACACAACAACAACAACAACCGCCATTCGCCACTAAGTGGCGGTGACGTCACCACGACGCTTGTGCCAGGCTATGTGCACCCTGAGGCCACGTGAAGTGTCGAACGCCCGCTGGCAGGAGGTCACGGGGCAGACCCAGGTGCCACGGGTCGACTGACTGAGATGACTGGCTGATGCACCACCTGTGCCCCCTACTGTGCCAACCTGCTGTGCTTTCGCCACCCGGTGCTCCGCTCGCTGTTGTGAGCGTCGCTCCTCCGCCCTCCGTTGTTGTTGGAGGGCGACTGCCTCCAACTGCCCAGTAGCATCCTTCACGAGCCTCCTCCACAGAGGCCGATCTTGACACCGCTGGTACCAGTCATCGGCAAGTCCACTCAGCTCCACGTCCTCCTGTACCACATCACTCCATCTCTTCTCTAGCCCGTGCCGCGCCCGCTTAGCCCCCTCAATCCGGCCAAACAAAAGCTGTTTCGGCATGCGGTGGCTGGGCATGCGGGCTACATGACCCAGCCATCGCAGCCTTGCCTGCCGGAGGAGCTCACCGATGGGACCCTGCCCAGATCTTTCAAGGATTTGTGAGCTCCTCACACAATCCAGTCTGGTTAAACCCAGGATGGATCGTAGGCAGGCCAGCCTAAATGTTTCCAACCGGCGAAGATGTTCCATTAGGGGGGTCCACGTTTCGCAAGCGTAGAGAAGGGAGGGAATGACCGTGGCCGAGAAGACCTGAAGCTTAGTGCGGAGCGACAGACCAGGTAGCTTCCACACAGCGTTACGCAACCGATGAAAAGATATTGCCGCTCGACTGATTCGGAGTGAGACCTCTGCTGTTAAACTGGAGCCAGTCATAAGCACACTGCCCAGGTATGGGAAACTCTCCACTCTCTCCACAACTGCCCCATCACCGATTGGGAGTTGTGGGGGTGGAGTGTCCGATGGTACAAAATACCCAGGCAGGTGCTTAGTTTTGGTGGGGCTGATGGTAAGGCCCCACCTCTTAGTGGCACGCTCCAGTCTCAGCAGCAGCGTCTCCAACTCCTCCTCTGACTGAGCAGCTATTACCAAGTCATCAGCATACATAACGTGGTTGAGCAATAGGGAGCCATCCCTTGACCGCACCCGGGCATCGATTAGCCTCCCATTATATCTGTACCATATGGAGATTCCCCCGGTACAGCTATTGAAGGCTTCACGAACTACGTGGTCAAAATAGATGTTAAATAATGTGGGAGCCAGAGGACATCCCTGTCGCACCCCAAGGTGTACAGGGAATGGCTCTGACTCCCGGCCACGTAGTTTTACCCGGGCCCGCTCACCATCATGAAGGTCCTTAATGATCGTGAGCAGAGGGTCAGGTACTCCAAAAGCACGAAGAACGACCCAGAGCCCAGGCCTACTGATGGTATCATAGGCCTTGACCAGGTCAATAAAGCAGAGATGTAGGTCTTGTTGGAATTCCCTACACCTCTGCTGTAGCAGACGGACAGAAAATATGGCATCTGTGCAGGACCGCCCTTTCCTGAAACCGCATTGGGGCTCCGCAAGCCTCTCCTCAGCGTGCCTGGCAAGGCGATGCTGAATAATCCTTGCCAGGACCTTTCCCGGCACACTGAGGAGTGAGATGCCCCTGTAGTTGTTACAGTCTGTGCGGTCCCCCTTCTTAAAAAGGGGGACCACCAGGGCATCCTTCCAATCCTGCGGAACCCGTCCAGTGGTCCAGACTGTTGTTATGATGTCATATAGGGCAGTCTGTGCACAAACGCCACCCTCCCTCAGCATTTCGCTTGGGAGATCATCTCTGCCCGCTGCCTTTCCTGGTCTCAGACTCCGGATCGCCTTCAATACTTCCTCAGCAGATGGCACCTCAGCCAGCCACTCACAGGGGGTGACTTCATCCAATATTTGAGGCACCGCAGCCTCAGCAGGGTCATCCTCACTTTGTGCCACGATGTTTTCCTGGCTGAGGGATTTTCCCTCCCCCAGGACCTCACAGAAATGCTCAGCAAATCTGCGAACCTGTTCCTGGGGGTCGGAAATTGGATCACCGTTTTTTCCCCTAATGATGGTAATAGGTGTGGCGCTGCAGGTTACTTTTTTGATGGAGTTAAATAGAGATTTGTGATCACGGGCCACTGAGGCAGACTCCATCTCCTCAGCAACCCGCGACCACCACCCATCCTTGCAGCGCCTCACGGCTCTCCGAACCTCCGAGCGAAGGCTGCGGTAAGCCTCCTCATTCTCTGACGTGGGATTCTGTAGCCGATGACAGTGGGCCTGTCGCTTTTTCTCAACCATCGTGAACAACTCCTCTGTCATCCAGGGTGTCTGGGGAGGTCTGGACCGCGTACCCAGAGCAGCCATTGCAGCTGCATGAGTCACAGTCCTAAACCTCGCCCATTTACCCTCGACATCAGGAGGAGTCGGGGACGATGCCAATCCCAGCCGCAAGCGATGATGAAATTCTCGCTTGCAACTTTCATCAGATAACTGAGACCAGGCCACTTTAGGTTGGAATGGGGTCCTGGGTGTACACCCACCACCGGAGTGGAAGAATGGCAGGCGCATCTTACAGATGACTAGTCGATGGTCAGAGGGCAGATCAGCTCCACGGTAGGTCCTGGTGTCAAGGACATGGGCTCGCATTCGCTGGTCCGTCACTATGTAGTCCAGCAGATGTTCTTGCTTGGACCCGGCATGCATCCATGATGTTGTGTGGATGCGCCGATGCCGGAACAGCGTGTTGGTAATTACAAGCCCATGGGCTGCACAAAAATCTAGCAGCCTCCTACCGTTGTTATTGAGCTGATCTGGCCCATGCCCTCCAATCACTCCAGACCAGGTGCCAGTATCATGACCAACTCGGGCATTGAAGTCACCCAACATGATGACTCTATCCCGAGGGGCCACTTTAGCCAGCACCTGTGACAGGAGGTCATAGAAGGCATCTGACTCATCGGCTTTGCCTGCATCCCTCCACGGATGTTCATCTTCGGTGGGGGCATAAGTAACCACGACCACCATTCCTCGCCTCCGGTTGATGGGAAGGCGAGCCCAAAGTAGCCTGGGGCTTACAGCTTCCCACACCTCACCGCCACGCTCCCACGCCCCCTTCATTCTTTTGTTCAAAAGAAGACCCACACCCTGTTGTTTGGCAGTCTGCTGCCCCGAGTAGAGGACTGTCCACCCCTCATGGTGGCAGGAGCCAGAGCCGGTCCACCGGACCTCCTGAATGCCGCATAGATCCAGGCGGTACCGGTCCAGCTCCCGACAGAGGAGTGGCAGCCTCTCCTCTGCAGTGAGCGTTCGAACATTCCATGTGGCCAACCGTAGTGGCTTTTCGTTGTTTCTGGAGTAGCCCCGAGGGTAGGTATTCAATCTCCTGGCTCCGCCAATTGGGGTTTGGCCAGGAGACGTCATAGACGCCTGGCCCCCCGGGGCCTCCGGCACAAGCTTAGTTGTTACATATTTCAGTTTAATTCGTAGTTTCGTGGTAATTAATTGAAGGTGGAGGGGTTACCAGCCCCTCGCACCCGTCCAGAGCCCCCGTTTAGCCCCTGTGGTGGACACATATGCCATGAGGGGAGGAGCCAATCAAAATTGGATCTCCCCCTACAGCGCTGTCCACGACAGAGTTGCCCGTCCGGCACCGCGAGGAGGTAGGGGGTTGTTTTGCCGGACAGACACACACACACAGAGACACACACATAGGCAAACAGATAAACAACGCCTCTGTGTTGAGGCCTTAAATAGAGAGAGAGAGGGGCATAGAGCTAGAGGGGGGGGGGGGGGGGTAGAGAAATTAGCAGGTCAATGAGAGACTTGGAGCCTTCGTAGCTGCAGGAAATAAGAGGAACAAAACGAGGGGAGACAGAGAGAGAAAACACACTAAATCACAAAACTTAGTAAAATTTGGAAATGTAATGCAATGCAACACAGAGAGTTGGTCAACACACAATTAACGCATAGCCTGGTTGATTACGTTCTTCCAAAGATCGCTAAATTAGAAGTTGTGTGAAATTTGAGAGAGAGACAAGACATGTTTTTGTTTGTTTGTTGCGGTTGCACCCGAGTCACGAGCCACATGGCTCACAGGGCTATACCTAATAAATGAAACTGAAAACTGACACAGAGTAGTTGTACTCGAGTGCCCGTGCTTAATTTGTTTTTCGATTATTAGCCTTCTAAAAAGATCTGGCCACGTCTCGCACTCCCCAGGGGGTGCGTGCACCCCAGGTTAAGAACCACTACTCGAGAGGGACTCCCTTAGAGCGTCCTCTTGTGGAGGTTCTTCCACCAGCAGTGGCGTGAACAAGAAATCGCAGTGCTGCGCCTTTAGCTTTTTATAAGACCCTGAACTCACGTACGCAAGGCTGCAAGAAACCCAACGTGGATGTTCTGGTTTGTAAAATGTTCGAATTGTCATTCAGTCACAAGATATATTATGAGCCAGCAGCCACGGATACGATGATTGTGCACACATACCAGTTGCATTTTTTGAATTCTCGCCATTGCACTCTGGCGGAGGGAAAGCCAGACCACGGGTTGACAGAAAATGTATAAATTAAAAGAAGTGTACCCGTGGGATGGTTGCTGCAGAGGAATAGGAGCAAGCGCCGGCTACTATGTCTGACACGACAGCAAGTTCAAACATGGTACGGGACAATTATGAACATTGTAGTTCTCCAAAGAGACGCACCGGTACGTTAGTTACAGTGGGACACCACATCCCAGGTAGGCATTTCAAGCATAGCCGACTTGAAGAGTAAAATACTGCATGTTAAAAGGTAAAGGTGGAGCCCTGTCGTTACTTTCTCACGCCACTGTTGACGGACAATCCTCGACGAGAGGGAGCTCTAGAAGAGGGGTGGGGAGTATCCAACACTTTACCCCACCACAACTTTGCTGTAACATAACTACGGTGAACCCATTTAGCCTACTGGGTGGATAGAGACGGGCAGGGGGGATTTAAGAAACTTGCACCAGAGTTCACCGTTCATGAACCAGAACCGTCGAGTACTGAGGCTGCGAGTCTCCCGGGTGAATTCCCGGGAGATTCGCAGCCTCCGGTACCGGTCCATCAACGGTGAAATCTGGTGCAAGTTTCTTAAATCCCCCCTCCCCGTCTCTGTCCGCCCAGTAGGGTAAATGGGTTCACCGCTGCAACTCGTGACGGGCGCGTGTCTGCACTGCATCAGACCCTAGGGGTCCGAGGCTTCAAGCTGCTCCTGCACCAGTGCCCACGTGTCTCACTGAGACTGCAAGCTGCTCCTGCACCAGTGCCCAGGTGTCTCACTGAGGCTTCAAGCTGCTCCTGCACCAGAGCCCACGTGTCTTACTGAGGCTGCAAGCTGCTGCTGCACCAGAGCCCACGTGTCTCACTGAGGCTTCAAGCTGCTGCTGCACCAGAGCCCACGTGTCTTACTGAGGCTGCAAGCTGCTGCTGCACCAGAGCCCACGTGTGTCACTGAGGCTTCAAGCTGCTCCTGCACCAGAGCCCACGTGTCTTACTGAGGCTGCAAGCTGCTGCTGCACCAGAGCCCACGTGTCTCACTGAGGCTTCAAGCTGCTCCTGCACCAGAGCCCACATGTGTCACTGAGGCTTCAAGCTGCTCCTGCATCAGAGCCCACGTGTCTCACCGAGGCTTCAAGCTGCTCCTGCACCAGAGCCCACATGTGTCACTGAGGCTTCAAGCTGCTCCTGCACCAGAGCCCACGTGTCTCACCGAGGCTGCAAGCTGCTGCTGCATCAGTGCCCAGGCGTCTCACCGAGGCTGCAAGCTGCCCCTGCATCAGTGCCCACGTGTCTCACTGAGGCTTCAAGCTGCTGCTGCATCAGTGCCCACGTGTCTCACTGAGGCTGCAAGCTGCTCTGGTACGAGGCCCGGAAGAGTTTCCAGAGTCAAGACCCGACTGTGCGGATGGTTGACTTTTGGAAGGGAGGGGAGGAAACGCGCGCGTGAGTTAATTGTTTTGTGATTGTGTTGTTGTGTTTTGTTTTATCAATGTTATATTGGTAAAAAAAAAAACTTGCACCATCGTTTCAACCGCTGCACTGGGAGTTTACACCGGTGACCTCTGAATTGCAAAGTCCAACGTTATATATATTGCTGCTTATATGGTACGAGTGAATGCAGTTTATTAACCTGCCCACAAATGAGTAAAATTAACTTTTAAATGAAAAAAAGCAAGGATAAACAGTTAAATAAATAAGTAAATGGACAGGACGTCTTTTCTAAAATAAAAAAGATAAGTAATGGGTTATCAATATTTTCACTTGATGAATACATTCTATTATATTCTTAGTTTTTTTCGGTAAAGTCACGTTGAAGGGAAACAACAAAATAATAAAATATATAGTTTTATATTTTTATTATTTTGTTGTTTCCCTTCAACGTGACTTTACCGAAAAAAACTAAGAATATAATATAAAATATATAGTTTTATATTTTTATTATTTTGTTGTTTCCCTTCAACGTGACTTTACCGAAAAAAACTAAGAATATGAATTACTGCAGTCACGAAAGCTTTAAATCAGAATACATTCTAATTTTATTTGTTTGTTATGCAACTATAACACGAATACAAATAAGTGTTGCCCATGTCTGTGCATTGCAGAACATTTTATCCATATACGTGTCTGAGGGAGATGCCCATCCGTGGCCTAAAACACAGCGACGAACATTTGCCAAGAATAAACACTCCTTCAAAATTAATTGGCCGAACAACCCAATGTCCTCCTGAAAAAAATAGTCTCGAAGAATTTCTGGATAAATGAATATGCATCAATGACGTGATGAATATAGGGCAGTGCTACAATTGCAGATGTACATTTTAGACACTTTACACGCAATTAGTATCACCAATTGGTTTGATGTGGCGTTTTACTTGTACACATTTAAGTCAACGAATTAGCGCTGCAGTTCAGCGATATGCTCATTAAAATATCGCGGTGGTGTCGGATGTACTCGGACAAGCTGACTTTTTCATGCACGCCGGGAGGGTGATGGCGCTTTCAATATTCGTACATGTGTGAAACCACAGACTTATTCCACTAATAATCCATATTTTCTAAACCTACCGATAATTACCTTTAAAAAATTACACTCCATTTGTATTATTTGGGTCAATTAAAATGTTGATGATGAGGATACCACATTTATGGAACTAAGATATAATCATATTATTCTTTAAAATAATATCCAGGCTTTTGGCCACAGTTCATTCACGATACCTTTTGATGCGTCACGAATTAAAACGAGCACGTGCTGCAGCAGGACGCATGACCTCACGCCGTGTGATGTTTTACACGCACAAACGTTACGCCACACGGCTTGTGATGTCATAACATCTGCCCATGTGACCACCAATCTGTTCTCTATCTCTTTCATCTCAATCTGAACCTCTTTTCTTACTCCCTCTCTCATCTCTCTCTCATGTTTATCCTCTTTTTCATCTCACTAATCTGTATCTATTTGTCTTGGGTGAGCCATATGTCTGGGTAAGACAATGCTCGGGGTGGGCAAATCCAAGAATCCTGGCTCTGCCTTCGACTCAGAGGAGACTCAGCTCAATGCCCCGTGGATCCCGAGAGCAAAGTGGTGCAGCCCTGCAATTTCTCGTGGACACCACCGTAGGACCTCCAATAGAGGCGATTCTAGATAGACCCTCTATGGGGTATTGGTCTACTCTTCCATGCCGGCCGAGTATCTTAGAAGGGGGGGGAGGGATTACCCACACTTTACCCCACCACACGTGACTTGCCGATCGACTAATTGATGGATACCCATTTATACTGTCGGGTGGACAGAGGTGGGAAGGATTACAAAAACAAAATCTTGCACCATCATTTTGACTGGCACGCAAGAGGATGAAGTCGAACCGGTGACCTCCGGAATGTTAGTCCCAGTGTGCTACCCCTTACCCCACGGCAGCACCCCTTGTGTATTGCACGAAGTGACGAGGGCATAATTTTTTGTATTTATTTAAAGCTTTCGTGACTGCAGGGATTCATATTCTTGGTTCTTTCGGTAAAGTCACGTAGAAGGGAAACGATAAAATAATAAAAATATAAAACAATAAAATTATTTTTGTTTCCCTTCTACGTGACTTTACCGAAAGAACCAAGAATATGAGTGCTTCATTATAAAATTATCTTCTTACTTTCACCGAGCATGGCAAGAATAAAGTCGACATGATTAGGGCAACCAAGCAAGAGAGAGGTGGTGGGAGGCGGGTATCAAACAGGAACACAACACTAAAGTAAGATTAATTAGCTTGTACTGAGTAAGACAGTGCTAAAATGCGTAACGAAACACACGTTCTCCTGCGCTGAAGGATCATTAATCAGGCACGGCATAAAAATAAAACTCGAGATAAAATCCTCCTCGGCTGTGTTACATGGGAACAAACACTTTTGTCCCGATACTCTCAGCAAAGAAAATATAAATCCAGGAAAGTGAACGCGACGGAGACGCGGCACAGTCCGGCTTCGCCGTACAAGCGATGCTCGGGACGAGAGCAGCTTCACCTCTCACACCGCTGCCTCCCGGGGATTTTTGCGATGCCGTGAATAAACCATAAATCGCTTTAAGCAGACGGAGCCAGAGTGTTTCGGAAGTTAAATCTGATATAAATCTTGACTTAACGCTTCCGTGACTTCAGGAATTCATATTCTTCGGGTCTTCCGGTAAAGTCACGTAGATAGGTTCAAATTAATAAAAAAATAAAATAAACCAAAAAAACTACGACGATCGAAATGTCGTAGTTTTTTTTTGCTTTACCGAAAGACCCAACGAATATAAATCTTACATAGGGTTTTTTTTTAAGCCATGAGGGAGTTCACGTAATTAGCGCCAGTATTGTTATGCCTGGTGCCGCAATGCGAGCACAATCCTCGCGATGCCAGCGTGACTTCGTGGGGGGGGACAAGGTGAAACACGACAAACGGGGAGCCGAGGGTGGTGCGGGGAATGGTGGCGGCACGGTTGGGATTGACGCCGGATGCAAAGACGAGCGCTGCTCCGAGGCAATTTGCGCATTCGGAAAACTCCGATACGCGTTTCATGCACCAGTACAGCTCTCAAGTCACTCACGGCTGTGAACACGGAAGGAGGAATCGGCAATAGAGTGAAGTTCATGGGAAGCGTAATAACGCTAGAAGCAATAATAATAACGATTGACCGCCGGTGAGTGGAGCGCTGGGTTCGATCAACGTGACCGTTTTTACATTGACCCATACCGACTAACATTGCGCGCGCACACCGAGCAACAACAGGCAGGGCAACGCGGCGGCCAAAAAATACTAAAACTTCCCACAGTGGAGTCGACGGTTTTGCCACGACGCTTACGGATCGCGATGTCTCCCCACAGCCTCCCCGTAGAGCTTCGCGAGCGGAGCGCTCAGACGCTGCCCGCCGATGCGAGCGTGACCGGCCGGCCCCCCCCCTGCCCCCCCTCCCCGTCACGGGCACGCCTCGTGCCCAGCACTCACCTGCCAATTGGCATGGTTGGCTACGTACGGCGCGAAAGAAGTTTGACGTTAATACACACGCGGGCGCGGTCACACACAACGGCTACCTGGCCTGGGGAACGCACAGTGGGGGGGGGGGGGGGGGGGGGGGGGGGTGAGAGGCATCACGCGAAGCAAGCAAAACCCCTTCCACCCCCCCCCCCCCAAGTAATAATAATGCATATAAAATAATAAAATATATATTTTATAAAATAATATATTATATGCATTATTATTTTATATTTCCATTATTATTTTATATTTTATTGTTTCCCTTCAACGTGACTTTACCGAAAGAACCAAGAATATGAATCACTGCAGTCACGATCACGAAAGCTTTAAATACAAAAATAATAATGCAATTTATAACGGGCGCAAATTTGCGGACGTAACGGCCGCAACTCAGAGGCGCGGAGCCAAGCTCAGAGCCACTGTGGAGGTGAGTTTTTAAGTGTGTCTTGAAGGAGACGATTGAAGGCGCGGTGCCAGAGGCAGGCGATCTTGTATGTGACCCTGCTGGCAATGGGTAGCCAGTGGAGGGCACGGAGAGAGAGGCGAGTGAGTGGGGCCGAGGATGAGTGCGGCCAATGACGACTCGCGCCAGGTTGATTTGTAGTCTTTTAAGTTTTTTGAGGTTGCCAGAAGTAGGATCAGACTAGGACGGAGTTGCTATCCCGGGATTCAAGACTACATAAGGGTGCATTACAATAAGCTCGAATTGCAAATCCTAAGGAACATCACAAACTAATTGGCATACGTCAATGAATAATCTCAATCATCTCGAGCTGGTCTGCATCTGTCTCGTCTCACACCTCGCTACATCGAAATGTGTTTTTTTTGCCAACACGTCTCTTATGTCACTGCATCTCTCTTGACTATGTTTCTTCACATGTAGGGGGTGTCATACACGTATATTGAAAGCCGCCCCACCCCTCCTCCCACCAAAAAGACGATTTCTGCTTAGGGCCCCCCAAACCCCTCCCCCACCCAACGGGACCTTTGTGTACTCGCTCCCCCGGTTGTGGCGCTAGTCCATTCCCCCAATGGGCTAGCGTTGTGAGGAATGGACTAGCGCCACAACGCTAGCCCATTGGAGGAATGGACTAGCGCCACAACGCTAGCCCATTGGAGGAATGCACAGCGCCACAACGCTAGCCCATTGTGGCGCAAGTCCATTCCTCCAATGGGCTAGCGTTGTGGCGCTAGTGCATTCCTCCAATGGGTTAGCGTTGGGAAAATGGACTAGCGCCACAACTGGGGGAGCGAGCACACAAAGACGTCGTTTTTCTGCGACGAAGATAACTATTCATCGCGCGCGGAGCCCCCCACCCCCTCCCTCTCGCCAAGCTGGCTTCTCGTGGCGAGGAGGAAGGAGGGGGAGAAGAAGAAAGAGGGCCGACGCACTCATACCGTGAGATCGCTCACAGCGCGGATTAGTGGGGTGGTGGGGGGAGGATTTGGGGGGGGACACCACAGATCCCCGCGGGATTGATCATCCCGTGCCCCTCACTCTGAGCGTTGCCCGCTCCGTGTGCGAGCGCTAGCAAGGGAGGAGCGCGCGCGTTCAGTTCAGTTTCAGGTTGTTTTTTAATTCCCCCCCCCCCCCCCCCCGTGAGCCAAGAAGCTCTTAGATCGGGTTTCGTCAACAACAACAACAAAACAACAACACCGCCGCCGCTTCTCCGACATACGCAACAAGTCGCAGTGAAATAAATCGACAATAAACATTAACAGATACGCGAAAAGCGAAAGAAACAGAAGCAAATCATAATCATAATATTTAAACAAAATATATATTTTATTCTTGGTTCTTTCGGTAAAGTCACGTAGAAGGGAAACAATAAAATAATAAAAAATATAAAACAATAAATTTTATTTTTTCCCTTCTACGTGACTTTACCGAAAGAACCAAGAATATGAATCCCTGCAGTCACGAAAACTTTAAATCAAAATATATATGTTTAAGAAAATTTAAGTAAAATATAGATTATTATAAAATTGCACGCTTTATCTCTAAAAACACTCAATAAAATCTGCCATATTAATTGTAATACAGGTATAACGGCCTGAAACCACGATTACATTACGGTTAGGAACAATGAAATTATCGCGTCCCTTGCTGCTTCGCGGCCTTCGTTCGTTCGTTCGTTAACTCACTCACTACTTCTTCTTTCGTATGGCTGATGTAGATGCAGAAGAACATCGGCAATACTCTTTGGTTCTATTCGGTAAAGTCACGTAGGTCGGCAATGCCACATTCAGGTGGTCAAGCCAGATAACCGCGTGAGGAGTTAGCGAGAATCTATCGCCGCTGCGATGTCTTCTGCGGTTGCGTGGACCGGACCATCGCGACCTTCCATGTTGCACGGTCTGTTCTGGATGACCACAGTCGGCACAATGGAGAGTTTTTATTGATTTATTTTCAATGTGTGCATCAAGGTATCCGCATCTGCCGTGGTTTGTGCAGTAGATGCGATTCATGGTGGATCATGAGTTGCGTGGAAGATCAAAGCCAGGGAGGGATCGTCTATGTTGGGTCACTCACTCATCGCGTCAAACCGTTGCGATCCAGTAATGACCAGCAGCAGAACAGACCACGGTGTCGGAATTGGATCTCAATAGTGAGTTTGCGCAACTTAATGCCGCGTTGAGTTTGCCGCTCAATTGCAAGTTGGGTCAAGGCACTACCAACGGTACAGGTGTTTTGTTGTTGTTGTTGTGAGAAATGATATTATATTTAGCGGGGAGCGGCGGTGCAGTTGTTAGCGCAAACTTGGCCTCAGCTGACATCAGTGGCGAGTTGATAACTGAACCCGTCTTGGGCCCCCCGTTTGGTCCAACCTGCAGGCGCAGTGGTTGGTTGGTGCACTACGCTAAAAACACGGCGACCTCAGGCTGATTCTAGGCCAGTGGCGAGTGATTATAATGTGAACCGATCTTGGGACTCCCGTTTAACCAACCCGCACTGACCCACATGGTAAAGTATGTTCAACAATCCCCATGACCAACAAGGCGTGGGGAGGCCTTCCTCCAGCAATGGAATGACAAAGGGCTGTACATTCGTGGAAACATTATTATATATATACAGCACACAGAACTCCTCTTATCCGTTACCTCATTACGCACAACTCTTATTATTCGTGGGAGTTGTAGTGTCAGTGGCCTTATTTCATCCTATTATCCGGTAGGTTTCAAGTCCTGTTTTGCGAGACCGCAGAATTTTTAAGTCCGGCACGATTTTTTTTGTTAATCGAACCGCTTTTTGCGTGTTAGTTTGTCGTCTCCCTCCCGCACCTACGATTATCACTATTGGCTACGTACGGTGCGAAAGAAGTGCAACATCTATCCCCACGGATAAGAGTGCCGTGGCAAACGCGTCCTATTTACACGCGTTTCTTTGGCTGCGGATAAGTGCAATATAAGAGGGGTGTGTGTACGTATGTACGTTGGGAGCGGTAGTGTAGCGGCTAGCGCGCCGCGCTATGAACCTGGCGACCTAGGTTCGATTCCCCCTCACGGTTAACACCAATGACGATGATCTAAACCGGTCCTGGGCCTCCCCGAGGTCGACTCAGCCTCAAATGAATACCTAGTGCGGTGTGTAAACATCGCCACAGGAGAGACAAAGGCGGTCGGGCGTGGTGCTGGCCACCCACCCCCTCGTGTGCCGTTCCGGCCTTCATAGTTGCTCGCTAACAGCACTTGCCCCTAAAGTCTGTTAAGGCTATACGGGGGATCTTTGTATGTACGTTGACACTTCTTTCCCACCGCACGTAGCCAGCCGTGCTAATCGGAGGTGCGGGAGGCGAAAGTCAACGAGTCATGGGAGGCGCACGGACGTTCCCGTAGCACGGACTACGTCCTGCATGCGTGCCGTCTGCGATGTGTCTAGTTAAGGACAGCGAAAGTATACTTCGCCGTCTTTATTTGTATAATCGCACGTGTGTGTGTGTCCCCGTCTTCGCTTTGTTTGCTTGTGTGTTTATTTGCATGCGTGTTTGCATGCGTTTGTCTATATAAGTCGATGGATACATGTTGCGTGAAGGTAAGACCGTCAATACATTTCAGAACATTTGAAGGGAAATTATTGCAAAAGAAAAATAACAAACATTGTGCGTAGATACACGTGCCTTGTGCGCGTGTGCCCGTTGGCGTATGCGTACTCATGTACCTCTTGCGCACCGTACTCATCGGATGTGGGCCGGGGGAGAGGGGGGGGGATAGCAAATTATAATCAGAGGTGCATGGACGACGTTTCCGTAGCGCTCATGCCCTCTGCGGTCGTGAATGGGGAGCGAGAGCGAGGCGATGGGGCGAACGTGAACACGCGCGCGCGTCGCCTCTCGGGCAAAGGGTTCCCGTGCGAGTCCTTCATCCCGTTTAATTGGACGCGAATGATGTGGCCAGGCGGACACGAATAAACAATCGCAACTTTCTCATAACAAAGGGGGCGGGGCTGGGTGGGGGGGCGCAAACAATGGCAATGAAGTATTTTCTCCCAAAGTATTTTTTTTTTTAAATCCCGCCTTCATTGTCGTCGTCGTCGTCTTTATTGCGTAGTTTCCACTTGCTCTCTGACATTATTAAACTGTCCACATTGGTTACGGCGCGTATCCGTTACACCTGGAATAGATTGTATTCTATTTTGTTGTTTATTGTAAAAACAGAAGGCATCGCTGGCGAATGTATCATTCACGGGACGTTTTGTTCTCCGCTGATGTCCAAATAAAAGATGGGCCCTCTGCATCATTAAAAACGGGAGTTTGCCCTCTTGTTATCGTTCCTTATTTTTTTGGTTTTGTTATAAATGTCTCGTCATTCTGTTTATACTGCACAGGAAGCCGATGACCAAGTTCGCAGTCTCTCACGGTCCTGTGATGTAACAAAGAGTCGCAAAAAAAGTCTAATTAAAGTAAAACACAGAAACTCAGCAAGTCATTAATGCTGCCTCTTGTAACAGAAATGGTAACAGTCCGAAATATTTGTCCATCGTCAAATCAGCAATCCATAAATCCGTTCACTGCTGGACGAAGGCCTTCCCAAGGTGGTTGTCATCTCTCGTGGTGCTGTGATCCATACAGCAGATGCACATACTGTAAGCCGAATCATTTACTATCTCTTTGGCATGCATCCACTCAAGTATGTTCCCTTTCCTTTGGCTATGACTCACTCCGTCGTTTGGCCATTATCCCTTCCAGTGACGTGTCCTGCACGAGCCTGGATACTTCGTGCCTAGAGAAGAAAAGTTGCATCCGCTACGATGTAGCGATCACAATCGCGGTCGCTGACACAAAAAAAACGGAACGAAAAGCGGAAAACGTGCACAGGGTAAGCGTGTACGAGGATCCTATGCTTGGAATTACACTGGAGAGACAGAAAGAGGAATGCATGTATAATAGAACACACGGGAGTAAAAATATATATTTATAACCGTTAAGAAAACATCGAAGCTTGGGCAGGAGAAGTCACGAGAAGGTATGAAGGCCGCGACAGTCGAGAGCAGGGGTCCGCAACCTGCGACTCGAGAGCTGTAGCGACTGTTTACAGACTGAGACGTGACGTTATGTCAGTATGTATTTCACATGCGTTGCGGGCTCTTGCAATTTGAGTTTTGTAGCAAATTCAAAAAGAAATGGCCCTTCTTGTTATTTTGGTTGCCAAACCCCCCGGTCTAGGCTAAGGACGGAATGGCAGCCAACGGAGAGAAACGTGCCCGAGACGAATTTCACAACAAAGACGGAGCAACGAATTGAGCTCTTGTGCAGGTATTAGATAGATTGTTGCGCGGGAGGCGGGGGAGAGACGTGAGGACGTTCGAGACGGTTCGTGCAGAATCAGCGGAGGGGCAATCTCGCGAATTGTATTCGCGAGGGCAAACTTTAATTTGAGAGCGACCCGCAGAGACGGTGAAGTGGACTTAAAAGCGCAGACCCAAGTCGTTGCCCATTGCCAGGGCAAGCGGCCCGCTGTTATGCAAGCTGCAGTGCAGGGGGCAGGCCTTGACCCTGGAGAGCCCAGAACATTTTGTGAGAAACCAGAGCGGCGGGGGGGGGGGGGGGGTGCACATACACGCGCGGCTGTCGGATCGCACCTTGAATCGTTGCCAGCAAAATGAATTTCATATTTGTACAAGCAACAGTCGTCTGGCAGTGGAAGAGCGTTGGGGGGTGAGAGTGAGCGGGGTGTTTTTTTTGTTGTATTAAAATGAGCACCGCCGAATTTCACAAGAGCCCATCGCTGTTAAACATTACACGAGTGGTCACGGACAGAATTCCCGAGGGCAAATGATATCCGCTCGTTTTTTTGTTTGTTGACAAGACACTTCAAACCACAGTTGTTTAGCAGAGGACCCCCCCCCCCCAAATTCCACGCGGCCACCAACAAGCAGATCTATGGATGGCTGTCATAGAGGAGCGAATGAATTTCTTGAAATGAGTGGGGTTCTGACTTCTTCTGGAACACAGAGTGAACGAAAGGCTTTCTGTAACGCGTTGGTGCGTTACGTGGGGGTTTTTTGTTGTTGTTGTTGCGTTAATGCGCTAACGACGTGGGAAGAGTTGGTGGCGCGGTACTAAGCGCGCTCGGCCCATCAGAGCTTTATTTTTGTCCACGGCAAACATGGGTGACATCTGAACCGGTCCATCAGTGGACACCCGATCCGGTCCTGGGTAAACTCCTTCATCGGCCCGCATTAACCAGCGTTGCAAAGAACGGTCAAACAAGCCCCCCCCCCCCCCCCCCATGGCATGACACGGAATGGCCTTCGTCCAGTAGTAGAATACCAAATGGTCTGTAAATTATTGCCGTTATGTTAACAGTCGTGTTGGTGAAGTATTTTTAGCCCGTGTTTAAACAGCCACGACAAAAGTCAACTTCTAAATGTTTCCTTAGTTCGTTTTTGAGCTCACGTACACAATTCCTGTCCACTATCCCATGCAAGAACATGGACGTCGACAATGAAAGTAGAATAAAAATTGAACGGAGCGCAAATCAGCGAGGAAAGAGGTGCACGCTTTGAAATCACACTCAGAGATAGATAGCAAGAGGATCACACGGGTTGTGGAGAACAGTTATGTGGGCGCTAGCAGGACACGTTTCCAGAAGAGACGATGACGACTTGTGGTTGGGGAGCAATGACCAGAGTGGCAGCCAAAAGAGGTCGCGACCTGTGAGGTCGGCTCGTGTGCAGCTACTAGATGGAATTTACATTTAGCAGGACTTTAGGAGATGACAAAAGCTGTGGGAGGGGGCTTCATCCAGGAATGAATAGATTATATCCGACGAGCTTTACTACCCGGCTTCGCCCGGGACTTGGATTCGCCACGCCCGGCCGCCTTTGTGCCCCCAGTGGCGATGTTCACACACCACACCAGTTACTCGTTTGAGGCTGAGTCGACCGAGGGGAGGCCCAAGACCGTTTAAAATAATCGTCACCGGTGGTGGCCGTGAGCGGGAATCGAACTCGGGTCACCGGGTTCGTAGCGCAGCACGCTAACCACTACACTACAATGCGTTACGCTTCCACATGCGCGGGTCACGTGACAGATTTGACGTCACAGCTCACTTGCCGTGCAAAAAATAAATGCATTATTGAGCTCCCCCCCCCCCCCCCAAAAAACTGTATTTTGATATTTTTTGCATGGTGTACAGTCTGGAAAGTACCCACATGGCAAATTTCCAGTTTGTAGCATGTCGGGAAGTACGCTAAACATTTTGAACAGACACACATAATCACAACTTTGCCTTTTATATATATGGAGATAATGACGACGATCCCACACAGCAGATTTATTCTGCATTGCCACCATGAGATTATGGATACACTCACGCACGCACACGCGCATCCCTCCAATACGTCATGCACACTCGCATGGTAACACCCATGCGTTCTGCCGGGCGCATGGTTTTCAACATTCCGCTGCGCCTTTAAAAAATAAAACATATTTTTGCTCCCTGGGACAATGGGCACGAAAATCCACTCTGCTGCAGCAACCTCTTTCCCCGTCAGCGCCAGCGCAGAGCTCTTTCTGCGCAAACGTCTGGGGCACAAAGTGTTGTGATTGCACGCTTTATGGGGTAACCAAACTAATGGTGAATGCTTATTTATTTGGTTTCTGTCTCGCTCGCTTCTCTCTTTCGCTCTCCCCGTTAGTTTAGTGTTGTGGTCAAACTTTGATTCCACGCTGCGGCAGCCCGAGTTCATAATAAAAATAATCAATAACCGTGTCATGTCACCCGTATGGATTGGTCTTTGGTGCTTGTTTTTTATCCTCATGGGTGGAGTTAGGGGGGGCACGAGGGGCAACGCCCCCCCCTCCCCAACTTTTATTTTCAGTAGTTCACAGTTAAGATACATTTTTATTTATTAATTTCTTATATGCACCCGCGATTCCGAGTGCGAGGGACAAAGCAATCCCCTGCCCCCTCAAATATCGTCCGCCGATGTTTATACTCGTATATTGATAACTGCAGAGTTCACATCCTTGTAACGTTTAACTTAAGTTGAATCAGTGCGTGAGATCTGCTCTGGCATTTAGTTCTGAAAAAAATGTCATCTTGTTTTTTTATTTAAGAAAAAAAACGAAAAGCGCCCAAAAGAAACACAGAAAGAATTGCATTGATCGACAAAAAAAGAGGGCAATTACAGATTTAGAGAACATATTCAAGTGAATGAGACCATTCAAACTGTGACGTGGGCTTGGGCAGGACACGTCACGGAGAGAAGGGCCGATGGACGGTGGTCAAGAAGAAGATTGACGTCGCAGCCAAGGAATGGAACGTGTCCAAGAATACATCCACCGATGGAATGGAGCACTAAAGTCACGTCTAGTGCAGGTGCTGGGTGGATTCTTATATTGCACGAAGGTGAAATATGGTAGAGAATTGGAGGCGGTGGGGGGGGGGGGGGATACTTCCATCCAGCGGTGGATTGACCGTGGCTGATGATGATACCATTCATAAACATGCGTTTAGACTATTTAAATTATTCTGCTGCTATAAATGCCTAAAGAATAAGCCGCTTTGTTGAGCTATCGCTTGTGGCCAGGTCGCTCATGAAAAATAAACAAAAATAAGTTAATATCATTGGCCTTTGTCCGGTAGGATGGGGATGGCTTAGTTTGCTCCGTAAGCTTTTTGGTGATTTGGCGATGTGTTGACCTTTATTGTACTTTGCACTCCCATCGTGTTGTTGTTGTAGTGTTTGTTATTGTAACGTCCTTAACCGGCCCTACTGGACATCTGTGAAAGAGCTTTATAGCTCATCGGATTTCTCCAATATAAATATTCTGATTCTGAACACATAAATCAACTTACAGATTGAACGCGGGACCAACTCGTGCCGAGGGAGTTAACATAGCTTATTTTAGCGGGATGGCACAATTTCCAGAATGCAGAACGGTCGTTTTAGCGCCACACCTTTCATGTGGAACGCGTGGCGGCTGAATGGCCGAGAACTGATTTGCATGGTGGATGCAGACAGAAATGTGTTCACCGTTCCCCTAAAAGAGCGAATCCATATGTAACCCGCCACATGTATTAGCTCGTAGGTTTAATTAATTACTATGGAGGTAGGATATCCATAGCAGTGCTCTTGCTCTGCCGGTGCATGGCGTGCCACGTTTCCATTGCCCCATGGACAGGACCAGGTTAGGGAAATGCCGCACACGTGCAAAGAAAGGCCTATGATATTTTAATAAATAAAGTGTAATCCTTCCAACCCACACACCCTTACATTCCATTTTCTCAAATCCTCCATGGGCATTGTGGGATTATTTTACTACGGATGATGACATTTTATGTGACCTTCAAATTTCCTCTTCTCACACAAAATCTCATGGAGGATAATGGTGATGCAAAATATAAACAGACCAACTGACGCACTTGCACATACCTTCGTCGCTTTTGTAATTCGCCGCGTAGGGTTTTCTTGCTTATTTTGTTTGACAACGTACATAATTACATTCGTCATAATGTGAGAAAGAAAAAAAAAACCCACGGGACTTGATGTTCTGAGCAAAATTACATCTTTGTAACAGAATAACAACATTTTATTCATGGGCATATTTATTTATTTAGCAGCCTCAAAAGGTCAGCACCGGTCACATCACTTGGATCGAACGGCTAAACGCACGTGGCTTGTGCGGACGACTCGCAGCTGCCACTTGCAAAACGTAAAACACTCGCGGCACATTTACGACCGACCACCGTAATTTGCTGGGCCGCAGACCCCCACTGCAACGAGCAGTGGGGGGGGGGGCAGCCACTGTGAGAGCCACCCCCCCCACCGCCCCGCCCCCACCGCCCCGACCCCCCCCACCGACCCCCCCCCCCAACGCCCCAACCCACCCCCCGAAGCGTCGGAAGGAAGTTCAAGCCGACGAGCAACCGAGAGTAACGAGCACATCTCGGCGGCGTTGTGGGTTCCGTGTACCGGGACATCTGCCAAACAGAGCTTTATAGCTCATCGGATTCCTCCAGCATGAATACGTATTCTGATTGTGAACAAGGCCATCCGTGCCCGACCCACTATCCCTTCCTCCCCACAGTAGCAAACCACATCCTTAGCCATCGTAAGGTTTCGCATTAAATCACCCGTATCCTCCAGATTTGTAAGACGCATCTTATTTCCCTATAAATTAAAGCTAAAGTTAGGGGTGGACCATATAAAAAACAGTGTGTGTGTGTGCGGCGTGTGAGAACTTTTTTAGGCATAATAAATTTTTGGTGCATCTGACCAAAAACTCAACTATTTTTTATATTTTATTTTTACCAGGTAAGGCCCACTGAGCTATGAAGCTCTGTTTCAGCGCGACCTGGCCACAAATGATAGCCCGACGAAGTGGCTTATCACGTGGACTCTAAACGCACGCACCTAAATGTGAAGGGAAAAACCAGAGTACCAGGAGAGAACAGACAAACTCCAAATATACAGCAGCAGGCGTCAGGGTCGGGATCGAACCCCACGACCTCCTGTACACCAGGCGAGGTAGTTAACATCTCCTAGCCACCGTGATGATGATAAGAGACACGCAGACTCCAAATATACAGCAGGCGTCAGGGTCGGGACCGAACCCCACGACCTCCTGTATACCCGGCGAGGTAGTTAACATCTCCTATCCACTGTGATGATGAGAGAGAGACACGCAGACTCCAAATATACAGCAGCAGGCGTCAGGGTCGGGATCGAACCCCACGACCTCCTGTACACCAGGCGAGGTAGTTAACATCTCCTAGCCACCGTGATGATGATGAGAGAGAGACACGCAAACTCCAAATATACAGCAGCAGGCGTCAGGGTCGGAACCGAACCCCACGACCTCCCGTATACCAAGCGAGGTAGTTAACATCTCACCACCACGGTGCCCCTACCGGAGCGTACAGTAGTACATGTGGTATTCGTGTTATCCCTTCATCAAGGCGCTGTGCTTCACAGATGGTCTCCCAGTTAAGGGGCGATGCTCATCTGTAGTTTTTTTTGGCACGTGAAGCAATTCACTCATTTCCAGGTAGTTTTCTTAAAGTTGGCAAAACTTGCACCCTGACGCCGGCACAGGTGGCTCACGTTCCGTCACACAACGCCGTGCGAGAATCTTCACCGTCCCATGCAACGACAACAACAACAAAGAGTAGCCGCGGCCGCCTGCAACGAGCGGCGAACGGCGCAACCTCTCGGCCGCGTCACCGTTCTGACTCGAGCGGACCACGTGTCGACCCCAAGCGGTTCCCTCGCTCTTTGCCCGGGTCATTCTGTGGCCGTGTTAGCGCGTCTGCTGCGTGCGTGGGTTACTCCCGCGATGCGCTCGATCTCGTCAGTTGTCAACGCCTGAGCGGGGGTCGGGCGTCGCTCGCACTTGGACGGGTGACCACAAAGACAAAGCACCCCCCCCCCCGCACCCCATAGCCTTGACGAACTGTCGGAGCAAGTGCTGTTAGCGAGCACCTGTGAAGGCCGGAATGGTAGACGAGGGGGTGGGTGGCCAGCACCACGCCCGGCCGCCTTTGTCTCCCCAGTGGCGATGCTAGGGGAGGCTCAGGACCGTAATCACCACGCGCGCGCGCACAAAAATGATTGCAAGAGGCAGCTTGCGGGACTGTGTTACGCTGTGGATAGCAGAGGGCAGTGCATACAAATAGAGTGTGTGCCGTACCCCTATGCCTCCATGTCTATGCTCCCAACCCGAAGTGCCCCATCGTGGCGAAGCATGTTCACACAATCGCCACGACCCACATGGCATGGGGAAGGCCCTCCGTCGTGCAGCAGTCGATAGATAAAAGTGGCGGTGCATGTGCTTGCGAACATCCATTTACGGATGACCTGGCCAAATAGTGGCACTTGTTCACAATGTCCCCTCTGTGTAGTCTGATGGCATAGTTTTGCTGGTTTGATGAACTTTTAAATGTGGACACAAAGCCCCCGACTCCCCACATACGGGCCCATGCAGAGCGGAATTTTGGTTGTTGTGTATCTTGCTCAAGTGGCATACTTTCCGCCGTGAATGGTTTTGCCCTCTGCTTCTTTCGTGCGAGCACCTTTATTTTATTTCCTTTTACTTTCTTCTTTACTTTCGTCGTCAACATCTTCCAAACTTCCCTTTCAGCTGCCGACACTTTCAAATGTTCGCAAACCACCACCGCCGTCGCCCCAGAGGCAAAAAGAAACACACACGAGCTCAGCTCTCTCTCTCTCTCTCACTCGTTCGCTCTCCCTCCCCGCCTTCTCTCTCTCAGTTCTCTCTCCACGGCCTGCCAAGTCGGCACATTCCTGCCTTTTCAAAACCGCTCGTACTTCTCATTTGCAGTTCAACCACTCTTCTGAATCTCCCCCACTTTCTTTTTTAACTCGACCCCCCCCCCCCCACCATCTTCGCTCTCCCCCATGTGCTTCTCTGCTTGCTTTTAAATCTCTCTCTCTGCGTTTCTCTCCATCTCAGCCCTGTGTGTTTCTCCCCCCCCCCCCCCGCCGCCATGCCCTGTCACCATTTTTGGGCCACCTCTCTGATTTTCGCCTCTGATTTTCGCTCTAAACGCCCCTTCCCCTCACACGGGAAAACAAACCACCCAGGAAGCCCCCCCCCCCCAGGCGCGCACAGCCCTCCTCATTTCCACCGCCCCCCCCCCTCGTGCAGGTGGCTGGCGTAGGGTTACTGCAAAATCCGGAGCGAACGTTGGGTGCAGAAAGACGCACGCTGTTGGGTCTGCGAAAGGGCCCGAAATGGGCAATTAGGCAACGGCGCTAGGATAACATCAGCGCGGCCCAATTCTTGCTTACATTAACACGCGACCTTGGTTATATATTTTAAAAAGTTCGTGTTACCCAATGTATCTTGTTGCATGGAGCGAAGTGGGAATTTTTCACCGCGCGCGCGCACAAAACAAAGACAAAGATCCCCCGTGTAGCCTTAACATACTGTTGGGGCAAGTTCTCTTAGCGAGCACCTATAAAAGGCTGGTACGGCACACGAGGGGGTGGGTGACCAACACCACGCCCGGCCGCCTTTGTCTTACCAGTGGCGATGTTTACACACCGCACCAGGTACTCATTTGAGGGTGAGTTGACCTAGGGGAGGCCCAGGGACCGGTTCAAATAATCGTCACCGGTTTTGGCCGTGAGCAGGAATCAAACCCACGTCGCCAGGTTCATAGCGCAGCGCGCTAACCGCTACACCACCGCACCCCACACACACACACATTCACTCGCTCACGCACGCACGCACGCCGAAAGGACGATCGTTGTAATTAAACTTTGAAAGCGCGTCATTATTACGGCTCAAACACTCGTGAACTATGCAGCGGCTCTCTGACCCTCAGGATTCGCCTTGGATTGGCGGTGCCGTGCCAAGAGCAAAACGCTCGCATTCAACAGCTTCTAAGAAGGCAGCACAGGGCGTTAATTCAGCTTATCCTCTTCATGCATAAACATAAATTTTGGCCAGATCATAAAAATACAAAATACTGATAAAAGAGACCGATGTGCACGTTCAGCCAGCTTAAGATAATGATATTATAAAGCCAGATAACCCGTTTGCGCGGTACATCCAAAGGCTTTATTTTCTCATGCGATTGAGTTCATCTTATTAATAAGGAACACAAACTGCAATTGAAAACACAGTCAGCAGGATGAAATGTTCTTCATTACATCCTTAAGGCCACCTGGTCTTATATCGACGAGCTAAAATATTACATTACGTTGCAAAAACGGAAAAGCATGTGTACATCTGTATTGCAGCAGGCTTTGTGCAAAACATGTTTCGTATAATTGATACCTCTTAGTGTCGCTGTTAATTTGTTTTAAATGTCTTTAGTATATTTATGGAGCAACCACTTCCGAAAAAAATTAATATGGGTCTCATATCAAACGCTTTAAAGTAAATCTTTCGAAAACAATTACAGCTGCAATATCTAACGATCCACTCAAACCAAAATTAGCCAATGACAAGAGGCGGAATAATTTCATTTGAACGAAGTATATTTTTGGTGCCTATATTACAAACATGAGAAGAATTTTACATCCGGAAATGTGGACACTTTTTTGATACTTCATGAATTTGTCATCAACAGCTGGGTGATGACAACAACACCCTGCATCCACACCACGGGCACGTGGTAAGGGTGAGAGACGGAGGCAGATGGAACAGGGTGACAGAGACATGGGAGGAAGGCAGACAGACTTTCCAATTTGATTAAATACATGCTTTAGATAGTTGTTATTATTTTGGCTTTGAATTCTAATTTGACCAAATACCTCATTTGGTATTCAGTATTTGGCCAAATAGTAAAAGTGCTCCATACTCTTTTGTTATTTCGGTAAAGTCACGTAGGTAAAAATAAAAAATAAAGTTACAAGCTTATTTTCCATTGCAGTCACGAAAACTTCAAATCTAGAAGTAAAAGTGCAATTCAGCAGATCCCTATAATTTATAATAGTTTTATTGAAACATTTTTTGTTGTTCATCAAATATTATATGTATAATTTATATACTGTCCATGAATCAAGGAGCACAATGCCAGGTTATTTTAAAACGGGACTTCTCCCTATTTTTACCAATGATTCCCCATGTATTACATGATTTTTTTTCCAGGACAGATATTTCCATTACAAAACAAAAACACAAACGGAGGAACGGCGATGTCTGCACCGACGAAATCACTTTACAATTCTATAGTCGGCCGATGAACACGCTTCACAGGAATTTCCTGACACGTCACTCTCACACATCCATCGCGGAGCAAGACGAGCTGCTCACAGAGGTCGCTTGAAGGAGGATCTCAGGAGGTGGTAGCTTCACGATATCCGCTCACACAAAAAGAGTCGTACTGCTCTGCAAGAGATCCATATAAGATCATGTGTTTCGTGACACGATGTTGAAAGCACCACAAACGTGCAATATTTCAATACATATGTATGTGCCGTTCACGAAGCTACACTTATATTTAATATAATTCTCGCTCGCGCTCGAAGAGAGAGAACATCCCTGGAAATGCAGACAAGCGGAATGGCAGCCAGGCACCAACAATTGTCCACGTTATACTAAGTTGTTATCAGCCAATGAATGAGTGGTTACACGTGGAAGGAGACCAGAGAGAACCTGCAGAAAAGACACGCGTGCGAGGGGGCAATACTATATCCCGTACAGATGGAACAAGGTGGGAGTCCACATTCGCTGTACCGCAAACCCGGACGCTCACGGGAATGGAGTTTCGTAAAAAGCGCGTGATCCACCGACCCTCACTGCCTTGGGGTGCTCGATTACAGGTGTGCGTGACCACCACCGTTCGGCTGTTGGCAGCAATTAGAAATATATATACACACATGATCAAAGGGGCGCCTCACAGTTTGAAGAAAAACCGCACGGAGAGAAGACGAGGGTGTGGACTCGTCCAAAATTACCGCGCGTGAATTATGCCGCAACACAAAATCCTCACCCCCACGCGCTTGTCGAAATCGTCGAGATTTACGTTGCAAGCAGTGCGAGATTTGATTGCCGAGTCGATGAGAGTGCTGTACGTGGCTTACACCCAAAGGGTTCTAATTTACTTTTCGACAAGGTCTTGATCACTTACTGTGCCGTGTAGAGCCACGTAAATCTGGCACGCTTTTAATCTGGGGAGCGCATCAGATGTACAAGAGGCGAAGAAAATATAATTCGTGTGGGCTCAGAACAGAATAGGCACTTCTTTGACAATTAATTTGAAAGTGCTTTACGCACGTTAATGTGGCCGTACAAAACAGATAATACAAAACAGGACAAGGTTTTATTGCATAACGAGATTTGGCAAATCATAATTATGCATAACCCTCATTGAACAGAGTTCATGTCATATTATTCAATTGTGTTATTTTCTCAAAGTACTGTACACTAAGCTCCCACCACCCGCTCATACCCCCCCACTCCTACTGCCATTGTGTAATGGCTATCAACGCGGTACTCTAAATTTGAAGGTCGTCTGTTCTATCTCCCGGCGTGGCAATTAAAGCAAATTTCCCACAGCCTCTGCACATCCGGGCATCACGCGAGCTAATCGGCAGGTCGCGTGTTATGGGTGAAAGTGGGGGTGCTCCGACCTCTTTCAAGACATTTAACCAGTGTGGAAGAGTAGGCCAAATACCATATTTTGGACGGGGCTCTTTATAGCTCCCTCTAGCGATCCCTTTCTGCCAGCAGCGGCTGCGAGCAAATACATTTCTATTGTTCTTACCGTTAACATTGCAAAAGGGACAATTGCCGAAAAATATCACGGGTTATTTAAAAAAAATCAAAGCTAAAAAGGGCGATGTTAAATAGTTTCGTAACAGCACAAAGCCCTCCGAATCCGGTGCATTGAGAGCTGTGCGTGCAGACGCCCTTGGACGCCTATCGCCTTGCGTCTCCAGGAATGCGTTCGCTCAAAAGGTAACGCACGAGGCTGCCTGGGCCAGCCCCGATGGAAACTGCTCGCACCAAATGGCCTGGCTGCCCTGCCTGCCACGCGTCACGTCAATACCAAGCAAAGGTCTGCACGTAGCATCATTGCACGGGCAGGCACGGGACACGCACAAGCGGCCAGGCAAGGGTGGAAGTCTAATTCTTCTGCCATCGGTTGACCTAATGAGTTCTGCATGTGTGCTGGAAGCGCACTGAGGGGCTCCTCGCTCGCTCCCCCCTTTGTTCTTTTCACATCACGTGCCGCTGACCCCCCCCGCTCCCTCCCCCCGATTCGCCCATCCCCCGCCACTTCACCCCGCTTCTCTCGCCATGCTCAAGCCAAACCCCCCCTTTTCCCTTGATTTCTCCCTCCTCCTTTCTCCCTGATTTCTATCTGCACCCTCCACCCACTGCCCTCTCCCTCGAGCCGCGACCCTGCCCACTCCACAAAATCACTGCTCTCCCCGGATAACCCAAACCAAACTTGCCCCCTCCCTCCCCCGTCCACCACCACCACACATCTCATGCGGGTGCACTCTCTCTCTCTCTGTACCTGGGGTGATTTATCGTGCAGCCCCGAGTGGGAGGTGGAACAATCCCAGCCAATGGGGTGAGCAGTTTGCTTCGAAGCAGCTGTTGCTCAATCCCCTCTGTCTGCCCAGAGACACGTAGCTGCAATGCAGGCCAGGCCGGCGCGAGAGTTTGTGTGGCAGGCCCTCCGCTGTGCAATGCCGATTGTGTCGAGGGCGGGGGGGACTGACTGGGCTCTTCTTCATTGCTGTGCTTTTGACATTTTTGGCGACCTCGTAGGACACGCTTGCAAACGAGACTATCCTGGTCCCCGTAGTCCTCGTTATGTTAAACGAAGTAAAGTTTCAAACTTGAACCATGAGGAATGTGGGATTTCCACTCATTGCATAAAAACTGATAGTAGATACGAACGCAGCTCAATGCTTGTTGAAGCATAGGGATGCTCTGACAAAAAAAAATATGACTCAGCTGTGTGCCAATTAAAGTTTTCTGACCCGCTCCTACTGGACATCTGTGAGAAAAGAGCTTCACAGCTCATCGTACTCCTCCGGTTAAAATAACGTTTATGATTCTGTTTGATCTCCCCGCGTGTGAGAACCTTTCTCTGGATTATCTGACTCAATCTCATATGCAATATATATGGGCCAAACATCCCAATGCAAGTAGACACCTTTAAAAAATAAAGAGTCTTGATAGGCAATATAATTTTCATGGATAAGAAATCAACATCAAGATATTATCATGTCCAAAGCCATTGATGCCACCCCAACCTCGCCAACAATTTCCACCTTCTGCCAAATTCCGCAGCTGCTGCACAGTAGACACGCAACTCCGATTAGCACGGTTGGCTACGTACGGTGCGAAGGAAGCTCAATATACAACTATAAACTACATTTTTTTTTTTTACCAGGTAAGGTCCCCTGAGCTTTATAGCTCTATTTCAGAAGCCACCTGGCCACAGATCATAACTCAATGAAGTGGCTTATCTTGTGGAAATGTATAGCAGCCAAATACTCCAAACACACGTTTCTAAAATTTTGAGGGAAAATAACCGGAGGACCAGGAGAAAAATTCCACACGACCACGGGGAGAGAGACATGCAAACTCCAAATACACAGACATCGGGGTTGGGATCGAACCCATGTCCTGTATACCAGGCGAGGCACTTAACATATCGCCATACACACATAACAATGTCTGCCTCGAACAGTATCCCCATCTTCTTTGGTTCTTTCGGTAAAGTCACGTAGAATGAGAATAAAATAATAAATTGATAAAATAAAATAACACAATAATATTCTCACGACGTTTCGGCCACAACACAAGCGGCCTTCATCAGGTGAAGGGACGAGACTGTCTGGTAGGACAGTGGCCACTCCAGCGCTGTCCTACCAGACAGTCTCGTCCCTTCACCTGATGAAGGCCGCTTGTGTTGTGGCCGCAACGTCGTGAGAATATTATTGTGTTATTTTATCAATTTATTATTTTATTCTCATTCTACGTGACTTTACCGAAAGAACCAAAGAAGATGAATCATTGCAGTCACGAAAGCTTTAAATCGCAAAGTATCCCCATCGTTTTGCTCGCAGCTTTTCCCCTCGTCTCCGGACTTGTGGGGCCATTCCAAAACCTGTTTTGGCAACCGGCCCTCCTCCGTGCTGCACAAGCCCCACGCAGTGCAACCACCGCGATTTGTCCACTCGGCAATACGAGTCTACCACAGCCGGTTGACCGGCAGGGCCGCGTGCGGTGGGGTAGAGTGTGTGGGTTACTCCCATCACTGCCAACACGGTTGGGAGTGGCCCCAATTTCTCTCCCTGGGGAGGCATAATCTAGGAGTTCCTTTCCTATTGGAGGCCGTTCTGCCCAGAGAAGTGCGAATAAGCAATATTATTGTAGTGTCCGCACCTTTGCCTTCACCATATTAAACACGAGAGCACAGCGTCCATCCTTTGAGATGTCCACCTATCTCCAGTGGGGGTCATCTGCGACTGCGTCACGGAACTGCACAACAATTTCAACCGCACAACGTTTCTACCGCACATCTGTGAAAACTACTGGACATCCGTCGAAAAGAGCTCTTCATAGCTCATCGGATTCCTCCAGTGTAGATACATATTCCGATTGCGAAGTGTGTGCCGACGCACGTGCATTGTGCTCAGTGGTCCTAAAAATCGCAAAATGGAGGAGGGCTCTTAAACCTGGGTCTCCTGTGGACGAAGATAATAATAGACGAGTGGCTAAAGAATGAATGAACTGCCGCAGAGCACAGTGCGTCACGGCTGCCACTCTCGTTCTAAACGGCACATCTGCCATCTCGTGGTTTCAATGGTGCGTGATGTTATCACTGCACATATGCGTTGAGTAAAAATACATGTTTTGGGTATGTAATGCATTCGATATGCGGGGCGAGGGGGGGGGTGTGGCACAGTGGTTCGTGCACTGCACTATGACTCTCATGATCTGAGCTCGATTCCCAGACATGGCTAAGATCAGTGAGGGTCTAAACGAATCTTGCATCACCCGTGTCTAATTTAACTTACAGCTCTTTGTCAATTCCCTGCTCGACGAAGGCGGCCTTCCAATGGCGTGTCGGTCACGAGGGTTGTTTGACAAGACTTGAGCAAGCTGGCCAGTGCGGGTCTGGTCAAGGAAGGAGGCACGCAACCGGTTCTGATATCGCTCGCTGCTGATGGGAGGCTTGAGCGCTGATTTCAACTGCGCAGTTCACCAACCACCGCTCCACCCAACGAAGCCATAAAATAATAGCCCGCTGCATCGCAGTCGTGCAACACCCCTGCATAATAAGCCTTGCAGTTCCGTTACCGGGGAAATCCCCCCTCCCATATGTATTTTGTTTTTTTTACCTTTCAAACAGCAACGAAGGCTTTCTCAATTCCCACGCCAAAAAGGCCGGCGGCATTTGGAAAAGCACAGTTTCAACTAACGGAACGAACGCATGCACTTGCATCTCACGGTCGGCGTTCCACTTGGCAAGGGGCACTGGAACGCAATGGATTGCCCCTTGCGAAGTGCAATGGGATTGTTATCCGCAAACACTGGCAGATGGGCGACAAACGCAAAATGCGTTAAGAGTAACTTGACGGATTGTAATATCTGCAACAGTAGAGGAGTGTGATTGCGATGTATAATCCCAATTGAGTCACTTGAATTTAGCAAATTTGGACACCGGCACACAAAGTGGCCTTGCCCTTGCGAGTGACGTCGCGGGGATCTTTAACGTCCACCGCGAAGCAGACAGTCCGTACTGTTATCGCGATTATTACACCCGCAGTATTAACCAGGGCGGCCACCGGAAACGACCCTGCAACAGGAGGCAAACGCTCCACAGCTCGGCCACGTCACTTGCCCGACGGATTCATCTCGACTCACCGCCGTCACGCTTTACCCCGCGGACAGGCACATTTTTGTTTTCCCAGAGCCGAGACCAGTTGACCCAGGTGCACGGCCATCGGCGTCTGTATTTACTCAACTTACCTGCAGGGGGAAACAATGTCGGATAATAGCTGAAATAATTGGGCTGTGGATAATATACATTTTTTTTTGCGGACTGTACAGCTTTCACAGATAATAGGAGTGACTGCTAATAGGTTTGCGGATAAGAGGAGCTCTACTGTAACACACTATGCTACATAGCTGCACAACACAGTTAGTGCTCCACAATACAGGTTTTTTTTGGGTTAGATCGCGTAAATGTATAAAATCTATCGTTAAACCCGCCACCACCCGACACAGCCAATTTGTAAGGTTTGTCACATAAACAGAATATGCCAATTCGTTACTTGTACAGCACACCGGTGTGTTGGCTTTGCTCAGATGGTGGCGGGTTTAACGACATATTTTATACATTTACGCGATTTAACCCCCAAAAAAACCTGTATTATGGATGATATTGATCGCGAAAGCCTACTACGTGTTAAACAGTTGGCGCTCCACACTGAGCATCAAGATGTTAACTACCTTGCCTGGTATGCAGGAGGTCGTGGGTTCGATCCCGATCCTGACGCCTGCTGTATATTTGGAGTTTGCATGTCTCTCTCCCCGTGGTCACGTGGAATTTTCTCCGGGCCCTCTGGTTACCCCCCTCCACATTTAGAAACTTGCGTTTAAGAGTATTTGGCTGCTATAAATGTCCACACGATAAGCCACTTCGTTGAGCTATCCTTTGTGGCCATGTCGCTTAATCTGGTAAAAAAAATGGTTCAGTTCATAGTTTTACCGGGGCAATACACGTGGCAAAGTCCAGCCAATTGAGCGATAACAAAGAACGTGTCAGTGCACGCCCGGTTCTGCATCGTGCACCGTGCACGGCTTACACATGCGGGGCGTTTATATACATTAAAAGACCATTGCATTAGACCGCACCTAACGTAAATGGCCTTAATTGCAAATACAATTTCAACGCGTGATATTTCAGCACGGGAAATTGTGGAATTAATAGCAAGCAGCGTGAGCACAATTTTGAAAGTTTAAGCACAATTTCGCATTGCAGAAACGCCAGTTAAAGCTACGTTTAATGAGGTGACTAACTGCACACAATGTGTGTGGGGGGGGGGTGTTCATGTTGTCAGTGTAATGAATTATAGATAGCAAGGTGGAAGCCGGCGCGGTGCACTTTATGACATGTTTATCCTAATGTTAATTATTAGGAATCTAATCAGTGCTTACATTTCAGCCGGAACAGTCCAAAAAGCTCTTCCGGGAAATATAGTTTGATAAAGCATGTAATTCTCGCATTATTTTGTCCTCACGATACGAAAAACCACACTGACAGCACCGATGAGCCCATGTGCCTAATTGTATAAACCTGTCCATTGCGTCATTGGAATATAGGGCACAAAATGATGAAGCATTATACATGTACACATTTATACCTGATACTCCAGGGCCTTGTGCCTATAACCCGTACTCCAAGCCAGCCTAGCAGTGTTCAGTGAAATATCGAGTCAGAACTTTTAAGCTCAGAACGTTAGTTAATGTACACGGTACCAAACTTGTGATGTTGTTACAGCCACACTGCTTTCGACTTAGAACGACTTACAGTACTTCATTTCCATACACTGAGTGCCACAACGGTGCCAAAGTTAAAGCACAACGGACTACCGTCACTTGGTAGTGTTGATCACACAAATAACTCTGATCTGCGAGCATCACACAGAGCCCGAGTGAGCCACGGGGGCAGGAGACATGCGAGCAGGACTGCGGCATTAAAAATAAATCCGTTCTGTTACATATACGTCCAGGAGATAAAAATACGCCCTGGAAAAATAAAATATTTTCCGAAACCCGGCGCGTAAATTTACAGCACCTATTTTGAAATGGTAAGGTTAGCCGTAGGAACGCACGGCGATAGGATTTCCATGGACTTAAGCCGGCGTCTGAGGCTGTGATATGGCCTCGCCCTCTGGTGGACCACAGGTGGCGCGGTTCTTTGCGCCGTTCGTTCATTTCACTCATTTGCCATCTTTGCGACTCTCGCCACGGGTAATCTCTATAGCGATCGCACCACGCACGTGGTAATTTGCTTTGTGGGCTATTTTGGGTTCAAGAATCTGCTGCGTGCACTTGCACCCCATGCCAGTGAACTCTCGTGGAGCCCCCCACAGGGCTGAGATTGAGGTGACCCAACCGAGGGTTTCCATTTTCGGGGGGTGGGTTGGTGCCGGGAGGCAAACTTAATTTTAGGACGTGAACACATCCCATATATATATCAGTAAACACTACAATCAAGACATTTTGTGGAGGTCAGCGGGGATAATACAAGACCCACGAGACAACGTTGTGACATATGTCTCCGTTTAATTCCTCCTGTTCACTCGGAATATATGCAGGAGGTCACCTATCATGATGAAGGTGAATCGTGACATGCTTAGTGAATTGGGAGATCGTGAATTCTCCTCTGCTGCCCCCATGGTTTACAAACTGATTTATCTCCCCAGTTACCCGTGCTGTCAACCCCCTGCCCCTGTACAAATCCAGGCTCAACACCTTCCCTTTACCCTCTGCCTATGACCGACTGCCGAACGCTACGAGGTAAATATGATCACTGTGCGTTTGTCTTAAACAACGTCTTGAGATGTGGCCGCATGTATCGTTTCAATAAAGTCTTCACGATATCCTACAACGTCGACTCTGCAACCGAAGTGGAATCTGGAAGAAAGAAAATCAACGATGGCAAATAGGCGGAGGGGATTGCTTTGTCTTTCAAATTATGATTAATTTTCTTTCATCTTAATTGTAAACTATTTTCAATAAATTAATAAAGGTGTCCAGTTTGGACGGGGCGTTTCCCCCCTCGTGACCCCCCCCCCCCGAAAACTCCGCCCATGGATGGCGAGTTGTGTGGTGGCATCAGCCGCAATGTCCCATATGACCTCTTCAACTGATGTCGAACTCCCCACTCAGCCTAAGGAGGAACCTGCCTCTGGATGGAGATACAAAGGGGGACAGTGCAGGGGCACATATTTATGATGGGGGGGCATACCTCCCTTCACGTCACCCCCATGGAGTACTACAATAGAGCTGGGGCAACTAGTTAATTGATACAATTACAATTATTTGACTAAACATATATGGGACGCCGCGGTGGCGAGATGTTAACTACCTCGCCTGATATACGGGAGGTGGTGGGTTTGATCCTAACCCTGTCGCCTGCTGCATATTTGGAGTTTGCGTGTTTTCCCCATGGCTGCGTGTATTTTTCTTCGGGTCCTCCGGTTATTTTTCCTCCACATTTTAGAAACGTGTGTTTGGACAATTTGGCTGCTATACATTTCCACAAGATAAGCCACTTCATTGAGCTATAATTTGTGGCCAGGGCGCTTATGAAAAAGAGCCATATAGCTCAGTGGGCCTTACCTGGTAAAATAAAATAGTTGAGTTTATATTAATGTGTACACTTTATTTTGTGGTTGATTATTCGGGCTGGCTTAAAAACTAAAATTGCACCTCCTACCCCGAAGGCGGGAAACCCCCTAAAAAGCCATGCTCAGCATGACGCGACTGTTGGTGCCGCTGGCGTAGCCAAGCTCCGCCCATCACTTGCAGTCCAGCGGCACATTTGGGAACAGAGGTGCGACTTTTTTTTCTAAATATTTTCCGGTTATCAGATTAGTCACACTATCGAACCGATAATCGGTAATCAATTACTTTACAGGATTCCCTCGTTATACGTGAGGGATACGATCCGGATATTATTGTGAAAAGCAAATTTCTCAGATAAATGATATTGACCTACAAAAACATAAATTTTAAATGAATGACCTTAAATACATTACGTAAACAAGCTATTAAACACATGAACATCATCACAAAACATCTTTCTCTCATCACTTTCTGTCATCACTTTATTTAGTCACTTTATCTCGATGCAGTCGTGTAGAGATCCGAGATGGGATTCACGGATAGCCAAAATCAATCGCGGAGAGCAAAGTGAGTGAATAACGATGGAGTACTGTTATTGAATAATGTACAGGTTCGATTCCTCGGCGCGGCGGTTGAAACAATAGGCACTTTATATATATATAAAAAAATCCACCCTTTCGCTCAACACCCACTTCTGTTCACCCGACAGTAAACATGTGTTCACCACCATCAATCGGCAGGTCGTGTGTGGCGGTGTAAATGTGGCTACTTATTATGGTCCGTGGGACCAGACCGGATATTTCACTCGTCGGTTCCACCTGAGGTGGCCTCACTTTCGCAGTTACAAGTTCCGCATGTGGCCAATAACAACAGTGAATGACGCAATTTCAATCTTTTAGTGTTATTAATAATTATCTGAGAATCATTTCAAATGCGTGCGGTGGTTATCAAGTACTGTAATTCAATGTTACTAGCCGAAAAAAGTACACCGGCACTGCTGAAGTCTTGCTACCTTAGGTGGTGCCATTTTCTGCTCTGGCCCGTGGGCAATATGAAATACTCCCTTCACCTTCAAAAGACGTTCAGCTACCGTAAGAGTGGGCAGAAATACCCTCTAGAGTTTAGATTATAGAATTATCTCTCTTGAGAAGCTTCATTTTCGTGGAATGGTCCATTCGCCAGCAGTGGGCGAGGTAAGCCAGTGGTAGCCCCCCCAGGGGGAGCGAGATGACCTTTCTGGCGGTGCGAGACATTGCCAGATTTGTTCTAGCAGGTAAATGATCGAAAACACAAATTAAGCACGGGGCACGTAAGTACAACTACTTTGTTTCATCGAACCTACATTATAAAACAACAATTTACGATTGTGAACCAAAGGGATGCAGGCTGCAGTAAAGATAAGAACCACTGCGACACGCAAACAATTGCGGGTTTTCACCGGCATTTGACCCCTTTTATAAACTCCACGGCGCCAAAGCAGGTGCCTTATAGAATCACGTGCTGCAGTGTGTGCGGTATACAAGCCGGTCACGGACGCCTGGCAGAGCGGCGGTGTTTGTTTGGCTTGGTAATTGCCTCTATAAGGAGGGGCCGCTATGAATACACGTGGCGGTCAGTGCTGTCCACATAGCGGCGGAGGAGACTTGCTGCCCGCCCTGTGTTTATCCAAACCCAGATTCAAATTGTTTCCATACACGCGGCGAGCTGTCACCGGGGCTGGAGAGGAACGCGTGGCCACCTCGACCCCCCCCCCCCCCCAACCACACACCCTCACAACATGCCCAACATGAGCTATCCCCGGTGTACACCCGGCAGCGCAAGTAACTATTGCTGCGAGGATACCGTGCAAGGGAAAACTTTCGGCCGTGCGCGTGGAACGTCAGCGCCACGTCGCTCCGACAAGACACGAGTCTAAAGCATGCAACATAATTCACTGACACGGCGTTGACTCGAGGTGTAATCTCTCTCTCTCTCTCTGCATCGTGGCCTTAGTAACCTGGGGGGGAGAGGGCGATTGGAGGCGCGTGGACCAGTGGTCTTGTTTGGTGGGGAGGTGGGGGGGGGCATAACGTACGGTGCGAAATAAGTTCAACAAACCAAAACGGTTGCGTACCACTCCTGTAGTGTAAAAGGTAATGGGGAGTGATAGCACCCGTTCAGATATCACTCGCCACTGATGTCAGTAATCAAATTCAGATGGCTGGATTTCAAGTGCAGTGCGCTCACTACTGCTCGAGCTGGGTCCTCCCCTACAATAATATTTTTTGCAGCAAACCGTGACAGAAGAAGATCACCGCGCCAAACCTTTTTTGCAAATAAATGTTTACCAAAAATTAGTGGCGAGTGACATCTTTCTGAACCAACCGGTCCTGCACCTCTCCGCATTGATCAGGATCGCGATATAGCAGCGATTTGGGGGGGGGAAACACCCCAATATTTATCTAGTGGTGAATTGACCATGGCGGCTTGATAACGATTAAGATTATTCGTACAGAATCAGACTGAAAAAAACCCCGGCTTTGAAGTTTCGTGAACCATTCACCTCGAAAATCCGATGTGTGGGTGAAACGCGCGAACGGAAGAGTACCAAAAAAAAAAGATCCTCCTTTTGTGCATCTGTGGGTTGGCGAGCGAGCTTCTAAGGATGCCTTTGAGCCCTTGATGTGATCCAAGCGGGTTTAGAATTGAGGCCATTTACTTTGGCGCAAAGTGTTGCGTTCCAACTTCAGAACACATTCAATAGCCCCTCACCCTCCCTTCCTCCCACCCACGTACCCACCTTTTCAAATCATCAAAGATGCAATCGGGCGTCGCGAGCTCTGTAGGATTCTTGAAATTCTCCATCGAGATAGACTCGGTGCATTCATCAAAAGCACGTGTTGCCCTACAATGATTGTAAGCGTCGCGCCTTGCACCCCGCTCTGATTGGCCGACTTTATGCGAAATCAAGTCCAACGCTCACCGTGAACTCATCCAGGCAGCAGCAGCAGCGTGTGTGCAGGCTGGGCAACAATTACAGCAGTGGTTCTTAACCTAGGGTGCACGCTGCAGCCCCTGAGGATGCGAGATGTTCTTTCTGCGAGACATGGCCAGTTGTTTTAGAAGTCAAATAATCGAAAGCACAAATTAAGCACGGGCACGTCAAGTACAACTACTATGTTTCATGAAACCTATTTATTAAGATTATATTTTTAACGATTGAGAAAAGGGGTGCAAAGCTGCAGTGAAGGTCAAGAACAATTGATCTCCAGTGATAATCAACGACATGCAAAAATCATCGCCGTCTATAAATTATAATTTGAACGTGTATCATTACGCCGACTTCATGCACATCGTTTAACAGAAGCAACCCCATATATCTCATCTACGCAATATAATGGCCGGTTCATGATGCGTAATTGGTATCTACGCAATTTGCATATACCGTACTTTTTGTTAATTAACTTGGAGTTGCTTATCAATGCGCTGTGCAATTATGACAAGTTTTGCACCGTTCGCTCATTGCGGGAACAGTGATAATTACTGGAAGAAAAAAACTAATTAATTTCGTCAGATTTGAATGCGTGTTAGATTTAACGCCGCTTGCAAACCATTTGGGTCAATACGCTTGCTTTCGAGTTGAGGTATTTACAAGCGAGATTTTAAGTTTAAAAAATACGTTAAACCAATGTCTTGCTTTAACAAAACGGTGCTTATTCAATTAACACGCAAACGTATTTGAGATTATACGATTTGAGCACCATTGACAAGCAATGCTATATTTAGTAATTATAAAATTTAATCAAAACGTATATTAAAGTAACGTAAATAGAGTTTAAAACCATGTGGTATACACGTGTTCGTCCTTTTAATACCGTGGTCAGAAACGTCCACAATTGTGACATTTTTACGTATAACTACATGGTTGGAGGATAAAGTGATTGTGCTGTGCAATTTAATTAAACGCTGACGATGGATAAATTACAGCAGGCTTTCAGTGAAAATCAGTGCAAATCGTTTGTTGAATTTTTACATGTCCTTTGCAAACGGATTATTGTCGATTTATCACCAGAAGCTGATAAAGCTTTGAATCTCGTATTTTCGGTAAATGCAATTTTTATATATATAAAACCGCACAGGCAGACCTCACCGAATGGCGGGGTTACGTTCCTGAAAAATGCCGTTTTAGACAAAAAAAGCCCTCTACAAAAAATATACCTCATGGGGAAAATATGGTTGCGTTCCTGGGCCCGACATTACCAATTGATTATCCGTGATTTCCGCTCTGGTTATTGTAATAAACGCTGCGAGTCGCTCTCAATTTCTTGTGAATACACTTTTATTTGTTTGAACTCCACTCCAACACAAAACAAAAATCCCTCTCTCCATCTTCCCGCAGCGCGGCACTCAAAACCCGACGTTCGCCCCCTCACCCTGAAATTGTCAGCCCGAGCCTCGACCCCCTAAACACTGTCGCTTGAACGTTTAACGATGAGCCACCATGCCGTCCGCATGACTAACGTCGACCACTGGACGGCAAGATGCATGCGGCGACGTGCGAACATTTGCACAATGCCTTTGTCCCTGAGCGTGTCGCTGATTCGCCATCTAGCCACCCCTTGGTCTTGCTAACGAGTGGCCGCCGAGATGCATGCGGCAATTTGTGAACATTTCCGTCGAATGCGTTACATAATTATCAAACAAAAACACACAAAGATCCCCCGTATAGCCTTAAGAGACTGTTGGGGGCAAGTGTTGGCTAGCGAGCACCTATGAAGGCCGGCACGGCACACGAGGGGGGTGGGGTGGCCAGCACCACGCCCGGCCGCCTTTGTCTCCCCAGTGGCAATGTTTACGTACCGCACCAAGCACTTAATTGAGGCTGAGTCGACCTAGGGGAGGCCCAGGACCGGTTCAGATACTCGTCACCGGTGTTGGCCGTGAACGGGAATCGAACGCGGTCGCCAGGTTCGCAGGGCAACGCGCTAACCGCAACACTGCCGCTCCCCACACACATACACACAACGACCTACATGGTAAATAAATCGTTATCACAGTCGAATCATTCGCACCTTGAAACGGATGCAGCGCTATCACGGCACTACTTTTCGATGCGGAGACAAGAATCTTGGCAGCGTCAAATCTCGTACAGCCGAAACATGAACCCCCCCCCGCCAACGTGTTCCGGAAAACAGACCTCGATAAACCGTGAATATTCTTAGCTCTTTCGGTAAAGTCACGTTGAAGGGAAACAATAAAACATATATAAAACAATAAAAATTCTCACGACGTTTCGACCATAACACAAACGGTCATCATCGGTCATCAGGTGTGATGATGACCGTTTGTGTTGTGGTCGAAACGTCGTGAGAATTTTTGTTTTATATTTTATTTTGTTTCCCTTCAACGTGACTTTACCGAAAGAGCTAAGAATATGAATTACTGCAGTCACGAAAGCTTTAAATCAAAATTAAACCGTGGATAGCTAAGTGAGCCGCATTGGGCAAGTTTTTCCTGCACATCCGGTCCCTGCTTTCACCACACAATGCGTTCCTGGAACGCCCGTCGTAAATCGGATCCTATTTTCCCACAGAGAGTAGAAACATTACTTGACGATGTTTTTCCTTTCATCAGCCACGTTTAACGGGGTTTAATAGGTAAGCATCCACGAAGACGCCTGAGATTAACAAAAGCTCCACGCCGAGTCACATCGGAAACCAGAGTGACTTGTTCAAATGCGTTCGGGAGTCGTGTTGGAAGATGCGTCGTAAAGCAAGTTTCTGCGTCGTCGTAAATCGATCCGTGGTGACGTTAAATCAACGTGATAAATGTGCATCTTTGTAAATTGGACCGTCTTAAACTGGAGACCGCCTGCATTTGAAAACTAAAAAATTGTGAGCGAGCCGTCATGCACAAAATGTAAAAATGTGTATTTAAATAGCAAAACCCAACATTGCTAAAAAAAAGTTAGAGGCCCATCCAAAGTGTTTGATTCGCCATGAATAGTGTATCAATCATTTTTTTCATTGACAGTGACCGCATTTATCCAGGCAAGTACACATGCAGTAAATCACGTACGCTCCATAATAAATTCAGATACAATAAAACCTTGGATTGCGAGCATAATTCGTTCCGGAAACGTGTTTGCAATCCAAAGCACTCGTATATCAGTTGTGATCACGTGACGCTCGGCAGTACAAAGCGTATACGTACTACTCGTATTGCAAAACCCTCGCTCGTTTATCAAATTAATATTTATTTAAATTTTTTGCTCATCTTGCAAAACACTCGCAGACCAAGTTACTCGCAATCCAAGGTTTTACTGTACACATAAAGTGTGCGCCAGTTTGTTCAAGTTGTAATATAAAATGTTTCTAAAGCAGCACATTGATACCTATACGGTGTTCTTACTCGTGTATATAAACACGTTTTTTCCCTTTGAATCATCGTGTGCATTTTGATAGTTTAAAATAACAAAAATCGAAACGTACAAAAATCAATTCACGTGCAGTATTCGAGGCGTAGCATCATTTAGTGCATACAAAAAAAAACACAAAAAAAACGAGACCAACAAGGTTAAGGAATTCCTGTTTTTCACGGACATTATATTCGGCAGTGTAAATTGCGGCAGGCAGGCGGGCAGGCAGGCCGGCCGCGGTTCACACGAAGAACTGGGCGATGAGGTTGGCAGTGCCGCACAGCATGAGCGCGACGTGCGCCAGCGTGGACCACCGGCCCAGCGTGCCCCGCCGCTTCTCCGACAGCAGATGTACGAGCGACGGCAGCACGAACACAAACGCCAGGCCGCACGTCGCTCCCGAGTAGCTGCACCAGAGGCAAAGGAACGTGGTGGTGGGGTGGGGGGGGGGTTGGTGGTGGAGCGTGTGCAGATCGGAGAGTCAACATAATGAACGAAAACAGCAAGTCAAAGTTTTTGTTTTTCCTTTTGAACTGGCACATCTGAGCAGAGCCAAAGCAGGGCCCGCGCGTTACGCACGGGTGGTTTTCCACTGGCTATTTGATGAACAGAGTCGGAAATAGACCGTTAAACTCTGGCCTCACGAAGACATCCGATTCTAGTTCGAGACCAAGCCGGGCCGGAGAACGGCTAATGGCACGTTCATCGCTTGTGCGTCAGTACAACTAAAACGCAACAACACCGTGCCATCTACACGTGTCTCGACTCGTCAATTGCAGTGCAGATTCTGCAGTGGGGAAAACCTGGCGCTTCCTGAACCGCACCGGGCTGGCTTGGCCCTGGCGCAGATCGGTTGAACAGTGTAAATGCAGTGCTTTGCAATACTTAAACGAGCAGCAATAGTTGATTAGAGCTCATTTTGACACTTCTTTGGGAAGGAATAGTTTCTCCGTAAGACAGCCACCATGTATTGCTTGCAAAGTTGCACTGAATTTGTCAGTGAGTCGAACACCAACCGGGATTTTAATTTACAATCTTCAAATTGTGAGTTGGTCAGTCTACCACAGTGCTACAATTCTCGAATAACAATAATAAAACATGCAAGTAAAATGAGTAAACAGAAAATGGGGGCGTTAGAAGAGGCATGGTTGAAATATGCAGGGCGTTTTGATTTACGAGAGGTGTGAAAGTGAAAAAAAAATCGTTGAGAATAGGGAGGGGAAAGGCCTTAGGGATTGGGGGAGGGCAACAGGAAGTCAGGCCAGAGGGTGTAAAGCAGGAGAGCGACGACAGGAACAAAAGGTGAGTGGGAACGGAAGCAGAGGGCACAGAGAGGAAGCGAGTGAGCGAGCGAGGGAGGGTCAAGGTGAAAAGGTGGATGAAAAGGTGGGTGAGCGGGAGGGGACGTTGAGGGTTGAAGGGGAATGCAAAGGCGACAGGGGGAAGGATGTGGATAGGGGTGAGGGGTCAGATGGGGAGAGGGTGGCATGCGAGAAGAGGCACAAGGCAGGGAAGTGAGGTGAAGGGGTTTTGTTGAAGAGTAATTCAAGCTGCAATACAAGAGCTGAGCTTGGCCTCCAAGCTTAGATGGCTTTCTCGGGGCCCTTGCCTTTTCACCGGCATTAATAATTTGTGTGCTTGGCACGCTGTGCAGTAAAAGAAAGCTAGTATTTTCCTAGGGTCCAAACCGATTCATTAAATATTGAATGCTGCAATGAACTCTTTTTTTGTTACGACATACGATGCCCAGACCTGCTGTGGCGATTAACCCTTCTTTAAAAATCACCAATACGAAACATTATCTGGTTTAGAGAAACTAAACTTTACTGAAGCATTATTAAACATAGTATATAAGACGGCTGGTCAGTGTAACATTATGAGACTGTGAATGATTAGTTAATCTTATTTCTGACCAATTCCTAACATGCCTCCAGCATAGTTAACAAGATTACGGCTGCTTTTTGTTATTACTTAGTATTGTCTTTAATCAGGCAACCATGACTAGTGGTCCACGCCGGGGTGACACATTAGGAACTTTATGAGCAACACATGGTTTAAGCTTCACAAAAATATGCAGAAGCACAAACATCCTTCACAGAATTCCGTTTATTTTTGCAGTGGGGGGGGGGAAGTTTCCCAAGATGTTTTTACGTGCGTAAATGCGTACATTTTTCTTCTTGTTTTTACTTTCGCTGTTCGCAAAGCACTCAAAAACTTAGACCGCACCCAACAGCATGGCTCACTTACCGAATGATCGCGCCGATGTTTGGGTAAAATCTAGCGACGAGAACTCCGCAGCCGATGAGCACCATATTGAGCACCAGCACATGCAGCACACTGAGGAACAAATGGCACGAAAAACAACAAATGTGAGCGCCTCGTGTGACACGTTAAACTGCATTAAAAGTTGAACATATTTCACTCGAGCACGCAGACAATTAGCGGCCTTTAAGAGTTTTCGCACAACCTAGTGGAAACGGTCAAACGAACGATCGATCGAGTTTTCCGCTCAATTCAATGCAGGGTCTATTTTCCACGCCGGGTCAAGGTGACTCCAGAAAACACGGCGAGGCCAATTTGGTCAAATTAAGTGGAGTTTTGAGCCGTGCCTCGTGGCCTCCTCATCTGTTTAAACGGGAGGGAAACTGACAGGGCTGTCACCTTGGGTAACTTTTCCCCCAGATCTGCGTGAAAATCTGCACGCGGAAGATGTACGCCAGCATCGGGAAGACGGTGCTCATCTGGAAGAGCAGGAAGACTCGCGCCAGCAGAGCCATGATGTCATCGTTTGGGAGATTGTCCAAGAAATTCTGTCAATACAATGAAGGGGATGATGTGCAGTGATAAAATATATTAAACAAAACGTATACACAGTGGATTAGCCGATGGGTAATTCCTAATAGTTATAAACATTTCAGCACTTTCACATCATCAGCTATGATCCATCCACTGTTGGATGAAAGCCTCTCCAAGTCGTCGCCATCTGTCAGTGTCTTGCGATGCAACAATCTAGTTCCTGCAAGCGAGCCAATTTCATCGTTCCTTCTCCGCCGTTGATGAGTTACCTATTTGTGCTGTCACTGATGTTAGATTTCACCACTAGCCATGAACTCTTTTAGCGACATGTCCTATCCAGGTCAACGTACTTTTCTTAATACAATACAATGTCTGTAATTTGTGATGCCTTAGTTTATCCAATCAGATTTTGAGAAAACATCTTCTAATGTCACTGTGAATATAACTTGCTTAAAATATCTTTCCCTTTAAAAATCTATCCTCTTTCTGAGCATGTCTATTGCCGTTCAGATAATGTTACCTTTCTACCCACTTTAACGCACTTTCCATTGTTACATTAGTTATTACGTTATTCAAAGTGGTGACATCCATTTGTCACTTCAATCATTGTGTTTCGCTAGACATTTGAAAATGACGCTTAGGTTTAAGTCTAAAATCAGCTATGCCTTGACCTACATTTTTTATAACTATTTTCTTTGTACCTACAATTAGCTTTGTCCTTTGGCTATGTTGAAGTGCACCTTGCATCGCACCACCCTGATATCTTTTCACGTTCGTTTTGCTGAGGACACAGATGTCTCCAACAATCCAAGTTTTGTTTGTTATAACTAGGTGAAGCCCATTATTAATTTAATCACATGGGTCCCACTCCATTTCCATCTCCTATAGTCCTCTTTGAAAACAATATTCGTTAACTTCATATAGTGATCACTAACAGAAGCTAACCTCTTGTATTCCTTCTTGCAATGTGAAACGTAATAATTTTCTTGCCATTGCAACTGTTACCAACTATTGCGATACAGTCACCCATGACGATGCCATGATTTTTACCCCTCGCTATGACTTGTTGCTGGGACATACACTTGCATTATGTTAAACCCATCGTGATTCTAGAGGCTTACCATTAGCTGGGCAATTCTATCCGATATACTCTTGAAACCTAAAACTCTATGTATTATTCCCAGAGAGTCTAAGAATCCTGCTCCTGCATAATTAATGTCAACTATCACTCTGAGACAGAATAGGTTGCCATTTTGCAGAAGTTATGGAGTCACCTTTTGTTATCACGTCACCGAGGCCAACTATGTCTCAATTTAAATCTCTCAATTCTGTCCCCAGTTTGACGACAGTTGATTATCTGGATAACAGTCCACGTGTCGTATGCAGTAACGATCCAGTCAAGAAGGAGTTCTGTTCTTACCTAGTGAATCCTAACATCCGTTACTCCTATGCCTACGATGTTGCCATAATGTGTGATGAAATCAGAGTTGCAGGTGATGAAGGACCATGGTTCAGACTGCACTAACATAGGGGGAAAGATATGTGACTATACTTCACCATGCTGGTCAGTGCCGGTTGGTGGATATACCCACCAGACAAGGGAAGTGCACTACCTATATATAAAAAAACAACCTCAAAAACACATTTGTCAATAACACTGCTTTAAAAAGGAAAAAAAAAATCTAGGATTGAAGCTTTCGTGAATGCAGGAATTACTATACTCATTGGTTCTTTCGGTAAAGTCACTTATGTAGAAATAAAATTAAAATTGAAACGTCGTGATCTATTGTAATTTTATTTCTACGTACGTGACTTTACCGAGAGAACCAATGAGTAAAGAAAAAAAAGTCTATGTAATAGGTGAAGTTTTGGGCAAGGGTCCTTCGTTACATCAGGCAGAGAGGTGGAGACAGAATTTTATATTCCACAGGGCCTAATTATTAAATAATACAAATGTTGCCTGATTCACAGTTTTTAAATAATACAATTAGTGATGCATTTCTGGGTTCAATTATAATTTTAATACAATTATAATCAGCGTAATGTACTTAAGTGATGTTTAGGCCCAACATTCAGGTTAACCCCAAACATCTCCCAATCACTCATGGGGGGGGGGGGGGGGTGGTTAGCCATGCTCATGTTCTCATCAGTGTAATGATGCCGAATTAAGGCTGTGTTTACTCATTACCTAAACCGGAACAATAATATATATTATTCTTGGTTCTTTCGGTAAAGTCACGTAGAAGGGAAACAATAATATATATGTACAATTATATTCGTTTCTTATGAAATACATATCGACGAATAATTATGCAGTAAAATGGTACGGAATATATGCAGTATATAGAGTGGTCTTTACTCGCCTCTTGAATGCAAGATTTCCACAGCGGTGGAGATGGGAAGGAGGCAAACACTAGGATTCCTACGTAGAGGTACGTGAAGCCAACCAGGCCATAAGCAATAGAGAGATCTCTGACCTGCTCACACGCATGTCACACCACCACACACATGATACATGTTTAGCGAAAGGGGATCGAGGCCATTGAGGCCCTTTATGGAACACTTTTACGATTAAGGCATCGAACATAATGAACGGTGAAACGTATGGTGTTTTATGCTGGGGGAATGTTAGCGTACATTGTTTTCGGGATGCCGGTTGTTTTTGACCAGGGTGATGACGCAGTTGTGAAGGAAAAAGGCAAGCGTTAGGATGCCTGTCATGGCAGGGAAAAACTGGCGAAACTCTGCAAGCACAAACACACGACCACAAAGAAGATTCAACAGTAACAAGTTACAAAAGTGCTCATCCAGCCATGATCAAACCACTGCTGGATGAATGCCTCCCCAGGCTGTTGCCATCTATCATGACCCTGCGATGTAATAATCCACCATGCACTTGCAGCTGATTTCATCATTCCATTTCCTTGGGAAGACGCCCTCTCGGATGTGTCCGTTCCTTGGCTGTCAACCATCTTCCCTTCTAGCGAAGTGCACTGCCTAAGTCCAATTATTTTTCTTAACAGTACGACGTATGCCTTTAACCTGCCAATATTCTCTCATCCATGTGTTCCTGTTTCGATTTAACTTCATCCAGATACCAGTTTGAAAAACAAACGCATTGTTGGTTGTAATTCCTATGTGCTGCGCTTAGATAATTTACCTTGCTATACAATTCCACATAAGTCACTTCATTGAGTTATAATTTGTGGCCAAGTCGTATCTGAAAAAGAAGCTAATGACTCAGTCACCTGGGGTAAGATAAAAAAAAAGTTTAGTTTTATTTGTATAGATTTTTAAACTGATTTGTTACCGTTCCTATACTTTGCACTCGTATCGTGTTTTAGTATTGTTTGTTGTTCTAATGTTCTGACTTGCCCCTCCTGGACATCGGTAAAAAAGAGCTTTATAGCTCATATGACTCCTCCAGTAGAAATAAATAAATAAACATTCTGACTTTATAAGCTTACCAGGCACAAAGTGTCTGTCGCTGGTCGAGATCCAGTGGAAGTCGAGGTGTATCCCCCACTGAGAGGCCTTGACTGTGACCAGGATCAGGAGGTAAACCACAGAGACTGTGCCTACATTGCAAAGTGGCAACCACACAAAAAAGACAAGACTTAGATCCCTCCGTATCGGCCAGCACCACGCCCTACCACCAAACGTGGTAGGGCGTGGTGCTGGCCACCCACCCCCTCGTGTGCCGTGCCGGCCTTCATTGGTGAAGGCCGGCACGGCACACGAGGGGGTGGGTGGCCAGCACCACGCCCTACCACGTTTGTCTACCCAGTCGCGATGCTTTTACGCACCACAGCAGATACTCATTTGAGGCTGAGTCGACCTCGGGGAGGCCCAGGACTGGTTCAGCTAATCGTCACTGGTGTTGGGGTCGCCGGCTTCGTAGGGCAGCGCGTTAACCATTAGGCTACCGCTCAACACAACACACACTTTCAAAATGAAGCCACGTGTTTGTACAACATACTGGCTACAGACCGCCAACTTGGGGCTGTCCGTATGAAGCCACTGGCAAACGTCAATTACTTTATAGTAAATACATATAAGGTGTCACTGATTTAAAGAACATGAGAGAAGTGTGGATGTATTCTATTTAACCACTCAACAGATTAAAAACACGAGGTATTGAAGGAAGATACAGCCTGAAAACCAGATAGCTCATAAATTGATGATACAAAATAATTACTATTTAGTTGGTGATATTGCAGCAACGGGTCTGGGACTGTCTGATAAGGCTTTTGAAGCCTTGTGAATAAGGGAAAATATATTTTAAAGCCAAGGGCAAATGCAAAATTATGGAATTCTAGTGAGTGTTATACATCAGCATTATAATGCAACATCAATGCAGTGATGTCAGTAGGGCACTATGGTGGATACCATATTAACCGAACTTCAATACCATTTTACAAACCAGGACACAAGACTTGGTAGATATCTACAAGATAAGCGCTATTTGTTGTGTTTTGGTTTCACGTTTAATTACAATTTGGAAGATGCTCAAAACAAAATGTAATCTTACGCTGTTGCGCATGTCATTTGACATGTACAATACAATACAGAGAATAACCCATGCAACATTACCAACAAAGATAAACCCTTTAGCCAAGTATATCACACAACAGCAGCAGTCTACAGTACGTTCAACAGAGCTGCCAACACGCCTCGTCTGCCATGCGCAAGGCACCCTCTGCTGACCCGGCTCACAATTTGTGCTGCCAGGTATTGAAAATGTCCCATCGGGCGCAGTGGCAGACCAACACTGAGCTGTATCATTACCGAAATTCAGGTGCTGTTTTCATTGCTGTGAAACGTAACCCATGACCAAGTCAACAGTGTCAGACTCGCTCGCAAGAGACTGCATTTTGTTTATATATTTGAACCTCAAGCCCTGCTCACCAATCAATCACGTCCATTTCCAGAAGCTAGGCGAGAAGCCCAAAGGGATACAATATCTCTTTTCGCAAAGCAAGCTCAGATTCGATACATTGCGACTGCTTTCAAAAATGACCTAATTTAATTGCACATTATTCCTCCGAGTTTACTTTTGTAACAGACGCGATACAGCCCCCTCCATAAATCGAGGCCGGGAGGGAATTAAATCAAACGGAAACCCCGGACTGTTTGGTATTACGGCGACCTCTGACCCGGCTGGGACGCTCGAGTTTCGTTCTAAATTCCGAGCGTCTCCCGAGTTGTTTCCCAAATCTTGGGCGCACCCTCGCCGGGCCTCACCCAGGTTATTGAAGCGTGCGAAGAACGCAGCGGAGCGGAAGTTGAGCAGAGGCAGCAGCAGAGGCACCAGGTAGAGGGGCACGGTGTTGGTCTGGCTCCAGAACGTGTTGAAGGTCTCAAAGGAGCCGTTGGTGGGCCCCCGCAGCCCTGCCTCAGGCGGTCCCTCGAACACTCCCGGCGCCAGCATGAGGAGGCCCCCATAGCCGGTCACGTTGGACAGCTGTTTGACAGGGTTCGGGCAGAGCACTGCAACGCAGCACCGCGCGCGGTAACTTTGACGTCAATTCCTTTAAGTAGAAACTTTAAAGTGTATTTAAAATTAATGGTTCTTTTAATGATATAAAACATACTATCAGTTTATATCGTGTCATTCATGCCGACAGCATCCCACAAAGGTGATGGAGTATTTACATGAAAGTCCTGGTGTTGGTGGAATTTCATCTGCAGTGGTTGTCTTTTGAGTCACTGGGCGTTGAATGCAGAAATTTGGTGGATTTGCATAAGCGGAATTGTGATGCAACATGGAAGATGAAGGTTGTGTGTCCGACAAAGTGCTTTGGAGGTTTTATTGGGATAAAAGATGTTACGTGATTTATTGCACGAGTGGTATTAGCAATGCGATTTATACACGTATAACACTTATTTTATTGGAACTGTTTACACATTTCTCTTGAAACATTTTGTTAATATACCAAATGTAAATGTTTGCAGTTATTCAAACAGTTTATGGCTGTCATGTGCATTTCATACCAGGATGAGAACCATTTGTTCTCGGGATATTATCCGTCATGTTTATTCCACAGGCTTTGTCTGTCACGCAGAAAGTACATCACAAGCACAAACACATGATTAACAACTCAAAGGTCTCCCTGTGCACTACTGCGCACACATTGTGGTGGCCATCGTTGTCAGTCCTGAATCAGTGATGGACATTCCACATTCTTATAGAACACATCGGGCTTCATGTCTCCACTCTTTAACGGAGTTTAACTCGCAGCTTATGTGCAATTCCCTGTACTCGGGTATCAAATATGCTCTCGAAAATTTAAATTCCTTCATGGCATCACAAAAATCAATAACACCAGGCCAAATACTTTTCCAACACACGTATGCATGTTGAGTTTATTTTTCGCACCGTATGTAGCCAATCGTGTTAATCAGAGGTGCGTGGGAAGGACCACAAACTAAACACAAAGAAGCAGATCTAAAGAAATTAGTTTTCAATCTGGATTTAAAAGCGCATCGCTCCAGTGGCTTCCTAATATCGGAAGGAAGAGCGTTCTGGACTGCCGCAGAAGCGCATCTGAAAGCGCGCGATGCAGTGGTTAAGCAAAAGGTGGTGTGAGGATGACTGGAGTTAGCGTGCTCAAGATGTGCCCTTTCCACAGATCAAACTTACACACACGCATTCTTTAGATGTATGGATGTCCATTCATTGCATTCCAACATTCTCTATCATTTAAAAAAAAGTCATTTCCATTTTACCCACACCAGAAACGGACTTCTTGACCACCATAAATGTCGCTGCACTGCCCTCTGCTGTCTATAATGTGGTCGCACAGTCAAACAGATACTCAACATTCACAATACTTCGCAATCGAAATAAACCATTGGAGCCTGTCCTTGGAAGTACATGTCAAATTTCAAATCGGGTATCATACCATGCTCTGTTAGAAAAAAAAATGTTTGCTGGCTGGATTACTGCTTGTATTCTTTGCCTGGATTTATAACGAGATTCCTGGTTGGCCCATGGCCAAATGCACGAGCGAAGCGGTGACATAAATGTGCACATATGCGCGATGACATCACCTGCATCACACAGCGTTGAGCCAGTTTGTGCATGCACCCCCCCCCCCTCAAACTCACCCTGCACCCTAACCGTGTATTCCGTGCAAATGCGAGAGGAGAAAGATAGACGGAGGGAGATAAGAGGGAACAAGAGACGGAGAGTGGCTAGGAGAGAGTGATATGGTATCAAACGGTGAGGAAAGAGGGCGAGCAAAACGGAGGAAAGCGAGGGAAGCGACAAGTAGCGGAAGAAAAGATGATGGAGAGGCAAGAGAGACTGAGACGGTAAAGTACTGCTATCTAATGGCCAATTCGCAGTCCGGTGGGTTTGGGGGGTCTCAAGAATACAAAAGGGTGAGCCACCAAAGCGCTACATTCCAGGTGTGCGCCACCATGCCAAGATACGCTATCATCGTGACATGTGGTGCTGATTAACCTGATCCCCACACATATTACTATTGGCTGAGTCGACCATGAACTCATGCCTCTGTACGGAGGAAGCGAGCTTCGGAAAGGACAAGTCCGGCACAATCTCAACATTGAAAATAAGTTCAACATACATAGATGAGATGGCCCGCATTGCACATGATGTTGGCCATGAGCACCCAGTAGACGGTCATGGTGCAAGCCAATCACACATCTTGGTCATGATTGCACATGTACAAGCACAGCCGATTTTGGCAATCAACTGCCGGATAAGGGCCTCTATTATGGCATGCGAGGCATTGGGATTATTTCACCCAAATTCCCCACGCTGCCCAGTTCTGCGTTGGCGAGCGAAGTGGGTACAAGACTGGTGCTGATATCACTCTTCTTGGTTGGTAACAGCACTCGGGTCGCTGGTTTCGATTTGCAGTGCGCTATCCACTCCACCACCACTCCACTAAACAATACCACAAAAGAAGAAGGCATCTCATCGTAGCTATCTGACACCAATGCATCGGTCTTTTAGTTCCGTAACTGGGGAAATTCCCCAAATGTATCTTGTTTTTCAAATGGTATTGCAAGGAGAGAGCAAAGGTGCATAGCAATACAACGCAATAAGATTGCTCTGCACTGCCCTCTACTGCAACCTGTCTGTGCACTCGAGCTCACCGTAGATGAAGCGGCCAGTGTTGTACATGAAGTTGGACATGAGCACCCAGTAGACGATCAAGGCGCCGGCCAGAGACACCAGCGAGAAGAGGAGGCTTATCCACTGGCCCAAGCGCCCGAAATAGTGGCCGCACACCTGAGGGAAGTCCATGTCTTCACCACCGTCTGGGAAAGAGTGGAAAAAGCATCATTCTAGGTCACGGGGTCAGCAACATGCACCTCCAGAGTAAAAAAAATAAATGGCTCTTTTTGTTATTTTGGTTGCCGATCCCTGGCCATGGCAGTCCAGATCACCGTGGAAGTCCAGTTTCACCATGGAAGTCCAGTTTCACCATGGAAGTCCAGTTTCACCATGGAAGTCCAGTTTCATCATGGAAGTCCATTTTCACCATGGAAGTCCAGTTTCACCATGGAAGTCCAGTTTCACCATGGAAGTCCAGTTTTACCATGGAAGTCCATTTTCACCATGGAAGTCCAGTTTCACTATGGAAGTCCAGTTTACCATGGAAGGCTAGTTTACCATGGAAGTCCAGTTTACCATGTGCCGGGGTTGGTAAACCTGTGGCACCAGAGCCGCATGCGGCTCATTAAGGACTGTTTCGTGATGTTAATTATTCAGGACCGTCTCATACGGCTCTTGTTTTTTTTTTACAAATTAGAAAAAAGGCTCTTGTTGTTGAGGTTGCAAAACCCCTCTTATAGGTAGGCTGGCCTTAACACAGTTGTGTATCTTCAGCAAGTGTGTGATGTTGTATTGAGGTACATTTCTGTATATTGTTTTTTTTCTAATAAGTTGAAAACGATAGTCTGTTAAACCTTACAGACTACAGGGGTCAATGTCATTAGTGAGCATTGTATGTGAAGAAAGTGGTGTGGCCAACACCTTGTTTGGCCCACTTAAGTCTCCCATATCTTAAGTTTTCACACTGCATGAGATACTCATTTAAGGCTCAAACAACCAAGTCAAGACCCAGGAAAGGCTCAGACACCAAATGCCACCGATCTTATTCATAACTGTGAATAAATCCGGGCCGCCGATATTGCCAACCAACACACGACAAATGTCCGAGTACCACGCTCGATGTTGCACAAGACAAAGTATTCACTCTAGGATGAGAAGAATCAGATTATCAGCTGTGTTTTTAGGAAGCGCACAAATATACACGTGCATGCGCACTAACCGATGGCTTTCGGTGACTGCAGGATGCGATAGCAGCTGTAGAGGGTGATCAGCCCCATCAGGAAGATGATGATGATTCCTAAAGTGAAGCCCGCCTGAACAGAGAAGCAAATGCACGGTGAACCGAGCGCAAGCTCAATTTGCGTACGAATAATTTTAATTAAACAGGGATTCTGCTGCAGTGTAATGGTTCGCACACTGGACTTGGAATCCAGAAAGCTCAACATCGTCAATAACATTTCCTTAAAAGGAAATATATAACAGGTGACGTTTTGGGCAATTGGCCTTCTTCATACCAATCCAGAGGTACCCGGTTTGTTCTCTGCACAGCAGTTGAAACAATGGGACAATATTTCAAATCCTCCTGCCTCTGCTCACCGAGCAGTATAAATGGGTACACCACATTCACACATTTAGTCAACTGGCAAATCACAAGTGGTGGGGAAAGTGTGGGTACGTTCATCTCTAATAAGACGTTTGCCCAGTGGAAGAGTAGACCAAAATACCCACCAGGAGCTCTAATGAGCTCCTTATAGTGGAGCCCTTTCCAACAGTAGCTGCGTGAGCTAGCAATTTCATGCCTGTACCTTTACCATCTTAGAAAACTGAATTTCATTGCAGACTATTTCCATAGTATAAGTGTTTGTACATTTCAGGCTCACCTGCATCATGGCCCAGGGAATGCTCAAGATGGAGGTGCCCATCATTGTGTTCCAAATGGCAAAACTTAGAACAAAAATAAACAAATGCAAACTGGTGAATAATGCATCTACTCCCATAAACTATTCCACAATGCAATGAACATCACTACCTATTGTTTTGATTTCAATGTAATTAATTATATTATAAATACCTAGTGTTTTTGTGGGATTCAAATAAAATGGTTTCTCTGAACAAATACATACACTACTGTATTTTGAGGTGTCTAATGAGGTTGCAAACTTATGTGTAGCAACCCACACTTATTTTGGATGTGTTGTCAGTAATCGACTGTTGACACCCTGGATGTAACACAGCAGCAGTTTTGACAGCATTACACCACAAATCAATGGAAATTGGTAGAGATAAGCCAAAGCATAAAAGCACTGACCTGCCATCAACATACACAAAGCTGAGCATGATATTTTCTTTGGAACTCGTGTGGATTCCACATTTGTATATATTTTACAGTGCCAAAGCTTAAAAGAGCATGCAAATTAATTGCCTTGCATTGTATTCTGACCTTGTGTGCTTGCTTAAAAATGCAAAACTTGTTTCTTGCATTGTACACACAGCAACACATGCCAGACACCGCTCTCTTTACACAAACTGCACTCACAGGTAACACGGCGGCAAGCAAATGCACTGGGCATTCGCTTTACTCACTTCCCAAGGATCAATACGGACAGAAACAAATTATTATTACACCGCAATTGTGAGCTAACAGGGGAAAGGTAAAGTGGGGATTGAAAATGCGGCGCGCGGTTGTTGACGATCGATCCCGTCAATGTGCGAGTGAGCGCACCTCACCCAAGTGGGCCTGGTGCTTGCTTACATGGTGACCAGGCTTGGCTGCTTGGCGCCGTCTGGCGTGTCTTTAACTCGAAAGGCGGTACCCAGAGGACTGTACACGTAAATCTCATCTGGCGCCGGGATAACATGATGCGGGGCTTGCTGTGGACGCAGACAAAGACAAAGATCCCCCGTGTAGCCTTAACAGACTGTTGGGGCAAGTGCTGTTAGCGAGCAGCTATGAAGGCCGGCACGAGGGGGTGGGTGGCCAACACCACGCCCGGTCGCCTTTGGCTCCCCAGTGGCGATGTTTACACACCGCAACAGGTACTCATTAGAGGCCGAGTCGACCTAGGGGAGGCCCAGGACCGGTTCAGATAATCGTCACTGGTGTTGGCCGTGATTAGGAATCGAACTCATAGCACAGCTCGCTAAACCATTGCACTACCACACACACACGCGCGCGCACATACACGCGTGCGCACACAAACCCGCACTCACGTGCATTGCCAACTCAGCTACATACCCACACTCTCACCAATCAATTCCTCGGGTTTGTTTTCAAGGGCATAAGAAGCTACGATGAGGTAATACCAGCGTAATTCCAAATAAATATTCACATGTAAGAATGGATGACTACTTCCTTACTACTGTTGTGTGTATAATTACCACGGAGACGTCTTCTGGAGGCAACGCGTTTATTACAACATTCTCGACGGACACCAACTGTAACACGAAGAGGTACGGCCCCTTCAACCCGATAGCCTAAGGGAGGTACAGCCTCCCTTCTAGCGTGTCCTACACACCCCGGGCTACGCTACACACAGGTCCCTTGCCACGGCCACTAAGGGAGGCTAGACTGACCCGACCCAGCCAGGGTACGGGTCCCACCACCGGTCCGCTACAACCCGGCTCTGACAAGAGCCTCGGTTGAGGGTCCCAGGGTGCTGGTCCAGTCTTCAGGTCTTGAGTTGGCGAACACTGCCGGACCCGGCTTTTATCCCCAGGTCGGGCTTACCCCTTCCCTCATCACCCCCTCTCTGAAATGTCTGGGAGGTTCTGGAAAGGTCTTAAAGGCTCTTAAATCTTAAAGGGTTTTAAAATTGGCCGGTGGCCCCTATCCCCCCCAGCCCTCAGCTCTTGGGGTCTGGGGTGCCAACTTCCGGTCACGGGCCACCCGGGGCGGGGGGGTTTACCTTCGAACCCCGACACACCTCGTTCTCTCTCTCGGCTGCCCCCTGTCGGCCAGTGAGCGTGGTGGCAGGTAGAGCGACCTACAGCGCCTTGGTATGGCGCAACACTACACATCTGATATTGATTTAATACGGTGGTAACAAATGTTAATGCTACGATTGTGCATGTGATAAGTTCAAATTTTCCTTATTTTCCAAAGCAATATAATACAATGCACATAAGTTAACCATCACGCATATATAGAATAGCTTACACTCTGTAGCATTTCTGTAGAGCATCTGACAAGTTAATATAATTAAGTAAGCTGTAACACTCTTAAGTTCTTTGCTGACACCCACAGAATGCGCCCTTTAATGAGCATATGTGCCATATGTCCCCACGTTATGCTCCCGTTATTAAATTATGACTGCGGTTGAACCGTTGTGCCTTTCAGATGTTCAATGGTAAATCCACTTGCCGCATTCCAGCCCCTTTTCAGCGATCAACTTTCCATTTAATGTTCTCTTTCGGAACAAGGGGATGCGCGTGAAAACAATTTTAATCTCTCCGAGAACTCGTCTTTCTATGGCCCTGTTTGACACGCGCGCGTTACATTTTGGCCGGCGGCGTTAAGCAGTTAACAAGCCAGGCAATGTGCGTCACCACCCCCCCACCCCCCGAGTTCTAAGGTGGGGCTAACCAGGGTGGTCAAGTTGCTGGACGAGAGGCGGCTGTAGTAGCGCAGGCGGCTGGAGAGCAGGGATGCGGCCGGGGAGACGGTAGCCAGGCGTTCCTCGCCGCTCTCCGCGTCGCGCTCGACGATGCTCTGTGCGTCCACGTAGAACGGCCTGCGATGCGAGGGACCGCCCAGTCACACACACGCGCGCACGAGCACATGCGTGAACTTGGTGAGAAAACGTTGTAGAAAAAAATATGATTGCATGGGTTCATTCATTGTTTTCACACGTTTTACTGTCTAGGCTATGTTTGAATAACACAAGCTGGTAAATGGCATTTATGTTTCTTAAGCCCATTTAGCCTTAGCCTCCCTCTACCAATGAGTACAAACTAGTGCAACATTTCCATTGGCCTCCCCAAGTTTAACTAAGCCTGATAGGACCTACTTATATGCATTTTAATGCCAGCACCGAATAGGCAATAGTGAACGGGCTTAATATACTCTTGCTAACAAAACTTTCCCCAATAGTCTATGGCTTCATAATAAAGGTTTTTGGGTTAGATCGCGTTTATTTATAAATGTGTCGTAACCCTCCACCACCCGACACGGCCAATCAGCAAAGAAAAGTGTCACGTTGACAAAAGACAAATAATTCACTACTTCAGCCCACCGGTGTGTTGAAGAGTTAATCCACATTTACAGTTTGAGTACGACGTTTCGCTGGTAAATACTTCCAGCGAATTGCCCGATGATGCTGGAAGTATTTACCAGCGAAACGTCGTACTCAAACTGTAAATGTGGATTAACTCTTCAACACACCGGTGGGCTGAAGTAGTGAATTATTTGTCTTTTGTCAACGTGACACTTTTCTTTGCTGATTGGCCGTGTCGGGTGGTGGAGGGTTACGACACATTTATAAATAAACGCGATCTAACCCAAAAACCTTTATTATGAATAATATTGGTCGCGAAAGCCTACGTGTTAAACAGTCTATGGCTTGTTTTTTTTCAATCCCCTGGTGGATGAGGGCCTCCCCATGCCGTGTGGGTCGTCGGGGTTATATACTTGAACATGTAAGTGCGTGGTTGAAGGCGAGTAGCACAGATGTGGGAGCACAGATTGTACAGGACAGAGATGGATGTTGCTGCCCCACCCTCGGCTTCCCACCACGTAGCCCAACAGGCCTATGAAAACCATACTCTTTGGTTCTTTTGGTAAGTCACGTAGGTATAAAATAAAATAAATTATTTTATAAAATAAATTATTTTATACCTACGTGACTTTACCGAAAGAACCAAAGAGTATGGATCCCTGCAGTCACAAAAACTTCAAATCTATGAAAACCAGTTTGTCCATGGTGGTTACTTATCCAAGTGCTATCCAGGCTTAACTATGCTTATAGTAGCTTGCAAGACCTGATGAGATCCGTCACATGCCAGGTTATCTGGTTATAGGTGATCAGCATATAGAAGTCCTTGTGAATAAACGGTTACAGTACGAGGATATTCTTTGCAACCAGGATCAGAGATTCTATGAACATTTTGTGATGATGGATGCATGATGTGGCAACGTACAAATAAGTCTACCACATTCTACTGAATAATCAACTTTTTCCGAAAAAGTTGCAGCTTGGAATTACTCCAAATGCTCGTATCTCATCTTCTATCAACTGTATTAAAAGACGTTCTATTTTGGTTCTATTTGCAGCACAATTTCATGCAAGGTTACATAAGCATATTTCTTTCCCACATACTGTATATTAAAGAAATGCATAAAGTCAAGCAGCGGTTCTCAACTGCGGGCATGCGAACCCCTGGGGGTACGTGCAAATGTCCCAAGAGGTATGTGAGGTGAATTATAAATGTGACATTATATCGTACATGAGTCATTGGTGAATAATCATCAATGAATCTGCCAACAAAAAAAATAATAGATTTTAAATCCATATGGTAACCTGGAACGATATAAATTACCTTTCTAAACTCAATGATTGTAAACAATGTGATTTCCAAGAGTAACCAGCGAGTGCGAACGAATTACATCATGCGTCCGTTGATTTTTTTTAATTCACTTGCATTTACTTCGCTAGTTAGGACACCTCACAAAATGGGCAATTGGTAAAAATATTGCCGTTCATTATTCATACATTTATTTCTCAGAACCAGTTTGGGTCAGGCAAGCGGGTACTCGGTTGAAACAAAATTCAAGGGGCACGGTAGCCAATAAAGATTGACAACCACTGGAGTAAGGAATATTTAGGATTCAGTTGACATGCTGAAAGCCTCCGAGCTACACCTACATGCAACTTATAGCTTTTAAAACAATGTACACCAAATGAGAAAATTCCTAGCAAACAGCCACCGCAAAGAAGAGGCAGCGGTAGAATGAGCAGTTAAAATTAAACCTGCGTCCGAAATAGTATTGCAAAAGCGATGTGTTAAACGAGTGGTGAGCCAGGGGTGTGGTGGGTTAGAGGGCAGATGTACACACGGCAGAAAGGAGGGGACAGCAAGCCACCTGCGCAGTTTGGTGTCGTTGACGGACGGTGACATCCCTCTGCGACCCTGCATTGGCAGCACACCTCCCAGTAGTGGATCCGTTTCTCTGCGGGTCGAACCCATGGCTCACGGCGCGGCAATGGCAGTTGCCCTTAAATGTTTTTACCGGTGCCGTTTGCCACGAGCCAAAGACCGCGAGCGCAGGCGAGGAGGGAAGAGGAAGAAGCGAGCGAGAGGGACCTTCGATCTTATTGTCCCCAGTTGAGGCCCTTCATCGCTCGCTATGTGACATCCAGGTGGCAAATGCTGGGCTGCAACACGTAAATATGTCAACATGTGCTGTGAATAAAAAAAACTCCGCTTCAAATTAATTTTTACGGGAATTTTTGGTATTTGTAATATGATTGCTTCTAGCACACAATGTGCAATATACACAGTATAAGAGGATGGTATACAATATTATTTTACGTCCGTATTCAAGTTTATTGCTTGGGAAAAGTGATCCATTATATGGAATGGTACTGTAGCCTTGCGTATACGGCATATAAATTACACGAAAACATCCTGTAATGTGCAGTTATGACTTCTGACTACTGAATACTGACCAATTCATCGCCTGCACACTATTAATACATTGTATATAAAAAAATAAACCTGACAAGATGAAGAAAATGCCCTCGTGTCAGTCTATCTGTCACTTGAGTTTTCCACGAAAAGTACAGTTGAAACACATGTCCATAGTAATTCCTGTTCAAAGAACGATCACAGTTCTGGGAAAAAGTATAACCCCCCCCCCAAAAAAGACTGTCCTGGTAATTTCCACCCAGGGACTCCTAGGCCAAATGAGGATACATGTAAAGCTCTGGACATTCTAACATGTGAACCTGGGTGCTTTCTAAGCTCACATAGCCCCCCCACTCATTCTTGTATCCGTTTTCATTAGCTCTGGACACGCAAGACTATCCAGTAATGGTGCTCGTATTCCACCTTACGTCTTTAACCTCATGATGGAGCTTTATAGAGTTCATATTTCGCTTAAACAATAGCGACCAAGATAAACTTCTGTGAGTTTATAGCGTATAAGCTGTTATGATGGCGTTTGCAGGCAGACAGGTCATATGTCAATATAACATGTGTATACTTGGGGCATGAGTTTTGGATTTAAAGCCTTTACATTTTCAGATATTTAAGGACAATTTCAAATCTTGTTTGGAAGTTTTTGGATCATTTCCATTTTGCTTTCGTGAGAAAAACTCTGCTCGCAATAGTGACTACCCCGATGCCACATGACATCCCTTTTGTTGGCAAAAGCAAGTGATGTCATACAGTGCCACTACTTCCAATTTTCCAAGTGATTAATCTAAAAAAATGTTTTTTTTTGATCTGAAATGTTGAGCCTCGGCCCGGTTTAAACAAATAAATATGAAAAGAGGTAGCGCATATTATAGGTTATTTGCATGTTGTTAATCCACTGCTGGATGTGAGCCTCCCCACACAGTGGGGGTTTATGTGATCATCTTCACACCGTTCAGTGCGGTTTTGTGAAGGCGGAGAGCATAAATGCGGGAGCATAGATGTAGAGTACCACAACATGGATTTTGCTACACTGCCCTCATAAGTACGTAGCCGCGTAACTGATTTTTACCACGTGTCCTCCAGGCTAAATTCAGCTTAGCTTCCGAGACTGGGTGCATTCCGGATGATTTGGTCATATAGTCTGTGCTCTGATTAAACAGACGAAATTAACCACACAGTTCCTACTTCGTTAGTAAATAGATTAGAAATGTTTTAATTGCTTAAACGAGCGTGGGACGGAGGTCAAATCCAGTTTACATGCATAAGTGGAAATTCCACATTCCCATAATGGGGTTTCATTGGTCAATATTATATACCAACTGTTCTATGCATGCACTCTACGTTGAAACTTCTTTCGCACCGTACATAACCCAACCTTGCCCCATGGGTGCGCTGTTGATGTCACAAAGTAGTATCTTCCCAAAGCTTGTAAACACTGACCATAGTAGTCAAAGTCACACAATTATAATTTAAATATATTTCACGCACATTGGTGGAATTCAGTTTTAGTGGAAATTCCATATTCCACCGTTGACAAGAATCGAGTAATGAATGATAAAATATTATCGAGTTCTTCCACATTGCAATCCAACAGCTGGGAAATTACAACTTAAGAAAACGTACGGTATTAAAAAAATGAACACTGAAACACAATCTCGAGTTTAAAGGGAAACTTGAAATGCCAACATTTATTTAAGTCGAACTTCTTTCGCACCGTACGCAGCCAACCGTGATAATTAAACGGAGGTGCGAGGGGGGGGACGGACAATTAATGTTAAATGGTCGAGTCCATCGGAAGGATCAATCGTGTTGACGTCCCACAAAGCGGTGCTCAGCAACAAGTTAATCAAACGAATTAAGTAGTATAACATTTAAATAAATATACACAGTCCGTGGAATGTTATTTGTTGTTGCGGAAATTCCGCATTCATGCGACGGGGTCGAGTACATCGCGCATGAGGAGCACCGCCGACTAAGGTACAAACAAAGCGGAGTTACGCGGCCACTTAAACAAGCTACTGAAACACAAGCTAAATGATACGAAGAGTTTGGTAAAAAAAAATAGGACTTAGGCAAAGAAAACATTCATAACCTTCAAATGCGAAAACGCTAAAACCCAACGACTCAAAAGCTCACGTCCAAAGGACTCGGATGACTCCACCAACTCAGAAAACGACGACGAGCGTGGGGTCGACGTTCAAACCCTTCGCTTCGTCAACCTCGTCGTCGTCGTTGTAACACGAACGTTATTGTAATTATCGGCGTGAACTATAATTCATCTTAAGACGTTACCGCCACGGAAGTGTTATTTTTTTTACCGCCCACGGAGACCGGCTCGTGAACGACGAGGCCGCGAGAGGCGCTGGCAAAGCAAATAAATAAAATGCCCTGGGGGCTCACTTCGCGTTGAGGACGTGGGAGGACGCACAACGCAACGCGTGCCCTAGGGGCGATTTTGACTTAAAAAGGTTTTGTCAATAGCGGGTTGGGGTGCAGTGTAAACATCCCCTGCGCGTCATCGGGCGGCGGATGGAGAATTGATGCGTCGGGGGTTCTTTAAGAGTTAAACTTAAACGACTTCTAACGAAGTCGATTTAATCTACTTACATTTTGAAACCGACAACTTGTATTACACGTTGCCTTAAAAACTAACAAAAAAATATATATATACCGTATTCAGGTGGGAAAGCTTTCTCACCTGATGACGGACGCTTGTGTTGCGCCCGAAACGTCGTGATTTTATTTTTGTATTATTATTATTTTTACACGCTTCCTATTAAATCACGCTGTCTGTTGTTGTCGTATCGTCAAATCTTGTAACTCTATTTTAACACACTTCCCAATGTGGTATCGACTGCAGCCTTGGTATGCTTATGTCATACTGATGACAATACTATATTCTATCATAAAAAATAAAAATATATTTTTAAACCATCTTTGTTATATGTTATGTTTCGCCTTGGGTCTAATTTATTGTCCACGGTAAAGTGACGTTGGCTGTAAATCACCACGGTCCCCTTACGTTGTGGGCAAGCTTCGGGGCCACTTCCTGGAGTCGTGGTGGAGTTTTGCCATGACTAGTAACGGTACATTTCATTAAAGCGTGTTTTAAAAAAAATATTACTTACTTTATTTTATATCGACGTGACTTTACCAAAAAGAACCAAAGAGTGTGGATTCCTGCAGTCACGAAAGCTTCAAATCAAGATAAACTGCATTGTCTGATGGCAAAGACAAAGATCCCCCGTGTGGCCTGGCCAGACTGTTGGGGCAAGTGCTGTTAGCGAGCACCTCCAAAGACCAGCAACGACATAGGAAGAGGATGGGTGGACAGCACCACGCCCGGCCACCTTTGTCTCCCGAGTGGCGATGTATGCACATCACACCGGGTACTCATTTGAGGCTGAGTCGACCTAGGGGAGGCCCATGTCCGTTTCAGATAATCGTCTGAACCTCGTGTGCCGTGCCGGCCTTCACATGTACTCGCGAAAAGCTCTTACCCCAAACAGTCTATTAAAGGCTATATAGGGGATCTTTATCTTTCTAGCCATATTATGGACGTTGGGGTGGGGGGGTGCCCTATTATAGCGAATGGTTTTCCATTTGTTTTGTGTTTAGATTATAGACAGGTTTTGCGTGCATGAAACCTGCACAACAATTACTGAGTCACTGACTGCTGAGCTGATCGTGTCCCAATTCAAATAGATGATTCAGCCCCACGTTCATTTGTTTAACCAGGTGTTGATTAACTTATGCGACCAGCATTTAGTCTCGTCCGTGCCCTACTGTGTTATGTATCGGCACCGTCATCAGCATTTGTTGAAGCGAAAAGAAACCCCCAACTCAGGTTCAGAAAATATACAAAATGTTAGAGCAGTGGTTCTTAAGGGCCGTCCATAAATGACGTCACGCGATTTTGGACGATTTCCCCCCCCCCATCGTCACACGGCGTCACAAGTCAGATCCCCCCTCAAAAATGACGTCACAAAGCTCTGCCCCTTCCCCCCCCAAAAAAAAACATGCTTCAAATCGCTTTAAACTATTGTCATTGTAGTGCGTATTTAATGTGGCGCTGCACTCTGATGTAGGAGAAATCTTGTATTAAAAAGTATATTTAATTAAGTAGAACGTGTTGTCTGTATTCTTGATTCTTTCGGTAAAGTCACGTAGAAGGGAAACAATAAAATAACAAAAATATAAAACAATACAATTCTCACGACGTTTCGACTGCAACACAAGCAATCATCATCAGGTGTGAAAACCACAGCAACAAAATTTGAAAAAAAGTGGCGTTTTTTTAACGTTAGCAGCACGGAGAGCGATTTGGCAGTTATTCAGGTGGACGAGTCCATTTATGTTCGGAAAAGAGGAGGGGGGAGACGAAAATAATGGATGCGGTCTGAAAGCCACCGTAAGCGTAAACAATCAAGACCCGTCATGGTTTATCAAATCCTTCCAATGATTGATAAGCCAGAATCCATCTTCTCGGTTGAAATTGTCTCTGTGTTTGTATATGTGGATAGCCTCATGAACGAATCTCTCATGGTAGCAAAATGGCTGGCAAAGAACCTCTGTCTTGGAGAAGTCAATGTCATGTGAGCCTACTGAATTATAACAGTGATTTGCCACGGCCGAGGTGTTGGTTCTACCGTGTTTTAGGTCTGCTATGTGTTCACGAATGCAGTCCGAGACATGTCGTTTGGTTTCTCCAATGTAACTACTACCACAGAGGCAACTTAGTTTATAGACGCCAGGGTACTGTATGTCCAGAATCACATATTTTACAGACGGAACTAGATCACGGATTTTATGTAATGTGTTGAATCGGACCTGGATCTTGTGTTTATTCAAGTTTTTGGAGATCTTTTTTGTGATCCCCGCAATGTAGGGTAAAGTGATGGTTTTGAAAGGCTCCTCAAGAGGGTCCTTCTTCATGGTTGGAGTGATAGCTTTGCGGATTGTGTAGTCGGAGTAACCATTAGCCTTAAGAGCTTGGTGTACGTGCTTGAGTTCACTGGCTATGTGTTCCTGGTCGGATATGCATTGGGCTTTGTGGTGCAGAGTCTTGATGAGGGAATTCTTCTGGGATGGATGGTGGTGGGAATCCGGTTTCAGGTAAGCATCCGTATGGGTAGCTTTCCTGTAGACAGAGTGGCTCATTGAACCATCAGGTCTCTTTTTATTAGGACATCCAAAAAAGGTAGCTTGCCATCTTTTTCGACTTCAATGGTAAATCTGATGGCTGGGGGTATGGAATTGATGTGGTCGAAGAATTGGTCTAGAGCAGGCCGGCCATGTGGCCAGATGACAAAAGTGTCATCCACGTACCTCTTCCATAAGGTTGGGTGCAGAGTGGCAGTCTGGATGGCGTCAGTCTCAAATTTCTCCATGAAAATGTTGGCTACAACCGGAGATAGGGGGGAGCCCATTGGGGTGCCCTCAGTTTGTTTGTAGAAAGTTCCATTCCAAGTGAAGTATGTATTGGTTAAGCAGTATCTTACCAGGGGGGGTACCTCAGTGTTTAGTCCTTGATGAACCAAGTCTTCAATGATTGCGATGGTGTCAGGTACAGGAACTTTGGTGAATAAGGAAACTACATCAAAACTGACAAGCAGGTCGTCTGGGGACAGGGAAATACCCGTGATTGTCGATACCAGGTGAGTAGAATTTTGTACCGCAGAGGTGGTTTTTCCAGTGAAAGGCCACAGGATTTCAGACAGAAAACGAGCCAGTTTGTAGGTGGGGGAGTTGATAGTAGAGACGATGGGACGAAGGGGTGTATCTACTTTATGTATATTTGGTAAGCCGTATAATCTTGGTGGCCTGGCAGCAGAAGGTTTCAACGAGAACTGTTTGCTTTGATCAATTAATGCGGTTGAATCAAAATGATTTTGTTGGTTTGTATGAAGAGGCTGTTGGTGGGATCTCTTTATTTTTGTATAGCTGCCATCGTTGAGTAATTCTTGAATTTCGTTGTTATATTCTATTTTATCCATAATGACAGTGGCATTGCCCTTGTCGGCTGAGAGAATGACAATGTCATCCCTCTTTTTAATTTATATAATGTAAAACGCTCATCTTTGCTGAGGTTGCTAGCTGGCATCTTAGCATTTTTGAGGGTTGCAGCGATTTCGGAGCTTGCTACGTCTGCAGCGATGTGACCCAGGCCCTTGAGAGCCACGTCTACTTGGGCAATGATATCATTAACTGGTATGTGTTTAGGTGTGACTGCAAAGTTTAGCCCTTTAGCTAAAACGGATTTCAGACCATCGTAAATAGAACTGTTACTGCGATTAATTACGACTTTGTTAACGTCTAGCTTTTTGGTGTGTGGGTCCGGTCTTTTGTTGGAGAGGAGGTTAAATTTGGAAATCAGGTTGTCCTTACATTTGGTCGACATTGTGGCAGCTGAAGAGGCAGTCATATTGTCTACATGTTCCCAATCCGATGTGGACATTGTTGCCGTCAATGATAAGTGTGATTTGTAGAGTGTCTTGTCTAACTGATCGAGTTCGGTGCGTATAAGTCTGATTTTCTCTGAGATAAGAGCTAAGCTAGTTCTGAAAGAATTTGTTTCGCATTAGAAGAAGTCACAGCAGCAGAGGTCAGTGTAAATGCGATTGGTATTACCCCAGAGTCGCGGCATCTCTTCAGAAAGGTGAGAGACTCGATCAGCTGAGCCTTCTTATCCCGGAGTTTGTTGAAGGATCTCAAAGTTATGTGCAAACCCTCCCCGTAGAGGCGGTTAAATTTTGATTTAAAGCTTTCGTGACTGCAGGGATTCATATTCTTGGTTCTTTCGGTAAAGTCACGTAGAAGGGAAGCAATAAAATGATAAAAATATAAAACAATACAATTCTCACAACGTTTCGACTGCAACACAAGCAATCATCATCAGGTGTGAAAATCACAGCAAGAAAAATTGAAACAAGTGGTGTTTTTTTCTAACGTTAGCACCACGGAGAGCAATTTGGCAGTTATTCAGGTGGACGAGTCCATCTATGTTCGGAAAAGAGGAGGGGGGAGACGAAAATAATGGATGTGGTCTGAAAGCCACCGTAAGCGTGAACAATCAATTAAGACCCGAAATGGTTTATAAAATCCGTCCAATGATTGCTAAGCCAGAATCCATCTTCTCGGTTGAAATTGTCTCTGTGTTTGTATATGTGGATAGCCTCATGAACGAATCTCTCATGGTAGCCAGATGGCTTGCAAAGAACCTCTGTCTTGGAGAAGTCAATGCCATGTGAGCCTACTGAATTATAATAGTGATCTGCCACGGCCGAGGTGTTGGTCTTACCGTGTTTTAGGTCTGCTTTGTGTTCACGAATGCGGTCCGAGACATGTCGTTTGGGTTCTCCAATGTAACTACTACCACAGAGGCAACTTAGTGATATGGGGGGGGGGGCATTTTGATGTGACGTCACATTTCTCAAACCCCCCTTCGCCACGCATCGTCACAAATGTCTGACCCCCCCCCACCCTAGGTGCGTGACGTCATTTATGGACGGCCTCTTCACTTGGGGTGCACGCAGCCCCTGGGCGTGCGAGGTGCCCTTTCTGGGGGTTGGAGACATGGCCAGATTTTTTTCCGAAGGTAAATGATCGAAAGCACAAATGAAGCACGGCCACGTAAGTACAAATACGTTTAAACCGATGTTATTTATTAACACAAGTGACAGCCACGGTGGCTGCAATGCTGTTCGTAAAATATTGATTTGAAGCTTTCGTGACTGCAGGAATCCATACTCTTTGGTTCTTTCGGTTAAGTTCACTTAGGAAAGAGAGCTGTTGGTAAAGTTGTCAGAAATTCTGAAGATGTCCAAAAAACGAAGACTCCAGTGCAATTCCATTTTGCGTATGGCAATATGAATATGTTCAGGAACTAAGTGCCAATGTCGAGGTCAGCTCGCCGCGAGAGGGCTTCAGAGAGAATTCCGTGTAGTTTTGCTACGGTCTTCTATTGAATGTGCGCAGACGAGTGGTTTACTATATGGTGCAATAAGCCCATCAGATGGCGCTAGCAGACCACTTTATTTGTGTAAAGCGGCACCGACCAACTAATGTTCGACTCGAGTTGAACATTGCTCGCGTTCAGCATTCATGTAGATGTGGCGTAAACTGCATTGATCTACATTTGGTGAATTCAAATAAAACTGATGTGAAATGTACTACATGCTGTACATGTACATTAATAGTCATTGCATCATGTTCGTGATCAACTTGAGTTTTCTGAAATCACTTAATTCTACTCTTGTTCACCTCTTTGCTCCATCATACAAACAAACGTTTCCATTCAGTGCATAGTACCCAGTATGACGTATGGATACGAAATATAACCATTGACAAAGAAAATGGAACAAAAAAAGCTGACTCATGGAGAAATTCATTCTCGGAATTACACCGAGAGAAAGTGGAGCTTATTTCAGGGAAGAAATGTAAATCTTGAGGAAAGTAAGTGGGCCGGGGCATGACAGATTATGGCTAGAAGTACAGACAGCTGATGGACGAGACTGGTTAGAGAACATCAGCCAAACGAGGGAACATGCCCAAGAGGACGATTACTGTGGAGGTGGAGCGATGACATCAACTCATTCAGAAGTGAGTCGAATTGTCGCCTTTGCAGGACTGAGAGATAGCTGCAGAATTGGGGGAGGAGGGGGGGGCTTCAGTGCATGGCTAATGATGGTGATTAATTGCACGATTGATAACAATGGTAAGAGTGGATTTTTTTAAGCCACCCTTGTTAACATTTAAAACACGATAAAGAGAAAGCCGGCTCTTCTCTGACATGAAGAGGAAAACAAGATCTAAATTAGTTTTCCTGAGTAGCTTTCTTCAGCGAATTGTATGGTTTGGAATGAGAAAGGTTGAGTGGGGTTGAGTAATGTAATTGCTCATAGTTTGAGGATGAGGGGTAATAGTTGAGGTGTAAATTATATGCATTTAGCTGACGTTTCATGATTCTTCAAAGTGTGAACAATTGCCAGGTTATTCATATGGTAATTAAAAGGCAGATTGTGACAGCATGCACCACTGGGCACAGTGGTGCATGCCTATAATGGAGCAATTCGAATGCTAGAGGAGGGGGAATCACGCAGATTTGTTAGACTCCCAAACCCACTGTGGTGCATCGTGTGTGGTCAGAAGATGGGAAAAAAATCAAATGTTCAGTGAACTGGTTCATGGAATTCCTCCGTGTGTGATCTCCCAGTCGATGTAGGTTTTATCCTGGTATTCCAGTTTTCTCACAAGCGAAAGGCTAATCAATAGCGATGGCAAAACTTCACAATTCATAACTCTCATGAAGAAAAGTTTTGAGGCTCATCACGATATTCATGAATGTTTAAATGGCCTACGGATCCGAAACATCATCTTTTATTACTGTATATATACCACACCTCTCATGTTCTACATCTGGAGGCATCAGAACAAAGGGGTATTTGATATAATAAGAGAATTGCTCAGTAAGGAAGTGATTGCAGACCAAATAATACAATGTAGCAAAAACAAATGTCGTACTGTAGAGATAATATACAAAAAACAAATGTTAATACACACAGTTGAAAATATCAACTATGCTTGAGACTACTCGTTTTTGCCAATGAACATGTATATTTACAGACAAAATGTGAACAAAAGCCAAAAAGTGCACAAAGATGCTTGAAAAAAACACGCTTGCAATGACACTTAGATGCAGACAAGAACATATTAATTAAAGAGCATACAAATAAAAGTAGGCTTAGGTAGAACGTGTCATTGCAAAGGATGATTTGGTGGTGGTCAAAACCAATGACCGAGGTAGCAGCCAAAATTAGGAAACAAAGACCCCGAGTGATGATGACGGCTTAGGGAGAACCTCATCCAACAGCGTGTTGATGCTGGCTAATGATTATTACAATACATTTTGATTTAAAGCTTTCGTGACTGCAGTCATTCATATTCTTAGCTCTTTCGGTAAAGTCACGTTGAAGGGAAACAATAAAATAATAAAATATATATAAAACAATAAAATTCTCACGACGTTTCGACCATAACACAAACGGTCATCATCAGGTGTGAAAACCAACGGCAAGAAACATCCGAAAGAAGTGGCGGTCCGCATTTATTTATTTATTTTTAGACGGTGTTTGTTTTTATTTATTTTTAAAAACGTTAGCGCCACGGGCAGCGATTTGGCAGTTTGTTTAGAAGGATGAGTCCATCTATGTTCTGAAAAGAGGAGGGGGGAGACGAAAAATTACTGTATGCTGTCTGAAAGCCACCGTAAGCGTGAACAATCAATTAAGACCTGAAATGGTTTATCAAATCCTTACAATGATTGCTAAGCCAGAATCCATCTTCTCGGTTGAAATTGTCTCTGTGCTTGTATATGTGGATAGCCTCATGAACGAATCTCTCATGGTAGCCAGATGGTTTACAACGATCTTGGAGAAGTCAATGCCATGTGAGCCTACTGAATTATAACAATGATCTGCCACGGCCGAGGTGTTGGTCCTACCGTGTTTAAGGTCTGCTTTGTGTTCACGAATGCGGTCCGAGACATGGCGTTTGGTTTCTCCAATGTAACTACTACCACAGAGGCAACTTAGTTTGTAGACACCAGGGTACTGTATGTCCAGAATCACATCTTTTACAGACGGAACCAGATCACGGATTTTATTACAATAATTATAGTCTTCCACAATAGAACTCTCACGCGTAAAGTTATTAAGACGTGAAGCGCTTTGCGCTCGTATATCGATCACAATCGTGGCAATGGAAGGCAAGTCAGCAGCGAGGTGTAGTTTCGGTGGCGCGGGGTACACAACATGTGGGGTTTGGGGGGCCAATTTGGGTTTCTCGAACGCGCGACCTCGGCAAAACCCCTAACAAATTCAGACTTCGGCGCCAGACTAAAACATTTGTGCTTTATAGATTGTAAAAAAAAAGTGAGTGTTTTCTTTCTTGTCCTTTTTACCCCCTTCTGTTCCCGCCCCCCCCCCCCCCCTTCGTTCTGTATATTTTCAAATTTATGAACACTCGCGTTCAATGTGCTGCATCTCATGTCACGTGAGTTATGTGCGCGTGCACGGTATGAATTATCCTGCGCGCGCGTGTGTGTGTGTACACAGTGTTGTATCAGTGCATTTTTAAAACACGCGGCGTTTGTAGCGACACAGCTCAATTTTTACAATGCACAATAGGGTCTTGTAATCGGATAGTGTAAATATTGCATTGAATCTAAACACGGGTTTGCACTCTTGCAGACAGTGCAATGCACCATGTCCAGCAAAGACAAATTGTCAACGCAGATGTGCTTTTTAAATTCTCACATGCAATCAACATCAGCTACGACCTATCCACTGCTGGATGAAGGCGTCGAAAATCCTTCAACAATTCATCCAGCTCCTGCAAACGATCCGATTTAATCATTCCATCTCGCGGGTGCACATCCTCTTGGGAGTGTTCAGACCCTTGGCTGTCAATTCTTCGTTAGTCTCGACCACTGGCTATCATCCCTCTGAGCAACTTGTCCTACCCAAGCCCACTCACTTTTCTTAGTTCAATGATGTTCAACTTGTGTATGTTCTCCAATGCATGTGTTGCTCTACACGTCTCTCAGTGTCATTGCAGGCACGCATCTTCCTATCGATGTGTGCACATTTTTGAGCTTTTGCTCCATTTTAACTTTCAATATCCGTGTTCCTGATCGTCCATATGCCATAACAGGTAATATAACATAATATACACAGGTTAAATTTTTTTTCTTAAGTGTTCATAATTAAAAATTTCTAGAATACAATGTAATGAATGCAATATAATTTCCATATATGGTCATATACAAAGAGTGTATTAAAATTGTAATCACCCATACAGTACATATATACTGCGTGTTATTATTTACTATGAATAAATTTGCGTAATTTACTATGACATGTAAGCATGTTATCGTATATAATTAATATAGAAGTTATCAGGTTGCTACTTCAGTGGACTTGTGAATACAATATGGTAAAATATATATGTTAAATAGAATAATTCTACAGTACGCTCGCAATACGAGAATCCAAATTAAAATAAATAATGGTCCCCGTCAATACCACAATTTTGTGTTTTCATTATCCAATATATAAAAATGTAGTATAGTAATTTATCTCGTAGTCGCAAGATCAATTTTCAGAAGCGCTTTGAACTTTCTTGCAACTGAGAGGAAACTGAAATGCCCAGAGAAAGCTCACGCACACGAGGGAATAACCAACAAACGACACACACAGGTCATAAAGCCGCTTTGCTGTACTCGAAATATAACGACCTTTATTTTGGAGTTCTGCCTAGGAACCCGCAATGTTTATACGTTAAAAGAACACAATAGTTTTTTTTTATTTGGAGCCGCAGGAAGCACAAAGGTTAAGCACCCACGACTCATTGTATTACAGACCTGGGCGGCTATTTTTAGGTAAACCAGGAATGCAGTGGAGCCGAGTGCGTGGATAAGAGAAATATTTCCGATCCTCAATGCCCACGGAACCTGGATCCCACACCTCTGCGTTCGTCAGCTCGCCCCCGCAACCGTGAGCGCGCGCCCAGCAATAGGGGGGGGGGGGGGAAATACTCGAGACTGGTCACTGGCGCCGAGCATGTGACAAACTGCGTGGCACGGGAAGGCGTCCTCCGTCGCTTACATCCCGTCACGCTTTCTTGCCATGGATTGAGCCCAGATATTATTCCAATATTAGCGACGCCCTTGCGTCACGCGGCGCGAGGGATCGGGACGTGGATGGGGCCGCCGTCGGTGACTCGAGAGCATCGCGCACGGCGCGGCGCGCGGGTTCACGCCAACGTCTTCTGCAGTGCTTGAGAAGAAGGTCAATCGATTGGCTACACGCGTGCGCACTCGCCAACGGACGAACGCGTGGATATGCAAGGCACGTGAAAACACGTGAAAACACGTGAAAACACGTGAAAACACGTGAAAACACGTGAAAACACGTGAAAACACGTGTACACGTGAAAACACGTGTACACGTGAAAACACGTGAAAACACGTGTACACGTGAAAACACGTGTACACGTGAAAACACGTGAAAACACGTGAAAACACGTGTACACGTGAAAACACGTGTACACGTGAAAACACGTGTACACGTGAAAACACGTGAAAACACGTGTACACGTGAAAACACGTGTACACGTGAAAACACGTGTACACGTGAAAACACGTGAAAACACGTGAAAACACGTGTACACACGTGAAAACACGTGAAAACACGTGAAAACACGTGAAAACACGTGTACACGTGAAAACACGTGAAAACACGTGTACACACGTGAAAACACGTGAAAACACGTGAAAACACGTGAAAACACGTGTACACGTGAAAACACGTGTACACGTGAAAACACGTGAAAACACGTGTACACGTGAAAACACGTGTACACGTGAAAACACGTGAAAACACGTGTACACGTGAAAACACGTGAAAACACGTGTGTACACGTGAAAACACGTGTACACAATGTGTTTTTTTTGTTCTCCTAAATCTGATCTGATCGTCACGGAATGTATATAGCGCTTTAACCGAGGCGCTTTACAAAGAATTCACAGCGGTACGTACGAACGTGATGGTGGAGATGAGGTGAGTGAAAGAGATGAGAGGAAGCAATGGGGGGCAAATCTGCGATGCGTGAATTCGGTGAAAGCGAAATTGATTACAGTAAATGATGGTGAGTGGTTCTGCAACATGTATCTATTGAATGCTATAAATGAGCAAACACGCACAATTAAACATGCAAGCAAACAAAACGAAGACAAAGGCACGTGCATAGTTATATGCAAACAAAGACAAAGCATTCTTTAGCCGCTTGCACTGATTGGCCAAGTGCTGTTTGCAAGCACCGATTAAGCCCAACCATCTTTGTCTGGTTTGGTTCGTGATTGCCAACGTCATTGCTCGAATATGTACAAATGGCATGCGTACATAGATAAACACAAAGATGTACAATACACATGCAGTGTTGGCATACACCTGTAAGCCCAGTGCTAGATTAAAAAATAATTTATTTAGAACTGATTTTGTGTTTAGTTTGGTGTCCTTCCCCCGCACCTCCAATTAGCACGGTTGGCTACGTACGGTGCGCAAAAAGTTCAACATACGTGCAAGGGTTAGTGGACCACGCAGAAATGTGTTGCACTCTGATACACACACCCCATGGGCTGAAGTAACAGGAGAGAACAAGGGTCCATGAATCCATCTGTGACGACCTTTCAGTGCTATCCCATTGTGTGGACCATGGCTTTTCTCTGGGTAGTCTGGTGTCCTCTCATACAAAGCAAAACGCTCCTTATTAAAACGGAATTTGACAAGCATCCCAATGCAGAACCATCAGAATAAGAGTCTTTAGACTCGTTGAGGCTCTATCTACTCTTCTATCTACGTGACTTCACCGAAAGACCCAAGGAATATGAATTCCTGCAGTCACGAAAGCTTTAAGTCAATATTTAAATGAATGACGTTACTACTTTTGATCACTATGTGCATCACATGGAAAAATGAACTACCCCTGTATTGCCATTCTATTGGGCCCAGTTCTGTTAGCGAGCACCTATTAAGGCCACCACAGCACACGAGGGAGTGGTGTAGCCAGAACCACACCCACTGCTGATGCTTAACACACTGCACCAGGTACTTATTAAAGGCTGATTCAACTTAGGTGGAAGACCAGAACCAGTTCAAATATCATGTCCGCAGTGAGAAGGATTCAAACTCGGGTCTCTCAGTTCGGAGTGCAGTGCATCACGGACGCACGCACGCACGCTCGGAAGCGACCACGCGCACCCACCGTTAAGTTTATCTGTCAAGCCTGAGCGCCACATCCCAGCTACCGCCGCCCATCCACGTTTGCGGATCGGCAGGGATCAAGGTCACCGAACAAAACCCCTGGCCACGCCTCGCATTGTCGCGGGACAGCGCGCGTGATGAATGCTCGCGCGCGGGAAGTGACGAGGGGGGGGGGGGTCAGAAACGTACGCACACGGAGACGGCTGGAGTCAGATGGGCGCGCAACTCTCCACGCCAGAGCGGTCAGGGCTTTGGGTGGGCGGGTGGGAACTGGCGCGGAAGGAACTCGCCTTGTCTGACAGGTTTACAGGCCTCTTCCTCGGGGACTCGCTGTACTTCCTTTTGGATGAGACGCGCGTCCCTCCCAGCCGGCCAGCCACCGCAATGCGCCCACAGCGCACGGCCTCCCAATGGGCTCGCAGTGACCCTGTTACATACAAAGGTGGCTTTTTGTTGCGCTTTACTTCTCGGTTCATCTGCGGCATCCAGGTGGGATGTCGCATCACAGGATTGTGAGATGTGGCGGTGGCCATGGAATGCCTTCATCCGGTAGTGGTTCGACCTTGGCTGATGATTATTTACGTTACCGCTTAAAGTGGGCAGTACAGCAACATCCATGATTGTACTGTTCTTCTATGTTCCCACGTCTTTGTTTCCCGCCTTCACCATCCTGCGCTGCCCCGCGTGAAGCATGGACAAATAACCGCCACAACCTGCACGGCATGGGGCAGCCCTCATCTAGCGGTGGATTTAAAAAAAAAAATTAGGCATAGGCTATTGGGGCAAGTTCTGTTAGCAAGCTCATATTAAGCACGCTCACGGTTGCATATCCGGTGCTGGCGTTTAACAGGCACGTAAGTAGTCATATCCGGCGTAGTTAAACGTGGGCAGGCGAATGGCAATGCTACACTGGTTTGTAGACGGTAAAACGTCTGAAAGCAATGAGTGAACCCCATGCAATCTAGTTTATTTCTAGAATTAATGTTCAAAATTCTCGGCACCTCAAGGTCACCATGTCCAGAGCATGCGGCACACTGTGCGCAGTCAGTGAACCGTCACACTCTGGTGCCAAAGGCCCTGCTCGTGGAAACCTTGCGCCTATTGTTTTTTGGAAGTTCATACAGAGAAATCGCTTATTTTAAATCAAATGTTCACTTATTAAATGTTTTTTTTCTTTAAACCCCCCCCCGCTAAGTATGTATTTCAGCGCACCCCTCCCCAACAAATGATTTCATCTGCCGCTCATGCTTTGTTGAACCACTTTGAACGCACCGACCAATCCGGAGCGCAATCCGCTGTCAGGGGGAGAGGCAGGTATGAATAATTAACGCGCAAATTCATTCATGCGCTCACTCATCCGTCCATTCATTCACTCGTCAAATTTCTGTTTTCCCTCGTTTAATGAATGGTTCACCCCCGATCCCCGCCTCCTTGTCAAAGCGTTCCGCCTGTGGAGGTGAGGCGAGACACTTTCCACTCACGCGGCCAAGGAAACGCCTGGACAGAGTTCGTGTGTTGTTCGCATGACCGCCGCCGCTTGCGTGTGTCAGCTCTCCATTGTCCCACGCCGCTTGGCTGATAGTGATATTCTGGTCACGGTGAAAAAAATACATTCTCAAAAATAATAATAATTAAACATCCACAAATGAAACAGGGGCATCTGTTTCCTTTACAGTATCGCAGTTTACGCGATTTGGAGAAACGGACTTAAATTTACAGTTTTTTGTGGCCACATGCAATATCCCTCAGCACCACACCCCTGATATAAATAGCTCCAGTCAACTTCACGTAAACATAGCATTCATCGGACACAATTGCGTACATCTGATAAAGGTCGCATAGAAGTGGTGGGGGAGTGGTATAGCGCTGAGAGCAATGGATGTAAACACAGAGACTTGAGTGCCGATGAAGGCCATGGTTAACATCAGTGGCGAGTGGATATCACCACCACCTAATATTTAAATCGCGCTTCCTATCCAGTATAATGACAGCTGCCCATTTTTGTGGGACAAGGTGAATGCATCACCGGCCTGCAATTGAGCATTAGTCTGACAGCGAGGGGGCGGTGGTGCTTTGTGACTTTCTCAATTAAGTAATTTGTGAGTGTTTTTCAAATTTGAACCGTGACGTCCCCGCACACGGCTTACTTTCTTGTTTGCTCGAATGAGGTCGTGCGAAATTTAACGTCCGCTGTGAAATAGACGGTGTGTGTATTCATAGTGAACACACTCGCAATATTTACCAGGGTGGCAGCCGGACTTGAACCGCGAACCTCTGCAACAAGCGGCCATCGCTCCCAACACCACCTCCCGACTCTCCCTCCTTCAACCAGCCTGCACTGAGCAGTGTGGTGAAGTATGGTGGACGAGACTGGTGAATATGGATGGATGTGAATTTGGTTGCCATCTTGTCAACAATTGATGCTGCCTCTCTCGTTGCCTTCCTGTTTAAATGTGCCCTTGGAAGCACCACTTGTTTTTTTGAGAAAAAGTATCAGAAAACATGGGTGGCCCAAACACACAGGGTACACAAGCAACACGCGCAGCACCAGCAGCAGCAGCTACAAAAAGGAAAGAACCAAAACAGCATCCATTAAAACGCAGCAGCCTCGCCTCGCTGAGTGAAATGATGTTGAGACCAGTGCCTGATTAACTGAGCAGCTCTCCCCAAAGACCCCACTGGCCAAAAGTTAAAACACTTTCGCGGCCGTGATAAACAGGCCAGGCACCTGCGCAAATGCATCGTTACGACCAAATGGTAGCGTGTGTCAGGGTTATCGTGTGGACTGAACACGCGCTATCCAGCACCTGTCTGGCAGCATGTGGAGTGACACCAAACAAACATGGATTTAATTGCAACAGATGACCATTATGCAACTAAGTCATCGTATCAGTATCATCATGAGCCATGGTCTGTCCACTGCTGGATAAAGGCCTTCTTCCATCGTCACCATCGATCATTGTCTTATGATGTCACAATCCATCTGACTCCTGCACATGAGCTGATTTCATCACCTCCACTACGCATCGATCATTCTCGCGGGTGAATTGTCTCATTTGGCTGCCGTTCCAAAACCAGCCAACATTTATTTTAGTGACAGCACCATGCTCCAGCCCCCTTACTTTTCTTAACAGCCAACCTAACTTGCTTTTGTTCTGTAATCCACGATGTTCACTGGTCTGCCACACGGTGTAATGGACACCCATTCGCAATGGTTCTTTGCAAACGTTTCAGATTTTGTTTCACGTTGTTCGCCAATAATCCTCCAGGCTTCTGATCTCCGTGTCCCAGCCGGCGATATGCACTCACGGTGCACTTCGTTCTCCAGGCGCATTTGTGTGCTACTTTCGGCTACAACATTTCTTACGTTAAAAAATCAATACGTCCTGATTTTATTCAAATCTTTACGTGATTCGTCGTGTGCGAGTTGGTGGTCGAGCCCCGGCGCAGTAACTAACGCACTTCCGCAATGCGCACAGCACGCCTGAGTTCGAGTCGCAGATCTACTTAACCCCCCCTCCTTCTCCACCCCGAAGCCCGTTCCCTTCGGCAACCCAGACTGACCATCTTTAGTGAAGTATGATTAATTAGTTGAACACGTACGCATGATGAATTAACCCCCGGCCACCGACGTGCAACGAAGAGGTCTTTGTCCTGAACAGGGCTGTGCAATGTCCATATCTCGATGTGTGTCGCTACCGCGAACTATATTTGGCGGCGACAGCGAGTGCATCCAGTGGCCACGAGGTTTATCTTTCCATGTCAACACGTGAACAGCGCGTGGAATTCACGTGCGAGTAGACAATCAATTGGCTTGGAAACGTGAGCCGCGTCCGGTCTGTTGAGGGTTGAACTCGCCCTTCTCGCGACCAGGGGCAGGAGTTCACTCAAGCAGGTGCGACAGGTGGGCCTGTTTGTTTATGTTTCAACGCTTTCCAACAAAAGTTGAAAGCGTTCGTGCATTAGCCCTGTCCGCCTGTCTGTCTCATGAAGGTGATCCAATGAGAACGCAACTTTAATATAAATGTAATATATCGCAGAGCCGGTATCCTAGCCCTGTTGTTTTTTCTCTGCTTGTGGATGTGCTGCTTCATGTATGTATGTATGTTGAACTTCTTTCGCACCGTACGTAGCCGACCGTGCTCATCGGAGGTGCGGGGAAGGACAACAAACTAAACACAAAACGCTGTTCTCAAGTTTCCTAAAGAAATGCACGCCTGGTGTGAGTGCTACCGTTGTTATTGTTTATTAAATATTTTTGAAGACAAAATGCAGGTTGGAAGCCTGGAAGGTGTTATAGAATCCATGCATATGCACGGATTGTTCTTTCGTGTTTGTTTATGCTTCAAGTTCTGTGCAGACTAAACCAGACACTGTGAACTGTTTTTTTTAAAATCAACATTCAATTGTAGCGCCACAGCTCCAGGCCACACAAAACGCAGCGCCCACATTCGTAACTGATCCAGCTGGGCTGTGGGTCGTGCAGGAAGTCTGCGTATTGTTCATCAATAGCTGAGCAATGAAAACAACACTGATTACCTTTTATCTAGTGTGACATCAACAAGGCAAAGCGAGAGCCCGGGACGCTCGCAGAGGCTGATACGAACTCAAAAGCAATCCACCTGCCTATCGTGGCAACGGAGGAAGCATAACATGGTAGGGTAAAAATCCAAAATATCTAAGCGCCTCTATTGCTCAGCCTGTGACCAAATGTATCCTCAATTGTGTTCGATCTCATTGGATCTCAGAAGCTAAGCAATGTGAATCCCCAGTTAGCACTTGGATGGGTCACCGCCAGGGCTTGCCAGGTGATGTCAGCATGGGTCTGCGAAGTTGGCAGCAGATGGCAGCGTTGAGTGGGGTTTATCCAGGTGGTGCGGTTGTCCCCCCACCTGCCAAACATTCACGAATGGCATTAGCCAATAAGATCAGTTCGTGCGCAGGAGCTTTGTGGATCTTTGCATGGAAGGGGGTGGCTTGGGAAGCATTCATCCAGCAGTGGGTAGTTAATTGTTGCCTCTGATGATGATGACGACAGAGATAGGGCAGTGGGAGGCGGTGGGGGTGGAGGCATTGGGAGGAACGTGGCTTCGAGAGCAATGGACACATTTAGAGTGTTCCATTTTACTCGGGAGGGATGTCCCTTCGGGGTTCCGGACTAAGTGCTTGTTATATGAGACAGCACCGCTCTGTTGTCAAATCCTCTTGTTTTTACACATTTGCCTAATGTGAGGAGTGGCCTCACATGGTTGTGTGCGTGCTCGTACCCATTGGGCACGCCATGGAAAATTGCAGCTTTAAAAAAAGTTTTCTGGTTATTTATTACATGCAGTGACAGGTTCAGACACCAACTGTTGTCGAGTTAAGTTCTTAGCCATAACTAACACCAGTGACGATTATCTGAACCGGTAATGGGCCTCCCCCTTGGTGGACTCAGTCCCAAATGAGTACCTACTGTGATGTGTAAACATCACCACTGTGGTTACAATGGTGGCTGGTTCTGTTGTTGGCCATCCATCCCCATGTGTGCCGTGCCGGCCTTCATAGGTGCACGCGAACAGCACTTGCCCTAACAGTCTGTTAAGGCTACAAGAGGATCTTTGTCTTCTTTGTGTGCGTGTGCCAGTGTCTGTGTGTGTGTCAGTGTGTCCACGTGCACCAATGTTTCGCCCAGTCGTAGCGCGCCACCGAGCACGCTGTGAATGCCAGAGTCAAATTGCTTTAAATATCCGCCTGCACGATACATTACGCACACACCTGCACGTCTGAAATGTCAGCCCGTGGGATATCATAAATCTCGTTGTTTTCTACACCTCCCCCCCCCCGCTCCTGCACGTTGTTTTGTAAATGATTCAAATTGACATCACGAGGAGGTAGGCTTCGTAAATGATGCCGGCTGACGTGAGCGACACTGACTTTCAGAAATCCCGCAATTGCACTCTCACGGAATGTGTACGCAGGTACGGGGCGTGTGTGTAACACACCCAGCTGTGAAAATACTCCGCGTGGGATGTTTCATGTAATAACTCTGGGCAAAGGCAACGTCGCCAAACGGGACGGCGGTCTAAGAGCTCTCGGCTAACTATCGCAACGTGCCCAATAGGATAACCGCTTCGGAGAAGGAGCAATGGAATCAAGTCGTGTGCAGGTGTTAGATGGAATTGCTACATCGCAGGATCGTGAGAGATGGGCTTATGGCATGGGGAGGCCTTCATCCAGAAGTGGATTGATCATGATGATGATGAATGCATATCTTATCCAGGGGAAAAACGTATTAGTCCCTTGACCCTGGCCAGATATTTCACTTGTCAATACCACCTGCAGTGGTAACGCTTTATTGATATGGATGAGTAGGCTATCACATCATACATTATTTTCGTTGTACAGGTGGTGCTTTCGTAAATTTTAACAACGGCAGGCCAGTCAGCCAGTGCCAGTAAACCCCCAGTTATTATCTTTTGTTTTATTACCCTGTTATTCGTGAACGTTCATGTTGAACAACGTTGGTGCTATTAAAATATATTGCCATCTCAGGTGTGCACCAAAATCATCCTCTTGCTCTGCCACCACGAACTGCGACTTGGAATTCGCATGCGCACGCAACTGACGAGTGACTTGCCCAAACCTCCGATGAGACACGCGTGCATCAACCGCACCTTATCAAAAATCGCCCTTGCGTGTAGGCTACAGACTGTTGTCACTACGGCGGCGTTGTCTCGATCTCCCGTCACTTTCTTTTTGACGCATTCCTCCCAACAAAGCGTGGCGTGCAAAGGGCTCGCCAAACAATGCTGGGTCAATGGGGGAAATGAATAGACCGTCTCGGGGGTTTGGAAATCGAATCATGCGGGCTCCACTTTCCTCCACTGCCGCGTTTGTGTTTGGTCTCTCCTGGTGGAGCGCTGCTCTCTTGACTTTCGCAGTGCGAACGTGACTGTGCAGTAATGAGATAACGTCGAACGTATTTCGCACCGTGCGTAGCCAACCGATTGGCACCGTATGGTGCGAAAGAAGTCCAACATACATGGCAAGTTTTCAGGCGGTGTACGAACCTTTTACGGCCTTTTATCTGGGCGAACGAATAAAGGCAAGCTCGCTGTTAATGTGGTCCATGTCTAGTCGCTTGGTTTTTCAGAGCCATGGAATCTAAGTGCTGCACACTGATGTGCAGATATCATCATAATTATCGGCTCAAGTTTAAGTGCATGGGGTCCGCATCTCATTCCTTTGAAACTCCTAGACTGTTTTCTTGTGAAGAGGTGAGTTTAAATAAGTCTTAAAGTTTCGGGGGGGGGGGGGGGGGACTGAAAGCAATGCCAATGTTGATTTAATCCTACAGATTGACCTCTTAAACCACTGAAACGGTTTTTAGTGAATTGGATCACACACGAGAAATGTGCTTGCTTTGAGATACCTTCCTCTGCCGTTATGCTATGCCCGTAATTGTTGTAAATGAGTCATTTGTAAGAGATGGACAGAGATTTATGTATGTTTGTAGACATACGTACGTACAACCCACACCGACGAGCGCGGTAGATTATCATCAAACAAACCCCCCATGACCAACAGGGTGTGGGGGAGGCCTTCATCCAGCAGCGGATTTACAAAATAGCCTTTTAACTTTTTTCCCCTCTCTCCATACAATGACATACGTGCACAAGTACATCACACAAATACATTACACGAAGATTGCACACGCACGCGCAATGTGCACACGCATATGTTGTACAATGTCACGGCTCTCCACCCCGGGAGGCATGTTTTCTTTGGACCTGTCGTTACCTCTCTCCGATTTCGGCGTTTGTCGATATCCGTTTCGGAGTCCCAGGATCCCTACCCCCTTAACCTCCACTCCCATTGCACCCCCCCCCCCCATCACCACCAAGCAGCAACACAGCCGTCTTCTGACCCCCCCCCCCCCATTCCTCCCTGCACCGCCATCTCGACCCATCGCGTCTCGTCTTCTCACCGCAACTGTTCAAACAACATCCCTTATATGCCTATTCTTTGGGTGTTTCGGTAAAGTCACGTGAATAGGTTCAAATTAATAAAAAAAAACAAAGACGTTTCGATCACAACACAAGCGATCGTCATCAGGAGGAAAACAAGATTTATCCCTTATGCCTTTAGCATTTTCAAGAGACTTGCCTTCTCATTAAAGTGAACATTTTAAATAACCAAAAAAACGGTCTGTTTACTTTTCATGCATTTTTATTTGCGACTTACTTTCTTATGGTATTCGTTGCGCACAATCACACTTTATTTTGTGCGCGGTTGCAATTTACTTGTCCCAGTCGGTGTTAGTCGCTGAAGTCGTGACGGGGGTGTCTTTTTTGTCATCCCTGTTGCTCTGTGCCCCCCGTACCGGTGCCGTTCTGTTGTAATGTGCACTGATGCCTACTTTACTGGGGGCGATATTGGCACGTAAATTGAAGATTGATGGAAGAGACACACAAAGAACCCAGCGAGGCTCACGGTAACAGGGCGTTTTGGACTGTACGGTGTCCATAGCACGGTGGCGAGATGTTAACTACCTCGCACTGGTATAAAGGAAGTCGTGGGTTCGATACCGACCCTGACGCCTGCTGTATATTTGGATTTTTCTCCGGGTCCTCCAGGTTTTCCCTCCGCATTTAGAATCAACGTGCGCTTAGAGTAATGTGGCTGCTGTAAATGCCCACGTGATAAGCCACTTTCGTTGAGCTATCATTTGTAGCCAGGTCGCTTCTGAAAAGGAACTACATAGCTCAGTGGGCCTTACCTGGTAAAATAAAAAAAAATAGTTCAGTTGAGTTTTGGATCTGATTCGTTGAACCGGAACATTGTAAGAAGGGTTTCCATGCCCCACACTTGCGCACGGTGAGGTTTTTCTTCCTCTACAAACGGGAATCGGAGAGCGTACAACAGGGCACTCTATGAGTTTGTACAGCCGGACCAAGTTACGTCTTCAGGCCATATTTAGGGACAATTGCCAGCCTTGTCATACCGCACATACGCACAGCTTGTATAAATCGCGATGATATACGGTTTATTGGTCGCCATAACTGCGTTGATGTTTACGCTCCGCCATGGCGTCTCCTGAATTCTCCCGTGGTTAATTATACAGCTGAGAAACTCCCAGTTGTATTTACAAATAAGCTTTGAAAAGCCACACACACGCGCACACGCGCGCACGCACGCACTGTGGCCAATGGGATACACTCTCAAAAAAGGCGCGTCGACGACACAAGGACACGTGTCACAGATACACTACGGCGGACTGAGTCTTGCAACCAGCCACATTTTGTTCACAGTCCGAGTATGAGTAGAGCTGCAAGCAATGAAATGTCCCGCTCACTGCACCTCTGGCAGAAGGACTTCCGCTTCAGAGAGCGCCTACTCTGCCACTCTAGCCAAACATCTTGGAAGAAGTGGGAGTATCCACCACACTCTGGCCTACCGCACGCGGACTGCCGATCGACGAACAGTGGTGCGCACGTTTATACTGCTGGGTGGACAGAAGCGCTGGGCGTGGATTTAGGAAACTTGCACCGTTATTTCGCCACGGTGGCGAGAGGGCACCACAGTGGCGAGACGCTAACGACCTCAACTGGTATACAGGAGGTCGTGGGTTCGATCGCGAACCTGACGCCTGTAAACTTGGAGTGTGTATGTTCTCCCCGTAGTTGCGTGGATTTTTCTCCATGTCCTCCGGTGTTTTCTCTACAAAATTTGAAACATCCGTTTAGAGTATTTCGCCATTATACATTTCCTCGTGATTAGTGACTTCGTTGAGTCATCATTTGTGACCAGATCGCTTCTGAAACAGAGCGATAGAGCTCAGTGGGCCTTATCTGGTAAAATAAAAATAGTTAAATAGGAGTAATTTCAACTCCCACTCGGATGGTCGAACTGGCGTTCACTGGATTGCAGGTCCAGTGCCCTAACCATGACACGTCAGCATCATCCCCCGTCCAAGTGCCATGGGCAAACACAACAATAATAACTATAAACACCCGTACTCCTATTTATTTCTTTGCTTGGAGCAAGAAGATTAAAAAAATATAACAACCAGTAATAACAAATAATGAAGTGCTCCAACCAGTCCCCTAGCGACTGTCAATCATGCACGATTTCTGCGAACTCTTTTTTGCTTTGAAAATAAAAAAAATAGGGAAAAGAAAACATTCAAAAACTTAAATTCCACTACGATTCCATGTACGCAACCTCGCATTGTACATGTCCATAAATCACGCATTATCATGTACCTCCGCTTATCCTATGCAGACCATGTTTAGAGCCCGTGGAGCGATCTCCCACGGGTTTTTATATTTTTTATATATATATTTACATGAACCCCAGACGAGTCCAAGAGAACCGTGCTTGATAAATAGCTCTGTGCTATCACATGTGAAACAAAACATCTCTCTCCGGATTTTATGGGACGCACTCGCTACACACATATTTTATATTAAAACTTTGGGGCTTTGTCTTCTTATAACCTGGTAGGTTTGTGCGGATGTGACCAGATTTGAAGAACTTTATTGACAACGGGCACAAGTTTGGGGTGCGTCTTATTTTCCGAGTCCGGAGAATATTGAGTTTAAGTTTATTTTATTTGTTTCACAGATGATCCCGTTAAGTCCATTTCTCGGCAATTTTACAAGGGGGATATATGGTAACACTCGCAGTGTTGTGGTTGGACTGGTCACTTAATTCAGTCAGAATGTTTCTGCATAAATAACCGACATCTGTAAACACAATGTAATGAAATACAATTCGTATTTGTATAGCATCTAAATGCTGTACAGAAATAGTGGCCATAATGACACTATATATATAGAGGGGCAGTCAGTCATGGTCGTTGAGCTCTGCACTTGTGTAGGGGTGTCTCAGGTAAGGAAATTTCCAGACAATTGGAGCAGCAGAGGAGAAAGAGCACCCCCCTACACACAAGAGAGAAGGTTTATTGGGGGTATTGATAGAAAGCTTTGATTGCTGGACCAAAGTGCGTGGACGGAGGGTAAGGCGAGTCCGTGGAGGACTCAGATGCACAAATGTCAAACTATTCACCACATCGAAAGTTAAGAATGCCCCAGATCTGTGCTGTAAAACATCTGGAACGTCGCGAGACACCCACGAAACAGAGCCGAGCAGCTCATTGGGCCCTTCCTGCAGACAAAAAAATCTACCGTATATCAAAACAAATATGTAGTATGTCATGGGACCTCCCTTGCCAGTATCAAAATATAACAACAGGTTGTACCCTTTCTGGCAATAAAACAGTTGTGTTCAGATGTTTAAACACCAAACTGTAAGCCTTTGCAAGGAATCACGTCTTTGCAAGTACTGTATATGTGGTTAATGCAGACATGATTCCTTGCAAAAGGTTTCAGTTTGGTGTTTAACATCTTAACACCTCCTGTTTTATTGCTAGAAACTGTAAAACCTATTCTTATACATACGTACTATATAGTGAAAAAATAGAAAATTTGACAAACAGCAACATTTATTCGGACGGCGAGGCCACAGCTGAGCATGGTGGCGCATGCCAGGAATCCAGCACAGTTGTCAGCTGGGCTGGTGGATCACGCAGAGATCATAACAAGGTGTGAGACACCCACGAGATGGGGGAACACGAAGCTACACGCGATTTGTTTGCGTGAGCAACCAGCGGATGGGCCTCGACGGTCCCCAACATTTTTGGCACCAGTGGAAGACACATTTTTCATCATTGGGTCTTTCCCCCTTTTCAAAGAAGCTCTCCAGCGACGTTTGTTTTTTTACTCATTTAGGCGAGGGTTAGCTTGTGGGCTTACCAACACTGTGACTGAGACAAGTGCACAGTGCGGGAAAGAGGCGCGGACGGAAGTGATAAATAATAAAATAATGGGGGCTGGCCACGCGCGGACTCACCGCTCTCACCTCCTGCTGCTGCTGTGCGGCCCGGTTCCTAACAGGCCACGGACCGGTACCGGTCCGCGGCCCGGGGGTTGGGGACCCCTGCCTAGAGAACCCCGCTGTAGGGTGTTTGAGCCCACATATTGGAAGGGGTGGGAGTGGCCACGTTTTACCCCACCGCATGATGTGACTGGCACCCGTTTATCTTGCCGTGTGAGGCGGCGGTCGGACCGGGTGGCAGGAATTTAAGAAGTGCGCCGATTGATTCAACTGGAAATCGAACCGGTGACCACTGGACTTGCAATTCCGGTGCGCTTCAGCATCGCACCGATGCAACATCGGAGGTTACCAGTAGATGGCAGTAAGTCAAGTATTTGTATGACCGATGTGGACGAGTTTTCAGTGGGTTTTCCTCTCACGTGCGCAGTGCTTTCTCTGGGCACTTTAGTTTCCCCCCCCCTATGGGCAAATTATACACGGGTATACGACAAGAACATGTCCAAATATTCACAACAGGAACCGACCCTTTTGAACAAAAAAAAAAGAATTTTGAGACTCTCCTGAGTATTTTCTGTGTAAATACAAAAATATTGGTTTGTTAAAAATAAATCCTTTTGTGTCCAATATGCAAATAGCATTTAATTAAAGCCACATAAGCTGGGAATGCTTTGTATATATATACACACGGGAGAACGAGGTCACAAATCTTTCAACAAAACTGCCCATTTAAATCGGAAAAGCCTCCCGCAAGTATAGCGCTCCGGATATTGCGTGTAATTCTGCACCGTGCATAAGTCAATGCCAACAACTCTGCGGATAGCGCAGACCACTGCTTTTGTCCCTTTGGCTACAGTTTCTCTCCGACGTTGTGCCCCTCCCCCCTCCCCCGACCACTCTAACTCTTAATAATAATAATGATCTTCTTTGGTTATTTCGGTAAAGTCACGTAGAATGAGAATAAAATAATAAATTGATAAAATAAAATAACAATAATATTCTCACGACGTTTCGGCCACAACACAAGCGGCCTTCTTCAGGTGAAGGGGACGAGACTGTCTGGAGGACAGCGCTGGAGTGAGAAAGCCACGCTGAGATCACGACCTTTAAGCTTAAGAGATGCCGCGACTCTAAGCTTAAAGGTCGTGATCTCAGCGTGGCTTTCTCACTCCAGCGCTGTCCTCCAGACAGTCTCGTCCCCTTCACCTGATGAAGGCCGCTTGTGTTGTGGCCGAAACGTCGTGAGAATATTATTGTGTTATTTTATTTTATCAATTTATTATTTTATTCTCATTCTACGTGACTTTACCGAAAGAACCAAAGAAGATGAATCCTTGCAGTCACGAAAGCTTTAAATCGAAAAATAATAATGATGATGATAAAACGTCTTGGTTGATGGTGTTTCTCTTCAATCTAGAGCAGTTGTTCTTAACCCTTACTGCAGCCTTGCACCCCTTTAATTCTCAATCGTAAAACAAATGCATAATGTTCATAAATAAATCGGGTTTGATGCAACAAAGTAGTACTTACGTGGCCGTGCTCAACTTGTGTTTTCAGGCCATGTCTCGCATCCCCAGAAGGGGCATCACGCACCCTCAAGGGCTGCGTGCACCCCCAGTTTAAGAACCACTGATCTATGCATTCCCTTTGTTTTATAGCCGTGCCACATTTTGAAATGAAATAGAGTGTGTGTGTGTGAGCGCAGGCGCATGTGCGGTAAGTTATGGAAGTGCGGTAACACAAAACTGTGGAGAGTTAAGAAAAAAAAAACCAAGCCCTGGCCAGGTTTCACTTCGGCGATTTCAGTCGTGTTTTTGTACGCTCTGGCAATCTGTGTTTAACTCCAATGAGCAAATGAATTTCTCTCTCGATGTATTTAGCTCTGTGTGTATGCATGTGTGCGTGGTTGCTTGTAAAATACCGTGGACGTATGTGTGCTTTTGTTTTCTCCATACTGATAACAATATAATTGAATGTGAAATTTCAAGAACACAATCATTTTATGTGGAGCGATAGATCCAGTGGTTCGCACACTTTTGCTATAAATGCAGTATCAGTGGCGACTCTCCTGGGCTACTGCTCCCGTAGTCAACCGGAATTGACTTGCTTAGTGAAGTATAGTCAAACAATCCCAGAATCGACACAGCCTTCATTTTGTAGTGGCTTGACAAAGGGCTGTAAATTATTACCATTTTCATCATCATCATCATCATTCCTCCCTCCAGGATCAGTAAAACAAGCACCGCTTTAACGAGGTTGCACAACTTTTTGGAAAGTCAGTGTTGGTTTTGTTAAGGTTGGAATGACCCCCACCATAGGAATGTGGGATTTTTATCGCTCAGGACCACCATTGGGGATAAGTATCATCCAATGTCCATTTTCTGTGCGCGGTTTTGATGGACTGCATAAGCCACTTCGTAATGGGAGAGAGGTCAACTTCAGCGTTAAGAGACAGGTGTTTGAGACAGGAGTAATGCCTGTGTTACCGTACGGGTCAGAGATCTGGACGTTAAAAAAGGAATTGGAGAAGAACCTTCTGGCCTCTGAATACAGGTGCATGCACAGAATGCTGAGAATGTCATGGCAGGATTCGTAAAGTTTAGAATATGACATGACAACAAAGTGGTGTAGATGGAATGGGGAAAAGTAGGTTGGGATGGGTGGGACATGTGTGTGGGTACCAAGAGACATCAGCGAGACCAAACACCAGATGGTGGCTGGCATATTGCGAGAGCTGCATTAGAAGGTGGCTTGTCAACTTTGCAACTATCATTATTGATTATGTATACCGCGCCTCCCATGCAGTACATTTCGAGGCTTCAGAACTTAGGGGTATTTGAGTGAATCACTCAAGAAGGTTCGAGAAGAATAGAGAGATGCCAAGAAGATGTTATGGGATCAATGCCAACGGCGATGATGACCCCATGACCTTTATCTTAAACATTGTCATAAGGATACATTTTGATAGCTCAACAAGATAATCACACTGACATGGATAGGACTTGAATTAGCAGTGGATTGAGAATGTTTAAATATGTAGCTATGCGTATTGTGCAGCAAGTATACTGTATGATACGGCCTGCGGGTGATTACTCTTTGATGTGGCTTGTGGAATTTGTAAAGTATTATTTTGTAGCATTATATATTTTTGAACAAATGATGACGCATTCACAGTACTCAAGAGTATTTCAGTTCCAAATTGCTTCTGCGTTCGCAAATTGCTTTTGGAATAGTCTGTTTTTGTTTATCAACTCGGCACGCAAAACACGCGCACACACGCACGCCACACAGAGCGACGCCACGCATTGAGGTGTACGTGTAGGTGGACGCAAGGCAATGCGCTTGCATATTGCGTGACAATAATTGTGATTTCATGGGGGAGACTAAATCCAGATATTAATCACAGCCCTCGCCATGTCTATACGCACGCAAAATGCTCTTTCCAATTGTAAACAAGCAATTATATTGTGCTTCAAAACGAGGCATTTGCAGCACTGCGTTGCTCTGTCACATGATACAAACACGGTTGTCTACATAGTTTTACGAGTCTTATTCAATTGCATGACATTCAGCGCCCTGTGCAAGGCGCTCTGCGACTTGAGGTAACTCCCTCGGCCTCGGCTAACATCAGTGGCGATTGATATATTAACTGGCTGTGGGTACAACCTGCACTAACAAGTGTGGTGAAGCTGTTTTGGTTGTTGTTGGAAGCCTGTGACTTCCCACAGCCAGGCAAAGGCCTCCTCCACGTTTTCTTCAATTCGCACCTTTTCTTATCTGCTCTTGTCCAGTCGTGGCCGCTGAAATCTTTGATTTTGCCTCATTGCCGTCTCTCCGTGCGTCTCCCTCTGCATACTTTGCCTTCTCTCGGTCTCCACTGTGTAGTTCATTTTGCTCACCTCATCTCAATTGTTCTCACGACGTGTCAAACAACTCAACGACTGACACAGCGAAGGACCAGATGAGGCCTTCATCAGAACGGTGGACTGAACGAAAAATGTCTGTAAATTATTATCTGTTGTAAATGCGCAACGTTTAGGGATAATGCCGCATTGTAAAATGAAATAGTGCGCTTTTAAATATAGTCCCAGTGTCTGGAGCAATTTCCCTTTCCGATTTAATGTAACGCTTCGATTTCCCTGAAGGAAAACTATTTCCGGAAAGGTTTGCACCGTTTCACGAAACATTCCGCTTCCAATTTTCACAAACGCATGACATGCGTTGTAAACGTTTGTATCTTGTGTATAATAAATCTGCCAATGAAACTAAAACAGGACAATGTTGGACACATATCACCCACACGTTATGAAGAACAAATGTTTAACCGGGTCATTTTGAGCTACAACTAAACTTAGGCACTTTATAACGCCATATTATATTGCGTAACTAAAAAAAAACCCTATAAATTACATTGCAACGGTAACACGAAGCCACTTCCTCGTACGCGTCTGCGTGGTGTCTCCATTGGCAGCACGTGGGTCTCCCAAACCGTGGCCTCTTCCACACCCCTCACCCCCCACTCTCCTATAACATCACCTCTTGTCCCCATCTCTCCTCCTCCACCCCGACAGGTCTCAGGTTATCGTGTGCAAGGCAAGACCCCCCCGTGGAGGGCAGCAGTCGGACTTTAATCGCTTAATCCCAGGTGAGCGGCAACGAGCACACGCGACCCTCGAATTCCTGCAATGGCCTCTCTCCTCCAAAGCTCCTGGCGCCCCCTCAAACTCCTCTCCCGCAGCCTGGGCCTTTTTGCCACCCCCCACTGAGCCCTTCTCACTTCCCCCTGCCCATGCAAACAAAAAAAAAATCTGACAGTCATCCGGACTGTTTGGTTAACCCTTAAATGTATGGATGGAATAAAAAAAAATATCGGTCCGCAATTTTTTCCAGACGGGGCTTAAAATGTGTGTTCTAATCGCAGGGCTTTCACGGAATGGACATGTCATCGCCCGTCGTTTCCGCGTCACGCCGTGGTGAGGAGGCCACGTTCCCAAAAATCCTCCATTTCTATATGGCTTTTAAATAATCGGTGACATGTTTTTTTAAATATATATCTATTTTTTAATATGTATTTTTTTAATATGTATTTTTTTATCGAACAAGAGCCCGGTATAAAGTGCGAGCAATGGGGAGAGTGGGACAGGACATTTCGTTTTTTTTATAAATCCAAAATTTCAGCACCATTGAAGACACAACTCTTCCCCTGCGTGGCACATTCGTTAAATTGGTTATACAGTGTATGCATGATAGTAAACAACATCAGCAACCCAGCAGCAATTGTGCAGCAAGTTACAGAATGCTGACGAGAGCTGGAAGGTCCAAATCGCTCGATAATTTTCTGTATTCACAAATTCTCCGAGAAAAAAATATATCATTATTTGTCAAAAAGTTATACTGATCTGGGCAATGGCGAGTTTGGTGAACTGCGTGGTGAGTTTAGATGCACCACGCACTTACTTCACCTGGAATGGTACTTTCTACAAACAAAATGAATGTACCCCCATGGGTCCCCTATCAGTGATAGCGAATATTTTCATCGAGAAATTTTAAACAGATGCCATCCAGACATCCACCATACGTCCTTCCTTGTGGAAGAGATACGTAGATGACACTTTCGTCATTTGGCCACATGGCCTGCTAGCATTGAACCAATTTTTCAACCACATCAATTCCATACACCCATCCATCAAATTGACCATGGAGAAGGATGGTAAGCTACCATTCCTGGATATTCTGTTTGAGAAGTGGCCTGACGGCTCATTGGGACATTCTGTCCACAAGAAAAGCCACCCACACAGATTCCTATCTAAAACCTGATTCCCACCATCATCTGGCACAGAAGAATTCCCTCACCAAAGCACTACACCATAGGGCCCACTGCATCTCCAACACCACCTAGCCAGTGAACTGGAACACGTACACCAAGCCCTCAAGATGAATGGGTACTCGGACCGCATTATTCGCAAAGCTGTTTCTCCAACCATGGAGAAACAATCTCCTGAGAATCCAATCAAAACCCTCACTTTACCATACATAGCAGGTGTTACCAAAAATATTTCCAAAATCTAAAAAAAACACAAGATCCAGGTCCGATTCAATACAGTACACAAAATCTGTGATCTAATCCCATTTGTGAAGGATGTCATTCCTGACATGCAATACCCTGGAGTCTACAAACTGAGTTGTACCTTCGGTAGCAGTTACATTGGGGAAACGAAACGACATGTGTCGGACCGTGTTCGCGAACACAAAGCAGATCTGAAACATGGCAGAACCAATACCTCTGCCGTGGCTGACCATTGGTATAACACTGTGGGCTCGCATGATATGTTTTTTTTCCGAGACCAGATATATATACATAGACAAAACTTAAACCGAGAAGATGGATACAAATTGAACAATCACTGGAAGGATGTTATCAACCAGGTAATGCCTTAACTTGTTGTTGTTTTCATCATTACCTGCTGGTTTACTGCTAGCCCCGCCCACTTCCCCCCCCCCAACCTCACGTCCTCTTCCCCTAGCGCTCACGCGCCCCCCCCCATCCCCCTACCCCACCCCCCCCCCTCTCTCTCCCCCCATGCCTCCTCCCCCCTCTCTGACCTATATAACCTCTTGCCCCGGCAGCTCTCCCGTCGACTTCAGCATTCTTCTTGCTGTGGCTGTCCCACCTGATGAAGTTCGCTTGTGTTGCGATCGAAACGTCGTGATTTGTTTTTATTTTATTTCTACCTACCACGTGACTTTACCGAAAGAGCCAAAGCGTATGGATTCCTGCAGTCACGAAAGCTTCAAATCAAGATTGGTGTAGGGGATTTTTAGTTTCCATTAAAACGTGAGAAGTGTCCCTGGAGAAGATGGGCAGACACAATATCAACCAGCTATGGAAACACATGACCTATAGACTTCATTATTACTATAATTACTGCAGCTCTTCTCACGCCATATCACGCGACTGATATGGGCTCTTACAAACTGGAATGTTATTTCGGGTAATGAGAGAAGAATAAGGAATCCGAATTCCACGCACAAACACGGAGTTAAAGAGCCAAGATTTTCGTCAGATAGGACCACAAAACGGCACGTGCCGTTAGCGAACACCCATTCAGGATGACACGGCGCACCAGGGGCTGATGTGGCCATGACCGTGTCCGCCTTCGTCTCCCCAGTGCTGATATACGCACACTGAACAAGGTCATCTGTTAAGGCTGAGTTGTCCGAGGGGAGGTGCAAGAATAACACGAGATTCGAAGCTTTCGCGACTGCAGGAATTGCTATTTGGTTCTTTCGGTAAAGTCACGTAGAAAGAAATGAAACAATGGAACACGACGTTTCGTTTGCAACACAAGCGATTGAGCAATATTTGGAAGAACGTAATCAACCAGGTGGGGTGTTGACTGTTGTGTTGGCCGACTCTCTCTGTGTTGTATTGCATTATATTTCCAGGTTTACTAGGTTTGTTTTCTCATTCATACCTGATGATGGTTGCTTGTGATGCAATCGAAACGTCGTATTCTATTATTATTTAATTTCTACGTGACTTTACCGAAAGAACCAAAGAGGAGGTGTAGCAATATTTCAAACTCGGGTTGCCATGGTTCGTAGTGCCGTGCTATAACCATGACACCACTACTCACACACCCCATACCACATACATATTCATGAATATAACAGACTGTTGGGGCAAGTGCTGTTAGCGAACACATATGAAAGCCGGTTCGGCACACGAGGGGGTGGGTGGCCAGCACTATGCCCGACCGCCTTTGTCTCCCCAGTGGCAATGTTTACACACCGCACCAGGTACTCATTTGAGGCTGAGTCGACCTAGGGGAGGCCCGGGACCGGTTCAGATAATCGTCACTGGTGTTGGCCGTGAGCGGGAATCGAACCCGGGTCGCCAGGTTCAGCGCAGCGCGCTAACCGCTACAGACACAGACACACATGCACACACACAGACACACTCCATCACGCGCACACCCACACACGCTCCCACACACGCACTAAACATGCCAACTGTCTATCACGCATGGAACACCGCCCTTTAAACGAGCTCTGATTTGAGGAGGCGGCGTGCGTTTTATGAGCCGCGCTCTTATATTAGTGAACAGGTGCGAAAACACAGAGGAATTCCACTTAAGCAGAGACCCGCACATGCACATTAAACGTGGCACACAGACTAACTCGACAGCGCATGTTGTTTTTGTGTGTTTTTCGTCTTCATCCTGATTTTTGTTATTTCTTCCACAAAATCGTTGCTTTTTCAAAATCGTCAATCACGGTTTCTGAGCACAGGCTCAAAAGCCCCCCCCCCCCCCCCACCAAAACGCCAAGTGGCCAGCCACAATGAGCACGACTGAAGGTGTAATTTATTTTTAACGCGTAGGCTTTCGTGACCAATATGATCCATAATCACTGGCAGGGCCAGTGGGGGGGGGGGGGGGGGTGGCACGTGCCCCCCCCCCCCATGATCCGATCGAAATCCCTAATTTCGATCGGATCATTGGGTTTTTTTAGCAATAAATCGGCATTTTGCGACCCCCACTGCCACTGTGTAGCATATAATTACGTGCCAGGGACTCTATGAGATGATAGGACAATAGTCCGAGTCCATAATTGGCAATAAGTAACGGCAAAGCAGTTATAAGTGACTCACAGAATTGTGCGCAGTTGCGTATACAGGACACGACTTCCCTGAAGGCATCAACACCTTCAGCGAGCGCGATGCCGATCACACAACGCGGTTCGAATTTGACCCTCGATCGATGGCTGCGCCATCGCCGCAAAAAGCAAGGGACAAGTCCTCACTTACTAACAACTCCTTACTTACTAACAAGTCCTTACTTACTAACAAGTCCTTACTTACTAACAACTCCTTACTTACTAACAACTCCTTACTTACTAACAACTCCTTACTTACTAACAACTCCTTACTTACTAACAACTCCTTACTTACTGACAACTCCTTACTTACTGACAACTCCTTACTTACTAACAACTCCTTACTTACTAACAACTCCTTACTTACTAACAACTCCTTACTTACTAACAACTCCTTACTCACTAACAACTCCTTACTTACTAACAACTCCTCTATCATTTTTCATTGCTGGAGGGGTTGCCCCCCATACCTGAAAATCATGGCTCCGTGATTGTCCATAAAAGAGGTTTACAATTGTAAACGTTGTGGGTTTACTCTCCAACACACGGGTGTGCTGAACTCGTAACTAATTGGCACGTTTTGTTTACGTGACAAACCTGACTAATTGGCTGTGTCGGGTGGTGGCGGGTTTAACGACACATTTATATTTACGCGATCTAACCAACCCCCCCCCCTCTATTATGGATAATATATAATATGTAAACACTTATATTAAATTGAGCAAGCCGCAAGGTTAGAAGAATTTGTAAAAAGAGACGATATGATGGAATTACCAAGTTGAACAGCACGAGGGCGGAAGCAGAAAAAGAAGTGTTCTCACCTGCAGTGCGGTGATGAGTGGGCGACTGGGTGAGTTAGTGGGTTGGTGACTGAATGGGTATGTTTGCGTGTGTCTTGTTGTGATCTGCATTGTGGTGGTTGAACACACTGTCGATGTCGAAACAGTCAGGCCTGGTAGACCGAGTCCCCCAGCATGGCAGGAGCAACTTTAGCGACAGAGATTGATTGTATTTTATTTTTTCTTCCTTTGCATCAGCTTGCATGCACAGCTGCTTCAGAAATGTGGAAAAGCGCATCAGGCCAAGTATAAATGAGGTCCGTACCCAATGATTAACAGAAATTACCATCGCTATTCTAGCAGACACAAATTACGCGCACAGCATAAATAACGTAGAGCCCTCCTCCTTTCAGAGGTGTACAAATAAATAACATTTTTACAGGCAATCCTCCAAGACCAACCCCACCCATTCGCAGTGGCACATCTCACTCTGCATCTGTGGCATCGGCACGCGGCAAGACAAACGAACACATTGTGAAAGTTTGTGCGTGGGTGACAATGCGCATCTTTAAATGACATTTTTTTTAAAGTTACGTATTTTTGTACTTTTAAGAGCTAATACTTGGATTAAAAAAATGTATACGTTTTTTTTCTTCAAATCAAGCCTTCGATTTGTGACAGGTTGGACGATTGCATCCGTTTTTGTTCAATCAAAAGCCTTTAAAAAAAAAATCAGAAAAGGCCAATCTTTATTGTATTTAATACTCATTATTATTTTCTCGACCAAACAATAAGATAGCAAGTAAACAATAATAATATAATGATTATAATAGCGGGTGTGAACCCAGTGACCCGAATTCGATTCCTGGTCACAGCTGACATCAGTAGTGACATCTGAACGAACCTGCACTGACCAGCATGGCCAAGTATGGTTAAATGACACCCATGAGCTGGCACGGCGTGCGGACGTCTTAATCCTGCAGTGGATTTGACAAAGGGCTCTGAACTCTCATGATCCCATTATTACTTTAACAGATGGGATCGTAACAATTACTCGTTATAGACAAGATCCTTATAATTCACCAAATCCCATTGAATCTTGAAAGCTAAGCGGGCTGGAACCTGGTTCGCACTTGGATGGGAGACGGCCAGGGCTTGCCAGGTGTTGTATGTGTGAGGCTGCAAGAAGGCTTCGAGATAGCAGTGTTGCGTGTTACCCTTTGCACGTGTCGTGGGATTCCTCCAGGCACTCCGGCTTCCTTCGGCAACAAAGCCAAACACTCATTTACGGTATTGCCCAAAAAATGTTGAGGCTCAAATCAAGTCTTTTCATAATCGGATGGATTAAGAGAGTTTAGCATGCTCCTATTAACGGGACAATAAATATATATCGGGAGTGGGACGTGCAATTGATTGGGCTGAAAAAAGATTTCCCTCTGTCTGATTTCGTGCATGTGCCTCCTTAGCGAAGGGTTCCTTCCCCACATAGGGGAATAAACAACTTCTCACCATGGCGTTAACATCCGGTTACTAGCACGGGCACTGTGATCGTGTCACATGCGTGACAAGGTTGGAGGTCAAATGTTGATGAAGCATAAATATTGTGATAATTATACAGCCCATTCTTAATTGTCACAACAATACAAATTTCTGTATCTCCAAAGCACACTTTCTTATCATCCCAATCACAAAAACAAATATCAACCATTTAGCCTTCACAGACTGTTGGGAAATGTGCCGTTAGCGAGCACCTATGAAGTCTGGCACGGCAGATGAGGGGTGGTGTGACCAGCACCATGCCTTGCCGTCTTTGTCTCACCAGTGCTGATGTTTACAGAGTGCACCAGCTACTAAGTTAAGGCTAAGTTGGTCTAGAGGAGGGGGATTGACTGATTCAGATATTCGCCACTGGTATTATTCATGTCTGAGAATTTTACTCAGGTAGGCAGGTTTGTAGCGTAGCGCACTAACCACTATGCCACCACTCCATGTCAAACACACACACACACCTAAACATAAATATTACGAGGTTTTGCTATTCATAATATACCATTTAAAGTATACTTCCAGTGAAACAGAAAACTGCAATCTATTAGAATGCATTGTTTATTTTACGCGATGCAAAGGGAAGTGCAATTCTCCGTCCCGAGGTTATTTTTCACAGCTGATAAATAAACGGAGAGTGGGGTTGTGCAGTGGTATAAACACTTGCGAATCTGGCCACCTGAGATTGATTCCCACGTATGTTGAACTTTTTTCGCACCATACGTAGCCAACCGCGTTAATCGTACTGCGAATATCAGTGGCAGGTGATATCGGAACTGGTTCACCGCCCTCCCCTACACCAAACAAGAGTGGGCAAACAACCCCCATTACTGACATGGGTAGTAGGCCTACATCCAAGAGTAGATGAACAAACGGCTGTAACTAATTAATTGCAGTCAAAAAATTACGTGAAACGCCAACAACCTTTAAACATCACAGAGCAATGATTTCCAGCACTATTTGTTTAGTCAGAAAACTACTTTCTGAGATTCATCAGCAGGTTGTGGCCTGTTAAACAAATATTGCTCGTTCATTATTGATTTTTGGTTAGGCCACCTAACAATTTGACCAAATTTATGTCGTTGAGACCCTTCACCACCTAACACGGACAACCTTCTGAAATTAAATTGTCATCCGTACAAGCGTTTAACACATTAAATATTCTTTCAGCTCACTGGATAATGTAAAGAATAATAGTTTGCCTTGGCTGGGGATCAAACTCAGGTAGCAGCGTTCAGTGTGCAACCACTGCACCATTGCACTTCCTGCTTCTTTATTAGCTGTGGACAAAAACACAAAAACATAGGCACATCTAATGTATGAACAGAGAATTGTTAAATTTAGTTGTAAGAATTGTTATTCAACATACCGATGACCTGAACAAGAACAATAATAACTGGCACAGTAAACGCTTGTGCACATTACAAATTCATTAGTTGGCTGTTTCAGTTGGTGGAGGGTTCTTAACGATAAAAGATTTGGACAGATGATGACGTGGCCTAACCACAAAAAATAATTATGCATCATAACATTGGCTATGAAAACCTACGTCTTAGCTTAATTGGCGCTGAGTTGGCTGATACGATAATTTCTGTAGATTATGCAACTTCACAATCAAAGTATCATAATAATACATGGGGTAATTTTGAAGACACTTATAGAATTTAGACAATTGACTCATTTAGTAAATTATCCAATACAGTAGATTGACCCGTACATTAAACTTCATTCACCATCATCATCATCATCCCAGCCTGAATGAAAGAGTGAATTGGTTCCGGTACATCTGAAAGTGGCATTTTATGATCTTTTCTCCCTTTATCAAGAAAGGTCTACAAATGATCTCTATCTGAATTACAGTCCTTATTGATTAAAAAGCCACCTCATGACGACAACTAATGATTACCCACGTTTTTAAATTGTCTGAGAGGCATGTCTGAAATTGTGGAAATGCCCGGCCCAGCGTGCAGGCGGTGCAACTGCATCGGGACTCATTGGTCAGAGGGGCCTTGGTGCCAGGATACAAAGAGGGGGAGGGGGCAATTAAATAGGGGCCCGATTTCATTTCCTGCACCAGGGCCAATGTCAACCTTGCTACGCAACTGGACAAGTCCCGGTTCAGATCTAGATATTTCCAAGCATTGTTGAATTCATCATTTTAAAGTTGCGCGGCTAATTTCAATCAATTCCCGTTTCGTATGAATTCCATCTTGTTCTGATGACGCATTTTGGTGAAGAAACGACCGTAACAAATAGCTTTTCCGCGACAAGCGGACGCGATGTTGAAACGTGAACTCCAGCCTTTGCTACAGAAGGAAGAAATGCAAGGACGTGGCTGTTTGCTTGATGGTGCCTCTTCGGGTTGAAATTTAATTTAAAATGAATGCAGCTACCACAAGCACAGAGATAAACGATGCGTTTTCACAAACCGGAGTCAATGTGTGCTAGACGATTGCTCTTTAAGCAAAAAAACGCACACAGAAGCGCATTCCCACACAAACACAGACTGTTAGAGTAGTGCTGTTAGCGAGTATTATACGTATTTAAGACAAAACAGAAGACGTGTGGGTGATGTCACCAAGACCATGCTTTGCCACGTTTGTCTTCCCGGTGATGATGCTTTACACGCCATACCAGGTACTCGTGCAAGGCTGAGTAGGCCGAGAGCTAGTTAAGATATCATTCATCACTGATGTTAGCTGTGGCCGGGAATTGCTCGTGTGCAAACTACTGCACCACTTTATGAGACCTTCTTTGCCAATAACAAGATATATTAATAGGGTTTACCCTTTTAACTGGCACAAAAACTGACACCTTTATTCAAGGCATCATGTTTGCAATAACCACAACACAAGCAGTCAAAATGCAAACAAAAGAGACAACTCTGATAAGGACAGTGCATATTATTATCAGAGTTGTCTTTTTTGTTTGCATTTTGACTGCTTGTGTTGTGGTTATTGCAAACATGATGCCTTGAATAAAGGTGTCAGTTTTTGTGCCAGTTAAAAGGGTAAAACCTATTACTATACTGCACCACTGATACGGAGAACATAGATTAACACACAGACTCACAGAACACATGTGTATACACAGACACGCACTCACACAGAGACACAAATACACTCACAGAGAACTACACACACACACTCGTACACTCACGCACATTTACACACAGACACACAAAGACAAAGACCTCCATAATGCATAAACAGACGTTAGAGGCAAGTGCTGTTAGCGAGCACACAAACACGCACACACTCACACAGACATAACCACATAACCACACACAAGGCTCACACACACACATACTTAAACATACACACACACACTGATCTACACACACACAAAGGCTGTGGCAGAGGGTTGGGTTGCATGGGTTGGTGGGGAGGGCTCGTATTTATTTTTGTTCTCTAAACAACCGCTCTTTGAACCGGCATCCTCTGATTTATCGGAGAGCTTTGGGTGGGGGGGGAAGAGCAAAGCATTTTCTAGGCCGTCCAAAGGCCAACGCATCCCAATTCACGGCACTCCGCGCAATTTCTATTTATGTGTTCGTACACAACCGTCGGCTTGTTCTTTGTTGGGACTACAGTGTCCACGTGGGGTTTTTTTTGCCAGATGACATTGTGTGTGTGCGTGTTTATATATTTGTACGTGTGCCTGTGTGACAGACATTAAAAAGGGAGACGCGTAACAAAGCAACAGCCGATGGCGGATCTATTAATCACGACCAATGGAATATGCTGACTGTGCATGTAACGATCGACATTTTCGACGACGCATTTATTTACACAGTCACGTGGGAATGTAGCGGAGGAGATTGAAGGGGTGATCGGCGACTTGCGACGGACTGGCAGCACAATCGAGGGAGCGCAACCACGTGGACGATGCAGCGACGAGATTCGGCTGCGTACGCGCAGAGGCAGCGAGTGGGGAAGCAAGACGTGTTGAGGGGGGTGGCGACAGCACGTGGAGGCCTTCATCCAGCTGTGGATAGCCCATGGATGATGATGATGATGAAATGAGGGTGCTGTATTGAATTTTGAAAAAAAAATATTGTTTTTGCTTCGGTGAAATGTCGATCACAGAAAATTCTACTTCAAGTTTTAAGTCAACTTGAACCATCAAATCATTAAGTTCGCACACATGCAGTATTTAGAAACAGAAAATCATCGCACGCGACCGTTCTTTTTTTTACACATTTTACGCACAAGCGCTCTTTGCGTCTGAATGTAAACACAACGCACAGCTTTTCCACAAACACTGGCAAATACGTCGGGGCATTTAGACACGTGCAATTTATATATCTGAAACAAAATATCTCATCGAAGCTTCATGCGGGACAGACACACTCCATTGCCCCTCGCCCAAACCGTCTACTCCATTCACTCGTGAGTGGGATAACGAGCAAAAGCGGCATTAGTGAGGGCTCATGTCCCCCTTCCGTCGGGTCTTGTTGACGTGGACAGATGGGCTGCGTCCGGCCCTCCAGGTCTGAAGTTGACCATCCTTCACGTTCCCCCCCGCTCCCCCCCCCCCACTAAACTCGTACCGGTGTGTGGCTTTATCATTTGTCATCAACCTTCGTCGCCCCGTGTTTATTCAGTGGGGGGGGGGGGGGGTGCAGATCCTGTGGCGGTCAGGCGCGGAGCAACGCTTCACTGGCTCCCATTGAGGCCATGTTTCGATTCCTGGCAGCTGCCGACCAATAATTTATACGATCAAGATGTGTTCATGGCCAAGGCTGTTGAAAGCCACCACACCTCGGCGACCAACGCTTTTCAACCTTCGTTCAGATGCTACAGCTGCTGCACAGTGGACACGCGATCTCCAACATTTTCCCTAACAATGATTGTCCCTCCATCTGTTCTGAGGTCTTCTCCTCGGTCGCCAGACTCGTGGAGATCAATACACTTGCTCGTCTCGGTAACTGGCCTTCCTTCACCCTGCACAGCGCAGCCTCTTTGGCCTAACCATATCTACAATACTCTTTGGTTCTTTCGGTAAAGTCACGTAGGTATAAAATAAATTAGATGACGACGTTTCGGTCGCAACACAAGCGTCCGTAATCAGGTGGGAAAGCGGACGCTTGTGTTGCGCTCGAAACGTTGTGATCTATTTTATTTTTTACCTACGTGACTTTACCGAAATAACTAAAGAGTATGGCTTCTTGCAGTCACGAAAGCTTCAAGTCAAGATCATATCTACAATGCTTACCTGCCACGTTCTCTTTCGGAACTTCCAAATTGCTAGTCCTGTCCTGCTAAGAAATTCCCGACATCCGTCTCACCTTTGTTCAAATGCCACCAACTTCATTAGAGTCTGGCTGTCTGATCTATGCAAACATATAGATTGAACAAATAACCTTTCATTTTGCACAGACATCTCTATGCGGACTAATGTTTACCAACGCGTGCGGTCTATTGTTAAATTTACTTTAAAGAACCGTTGAGATAATTCGCAAAAAGTATAGGTGGTGAGAAAATAAAACATAATTGAGACCTATAAATCACGGTCAGTAGCCGTCCATCCAAGACGTGGATTGACAATGCAGATGAGGGGGACTTAATAAAGATAAACGTAGGTCGACAGGGAGCGGTCACCATGACCAGAGCAAGGAAAGAGAGGAAGAGGTGCATCCAGCCTCATGACCGGTTGTCGTGTGCCAACGGATGCAAGGCAAGGGCAACGAAACGACCATTGTGTGTTTGGCTTCTGAGCTCAAATTTGTAAATTATCATAAGAAAATATATCGTTTTGTTTGACACCATAAGAGCATGAATTGCATTTGTCTCAAATACAGGTCAATGTGTAAGCTCAATGGACGTTTCCTCTTTGTGCAACGGTGTGGTTTCATGAAAACACACACACGCACACACATGCACGTGCACACACACCCCTTGCATGGCCTTTAGACAGAATATGTATTCAAGCGCTGTTAGCAATCACCTGTTATGTCGAAACAGCGACCAAGGGGGTAGTGTAACTAACACAATGCCCGGCCATCTTTGTCTTCTCAGTGCTGATGTATGCGTATCGTAACAGTTATTAATTTAAGGTTCAGTTTGACCATGGGTAGGCCCAAGACTGGTTTCAGCTACCACTATCACTCACCGTTAATGTTGTGCGTGGCTGGGAAATAAATTCACTTTGTCGGGTCCATAACAAAGTGTACAAACTACTATGCCACACCGGTCCACACAGTAACTGTGACACACACACACACCAAAATATAACTTTTAAAAAAATTATTTGTCTTTTCTCCAAATGTCATTGTGAATGTGTTATCGGATTCGTGTCATGAGATGAGGGTACAATCGAATTTTTCAACGGAGCAAGTGCCACTCGTCACATTAGAGAACGGACTGCAGAAGTGGGTATCACAGAGCTACTTCTGAGATCCCTTAAATGTGACCTCTGGTCCGCACAGAAGGTGGCAGTACTTTCCCACGTGTCCTGCTACAGGGATTAAGCTTCGTTGCATGGCGGGTTGGTCAAAACGATATTTTAATTTTTCCAATCTGGGATTTGTAAAAATTCAGTTTGGAACCCAAGTTTAAATGCGATGGTCATTGGTAATCGTGATGAGGCCGTCAACTCACGACACTTGAGAACCCATTCTCTTTTTAAATCACAAGCAGCTGCATGGATTTAAAACCTGGCTCCCAGCGATGCCAGCTCAGCGCTTTGGCCATCCAAGCCACGCGGCCACTTCCAAAGATATAGAATACACAATGAATAAAAACAATCTTCATTGTACGGAACCTATTTTCTCGGTGGATTACTATGTGAGCCTATCTGAAGTTACGCATACACATCAACAGCCACCATTCACCACTCCGCAACTGGTGATGTTACCACAATGATTGCATTAGGCTAGGTGCACTCTGAAGCTACGTGAAATCGTGAAAACTCGCTGGCAGGAGGTGATGGGACAGACCCAGATGTGGCGGGTTAACTGAGAAGACTGGCACACACTTTCAATAAACTGGACGTGTACACACACACACAGACATACATACATGCGGTATCTATACTCATCTGAAGTTACTGACCCGGATGACACTGAAGTCACCAGTGACACGAGAGATGACGAATATACACAAACATCAGAGGCATCGTTTAAACATTCTTGACCTATACGCACTGTAGGTTTTACTCAGGCGTGTAATGTGCAATATCCTGCAGCAAGCGCTAGACTGCTACGTTTTACTCTACACATGCATGGTTTGTTATTAAATTTGATGAATAATTTGCAGTTCTTATTCAATCCAATGTTGAATGAAGGCCACCCCTCAGCTCGTCGGTCTTGTGGGTTGTTTGACCATGCTTTACTACGCTTGACCGTGAGGGTTGGTGTATGGAGGATATTAGCCATGGCCTGGAATCATACTCGAGTCACTGGGTTCATAGCGCAGCTCACGAACCACTGTGATACTACCCAAGATTTATTTTATTTTTCTTATTTCTTTAAGCTAAAATTAAAAAAATACAACACACACACAACACAAAGACAAACAAACACAGATTAACATTCGTTATTATTTTCAATGACCATAATTGATGATGACGATTGTTATTGTGATTAGTCTCAGTTACAGACTGCCAGTGATTTTATTTTCCAGGGGTTGCGGTGACATTTGGGGAAGCGCCAAAAGCTACATTCATATTTCGTGAGGTCTTCGGTTATTTCGCCAGATTAAATGTATTTCCACGAGAACACCAAAAAAGTAAAAACATGATCTGCAATAAATTACGGTTCCTCGTGGACAATGCGAGCGGAAAACCCGCGAGATATCGGAATATCGTTGACACAACGCAGTGCACGATTTGGTACCGAGGAAAACATACATCCAGCTAGTTGGAGTCGCTCACCTCGCTTTTTGAAGTTTACGATGTTGCTGTTGGAGTCTAGCAAACTGTTATCTGCTGGGTAATGGCGTATGTGTGTGCTTCTGCGTGTCCGTGTTTTTGTCAGTGTAGTGGTCAGCACATTGCACTACGATCCCCTGGCGAACAGAGTTCGATTCCCGCCCGCAGCCGACATCAATGGGGCCGTCTATAAATGACGTCACGCACCTGGGGGGGGGGGGGGGCAGATATTTGTGACGATGTGTGACGAGGGGGGGGGGGGTGAGGGTTTGAGAAATGTGACGTCACATCAAAATGCGCAACTTTAAATAAATATAGACAACACGTTCTACTTAATTAAATAGAGTTTTTTTTAAATAAATGTTTTCTCCTACAACATCAGAGTGCAGCGCCACACACATTAAATACGCACTACAATGACAATAGTTTAAAGCGATTTGAAGCATACATTTTGATTTAAAGCTTTCGTGACGGCAGGGATTCATATTCTTGGTTCTTTCGGTAAAGTCACGTAGAAGGGAAACAATAAAATAATACAAATATAAAATAATAAAATTCTCACAACGTTTCGACTGCAACACAAGCAATCATCATCAGGTGTGAAAACCACAGCAAGAAATTTTGAAAAAAGTGGCGGTATTTTTTACGTTAGCACCACGGTGGTGCTAACCCAAAGAACCATTTGAAGCATGTTTTATTTTCAAAATGGAAATATGGTTTGGGGGGGGGGGCAGAGCTTTGTGACGTCACATTTGAGGGGGGGGTCTGACTTTTTGTGCCGTCGTGTGACGAGGGGGGGGGGGGGGGATCAAAAATCGTCCAAAATCGCGTAACGCCATTTATGGACGGCCCCAATGATGAATATCTGGGGTCTCCTCCAATTCAACTCAGCCTCACATGAGCACCTGGAGCAGTTTGTACAAATCGGCAACTCAGGACACAGAGGTGGCTGGGTGTGGTGCTGACCACACAACCCTCTCGGTGCACCATACACCGGCCTTCAGAGGTGCTCGCTATCAGCACTTGACCCACCAGTCTGTATTCTTGGTTCTTTCGGTAAAGTCACGTAGAAGGGAAACAATAAAATAATAAAAAATATAAAAATTAAATTCTCACGACGTTTCGACTGCAACATAAGCAATCATCATCCCTTCTACGTGGTGACTTTACCGAAAGAACCAAGAATATGAATCCCTGCAGTCACGAACGCTTTAAATCAAAATCCACCAGTCTGTGTTGGTTAGAATAGTAAACAAAAGGCACCAGATTTACGATATCATGTCAAACAAAAATGACTTCTCAGAGTGCAGTCCCATGTCACCAAGGTGGTTTGATCGTCTTCATCATCATCATCGGCCATGATATATCCACTGCTCGATTAAAACCTGCTGAAGCCGTTGCCATCTCTCATAGTGTTTCGACGTAACAATCCATCTCGCTTCTCTGCACATGAGCTGGCCCCGTCAGTATCGCCTCCTTTGGATACAATCACCCCTTGCGAGCCACGGCTCCTCTACAAAACTCCACTTTATTTTCCTAACTGTCGTCAATGTGACGGTGGCGTTTGGGCTGATACAAATGAAGCGTGTTCGATATGGGGGTTTGTGAAAGAGCGATCGTACCAAACTCTGAAACGCCTCTCGCGAAATTCACGTTCAATCAGTGTCTTTCCTCCTTAATTACTTTTCCTAACGGGCACAACAATTAAATATTACAGTGAGCCGTGATCTTTACCCAAGACCATTAGGTGCAATTGAATCGCGCACAACGATGACCTATAGCGGACGTGGCTTTGAGTAGCCCACATAAACTGACCTCCTGCATGTGTAAGGGCAAAAGTGGAGGGATAATTGGATTCCCTCTGAGGCGTAGTTTTGGTGCAAGTTTCAATGATTCTTTTAAAAATATATATAAAAATGACGTGCGGGTGAATTGTTTAACGAGAGCAAGATGCCAGCGCGTAAGTGTCAGTGCCGGTGATGGGTTTATTTTGAATGGTGGGCTACGTGACGGTGTGCACGATTTGTATCTTGTGATAAAAATCTAACTCAAGAACACATTTGCAGATATGCGTGCTCTACACTAACGATGTCATTCATGAACGACAACGATGCTGGATGTTATATATCTTCGAAATAGAACCGCATGTCAATGCTTTGTACAAAACAGTGGGATGTGAATAGCTAGGGAAAACAAAATCAGGCCCACGTAACAATTGGGCGGATTGGTGTGGAGCGGTGGAACAGCGGTTAGCGCACTGCACAATGATCCCGGCGACCTGAAATCGATTCCTAGCCACGGCTAACATCAGTGGCGAGTGATATCTGAATGCCCATCCCTAGCCCCTTCACCAACCCACACTGACCAATTTGGTGAAGTATGGGAAAAACCATCCCATGACCAACACTTTAAAAGTAGCATGGGGTCAGCAGTGTGGATGGCTGATGGATGGGAGTGAATATCTGGCCACGGTGATGAGACGTTAACTACCTCGCCTGGTATGCAGGAGGTCGTGGGTTCGATACTAACCCTGACACCTCTATATTTAGAGGTTGCGTCGTTGTATGGATTTATTTCCTTCATATTTAGAAACATGGGTTTAGAAGTATTTTGCTGCTATAAATATCCACACGATAAGCCACTTCATTAGGCGATGATTTGTGGCCAGGTCGCTTCTGAAAAAGAGCTTCATAGCTCAATGGGGCTTACTTGCTAAAACACATTTTTTTGGTTTAGTTTTCATATGGGAATAGCAGAGGAGAGTGAACAACCTCCCATTAATCTAAATGAATGTGCTTCAACTTTAAAACCCAACTTGGGGGGGGGGGGGGGAGGTCAGTAAACGAAATCACTATGTACATGTTTTGAAATAGCAGCACAATCGGAAAAAATAACTTCCCGCAACAATGGGCGACCCAGCAATGATATTTGGATCTGAAGCAAAGGTGAATGAATAGTCTACTTGTGGAGTTCAGCAATGACCATCACGCACAGTAAAGCTCCCCCGTGTAGCCTTAACAGACTGTAGGGGCAAGTTCTGTTAGCGAGCACCTATGAAGGCCGGTACAGCACACGAGGGGGTGGGTGGCCAGCACCACGCCCGGCCGCTTTTGTGTCCCCAGTGGCGATACTTAGACACCGCACCAGGTACTCATTTGAGGCTGAGTCGATCTAGGGGAGGCCCAGGACCGGATCAGATAATCGTCAACCGGTGTTGGCGTGAGCGGGAATCGAACTCGGGGAGCCGGTGTAGTAGCTTCGCGCGCTAACCGCTACACCACCGCTCCCCACCGTCACGCACGTCGCACAAAGACAAATATCCCCCGTGTAGCCTTAACAGACTGTAGGGGCAAGTGCTGTTAGCGAGCACCTATGAAGGCCGGCACGTCACACGAGCGGGTGGGTGGCCAACACCACGCCCGGCCGCCTTTGCGTCCCCAGTGGCGATGTTTACACATCGCACCAGGTACTAATTTGAGGTTGAGTCGACCTAGGGGAGGCCCAGGACCGGTCCAGATAATCGTCACTGATGTTGGCCGTGAGCGGGAATTGAACCCGGGTCGCCAGGTTCGTAGCGCAGCGTAGCGCTAACCGCTACACCACCGCTCCCCGCACGCGCGCGCGCACACTGACGCACACGTCACACAACACGCGCAATCGAGACAAGCCACGCACAGACTGCGTAGCCGGTGGATGTGCCTCTTCCTTCCCCCCTTTGTTGCTGGTGGGGGCCTTTGGCCCAGAGCGGCCCGCGTCAAAACCTTCACGTCCGCGGGGGGGGGGGGGGGGGCGCCCAGGGATATGGGGGGGGGGAGGAGTGGGCGGTGGAGCACCCGGGGGGGTGGGGGTTGGGGGGTGGAACGGTCGTTGAAAAAGTCACGCTCAGGCGAGAACAATAGCAGTCACTGCCAGGGGGTGTAGGAAGCCCTCTCGGGGCCGATGCCGTTCATCATTGCGGCACCGCGCGCACGCTGCTCACCTACCACGGCTCGAGCGTGTCCACAGCTGACCACATACACAGACAAAGATTCCCACCCCCCAGTATAGCCTGTGAGAGCAAGTGCTGTTAGCGAGCTAACTATGAGTAGGCTAAGGTTGCCTTACCACCTGTCATGCTCTTTTTCCGAGATCGTCCTATTGTTGAGCCGGCTGTCGTGGGAAACATTTCTAAAGTCTTCCTGGGACATTAAAAGTCCCGGTGTTTGACGAGTTGCGTAATAATACAACGCCCACTCAAGACAATGCATCGACATTATATGTCTCGGTTTTTTTTTTGTACATCCGATGTGGCAACCCAAATGGGTAGCGGTAGTGGTTGGCAAACTGCTCTATGAACCCGGTGACCTGAGTTTGATGCCTGGCCACGCCTAACATCAGTGGCGAATAGCTGAAATGGCCCCGGGCCTCCTCAAGTTCAGCCGAGCCCTAAATCCTGAAATGAGTACCTGGCACAGTATGTAACATTGGCACAAAGGCGGTCAAGCGCGTTGATAGCCACACCACAACATCCCCTCGCTTGCTCGTGATCGCTGACACACCCACAAAGGCCCCATCGTATAGCCACACCAATTGGTGGGGCAAGTGCTTGCTTCGGGTATCATCACGTTACCCATTCAGGGTAGCACAGATGACTATTGCAGCGGACACCATGCCACCCCTGGCCGTTGTAATGTTGACCACGTGACTGCACCAAGTATTTCACCGTTATATATTTAGGTTGAACTGACATTTGATCGCGGTATTTTGAACCAGTGCGTTGCAATTGACCTACAGGAAATAAAGCTGTTCCTTTAGCGAAAGAACTAGTGAGCGAGTTACAAACTTGCCAAAGAGCAACGGAAAGGAGGTTTTTGTTTGAAAATTATTTCAACCGGAATAAAAAATTTTTTTATTTACAAAGCAACAACGTTTACATGCAATTGGACAGCAAAATCGAGCTGTAGTGGTGTCACGTGACAGATGGGGAACATTGGCGGCGGAATAGTTGGCTGATTTAAGCGAAGGAGGAGGAAGAGGCAGGGGCTGAGCACGACACAGGGGGAGAAGATGTAGACGTTCTGGAGGAGCACGCTGGATGGAGGTGGCAAGAGGATCGTGAAGAAGTGGGTAGACGTTGGAATGGGCATTTGCCCGTCTGTGGGATGTTAACAGCAACGATAAAAAATGTTGGAGTTGAAACGCAATGCACTGACAACTGTGACATCAAAAGGCAAATAATCCTCTCTGTAATAAGCATTACGGACTGCAGGGGTTAAGGGGGGTTGTGAGCGACCGCCTATTATGGTTGGAATGACGCTGCGAGGAAACGGTGTGGCTAACATCGTGTGCCAGGCCAGCTTTCCCTTCCCATTGCCGATTATATTATTACACACTGCGCAATGGAGAACGCGTATAAAGGACAGAGACAACTTAATGGGGGCCCATGATATATCCAGACACGTCCTTCGTGTCCCAGCGGTTGTCCATGAGCAGGGATTGAACCCAGGTCGCTGGGTTCGCGTGCGCACGTGTATATTTGGTTTAAACGTTGTCGAATTTGGAACCAATTGAGCATCCTACAAGGTAATTTGTTTAACGATTGTAAATTGCTCTCCCGAGACATTTGATTACAGTTTGTGTTTTATGCCTCAATACGTGCCTTATTTATTTACACAATGGTGTTACACCGGCCTAACACATGACATTGGTTTATAGGTTGTTGGGTTTTTTACATACATACTAAGTTTCTAATTTGCTTTTTTTTGTTACTGGAATAAGTGCCGTTTAAAAAAGGAGAACACAACTCTATTCCTTAGGCACATTGGTGTGTTGCTTTTGTTCAAAATATTCCAAAAAGCATTCCAGCATGCTCTCATCAGCCCATTTATTGAATCGTTTTGAAGCCAGTCCAGCATAAACATCATTGCCATGTATACACACACTACGTGTTTGATAGCTGCGTCTCTCCAAACGTATTTTAATTCGTTGGGCAAACTAGTTGTGTGTGATTTATTTCTCTCGTATTCACCTTGAGCCCTACTTAGCAGCGTTGTTCATGAAGTTATGCGATGTTGTATGTTGAACTTCCTTTGTACCGTACGTAGCCAACCGTGCTAATCGGAGGTGTGGTGGGGGGAATCAGAAAAGATTCCATTGAATGATGAGTTATATCTGTCGTAAAATCTCCTACTTAATAAGACACATTGTTTCTGAGTCACAGACGCATTCTCTTTCCTGTGAAAAAAAATAACAATTATCTTGAATGTTAGATTAAAAATATATAGCAATTTTTTTACATCATAAAAGCGGACAGACGAATACATGGATTAAAAAAAACAACCGCAGATTGATGACATTATTCAAACTGTTCTAAACAAAAGGAAGTGGGCTTGGGCAGGACACACGTTGCTAGATGGGATGATGGCAGATGGTTGAGCCTAATGATGGAGTAGCGGGCCAGGGAAATGAATGCGTCCGAAAGGACATCGGTCCAGATGGTGTGACCGATATCAGCTGGCGAGATGGATTATTATATCGCAGGATTGTAGAAAATGTCGATGGCTTGGGAAGGCGTTCATTTCAGCGGTGGATTGATCACGGCTGATGATAATGATGGCGAATGTTGCCTTGTGTGTGTTTTTGTTTAGACGACATCAGTAAAATCATTTTCATCCCATACATATGTAAGTACGTCTGTGTACATAAATAGATGACATAATTAATGTGAATACACGCATCTACTGACATCCTCACCATACACGGCCTATCTGCTTCCCGGTTGTAATTCACTGTTCCGTACCTCGCCTCCAGTGTCCGGAAATGTGCAAAGCGTGGTTGTGTGTGTGTTTATGTGTGTGTGTATGTGTGTGTGTTTATGTGTGTGTGTGTGTTTATGTGTGTGTGTTTATGTGTGTGTGTTTATGTGTGTGTGTTTATGTGTGTGTGTGCATGTGTGTGTTTATGTGTGTGTTTATGTGTGTGTGTGTGTTTATGTGTGTGTGTGTGTGCATGTGTGTGTGTGTGTGCATGTGTGTGTGTGTGTGCCGGCCTTTATAGGTGCTCGCTAACAGCACTTCCCCCAGCAGTCTGTCAAGGCTATATGGCGGATATTTGTTTTTTTTGTTGCGCTAGTGGGGAGTGGTAGTGTAGCGGTTAACGCGTTGCGCTACGAACCCCGGCGATCCGAGTTCGATTCCCCCTCACGGCCAACACCAGTGACGATTATTCTGAACCGGTTCTGGGCCTCCCCTAGGTCAACTCAGCCTCAAACGAGTATCTGGTGCTGTGTGTAAAAATATCGCCACTGGGGGAGACAAAGGCGGTGGGGCGTGGTGTCGGCCACCCACCCCCTCGTGTGCCGTGCCGGCCTTCCATAGATGCTACAGCACTTGCCCTAACAGTCTGTTGAGGCTACACGGGGGATCTTTGTCTCTGTGTGCACGCCGAGCTAATTCTTAACACGTGAAAATAATACTCGTCGCCAAAGGCGCGGCTGAAAGAGGCGGGAACGAATTAAAAAAACACAAGACGCAGAAAAGTTCCACTCGCAACCCCATGCTTTATGCAGTTGTATAATTCACTGTTATACTCTAAATGTGTAAATTGCTGCAGTACACAGTTAATGCATTTCAGCCGCATTCAAAATAAACCATGGCATGTGACTTACACCACCGTGTGGGGTCTATTTATGGTGATCGTCTGATTAGTTAGCATGCCGTCTGGTTTTTGCTCAGTCGCAGATCATGCTCATGATGATGATAATCATCTTGCATACATCTCAAGTTTTAATATCACACGTCTACATTTAATAGTGGTGAAGCAGCGGTTCGCACGCCACCTTTCGTAACCCAGCCACCTGGGTTTGAATCCTGGCTACGGCTAGCATCAATGACGAGGGACACGTGAACGTTGTAAAGTCATCATAATAGTTTACCGATTTATCCAGGAAAGCCACTGGTGCCGTAGGACCTCATTTTCAGGAGGTTCCTGCTTTGGGTTTTTTTTTATTTTAAGATTTTCAGCCAATGAATGGTGGCGGGGGGGGGGGGGGCGGAAGCTGGAGCACCCGGAGATAATTCACGTCTTGGGCGAGGAGGCAACACTCTATCCTCGTACAGATGAAAACAGATGGAGATGAGTCAACTTGCTGAAACTGCCTTCTCTTGGCGAGCCAGGGTTACGGAACCTCATCGAGGCCCACGGGAAGGGAGTTTCGCAACATATGTGTGATCCATCAACCCTCACTGCCTCCACAGAGCGATGTTGTTCCTACACAATACCTTTCTTCACCAAAACCCGCATGAACAAGCAAGGTGAAGTATGGTCACATAACCTCCATAACCAATGTGATGTAGCGAGACCTTCATCCGGCAATAGACTTATATTGACTGAACAATTATATTAGTGGTAGTATATCACATTTAATTTCAAAGTCAATGCCTCTCCCTGTGTCTCTCTTGATCCGCCCCTGCAATCACACGACACATGTACAACTACACCGACTGGGGTGATCTTTGTTGTCAGTCAGTGAAGTTTACCGCTGTTAACGTTTCTATACATTTGCCTGTGGAACAACCAGATGAAATCACAGAGTTCAGAGACCACGATTGGACAGGAGCTGCCAAAGAAAGAAAGGGATTGAAGAAATGTGGGAAACCTTTTTCCAGCAGTCGGAAGTTCAAGACTGATAACAACAATACCCGCAGCCTCGGGTACAAACGCAATGAGAAGATGACAAAGTTACGTTCTGTTCACAATTAAACAAATGCGTATTTTGTATTTGGGAAATGGGACGGGAACATAATGGCCTGTTCTCATGAATGATGCCACAGAGAGCTGGCTGCCTTTGAGCAATTAGGTGTTGGTGAGAGTTGTGGATTTGTGAGTGGGTGAGGAGTGGGTGGGGAGTGGTGGGTGGAGCGGATGGGGCGGTTGCGGAGGTGAGAGGCGATTGCGCTTTGCAGGCCCACGCCCTGCATGTGCATTCCAGCTTTGCAAAGGAAATTTGGTGGTTCGTGACATATTTTTTTTTCATTCACGTGTTTCATTCATTCACACCAGCCTCCGCTGCTGCTATACAAGTATTTTAAAAATGCTCTAAAAAAATGGCGCGCGCGCACTTTGACTGACTGCAATTGCCTCGCGCACAATTCACATCAACAGCGGGTAAGGTGCGCACCTGGGCTATATTGGAACCGAAGGTAAATATTTACACAAATCCCACCTCCCAGATCCGTCCGAAGTTATTCCGAAGTCAATAATTATGCGCACTATCTTGAGGGAAGTCAAACGTGGTTTTCCTGCAGATTGAATGTTCTTGCCACATCAATGTGGACTTTCCATCACTGGCACAAGGGGTGCGAAATTGAGACGAGGGTCTCCCCCACACTCATCTGAGCTGTAAACCACCGTAACTCTTGTTGTGACTGTATCTAATGTACGTGCGATTTAATGCAAAACAAATATTCCCCATTGAGTCTCACATGCTTGCCTGATATGCGAATACTGTCTGCGAGTGCCTATTAAGGCGCTCACGGCACACACTTGGATGTCTTTGTCACATCCCAGGCCCTTACATGATTTGCCTTCAACCATACCATCCTAAATATGCCCGATGATCTCGGAAACTAAGCAGGTTGGAGCCTGATTATTACTTAGACGAGTGTCCTACCACACGAAGCCAAACATTCGTGGAATTTGTCAAACACCCCAATGCAGGAGCCTCCTGAGAACGAGCCCCGAGACACGGTGTGGCTTTCCTTGTTATAGTCTACATATATATAAAACATTCTCATACAAATTCACGCACGCACACTCGGACGCACGCACATGGACTCGCCAATTTTCAATTAGGCTTAAGCACAGGTGCTACACATCGCAGAATGCGCCGCTGTGTATGATTTCGTGTTGACATTCGCCGCGCAGTTCAACAGCCTTGCATTGGCGCGCGAGCATTTAAAACCACTCGGGTCAATCAAGCGCCGGTGCAGCCTGCAAGCTCGTGTCAGAACGCACAGATGTCCTCACACGCCGAGCTGCCTCTTCGCATTACTCAAAGCCTCGCACCGGCCTGTATAGCCCCACACCTTGGAGTGTGAGCAAAAAAAAATAGCGGGATATTTTTTTTTTGCTCACGAATGTGCACAAAAATAATAAAACGCAATCGAAGACCCAACAAGGAGGAGTTTGTTTCAAATTATTGGCCGTGTCAGATGTTTTGCTAAGTCAGCGTTAAGCTTAATTCACCTCCGAGCTACAACATTGGCACACGTGCACTACCTCCGCACGCAGCGTCTCACGCTCATGAAAAGTTCCATCTGTGCTCGATCCACCAACTCTGCATCCAGCTCGCTTGATCTCAGCCACAACGCCCGACATCCGCAAGCCAATCATCGTTACCCTTCGTTGACACAAGCACAGTCACCTCCAATTGACCATCGCTGAAATAACATCTCGTCGCACCTAATCGCCAGGGCAATTGGCCCCGACGCCAAAAGTGGCCCGACCCGACCTTGCAGCGAGGATTATGCTGGTTGTTAGAGTGGGCAGGCCTGGGGGTAATGCGCGACAGAAAGCGCCGCGCAATTTTACCTTCGGGGGTCAGGGGCTAGCGGTGGGGCCGGGGCCGGGGTTGGAACTCGAGTTGGGGTTGGGTTTTGACGCGGTAATTAATTGGCAACGGAGCACTGTGGGGTTACAACTGGAGAGGCCACTGCTGAGCAAAGCGGGTTAACGCAAACGACTTAACAGGCAGTGGTTCAGACGTATGGAAACGTTTGGCCCCAAACCAAAAAGGATCATTTTTATAAATGTGTTGCCACTAAATTGGTGGCTAGGATGTAGGCTGCAATTGTTTATATTTACCTGCATGCCAATTATATTCATCCCCCTGAGGACGACTAAGTAGCCAGTCGGTAGAGCAGGAGCGCGGTGATTAGCACACTGTGTTATGCACCCGGCGACCTGAGTTGGATTCCAGGACATGGCTAATTTCAGTGGAAAGTGATATCTGAACTGCTCCTGGGGCCACCTGTTCCCTTTGCGAGTCCACAATGACCGGCGTGGTCAAGTATGGTCAGGCAACGTTGCATGACTGACAACATTGTGGGGATGCCTTGATCCAGCGGCTGATCGACAAAGGGCTGTATGATAATTATTTCAATCATTACTATTAATTACTAATTAAGTGTGTTGGCCATTACCCATACGAGCGTGCGCGCATATTTTTTTAGAAGTATGGCTTTACGCGCGGGCACATATTAAATATACATTTCATACAATCGTGTCACTCTCAGGATATTGTATGTCGTAATTAATGGAGTAAAAATATAAGAAAACGTGAAATTTCAGGTTCCCAGGCAGGCTAATTGAGAGGTTTCTTGAAACCGAGCAGGGAGCGAGTGGTAGAGGCAGCAGTGGAGGAGGCGGTGGCGGTGTCAAATTCTCGGGGAATTCTCCGTCCCTAATGTTGGAATATTAGTACCCAAACAATTTTCCCCGCTAAAGTGGAAGAGTGGCTTTATTAGAATAATGGCTAAAGGTAGAACTTACGCCTGAACATGTGCTCGAAACGCACACGTGCCAATGTCCCGTATGAAACGGTAGCGGGGTCTTTTTTTTCTTTTAAGTCTTGGCAATGAATTTACTTGAATCAAGTTTCTAAATTGTTGTTGTTTTTTTTACCGAAACTTGAGGAGGCAGCGTTTAAAAAAAAAACAGTTTCTGATGTAATTGAATTTTTTTTTCAATTTACAAGTACATGATTGGCAATATAGTCAGCCACGTGTGCTTGTTGTGGCTAAAAGGCGGTGGGGGGGGGGGGTGTTTATCATTATTACAACAATTTAGTGGCCTTTTTACATCCACTGCTCGATATTAATGCCTCGTCACGCCCTTGCTGTCGGTCATGACGGTTGTTTGACCATACTTCACCACGGTGGTCAGTGAGGGGTGGTAAAGGGGTGGGGGCCAATGAGCAGTTCAGACATCACTCACCGCTCGTGGTATCCCCGGATGGCTATTAAAGCTAGGTAGTAGGGTATATACACTAAAAACAAATATACTTGTGTTTTTTTATTTTATCAGGTAAGGCCCACTGAGCTATACAGCTCTTTTTCAGAAGCGACCTGGCCACAAATGATAGCTCAACGAAGTGGCTTATCATCACGTGGACATTTATAACAACAGCCAAATACTCTAAACGCGTGATGTTGATTCTAAATGTGAAGGTAAAACTGGAAAACCCGGATAAAAATCCGCGTAACCACTGGACGATAGAACATGCAAACTCCAAATATACAGCAGCAGGCGTCACGGTCGGGATCGTGACCCACGACCTCCTGTATACCAGGCGAGGTAGTTAACATCTAACGCAGCGTGCTAACCACTGTGCCACAGCCCTACAACAACTCGCTAATTCGTGGATAGTAATTAACAAATAAAATATTCTTCCATTGATCGAGGAAATGAGCATGGCTTGTCATGCGGTGGAGTCCTAGTTGAGATGTTTGACCAATTTTTTATCGTGGTATTTTTTTCGCATGATTATTATGGAAGGAAAGCAGATTAGAGTGGATTACGATCAAACGTCACAGATGTTTGTCATCAACTTACTTACTCTACTGCCTATTCCAGTCACAGGCTCTTAACTCTGAAGGTGAGTCTCTCAAGCACTCATTCTCTTTGTGATCCACCTACCCCCATAGCTCTGGATTACAGATCACCCATCAAAAAAAGTCTACGAGTTGCGTGCACGATTACCAACCCTGCCTATGTAAGGCTGACAAAATTTAAACGAATTTTACCACGTACCGATTATTCAAGGCAAACTCAAAGTCAAAATGTCTCAATTGTGTGTCATTTGCCGGCCAAAACGGGTTTCAAAATCATCCAGGTACCGCTCACATCGTCGAAGAGGGGCGGGGTTGGCATTGGTGCTGGACGTCGTAACGACACCTGGGCGCCATTGGAAGGCAAAAAAAAGAAAGTAGAAAAAAAAGCACAACACACGCACGAAAAGAAAAAAAAACATAACAACCGCTTCTCGGTTCAAGTAAGAAATGTGCACGTGTTTACAGAAAATTGCCCTCTTCCACGTGAGGCCAGGAAACGGGCGCACGCTCGCTCGCTCGCACACAGCGCCCGCGTGCCTCCTGCCCTCCTCCTCCTCCTGGATTGAGTTCCACCCGACCCACCAGCGGCCTCAGCGACGCAAGGCTTTCAAACTTCTAAACCCAGAGTACTTGTAAATTCAATAGATTTTTTTTTCTCCCACCGGCCCGAAACATTCCTTTCCGTACAATGTGTAATTATGGCTCGGAACGGGTGGTTTTTTTATTTTCTTCTGGAAGGCAACGTGAGATATGGGAATAACGATTGACGTTGCTTGGAATGTGTGCGCCTTGATGATCTCCACTCTGGGCTACTGTTGTGGTGTCGAGTTTAGCACAAGCTGGCAGGCTACACTCTACTGATGAGATTCAGAAAGTTGAAATAGGCTGTGGGAGATTGAATTTGTAATAAGACATTTGTTTAAGTGTATTATTTTGTAATTATTCTGTCCACTAATAAATTTATTTAATCCAGTGCAACGGACATCATCACCTGGCACAAACTATACAGATAATACTTTTTGGTTATTTCGGTAAAGTCACGTAGGTATACAATTAATTAAAATAAATCACGACGTTTCGGGCGCAACACAAGCGTCCATCATCAGGTGGGAAAGCATGGTCTGCTTCTGAAGCAGACTGCTTTAAAAGGTTTGAAATGGGTGTAGCTCAAGGGTTCTAAAGAAGTGGCCGGGGCTAATGATGTTAATGTGAGAAATTAACACTATTCCAGTCAGATTTATTTTGTTATAATTGTTGTTAATGTTATTGTTGTTGTTTGGAATTAGCATTACGGCATATGTTGTACTGTGTACCCACTTAACGATGTTTATTTGTTAAACCATTTCCAGGATGTTGAATCAGCAAGGACGTATTTGTACAATATAGTAAACATTAAAAAAAAACAAATCCTGGCCCTCACATCACCCACACGTACTGACCAGGGTAGTGAAGTAAGGTCAAACAACTCTGATGCCTGACATGGTAGGGAGGCCTTCACCAATTCGTTGATTGGCAAAGGGCTGACAATTATTATGAATTGCATTCGTTTTATGTCAGCTTGACGTTTACGTTCAAAATGTACACATTAATCATCCGTGATAAAAAAATACGTTCTTTATAATTAATCACTGAATTCATTATGGGTTTCGTGCGGTCTTCTTTGATTGGGCTGAGATTATCAACTCATAGACTTCAGAACTCAGTGTCACCGTGGTGACGTGCCATGGATCCAGGTCAGGTAGGCAATGAGCTCCGGCTTGGGTTTGTATTTGAAGGTGACGTGATCAAGCGATAAAGTAATTAAGAGTACAATAAGGAAAGGGGAGACAAAACTTAATGAACAAGTGGGCTGATGCTAGACCTGTTATACCTGGATGGGTGAATGGATTTCTTTGCTGGAAAACCAGACACGGAGCTCCACGGCTCATCCCTGAATCACCGGTTGCTGAAACCTGGAATCGAACCCAGGATCTCAGCGGTGGTGGTTCAGTGATCTGACCCCCGAGTCACCTCCCTTTTGATACCATATATACATTGTATATATATAAATTATCTGTTGGATGAAGTCCTTCCGACACCATGTGAGGGTTGTTTTTTTACCATACTTCACCATGCTGGTGAGTGCGGGTTGTTGAAGTGTTTATGCATCGCTCACCACTGATGTGAGCCGTGATTGACAATTGAACTCCAGGTATCTGGGTTCACCACTGCAATGGATTGATGCGTCATGTACAGTAAACAGCTTTTAACACGCCAATATATATTTAGCAACACATTTTTTTGCTATATAGATGGCAGATTGTGCATATGGCAGGGATAGATGGTGATATATTTCTCCGTGAAAAGTAACCATGTGTTAAATATAATCAAAATGCATTTCTTGGAATGGTCTCCACAATCCCAGCTGCGTGGCTCACGCAAGCAACGCAGCGCAAGTCTAAGTTCTTCATCCTTCGATGGGCCAAGTTCCATGATCCCATGGGGTCGGCTGGCCGGATTTCGTTTTTCGTGTGCTATGTGTTAGGACGCCGTTTTTTTTTCCTCCATTTGCCTCTTTTTGAAATCAAAACAGCAAAACACAGCGCTGATGCGGACAACCCTCCTGGAACTTCCGATTGCAGCGGCCAAAGAGGCCCCCTTAAACAAGCTACGGTGTCAGCTGCTGTTGTGGGAAGATATGTCCTATTCGAGAGGCGTTCGGGTGACGGCAACAGACTTTGTTCTTCCGTTGCGCATATCCGAGTTGTACAGGGTGCTCCAGATGTCTCGTGACTCCCCCACACGGTCCTCTCCCCCCAATTAATTAACCCCCAACATTTTTGGTCCTTTGCATATTCATTTCTGTTTTCTATTAATCTTACTTTAAAACAAAAAAATAAGTTGTAGGGAATTCAATGAGGGTGGGGGGGGGGGTGGGGGCACAAAACATCTGTATCACCATGTACCGCGTGCTGTGTGTGCCAGGAAAGCGCTGTTTGTTGTCCGTTTTAACGCGGATCGATACGCACTCCGACGTGCTCGTCTCAGCACGCTGCTTGCCTGGCGAGTTGCGAAGTGGGGGTGAAGTTTACAATTCCACGTAGTGGCGGTTTGCTCTCGTTAGTTGTGCAGGCGGTGTGATTAAGATGCCGTGAGATGAAGAATATCTCGGTGAGAACTACGTGTCAATGCGTTGCCTTGAGTGGCGTGTCATTATGATTATCACGACTACACAGCTGACAAACAGGAACATTCTGTTCATAATGAAGGTTTTTGGAACATTCTGGGAAAACCGGTCCTCTGGCAACCCAAGGCGCAACTGCACCAGGGCCCACAGGCAAGACCAGGGTCTGGGGGCAACCCAAGGTGCAACTGCACCAGGGTCCACGAGCCAGATGGGGCCCAGGCAGCAGGCTATGAAGGACGGTGGGCACCCCGCATGTGACTTCTTGCACCGGGATCCACGCCAAGTGTGCTACGTCAGCAGTTTTTTTCTTGCTGTAGTTGTCCCACCTGATGACGATTGCTTGTGTTGCGATCGAAACGTCGTGATCTATTATTTTTCTACCTACGTGACTTTACCGAATTAGCCAAAGAGTATGGATTCCTTCAGTCACGAACGCTTCAAATCAATATAAAACTTGATAACCACACGTTTCCTCTATGCTATATAAAATATAACATTTCCCCGACCCAAACGCGTGACAATTGAAATCTTGTTATTGTGTCATCTTCCCATAGATGGCTGTGAAATGAACTTTAATAATCCATTCATTCTATCCACTTAATCCACCCACTCTCAACAAACCTTCCATGCTCAACTCGGAGCTTTATGCGGATTATCAAATTTTTCCACAACACCCCCCCCACCTCTATTCAACACACGCGTCCAGATCAGCGGACCTTATGTAATGTGTATATATACACATATTATATATACACAGCATATATAGCGTCTGACCACGCAACCACATCTCAAGACGCTTGCGGAGGAACAGCGGGTACAACGTATTTTATAGAGAGGCGACAGGCATAGGCAGAGTAAAATATAGGAAGGTCGTGACCTTGGACTTTTAGAGGGTCAGGGAGTAAAATGGTATGGATTGCTGGGGTAAGAGAGTTCCGGACAATGGGGGAGGCGGAGGAGGACGTCCCACCTGGTGTTAGATTATCAATCACCAATGTCTATCCACTGCTAGATGAAGGTCTACTCACGCTGCTGACGTCGCTCAGAGTTGATCTCTCTTCCGCACATTCACTGATCCCATCTCCATGGGGCTCGTCCTCTTGAATACGATCTCTCCTCTCTCTCTCTCAATAAAACGTAATCTAAACGCCGTTATCAGCCGCAACAATCATGGTATTAAAGGAATAGAACTACTCGCGGACATTTTTCGTACATTGTATCATCTTTCATTCACTGTATCTGAATTTCAGTAATCCGAATCGCCGCACAATCTACCATTGGGTCATTGCAATACATCAACCTTGGTGTAAGGGGTGTCAGGCAGGGTGATGCAGTGGTAACACTCGTGCTTTGCTGCAAGAAGGGCCTGGGATTGATTCATGACCAGGTATAGCGCCTTTCCGCCTGGAGTATAAATGTTCTCCGCTTGTTCTGCGTGGGGTTTCCTCCGAGTGCTCCTGTTTCTGGTATGGGCCAAACATCCTAATGATTAAGAATTAGCTGCAAATTGCTCAATTGGGATTTCACATAGCATCATTGCCCTCCCGAAAATGAGTCTCGAGACTCGGTGAGGCTTTCTTAGGCAAACAAAAACAACAACAAATACTCACCAGTAATAAACTTCTTCCCGTTTTAGGGACGCGGGCCGGTAATTACCACTCTCCCCTGAATCCACCATCCCCTCCTTATTACCTCCCCCACCGCACCCCCAACCCACCACTACTACCACCGACACATGGTGTTGTGTTGGGGGGTGGCAGAGGACGTGGGGGGGTTGATGTTGAAAAGAAGAAGGCAGCAGAACAACCACGTGTGTTACATTACAAGAATGTGTTTTATTCTGACAAAGGCATCACGATGTACATTGTACTCACAAAACCGCAGTCGCTGGGACTGCCCAAGTTATGCGCAAGTCCAGTAACGCGCTGCGCTCTCTCTCTCTCTCTTATACACAGGAGTTTATTTAATAGAGGCATGTTTGTGATTAACCCCACCACAGGCAGGTTGCGAAAAACCCTAAAAAAAATAATATCGACGCAGACACAGACACGCACCGCTCGCACAAATATAACTACAAAAAAACCATGAGGAAAAAAATAACAAAAGTTTCGTCTTGAAATGCTTAGTTAAAAAAAAAAACACTGTCAGCTGTATCACATTAAGTTTGAATACTGATCGTTTGTCCTTCCAGGCTCGTTTTAAAAAAAAACAAGTAAATTAACTGTTCAACAAAGGTCATACAAATGTGTGTCGCCTCCGTAATGTAAACAGGACTTGAACACTATGGGCTCTCTCCGATGCGTTTGCCAGTGGTACCACGTGTCGTTCGGGCCTGGCGCCCGACCTCTTCACTCCACCACCACGCGCCGGGAGAGGCTTCTTCGGGAAACGCGAAACCAGTTCGATTCGCCTTGCCGGCACGCACAGGCGAAGGCATCGGACGTGGTGTGCGAACGACGTGCGCGCGGGCACGACCAGTGAAACGCATCGGAGAGCCGTTCGGCACAGCCGTGGACACCCGCGCGGGCACAAAAGGCTTGAGCACAACGCGCGGATGTTCAGGCAGTGCGTGGGGCACCCAGAGACGATGTGTGTGGAGAGAAGTCATTAAAAAGGGGCCTCACACCTCTACGAAGTTAAACATCTCATAAATCTTTTTTTTACATTTATAATAATAATTAAAATAAAGTAGTTGCTATAGTAATACCATCATCTTTGCTAATACTTAGATTAAAGGCGCTAAGTGCACTCGAGAGTAAAAAAAAAAGTACTTTTCGATGCTCTATGGTAAACCAAAAGATGGTTTTGTTGAATATTGCTACATTCACATATAAAACCTGGCGCTATTTTACATTTTCTATGAAGTATTGTTGCGTTTACAAGGCTTATTTTCTACAAGACTATAAAACAACAGGTTCGAGGCGGGATTGCAAAGCAGATGCAACACATTCGTCAATAACAACCATGTGGCCTTAGAATAAAGTCGATAATAAGCGACGTTTCAGTTCAGGCAATGGCTTTTCTTCACAGCACATAGCGAGCCCTGAAGAAGGGCCATTGAGCAAAACGTCTGTCGATTATACTTCTTTTCAAGATCGTCATTTGTTATTGTGCACCCACCGCCGACTTAGCAGTGTCACCAAATAATTGGGATATCCAAAAAAAAATACACAATTACCGTGGTTTACCATAGTGAGCCAATGGTACATTTTTTTAAGGCGTTACCACAAAACGTTTTCCGCTCATTCGACCAAATCGGTCAGACTTAGTGGTTAATAAAAGGAAAGCTGTCATTCTGACCAAAGAGGAGAGAAGCTCCATCAACAGTTTGCTTCGTGAGAATTATTAGTGAGCAAACTGAATGAGCGTTTTAATATAGGCCCAAGCCATCACATTAAAATAGATGGTATCTGTCTTAAAAGTTACTTTATATAACATTTATATAAAAATACACAGTCTTTGCCACATCTAATAGCCTTCAGGCCATACTAGAGTGAAAGAGTCCACAGTTTTTGATAGAAAAACTGCTGTCAAATTTCCGGATTTGTTTAAAAGGCATGATAAGACAAGCACTCTTCCAACAGGGCCAGTGGTTGAATGGATTTTTTTTTCGCCTTTTCATTGAAAAAGAAACCCATTCTCCGGCAGGTCACGGAGCAATTTAACGTAATTTTCATGGCAGTTTAACACTGGCACATTTGTCCGTTGCAATTTTCTGAGGATCTATTGCCTCATTGGCCTACCGAGAGTCCACAATGCTAATTCATAGTCTGAGCTAAGGTTGTCCCCCCCCCCCCCCACACACAAAGACCTCTCTCTCTCCCCCTCTCTCCTTGTCAAATGTGCGCTCGGCTAACCGACAACCTCATCGCAGAATGTCACAAATTGTGCCATCGGCCAAAATACATCATCTCGCGTGACCACACTTCGCTGCGATGACTCATTCCCCCATCCGCCCTCCTCCCTTCCCTCCAACTTCACTTTGCCGATACAGCCAAGCAACCGCCTCCTCGCCTGACACACGCTACAAAAAAATGACAGGCAAAGTTTGACTTCTTTTTTTTTCTCTATTCTCCCTTGAGAAAGGAACAACGTCGGAGTCGGTAATTTCACTCGCTGACCGCGGGCTCCGGGGGTGTCGTCGCTTGACGTCCACCGCTGTGGGCGCTGCAGCGGATGGCGGCGGCGGCGGCGGTGGCTGCGGCGTCGGCGTGGCCGTTGTGATTGGCCGCTTGGCCCTGTTCCAGGTCCCCGTTTGTCCGCGCCGCTTCCCTGCGCTTGTGCACCGCCAGGCAGTTGTCGGTGAAAAGCCCCGAGATGAGAAACACCTAAAAAAAAAAGAAACAACAACAAACAAGCAGCGGACCGGGAGGCCGCAGTCAGCACGATGTCGCAGTGGAGCCGCGGCAAGAAAAAAAATGGACTTTGACGGCGAGGGCCCGTAACCGTTCACCCAGACTGCGTCCAGCGATTTGGTGAATCATCACGTTCATGAATGTAGCATCGGGGAGGGGTGGGGTAGGGGAGGAGGTAGTACGGGGGTCAATGGAGGGGGCTGGGCCCCCTAAAATAAAAAAGCTGAACTAAGATGCACAGGCTTGGCACAATTGGAATAAGGTAGAACGAAAGGAGACCCTAGCTGCTAGCTGTGATCTAAGAGAGTTGAACAAATTAGAGGGGAGGAAGGTAAAGAGAAAATGCCCAACCCCAATAATAAACGATCATAGTCAAGTCAAAACAAGTTGGTTGTTGGGGCCTCGACAAAATCTAATCATTTGTAAACGACCAGCACTTTATATTTTTTGTATAAAAATCAGCGCTGCAGCCCTTTACATATATACACAGGGGGTGAGAGCCCGAGTAGAACGCACGATAGACAGAAGCAGATTGGGTCGTTGCTCATTCTGTTTCGCGGTCAAAATTTGCGTGACGTTCGCTGAACATTGATCGTTAACACTGACTGCACAGAAACGTCAACATACACAGCAGAAGATACACACATGACTTGCGGTCACAAGGCTTCGAGTACATTAATATAATTAAAGCGTGCATGACTAAATATGCTTGTCAGTTTACAGCCATAGGACGAGTGAGTGGATTGATATATTTAACAGTCTAAGTGTAATTGTAATACACAATTTTCCAAACTTTTTGACAGCCTCCCTGCTATGTGCAAACATTTGTATTTTACGCAACGAATAATGAAAACAATGGCAGAATGGGCACATGGCAAGTCTGCTGGATCGTTTTCACGTGTGCACTTCTGTTTTTAATATTTTTGAGATCACGGTGCAACATTCAATCCTGCAGCTTCCCCACGACATTTGGCATAATTCCATAAAGCGCTCAGAAGTTTTTGTTTAAATCATCCCATTCATCCACTCAACTGAACTTCTGACCCTGTCTCATCACTAATGGCTATGCCAGTTGGTTAGGCTACTGGGGGGTTTCCATACAGGTGAAAGCGCTGCCCTGCAATTCCTTGCTTACGCCACTGCAGGTGGAAAGGCCTCCACGAGAGAGAGAGCTTTAGAGGGCCCCCTCTAGACAGCCTGTGGCCTACTCTTCAACACTTGTCAGTTGCCTTGGAAGGAGTGGGAGTTCCCACATTGTACCCCACCGCACACACAACCTGCTGACCGTGGTACACCCACCCCATTTACACTGCTGAGTGGCACAGAGGTGTGGGGGGGGGTGGGCGCTATTTAGGAAACTTGTACCGTAGCAATGTTGCAACTGCCACGCCGGGAGATCGAATCGAACCCGGCGACGTCTGGACTGCAAGTCCCGTGAATGTGGTGACCATTACACTGCGGTGGTGGTGGCGGCGGCGGCGTCGCAACATCCATCACACCGTGCAGAAGCGGCCACTAATGAAGCAGCCACCGTGCGGCAAAGTGCAAGGGCACGGAGGTCACAGCTTGTGGGGCTCTGCCCAGATCCCCCGCAGCAAGGCGTGGAATGAAGACCGCGGTGCGTCACGTCGACGCGGGGGCGACATTCTGCAGTCCGCGTGGGCATCGCGACGTGTGAAGGACCCGCGTTGTAAGGAGGGCCCCCCGCCCCCGTGGCTCGACAGAGGTCTCCCCGCGCGTGGCAGCAAAACCGCGGAGCGGAGCGCTCTGAGTTTGCACACGGAGAGCAGTCCGCCCTTGTTCGCCACAAGGCACAACGGAGTAAATTTCCATCGTACCGCCCAAGTCAAACCGCCCACCGATCAATTTGGCTCGCGCATAAGGGGACCGTCCAGGCTTTTTGGATTTTGTCTGCCTTGTATCAATTTTGTTCCACTTTCTAAACTACATTTGTTTCACGAAATTTGATCAAATCCCATTTAACTAGCAATGGAAAACGTGTGCGCTCGCCTTGCCGAGAGCGAGCGGCCTCAACTTTCACGAGAATCTGCGCGGCGTTGAGACAACAAACGGGCGTTTTTATTGTTGTCGTTTTAACGAGGGTGTAAACATTCCAACGAGCCCGATGAAGAGGCCACGCTCGCTGTGCTGTGCTATTTCATGTGGGTTCACTGGGCATCTTCCCGTCGCGCCCCCCCTCCCCTTCTCCTCCCTAACGACGGCACACAGCCAGGAGGAATTCCTTGCAGCCAATAAATTACAGCATTAAACGCGGGGCAAGAAATATGCAAGTGGCGAGCTCCAACATTACGACCAAGCGGTGATATTCATCCCGATCAGGTCAACGCTGATGCTGCCAAACGCCGACTCGTAACCGCGATCATTGTCGTCGTCAGTCATCGGCGAAGATGACAATGCTGTTGATGAAAACAACTGACGGCAAAATGCAATTGGCTATGGGATGGCCTTTTTTTCATGATGATTTTTTTTAGAGTGGATTGTGATCAGAAATGGATAACTGCTGATGACAACGATTCAGTTTTGTTTATCCAGCCTGCTGTGATTCTGCCCAGTTCTTATATCCTTCGCTGGAACGAAGGATACAACAATGTGTAAACGCACATAAAAAAAAACACACAAATCCTCATTGTTAGATGAACGATGAGCACATGTATGACAAATTGATTGACAGGTAAGTTGGCACACTGCACTATATAATACAAACCTTCGATTAGCGCGGTTGGCTATGTACGGTGCAAAATAAGTTCAACGTACATACAACAACAATAATGATAATACGTAAATTAAAATCTCCACTCACAACAGCAAATGCGACGGCCGCCCCGGAGCCAAAGCCGACGAGCACATCGCTCCAGTGGTGCCGGTAGTCGGAGAGGCGCGACAGCCCCACAAACACGGCCACCAGCAGCAGCACGAACTGCAGCAGCGGACGGAGGATGCGTGCGCCGCGCCAGCGTAGGCGAGACTCCACGTACAGCTACGAGGGTGGCACGTGTCGCGCACACACAGCACACTTCATTACACACATGGCACGTGTCACAAAGACCAACATCCCCCGGTATAGTCTTTACAGACTGTTGGGGCAAGTGCTGTTAAGCAAGCACCTATGAAGGCCGGCATGGCACGCATGATGGTGGGTGGTCAGCACCCTGACCAGTGGTGACATTTACACACTGCACCGGGTACTAATTTGAGGTTGAGTCGACTTAGGGGAGGCCCAGGATCGGTTCAAATATTCGTCATCGATTGTTGGCCATGAGCGGGAATCGAACTCGGGTCGCCGGGTTTGTAGCGCAATGTGCTAACCGCTACACTACCGCTCCCCACGTACCTTGCCGCACAATACATTGCACGTGTCACACACACACACACACATCAGACACGAGCATCACACGCACAGCACAATGAGAGAACATGCTGGCGCACGCGTGGCAAGGAGCGGCTGGGTTGCACGCGGTACCTTTTGGTGCTGGCGCGTGGGACGGCGTCGTTGGCGTACGAGGTGCACTAACATTTACGATTAAATAAAAATGGTAACCCACAGTTGGGATTGCACACAACATTGATCGTCCCCTCCTGGCAGACTACTGCCCATTTGAAAGGCTAGGTACCGAGTCACATTGTGCGACACAGGGACAGCTGCCACCAGGGGATGCCCTTTCAAATGTGTCGAGATGAGATGCGATGTAAAGCGCTCTGAGATGCCCCGAGGTAGAGGACGCTACATCAAAAACACATCATTATCAGGCCATTGTCAATCTACTGCTGGTTGAAGGGATCCCCACAGCGTGTTGGCCACTGGGGTTGTTTAACCATGCTTTACCACGCAGATCACTGCGGGCCGGTGAAGGCAGTGGGACTGCAGAGGAACGGAGTGCTAACTCCAGTTCACATATCACTCGCCACGGATGTTAACATTGGCTGAAAATCGAAATCAGATCAGCGGTAACCACTGCACCATCGCTCCAACCCCATGCAACACTCGAGACTCGAAAAACACAACATTTTGACAAGACGCGATTCGACGTAATTACCGTGATCTCAAGAATCCAGAACTCGAGGCATTGTCAAACCTCTGTGGAATATAGTTTTGGATTTCTGCTGGTTATGTCAAAACCCAACTGGGCAACCGCTGGGCGTCGTGAACCCATAGTGCTGGGTGCACGATGCTAATGCTTCGCGGTAAAAAAACCCGCTCCGAGTTCAGCAACGCGCGCGATAAATTCAACGCAGCAAAACGCCGCACATGGCGCGCCTAACGCGCCACTTTACCTGATATAGCACACACACCTTGCTGCACAATACATTGCACATGGCACAACGCACGCACGCACAGGAGCGCTCTTGGGATTTTTTTGGATACCCCCCACCCCCCCCCCCCCAGCAGGAATCGTTTATAAGACCCCCAGCTTAGCGAGCAGTGTTTTTCAACAGCACTTAACAACCCACACATGGCAGTGGCAATGTGTAAAAAAAAGAGGGCAAGTGGACAGCACTGTCTCCCTAAATTACAATCGCTGCCATGCAACTATTCTGGTGTGCCACACACACACACACACTGCTGTGTGTGTCACAGGTACACCACTGTGTGTGTCACAGGTACACACTACTGTGGGTGTCACAGGTACACACCACTGTGTGTGTGTGGCACAGGTACACACCACTGTGGGTGTCACAGGTACACACCACTGTGTGTGTCACAGGTACACACTACTGTGGGTGTCACAGGTACACACCACTGTGTGTGTGTCACAGGTACACACCACTGTGTGTGTCACAGGTACACACTACTGTGGGTGTCACAGGTACACACCACTGTGTGTGTGTCACAGGTACACACCACTGTGTGTGTCACAGGTACACACTACTGTGGGTGTCACAGGTACACACCACTGTGTGTGTGTCACAGGTACACACCACTGTGTGTGTCACAGGTACACACTACTGTGGGTGTCACAGGTACACACCACTGTGTGTGTGTCACAGGTACACACCACTGTGTGTGTGTCACAGGTACACACCGCTGTGGGTGTCACAGGTACACACCACTGTGTGTGTGTGTGTCACAGGTACACACCGCTGTGTGTCACAGGTACACACCGCTGTGGGTGTGTGTCACAGGTACACACCGCTGTGTGTGTCACAGGTACACACCACTGTGTGTGTCACAGGTACACACCACTGTGTGTGTGTCACAGGTACACCACTGTGGGTGTCACAGGTACACACTACTGTGTGTGTGTGTGTCACAGGTACACACCACTGTGGGTGTCACAGGCACTGCTGCGTATTGCTCACACACACACCAAATACAAACATCCCCCGTACAGCATTAACATCCTGCTGGAGCAAGTGCTGTCAGCGAGCATCTTAAACTTGCGGCTATGGGCCTGTGCTCGTGTGGCATGAGCGGTGTTGCGTGTGTGTCGAGTGGTCCGGGCTGATGTGGAATCGTGACTCCTCCGCATTATCCGTCTGCCCACAAGCCCGAGAGGACGGCTGTCCCGGACATGGAGGAGTGCTGATAGCAGCACGTATGCAGGTGCCAGGTGGATTGTTACGTGGCAGCATCGTGAGAGATTGCGACGGATTAGAGGCCTTCATCCAGCAGTGGATTCAGGCACACCACTGCGGGTGGCATGTTTACTCTACTGGACATTTGTGAAACTACTGGACAACCGTAAAAAAGAGCTTTATATCTCATTAGATTCCTCCAGTATAAATACATATTCTGATAAAATATTATTATTCTGATACTCGTGGCAAAAGACGCACTTGCACGGAGTTTTGTTCACGGTGCTGAGCTGCGCCAATGCTTGCCACGTGGTTGGCATTAATTGTAGCGTTGGCGAGCGGCAACGTTAGTCCCAAAGCGATGCAATTATCGTCGATGGGTTTTTTTTACTCTTTTGGGGATGGGGGGGGGGTGTGGTTGTGGTTCGTAAACACGTGCCCGCGTCCAGACACACACACAAAAGTCGGTCGTGAAAGTTGGGAGTCGTGGTAATCATGATCATAATTATTTACCGACCTAAAAGGAAGCTTCAGCGGATCTCAATCGCCTTTTTGAGGACAGTCCTGCCTGGGAAGTGAGGTCAATTATTATTTATTTTTAAGAAATATATACTTTTATGCCAGAGATGGATCTAGAAACGCCCAAGGGAGGGGGCTAATCCCAACATAGCGAGTTTTTAAATCGGGGCCCTGCATAAAACACCAGTTTTGGGGGTTTCAAGCAAAGGGGTGGGGAGGGTGTAGGCCGATCAGTCCCCATCCCGCCCCTCTGGGATCTGTCACTGCGTGTGGCAGTAAAACCAGCGCAATCCACTGCTGGATGAGGGCCTCTCCACACCGATGCCAGTTGTGGAGGTTATTCGGCCATACGTCATCGCGCTGGTCGGCGCGGGTCGGTGAAGGTGGGCGAGCGCTCGTTACACACAAAATGTGCTTGCCAGAAATTAACCACGACACCTCGCTGATCTCGTCCAGGCGCATAAACCATCATCATGCCAACTCCGTCCATCCTCGCAGCGGCTTTTGGCTGGCCATCGAACAAAGATGGTCACCACATCGCGCGCTTTCACGTGCGCATCTGCAACGCTCTTCCTTCCGTTATTAGGAAGCCACTGGACCTGTGCACTGTTACATCCGAATTGAAAACTAATTTCTTTATAACTGCTATTTTGTGTTTAGTTTGCAGTCTTTCCCCTGCACCTCCGATCAGCATGGATGGCTACGTACGGTGCGAAAGAAGTTCTACATACAGTGTGTTAAGAGCGTAGAATTACTGTTCCGACAATGTACCAAGAGCAAACTAATACATACGAGGTGATAGTGCTCACAAACTGTCACCAACTTAAAGTGCATGCTGTTCTGCTTCCTACAGAGACCTTGCTGCCTCTAATCATGAACTTCATACATGAGATCCTCACCGTGACTTACAACTCTTTCTACGTTGGGATGTTTGTCCAACGCCACGATTGAGAGATTTGCATCTGATAGTAGGTGCATGACATCTACATGATCCACCATCCCATCCAAGCAGGTGGTATACAAGCGTGTGTGTCCACCATGCCTGGACTATGATTGTCATAATTGTCATCACTGTCATCAGTGTCAACAACCGTCATCCATCATCATGATCATGACCCATGATCAATGACACTGTTGGATTCATCATCATAAATCCACTGCTGGATGATAATCCACCTGGCACCTGCATACGTGTTGATATCAGCACTCCTCCATCTCTGGGACGGATGTTCTCTGGGGCGTGTGGGCAGACAGATAATGCAGAGTTATGGTTCCACATCAGGCCACACACTGCTCATCTGACACCAGTGCAGATCCATAGCAAAGAGCGTCAAGTTTAAAAACAACGAAATTAGATTATTGGCTCGGTGGAATCCTCACAAAGGCGAGCTTCACCGACTTCGTTGAGTTTGTGACTGGCAAACAAAAAACACAACAAATAAATAAATAAGGATGCAATAACCATTCACACATTGAACACTTTAAGTTTGGCTAATCTTTAAATCATTTCCATCGTATTTCCTCTGCCATTATTATTTTTTCTTTCTAAATTGACTCCTGCTGCCGGCGAGCCCACAATTGATATTTTGGCAAGAGAGTTGGTGGGTTTGCAAAAAAATGTGCCATTATATTCAGCTCTGACAAATAATAGGGTCAGTGCGCATTCAACATCTACAACTGCGCAAATGCGTTACACAACAAAAGGGTCTTGCGTAAAAAAAATGTTTAAACACGCAACCTCCAATTAGCACGGTTGGCGCAGTGAGAAAGAAGTTCAACGTACATGTGTACTCTGTTGAGCGGTATTGTAGCAGTTAGCGCGCCGCGCGACAAAGCTGGCGAACCGGGTTCGATTCCCGTTCATGGTCTAACATCAGCGACGATTATCTGAACCGGTTCTGGGCCTCCCCCTAGGTAGACTCAGCCTCAAATGAGTACCTTGTACATTGTGTGAACATCGCAACTTGGGTGATAAAAGGCGGCCTCGTGTGCCGTGCCGGCCTTCATAGGTGCTCACGAACAGCACTTGCCCCAACAGTCTGTTAAGGCTACACGGGTGAACTTTGTCTTTGATGAGTGTGGGCACTGTGTTGAGTCTTATCTATCTAGGTCATGGAGGGAAAGGTGCAGCTCTGAAAATGCTCGCTCACGCCACTGCCGACAGTAGGGCCTCCAACAGAGGAGGGTATTTTTTGGCCTACTCTTCCAAACTGGCCAGTTCCCTCTGCAGAGGTGGGTAGTACCCACACTTCACCCCAACGCACACACGCAACCTTCCCATCGACTGATGGTGGTTGTACCCATTGAAACGGCTGGGTGGGCAGGGGGATGGTGCCTTTGGTGCAATGGTTGAAAACGCTGGGACCTTCAACCCAGAGGGGACCGGCCGGTTTAATCTCCCAGTGCACCAGTTGGTAAAACGGGCAAGTTTCTTCAATCACCCTCGGTAGACTCGGCCTCACGCGAGTGCCCGGCGTGGCATGATCAACCGCACCTCCGATATAGCATGGATGGCTACGTGCGGTGCTAAAAAAAAAAGTTCAAACTACGTACGTACGTACATCGGCACTGGGGAGGTGAACAAGCGAGGCCGACTGTGCCGTGTACGCGGCGCTTCACCACACCACCCAGGGATCCTTCCTTCGTCTGCGCGAGTGAGGGCGGACATGTGTGCTATCGGCAACATGCTGGCCTCCCTTCGTGTGTCACGCTGACCCCCAATATAACGATAATAATAGAGCCCTTTATTTATCTAGGAAAGCCTTGCCGAGTCTCAATATTTTTTTAATGGTGGCCCTGCAATGGAATGTTTGTCAAATTGCATTAATGAGTTTTGTTTTTGTGCATGTGGGAGGAAACCGGAGTACACGGAGGAAAAAAAAAGCAAGGATATTAACATTCATGCCTCAAGACAAATGCATTCAAGAAATGTACTTGCCGTACTGCCGCCATCTCCTGTTGGTGCCCAGCAGTTCTGGGTGTTTTGCAAATATTTGTGTGATCCGCCAACCCTTTGCTTACGAAGCGCTGGTTCCCGGGTATGCATTGCCACAGCCGGTTCTAATAGGCGCTCACTAACAGCACTTGCTGTAATTGTCCAGAGGACTAATTGGAAGATCTCGGTATTTTTAAAATTCTGTATATGTACAGCTGTAGGTGTGGATGACGTACACATGTTTGCGCCTGTGTATGTAAGTTGTGGGCAGCGGTGGTTCAGTGGTTAGCGCACCGTGCTATGAACCCCGTGAACTGAGTTCGATTCCCAGGTCACGACAAGCATCAGTGGCGAGTGATATCTGAACTGGTCCTGGGCCTCTCCTTGGTTAGACTCGGCCTTAAATGAAAACCTGGTGGGGTGTGTCAAAGCATTAGCACTGGAGAGACAAAGGCGGTGTGGGGGTGGTGGTGACTGCACCACGCTTTTGTGCATCATTCTGACCTGCGTAGGAATTCTATAAAAGGACTTGCCCCAACAGTCTAGAAGGCTATCCAGGCAGGCGAGATCTGTGTCTGTAGGCATGCTTTTGTGTTTCCTGTGTTGTTCTTCCCCCGCACATCCGATTACCACGGTTGGCTACGTACGGTGCGAAAGAAGTTCAACATACATATATACGTGTGCTTCGCTGTGTTGACTGATGTACACGTACATTTCCACCTATGTGTGTGGGTGTACAAATATGTAGTCAGCGTGCGTGGATTTGCGTGCATGTACGTGTGAATATGGGCTGATATGTGCTTGCGAGAACATGTGTGTGGGTAAAACACGTGTTTTTCTTTCACCAGGTGAGAACTCCAGGAGAACAGGATGAGTCGAATTCGCAAGTGACCTGGGGTCACGAAAAGCGACAAAAGCAAACCAACTACAAGAAAAAGTTTAACACTGCAGCAAAATATAACTCGGTGCACTCAGAGCGTGTACATGCGTACGTGCGCGACGATCTTCGTCTCTGTCGTGTGGGGGAGCAGCGGCACAGCGCTACGAACCCCAGCGATCAGAGTTCGACTCCCGCTCACGGCCACCGACACCAGGTGACGATTTATCCGAACCGGTCGTGGGCCTCCGCGAGGTCGACTAGGCCACAAATGTGCCACTGTGGCGTGTTGTGTAAACATTGCCACGAGGGGGACAAAGGTGGCCGGGCGTGGTAACTGGCCACGCCACAACCTCGTGTTGCCGTGCCGGCTTTCCATAGCCGCTACTCGACGACATAATTTGCCCTAACAGTCCTGTGTGGGCCGTACGGAGAGGAGGAGGATATGCGCGTGCCTTGCTTCATGTATGTATGCGCACATGTGTGGCGGGTGCTAGTAGTAGGGGGGCGGGGGGGGGGGTAGGGACGGTGGCTTCTCGTTTTTTTGTTTTGTTACAACTGAAATAAAATCGGGCTAAGGGGGGCCTATACTCGTAAAATAAAAATAAAAACCACTTTGATTGTAAGACTCCCAGCGGCCTCCCCTGGAGCTGTTTGATTTAATTCGGCATTGTGAATAACAAAGCGGAGTCCCGGGGCCCTGCTCTGAGCCATGCAGGCTGGCGGCTTGCCGGTTCACTCGCTCGGGAGGGAGGGGACATGCACCGGAGGACCGCACAGCGCACACACACACACACAAAGGCCATTAAGTGCAAAACATAAGTTTTCATAAAAGAGTGAGTGCTCAGCACTTTTCTCCTATTGCCATCATCATCATCATATTTATTTTATGTAAAGTTTCGGCCCAAAGTGTGTGAAAACTTGTTTTTGTAATTAAAGCTTTGAGCACATAATGTTGGGCCATAAACTATATATAAAACTATATATTAAACTATATATGAACTAATAATTGTTTTTTTTTTACCCTTTCATCTGGCCAGATAAAAGGGTAAAAAACAATGATCATATTTTGCTACTGGCAAAGGAGGTTCCAATGGTATATATATAAACTATCAATACACTTTTTTAAAAACTATCAATAAACAATATATAAACTATATTAAACTATATATATTAAACTATATATGTTTTAATCCACTGCTGACGGTGCACGCGTCAATGCTTAATTGTGCGTGGACCAGCAACAGTGATGAGTATCTAAACCGGTTATGGCCCTCCTCTTGGGCGACTCAGCCTTAAAATGAGCACCTGGTGTAATGTTATAACAGTGACATTGGGGAGACAAAGACGGCCTCGTATGGTGCTGAAAACACCACCGCCTCATATGTTGCGCCGCCCTTCGCAAGTGCCCGCTACCAGGGGTATGTTCGTCTTGGTGTGTGTTGGTATGTGTGTGTGTACCTTGTTTCGACTGTAAATGAGTACCCGATGTGCAAGCATCATCACGTGAGAGACAAAGGCGGCCGGGCGTGGTGTTGGCGACCTACCCCCTATTGCCCCGTGCCAGCCTTGATATGTGCTCCCTAACAGCACTTGCCCCAACAGCTTGTGTGGACTACATGGGGGATCTTTGCATCTACAGAGTTATTTATCGCAACACTCTGTGCGAGTACATCAATTGATGAATAACATTTTCCCCTCTAATCTATGTTTTTCTTCTGTTGCCGATTGCACGTATCAATGCATTCGTGTGTGTGCGAATGTGTGTGCCACGCATCTAGTATGCTCGTTACAACAGCAGCAGTTTGAATATGGAGAGATGTGTACGAGCGCATGCGATGCCTTAAGACATGTAAATGGTTGTTTGTGTAGAGTTAACCGCAAGATATTCTCCCCCCAAAGCAGTAAGATTATAATTAGAACCCACAATCAATTGCTGTAATATGATATTGCAAAGCATACATTCTCATTAAGCCCACACATCATATTTTAAAGAGGTTTTTTTTTCTCTCAACTTAACCGAAGAATCCTACGCACATTTAATTACCAACACAATCACGATTTTACGCAGTCAGCAAATCATAACTCGTGCGAGAATTTGCAACTCATTTTCAAGCCACTGCTGGATGTAGGCTTCTTCCACGCTCTGTACATTATGGGGGGGTGTCGTACGACCATACCTACCCACGCGAGGTCAGCGCTAGTCGGCGAAGGAGTGGGTCATGACTGGCTCGGAAATCACTCGTCAGCGATGTTAGCCGTGGCCCGGGAATGAAACTTATCTCTCGCCGGGGTCAGAGTGCAGCGCTGCAAGTGCCGCGCCACCGCTCAACCCCATGCGCGGTTAAAGAGAAATGGACTCGCGAGCACGAGCTATACTTCATTGCCACGACCACTTCCACCTCGCCGCATTTTCTCTAAGCCCTGCGTATCAGTCAGCGGTTGCCGAGTCCTCCTCTTGGGGATACGGAGGTGCGTCACCAATGTCAAATGGAAAACAAAGTCAAAAGGGGCAAATGAAGGGGGAAGCTGGGGGGGGGAGGGGGGGGGGGTGCACGAGGGCCACACGGCACAGGCCCCTCGGGGGGACCCACGCGAGCAGCGTTCAAGGGTAACGATCGGAGTAGGTTGAGAGGGACGCGAGCGAGCGAACGAGCGAGCTGATGGGGGGGGGGGGGGGGCGGGCTTGGGGTTCGGGGTGGATGTGAAAGTTGGACTTGGCACAAAGAGAGAGTGCAGAACAGAAAATTGTGTTTGCTGCGCGAGAAAACATGAACACGGAACACGACGTTCCGGTATCACGATGGTGCCTGTGGCACCGCGTTCTTCACGACTCGGTGGTGGAGACGTGGCAGATACGGTGACGTGAACGTCCCAAAGTGGAGTTGCGCCACAACCTCTTTTATCCGCAGGAGGTTTTTTTTGTTATTTGGGGTTAGATCGCGTGAAAATAAATGTGTCGTGAAACCCGCCACCACCCGGCACAGCCAATTAGGAATGGTTTTGTCACGTAAACAAAGCGTGACAATTCGTTATTGGTTCAGTCACAACATTTACACATCCAGTACGACGTTTCTCGGGTAATTACAACCAACCTCTTTGATTGCCACCCCAATAACCAGCGGCCATCCGACGAGCATCTTCCTTGCCGTCCTTCCTCTCCCCCACACCGTGCACACCTTTCTCCACTGCCGCCACCACCACCACCACCACCTCGGCCACAGCCCATCCATAAATTAACCGCATTTGCAGTTTGTTCTCTGCGCGAGCACTTTATTAACGCTCATTAGACGCGACAGCCGTTTTGGCTTGCACGAGCCGGCCTCGCTCGCTCCACGTTCACCCCCGGGTGCCCGCAGGCGCCAGCGCACGCTCCGTTACCGGAGCGGCCCCAAGCTACCCGACTAATTTACTGTTTCAACAAAAAGAAAGGAGTAAGTTAATAATATATTTATTTATTTTTAACAGTACGCGGCGGTTGGATGCTGCCGTGGTGCAGTGGTCAGCAGCGCACAGGACTTGCAACCCACAGGTCGCCGGTTCGAATCCATACCCTGGCAACGACGTTGAAACGACTGCGCAAATGTCTTAACTTCCCCCTCGAATAGACAGTGGCAGTTCCAGGCATGGTATGTTGGTTGCCACCATTAGCTTCAAGCAACACACAAAAATGTGTAGAAAACACTCGGCCTTTGTGGATTTCGCAAAAAACCTTCAGCAGTTTCCGAGGAGGTACATGGTTTTCCAGCCCGTATTATTTTTCTGTTATGACGATGGGTTTACCCTCTTCCCGATGACGAACGCTTGCGTTGCAATCGAAACGTCCTAATTTTTGTTATTTTCTTTGAACCTATCTACGTGACTTTACCGAAAGACCAAAAGAATATGCGTTTACAAATTCGATTTGTTGCCACTATTGTACCCAGGACTGCACCAATGAAATACATTCTGCCTAGATTCTGACCCATTGTTTTGAGGGGTTCACAAACAATTTGCGCAGCTTATTGTCTATGCATCAAAATGTAAACGTGTGTGAACTTTCTCTGAGTACTCTGGTTCCCCCCCCCCCGCACGAAGCCAAACAACTCATTAATGTAATTGGCCAAACATCCCAATAAAGGACCCTTCTGGAAAATAATCTTGAGTAAAATTTATTGGGTAAATTAAGGGAATTATTATCATTTCTGTCTCACGATTACAGCATTGTACAAAAGCCAGATGATATATTGTATGCGAATGCTTAAAACTGCAATCGTATCGAGTATTAATGTGAACGTGAGTACGGGATCATTTGTTAGGCGTATTCTTTACAATTTTGATTTAAATGTGACCTATCTCCAGACGCTGTACAGAAACAATGGGGATATTCATTTTATAGACAGATAGAGGCAGCCGGGTCAGACACAAAAAAAAAAAATACATTCTTGAGCCTGGATTCAACAGGGGCAGGGAGCTGACAGCATGGATATCAGGGGGGAAGGGGAGTTTTAGACTATGGAGACAGCAGAGGGGAATGAATGAGGGAAATCCAAGACTTCGGTCCAAGCCCAGCATAGGCCAATCAGTTTGGGTCGTAAGAATCTGCTTATCTATATAGTGTACATTATAGTTTGCGTATGTATAGCAATGTACATTACAAAGTGAACAAATGGTTTGTGGACCTGATACTTCAAAATGCGTACGAGTGTTGCACGTGATTTCTAAAACCGTGTAACCGTCTGCGGTGAGTATATAATTACTGTGTGTAGTACGCGCTTCAAAGGAATTAAATACACAAGGATGGTCGAGAGGATGACTTGGGACGTTTCTCCGGCTACTCTGAGGATCTTTGATACGTTAGTTTAAGCTGCCCGTTGGAAACTTTTCGCATTTTCACCGAATTGTAAGAATTCTAAAAAGGTGGTGTGACTTGGTCGACAAGCAATGGAGGCCCCCTACCAGCCACCTTTCTGTCACTGCAAAGGATCCTTGGGGATTGTCATTGCTTTGGCGTGAGGTTGGTATGCATGTATGTTGCATGTGTGTTGTATGTATGTTGCACGTGTTAAACTTCTTTTGCATCATACGTAGACAACGGTGCTAATCAGAGGTTCCGGCGGGAGGGCAGTCTGGCCCCCATTTTATAGGGCAGTATGGTTTAAATTTCTACTTGTCATGTACACACAGTTGTTTTTGTCCCGATTTCTATTTTCTTCATTGCAGTTCTTTTTGTTTTGCTTTTGTCACTTTTTTGGCGAGCCAGGTGACCCTTTTCAAACGAGACTCACCCCCTGGTCTCTTGAGTGTTCACACCTGGTTAAACAAAATAAACTTGAAACTTGCAACTAAAACGTCCTCCCCCTTCCTTGCCAACACACACAATGCTAATCTTTAATTCACAATTTGCGCATGTCGCGACTGCACCACAGCTACTTACATATGATAGCGACGCTAATAATAATAATGATACGTGGGATTGATGAAGACAAATATATGATTTCCGACCGAATGTATATTTTCCTCTCTGGAAGTAAAAGTAAACTGGTGAATTGCCTTCCTGATTTGATGATGCCTGAGCAGCACTCAGGAAACTGCTCCTCAGCTAAACGCCCCAACTCCCTCCCACTTTGGCCACTTGGATTTGCTGATGTGGAGGCAGCTCATGCACATTTAACAAAAACTAGGAACACTTTAATAAGAAATCTTAAATATTTAGCTGCCACTGCCCGTTTGTCCCGGTCTAAAAAAAAATACACTTGGATGTATAAACAATGTACAGCCTGTTTGAGTTAAGCATTGTTATGCGGTTCTGTTTTTAATCACGTTAACCAGATGGGGATTTTTTTTTGCTGTTGTTCGTTACGGTTCTTGCTTCAAGTTTGGGCTGTGTAGGCCTGAGGCATTTTCCGCCCAAACCCTACGAATGCTACGTACGGTCTCACGAGCGACAGCCCCCCCCCCCCCCCCCCCGACGCAAACAAAACGGCCGAGCCGGTGCGCTCGCTCGCACGCACGCACGCACGCACGTTCGCTCTCCGCAGGAGCCCGCGAAGACCGTCAGCCATCGTTCTAGCCGAGGGGCATTCTCTGGCTGTGAAGGTTGACAGAAAGGGGGTATTGACCGGGAAAGTAGGGGTGGATCCGAACTGTATTAATCAGCAACAGACGAGACAACATCTGACCTCACTCCCACTTTTAAACCCTGACAATCAAGAGCCCCCCCCACCCCACTCGCTGAACACATCCAGTTTAAACAAACGATGACAATGGGATTTTTTGTTGTTGTTATCGTTGTTCACGGTAAGACTCAAGGCACTCGGGGAATAAACGAGGGCGGCAGCTAATGGGATTCGTGAATTGAAATGCCGGGTTGAGGGCCATCTGGGCCGGGTGGCGGGGGACGTTTGCGTGCTGTGCTACGGACGTGGCGACGCCAGTTTAATTACCGGCTACTGGCGAACGCCGGTGGGTTCGGCGAGCAACAATTTCGCCGGTGCTGGGGCTCCCCACATTCACCGATCGGCGCCGACCAGCGTGGCGAAGTATGGTCAAATGACCGCCAAGACCGGCACAGCATGGGGAAGGCCTTCATCGAGCAGTGAGCTGATAATGTGCTGTAAATTTATTTTCAGCGTTTAAAGGAGGCTACTAATGTTGCTCGAGGTGTATTCAATCAAGTTGAATTATTACTGTTTAATGGCTGTTATTGCAATCGGGTTGAAATTTTCTTAATGTATATACTTTTACATTGTTTTCACTCCAAGAACATTTCTGTTCAATGTTAAATAATATTTTCATACTTTTCTGGGATTGTACAATGTTTAGTTTTACTAAGTTGTAGAACACCTGTTGTTTTTTTAACCTGTGTAATTATTTCTGTCGTACATATATCTATAAGCTCAGGTCTCCTTTGCAAAAAATATTTGTAGCCACAATGGGCTATGAAGTTAATAAAATGAAAGGAAATTGCCTAACGACTTGGGAATTAATGCAAGAAATTACTTCTGTGTACAACTTGTGACTTTCCCCCGATTTTATCCCACGCTGTTGGCGTCATGTATGCATGTTGAACTTCTTCTGCACCGTACATAGCCAACCGTGCTAATCGGAGGTGCGATTAGCAAAGAGACAAGGAATGCATTTAGAACGCTAGCAACGGCACTGCGCGACCTTCCTCTGTACGAGAATGGCACACGGAAGTGGATATCACAGAAATACTTCTGCGATCCCTTGAAGTGCTTTCTAATCCACAGACAAAGCAGCGGCATCCCCCCCCCCCCCCACACTCAACTCACAACACTTCAGAACCCGACTTAATCACGGGTGGCTGCCTAGATTCGTACCCAGGAACGTAGCCGTGCTAGCTCAGCGCTGTGACCTCTCTTGAGCCACCCGACCACCTCCTGAATTGGGCTTTAAATATTGATTGGGAATTTTCCTGTGGAAAATAATAATAGCACGGAACGGGTCTCATTTATTTATACTTTCGCTGTTTCGTGCTGAACGAACTCCGTGTCGTAAGCGGAGGAGGTCTCTTGCCAACAACGTCTGGCAACGCGGCAGCATTTGCTTAACAGCCCCTGACTGTTGACGACACAAGGAACGTCAAAGCCAGTCCAGAGCATTCCTGTAGAAACAAGTGCTGCTCTAAAACATTGGTTAAGAAGGCCAATGGGCTGATGGGCTAAAACAAAAAAAAAGGCTATTTTATTTTTACGTGGAGACTTGGGACCTTTGTCGACGTATTTATTTATTTAGCGTAAAAAAATGTCGTGCGGAAAATGGAATGCGGTGTACGATGTATAACATCTAAAATAAGCATTGGAACAGGTGATTTCAATGCACGCGAGAATCAAAAGTGCGCAAGATAGAGTGTTGGAATAGAACAGGAAGCAGATAATTTATCTTATTAGTAACTGAACGCCTGGCTGGGATGCATCGTTTCACAGTTAATGTGGGTAACAGATGCAGAGAATGGAGGGGGACAGCGCCCATTTGTGACAAGCACGTTGCCGACCGCAGGAAAATAACGGACCGAGGACAAACATTACGTCACAAAAATACCTCACAGGGATCGCAAAAGCATTTTACAACAATCCCCACCAGTGGATAAGCCCCTTTAAAGTTTCTGCATCAGATATCTGCGTGTTTATATGGCTAGGCACACACATAGTGGAGAGCTGTGGTTGTAGCGGTTATCGCACCATGCTACTGATCTGGCGACCCCGGTTTCGCTTCCCACTCATAGGCAACACCAGTGGCGATTATCTGAACCGGTCCTTTGGCCTCCCCTAGGTCGACTCAGCCTCAAATGACTACCTCGTGCAGTGTGTACACGTCGTTACTAGGAAGACAAAGGTGGACGGGCGTGGTGCTGGCCACCACCCCCCTTCGTGCGCCCTGTCGGTCTTCATGGGTGCTCGCTAACAGCACTTGCTCCAACAGTTTGTTAAAGCTATACGGGGAATCTGTGTATTTTTATACGCACACGTACACACAGTTGATAGTGCACAGGGGTTCCCAGTGGCCTGAGTTTCCCGGTCATGGCAAACATCAGTGACAAGTGGTATACCAACCCAACCGGGGCCTCCCCTAGGTCAACTCAGACTCAAATGAGAACCTATTGTGGTATGTGAAAATAATAGCACTGGGGATTTAATGGTGGTCAGGCTGGCCACAGGACCCCTCGTGCACCATTCCGGCCTGAATAGGTTCATGTTACATGAAGCTTACTTCGCTTTAACATTTATTTACCATGTCCAAACTACATTTACTTCAAAACAAAATAAAAACTTTCTTTCTAAATCTTGTTTTTCAGTAGGATACATTATTCGGAAGAGCATTTATTTAAGATGACGCTTCCCCCCCTCACCCACCACCCCCACAAAAACCTTTTTTTTCATGAACGACATTCAACAAAAAAAAGTATACAGCAAAGATGCAGCACTGCAATTGCTTGTTCGACGCCACTGCTGGTCGAAGGGCCTCCGCTAGAAGGAGATCTCGAGAACCCCTCTGAGAAGGTCGTTGTCGCCTACTCTTCTGCGCTGGCCACACGTCTTGGAAGAGGTGGCAGTTGCTGCCGCAACCCACACCGGTGGGATGAGGGCAGCAACTGATTGGCACGCTGTGTTTACGTGACAAACCTTACCGGCCGTGTCGCATGGTGGTGGAGGGTTACGACACATTTATCATCATGCGATCTAACCCGAAAGCCTTTATGATGAGTTACCCACACTTTTACCGCACCGCAGGCGACTTAGCCGAGGAAATTTGCCCGTCGTTTCAGCTGCAGCGCTGCGAGATGAAACCGATGGCTTCTGGACGGTGGGTCCCAATTGTGCCACCCATTACACCGTGGCAGCATTCCCCTTTCATCAAGTGGATTTCATTCAAATAAAGGGCACTCATTCCAATGCGTTTAAGTAGAAAGAGCTTAGGTGTCAGAGCAATGCTGACTAACTGTGTACGGTGCTCGTTTGACTAAAGCATCTGACCAGTTCTCAAATTTCCGTGGAAACAAAACCAGCATGGCATTCCAAAAAAGCTTTTGTAATAAAAGTAATAAAAACAGAGGGTGGTGAGAGAAGGAAGCCATAAAAATTCAACCAATAAATAAGCTTACATTTGTTCTTTTTCAAGTGAGAATTCAGGACTCCTATGTTAAGTATGCATAGTTGTTCATAAGATGAATAATAATTTAAAAAAATGTTGGCCACATTAAATCTCAGCGTTACATAAATTATTACGCAGGGGTCCTTTTTTTACTTGGGTCAGCAAGAGTTCCTTTAATAGGATTAAAATTAATGTCTTAAGTTCCCAAACTAATGTGGCACTGGCTTTGTAAACCCTGTCCTAATTATCACATCACAACACTACGCAACATCTGTGTGCGTGACGCAGCAGGAGTCAAAAAGCGATTATCCTGCTGAAATTAACACCAAGGCAGTGGACCCGTCTATTCACAGCCCTGGGCCACTGGTGGAAATTACACGTTCCTATGCTGAGGACAAGACTATCCATAGGAAGGCCACTATTAAATTCCCGACAAACTGGTACATATCTCATCGACCAAGGAGGGATGAAGAGCTGAGTCAATCCCAACCAGGATTTGAAAAAGAGTTATTATTACATAACTCAGGAAATAAATATCTTCATTCTGATTCTCATTTTAATTCACGACCTTCCGATTGCGGGCCGCTCACTCTCCCGCCGAAGCACTTGACCAAATGTGCTTCTGCGGCCGTCTGGAACGTTCTTCCTTCCGATATTAGGAAGCCACTGGAGCTGTGTACTTTTAAATAATCTAGATTTAAAACTCATTTCCTGAGAGCTGCTTTTTTGTTTTTAGTTTGTTGTCCTTCCCCCGCACCTCCGATGAGCACGGTTGCCAATGCAAGTTGCGAAAGAAGTTGAACATACATACATACATAAAGAACGCTGCTAATGTCATTTCCAGTAAATTACAGGCACAGACACTACCCTCAGACGGGACTCGCAAACCGTTTGACTCCCCTTCGCAAATAAACTTTCGCCTTTAGTTTTTTTATGTTGCCAGTGCCGCTGTCATTTAGCTTTTGTCTGGATCCCTCCCTCCCCCGCTCCCCACTGCTGTCCCCGCTTCTAAATGCCTTGGCAAGCAGAGGGATTCCTCAAGGAGCAGCGGTGGCAAGCGCACGCAAGGAGCTAGCAATGAAGAAATCGCCGTCTCGCTCCTGGGAATGACTGACCTTTGCAAGAGCGGCGAGGGGAAACTCACAAATAAAGCCGGTTTCATGTCACGCACATTGGCCCCGTCAGCGTGGATGGCCAGTCCAGTAGTCGGCACCGCTGGTCGCTGAGCCGGATCGTTTGCGGACGAGTGTTGATCATGTGACCAAGTTGGTACTGTCTTACATATTCACTCTCAACAGACACTCACCTGACGCTCTTCAGATACTCATCAATCACCTAATACTCCCCAGATACTCACCACCAGTCACTCACTTGACACTCAACACTTGAGACAATAACAACCCCTCACTCACTATGCACTGAATGCTCATCAAACACCGAAACACTTACAACTCACACTCACTGCTCACATTCACCAGAAACTCACCACTCACCTTACATTTACCTAACACTTCCCAGGTCCTCACACTGACTAGAACCAAAACACTCACCGGACACTCGCCATTCATCACAAGCGAAGGAAAGTTAACCAACTCCAGGGATCATTTGGAGTGGTCAACGGCAAGAAGGGGCAGACAGAAAAGTGACCAGCAGCGTTTTAACAAATACAGCCCGTCGATAATCGACACAGCCACGATCAGCGAACTCAGAGACTTGGTAATTTGAGGAGCAAAGCAAATCTACTTGACATCAGTGGCACTTGGCAGCAGCCAAAACTCATTGCTACTGCTGCTTCTGGGGGGGGGGGGGGTCACAGGGATTTGGGTGTTGCTCACTTCCGGAGCCGGCATTTGTGCCTCGCCTTTGTGCCGGCTGATAACGGCAGGGCGGCTTGGCATTATTTATTTTAATTCTGCACCATTCTGCCGTCGCAGCCGCCGCTGCAGCGTGGGGGGAGGCTGCCTGCCCAAGATAGCGGCCTTGGCACAGTGGTCACCGGGGGGGGGGGATGGGGGGGGTGCTGCTGATTTTGAAAGCGGTGTGAGAGAAAAAAAAGAATCAAGATAAATTCAACGAAAATTGGAAGTGAGATAAGAAGGTCGGCCACCGGCAGTGCAGATTTTCTTTTAATCAATAAGGCAACGTACGGCGTTTATGTGCGTGGCCGCCGCACAGCTGGCTTAACCTATCTTTATCTTTTGCTTCGTTGACGCAAATGAAACCTGACTGGGGCCCAAAACGCTGCAATTTGGACGCATTACATCAAACCGACTACAAAGCGGGGTGTCAGGAAAATTCACAACAAATTTGATTAACATGCGTGAAATGAAGCTGGCTCTTTCTGGGTTTTATTTATTTATTTTGTTTTACTGAAGCGTGCACGGTTGTGGCTGCTGTGTAATGTTACCGCCGTAACAGAGAGAAAAGTCTCGATCCGAGGTTATTGCGGGTAAACTTTTGTCCAGTTCCCCCCACTCACCCCAAGCTCTGCCACATATCCTCAATCCTCTAGACCTAACACTCCTCAACACCACCACCCACCCACCCCTCCCTCCCTCTCTCTCTCTCACAATGTCCCACCGTGACCTGACCCACCATCCGCACGTTGTTACAGGTCTGGGCAGAATGACAAATGGCCTGAATCTGCACTTCAACCACTGCTGGTAGCGTAGGGGTCCCATCCCTTATCCTCTCCCGAGTCAGGAAGCGAGCTCGGCAGAGAATCGGCAAGGATGCCTGGCATGTAAACAAATGAACCGTTACAAATGCCTCGTTTTGTTGATCTGGGCAGATGCCCTTTCCTTTGCTGGAGGACACAGGTGGTGATAACATTGATGATGAAGCTGGTCAGGTGGCTTACTTGACCCTTGGGTAATATTGCAAGCAACTCCGGCGAGTTGTGGAGCAACTGACAAGTCAAACATTTAATTAAGCCCTCTTCCTAAAAATGAATAGATATACTCTTTGGTTCTTTCGGTAAAGTCACGTAGGTATGAAATAAAATAAATCACGACGTTTCGGGCGCAACACAAGCGTCCTTCATCAAGTGGGAAAGCGATGGTCTGCTGCCGAGGCAGACTATTTTAAAAGGTTTGAAATGGGTGTAGCTCAAGGGTTATAAAGACGTGGCCGGGGCTAGTGATGTTAATGTGAGAAATTAGCATGTAACTGTAAGACAGGAGAGCGGCCTCCTAGATTAATAGATATGCCTCTTAACGACGGCACTAGCGATGAATGATGAAAATTAATTCATGATGATCGGGATGGATGGATGATGATGAACAATGATTACAATGTTGATAATTACGAATGAAAATTAAAATTATGATCGCAATGATGACGATGGTGATGACGATGACAATTAAAGCCAAACACGTGCATCGGAGTGATGGCAACGTGCTGCTGGTGCCGAGATTGTCATATGAAGCTGTAACGATCGCCCAACATGAGCAGTCACACCCCACCTAAGCCGCTCAACTCGCCCACCAAGGAAGACACACGAGCCGCCTCCTGCCTTGACCCCACGAGGTCGCGGGTCAAGGGTCGAGGGGAGATTGTGAAACGTGGCAATGAGCTGCTGTGGTGGGGCTCAGCGTTATGGGAGCCAGGGGGAGGCTAGGGGAGGGTGGGGATGGGGGGTGGAGGGGCCAGAGTGTGGGGGGGGGGGGGATGGAGCAACCAGACTCTCCCAATTGCTCCCGAGGGAGCAGGTTTCTTGCTCATGTGATTCCCACACAGCAGGGCCCACCTCAAGGGCCATCCGTTTAAGGGAAAATGACTCAATCCTGTTATGCCCTCTTTGGCCAATGTTGGAGCAGACCCACGCGTACTGTAAAGTATTAACACCGATTCAAGGGTCGAAGGGCGAATCTCCGCTCAAATGAGCACCGATGCGGTGCTCATCTCCCGTTTACAGCCCTGAGGCAGTGGTGGACATTTCATATTCCTATGGTGGGGGCAAGTCCATCCGCTGTTCATTTCCCCACAAAATGGGATTGATTGTATCTACCCTGAAAGCATGATAGGCTGGGTCATTCCCCAACTAGGATTTGAACTCAACACCTTCCGATTGCGGGCCGCTAGCTTTACTGCCGAGCTATCGGTTTCTCCGACTTTTTGTAAAACTTTTTTTTTTATCCACGAAAAGTTTGTGAAAGCTTGGGTGACGAGAGTTTATATTTTCACACACTAACATCTGCACGACTCCACGTTGCGTAGATTGTGGCTGAAAAACATCATATTTCTTACTAATGCTTGCAAGGCTGAACAGCTTCTAAAGCCCTCTGCTCTGGAGAATAATGTGCCGGGGCCAAAACCGTGAGACTATTATTGACGATTCTATTATAAGGCAGCATATATGACAATTGTGGCATGTTTAAAAAAAAAACCTCTACTGCCGAAAATGTACATTATTATTCACCATAGCTTGTACATATACCATTTGCTATTTTTATGGTGGGGAGGGGGGGATGACGTATAATAGTTTTAAACAAGATCTACGAACCTGGTTTCTGCGAGACACAGTTTAGTTTCATAAATTTTCAGAGCAATCATAAAAGTTACCCAGTAAAAAATTACAGCTGTGCTTCCCCCCACCCCCCCAAATGCAAACCTTCAAGGGGGTGGTGGGTATGGGAGGGGGGGGGGACATTTCCTCTGCCAGGGCAACATTAATAAAGTTATAAAATGGGAAGTTATATATCCAAGCAATTTAACTGGTCCCCTCACGAGCTTAAAAAAAATTCTGCAATAAGTCCGAACTTTTTTGTATTTGAAACAACCCGGTATCAAGCGCTCTTATACCAGATCATCTTGCCGCCCACCCCCCCGCGCCCCTCCAAACCCTAACCGGCACGGCAGCTCCATTTACCGCTTAGCTCGGCGATCCGTGACGGGTTTTTTGTGAAACTCCCCGGCGGCAAGCGTGGCGGTCTCCCAAAGTGACCGAACGCATTTCTGGAGTGGGCCGCTCTTCGATCACCCTCCGATAGCCACACCTGGGCGGCGCTGGGAGCTCGAAGGCTCCTATGATAGATGGCCACGTTAGGCAGTGGACGGTGTGCCGTTTCATGGAGCTGTGGTTGAGTAAATGAGAAAACCCTCTAAAGATGTGCGTTCGTAAAAAAAAAAGTCAGATCGTGTGCTTTTTATATTTTTGCTGGTTTACTACTAGGCGGTGTAGCTTAGCTTCTATTAGAGCCACGTGAAATACTGTTAGGGCAACACGTCTGCCTAATTTAAAAGATCGCAATTAACCGAGGGAAATTACTGCCGTTCTTCGTACAGGTGTCGTAAATGCTTCGACTCTGTGAGCAGTGGAACCTGGCTACCCACAGAGCGAAGTGCTTTCCGAAAGTATAAACTATATGTTCTGCACAAGTTTATGATGGGACGTGAAAGGGGAGCGCTTTTATATGCCTTGGCTGCCCTGTGGGAGTCTGTGTTTCTATCTGTTCACATCCGTGCGTCTCGGTCTGTGCGTGTAACACTTTGTGAGTGTGCCTATGTGGGCACTTGTGTGTGGTGGCGAAGTGGTTAGCTCACTGCGTTATGAACCTGGCCACCCAAGTTTGATTACCCGCTCACGGCCAATACCAGTGACGGTTATCCGAACCGGTCGGGAGACAAAGGCGGCCGGGCGTGGTCTTGGCCACCCACCCCCTCGTGTGCCGTGCCAGCCTTCATTGGTGCCCGCTAACAGCACTTGTCTGTTGAAAGCTAAGCGTGATACCTGTGTGTGTGCGCGTGTGCGTGCGTGCATGGTACTCACAGCAAGGAACACCATGGAGTACATTGCGAAGGAGGCATGACCAGAGAAGAACGATTTCCTGTAACCAAAAACAATAGATTACATCATTAGCGCGGTATGCATGCCCTAACTTTATTCATTAATAACCATTTTTAAACACATTTAATTGTAAGCAGATGGTACAGCAGAAAATGTACATATTAAGTCAAGGAGCTGGCTTCGAAACACACGTCTCTATAAGTGTTACACGCGGTGTAATAACAGAGAGCCTCTACAGTTCAGATGGTTCGGTGACTGTGATTTGGCTCACGATGGCCGTGTCAGAGCATTACGCCGGAAGCTCTGAGATCCTGGGTTGAATCCAGGCATCCTCCTGAGATTAAACGGAGCTGAAATTGAGAAAGTTTGACAGTCTCGTCCCTGTAACCAATAAACATTAAATAATAGCAATTCACTATTTGGTTAGTTTTATTTCAACGCTGATTGGTATCCCCCCCCCCTCCCCAAAGTATTCCAATTGCGCTGTCATGAGATGTGGAATCCATTAGGCAATGTTGCAAAACAGTGTGTCCTATGCATCAGAGAATGCACTTTCCCTTACAATCTGTTATGACTCTGCGTACCATGTGACCATAAAACCAATATTTGTATTTCTCAGACCTGGACTTATGTAGGCAAATTTAAGTGCAGAACAAAACTAAAAATTACTTTGTTTGTGTGTGTGCAGTCATCGGGTGACCAGACTGAGACCATAAACTCCATACACTGGAGAAACCGGCGATTAACCTCTAGCGGCTGATACTCGGATTCAAACCCAGGCCCTTCAGCGGCAGTGGCGGACAGCGTTCTCACCTCTGAATTCACCCAGCCACCTCTTGCATTGCATTGGAGAAAATGTGCCGATATCGCCATCATCGTGAACACTTTTAATAACTCGTTAAATTGCCGGTGGTGGAGGCAGTTGAAACTCGGGTTTGAACCCAGCCTCTCGGCAGCGCCAGCTCGGTGCTCTGACCTCCGAGCGACCCGGAAGCTTCGTGTCCCACGCGATCCGTTTGACTTTCTGCTGAACGTTCGATGGCCGTACCTGGCCTCGGCGATGACGGCCGGGTCCCCCGTGCACACGACCCTCGTGATGTAGCCCTCGGAGCAGTTGTAGAGCGCGCGGTCGGGCTTGCACACGTCCAGGAAGTGCGGCCGCAGCCGGCCCACCGAGAACTTGGCGACGTCCGTGAGCGACTGGTTGACGGCGCAGCCGAAGAGGAAGGCGCCCAGTGTGCGGTAGAGAGCGCCGGGCAGCGAGCCGCCCCTCTTCAGCACGGGGGGGCAGCGGTGGCCCAGGCAGCAGGCGGCGCACAGCTCGCCCCCGATCACCTGTGCGGGGAGGACGAGGACGACGAGGTGGAGGACGAGAATTATTGGCGGAGGCGAGGAGGGTGGAGGGGGAATCATGATGAGTGGGTGGACGAGATGGAGCAACAGGAGAAAAGATGGTGACCATAAGGAGGAGGAGGAAGAACAGCTCGCCCCCAATCACCTGTGCGGGGAGGACGAGGACGACGAGGTGGAGGACGAGAATTATTGGCGGAGGTGAGGCGGATGGAGGGGGAATCATGATGAGTGGGTGGACGAGATAGAGCAACAGGAGAAAACATGGTGACGATAAGGAGGAGGAGGAGGAACAGGAGAGAGGTGGGTGGTGAGGGTGATAATGGAGACAAATTTCGATTCAAAGCTTTCGTGACTGCAGGGATTCATCTTCTTGGTTCTTTCGGTAAAGTCACGTAGACTTTACGCGACTTTACCGAAGGAACCAAGAAAATGGAGACAAAGTTAAGAGGCCAATGAAGAGAAGGAAACAGGTCCAGGAGCAGGATGAAGGAGGAGGATGAGGTTGGAGAAGTGAGAGGAAGAATGGCAGAAGAAGTGGTACAGACAATGAGATTAAATGCAGCAAGAGACAGAGGGGGAGAGGGACGAGGGTGAGGATGAAGCAGAAACGATGAGAGCAAGAGGGAGGAGGACAATGGAGGCAAAGTTACAGACGGAGGAGGTGAAAGTTGGAGGAAGGCGTAGGGCGGAGGGAGTAGGAAAAGTGTGTGGGTCCAAGCAAGAGAGGGAGGCGTGTGGAGCAGGGGTGCGGGCAGAGGCGGCAAATGTGAATGATTAGCAGGTGCATGTGTACCGGTGGCACGCGAGCACCTGGCCGTTAGACCGTGTCTTTATTAATCACCCACGGCTTCTTTGGAGGCTGGAGCAAGGCGGCAGGGCATCCCAAACCAGAGTGGCTGTAGCCCACCAGAGAGCGCACGTTTTCCAACGCTCAGTCGTGGCCAATTCATAACGACTTAACTTTCACTGGAATTAATAAGATTGGCGGACGTGCAAAGACGAGATCGTAGTAATGCACAAAGTAGCCGAAGTCGTAATAGTGTCCTCTCCTTAAAAAACGTGGTGGCATCCTATTTAGTCTAAATGTTTATTTTTCATCGGGGAAAATAAGTTACAATGTCTATGTTAAGTCAAAGAGCTGACTTCATAACACACGTCTCCATGGGTGTTGTATGTATGTACGTTGAACTTCTTTCACGCCGTACGTAGCCAACTGCGCTAATCGGAAGTGCGGGGAAAGAACAACAAACTAAAGACAAAAAGCAATGCACTGCTGGATGAAGGCATCCCCACACCCCGTTGTAAGTGAGAGTTGAAAATAAGTGCGGCTTAAAACTGCAAAAAATTAAAATTACAAAAAAACAAAGTGGGTCAGTAAAAAAAGACTGAGAGGCATTTTAACAACTTTAAAGTCAAAGTTATAATGGTTTGCATATACACAAAAAAGTAGGGACAATTCAGCCAGACGTGAAGGCATTTGATAAACATATCCCAACAAAACACAAGATTCCAACTGACCGAACAAGGAATTTAATGGAACAAAATAGTTTCTGAAATCCAACACAGATGCAATATTATTCCACGTATAACGGGGCATCAAATATGAAATAGCATTTGCTAAATATAGCGTTGATATATCCCGCATAAACCCTGGAAGTTCCTGGGGGAAGTGGTGGTGCCGTGCTTACGACCAACGCTGCGCCAAGATACCCCTCCCCCCCCCCCCCTCTCAAGCCTCAACTCGAACGGGCCCACTCGCCGAACCGTCTGTTTGTTGTCCTGCCCCACACACCTCCGGTGAGCACTGTTGGCTACGTACGGGACGCGAAAGAACTCCGACGTACCGTGCGCATACGTACGTCCCCACCGGGGGTGGTGGAGCGTCACCAAGCACGTGGGCACAGAGGCCTCGCTACGGCCGACATCGGCGGGCAAGCGATGTCCAAACAGTTCCAGGGCGCCCTCGCTTCGCCAAGCCGCAACTGCCTGCAGCATGGTGAAGTACGGTCAAATGCCCTCTGCCCGCCCCCCTTCCCCCCCGCCCTGCACCTCCACGCCTCCAACACGGCCCACACGGCACGGGGGAGACCATCATCCAGCGGTGGCTCGAGGAAAGAAAGGGCTGCAACCTATTAATGCCGTTATTATGGAAACCCTTGGCTGTGGGGGAGCTGAATAACGCGGGGGCGCACGTGCAAACACAAAACTCCCCGTGCGTTCTGCATCTGATGCAGGAGCCCTTTCATGAAGGGCAAGCACGAATGCACACGTGCGGCCCATTAGTCGTGGAGCACGCCATTATTTGTAAAGGGGTTGCTTAAATATGGGGGGGGGGGGGGGGGTGTGGAGAGAAAACCACTTTTGATCTGCCACTGTAGAGGGCACGGATGTATTTCCATCTGAGACATGGTGCGAGCATTGTGTTCCCCTATCGCTCTCTTTGCGACAGCTGTCCCTCTGGCGCCATGGTGGCTAGGAGATGTCCACTACCACGCCTGGTATGCAGCAGTTCGTGGGTTCGATACCCGACTCTGACGCCTGCTGTATATTTGGAGTTTGCGCGTCTCTATCTCCCCGTGGTCGCGTGGATTTTTCTCCGGGTCCTCTGGTTTTTCCCTCCACATTTAGCAACGTGCGCCGAGAGTATTTGACTGCTGTAAATGTCCACATAAGCGACTTCGTTGAGATATCACTTGTGGCCGGTTCGCTTCTAAAAATAGCTATGTAGCTCAACGGGACCTCACCTGGTAAAATAAAAAAAAAGTTTCGTTAAAAAATAAATGCAGAGATCCCCCTTTTCACAGACTGTTGGGGGCAAGTGCTGTTAGCGAGCACCTACGAAGGCCGGCACGGCACACACGAGGGGGTGGGTGGCCAGCACAACGCCCGGCCGCCTTTGTCTCCCCAGTGGCGATGTTTACACATCCCCCCACTTACATATTTGAGGCCGAGTCGACCTAAGGGAAGCCCAAGATCGATTCAGATAATCGTCGCTGGCGTCCGGCGTGAGCGGGAATTCTACTCGGGTCGCTGGGTTCGTAGCGCAGCGTGGCGCCAACCGTAGCACTGTTGCTCCAGACACGTACACAAGCAGAACTGCTGTGCAGTGGTATAAGTTGAGTAGCTACCCGTATTACAATACGCACCAGGTCACTGACGTTTTGGTTTAACAGTAAATGCAATCAAGAAACTATTGTTGTTCTGTGTCTCCACATATGAATAAAAATATGTTTTTGTCTATCGGCCTTCCAGACTCATGTTGACCAGCAGCATTTCTTTAAGCAAGCAAACTGTGGACCGGCTTCGACCTCCTGGGTCTCATCAGCCAGAGTTAAGCTTGTTAAGCAAACGCTGCTGGGGTTACCAGATGTTATTGGAAAGTGTGCCCCCCTTCTAAACTGTGGGGCCTTGTTCAACGCAAAAAAAGCTGACGTAAGGAGGCTATCCAATAAAGAATGCAACTCATATCTTACGGACACGTATCTAGGATGCGTGTCTCTGGCTGTTTGGCATGAGCTTGGAGTTGCATTCGTTAGAAAAGTGCCCCAATAGAGAGTCAAGTGCGCCATTAGAGAGCTGCAATGATGTGATTGTGCTGTCACTTGCAAAAGGTTTTGATGCAGTCAATGCACTCATGTGCCTGCGGTGCTACGATGGAATGCTTGAGCGTACACGTAGAGTTTCCTCCTTTCCTTGCTGATATTTAAAATCGTGTCAGGCACCCCGAGACACAACGGCTAGGTAGCTATCTACAAGATAACAGTGGCAGTATTTGTTTTTTTGGGGTTCTGTCTTCTTTAAGGAGGTGCAAGAATCCGGAGTGGACGTGGGGAGCGGTCAACGCTATGAACGTTCCCGCTAAGGAGCTCCTGCTCCAAAGAGAGCATTTATCTGACGTGCACCACGCACGCGCACGCACGCGCACACTCGAGTTTACATTTTTCTCCAAAATGATAAAATGCTCGTCAGCCTGGCATTACCCAGCGGTTGCCGTCTTGCAGCAGATAAGCCAAGGTCAGGACCACGGCGAGGGGAGCGCAAGGGCTCAGCGCTGAGCAGTGCCCCTGGGCAAGGGCTCACCAGGGAGAGACCGCAATGAGTCATGTCGCTGGGCAAGGGCTCACCAGGGAGAGACCGCACTGAGCCGTGCCCCTGGGCAAGGGCTCACCAGGGGCAGACCGCGCTAGCCATGCCCCTGGGCAAGGGCTCACCAGGGAGAGACCGCGCTGAGCCGTGCCCCTGGGCAAGGGCTCACCAGGGGCAGACCGCGCTAGCCATGCCCCTGGGCAAGGGCTCACCAGGGAGAGACCGCACTGAGCCGTGCCCCTGCGCAAACATGCGGCGCTCGGCGAGGACCGTGGTGCTCGGGACACAGCAGTGATGTTTTTAAGATGGCATCCAAACTCAAGGCCGGGTCAAGCGTGACGCACATTGCTCTTGCGTGCGTGCGTTAGTTCTCAAGCTCGCCGACCTTCCTCGCTGCGGCCATACGAGCAGAGCCCCGCGACTCTGTTTGCGAGTGTATGTGTGTGTGTGTTGGAACGTTAATAATTTTATTTTATTTACATTCATCTTTGTTATTCCACTGCTGGAATGACAAAGGGACGCGAGCCACAACACCCCGTCCAGCAGCATGTTGGCCTTTCATAGCTGCTCACTAACAGCCCTTGCCCCACCAGTCTATAACTGCTATTGGCGGTAAGGGGGGGGGGGGTATTGTCTTTGTGTTCAATGTGTCCGCAGCTCAGAGTGATATAGGGCCTCATTGGACGGAGCTATGCAGCGCAAACACGACGCGTCTGCTCACCATGTGCTTTCTAAAGCGCGCCCATTTACTACTCTCACACACACACGCGCACACAATTTACGTGGACACGTGCTTTCAATTTGACACCCGAGCACACGCGCATATAAGTGGCCCAACAAAAATGACATAATAATCCTGCTAACGAGAATATATGCATCTTGGAAATGCAAATCGCGGCCCTTGCGCGTGACCTTGGCGCGGATTAGGCTCGGGGGGCCGTGATGCGTCACGGAGCAAATCGCGTTGAGATTTAATTAATTTGAATTTGCCCACATACACCGGCGGTGATTTGTGCGCGCGCAACGCGTGCAACAAAGCGAAAAAGCGAGTCTGCTTGTCACAGCTGCTGCGCGTAAAAGTCCGCCAAAAACGATCGATTTTTACACACGTGTGTGTAAAAAAACGTAAAGTAGCGTCATTTAAAATGACGCGCGCTCGTAAAACGCCACGTGCCGCCACCGCCGCCGCCTTCACACGCGGGGTACGGGGCGCACCGCATCACCCGACGCGCACAAGAGGAAGAGAAATACGCCAGCACGCAAGTGCGCAACGAGTGCGATGAGAGAGAGAGAGAGAGAGAAAAAAAGAAACGTGACAACGTTTTTTGTTTGTTTGTTGAAAAACAAAGCGAGGTCACCGGCCATTCGACAACAAACATTATCGTGGTGCGTCTTGTTTGCTCTGCGGCGACTGCTTTCTCATCTCCATTTGTCTCTGCATCTCGTGCCCCCCCCCCCCGCCGCCCCTCGTCCGCCGTGCCCCCCCCCCCGCCTATCTGTGTTTTGTTTTGATGCCTCTCCCCTCTTCCCACCATCTCCGTTCCTCCGCTCTGTGGGATTGGCAGCGCTGAGTACGGGACGGAGTGAAGGCAGCGGGGGGAGGCACGTGTTCAGCCGCATTATTGAATCCAGATGCCACGGGACCACGTCCCCTTTGAAGCCCATTTTACCCTCCCCTTCCCCCCAAGCCCGCCCCTATCCTTCGCCCGCACCCCCCTTCTACTGCCACCCCCACACAAACCCCCACCCACCCACGGGGCCCCAAAGGGAGCAACACAATTCATTGTCCCCTCTAAGTAATAGATACCGGGAGCCGATCGGGGCGCGCTAGACGCAGAACGTATGTTTCCATACACGGAGCACTACTTAGCTTCACTTTGGACTTTGAAATGCCCCCCTCCCCCCGCCCCCTCTCTCGCACGTACGTATACATATCCACGAACATATATGTGGGGCATAGCTCACAGTCGACATGCAGTGGGCCACATAATTGATTGTCAGACCAGAGCGGGCCTCCATTCATCAAAGCGAAACTCATGGTTATGATGCGGGCGCTGAGCTTTGAAGCGTTGTTATGTTATGCCGGAAAAAGAAAATATAGCACAGGGCTTCACGAGAGTTACGAGGCTGTAGTTAGATTGTGCGCGTGAGTCTTTGTCACTTGATCACCTTTTTTTTGCATTTGCAGACAATGAAAGCAATGATGGCTTTCGTTATATTCTTTATTCCAGATGAAAGCAGGCTGCTTCCATTATAGCGAAACCCGACGTTGCCTACGATCCAAGCACACTCGTGCGTCAAAGTTTCTCCCCGAGCGGTCACATCACGCAGGGTGTTTGAAATGACCATCTCTGTCTGTGGCTGTTTGGCAACTCTGGGGTTGGCGTAACAGGCCGATGGACAAATAATAATAACGGAGCTGTTTTAATGTCACCGAGAGAGATGTCTTGACATTCCAACTGAATATCTTTCTCCAGTCAACTGCTGAAGATGTCAAGCTCGTTTGAGAGCCTTGTGGACTGGCATAGCTCGACTGCTAGACTGGATGATAGGGGCAGCACCCATTGGTGGGAGATCTTGGTGGGGTTGGGGGGGGCAGTTGCAATTGGGGTAATGCCCCGAGACCCTGGAAATTGGTACCGTATTCATAATTACCAGAGTAAATACATTGAAGGCTTTTTGCATTAATATTAGGGCCCTAAGTAAAAGATTGAAATCTCAGGACCTCTCCCCTCCGCTGGCCCCTCCCCTCCGCTCCCATCGGAAAGTTTCTATATCTGGCACATCATACCCCTCCTGTACCAAGCCGCACTGACCAGCACGGTGAAGTATGGTCACACAAACAACTCGCCCCCAACCCCCACCCCCCCCATGACCGATACACCTAAACCAAGGCTACCAGTTCCCAGCAGCATGTCAGCCACTGACGTGAAGGAGCAAAATATTACATCATAAATAATAATATAAACAATATTCTCCATAATAATTCTATTTCCTGACGATGGTTCTCTCATTTCAGCTGCAACATCAAGATATTTATTCCCTCTCATTGACAGAGAACAACTAAGAATCTCTCCATTATTTCTAATTAACCTGTCATCCATGGTCCGAATTCACCGAACAGGCAACGTCACACTCCGTGCATATCGGTGGACATGACAAGTTTGACCGCGAGCTAGGGGTCAAATAGCTGGAGCACACCGTGAAGAGAGAAGCACTGGGGCTGACAGCATCAGTAACCAAGCATTTACTTGAACCAACATAGCGTTGGTGAAGCCATTTGTTTTTTTCTGGAGGGGGGGGGCTTAAAAAAAAAACCGGGACAATTTTCTCTGGGTGAGAGGCCGCAGCCACGCATAAGATAACAGAAGAGGCCGGCCGAAAAAAAAAAGTGTTGATAACGAGAGCCCGAAACAAACCAACGTCTGTAACCAAAACTCCAAAAGTTTGGCTTCGGAGTGAAACGTCGCATTTTGAGCGCCGATTTTGAACTATTGCAAATAAATAATTCCACGCCCGGCATCGACGCGCATTTACACGTATCGATGGTTGACGTTTCATAAAATAAACGGTCGGATGATCGCGCCACTCGGCGCTCGCGTTAAAGCACCACGGCGATACGCGAACGCTGTGATAAAGTTACCCACCAGGGCCCCGCGTCTTTGACGTTACACCAATGTTTGTCTTTTCCTGCCGACAGTGGGCCGCGAGTTCCATCTGCTAGCACGGCTCCACTCCGTGCGGGGAGGTGGCCCTCTCTTACCCGGGCCCCAGGTTTTGAGAGTGCGTTATCGCGTGTTGCGTGCGCAGGTGCGAAGCGGGAGGGGGGGGGGGGGTTAAAGTTGGGGGGCGGACAAAAATAAGACATTTTCACGTGTCTCTAGTTTAGCTACCCCCCCCCCCCACCCTTTGTTCACTCGTGAAATGTAGTGATAATTGCATGCAGGGCCACCTGGCCATACCAGCACGTGTCAGCGTATGGGTAGGAGCTTTGGGTACCAGCAGATGATTCAGTGCATCGACAAGGTTTCCCCCGTAACCCCTCCCCCCACCACCTCCCCCCTGGACCGAGTTAACAGCGGCTGGATCAAAGCGGACCAAGGTTGGCGATTTGGGAAGGGTGGGAAGGGGGAGAGGGTGTACGACATCAAAACGCCCCCTCCAAACAAATAACAAAACGAAAGATGCACTGCATCCGACTACAAATATGCGCTCAGATTAATACAATCAAAAGTCCAAGGGCCTATTACAATTGTGCTATCAGTGAAATGTCATGGAGCTGAAATAATCAATTTGGAAATCTCACAAAGTAGTGCACCCTATGGGAAGAGCGGCCGACAATATTTTTCTCAGGATTTCTCCCCAACAAAAGTCCGAGTGCCTATTCTTATAAAATTAATAATTGTCAGAGCTAAATTTTCAGCCAAATTAAGTGCAAAACCAATTTAACGTCGGGGCTTTTTGTGCAGTACTTAATGGCAGGACTGAGACCACCAAACTCACTACACTTACCGGGGAATCAGATTTAATCACGGATAGCTGTAACATGGATCCGAACCCCGGTTCTCAGGGGTGCTAGCTTCACCCTCTAAGCCACTGGACCACCTTGTACATTTGCTCAGTCTCTCCGTGTAGAAACCACTGCCGACTTCCCAGTTCATCGCCCCTGTGGGACGACCACCTTGGTTCCCTCACTTCATTACCCTGCTCTCGATGTTCACATTAAACCAAAACACACAGCTTATTTGCACCTGTACCTATATTTTTACAGTGCCCATTGCTCCCACATTACGTTTGCACCATGCCTTGTAAATGCGCGTGCATATATGTCCCTGTTAGACTAAACTTTTGAGCCTATTTGCCTCTGCAGCTAATCTTTTTTCTGGCACGTCATGCTCTTATATTATATTTGCAGTTTTTTTCGATTCGCGGGTGTTTCATTTACGACCGTTAAAACACCCCGTTTGTTGGTACTGCAATATCCAAACCCTGTAACTCGTTCCCCGCAATACTCACGTTGTTATTCTTGCTGCTGGTGTGCTCACGCACCACGGATCTCCCGTGTAAAATAACCGGGCATCTGGCTAAACGGGATGATCCGTGTAACAAATCAAATAAACTCAAACTCGCGACCAGTAAGATCAATCGCAACCTTAGTGAGACAGGCAACTTCCACGCCGGTGAGATGCGTCGATACAATTCTCTCTTATAAGTCCCGCAACATTCAATTCTCCCTTCCCACTTTTTACATTTTTTGTTGTTGTTGTTGTTATCCTGGTTGCTGAGCGCAGGCCGAAAACGCTCAAAACGCCAAATGTAGTATAAAAGTGAATACGTGCATTGAACTGAGCAGGGTCTATAAGAACTTGGCCAAATGGGAAGCTGTAAATAGATGCCAAAGTTGAGCAGTGCCAGGGCAGAAAGACGGAGGGGGCCGTTTTGACCTTCAAGTATCGTGTGATTGAACGCAGCAGCGCAGATGAGAACAAGTGACAATTGCACACTATTCACATTGCTGGTGTGAAATTAAAACCTCCCGAGCAGGGATTCCCCCCCCCCACCCCGCCTCTAATGCCCTGTTGCACACTGGACCCTGTCGCTACATTGCACCCCACTTGCTCTTGCCCGGCAAGTACCCCTGCAAGTGTTGGCGGGATGACGAGCCAAGGTTTGCCGCTGGGCCCGCGGCTCCATTGTTTGAGAGGGGCTTATCTCGCCTATCGAGGGCCATTACTCACATCCTATATTGAGCGCGCCGGGCGCATTGCTGGGCAGTGGAGGCCGCGCGTGTAAATTAAGTATGGGGAGGAGGGAGGAGGAGGAGGGAGGAGATGGGGCTTTGGTGAACAAGGAGTGTCCCGCAAATATTTACCCAGGAAATGATATCAGCTTTCAAATAAACGAATGTGCAATCAGGCTACTTGTTTTTTTTGTTGTTGCTCAATTGGCAGAGGCTTAAAACACACGTCAGCAGAAAACTATTTTAAATTAGAAAATGCATTCGAGGAGATCCTCGGGTGCTCCCGAATTTTAACTGGCAACTTGCGGGTAAGCTCCTGGCAGCTATGGCGGGACGTCCCCCCCACCTGCCACCCCTCAGTATTTCGGTAATGCACATAATGTGGGGGGGGGGGGTTGGTGGAACGGGTGGGCTCCTGCGCTGTCAAACGCAGTTGCCACCACCACCGCCACCACCCAGGGAGTGCGCAGGGTTATGACGGTTCAGAGTCTTGGCCCCGAGCGAGCCGCCGAACTTTCCCCGGGACGCGCGAGGCATGAAGTCATCACATCACGCGCGTGCGATCCAACGCCGAAGTTTTTGTTTTGCTCGCATTTTTTTTTTCCGGTTCGTTTTCTCTCAAATTCAACGCACCGGGTTTGGCACGCAGCTGCAATTGAAAAGTGGGGTTCGCATTATGAGCGGAGGCAGTATTCCTCCTCGCGAGAATGTCAACTGGGCACGCACGGCACGTGGAATGAGAACCGCGAAGGCGGGCGAGCGATGGGAGAGGAGGGGAGGGAGGGAGGGAGGGCAGGAGAGAAAACAGGAGAAGGAAATTATTGAACAAAGTTCTTGGCCAAGGCACGCGTGCTCATAACACTGGGGGTTGTCGAGCCAACAAGGCGAAGAAAACACGTTAATTAAATGATAAGCGCGGGGCTGTTAAACTCCGCCGTGTAATTCCATTCACAGTAATTTAATTTAGTAGCCTTTATTTAACCAGGTGTGTGCCCACTGGGACAATAACATCTCTCTCGCAAGGGAAACCTGGGACGAATGCTAAATGATATAGTCAGAGCCAAGGGAACAATGCGTGCATTATTAAATGACTCTTATGAAATATTTCGCGTTTGGCGCGTTGCTCGATGAGCCCGCCAACCCGAGTCCGATTCTCAACCACGACTGACGTGAGTACCAAGCGATGTGAGAACCGGTCTTGCCTTATCACGTCACCAACCCGCACTGACCGGCATGGTGAAGTATGGTCAAGTAACCCCCACGACCCGCACGGCACTCAAAGCCTGTCGCCCAGCAGTGGACTGACAATGAGGACTGCTGTGTGGTGATTATATTACCACGTACAATAATATTACCACTGCACAGTGCATGTTAGGACACAAACACAAAGCGTTTTATTATCGGCGGTGTCTATATTTGGGAAACGCTACGGCATCCTGTAGAGACAACTGGTGTGTGGGGTTCTCTTCATGTCATGACATTGTCACTCAAGAACCATCACTCTTGAGAAATGCGTCACGCAGCCAGGAGTACATGGGGTAGAGACGTGGCATGTGCAGTGCACATTGATATAATAGCAACAAACATCATCATTTACAGCCCATTGTCAATCCACTGCTGGAAGCCACCCAATGCAATGAAGGTCATGGTGGTTGTTTGACCCATTCCTTACCATGCTGGTAAGTGTGGGTTTGGTGAAGTGGAACGGGCCCATGAATAATTCAGATATCACGACTTTTGGCGAGCGATCGAATGGCTTTTGGCTAGCCAGTGACCAAAGATGGTCACCGCATTGCGCGCTTCCACATGTGCTTCTGCGGCCGTCTGGAATGCTCTTCCTTCCGATATTAGGAAGGCGCTGGGAGCTATGCACTTTAAAATCATCGAGATTGTCTCATTTCTTTAAAAGCGGCCTTTTGTATTAAGGTTGTTGTCCTTCGCCCAACACCTCCGATTAGCACGGTTGGCTTCATACGGTGCGAAATAAATTCAACATAAATACAAAAGTAGAGTTAGCCGTGGCTGGGAGTGAAACTCAGGTCTCTGACTTTATCCTGCAATACTCTAACCACTGAACCACGACTGCCCCTGGAATGTAATATGTAACGTTCCAATGCAGGACGAGGTGCTCCCCATGCCGTGCAGATTGTGGTGGGTATTTAACCATACTTCACCATGCTGGTAATATAAAAGGTTGTTGAAGGTGAGGAGGTTAGACGTGGGAGCATGCAGGTTGTGACCACACTCCCACGGGTGTTCTGCGCTAGTCAGGTTTGAACATAAGAGTTGCCATCTCTGTGAAAGAAAAAAAAAACCACGACATATAATGGGAAGAAGAATATCTCACAATACCGAAGGAAGGGAGAACTATTGTACGAATAAATGCATTGTCTGGAGCGGTGTGTTGTATGTATGTTGAATGCCTTTCGCACCGTACGTAGCCAACTGTGCTTTATCGGAGGTGCGCAGGAAGGACAACAAAACATCTGTAAAAAAAAAACTGTCAGGATATTATAAAAGTGGGACTTTGATAATATCCCGGCAGGGCTTATAGATTTCCCAGAGGACGATCTAAATTGAGTTCACTGTCGAAACCAGTACACGTGGCAACTATAACTGCTGGATGAATACCTTCCCAAGCCACTGCCATCTCTCGCGATCCTGCGATGCAATAGCCCACCTGGTGCCGATACAGACTGTGCAGGTGTGTGCTCTGTGCAGCTGGGGGTGTATCATGCCAAGACATAAAGTCCCACTTTCATAATATCCCGACAGTTTTTTTTTTACAGATGTTTGTTGTCCTTCCCGCGCACCTCCGATAAGCACAGTTGGCTACGTACGGTGCGAAAGACATTCAACATACATACAACACACCGCTCCAGACAATGCATTTATACGTACAATAGTTCTCCCTTCCTTAGGTATTGTGAGATATTCTTCTTCCCATTTATATGTCGTGGGTTTTTTTTTTACAGAGATGGCAACTCTTATGTTCAAACCTGACTAGCGCAGAACACCCGTCAGGAGTGTGGTCGCAACCTGCATGCTCCCACGTCTAACCTCCTCACCTTCAACAACCTTTTATATTACCAGCATGGTGAAGTATGGTTAAATACCCACCACAATTTGCACGGCATGGAGGGCACCTCGTCCTGCATTGGAACGTTACATATTACATTCCAGGGGCAGTCGTGGTTCAGTGGTTAGAGTATTGCAGGATAAAGTCAGAGACCTGAGTTTCACTCCCAGCCACGGCTAACTCTACTTTTGTATGTATGTTGAATTTATTTCGCACCGCATGAAGCCAACTGTGCTAATCGGAGGTGTTGGGCGAAGGACAACAACCTTAATACAAAAGGCCGTTTTTAAAGAAATGAGACAATCTCGATTATTTTAAAGTGCATAGCTCCCAGTGCCTTCCTAATATCGGAAGGAAGAGCATTCCAGACGGCCGCAGAAGCACATGTGGAAGCGCGCAATGCGGTGACCATCTTTGGTCACTGGCTAGCCAAAAGCCATTCGATCGCTCGCCAAAAGTCGTGATAACTGAATTATTCATGGGCCCGTTCCACTTCACCAAACCCACACTTACCAGCATGGTAAGGAATGGGTCAAACAACCACCATGACCTTCATTGCATTGGGTGGCTTCCAGCAGTGGATTGACAATGGGCTGTAAATGATTATGTTTGTTGCTATTATATCAATGTGCACTGCACATGCCACGTCTCTACCCCATGTACTCTTGGCTGCATGACGCATTTCTCAAGAGTGATGGTTCTTGAGTGACAATGTCATGACATAGAGAGAACCCGGAGCACCCAAGTTTGATTCCCGCTCACAGCCAACACCAGTGACGATTATCTGGACGGGTTCTGGGCCTCCACTAGGTCGACTCAACCTCAAATGAGTAGCCAGTGCTGTGTCTAAATATCGCCACTGGGGATACAAAGGCGGCCAGGTTTGGTGCGGGTCACCCACCCCTCGTGTGCCATGCTGGCCTTCATTAGGTGCTCACTAACAGCACTTGCCCCAACAATCTGTTAAGGCTTTACGGGGGATCTGTGTCTTTGTGCCCCGTGGTTGGTGTAGGTATGTCCTCACAGTGGCCAGGGCGATGAGAAATCCGCCGGCAATTAGGAGTCCGTCGGATACGGTCTCGCTCTTCTCGTAGGGGTAGTCGATGGTCTCATCACCGCAGAAAAATCCCCGCTGGAACGGGTCCACCACGTTGATCTCGAGCACGAGGAAGGGCAGCGAGGCTGGGGGGTGAGAGGGCGGATGGGAGGGGGGGACAGACGAGAACAAAACATGAGTTTCATCCCCGTGTTTGGGTTTCCGGGTGAAGGTACAGCCCTGTAATTTGCTCGCTGACGCCACTGCCGACGGAATGGCCTCCACCAAAGGAAGCTTTGAGAGAGCCCCTCGCGAGGGTATTGGGCCTACTCTTGCACGCTGGCCAGACTTCCTGGAAGAGGTGCGTAGCCACCCTTGGCCCCCACCGCAGGCGACCAACCGATGGGCTCGCTGTGGTGGACTTACTTGCACTGCTGGGTGGACCGAAAGGGACTTATAAGAAAATCCCCCTGCCATTTTCGCGTTCTCTGGTCTGACACTGGCGAGACTAGGCCATAAAGAAGGCCGTCTCTGGTGTAGGCCAATCAATTTCAAAGACAATGCCTATACTGTATTATCAGAGCGTGTTTGTTTGCATGTTTTGCCACAAGTAACGTTTGGTTAATGCGGACTTGATGTCTTGCAAAAGGTATCTATTTGGTCTTTAAACATCTTAACACCTAATTCTTGATTTAAAGCTTTCGTGACTGCAGGAATTCATATTCTTCGGGTCTTTCGGTAAAGTCACGTAGATGGGTTATTTTCTTTGAACCTATCTGCGTGACTTTACCGAAAGACCCAAATAATATCTTAACACCTGTTTCTTGTCAAAAAGGGTCAACCCTATTCTTATTTTTCATCATTTTGGATTTAAGATATTTGAAATAGAACAACAGGTTGCCAGGTTCGTAGTGCAGTGCATTAACAGCCGCTATACAGTCACTCCACCATGACATTTCATTATAATTCAATAATAGCAGATAATACTTCTTTTTGACACCCTGCATATATATTTCCTTCCATCCACTTTAGATATGCCTCCGAATCCACAAACTTCTGAGCAGCAGTGCTCCACTGTCTGCAATCATTATTGTCATCATCAACATCACCACCACCATTATCGTGCACAACGTGCTGCTGCTGCTGTTTCCAATTCATTGCAATTGCAAAGCCAGAAGAGAGCAAACACGGGAGCGAGGTCCACGTGCAGACGCAAGCGACCCGTTGGCGCTGTCTGCCACACACGCAATTAAACTTTGCGCAGTACCGTGACAGTCCTCTTCACTCGCTCGCTCACCTCACTCTCGCTCCCTCTCTGTACGCACTAGCGGCGAAGGAGGCAGCGGTGGCGTGCAACGTGTGTTTTAAATTAGCCTCCGTCCAGCGGTGCCGGAGCAGGCACATCTGTTATCCGTATATTATTACGCATTTTCCGTGCTCGACACAGCCTCGTGGGTTATGGATTTGCACGCAGACGCGCGCACACACGCCGCGCAAGACTCTGCAAATTAGTCACAAGTCATTGCTCCGTCGTAAATTTGCGGCAACGGCGTTGGCGGCGTAACCTGCCCCGCCGCCGGCGGTTGGCGACAATCGATCGCGTGCTTTAATTACTGCTGGCCTCGCGTCCTGTCATCTCTCTCCGAGCAGGCCTCTCCGGGGATGGCAACACGGATTCCCCCTGACCCAGCCGCTGCATTTTGCTCGGGAGGTCGGTGGTTCAGCTTCCCGTAAACAGCGCGCGCAATCGCCTGGCGTTAAGCGTCTCCGTAGCGTCTGGCTACTGGGGAATATCTGTGCGCGGGTGGTTGTGACTTGCGAGAATGGAGAAGAGCAAACACAACGGCAATTAGTAAATCCATTTCGCCGCCGCTTGCTTTAATTAGTGTGTCCTTGTAGGCTAACGCGGTGTCTTTTCACACTGGTCGCCTTTATTTTGCTCCAATAAAATGTTTTGTTCATTCACGTGAGAAGGGTTGGGGCAAATTGTAACATTGATTTAACAAAAAAATAAATGTACCCCACCCACCCAAGGCCATGATATACATCAGCGCGTCCTTCATTTTTGCTGCTGCAATAAAAGTGGTTAGGATGCTGTGAATGACAATAAAGATATACATATATTTTATTTAACCAATAAAATTACATCACAAATCTGAATGTATAAACCCTAAATTATAATATTTTTTTTCTTTAAAGCCAATTTTAAAACACACCCTTCAAGTTCTAACTTCAAACTTTCTTCTAATCGGCGTTGGTCCTCTCCGGCTCTTATTTTTCCACCCGGCTCTCTCTTTATTATCCTTGTCCCGTTCACGCACGGCGCCTTGAGACCTCGTGAAAGGCGCCTGGCAAGTGCGAGTTACTATCATCAGAAACAGCAATTACATCGCTGACCACTCACATAACAGGCATTCATTAGCGCTTCCCAACCAACGTTTAAAAAGTAAAAGTGCATTTGCTCCATCTAAAACGGAGTGGAGGGGGGGGGGCACTACGATTCACGGCGAGATGACCCAACATCAACCACCCTGCGTGTACAAAGTTTAGTTGATGTTAGAGACCTGTGCTATGAAAACCGGCCCAAAAATTTACTGGAGCGTTATCCAAAATTCTGAGACCCAAGCCAGCGCACACAAAAAAAGGAAGAATTTGCAAATATGAAAACGCATATTTCCCTGACAGCTACCCATCAGATTTCATATTGCTCCATACTGTACTTCCTAGGATTGCCGCACATTGTGGTGCGCTGGAAAATCTATGATCCATTTTGTATCATTGAATAATGCTTTCATTTTTCTCTAACATGTTATCAAATACAATTATGAGGCATTCCGAATGTACCACTAAGGCATCTTGTACGGGACCGCATCTCACGCCACCACTCGCATAGGCATTTTCACTTATTCTATTACTAAGGGGAAACCCCGCGGCTGCTGCATAACGCTCCTCCTTTGAAGGTCAATCGCCTTGTCAGGGGGGGAGGTGGGGGCATGGGTGGGGTGGGGGGTGGTGAATTTGGACTGCCAAGTTCGACGGCTTCCGAGAGCGCCACTGCCCCAAGCGCCGCCGCTACAGGAGCCTCCGCAGACCCTCGTCCCAAGAGAGGCGCCGAATGGAGGAGGTCTAAATTCCGAAACGCTCGCTCAGCGGGGGACGCGCGCGAGAGTCCGTGAGGAAGGGGAGGCTTAAGGGGGGAGTGTGGAGTGAGGAACCATCGCTCCGAGATCACCGCCACCGGAGTTTGAATCCAAGGGAGGGCTTTGCCCATGCCGTCCTGCAATCACCACCACCACCACCCGCCTCGTTCCGACTGGACCGTCTCCGGCAAAGAGCTTCATAGCTCGTCGGATTTCTCGAGAATAAAGATTCTGATTTTGTTTCGCTCCACATTCACGCTAGTGTATCACGTTTCAGTTATCAAGCCAAACATTATCTGATGAGGCGACCATTCAACAAACTCTGCTCCTTGGGTGGTCTCGCCTTCTGGCACAGCCTTAGATATTGTTGGGGCAAGTGCTGACAGTGGGAACCTATCACAGCTGGTACACGGAGTACCATGCTAGACTACCTTTGTCTCCGCAGCGCTGATGTTTAAACACCACACCAGGGGCTCATTTCAGGCGGAGTTTTACCGACGAGAGACCCACAGCAAGTCCAGATGACACTCGTTCATGGTGTCACCCATGGCCGGGTTCTGAACACACAAGGATAAGAGAGACCCATAGTGCGATGAATCATGAACCACTGTGTTAACTGTTTCCCTTACCCATGCATATTCACAAATCACCCTCAAATGCGCCCGATGTCATTACATATTAGGAGCTAAGCACGGTTGTGCCTATTAACCCTTTGCCGTTCTGAGACGTCTGCAAGTTGCAGGGTGGGTGTCCCGTTCACCGCTGGTGCCAAACTGTGCCACATGCCCTCCGGCATGGCCTTTGAAAAACCGATGACTTACGCGTACGTCAGCGTACACGTACGTCATAGGAATAGGAAAGGGTCAAGTGTGGAACGACATTCCAACTGTTGTAGGCTTGGCGTGTGAGGCTGCAAGGAGATGACAGTGCTGCAACGGATTTAATCTATATCTGCAGAGCTTACAGCATGATAAATTTGCACGAGTACTAATACAAATGTATATCTAATCATTCATGCTAATTGCAACCCACAACGCTGTACATTAATGATCTATAAGGGTCACATACTCTCTATAGCAGCTGCCAAACAATGGAAACCCCTCGGCAATTAAAGGAATTGAGAAATGGCATGAAAACAAAAAAGGCACAAACAACTATAATTTATCACAACAGAGGAATCCACTCCCACTTGCCAAGTTCTCATCGTTGGAATTGGCCGAACTTCCAAAAGCTGAACCCCCCCCCCCTCCTTCCGAGAAAACTTTGTAAAACACTCGGCGAGGCTTTCTTTGATGAACAAAGGAAATTGTTGTATTATTAATCATTACTCACAAACACACGCACGTACGCACGCACACAAATGTGTCCCTAGACAACTGATCCCACACCAGTGTCTCAACACCAAGCCATGGTCACACAATAGCCCCAGAGCGTCTAAGTTTTCCGCCTCGAAAGCGCATTTATGGTTCGCGCTGGCCGAGCGGGGATTTGTGCAACGGCCGCCGCCGGGAGCGTACAAAACGTACGGAGGGGGCAGCCTCTTCGAGTACGCGCACGCACAGCACAGACACACGTGAACATGCAACAACAGCCGCCATTCGCCACTACGTGGCAGCGACGTCATCACGTCGCCACGGTGGCGAGATGTTAACTAACTTTCCTGGTATACAGGAGGTAGTGGGTTCGATCCCAACCCAGTCGCCTGTATATTTGGAGTTTGCATGTTCTCTCCGAGGTCACGTGGATTGTATTCCAGGTCCTCCGGTTTTTACCTCCGCGTTTAGAGTAGTTGGCCGCAATAAATTCCCACGTGATAAGCGACTTCATTGCGCAATCACTTGTGGCCCGGTCGCTTCTGAAAAAGAGCTATACGGCTCAGTGGGCCTTACCTGGTGATATAAAAATAGTTTATTGCAGTTTAAACTTGTGTCAGGCTGGGTGAACTTTGAGGCCACGTTAAGTTTTCAAGGCTCCCTGGCAGGAGGTCATAGGACAGACCGAGGTGCCATGGGTTAACCGACTGAGATGACTGGCAGATGCATCACTTGTGCTCCCCCACTGTGCCAACTTTCTGCATTTTATCCGCCTGGTGCTCCACTCGTCGTTGTGAACGTGGCTTCTCTGCCCTGCACTGTTGTTGAGGGCGACTGCCTCCAACTGCCCAGCAGCGTCCTTCATGAGCCTCCTCCGTAGAGGCCGAACTTGACACCGCTGGTACCAGTCTTCTGTTAAGTCCACTCGGCTTCATATCCTCCTGTACAACGTTAGTCCATATCTTCTCTAGCCCGGGTCGTGCCCATTTAGCCTCGTTTATCTGGCCAAACAGAAGCTGCATGGGCATGCGGTGGCTGGGCATGCAGGATACATGACCTATCCAATGCAGCTTTGCACACACGCGTGCACACAAACCAACACATGCCCACACAGACACCCAAACACATAAAGAAACCTAAACACACCCATACACACAAAGAGAGTCACACACACCACACATGCGCAAACGCAGACGACAAAAACACAATACTAAGATCCCCCCCATTTAGCCTCAGCATATTGTTGAGGCAAGTGCTGTTAGTGTGCACCTATGAAGGCCGGCACAGCACGGGAGGGGGCAGGTGGCTAGCACCACTCCTGGTCGCCTTTGTCTCACTAGTGGCGATTATTACACACGACACCAGGTACTCATTTGAGGCTGAGTCAACCTAAAGGAGGCCCAGGACTGGTTCAGATAATCGTCACTGAATACACACACACACACACACAGACACACACACACACAAGTACCCCAAGCACCCACATGCAGAGGCACCCACACGCACAGGCACCCACACACGCCCCCCACAAAAACACAAGAGAGCGGCACACACACATACAGACTGTCGCATGCAGACACCCGCACACACAAGCACACGCACCCACAGCCACACACACACACACAAATACCGCGGCCCCAAAGGCAATGGCCCATTTATCACGTTGGGCGCACTAAATCTACCCGTGACACCGTCACACAAAGCGGAGGCGAAAATCCCCGCTGCTTTCACGATGGCGCGTACGTGCGCGCACTACGGCAGCAGCGTCGGGGCTCGCCGTCAAAACAAAAAAACCGCACACCAGCAGGCGAACCGAGACGCGCCAAGGTCCGGGGGGTTGCCCATTCACGGTTTTGCCGGCGGTCCCATCTGGCGGCTGGGAACGACGCATTCGCCGGGGGCCGACAGACGGCGAAGGGTCCCACTCGGTTTCGCTTCACCGTCATAAATGAGCCGTCATCGCGACCGAACAATGCCATGCATCATCGCGGTTGAACAATACATTACGCGTGACGAGCCGTGCAAATTGCGACACACCGCCGGCCTCCCCGACTCCCGGCGATGTGGATCTCTTTGGGTCACGACAAATGACGAATGGTTCTTGCTTCAGCGGCCACTGAATTTTAATTTGGAGCGCGCGCACGCGCGCGTGTGTCCCGGGTGTTCCGCTTGCCTCCCACGCGCCAACTTTTTGTTCGTCGTATTCCAACGCGAATAGAACGGCACGTATTTTCCGATCTCGACCTACGCTTGACTTTAAAAAATACAGGTGTGTCATTTGTTACGTTTGCCGTGGAGAGAGATTGCGATTGGAAACTCCTGCCAGCGAGCAGTGTTCCAGCAGCATGAGTCATAGCATGGAGAACACTGGAAGTTGGCATCACAGAACTAAGAATATGAATTACTGCAGTCACGAAAGGTTTACATCAAAAATCACAGAACTACTTATTAAAGTCACTTCAAGGCTCACTAGGGGCGCACATCTTATAGGTCAGGCTATGAGTAGTTCCCCGCATGGTAATAAAATCAACATTTTTTTATTCGCAGAGTGGGAATATACCCGAATGAAGCAACAAACCAAATTTACAATCATGGGTTATATCTTTTTTCCTGGAGTCATAAATGGCTGGGCGGAAGGTCAACCTCTTTGTGGGGAGGATGGAGTGGGGGGGCTGAATCCCAGATTCAAAACTATGATCTCAGCGATTCTGTCAGGGTGGCTTGATGCTAACTACCTCACTTTGTATGCAGGTAGTTGTGGGTTCGATCCTGACCCTGACGGCTGTATATTCGGAGCTTGCATGTTCTCCCCGTTGTGGCACAGATGTTTCTTCGGATCCTTCGTTTTTCCCCTTCGCGATTAGAATCAACGATACTTTCAGAGCATTTGGATGCTATGCATTTTCACGTGATGATGAGCCACTTCCGTTGAGCGATCATTTGTAGCCAGGTTGCTTCTGAAAAAGGAGCTGTCTATTCAGCTCAATGGGCCTTACCTGGTGAAATAAAATAAACTAATTTTAGTTTCGTGTCTCCGACACAGCCATCACGAGGACCCTGAGCGAGCCGGCGACCTCCACCACGTCGCGTTTGACCCGGTGTCCTTTTCCACTCTCTGCTGCCACGACTCCCCTAACCCCCACCCCACTGCCCGTCTCCCACGCCCCTCTCGTCCTGGCTTCCTTTCCAGGTTTCCGCGTGACCCTTCCCCTGTCCCCGCTCGTATTTCCTCAGGTGCTCGCGGTCTGTTGTGCACGCACAAGCACACGTGTGCTTGTGCGTGCGGGTGTCCGTTTGCTCTTGCACGTGCACGCCTGTGACTTGTACGTGAGACTGTGCATCCTTGACTGTGTGTCACACTGTGCTTGTGTAATTGAGTGCGAGACTGTGTGTGTGTATGGATGTTTGTTTGTCACTGTGCATAAGACTGAATGCGCCTGTGACTGCATGTGTGTGCGTGTGTGTGGATTTGTGCACGCGACTGTTTAACTGTGTGAATGTGTGTTACTTTGAAAGGTGACAAAGACGTCCAACCGCCAGGGGATCTTATGGGGAGTGGTGGTGCACTGGTTGAACGCACTGCACTAGGACTCTTATGACACGAGTTTGATTTCCAGCCACGGACGACATCGGTGACAATGGATATCAGAAGCACTCATCGGCCTCCACTGGGTCGACTCAGCCTTAAACGAGTACTTGGCGGCGCTGTGTCGATCTTAAAACGTGCTCGCTAACAGCACTTACCCTGCACCTCCCATCAGCATGATGGTTGGCTACGTATGGTGCAAAAACAAAGTTCAGCATATTCATAAAAGGTTTTTGGGTTAGATCGCGTTAATATGAATGCGTCGTTAAACCCGCCACCAAACGACACAGCCAATCAATAAGGGTTTGTCACGTGAACAAAACGTGCCAGTTAGTTACTAGTTCAGCACACCAGTGTGTTGGAGAGTCAACCCACAACATTGACCAAACGAGTCCGACGTTTCACCAGGAATCACAACCAGCAGCATGAAGCGACAAACCTTACGAATTGGCTGTACCAGCTGACAGCGGGTTTAACGACACACATTCATATTCACCCGGCCTAACCCAAAAACCTCTATTATTGATAATACTGGCCACGAAAGCCAACGTGTTAAACTAAGTTCAACATGCATACATGGAACAGTTTGTTAAAAGGCTACACGGCAGGGGGGGGGGGGGGATATTTGTCCTTGTATGTGATTGCACAACGATATATGTAGCACAGGAACTGATCAACACTTCTATTTTTCCTTCGAAGGTTGTTTTCCTTCTTTTCACACTCATAGAGAACCCCCCCCCCCCCCCCCATAGAAAATGCAGTGGTTCTTCGGCCATGAAATTTGTGGTGAGCCTAAGGGGCCGTTATCTACTCCAAGCATGTTAAAGTCCCCCGCACACGGAGCCTTGTTTACAAAGACGTGCTGAGATGCCTTGGCCTATAGATGTCCGGCCTATAGATGTCCGGCGAACGGCGGAAAGCCGCTGTGGAACGAACACGGAGCAACGGAACAGAGCGGCCCCGGGGGCTGAACATATCCAATATCCGTCCCCTGGGTCGGGACCCTTTGGCACCAGCGACAGTCCAACCGACGTCGCTTATCTGCCCTGGCCAATTAGCCGCCCATGCCGTGCAGAATTTGTGCACCGTGATGTGACTGTCATTTTCTCCAGACGTTCCAGAATCTGACCTTTTCAGGTATCCGCCAACAGGTTAGGTCCCCCCGGCAAGTCAGATACACGACATTGTACTGTGAGCGCCGCATCTCTTGTTGCAGCGCTCTCCTCTCTACCAACAAGCCTCTCCGATCACATCTTTCGTGGCGAGTTGGTTGAGTCCATGTACGTATGTATGTTGAAGTTCTTTTGCATCGTCCGTCGCCAAATGTGCTGATCGGAGGTCGGTCAGCTGTTGATATCAAACACCCATGATCTAATTCCCTGCCAGGAAAGATAAGTGGATTGACTCACTCGAACTTGCTTTGTAATTAATAAGCTATGGACTGAAAGTGAAACTTTTGGCTTGAGTCAAGCGGAAGGATTTTCCATACAAAAGGGCAGCTGCTTATGACTAACGCCGTGCCAACATACTCACGCTCTCTCAAATCTCAACTGGATACTCAAACAGATACTTGGCAAACGTCTCAATGCAGCACTAAAAATAAGACTTGAGATTCGCCGGGTTATCACAATGTTTTACGAAGTCGCTTGAGTTAGTAGGATGGACAATTCCTTTCAGAATCAATTACTCAACTGGCGTCTCAGCGGTTAACCCCCTGCGCCATGGACCCAGGAGACTTTACTTTCATTGCCGGCCACGGCTACCAACAGTGGCGAGTGATACCTGGGGGGCCCCCCTCCACCGTCACCAAACCGCACCGAGTAGCGTGAAGTTTGAACAAACAGCCTCCACCACCGACGCGGCGTTGAGAGGCCTTCATCCAGCAGTGCATCGGCAAAAGGGGCTGTAGATTTAGGATCGTAACTCAACGCGTGGCACACCTCGACTTTTGCTAAATTCCACGAGCTGCCAAGAAGAAAAATGGTTGGCCCCGCCGAACATAAAAAATCATGTCGAGGGAGAGTTTGGGGGGGGGGGGGTTGTTTTATGGAAGTGTTGCATGCAGCCGAGAAAGGTGATTTGGTGCCACCGAGATTTACTCTCACGCTCACCCCTCGCATTCAATGGCCCAGGTCGGGCGTGAAGTCAGCTGCTCCCCACATGTTAATATCCATCACGAGCTCCCCTTTGAACTCTCAAGGTGTGTGCGAGGGGGTGCGTGCACGTAAACATCGGCCGGCCCGGGATCGACACAGGGTACCTTTATTTTGGTCGGCAGCTATGTAGGGGCCCCGCTTCTCTGGGTTCAGGGTTCGCCGCCGACACCGGGGCATCTGCCTTGTGGGCTACGTGCGTGGCGGGCACGAGTCGCGACATTGACACCCACGGTGCCGTTTGACGTTCGACGCTGCAGCTATGTCCAAATTTGGTTAAACGGCAGGAATAACCGTGATAGGGGAATGTCGCTCGCCACGCAAGCGATAGGCCTCTTGAAGAGAATAGAATGATGGACGACGTTTGCGATAGGCCTCTTGAAGAGAATAGAATGATGGACGACGTTTACAAAATCAGCGACGTAGCTATTGTGCAGGTGGTGTCACTGCGCCAGGGAGACGGTGGACATATTTTTTTTGTTTACGAGGGGGCCCCATTTAATTCCTCGCAGCAGGGACCCACGTCGACAAAGCTCGGCCACTGAATAGGATGACGACGGGCGGGATCTTTAGAGACACAACCGCCACCTGGCAATGCAAGAGCACGTCCACCACAGACGCGGGGTGACGGCATTAGATCACGTGCGGGAGTTAGACCGCCACATCGCAGGTCCATGGGAGATGATGGTGGTGGACCTTGTGGAGGCCTTCATCCAGCAGTAGATTGATCATGGCTGCTGACGATGATGACAATATTTACTACTGGACTAGATCAGCACAAAAGCCTATCGATCATCCCTCGTGTATGCGTGTACAAGCAGCGCTTGTTATTCGCAGATGAGGTGGGGGGAGTGGGGGTATTACTACTACAGCCGTCTTAACCAGCTCTGGCTCCTGTTGTTCAATTCATTTGCAAAGAGCACACACACACACAGAGGCACAAAGCTTCTCTAAAGCAAACCAGCAAAACTCTCAACACCACCATCACCATCACCCCCACCCAACCCCCTACCCTTTCTCCTCCACAGCTCCTTCCCTTAAACCCCAATCCCAACCCTCTGCTCCTACCAACAACACCGCACCCTTTCCAGAGGTCCCCCCCCCCCCTTCATCCTCCTCCAACCCCGCTTCCCATGGGCTAAATAAAATGTTCCATGGGAAAATGTGTCCGTGGTGAGGCTCACTCGCTTGCTTGGCTTGGCTAGGAGGAGGACATTGGTGTGGTGGTTGCGTGCGACCCTGTGGACAATTCCGCGGTAATGGAATTACGGGGAGCAAATGCAAAGGCGTGTTAGGCGCAGATACGTTTGTTTGTTTGTTTGTATCATGACACCAACTCCGCTGTTTGTACAGAAAAAGTTTACAAGACTCCGAACATTTTAATTATGAAGACAATCCTGCAAAACGCTGAGTGCGTAAAATTGTGTTATTTGTCAGGGCCTGTCGTGTGACCGTGTTTTAATTTCGTTACCATGGAACTAATCCTATTTTCATTTCAGCCACGCAAATTTTATTGACGTGGCCCCCCTTTTTTACCAAAAAAAATACGTAAAAACAAAACACAATCCCCAATGGCCAAATCACGCTTGGTTGTGTGACCAACATGCACCCCATCAGGTTGGCATAGGGCTGCGGGGCGATGTAGTGGGCAGCGGTGCAGCTAAATGCATTGTTGTATTATACTTAAAGGTTCCCGTGTCTCTGCTCCCCACCTTCATTCACCGACCTGCACTCACTATCCTGGTGAAGTATGGTTAAACCCCCCCCCCCCCCCACTCACGATCAGCCCAACGGGGGGAGCCATCCATCTAGCAGTGGATTTAAAAAAATGTACCGTACACGTACAATCTCAGCTAGACGTCCGCCTGGTTACAAATAAAGGACTTAACCCGCTCGTGCCGTTAACCGTGGCGAGCGAGCGACTCTGGGAAGCGTTAAGCCCTCATGGTGTTTAGTTTTTGCGGTGTCAGCAAATCACGTGGAGATTTAAAATGCGCTGACAGAATGGAGGGGGCGGAGGGGATGGCGGCGGAGAAGTTAGGGCGAGTAGGGTGGGGAGTTGGGGTTTGGGGAGAGGGCGGGTGAACCCTTTTGTAGGCCATCACGAGAATTGGCCGGGAAGGCCGCGTGGTTGAAATCCCTGGCGAGCGACGCGGCCACACGGATATAGCGACAGGCGGAGACACGAAGACGCCGATCGCGACCATTATCTTTCTTGCGGACACAGCTTGGCAAATAGAAAGGAAAAAGGAGAGGTCGCTGCTCTTTGACTACAGGTGAATGCTGATGAAAGGAATCTCATGGCTGGATTGGGGCTAAGCAGCTGGGAAGTTCTGATGAACATCGCGGGAAAGGGTTGTATATGAAATCCAGGAACAGGAGGTTGTGAATGATGGAATACGTGTGTATGATGGCAGAGAATAGGTTAAGCAACTTGGATCTTCTGATTGAAACATCGCAGTAAAGCATTGTAGAACACATCAGAAAGAGGAGGTTGCGATGGGTAGGACACTTATGCACGATGGAGGCGGATAGGATAAGCAACTTGGAAGTTCTGATTAGAATTTGGCAGGAAAGTGTTATAGGCGCAATCAGGAAGTAGAGGTTATGATGGGTGGAACACGTGTACAAGATGGAGGAAGGCAGGTCACCGAGACGAGCGTTGGAGGGGCAGCCAAAAGCGAGTGACCAAGGGGGAGACCTCGAGCCAGACAGGGGGAACGATGTAAGAATGGAATTATTAATTTGGGTGTCGACTTGGTGAGCAGAAAGAAGCGATGGCGAGGTGTGGCATTGGGCATGATAACCACTTCAAAGCATCGCTCATGATGCAAACCTCCCCGTCCTCCGGCAGGTGTGGGAAAACAGGAGTTGTGGGACTAAGATCATTATATACATTGTACGCTGGATAGAGTGTCACTTATATACCAGTGCGTGTTGTCTGTAACATAGGGATGACGTGGTCCAATGTTGACTCCCAGGCTAGAGCTCGAGGTTGGATCGAGCTCTAAACTCACCACTTGGACAGAGTTTGGCCAAAACCTCTTGGTGGGATTCATGAAAGGTGTGCTGACCCATAATGGTACTTGCCCCAAAATCCCGACGAGTGTCAACAGGTAGAGAGAGAACACTCACAGATGTGTTTCCATAGAGGTGATTGATAGGAATGCCAATCGTGATGACGATGGTCCTATGATTATGAAGATGACATGATGAAGAAAATGATGATGATGATGGTGGTGTTACAATATCGTCGATTCCCAGTTTTCAATGACTGCCAATCGATGTAGAAACGGTGGCAGTGGTTGGAGCACTGCGCTATGAACCCAGCGACCTGAGCTCCTTCGTCCAGCATTTGAGTGACAAACTAACTTAAATTATTATTCCTATTAGTATACAATTTGCAACACTTGTCATTAGGCTAAGTTTACAGATACAGGTGAGCTTAAAACACACTCGGGTAACTTCCCCCATACATTCAACTAAATTACACCACACATGTCCAATGACACACTTATTACCTCAAAGCAATTCGCATTCAAGGGCAGTGTGTGGCTAGGACTACGTCCAGTCGCCTTCGTCTCATCAGTGCCGATGCGTACACACCACAACAGGTAATCAGTCTAGGTCGAGTCAACCCAGGGGAAGCCGAGGACCGCTTCACATCACTCGCCGCTGGTGTTGATCGTGGCCGGCGATCTAACCTGGGGTTTGCCGGGTCCGTAATGCAGTGCCGCTAACCACGGTGCCACTGCTCCCCACCCACCCACCCACACACAAGTTACTCGAACCCCAAACGCACATGTATTAATATTGTTGGCAGAGAGTTTTAATTTCGCCAACTGTTTCCCAGAAGTTGCAGATTGAGAACGCGAAGCAGAGGAGAAAGCCGCATTAGCGACCTCTATTAATATTCCTCGTATCAGGTTCATTACGGGAGACGCCTTGGCAGGCAGACTTATTGAGAGCGACAAAGATATCAACAGGTATTTGAAATATTTTTTCGTTACCAGGTATGGCCCACTGAACTTATAGCTCTTTATCAGAAGCGACCTGGTCACAAATGAGAGCTCAACGAAAGTGGCCTATCATCACGTGGAAATGTATAGCAACCCAAATGCTCTGAAAACATTGTTGATTCTAAACGTGAAGGGGAAAACCGGAGGACCCGGACGAAAGCCATGCGACCACGGGGAGAACATGCACACTCCAAATATACAGGCGTTAAATGTCGGTATCGAACCCACGACCTCCTTCATACCACGCGAGGTAGTTAACATCTCGCCATCGTGGCACCCCAATGTATACACAGCATAAAGTGAGGAAAAAAAAGTATTTCATCCCCTGCTGATTTTGTATTTTTGCCCACTGACGAAGAAATGATCGGTCTATAATTTTAGTGGTAGGTTAATTTGAACAGTGAGAGACAGAATAACAACAAAAAAATCCAGAAAAACGCATGTCAAAAAATGTTATGAATTGATTTGCATTTTAATGAGGGAAATCAGTATTTGACCCCTCTGCAAAACATGACTTAGTACTTGGTGGCAAAACCCTTGCTGGCAATCACAGAGGTCAGAAGTTTCTTGTAGTTGGTCACCAGGTTTGCACACATCTCAGGAGGGATTTTGTCCCACTCCTCTTTGCAGATCTTCTCCAAGTCATTAAGGTTTCGAGGCTGACGTTTGGCAACTCGAACCTTCAGCTCCCTCCACAGATTTTCTATGGGATTAAGGTCTGGAGACTGGCTAGGCCACTCCAGGACCTTAATGTGCTTCTTCTTGAGCCACTCCTTTGTTGCCTTGGCCGTGTGTTTGGGTCATTGTCATGCTCGAATACCCATCCACGACCCATTTTCAATGCCCTGGCTGAGGGAAGGAGGTTCTCACCCAAGATTTGACAGTACATGGCCCCGTCCATCGTTCCTTTGATGCGGTGAGTCCTGTTCCCGTAGCAGAAAAACACCCCCAAAGCACAATGTTTCCACCTCCATGTTTGACGGTGGCGATGGTGTTCTTGGGGTCATAGGCAGCATTCCTCCTCCTCCAAACACGGCGAGTTGAGTTGACGCCAAAGAGCTTCATTTTGGTCATCTGACCACAACACTTTCACCCAGTTGTCCTCTGAATCATTCAGATGTTCATTGGCAAACTTCAGACGGGCATGTATATGTGCTTTCTTGAGCTGGGGGACCTTGCGGGCGCTGCAGGATTTCAGTCCACGGCGTAGTGTGTTACCAATTGTTTTCTTGGTGACTATGGTCCCAGCTGCCTTGAGATCATTGACAAGATCCTCCCGTGTAGTTCTGGGCTGGTTCCTCACCGTTCTCCTGACCATTGCAACTCCACGAGGTGAGATCTTGCATGGAGCCCCAGGCCGAGGGAGATTGACAGTTCTTTTGTGTTTCTTCCATTTGCGAATAATCGCACCAACTGTTGTCACCTTCTCACCAAGCTGCTTGGCAATGGTCTTGTAGCCCATTCCTTGTGTAGGTCTACAATCTTGTCCCTCACATCCTTGGAGAGCTCTTTGGTCTTGGCCATGGTGGAGAGTTTGGAATCTGATTGATTGATTGATTGCTTCTGTGGACAGGTGTCTTTTATACAGGTAACAAGCTGAGATTAGGAGCACTCCCTTTAAGAGTGTGCTCCTAATCTCAGCTCGTTACCTGTATAAAAGACACCTGGGAGCCAGAAATCTGATTGAGAGGGGGTCAAATACGTATTTCCCTCATTAAAATGCAAATCAATTTATAACATTTTTGACATGCGTTTTTCTGGATTATGTTGTTGTTATTCTGCCTCTCACTGTTCAAATAAACCTACCATTAAAATTATAGACTGATCATTTCTTTGTCAGCAGGCAAACGTACAAAATCAGCAGGGGATCAAATACTTTTTTCCATCACTGTACCACTCACAGCTAACAAATACCACCGGCGCGTGTTGCGGAAGGCCGACTGGCAACCACAGCGGCCAACACGTGTGGATTATACTGGTAGCAAACATAGTGGACTGGAAGCCCAACCGGGATTAATTCACAGGAGGCAGGGGATTAATTGTGTATGTCTGT